>NC_138546.1:47769088-48969088 GCF_964234715.1 Podarcis melisellensis | reverse complement strand
CAATTTGGTGGATCAGGGGGGTGCTGTGGACATAATGTATCTTGATTTCAGTAAGGCTTTTGACAAAGTCCCCCATGATATTATTGTGAGGAAACTGGTGATGAAGCTTATGAAGGAGCTGGTAAAATATCAGTTAACTGTTAGATGGTTTTGTAGCTGGTTGACAGACTGGACCCAAAGGGTACCTATTAAGGGGGTGCTCATCTAGTTTGCAGATGACAACAACTAGGAGGGTATGATATTTTTGTGAGGAAGCTGGTAAAATGTGGGTTGAACAAGGTAACTGTTAGGTGGATTTGTAGCTGGTTGATGGACCAGAGTACTCATTAATGGTTCCTCGTCATCCTGTCTTGGTCTCACTGTTGTTCAACGTCTTTATAAACAATTTGGATGAAGGAATTGAGGGGGTTCTCATTAAATTTGCAGATAACAACAAACTAGGAGGGGCAGCTACAGTAAGGCTGCAGAAGGCAGAATCACAATTCAAAATGACCTTAACAGATTGGAGAGTTGGGTGCAAGCTAACAAAATCAATCTCAACAGCAACAAATGTAAGGTTCTGCACTTAGGCAGGAAGAACCAGATGCAGAAATATAAGATGGGGGTCACCTTGATTACTTACAGCACATGTGAAAAGGATCTAGGGGTCTTGGTGGACCACAAGGTGAACGAGTCAATAGTGTGATGCAGCAACAACAAAAAGCTAATGCTGTTCTAGGCTGCATCAACAGTAGTGTCCAGATCAAGGGAAGTAAGAGTACCACTCTATTCTGTCTTGGTAAGATCACACGTGGAATACTGTGTCCACTTCTGAACACCACAATTTAAGAAGGATGTTGACAAGCTGGAACGTGTACAGAGAAGGGCAACCAAGATGATTAAAGGTCTGGAAACTAAGTCATGCAAGGAGTGCTTGAAGGAGCTGGGTATGTTTAGCCTAGAAAAGTGGAGATTGAGAGGAGGTATGATAGCCATCTTCAAATATCTTAAGGGATGTCACGTGGAGGATATAGCAAGCTTTTCTTCTGCTCTGGAGCGAGGGTCTCAAACCAATGGCTTGAAGTTACAAGAAAGGAGATTTTGACTAAACATCAGGAAAAACTTTCAGACAGAAAAAGCTGTTGGTTAGTGGAATGGTCTACCTCAGAAGGTTATGGGCTCTCCTTCCTTGGAGGTTTTAAAGCCAAGGTTGAATGACCACCTGTCATGGATAATTTAGCTGAGATTCCTGCATTGCAGGGAGTTGGACTAGATGACCCTTAGTGTCCCTTCAAGCTCTAACAATTCCATGATCCTGTTATTCTATTACCATTGGTTATAGTGGCAGGGGCTGATGGGAGTTGTAGTCCAATAAGAACTGGAGGGCTGCCTTGACAAAGGTCCTTTGCTTGACTGGAAGTGTCACGGGTTAAAGCTGGGCTCTCTGCAGGAAAAGTCTTGATCACTGAGCTGTGCCCTCCTAGACCAAGGATAAACGCCCCCCTCCCAGACCCAACATGCAGTGAACAAAGTCCTTCTTCATGCAGCCCATAGTTAAACTGTGGAACCCATTCCCACAGGAGGCAGTGAGGACCACCAACTTGGATGGATTGGACATATTTATGTAGGATAAGGCGACCATGATGGCTATGCTCTGTCTCCATGACTGGCTACAGCAATGCTTCTGAGCACCAGCTGCTTGAGACAGCAGGAGGGAAAAGGGCTCTTTGCTTGGGTCCTGCTTGTCAGGTTGGCCAATGTGAAAGCAGGATCCTGGATGAGATGGGTCCTCTTTGGCCTGATCCAGCAGGCTCATCTTATATTCTTTAAAGGTATGGCTACCAGCAACAGATTCCTCATAGGCAGCTCTCCTCTCCTCTGTCTCAGCTCTAAGAACTGGGGTGGAGAAAGAAGCTTGAATCCTGTCATCAGCAGACATTTCTTCAAGCAAACGCACAGAGTGAGTTATTGGCTTATCAGCTGCATGGCTGTCATCCTCTGAAACCCAAACATGGTGACAGCTTCCAACACCAAGGGGAAATAATCAGGAAATGATTTTTTCCAGCATCCAGTTCTCACAGTGTCCAACCAGATTAGTAAAAGTTGCACCCAATTATGAGTAATTTAATAGCCCATGTGATAGGCCTGCCCCCCCCCCAATGCTTAAATGATGCCTTGGCACATGAACCAACACTTTAAAACAACAACAACAACACTGACAGTACTGTGGGATAACCAGCCTCATATAACCAGCATGCTTAAGTCTAAATGCATGAAGAGGTTAGGATCATAGAGTAATGTGTCCTGCTAGGCTTAGCTATGTCATTTCCCTTTACCTTGGGAGAAAATGAGTCATCAAGTTACTGTTGTACCCTACTTGAGAAGCTCAGCGTGTGAAGTGGTTTGAATTGGTTGCTGCGGCTCAGCCACATGGCTCTCATCAGGAACTGTTGAGTTCCTATACCAATAATCTAGGAACTTCTACCACTTTGTAAGTAAACTGCATTTTACTGCCTATGCAACTTTTCTGACTGATGTATGGGAAAGCACATGAACCAGACCTTTGAAAAATTTGTAAGTAAACCATTTTTTAACTTACCAAACCTGCGGTCTTTTCCTATGCTGGGGGAAGAGGTAAACTTTTAAGGAACTTGGAAGGGCATGTTTTAAAAGTCTAAACCTATATTTCTACGCTTTACTTTGCTGATACTTTGTGATTTTAAATCTCTGCTGAGGTTCTCTCATCAAAGAGAACTTGCCCCAAACTTGGATATTGGTACCTAGGAAATTCTTTCTCTCTATATATAAATGTACCAACAAGAACAAGTACCTTTGGGCACAGAAGCATAGGCTTAATAGTTTCTTAAGGCTGAGTCCTGCTTGTCTTGTTTGAGTGAGACTCCAATTAGCCATTTATTCCCCTATAAACCATCTTGAGCAGGTTGACACAATGCTGCTGCTGGTGGTTTGAGCATTGCTAACAAGCAATTGTCTGCCTGCTGTTTCTTTGGGAACAGGAGGAAAAGATTTTAACTTCTCCTTAGCACACACAGTTAACAGCCTATGAGCACTGATAGTTGGTGCTGCTTAGTTAATCTGTAGGCAAGATTACCTAGATTATCTAGGCTCTCTTTACTGGGAGGAATATTGACTAATTTTGGGAAATCCTGGGGGGAAATACCCTTCTCTCCAAGCATCCAAATGGTTTAAATGCTACTCAAAATACTTCTGTGTTCCCTTGTCTGTGGCTCCTGCAAAATGGCATTCCCTTACCATGTCCTTTGCCCTCACTCACCTTGGCCTTTGTTGCCCCCACTGCCACTGAACCCAGTTGGCTGTGGCCACTTATGTGACTCCCTTTATCCACCTGTGAAAACATCACATCAGACGCTAGGTTTAACATCATAGGCAAAAATTGTTTGAGTCACTATAACCAATCAAACAAAATGGCTGCTGAGGACAGTGAGGGCAAATGGGAGTAGCAAAGAGGAATGTCAGCAGCATTGACTACATCTGCCAAAAAATTCCCAGAGTGGGAGTCACTTGTTGAGACCAACAAAAATAAACATGCAAAAAGAAAAATCCATTTTCTGCTTTATACTCTCCAATAATCAAAGGCAGGAGACAAAGGTTTAAGGAAGATTCACAAACAAGTAGAGTCTCTGCACAGAGAACAGAACAAATTTTAGAGCAATTTTGGGGAAATCTCTCCATTCTCAGATTCAACCCTTTTTTGGAGGTAGGGAGGGTGTATCAACATTTCCTTTATCTTGCCTACAGCGAAAGGTCAGAGAAAGCCATGTCTTCAGAAGCTACAGCAACTATTCAGGATTAGCAGAAGGTGTTCTGACATCTGCCTCCTGCTGGTCCTCTCAGTCTTCCTTCTGAAGCATGCAATGCTAACAACTGTCAGATGCAGGAGGCTGGATTAGATCTAGGGCAGCCATTCCTTTGTTCTGGTGTTTTTGGCACTGAGTCAACAGAGCACTGACACTCTCCCCCTGCAGCCAAAATGAGGGCAGGGGGCTCTTGTTCCTCAAATGTTGTCAGGCTCCAACTCCCATCTTCCCTGACCATGGGGGGGCACTCCAAGGGGGGAAACACAATGCCCAAATTTCCACATGTGCAAAAGTGAAACACAACTGCTTAGGAAAAGCACCATATTCTCAGCACGGCTACAAAAAGTTGAGCCATAATGTTACTCATGAAAAGATCCATGATCAGGAGATGACGCGGGAGATCTCAGGCCATTGTGGCTTTTTGGTTTTCATGCAAGTGAGAAATGTCCCCCACCCACTACAAATATAGCCTTTCAAGATAAAAACACTTGAGGATATACATGGCCATTACCTACAGACCAGTGATACATAAATGTTGGGTTGACAGCCATCTATGGTTTAATCATGGGACGCGGGTGGCGCTGTGGGTAAAACCTCAGCTCCTAGGACTTGCCGATCGCATGGTCGGCGGTTCGAATCCCCGCGACGGGGTGAGCTCCCGTCGTTCGGTCCCAGCTCCTGGCCACCTAGCAGTTCGAAAGCACCCCTAAGTGCAAGTAGATAAATAGGTAACGCTTTATAGCGGGAAGGTAAACGGCGTTCTGTGTGCTGCTCTGGTGCTGGTTTGCCAGAGCAGCTTCGTCACGCTGGCCACGTGACCCGGAAGTGTCTCTGGACAGCTCTGGCCTCTAGAGTGAGATGAGCGCACAACCCTAGAGTCTGTCAAGACTGGCCCGTACGGGCAGGGGTACCTTTACCTTTATGGTTTAATCATGGAAGTTTTCTGGGTGGAAGCTCAATCTGCTACTGGCAACTGGTCCAGTTGATCACAAAACCTAAGGGTCAGTGGGAGGGAGAGCAGCTCTGGGTTTTCAGTGGATCCCCAAAGTTACTGCTGATAAATGGTTTCAGTATCACAGTTCTTGCCTTGCACTAACATCCACCTGTCAGGCCTGAGATATTTCTTGGGTTATTAATTGCATTTTAACCTCACTCTTCTTCAAGGCTCAAGGTGTTGAACATGGTTCTTCCCCACGCCAGGATTGTAACTCTCACAATAATCCTCCAGCTAGGAGGGAGTAACTGGTCCAAGGACAGAACTTGAACCCAGGACTCCCTGCTCCTAGTCCAGCTCCCCGTCCACTAGATCACAGCAGCTCCGTGCTGTTGACTTGCAGGCCTATAATTCAAATATTCAGAAGCTAGCAGGTGGCCCAAATGGCAGAACATAAAGAAGTGGCAACGTGAACGTACATATAGGAAAAGTCCTGGCACCACACCAGGTTCCACACACAGCAAAGATTCAGTTTTGCAGGGTCTGCATTATCTCTGTTTTAGGATTAGTGCAATGTGAAACACAGCAACTGCTGTTATGTAACTCAACCCTCAGTATACAGTTGTCAGGCTGGGTAAATTTAACTCTGCAGGTTTAGGACATGAGGCCTCTTGCCAAAGATGTGTCTCTGTCAAGTGATCTGTGAGATTTAAAGGCACCTTGCTCCTGCTTCTATCCCTTCATGTTAAGGCGAGATTCAGCCTGGCTATTGGGAGCTTTAAAAAAATTTAAAATCTCTGTATTAACCCTTTTGGTGCCGTAGCTCGGTACCAGAGCACCTGCTTGGCCTGCAGAAGGTCTCAGGCTCAATCCCAGGAAGCTCTGCAAGTGTTCCCTGCCTGGAACCCTGGAATCCCCCTCCATGTTGGCAGTACTGAGCTAGATACTGAGCTGGATGGAGCCTCAGAAAAGCAGCTTTCAGTGTTCCTATGCCTTTGGGACAGAAGCCTGGGGCTTCCTTCATTGGAATGGGCAAGGGGTCAGGCCTAAACACAGCAGGGCGGCTAGCTTGCCACATTTCAAAGTAAGAGGATACAGAGCCCAGTGTTTACAAAATAGCTACCTAGCTGCACTTAGCAGCATGATGCCTTGGGACAGAAAGTTTCATGGCACAGAATCGGGCACCGAGGAGAAAGGTAAAGCAGACACAACATTGGGGTGGGTGCATCTGGCCAGCAAGTTGATAACTCAATTGCCTGAGCTGATCTGCACACATCATCTAAAGAGGAGGGGCTGTGTGCCTCTGGGCATGTGTGCAGGCACACACGCAAGAGGGCAGGTTGGCTGTGCCCACCTCCGGCCACGCCCACCACTGGCAATATGGGGCCCTGCAGGGTTGGACAAGGGTGAATGGGGCCCCAGGCCAAAGAAAGGTGAATGGGTGTAGGTGCTTGCCTGCTCACCTGACATATGCGTCCAAAAAGCATACCACAAAATGCCCAAAATCTCCCATGGCGTGCGCGTGCTTGTGTGCATGCGTGTGTGCATGCATACATGTAACTACTTGCCTTCACAACAAGCTAAACTGGAAGCACGTCATGGACTGAGCTCACTTTCGGTTCATCATTTCAGGGCCCCCATTATCTGTCCCCACGCTGCTGCTCCCATTCTGACGGCTGCTGCCTTATCCAATTGACTATGAAAAGCTGTCAGTCTAATGCAACTGAGCTCAAGGTAAACGCACTTTGAATCAGCCATCTGCCAGAGCCTCTCATGAGAAAGGCAACACTTAAAGATGAATTAAATCTCTTTCTCTGGACCTTTAATATTAGATAATTCCTACAGTTTTCCAGTATTATTATTATTATTATTATTGGGCACATATGTCTCAGATGACCCCTTCTTCTGGATATCCATGTCTGTGTAAATTTTATTACATACATACATACATACATACATACATACATACATACATAAATGCAAACATGACCAGAGCACAACAACACTCTCCCTGCTTGCCTCCCCTCGCAACGGCCATCATGACTGGTAGCTACAGATAGCCTCATCCTCCGTGGCTTTGTCTAATCCCTCTAATAGCTGCCCAGGGTTGGTGACCATCACCACGGTTTGTGGCAGTGAGTTCCATTCGTCTTTCCTAAACATTCAGCTTTGAAGGATGACTCCACCAGGTTCCAGTATTATGAAAGAAGGAGAAAGACTCCTCTTGGTCATCTTTCTGCACACCATGCATGACACTATATACCTTGACCATGTCCCGCCCAGTCAGACTATTAGTCCATCAAACTCAGCACTGTCAACACAGACTGGCAGCAGCCCTCCAGGATTTCAGGCAAAGGGACTCTCTCTCATTCTCTCTCTCTCTCTCTCTCTCTCTCTCTCTCTCTCTCTCTCTCTCTCTTAAAATTTATTAGAAACTGCTAATCAGTTTACACAAATCATAAAGTACACACCAAGATTTTCAATAAAATTCAGAAGACAAAAGCAAGTTGACCTAAAAAAAATAAGAACTGCTTAGAGGTTTTGACAATAAAGCAACACAGTAGTACCTTGGTTAAAGAACAGTCCTGTTTATGAATGATTCGGCTTACGGACTCCACAAAACCGGAAGTAGTGTCCCGGTTTGAGAACTTTACCTCGGTCTAAGAACAGAATCTGAAGGGTAAAAAGACACTGGCAGCAGAAGACCTCATTAGGGAAAGCACGCCTCAGTTTAAGAACAGTTTCGGTTTAAGAACGGACTTCCGGAATAGATTAAGTTCATAAACCAAGGTACCACTGTATACAAATTTTTAAAACAGATTTTTAAAAATAAGATTGATATGCATTTTAATGGGCAATTTTTCCTTTAAAAATAATGTATTTTTTGAACTGCTGATTTTATGCAAGGGGACATCCTCAACCCTACATGACGTTGCTGGGCACTAAAACCGGGACTTTGCTACAGAATTTATTCCTCTATAGAGTTACAATCTGCTTGGAATTCTCGGCATTCTTTTGTCCAACCCTGTATCCCTGCAAATCATAGAAGTAGCATAAAACCGTTGCTTGGCATTGCATCTTCAAATACACCCCTACGGCTGATTTCCTTTTTCATTGTTCCAGAGAAAGAGAACAGACACCAAGCAAGAGGAGAAAGCTCAACACCATTCACATGAAAGCTTCTGCTCCCAAACAGCAGCACTGTGAGGGTCAGACCTAGTGAGGTAATTCACTCATTATCACAGATGTCTCTGGCTCCTCCATGGCATTTCCTGGCAGGCTGGCAGGCTTGCCCATCTGCAGAAGTGAAAATGCTGCAGCTACTTTGCTTCCATGAACCTTGTGGAAGGATAAAGAGCAGGCAATGTCATTGAGCTTCCACAGGGCCTGCTGTCCCTGATGCTATGGGAAGGGAAGGGAAGCAGGGAGACAAGAGGCGAACTGGAAGAGCAGGGAGGTGGTCCCAGCCCAGAAATGTCTTTGGCTGACTCAAATGCTGTGAGGGTGATCATGCCCTGCTGGTGGTTTTGCCTGAATGGGCACTGGTAGCAGAATTGTGTGGTCGAGCCTTCCCCCCTCCCCAAACTGTGAGAAGATAAGGTATGATTCCTGCATCGCAGAGGGTTGGACTAGATGACTCTTGGGGTCCCTTCCAACTCAACAATTCCATGATTCCAGAAGAAGAGCTCGGCTGGATCAGGCCATTGACCCATCTAGTCCAGCCTCCTGTTCTCATAGCGGCCAACCAAATGCCTATGTGATTCCCAGAAACTAGTATTCAGAAGTTCACTGCCTCCGACAGTGGAGGTAAAACAGAGCCACATATCTGCCAACTGTCAAAACCGGGACATGCAATTTTTTCCTGTGAGAGTAAAGCAGCTATTTTGGGTACCTTGCTCTCATGCAGTTTTGAGAAGACATCTCACCCCCCCCCCAAAAAAAAACGTGTTTTTTTTCCAGGTCTACGATCTTGTGCAGTGCCCCAAAATGTGTGTTTTTGCGCACCATGCCCCAATAAACATTTTTTCATGTCTGCAATCTTGTGTGGGATGTGGAAGATGGTATCCTGGATTTGGACTGCTTTGTGCTGGAGGGTATGTAGCCATCATGGTTGGGACCACTGAAGGACTGGAAGTGGAGTGGCTCAATATTGTAGAACTTCAGATGCCTGTAGAAAGCTAGCATGTCAGGGAAAGGGGTCTGGTTTATGCTTCTCTCCCCTCAGGTTATGTCTGTGTTCAGGGATTTTTGCTTCATAGGGGAGTATTCAGACCGACAACTTTCCACCTGCATCCTTTAATGGTAGAGTACAAGAGAGGCTGTACTGTTCAATCCTCCTAAATATGTGCTAATACTCTGCAAAGGCATCCAGCAAAAAGTTACTTGGCTGTTTAAAACTGTAACAGGGGACGTTCTGCTGCTTGCCAAACCATAGAAGCCACACTGTCTCATGGGGCAATTTTAAAACTTCCTGTTAAGAACTCTAATGTTTATGGTGTTCTCCATAGATGGGGGAGGAGAATTTAAATACAGTGCCATCCAAGAAATCTATCCTGGAAAAATGCAGCTTGCTTCAAATGCAGTGCCAAGGAATTTGATTCAACTAGTGCTTTTCTGTCTGTTCCAAATATTATTCTGGCAGCATTGCTAGAATCCAGAAGGCTCAAGTCAAATCTATTGCATGCTCCTTTGGAAGGATTTCCACACTTTCATGCTGCAGCAATGCTTCTTCTGTATTTTTCTGCTGTGTTCTGATATTTCAAAGAACACATGTTGTTGCAAATGCCACAATATTTTTATTATGAGATACTACAAACCCCATGTTGCAGATTCAATCTGATATCAGAAGCATTCATACCAAAAACAGTGAATGCAACAGCCATTTGGGCAACGGCAGAGTTGAAACATATATGCCAAATACACGCAGTTTTTTCCAGCCAAATTTTATCAAATGTGACTTCTTTTTTTAATCAAAATCAGAGTGCTCCAGACTTCACAGCATTTCTTGCTCTGATTCAGATTGATCAGATTCATTTGACAGACCCAAAATCTAACATCATGTGTGTGTGTGTGTGTGTGTGTGTGAGAGAGAGAGAGAGAGAGAGAGAGAGAGAGAGAGAGAGAGAGAGAGAGAAGATTTTATAATTATATTATATGCCTCTATATTATGTTATATTATATAGAATGATGAAGGGATGGAGTAACTCTCCTGTGAGAAAAGGCTGCAGCATTTGGGATTTTTTTTAGTTTTAAAAAAAAGACAAGGATGAAGTACTATAACAAACGTTTATAAAATTAAGCATGGCACGGAGAAACGGACAGAGAAAGGTTTGTCTCCCTTTCTCATTACACAAGAACTCATGAACATCTAATGTTGAAAGACTTAGGATAGACATAAGAAAGTATTTCTTCATGCTGTGCATAGTTAAACGGTGGAACTCTCTGCCACAGGACGCAGTGATGGATTGGACAGATTCATGGAGGATAAGTCTATCCATTGCTATTTGCCATGGGGGCCGTCCTGGGCAAAGAGGCAGCCTTTGGGTCCTGCATCTGCTTGAGTGGGACACTGGTCTGATCTAGCAGGCTCGTCTCATGGTCTTATGAAAACAAAATAAAAAGCATGGCATGCCCAAGAAAGTTATCAAATATTCAACAAATATTTGAGCAGCTAAGAGAATAATCTACATCGGAATCCATAAAAGGGTTGCTGAAGAGACATTTTTGGAGCAATGCATTTCATTTCCAAATAAAGGGCAGATCATTCCAGAGGGACTTTATTACCTGGTCCCTAAAGGATGGAAGTAGAGATGCTTTTCTCTAGGGGGAGCCGAAGCAGCTTGAAAAACAGGCATGTGCTCTCTCTCTCCCCCCCCCCCCCCCGCCCAACCCTCTTGGCAAAAATGCCAAAGCTGCTCAGGCTGCCCCCCCCCCCTTCTGAAACATATTGTTTCGAGCGGGGATTGTTTTGCCAATAAGCATTAGATCTCTGCTTCTTTAAAATTCAGAACTGGTAGCACAGGCTGCCAGCCCATAATCATAGCTTGCTTTTTAACAATCGGCTAAACTTAGTTGTCAAATCCGTGTGCAGGAATCTTTTCCAGCAAGGCTGCAGCTTAATTTTTTTTTTTATCTAGCCAGAAGGAAGCTCATTAGAATAGTAGCAAGCTAAGCTAAAATTTGTTACGCTATCAAGAAGTTCAACTCGTGCTAGGGAAGAAGAAGGGGGCGGGAGCAGCCTTTTGCTCATAATCAGGGAGCAAAACATTCAAAGCAGTAAAAATGAGGGTAACCAGCAAAGGGCCACATCAGCAGAGCAGAAGTGGAACAACTGGGCCACCATGGGGAGACGAGGGCAGGAATGATAAGAAGCAGAAGGTTCCAGTGACTCTCAAATTCACTCTCAATGTAGGGAAGTAGGAAAATGTATTATTTCAAAAGGCATTCTGAATATATTCAGAGCTGCTTGCATATTCTGCATTTTTGCAGGAGCATTGAGAAAGAGAAAGAGCTAGAAAGCCAACTCATGCCTGCTGCTGGCAACATTCTAGTCCTTTGCGGGCTTTCAGGGAAATTTCTCGCCCCTCCACACAATGGGCTGAAGCTGAGGGGTTGGACACAGAAGTGTCTTTCTTTCACAGGAGTGACTCTCACACAAGTAGGATTTAAAAGAGAAGGGTAAAACAAGAAGTGGGTTTTGCACAGAGAGGAAAGGGCAGGGAGAAGGTGTGGGGCCAAGCCAGTGGCGTAGCGTGGGGGGTGCAGGGGGGCCGGCTGCACCGGGCGCAACATCTGGGGTTAGGGTTAGGGGGCGCAAATCCACGGGTTGGCGCAAATCCACGGGTTAGGGGGTGCAAATTACTTGCCTTGCCCCGGGTGCTGACAACCCACGCTACGCCACTGGGCCAAGCAAAGAGTTCACAAAACTCTTAAGCATGGGTAGGCAAACTAAAGCCCGGGGGCAGAATCCGACCCAATCGCCTTCTAAATCCGGCCCGTGGATGGTCCCAGAATCAGCATGTTTCTACATGAGTAGAATGTGTGCTTTTATTTAAAATGCATCTCTGGGTTATTTGTGGGGCATAGGAATTCGTTCAATTTTTATTTTTTTTTCCAAAATAAGGTCAGGCCCCCGACAAGGTCTGAGGGACAGTAGACCGGCCCCCTGCTGAAAAAAGTTTGCGGACCCCTGCTCTTAAGGCACAGAATGACCATTTCTCCCCACTGCCACTGAACAATTGCAGTCGCTCAAGGACAGCCCTCCAGAGTCTGTACACAGCTCCTGGAAGTTTTGTGCTTCGGTTTGATCCTGATGGCTGATGAATCCTCAAAGGGTAGAAAAAGCAGCTGAAAAATCAACTCTATAGCTCAGGGCTATGAAACAGCAGAAGCACCAGCCACCAAAACCCAAAGTTTTGTCTGGGCTAGTTGGGGTGGGAGCTTGCATTATTAGTCTCCATTGATTTAGCAGTGGAAATGGTTGTTCTGGACTGGCTCATATATAAGGTAGTTTGTGGTGCTTAGTGGTACACTTGCCGCAGCAGAGCCAAACACCTCCATCTGCGCCCCAGTTGCATTAAAACATGTCTCTCTCGTATCAGTCTCTACAGTCACAGCAGGCGTTGTAACTCTCCAAAGGTTTGACTTCACCAGCAAAGGCACTTCCAAAACAGACGGATGCCAACCATTTAGTGTGGTTGTTTCGTTTTTATAAATTGTATGAAATGCCAATGCTTTCTATTAATTTTTCTCTTTCCTCTGCACAACCACAAGCATCACATAACTGCAAAAGTCATTCTGCACTTGTTTAAAATCCATCTTTTAGTGTGACAGTACTTACACTTTGGAACTCCTTGCCTGTTGACATTAGGCAGGTGCCTTCATTGTACTGTTTTCGGCATCTGCTAAAAACAATTTTGATCAGACAAGCCTACACAGACATGTAGAATGTTGTTGTATACTTTAATTTGTATTTAGTATTTTGCTGATTTTAATAACTTTTTAAATAGTTAATTTTAACTGTTTTAACTGATATTTCTATTATCTTCTTTCTAAGCCACTGGGGGGGGGGGTTGTTCACAGTCAGGAGGTTTATAAATTTTATGAAAAAATAAATTTATTTTATGAAATAAGTATTTAAGTATATGTCTTAAAATGTAAGTTGCTTGGATACCTTTGTGGTAACAAGCGACTAATAAAAGTAATAATAATAAGTACATCTCTGCTGCTTCTGTAGCTACAACATTTGGTTCATAAGGGCGGAGACAAAACACAATTGGTAGAGGACAAGTCTCTCAGCTCCTCATTTTTCCAAATCTTCAGTTCAGTTCTCCATATCAATTTGTGATACACACACACACAAAATATCCTCATGAAAATTCATCAGTCCTTTAGTCTGAATATCTCCAAAATTGTATCATTCTCTCAGACACACACACAGACACACACCAATTTTGCCCAATATGCAAAGCAGTTTTTCCTAATATAATGCATTTTTGTATGTTATTTCCCCTAAAACAATGCATTTTTGCATACTTTACTGGGCTGGAGAACTGCACTCCAGAGAGAGACCTGCAAAATCTGAAGAAGGGAGGATTTCTAAGGACGTCTGTGTTTCACTTCTCCATATTGTTTTGGAAAATGTGGATTTGGCAGATTTGCCTTGAAGTACAAACAGAGTCAAACTTCTCCCATATTCCTACAACATGGGCATAGCCAGGGTTTTTGTTAGGGGGTCAGAACTTTTGCTGGGGAGGCAGAACTGACCCGACTGGTCAGTTAGTTAAGTATTTCTATTGTTTTACTTGATGGGGGGCAGCTGCCGCCCCCCTTGGCTACACCCATGCCCTACGACAAAGACACATAAAGTATTGGGGGGGGGTATCTCCCTTGCTGTCTCAAAGGCCAACCACTAGAGCTCAAAAAGCTCTTAAACTGTGGTGGTGGTGCACACACTTACTTCAGAGTAAGTCCACTGAACTCAGTGGGACTTCAATTCTGAACACAGATGCATGGAAGTCAGGCTGACTCTTTGCTAGGAAGAGAGAAGCACATGTTCTCCTCTCTGGAGATGATTTATCATTACCCGTGAATTGCCAAAGGGAGAACTGAAGTCTCCATAAGCGGAAAGTCTCTAAATCATGGGGTGCATCATTCTTAAAATATACCAGGACTGCCTGGCTCCAGGCAACACTGCAGAGTCCAAAAGTAAGAAAAGTGCCCATGTGAGAAGAACGGGGGGGGGGGTTGTCAGCTGGACATCAATTAGTGGAAGGGGGTGGGTATTTTGGACTATGCTTAAAACTGCAGGTGGGTGGGAGCCTACAGGTGTGAGCTGTAGACACAGGGGGATGTGGGCAAGGGAGTGCGCTGAGCACCTCCAATGGCCACTAGAAGCCCACCAAGATGCTTTCAGTTACCGTATTTCATCGTACAATGGCCAGGCATTTTCACACAAGGACTAAGACGTTTTTCTTACTAAATCGAACACAGATTCTCCAGGATTCCCTCTCCCATGATGTATCAACTGCCAGGAGGTGCAACCAACACACATACACACAACCAGCCCAGCACTGTGAAAACAGACACCTTCTTGCTTTGAACATTCATGCATCATGCAAACTTATCAGCAATCCAGAGCGACATTAGCATCAAGAACAGCTGGCACATATTCCAGGCATCAAAAAGAAGCCGTGTCAGCACCAGGAAGACCTTGCTGGGAATAGCGTTCCCTTCTGGCCACTCGCTGAGCCTCTCTCTAAGCAGACACCCCAGGAAAGGCCTCGACTAGGAATGGCACAGGTTATGGAAGAAATAGGTGTGTAACAGCAGCCCTTGTGAGTAGCAGGCAGTAGTATGAGAGCTCTGGATTCTCTAGGTATGACCTAAATGTTGCTGGGCACCTTCCCTATCAATGAGGCAGTAATCTTGGCTTGTTCAGCTTCTAGCCACTGGTTTGGGCTGTGTGGGAACACTCCAGATCTGGATTTGGGTGCAGCCACGGCAACAAGTCCACTTTACCTAAGAGATCACTCTACCCCATACATGGATGCCTGACCTCTTTGATCCGGTGGGACTGGCATTCTTACAGATGCCACATAATATCCGTTCCACACCTTGGAACTCCCTGCTTATTTATGTCAGACAGGCACCTTCAGTGCTAAGAACACTTTTGTTTAGGCAAGCCTATCCAGATGCTTCGAAAGCTGTTGCAAGCTTGAATCTATTTTTAGTCTATTTTCTTTTAAGTTTTAAAGATTTAAATGACTCTTGTTTATTCTTCTTATTGGTAATTTTATTGTTTTATCTTTATTGTAAACCATTTAGAGGTGTGTGGAGGGGTTGGGTTTTTTTTTACAATCAAGTGGTGTGTATGTAAATTTTATGAAATCAGTCAGGGAAAATGGCTGAAACTCCACATACACAAGAAAGCTAAATAGCCAAAGCAGGGGATCTTCTTGTGAGGCTGCTCCATCTCCTGATTTGAAATAACATCATTACCTAATTATAATAGTCTAAATAGAAATAACATGAATTCTTCTTTCTGAAGCCTTGAGTTTTTGTGCAGAGCTGACAACCCAGTTCAGTATTCTAAAGACAACACCCAGACCAAAGGGGACTTCATGCAAAGGAGCATGAAGTCTTACATCAGTAATATTACAACTGCCTGTCTTTTCTTCACAACAGTTCAGGTAGCACAATGGGGTCAGCCAGCCGTCTTAACAGAAGCCATGGCAGCCTGAAATTTGCAGGAGATATCTACACAATAGATCAGGGATGGGGGATCAATTACCCTCCAGATATTGCTGGACTCCAGTTCCCATCAGGCCTAGCCAGCATGGCCAATGGTCAAGGATGGTTGGAGATGTAGTCCAAAAGCATCTGAAGGGCCACAGGTTCCCCATCCCCATATGGACCTAAAAGAGTAGTTATTATGTTTCCCTCCCAAGGAATTCTGGGAACTGTAGTTCTATAGGAAGGAGAGCGAAGCAGAAGTCTCAGCTCTCAACCAAGTGTAAATTCCTTGGATTCTTAGTGAGGAAGCTGTTTCAGCTAAAGTGGTATAAAATTGACACAAGTTTGTCATGTAGAGATAAGCCAGTAATCTTGAAGGATGAAATGTAGTTCCTCAAGCAACCAGGCATCATGGTTCCATTGTTCAACATGCCACAGGGTCAATATAGTGACAAAGGTACACACATGTTAATAATCATAGCCAGAAATAAGCTCAAAAGAAACAGACCTCTACCAAGTTTCAAGCAGCTGAACCTTCAGCACCCATGAACATCTTTCCCAATTTACAGGGTGGCAGAGACACCTGAAACAGCTCTCAGTCATATTAGTCTGTTGCAACAGCTTAAGAGTCCTGTGGCATCTTAAAGACTAACAGATTTATTGTGGCAGCAGCTTTCTTGGACTACAGCCCAGCTCCTGATGGAGTGGGATACAGTCCATGAAGGCGTATGGTGCAATCAATCTGTTAGCCTTTAAGGTGGCACAGGACGCTTTTACTGTTTTGAAAGCAGCTCAGAGAAGCTGAAAGCAATTCACATTTACACAGCTGGCCAACAGGGTAAGACAAGTCAGTAAGCTTTCAGCCTTGGCTGGGCTCAAGGTTCCACATTCGCCCACCCGCAGACTGAACCACAAACACTCCCGTAGCACTCTGCACACCTGCATTAGGCGAAGGAACATCAAACAGGGCAGGGAGGCCCCAGATGGTCTGTGCATTAGGCATGCACATCTGCAAAGGACAACTGCATGCTCAGACTTCTCTGTGCAAAGGCTTTCCATGTGTTCCAGAAAAACCCTCATTGTGCAGGGTTCCAGAATGCACGGGTCATCTAAGCACAGAGACTAGACTGTGCAGAGATGTCCACATCTAACATGGCAGCAGTGCCACACAATCTTGGGACAGAACAGAGGCACCATCCCATAACTCGAATGCCACTCCTTGACATGACACAAGCATGGAGCAGGGGGTTGGGGGCTCTGCAAACCCCTGCAGTGTGCAAAAACTCATTTAAAGATTTTAATCCTTATAAAAGGATTGGGCGAAGGCATGGAAGAGGTTATGGGTGGCTCCTAGCCACAATGGCTATGCTCTGTCTGCCTCCCTGTTTGGAGGCAGTAAATGCTTCTGAATACCAGTTGCTGGAAACCACAGGAGGGAGGGAGGGAGGCAGAGCTCTTGTGCTCTGGTCCTACTTGCTGGTTTTCCACGGCACCTGGCTGGCCACTGTGGGAAGAGGATATTGCATGACATGGGCCCCCTATGGCCTGATCCTGCAAGCACATCTCACCTTCCTATCTTAGATTTCTTTCTCAACCCCATCTTCCAGTGTCTCTTTTGTGCAGAAACAGCACAATCCTAGCAGTAAACTGGCATCCTTGAAAGCTGTAATGCAACTGAGTCCGACAATGGAGGTCATCTCGATCCAAGTGCTGCTTTGCCACCTCCAGCCAGCTTTTGCATTCAGCTTGCTCTCACACTGCTGCTGGCTTCCTTTCCACAGCACCTTTTCACGCTGCTATAATGCCAGCCCTGGTGTCGCTTCTTGGAGCACATCAATTCCTTAAAACTTGCCACCGTCCTAGTGGGTTGCTTTAGAACTCTATCAAAAATTATTAGATCAAATTACAAAATGAAAGACACCGCAGCGGGTTGCTGCCACTACAGCACTAATGCATTTCTGCCATTCAGCAAGACTTTTACTGTTGCTCCTCAAAAGCCAACAGCCACAAGCTGCTTAAGCGATCTTGGCAGCAGCAGCAACAGCGAAAGAGGCTGGGGCAGGGCAGGGCAGAGAAAGCCAGGGGAGGGCAGGATACAAATTTCCCAGTTGTATCAAAAGGAAAACCAAAACATCCTGTGGATGCATGATGCCTTTGATACCGCCATGTGTGTGACTTGGTGTACACTGTGTTTATGCACAATTTAACCCATACAAACTAGTTCTTTCACATTATTGTTCCCACCTTACCTTACATGTGCCCACTCAACTGCTTTGACTGGCAGAACTAGCACTGTTACAGGTGCCACATAATACTCAAAAGACTTACTGAAATCAATATTAGTAGTAGCAGCAGCAGCAGTAGTAGTAGTAAAGGATATGAACATTTGTATATATATGTGCACTTGTATACTCAATGACCTGGAGTATGAAAAGTGGATTGAGAATATATGGGTAAAAAATGCAGGAGAGGGAAACAACAGTGACCTTGCTGTAGGTCTCTGCTATAGACTGCCAAGCCAGACTAAAGACTTGAAAGATGCCTTCCTAAAGATGATTTCCAAACATAGTAGTCATGGGAAACTTCAATTTCCCTGATATCTGTTGAAACTCAAATTCTGCCAAGAATGTAAGGTCCAACAAATTCCCCCATTGCCTTGCTGACAACTTCATTTCCCAGAAGGCAGAAGAAGCAACAGGGAGGAACTGATCAAATAAGTCGAAGAACTCAGAAACTTGGGAGGAAGTGAACGTACAAAGGCAAGGGACAGCTGAGTGTAGTTGGACGCGCACTCTGGACTTTAAGAAGGCCAGTTTCAAAAAGCTTAAGGAGCTACTGGGTGTGATCCCGTGGTCAGAAATATTCAATGAGAAGGGAGTCCAAGAAGGATGGGAGTTCCTAAAAGGAGAAATATTGAAGGCCCAAATGCAGACAAAACCAACAAGAAAGAAAAGTGGGAAACATCTAAGGAAACCGGTGTAGCTGCATAAGGAGCTTACAGATTTGCTGAGATTAAGAAGGGCATGTATAAGAAATGGAGGAAAGGAGAAATCACAAAGGAGGAGTATATATAAGTAGCCAACAGTTGCAGGGGGGAAGGCAGGCTGGCTAAAGCTCAGAATGAGCTCAGGCTTGCAAGAGAGGGTAAAAATAATAATAAAGGTTTCTTCGGCTATGTCCAAAGTGAGAGGAAGAACAAGCAAGTGGTAGGTTCTCTGCATGGGGAACACGGAGAAATGCTATTAGGTGACAGAGAAAAGGCGGAACTACTCAACACCTACTTTGCCTGTGTCTTCACCCCAAAGGAAAGCAATGCCCAACCTGGTGACAACAGAATAAATGGTGTAAGGAGGGAGCTGCAGCCCAAGATAGGAAAAGAGGAGACTGAGAGGAGATATGGTAGCCATCTTCAAATATCTCAAGGGCTGTCACATGGAAAAGGGAACAGGCTTATTTTTCCCTTCTCTGGAGGGCAGGACTCAAGGCAATGGCTTCAAGTTATAAGAAAGGAGATTCTGACTAAACATACAAAAAAAACTTTCTGACAGTAAGAGCTCTTGGTTATGGTCTCCCTCAGGAGGTTTTTAAGCAGAGGTCAGATGGCCATCTGTCATGGATGCTTTAGCTGAGATTCCTGCATTGTAGGGGGTGGACTAGATGACTCTTGGGGTCCCTTCCAACTCTACAATTCTACAATTTTATTATTTATTATTTATATGTTGCCCATCTAACTGGGTTACTCCAGGCAGTATGGGCAGCTTCCTACAAATAAAAACACAGTAAGACAACAAACACTGAAAACTTCCCTATACAGGGCTGCTTTCTGATGTCTTCTGAAAGTCAAATACTGGGTAGTTGTTTATTTCCTTTATATCTGATGGGAGGGCGTTCCAAAGGACAGACACGACTACTTAGAAAGCCCTCTACCTGTTTCCCTCTAACCTCACTTCTTGCAGTGAAGGAACAGCCAGAAGGCCCTTGGAGTTGGATCTTAGTGTCCAGACTGAATGATTGATGTGTAGATGTTCCTTCAGGTATGCAGGGCCAAAGCCATTTAGGGCTTTCAAGGTCAGCACCAACACTTTGAATTGTGCTTGGAAACATACTGGGAGACAATGTAGGTCTTTTAAGACCGGTGTTATATGGTCCCAGCAGCCACTCCCAGTCACCAGTCTGGCAGCCACATTCTAGATTAGTTGTGGTTTCTAAGTCACCTTCAAAGGTAGCCCCACATAGAGCGCATTGCAGTAGTCCAAGCAAGAGATAGCATTCTTCTGATACACCAAGGTTGTAACACTATCAAAAAAAGAAATGAGATTTGTCTGGCATGACTTGATTTGAGAAACCCCTACTGGGTCTTAGTAATCAAAGTATTTTCCTAAGTGCTCACAGGCCAACCATTTAAGTATCTATTCTAGGACCTTTCTTGGTATCAACGTCAAGTTGACCAGTGAAGACAGAGGCCAAGCAGGTGTTGAGTAGTTCTACCCTCTCTTAGTCATCCAATAGCACTTCTCCATCTTGTATGTGCTTGTTCTTGCTCTTGTTTCAAACATAGCCAAAGAAACATTTATTATTATTTTAAACCTCTCTTGCATGCCTGAACTCATTCTGAGCTTTGGCCCACCTGACCTTTTCCTTGATCAGATTCATGAGACTCTTAGCAAACACATTCCTGTGAACTGCTGTGAGGTGCAACCTATCTGTTGCCAGAGGTCCTTCCTCACGGAAGCCAAGACCATGGTCCAAGCTACACCTTTCCTGATGATGCCAGCTGCACAGCCAGTGGCTTGCTTCCAGTATTTTCCTCTTCCTGGGTGACAATATTCAACCAGAAGGCATGATGAAATAAACACCTATTCCCCAAGGCCCTTTAGCTTCCTGCCCAGAGTCTCATAGTATGTCAAAGGCTGTGTCTGGCAGTATCATTTGTACCCACATGAATCAGAAGGAAGGGAGTTGTGGTCAGTGGCTTTGTAAGACTTGGCAACTTCTCCATCACATTGTGAATATTTGCACATGGAAGATAGCACATCTCCTGGGACACCCTGTTAACTCAACACACTGCTGCCTCTGTCCCCCTCAGTCCCCTACGCCACCACATGCCTCTTCCTCCTCTGAGGAGTGGCAGGAATTGTCCTGTCCACTATACCTTCCACAGACACCTCAGTGTAATATGAAGTCTGCAACTGCTGTCCTTGATAATCTAGCCCAGAATTGGTGTCTGAAGTGAGTGCATGAGATCTATTTTACAGCTCCAGTGACACAGCATGGCATCTGAAAGCCCTGCTTCTGTGTGCCATGTTCCTCCAGAGGTTCACCTCCTGGAATGGGCAATCTTCCTCCTCCTTAGGGGTACCCCACCTGCGTCACTGTTCCAGGACAGTCCACTTTGCTCTATTGAGAATTTCTTCATCTTGCCCAGTAGCTCGAAATGTGGATAGGTAAAGGTAAAGGTACCCCTGCCCGTACGGGCCAGTCTTGACAGACTCTGGGGTTGTGCGCCCATCTCACTTAAGAGGCCAGGGGCCAGCGCTGTCCGGAGACACTTCCGGGTCACGTGGCCAGCGTGACAAAGCTGCATCTGGCGAGCCAGAGCCGCACACGGAAACGCCGTTTACCTTCCCGCTGGTAAGCGGTCCCTATTTATCTACTTGCACCCGGAGGTGCTTTCGAACTGCTAGGTTGGCAGGCGCTGGGACCGAGCAGCGGGAGCGCACCCCGCCGCAGGGATTCGAACCGCCGACCTTTCGATCGGCAAGTCCTAGGCGCTGAGGCTTTAATTTGCTGTACCTTCTCTTCCAGCAAGATAACCAGCTTGCACTTACTGCAGGTATAGTTTTGCACATTCTTGGGCAGGAAGACAAACATGGCACAGGTGTTGCAGGTCACTGCAGCAGCTCCCTCACCATCTATGTCTCTTGGTCCTATGTACACCATGAGATAGCACTTTGGACCTCCCCATCCACAATGCCATCGCAAATGCCCGTTTACAAGTGCTGGTCAGAAGCATCCAGAGAAATCAAGTACCCTTCATCTGGGATACATGCACTTTTACACTGCTGGTTTCAACTTCTGTCCAAAATATATTATTATTATTATTATTATTATTATTATTATTATTATTATTAAAAATTATATAATGTTACTGTTGTGAGCTAGACTAGGCTCCCCTTGGGGAGGAAGGGCATGTTATAAATTTGGAATGATTGATTGATTGAAAAATAAATAAATATTCCAAATTCATGAAGTTTAGCATGAATGTAACCCTATGTGTAGCTTCCTAGAGCTAAGCTCCATTGAATTCAGTGTTGCTTACTTATCCAACTCCATAGGTTCAACCTGTAAAATACATTGAGTCAAATGCTGAAATGCAGACTTTAACTTTGGATTAGAAAATCTTGTGAAGAAGTGTTACTGGTTAAACTGCTCACCTGAAGTAGAAACTCCATCAAAGAAAAGCAGCATCTAGCCCCTCTGCTTGGTTATTTTTCTCATTATGAGAAAACTATGCTAACCCTGTCACAAACTTGTAAGCTTCCTCATCACTACATTCAATTGCTGGAGCAAGGAGACTTCATCAATGATTCCAGGACTCTGGCAGATGACATCACTCCCACTTTGAATAAATCCCAAGTCAGGTTCCCCTTCCATTACACCCCTAAGGATATCAAATGGCAGGCAGCTGCAGCGTTCATCCACAAAGCCTTTGCTCAGAGAGTCAATGAGCTTCCAGCTCTGCTGCAGATGTTATGCTAGAAGGAAATGCCAGTTCCACTTTTCCAACCATTTTACACACTGGAAGCAGATATTATTTTCTGCCAACTCCATTATTACATCATCATCATCATAACAGCCATTGCAAACATCTCCCTTCTCCTGAGCATAGAAGCCAGAACTCCTGCAAAAGCAGAGGCACTTCTGCTTCGCTCAGTGTTGCCATCCACAAAGGAGGCCCATTGCACCCCCCCCCTCAGCTAAGGCTTTCCATGGTGGATACTCTCCCGCCCCTGAACTCAGCCGGTCCCCTTAACTTACGTATCCCCCCCCCCTGTTACTTCCATTCAGATTGTTACATAAGGGCAGTGTTTGCGTGCTGAGACACACACAGAGCCTGTGTACATTTTCACTTTCCCTCCTGATTTAATCCTCTCCACAATTGGTTTGGGGGTGGGCGGGGGACAACGAGGATAGAGAAAGAGAGCAAAGCAGCATCACTGCACATTTGGGTCAGCAGGTTAGCAGTTTCAAAAGCCTAAACCGTTTAAGATCACCGTGATAAGGATGGAGCACAAGGCGCCATCGCCATCAACTGTCGAGGTCGCCTTCTACTCCTTCTCCCAGGCCTTTTTTTATTTCTATGGCAATAATAACAGGCACACACACTCAAACTCTGGTTACATAATTTCCCACAGACTTGCATGGCTCAGGCTGGGAAGGAAACAGAGATGTGCAGAGAGAGAGAGAGAGAGAGAGAGAGAGAGAGAGAGAGAGAGAGAGAGAGAGAGAGAGGAGTGCTGGAGTATTCTCTGCACACTGTAGATTTCACTCTCTCACTCCCCGCTCTCTTCTTTAAGGGGGAGGAAAATTCCAGGGTAAACAATAAGGTGGGATTAAGCAGAGAAAGTTAAGGAGGGATGGAGCCAGCAAAAAAAGAAAGAAGAAAAGGGAGGTTGTATAACAGCAAAAGTCCTGCCGCTTCGTAAACATTCCCCCCCCCCAAAAAAATCTGGCTCTCCTCAGACACATTTTCGCCAGTGTTTCTGATTAACGTTGTTATGTAACCAGCTTTTACATTCCTTTTGGTGGAAGCCACCATCCCAAGGCCCCATGCAAATGCCAAAAAATGCCTCTCTCTATATACATATTGCAAATATAATTATACACATTTCTTCCACTCCCTAGAGTTGCATTAAAAAAATCTCGGGAAATTGCCCCCCCACACACACACACACTCGCACGCACGCACGCACTCCTGATTTCAAGGGGTGTCTATCATCTTTTATTCCGCCGCCCCCCCGCCCGCTGTACGGGGATCGCCAGCCAAGGAGGAAGCTGCTCGGAATGGAAGGCGTGGCCTAAATTGGGAGGAACAAACAACAACAACAAATAATATTGGAGCGCACATGATCAGCCATATTTTGAGCAGCGTCGAGAGAGGGGCACTAGCCGGCCTTTGCAAGCCCCCTTCCCTCTCCAAGCCCAGTGCTGCGCCGACAGCCCCCCCCCCCGCCTCCAAAATAATACCCCCCACTGACAGAAGACAGTCTTCGAGCCATGGGCTTGCTAAATCCAACTTGTAGCTTGGCACAGCAAGGCGAGCATGGCTACGTTCTCACAACCGGGTGAATCGGTTCCGCATCTCTCCTCTCGAGCAACCATGCCTACTTTATTTACAGAGGAGAGTTCATCCTTCATCATCACCTTCCTCGTTTTACAAAGAAAACAGATCACGCGAATCCACGTTTCTGGAAGTCCTCTGGGCTTTAAGCGTTGGCACGCCAAGCAGAAAAGGGGGGCGCTCGCCTCCCTGCTCTAAAAAAAGCCAGGTAGACCCGCGTTGCTAAACACGCGCGCGCGCGCCCGCGCATCCATCAGCAACCGCGAGGTCTTTTTTGTTTCCCCGACGGTGAAGCCGCCGCCGTCCGCCCGGCGATGAACTTCGCGTGACCTGCACGTGTCAAGAGGACCTGACCTGCGCTCGCCTCCAGACCGTGAGAAAAGCGCGCAACGCGGGACGTTCAAAAAGGAGAGGCGAGCAGAGGACTCCTGCCAGTCAGATCCAGGAAGGAGAGGTCAACGGCCTCCACCTGCCAGCAACAACTCCAAAGGAAACAACTGCACCACCCCAGGGTGCAAACACGGAGCTGCTCGAGCTCGTCTGAACGCTTCCATCAACACGCTTCAGGAAGAAACCACGCAAGAAGCCAGCCCCGCCCCTCCAAAACTCTGTCCACCATTTAATAATGGAACAAAACAGACACCTATATTTAAAAAGGAGTGGGGGGGAGAGGGAGAAGCACCTGCCAATCCAAAGTGTTTGATTCCTTGACTTGGGGCTGAAACCCTCTTTGCCTTGTGGGAGATAAATCCCACACCCCAAAGCCCAGACCCAAAATGGCATTTGGGGACTTTTATTTTCCGGCGGGGCGATGTTTTTGCGGCTCTGGCCAGTCCCGCGTCCTCGCCTCTACACGTGCACGTCGGCAAAGACGAGCCCGGCCCTTCGCCTCCCGCGCCTCGCCCGGGACACGTGAGAGAAAGGCAAGCGCACCTTTTCAGGCAGGCCAGTTCCGAAAACGAAAACATTCCAACCAGGGGGAACGTGTGAACGGGCCTTCGGAGTCTCCTCCCACCAAAAGGCCGGGCTTGTCATGGAAGCAAAGGCTTGTGGTTTCTTTTTCTTTCTTTCTTTTTTTAAAAAAATCCATTAAAAGTTTTCAAGGTAGCATGTCGAACCAGATATACATATACATATATATATGTGCAGACATATACATACTGTACACATACCCCTATACAAACACGCACGCACACACATATATATATACACATACTTATATACATATCTGGAGACTGAAAGGAGACGCAATCGTGGGTCGACCCCGGCCCTGGCCGCGGGGATCCCGGCGGAGGGGCTTCTCTCTCCCCCCTCCCCTCCCCTCCCCTTCCCCGCTTTCCTACCTCCTCCTCCGCCGCCGCCGCTGCTGCTGCTGCCCGAGTAGCTCTGCCTGCGGTTGGGAGCCGGCGGCGGCGGCGCCTCTCCTTTCCGGGCCAGCTCCGCGCCGGCCGAGGGATCCCGGGCTGCAGCGCCGGCCGTGGTCGCGGCGGCGGCTTCGGAGCCCGGCTCGGCGGCGGCGGCGGGCTCGGCGGCTGCCGGCGCGGACTCCATGTTTCTGGCTGGGCGATCGCGCCGCCTCGCCTTGGCGCTGCTGCTGCTGCTGCTGCCGCCGCCGCCTCTGCCCCCTCCCGGCCCGGCTTCGGAGACGGCGAGCGCGCCAGGGGGGGCGGCCGCGGCGGCTGGGCCAGGGTGGCTCCCTGGGCCGGCAGGACGGGGCGGGGGAGACGGAGAGGGGGCAGAAGAAGGAGGCTGCAAACGGGAATGATGCTGGGGGGGGGGGGGAGGCAGAGCGGAGCGAGGCTGAGCCAGATGGGAGACGAGCTTGCTTGGCTGTGACCACAAGCAGCGCTAGCGAGAGCTTTAACGGGGACCCTGCGCTCGCTCGCTCTTCCCACCCCCTCTACTCCCGTGTAGACGCGCGCAGCCCCTGCCTAGGCGAGGCTCGAACCCGCTGGGCTGCCGGGCTCCCTTCGCCTCCCAGCGCCCCCCCCCCCCGCCACAAGAGATCCTGGGCTTCTGGATTGGATGGGCTTTTGTCGCGCATCTGGGCTCCTCTGGCCCCTTCTGGTTTGGTCTTTGCTTTCGAGGAAATGGGCCCTTTGAGCGAAAACGTTTTAAGGACTGGGGGGGGGGGGGAGGTTCCTCAGATCCAGCCAGGTCATTGGTCCCCGTGCAGCTCCCAGGACTAGCTTGCCTGCTCCAACTGCCCAGTCCACCACCACCACCTCCCCACCACCTGCCCTCTGCTTTTTTTTAGTCTTGGGGGTGTCAGGGAGTGAACCTCCAAAACTCAAGGAGTCTACACTTCAGCCAGCCCAAAGTACTCCTGGTGCAGCAAGGGATGCAGCCTGGCCTGAGTGTGTGTGTGGCATTAGGGGAGTCCCAAGGGCCTGATAGAGAGATATGGAGGGCCGTATTGACCCCTCTCCCTGAGGGGTCCCTGAGGTTGTGGATCCCAACCACCGATTCAGTTTAACATCACAATTCCTCCAGCGGCCAACCAGATACCTCTGGAAAGTCCTCAGACTTCCTTTCCCCCCAAGTTGCCGAATTACATAGAATTCAAATTGCGATGTTGTGCAATAATAATATTTAAAAATAAAACTTTTTTGACAGTGGAATTAACTGCCTTGGATGGGCACTCCTTCAGCAAAGCTTTGTAACCAGGTTGCCCAAGGACTGCTTCTGGTCAGTGGGGGCGGGATGTGCAGTCCAAGGGAGTCTGGAAGACCACAGGAGCCCTAGCCCTGGGGTGTAGCAGGGGATCCCAAACTGTGAACCTCATTCAGGTGGCCCATGGCACATCCACATGAAATACTGATTTTTGATTGCATTTTCATTGGTTCTTTTGGTGCATAGAATTGTAAAGTTGGAAGGGAGCCCAAAGGTCATCTAGGCCAACCCCTCACTCCCCACTGCAATACAGGAATTACAGCTAATACATCCTGGGTAGATGGCCATCCAACCTCCATTAAAAAACCTCCAATGAAGGAGTGTCCACCCAACTTTTGTTTTCTGGTGCAGTACAGTGTTGCAGCTTGAATTCTATGGAATTGAACAGTGAGTGGGGAGCTTCTTTGTGCACTTTCCAGAGGTATCTGGTTGGCCAGTGTGGGTAATGAATCAGGGGTTGGGAACCACAGTCTCAGAGGCAGGGATGAATGTCGCCCTCCAGTCCTTTCTATCAGGCCCTTGGATCTCCCCTAATGCCACACATGCCAAGCTCACCCCTCGCTGCCTTTGCTCCACATCTTCCTGGAGTAGCTGAAATCTAAGTCTTTCACCTAAAATTATTCCCCTTTCCTGCCTGGATGGGGTGATGTGGGGCTGCAGAAGCCTCTGGTGGTTGCCTGGCTGGAGTATAGTATGAAGATAAGAGACACATCTATTTGCCTCTCCCTCCCACCCCACCAAGAGTAGTGCGCAGTGGTATTTTTCTAGAAAAAGGGATGCTGGAACTCACCATGAACACCTCCCTTGTTTATTTTATTTATTTATTGAATTTATATACTACCCTGTACTCGGAGGTCTCAAGGTGGTTCTCTTATCGTGACAACGGCACCCACCTAAGAGGTGCCAGAACTGAGTTCTGCTGAGTTCCAGCTAGAAAAACGCCCTGGTAGTGTGGCCTACACCTGGAAGGTTAGCCACAAGGGAATGTGCCCTAGAGCTAAGGAAGTTTCCCCAGGCCTGATGGACCTTTCATCTGATTCACTTCTCCTGCTATGTCAGAAGAGCCTGTTGGATCAGTCCAGCATGCTGTTCTCAAAGGGGCCCATGAAGATGCCTCTAGCCTAGGAAACCTCTAAAGAGGACCTGTGCAGCTCATATTCAGAAGCATCATTAGCTGATGACTAGTAGTCATTGACAGCTTTCTCCCCCTTGAATTTGGTGGTGGCCATAAGATTTGTGACCGTCACTGCCTCCTGAGAAACCAAGTCTCGTAGTTAAACTCTGCGCTGCATGAAGAAGTCCTTTCTTTTATCGGCCCTGAATCTTCCAACGTTCCACTTCATTGAATGTCCAGTTCTCATGAGAGAGGGAGAAAAGCTTTTCTATATCTGCTTTCTCTATGCCATGCATGTCACCTCTCACTCACCTTTCCTGTAAGCTAAAAAAATCCTAAGCGCTCCATCTCCCTTGATCATTGTGAATGTTCTTCTCTGAACCTTTTCTGACTCCACGGTATCCTTTTGCTCTAGTGCACCAAGTCCTCAAGCAAGTTCCAAGCTCTTCTTCTGTTCTAGTGCTGGACTGCAACTCCCATCAGCCCAAGTCAGTGATGGCTGGGAATGATGGGAGTTGTAGTTCAGTATCATCTGTAAGGCCACAAGTTCTGGTGTAAAGTGGAATCTGATGCATGTTTAATCAGAAGTAAGGCCCACTTAGTTCAGTGGGGCTTATTCCCAGTTAAGTGCAGAAAGAATAACAGATGTCAGCCACTGAAAACTGCCTTGGCACTTTCCTAGGTCTTGGGCCTCTGCATGGCAGTCAGAAATCCAGCTAGTTCAGCTTTTGCCTTCATTGCGCCAGGCTGCTAGACAGATGTTAAAGGCACAGGATCCCTGCCTAGGATATTTTTTAAAGTGGTTATTAAATGAGTGTATTTGAGATTTATATCATCCCTCCTCCAAAAACTAAAATAAACACAGAGACATAAAGACTCTGTAAAAGAGGAGTGATCAAAGTAGCTGCAAAGCCTTCAACATTTCAAAGGAAAAAAGTAAGAAAATTGGGAATGCAAGATCATTTAATTCTACTCCTCCCAAACAGGTAAATAAATAAATAAATAAAGCCTCCAATGAAAACTTCATTTCTAGATCACGGTGGTGTTTTTTGTTTGTTTATTTGTTTCTGGTTTTAAGGAATATTTCAACCTTAATTTAACATACCTGGAAGAACAGTAGCAACTGCACAACTGTATTTTGAGTCTCTCAACTGCCACAGGCTCTTGTTACATCCTGAATTATGCAAGTCAAAATAACACTTTTCTCCCTTTCCCAAAGTCTTCATTACTCTGATTCAAAGAACGCAGACAGAGTTCCCTTCAGAATAAGTAAACTTGTCACTGGGAGCAGTAGGTGGTGGGTGGGGTGCCCCCCTTCCTCCCTCCTGTCTCCCAAAACTCAGTTTGATGCCTGTGTTTTGTTGCTTTTTAAAACAAAAACAAAACTTCTTCCCAATATAGCCACGCAATATTGATGAGCTGAGGCTCCAATGAGGCGTTTGGAGCTCCTGTGCCATTTTTAACAGCAGTGTAACAGGCAGAACATGAACAGGTAAGCTTTCCCCAGGACTGTATCTCTGTGAAGGGAACAGCTGCACAAGTTGAATTTCTGCCTGTTGGGGAGCCTCTCCGACACTTGCACAGACAGCTTCTGCTCCTGTAGATCTGGGTCAGGAGAACCTGTGGCTCTCATCATCCCTGACAATTGGCCATGCTGGCTGGGGAGTGGAAGTCTGCAACTCACAGGCTTCCCAGCCCTGATCTATGTGATGTCTTTGTACACCACTTAGAGATGATTGTAATTAAGCTGCACATAATTTTTCAAAATAAATAAAATAAACATTGGTACCCTTCTGACTTATTCTGGGAACATACATACCTGAGTCTTGAACACAAGATTCCCCAACCTGGAGTTCTCCAGATGTTTTGGACTATAATTCCCATCAGCCATGGCTATGCTGACTGGGGCTGATGGAAGCTGTAGTGCAAAACGTGTGGACTCTACCGGGGGGGAGAGGGCCGGACTAACCTCGGGTTAAGAGCGTAATTTGTTCCAGAAGTCTGTTTTTAACCTGAAACAGTTCTTAACTGAGGCATGCTTTTGCTAATGGGGCCTCCTGCTGCCGCTGCGATTTCCGTTCTTAACCTGGAGCAACCACCTCTTTTTTAGCAGAGTTTGTAACCCAAAGCGTCTGTAACCCAAAGCGTCTGTAACCCGAGGTACCACTGTATATATTCTGGCAGATGCATCAGTGGACTTGACCCTGCGTAATCAGGCTTCATGTATCTGATAATCTGGGCTCCATTCCTGCCAAGGCTACACCACAATTAATCTGTATTTGGTGTCATGAGACTCTGTTTTTTATTTGCTTTAACACACTAACATAGCCACACAGATACAGTACACCAGAAAACTGACTCTATGTATAGCAGAGTGCTTGCTTGCTTGCTTGCTTGCTTGCTTGCTTGCTTGCTTGCTTGCTTGTTATTTAACAAAATGTATATACCGTATTTTTCGCTCTATAATACGTGCCCGACCATAAGACGCACCTAGTTTTAGAGGAAGAGAACAAGAAAAAAAATATTCTCTCCCTCTCTGCGCAGTGCCTCTCCAGCAAAGCGGGAGGAGAAATGGAAGGGGCTCCGTTTCTCCTCCTGCTTCGCTGAAGGGGCGCTGCGTAGAGAGGGAAAGCTGCGCAGCACCTCTCCAGCAAAGCAAAGTCAGAACAGCAAGAGGGATCACCTCACAGCGAAAGCAGCAATCCCTCTTGCTCTCCTGGCTTCAGCGAAAGCAACGCAAAGCCTCCTGAGTGCAGTGATAGCTGCGCAGCCTGCATTCGCTCCATAAGACGCACACACATTTCCCCTTACTTTTTAGGAGGGAAAAAGTGTGTCTTATAGAGTGAAAAATACAACACCTCTTGACTGTAAAAATAAATAATCACCTCTGGGCAGTTTACAGTAATATAAAATAAAACATTAAATATTGTCAATAAAGACAATCAAAAACAGATGTTAATCAGATTCAAAGGATTAAAATTGACGCGGGGGGCACTAAAACACAGCAACTTCTCCATGTCTGCATAGGCTTGCCTAAATAACAAAGTTTTAAGCAGGCACCCAAAAGCACAGCAATGGTGCCTGCCTGATGCAAATAGGCAGGGACTTCCAGGGTGTAGGTGCTGCCACCCTAAAATACTGACTTCTTACAAGTGCAGAATAAGCACTTTGTGCCGTCTATAATGCTGCCAGTTCCACAGACTGATGTGGTTAAGCGGGCATCTATGGGGCAAGCCAATCCCAGAAGTAAACCCCCAAGCTGTTAACAATAACACCTTGAACTTGGCCAGGTAGAGAAAACAAGCAACCTGAGCCGAGGTGTTATATTTTTTTGGGGGGGGGAGTCAAAAGGACCTTGGCCCCTAGGAGTTGACTCCTATGATGGGGTCTCACTCCTGTCAGCAATTGTGTTGCAGCATTCTGCACCAACAGCAGCTTCTGGGTCAAGCGCCAAGGAAGCCCCTCATAGAGTTCCTTGCCAGTAATCCAGTTCTGAAGTCACCAGTGCCTGAACCACTGTGACCAAGCTCTCCTGACCTGGGAACAGTCATAGCTGTCATACCAGGTGAAGATGATAAAAGGTGCTTCTAGTCACTGAGGCTACCTGGGTCTCCAGAGACACAGCTGAATCCAGAAGCACCTCCTGTTTTTGGTTTTTGTAAATCTACCAAAGAATAAAATAAAATTGGGATTAAAGGATGTGGAGGGTATGTGTGCTGTGCCCTGTTGGTGTAAAAGGTTGGAATAAGTTCCAACCTATTAACATCCACTTAGGAATTCTTGCTAAATCTTATATATCTAAAAGAATGCAATTACTTTCTTATTTTTTATCCAAATTGACTTGCCAATTATGATGCAAGAACTCCACAATGAGGGTCTAGATCTAACTCTTGCTGATTCATAACTTATATGAGCAAAAAGTGTGCAGGAAGAGGCAGTAAATGGGTCTCTCTTTTTAGAGAACACCTCGAGAACAATTTGTCTAGACTGCTTTTATATAAAAGATGACAAGCTGGGTACATTTTAACAGATGTACTCAGTAGTTCACCAACAACTTGATATGCAAGTTCACACTCTGAATCCCATGCCAAACCATAAAGGTGGGATGTGTCCTATATTAAGGAGTGCCACAATTGAGTGCTGTGACATTTTTGCAATGTTTCTAGCTTAGTGGGAGAGCATATGCTTTGCATGCAGAAGGCCTCAGAATCAATAGCCAGCCTCTGTAGGTAGGGCTAGGCCAGACCCTCCTAGTGTCCCTATTTTCCAGGGATGTCCCTGATGTAGAGAAGTCATCCCAGTTTCTGATTTGATCCCAGAATATCCCACTTTCCCTAGAAAGTCCCTATTTTCAGTGGAGAAATGTTGGAGGGTATACTAGACATGGCTCCTGCCTGAGACCCTTGAAAGACACTGCTAGTCAATGCAAACAATTCTAAGTGAGATGGACTGATGCTGTGACTTGGGGTAAAGCAGCTTCCAGTGGTTCTAGATCTGTTAAGTAAAATTACACAAGGCCACTTCCAAAGATGCCAGCCCCATGATGAGTAACCTCTACTTATCCATAACATGTAGAACATTAGGACACCATGCATTGCCACACTCCCCATGGTTGGCTGAGGCAGAGGGAAATGCTCTGAGTGATGATGTTGGGACACAGATCACATTCTCAAACAGGGCCAGCCCTATCATTAGGTAGAGTGAAACAGCAGTTCCCCATCACCACCATTCTCCCCATCCTGGAGATCCCTAGCTTGCTCTGCACCTCCTCAGCTAACCCCTTGCTCTCAGGTATGGTACAGTATGTTTTCCCATGACCAAATTCAGCTGTTCATGGATTTTCCTTTTGGGGATGTGGGGACCATCTTTGTCTCCAGCAGAAAATGTCTCCGGCTGGCCCTGTTCTCAAGCACCAGTCAGTTATTCTGCAGAAAACGCAGGGTACTGTTTGGGGCACTTGGGAGGGCCTTGTCTTTTTCACCCTGCATTAAAACAGGAAATTGACCCTCATCTCCCTTTATTTGCAGCAGTTCCTGGCGAAATATTATTTCCACAACAGCCTTTAAAGCATTCAAGGGAAAGGTTATGCCAAATTTGGAGTGGGTGGGGGATGACTGTTTTAAAAGGGTGTTGGGCAAGGTATTGATTTATTTGGTTCAATCTGCCAAGGGGCAAAGAATCCTCCACAAATCTGCAGCCAGCCTGACTGATGTTACTTTGGGGACTGGTGCTAATGAGTCAGGCAGGGCCGGGGCTGCTGTTTTGCAAGTTTGCAGCGATTGAAGCACTCAGAGGAGCAAAGTGAAGTGCAGAGCTGAGCTCTAAGCCTACTGATCTGTTCCAACACCCTTTTATGTCTCTACTTAGAAGGCCTCTCCAGCTGAGGACTTTCAAGGGTAATTTGGAATTTCTCGTACACGTCAAGAAGTTCTGACAAAGTGTGGGACTCTCATCTCCAAGAGATGCAGCTTGATGGATGTTTTTTGTAATTAGCATATTGCTTTCCATTTTGTTTGACTTTATTGCATCCACTTCAAATGGGCATTGAATTTAATTGCTCTCTCGGAGCTCAGGAGGTGGCCCCCTTTTGCAGTGTTGCAATTTGAAGGGAGTAGATCTTTGTGGGGGAGTCTTCTTTTTTTAAAAAAAGGGGGGATGTATATTTGTTAAGGTGTGCAATAACAAATCTAGCTTAAAATGATAGTATGACATAACTCTGATTCCTTAAGTTCTCTGACCAACAAATGTGTTACAATCACGAATGGCTTGTGGAGAAGCCACAGGCTGCTCAGTTGGAGAGATGGTTCCCAGTTCAGTCTCCAGAAGCACCTCCAGTTAAAGAGACATTCTCTGCCTGAGAGCCTTTCCCAATGGAGGGATGTCAGAAAGGAGGGAGTCCCATAGGGATCGGTACTGTGCATTTTAACTTGTTTATAAATTATCTAGAGTGAGGGGTGAGCAGTGAGGTGGCCCAGTTTACTGATGATCCTAAATTGTTCAGGTCATTAAAACAAAAAGTGACTGTGAAGAGTTGCAAAAGGACCTGTCCAAACTGGGCAGTAAAATGGCAAGGGCAATTCAATTTAAACAAGTGTAAAGTGATGGATGTTGGGACAAAAGAATATGAATTTCACATATGTATATGCTCATGATGACTGATCAGGAATGAGACCTTTGGGTCATAGTAGATAGATCGATGAAGGCATCAACCCAGTGTGCAGCAGCTATGAAAACGGCAAATTCCATGCTAGGAATCATTAGGAAAGGAACGGAAAATTAAGCTGCTGATCATATTGGCCTGCAGCACCAATCTTAACTTCAACTTCTGCCTGAGTCTTTTTATCCTTCTCAGTTCTTGCATTTGGACCTTATTCTGGATTGCTTATGATTACATCTCACTCCAGGTGTCTGCCTAGAGTGCTGTTAAAATCCTGAGGTGTTGGTTGTTACAATCCCCATTCCCAAAAAACTGTCAGTTTTGAAAATATATCTTTTTAATTAGCTGGCTCCTAGACTTTCCAGGCTGCTTAATATAAGCCTTTTAAAAACACTTTGGTATTGGCTATTAAATTTGGTATCTTAGGCTGTTTATCAACATATATACAGCAGGGATGAGGAATCTGTGGCTCTCCAAATGCTTTTGGATTCCAACCTTCTTCATCCCTGACCATTGACCATGCTGGCTGTGGCTGATGGAAGCTGGAGTCCATCAGTCTCTGGCAGAGGGCACTGTGTGTGCACTGTGTACACTGTGATTCTATGCATGTTTACTTAGAGGTAAGGTCCACAGTGTTCAATGAGAGTTACTTCAAACAAATAATGGCTAGGATTGCAGCCATAGGCTGAGCAAGCCCAAAACAAGTTTAGTCCCTTGTGCAGTCAATAAATTAATTACCACAGGGCACAATTCATAGGAAAGCTCTTCAGTGGCTGGAGCTGCCTGGAGCAGGTCCTGTGCCCTCTAGATATGATTGGACTCCAACTCCCATCAGCCCTGGCCAGCATGGCCAATGGTCAGGGATGTTGGGAGCTGGAGTCCAGCCACAGCAGGAGCACTGCAGGGTCCCAGCTACAGTTTCTGAGGAACTCCATTCAACCAGGCTGGGCACTGGCTTTTCCAGATAGGAAGGGTTGTCAAGACTTTGCATGGAAAATGACAGTCTTTCCTGAGTGTCTGGTTCTGACTTTTTCTACTACTGCTTCCTGGCTCTTGGCTTCCTCTCATCAGCCGCCTCCAGCTCAGTTATGAGTACTTTGCAGAAGTGCTATGAACAAAATTAAGAACCAGTACACAAGGTCTGAGATCAGATCAAAAGGCCACATAATATGGGGCTCAACAAGCTGCTGTCCATAGAGGGAGTGACCACTCTCATTCCTTTGAACTCTCAGTGCCGAAGTTGCCTCAGTTCTCCAGTACCCTCTTGGAGGAAGAGAAAAAAGAGGAGCTGGCTTTTCTTCAGGCTTTCTTTAAATATGTTCTGTCTGTTGTCATGCAGTTTTTGGAGAAGCTTTAAAGAGAGAGAAGATCAATGGAAGATTTTAAAAAGGCAGAAGTTCACCTCATCTGAAGGTGAAGTGGAAACCGGGCAGGAATCCAAATATATTTAATAAAATCAGTGACTACCACCCAAGCTCATTAGCATGTCTGTAGCAAAGAGAATTGTGAAAACTCAGGACATGTTTGGTGGAAGGGAGTTTTAATTTAATTTAATTTAATTTAATTTAGATATATCATCCTATTGCAAATGTTCAGGGCACTTTGAAATAAAATGAAAAATACAAATGTCAGTCCCTTGATCCAGCTAGGCTGTAAGCCTACGGGATACCAAGCAGACTGGCCTTCAACAGGAATGGTTGTCCAGCAACAGAGGTACATAATCTAGGCAATACGGTTAGGCTTTTCAGGACCACAGATAGCTCCCTGATAATACAGATTCTTATCTGAGTGAATCTCAAGCAGGCTTCCTAAACCTTGTGTCCCACAGGTGTTTTGGATCACATCTCCCTCTCAGGAATTCTGGGAGTTATAGTCCAAAACATATAGATGGCACCAGATGTTGGGAAAGACAAGTGTAACTGAGCTCTTATAGCAGGGTTATCCAACGTGGCACCCTCTGATGTTGTTAGATGACAACTCCCAGCACCCCACCTCATCTTAGGTGGGGGCTGATGATCACTGGAGCCCAACAACATTGGCTACCTCTGGCTAATGGAATGTGCAAATCATAATGCTTTTCACTCATGCTAATTTAAAATAGTTCTATACCTCCCATTTTTCAGCTGGAAGGACAAACAGATATTTGTTTGCACCAGCCACTAATTCATTGCAATTTATATACAAAAGTTCAAGCTTAACCTTAACAGATAGCATTGCCAAAACGAATGCTAGGCACCCACCATTGCAATTTAGGTACAGTACATAGATAATAAACACATACGAGCCAATAAAATTACCAAACTAATACACACACACACACTCCTGAATTAAAACTGAAAGCCTACCTCTTTTGTGACGCCCCCACCCCCAGCAAGCTCCCTCCCCAAACAAATACATTTTCTTAATGTCTCCCCAAACAAAAGAGCCTCCTTGCAACTATGAGGTGACTTGCTCAAAATATTTGCCAGGCCCTCCCACAGTTGCAAGTTTTTACCAGCAGAGCCAATTAAGAAAATGCATTTTTTCCAACAGAATGAGGGGAGGGCAGTGCAAGAAGAGCACTGTATTTCCAATTTTAATCCAGGAAAAAAAAGAACAGTGCTCTAGACATCAAAGTTTAGGGAACGCTCCTCCAGCTCTGAGAAGAGGGAGCTGTGGGGTGGCACTAGAGAGGATAGGGCAGCACTCTAGTCAGGCTGGATTTCCTCTGTGAGCTAAGATGTGGATTCCTAGAATATTTCATTTCTGTTGGAAACGCTGAACCAACAAGAACTCCACCTGGCCTCTGCCCTCCTCTGCTGGTCCCATCACCTCCAAAGCTGTTTACCTTTCTGCACCTTGCCTGCTTTCTTCACCTCCAGCTCCCAGACTACACCACAAACCGTCTGTCATGTTCCCCACTCAGTCCAAACCGGTTTGCTTTTCCTTTGGCAGGTAGCTCAGTTTCAACCTCTTCAAGCAACCTTCTTCCATTCAGACAATTTCTCCCATCCCACCAAGCCCCTGCCCCCCCCCGCCTCTCCTGCCTCAGATCCAGACAGAATGTGGCACATTGTGCAGCAGCGCTTGGGAAGTAGAGCGCTGCCTTCCCCAACCGGGTGCCTTCCAGATGTCTTGGACTACATCTCCCAGCAGCCCAGTTGGCACAGCCATGCTGTGGGAGTTGTAGTCCAAAGACATCTGGAGGGCACCAAACTGCAGAAGGCTGACTCAGAGTGTTTTATTCTAAACAAGTTCCAAGCCTGACCTTCTTACTTTCCTTTTATCTTAAAAAAAGAAGAAGAAGTTTGGTTGTTTTACATATTGGCACATGCAAAGTGGCACATGATTTCCTTGCAGGCAAGGGTTGATGCCCTCCAGACCCACATGAAGGGTGACTTCCATGCCAAGCACAGCCCACCAGTCATTGTGTTATTATTTATTGCATTTATAGTCCTCCTTTTTCTCAAGGTGGCATACATGGTTCTTTCTCCCCCTCCTCATTTAATCCCCACATCAACTTTGTGAGGTAGTCTAGGCTGGGAGGCAGTGACTGGCCCAAGGCCACCCAGTGAGCTACGTGGTGATCTGAAGCCTGGTGTCTCAGATCCTAATATGACACTCTAACCACTACACCACCACTGCTAACAGGCAATCCCTCTGCTTTTCCAGTAAGGGACAGGGTGAGACAACACATGCCCTTGGCAAATAAACTCTGAAATTTGCAGGGAGAGCAGATGGGCCTTTCAGCTTTCCTGTACCCACCCACTGACCTCCTCACCACTTGCTCCATGGGGCTGGGGGGTCAGGGTTCAAGTCTCCACTCAACCAAAAAGCTCACTGGGTGACCTTGCACTAGTCACTTTCCTTTAGCCTATAATACCTCACAGGGCTGTGCTGAGGATGAAATGGGGAGCGAGAGAATCTTGAACCCTGAGCTCCATGACAGAAAGGATGGATGTACATATAGTAAATTAAGTCTGCTTTCTGAGCTTGACTGGAGGAAGGGGATAGCTTTAAGGCAAGCAGGGGGAATCCAAGGGTGGCTGAAAGGTTAAGCATCCTCCTCTGCTTAACAGTTCTCCCTTGAAAATGGGCTACCAACAGTAGAGCTGTGAGTAAATGATGGTATCAGGAAGCCAAAGCCCCTGAAAGGCAGAGCCAACTCATTTCCAGTTTTGCCCCCACCCATTGCACTGAGATTGAAGAGGCAGGAGCTGAGAGGTGTTCTCATCCCCTGGACTGCATGTAAGTAAGCAGGCAGATGGGGGGGCGGGCTGGCTGAAGATTTACTGAGCTTTGAGGGGCAGTGTCCCATTTACCCCAAGGCTAGAAAGCCAAAGGCACCTTGCAGATGCAGGGCACTCTTGCAGTAGTTCTTGTGTAAGGTAGGAGAGCTACTCTCTGGTAGGAGTGGGAAAACTTTTTTGACTTGAGAGCCACATCCTTTCTTGGCCAAATTCCCCACCCCCCACCCCGGAGCCATATTCTGAGAGTGGGCATGGAGAAGACAAAAGTGGGTGTGAGCAAATGCAAAATAACACAGTGTGCACCCCCCACACTCATAGCTGTAACCCCACACATCTAAGAGTCTGTCTGGTAATTTTTAAGCTAAATAACACATGAAAAATATGCTTTAAGTCCCCTGCACTTTCTCCTCCAATGGAACTTACACTCCATAATGCTGTCTCTGGGACTTCTCACTGCTCAGGAGAGTGGGGAGCAGCAAACAGTACAAAAAATGCTTTTCTTCCAAGATATAAAATGTGTATCTGTTTGTGTACTTTTGGGAGGGTGGTGCTCTGATACATCCAGCCCCTTACCCAACTTTGCTGCGCAGAATGTAGGAAGTTTCTTTATCCTGGGTCAGACCATTGGTCCATCCAGTAGCCCAGGACTGACACTGACTGACAGAGGCTCTTCCCTTTCCCCAGCCCAGAGATCGTACCTGGGACCTTCTGAGTGCAGTGCAGATGTTCTGCAACTGAGCCTGTTGCCCACCATTTCTTACAGGGAAAAGCTGGAAAAGCCCTGGGATTGGGGTAGATTTCATTTAGATCCAATCACCTAAGCAACTTGCAGAAGGTTAATTGATATGCTGAAGATATCGTTCCCACCTCATCTTCAAGGTTATTGACTGCTTGCCAAACCTGTGATGTGAAAGGAATCAGGAACCATCTCTATTGATAACAGACTGTTCTCAACAGATGGCAAAATAAATCAAAAGCACCCTAGTGAAATGTCACAGCTTTTACAAAGGAAGATGCTGGGGAAATATTATCCACGTCCAATCTGATAGTGTATAATCCCAGCTGAAGTTGAAGAGACTTAAGAAAGTCTGTGGGTTTTACAGTTATTACAAGATCGAGGGTGCGCTGCGCATGGTGTTCACCAGCATTTCACTGTGGGAAACAGAAACAGGCGCTTAACATATGTACTCTCGTTCTAGTCCATTCATAGTAGCCCCTCTCACCATACTGAATTGCTGAAGCCCCTCCTCTGCTGTACATAGAACTGTTCCGCAAGAGCTTACATTCTACTGATTTAAAGGTTGAGGCGGTGTTTGTTCTTTGAAATAAATATATATTAGCAAAAGCACATAATTACGAATGCAGGGATATTAGAAGAGCCAGAGGATGAGGCCAGTGGCTCATCTGTTCCAATATCCTGTTCTCAGAGTAGTCAACAAGATGCCTCTGAGAAGCTTGAAAGGAGGACCTCAGTGAAACCACCCTCTCCCCAACTGTGAGTTTCAGGAACTGGTATACAGAGGTATTGACATGAATTTGTTTAGTTCTCTTTTCATAGAACTGTAGAGTTGGAAGAGACCCTTGAAAGGTCCCTTGCAAAGCAGGAACCAAAGCTAAAGAGTCCCTAACAGATGACCATCTAGCCTGTTTAAAAACCTGCAATGAAGAAGACTCCACCACCTTCTGCGGGAGTCCATTCCACTGTTGAACAGCCCTCTCAAAGCCATCAAAATTGTAGCCATTGCTACATCTTGTGGGGAGTGAACGCCACAGTTTAGCTCTGTGTTGTGTGAAGAACCTCCTTTTGTCTGCCTTGAATCTTCCAACATTCAGCTTCAAGGATTTGCCCTGAGTTACATTCTCCACACCATGCATAGATTTATAGGCCTCTATCATATTCCCTGCTTACACACCCTTTTCTTAACTAAAAACCCACGAATATTGCAAGCTTTCCTCACAAGGGAGTTCAACACCTTGATCATTTTGGTTGCCCTTTCCTGGATCTTTTCCACTTCTACAACATCCTTTTTGAGCAATGGCAACCAGAAATGGACAAACTGTTTATACGTTTCAGTTGTGATGGATGTATTGATGGTTACTGTGGTTTTTAATGTTAGGTGATGAGTCTTCCCCAGTTTGTTTCACTTCCCCACTTTCTCTATTTTTCCTTTCCTGGTGCATAATTTTAAATTCTGATCATCACTACAAAGTGGTCACTGCTACAACTCAGTATCCAGTATGATAGTAAAAATGAACCACCCAAAACAACACAAATTCCTAATTCAGAGGGTGTGCCTACACCTTGCTGTAGTGGAATACAGTTTTTCACTGCTGCGACTCACCTTAAAGAATTGTGAGAAGACTGTAGTTTGCATGGAGGACTAAGGTTATCCCCTAGCTTTGCACTTTCCTCTGCCCCACCACAAAACTACAATTCCCTGGCTTCCTTGAAAGGGAGAGAGCATTGCTTCAACTAGTTTAAGTCTGCAGCACACATATACCCAGAGTCTGTTAATCCTCTTCCAAGAAACAAAGCTAGCAAGGTGAAGCAAATTAATGAAGGTGCCAGGAGACAATTCTCCATAGCTGAGGGTTGAGGGCAAAAGCTTTTGGGTAATGCTAGCAACAGCAACCTGCTTTCCACATGATAGCTTTTCCATTCTGGAAGGCATGCTCTATACCACATGAAGAGCAGCAAAGGAGCCTCTGCCTGGCTAATGACTCATTAGCTGTTCTCAACAAAGGCTTTGCATTGATGCTTGGACCTCTAAGGCACCTCAGACTGAAAGCTTATACCTTGGTTGAAGGATGCCTTGTGAGTCGAACGTTTTGGCTCCTGAATGCCGCAAACCCGGAAGTGACTGTTTTGGTTTGTGAACTATTTTTGGAAGCCGAACATACAACTGTATAGGAGTAATTTGGAGGCTCCGTCCCTTTCCTCTCAGCTAGGCCCTCACACCACCAGAAGTTCCTTTCCAGCTCACCATCTCCTCTGTTCCTGTGGCCCAGGGCAGGGATGGTGTTGATGGCAGCCAGCCAGGAACCAGGCAAGTAGTATGGAAACCTCTGGTCTTGGTCGTAAGACAGGGATGTCTGGATTTGATAGCTCACTCAGAGTCACTGGTTGAGCAGAAATCTTCTGGGTGGGTGGGTGGGTGTGTCTGCTCCTCCTCCAAGGAGACCCCAGGTTCCAGGTCTGAACCCTGACAGCGTCCTTACTGGCGGGGGCACCCATCTCCCCAGTGATCCATCATCCCTAAAGGAATACCTTTTTGGAGTAATTTCCAGTTCATGATTCAAGGAAATGAACAATAAAATGAAATGAAGAGCAGATCAATTTGTAAAAGGCCTGTACATGATCATGTTGGCACAAATGTAGCTTATGGAGTTTGGGGGGGGGGGGCAAGAGAAAGCCATTTCCCCTCACCCTTAGTCTATTTTTAATTCCACTCTCCAAATGTATTGCGATTAGTAATGGCCCCCAGACCATTGTCTGCAAGCCTCCAAACCAAAAGAGGATTATCTAAGAATAACCCACAATGATAGTCTAGAGAAAGGCAGGGAGTTGGTGGGGGTGGGGGCGCCAAGGCTGAACTGGCCCCAGTTTGGCTTTCAGCCTACAGCACCTCCAATTATTTTGCAGTGGCTTTTTAACCTCTAAACTATTTAGCGCTGTCACTCAGTAGCAGGAAACTAGTTCTAATTTAGTGCTCCTGGCTGGGTGGAGAGGATGGAGTAGTGAAAAGGGAGCGGAGAACTATTCAGATAGATAATGAACCCACAGAGGGAGCCTGAACAAGCCATGGATTTTGAGCAGATGGATTGATGCCAAGGCTCTATGGCTGCCTCTTTGATGGAGGAAAACCATGGTTGACCCTGGAAAGCCAATGGGCAATGTACAAAGAGCTCTGCTAGGCTAGCACTCTGTGCCACCGTGGGCACCTGGATGCCTTTGAGAAGCCCATAGGCAAAGCTCACACCATTTGCCTCCCCAGCAACCAGGATTCAGCAGCAAAACTGCATCTGAACATGGATGCTCCATATAGCCACCCCCTTCTAAACAGCACATCTACATGGGAAAGATGTGTGGGTCAGTGGTTAGAAAATCTTCACTGCCTGCAGAAGAGGTCCCATCAATCCCCTGCAGAATCATTTCTCAATCTTGGGTCTTCAGATGTTGTTCCACTACAGCTCCCATCATCCCTAGCAAGCAGGACCAGTGCTCAATGATGATGGGAGCTGTGGTTCATCAACATCTGGGGACCAAACGTTAAGAAAGGGTGTCCTGCAGCATCTCCGAGTAGGCTAGGAGAAACTCCCTGCCAGAAACCCTGGAGAGCATCTGCCAGTCAGTGTAGACAGTACTGAGCTATATAGATTGATGATCTGACTCAGTATAACTCAACAAGAACAATTCAAGGTGTAACAATGTGTTCCACTCACAAATTGCATTGTTAATGGTACTGCTGTTCTGTTAAATCAAGGGAGAAGACCAACCTTTTTCTCTCCTTTGACACAGCAAATAGCTAAATCAGGAGTTGGGGGCCTCAGGCTTGCAGGTTTCATGACAGAGCTCTCTGGGTCACTTGTTTGTTATGGGGGTATCTTGACATTCCCTGTACTTGTCCTGTTAAAACCAGCCGTCAACCCTAAGTGAGCCATCCCTGCACCAGGATGGTTCTGATCTTGCCAATTTGATGGCTCTGATAACATAGAATTAGAACCGCGGTTCTTTTCTTCAGTTTTCCAAATGAGGTCCTGCACCCTTCAGGTTGACTGCAAATGTGTGATGTAAAGATAAGCAGTGGAAGATGGGGTGCAGACAGACGGTGCAAAGCCCTCAGTGAGGCAGCCATGCAGCAGACCCCAAGGCAATTCCAGCATGGCAGAGGCAACTGCCTGGAGAGCCTGCCAAGGAGGCAGCTGTTGTCGCTGTTGCTGCTGCTGGAGAAACTCTGCAGGGTGACATCCAAGACCTGAGAGCAGCATCTAGCAAAGGGAGAGGTGGGAAGGCTGGCTTGCCCCAGGAAGAAGCAGAAGTTAGTCATCATGACAAAATCCCACTCCAATAATGAGACTGAGCCATAACAACTCCTATTGTTTTTTGTTCAAGCGGAGCTGAAATTACACAAACGTATTTCAGCACTGTCAAAAACCTACAATCTTTTTGATAATTTTTCAAGCTCTCCTTTTCAAAAAGATTCAGCTCTCCAGGTAAATTACCTGGAGTTGACTTCACTTGCCCTCATTGATGTCATCACATAACATTGCAATCTGATTTGTTGCACAGAACTGTGTCACCAACCTGTTTGCTGTGTGATCTCTGGCTTGGTAAGATCACCTGCACAAAAAACCCAGGGACCATAAGCCTTACTCACAGTTGCCATCAATGAGACCATCACATTACCAAATTAAATTGTTTTTCTCACCCAAAGCAATGGGTGAAGCTGTTGAGGATGCTTTCAGAGAAGAGGCTGCAGAGACAAAGATGTCTGATTATCTGCCCTCTGACTGTAGAGAGAACCCTTTGGATCTTAACAGCTACAGCACCAAAATATCTCTGGTCATCCCTGTTCATACAACCGTAGGATAGTGTTTCTGTGCCACTCCAAACAAATGCCAGCTGTACCCTGACTAAAGCTCTACCATCCTGGGCACAGCTGCTTTTCGCAGTGCTGACCTCCTGAACCAAGGATGCAACAGACTGGAAATGCCACGAGCGCTTTTTTAAAATGTATGCAGCGAATGGAGGCTTTAGATATGAATTAAATATGAGCGTCAGTTGTGGTGCTCTTGCAAGGGAGTTTGGAGAGTCAAATGCAATGTTCCATCTCTTCTCAGTCTTGCAGTTTCATGAAACAAATGTCCATATGCAAATGTCGCCAGTGGAGAAGGAGCAAAGTGCCCCTACTCAAGAAGGACACCTGTGGTCAGTAAATTGACTTAGGTTATGTTTTACAGCTGTGGGTTTATGGCTTCCAAGGAGAGCTACTAGGACCTTAAGAGGCTCAGAGCACAGGCCAATGGCACAATTTGCACCACACTATATTATGTTCATTTGCATATGTCCCTGACCATTAGGTCCAGTCACGGACAACTCTGGGGTTGCGGTGCTCATCTCGCTTTACTGGGTCATGTGGCCAGCATGATTAAGCCGCTTCTGGCGAACCAGAGCAGCACACGGAAACACCATTTATCTTCCCGCAGGAGCGGTACCTATTTATCTACTTGCACTTTTGGGGGTGCTTTCAAACTGCTAGGTTGGCAGGAGCAGGGACTGAGCAACGGGAGCTCACTCCGTCATGGGGATTCGAACCGCTGACCTTCTGATTGGCAAGCCCTAGGCTCTGTAGTTTAGACCAGTGTTTTTCAACTTTTTTGGGGCAAAGGCACACTTGTTTCATGAAAAAAATCACGAGGCACACCACCATTAGAAAATGTTAAAAAATTTAACTCTGTGCCTATATTGACTATATATAAAATAATTCTCTTGAATAGGAATCAAATAAACACAAAGAAAGTATTTTATAATTACTTTATTATGAAATAGTAAGTAAACAGAAATATGAAAAATTATAAAATACTTTATTTTTAAATCTTTCGCATTTTTCAATTTTCCCCACGGCATACCAGGCAACATCTTGCGGCACACTAGTGTGCCGCGGAACAGTGCTTGAAAAACACTGGTTTAGACCACAGCGCCACCCACGTCCTTTTGCATATATAGACGCACATTTATTTTTATTATTTATTACATTTATTAGTCACTTTTTAAAAAGTGGCAACTCAAAGCAACTTATGAACGACTTACAGAAAAGTATAAATACATTAAGACCAGAGGACATGCAGGGAATTACATTAAAACATCTCACCCACTCAGAAAGTCATAAATAGTTAAAAGGCCTGGTTAAAAAGGAATGTTTTTGCCTGCTACCTGAAGATACATAACAATGGCACCAGGAAAGCCTCCTCAAAGAAAGCATTCCACAAATGGGGAGCCACCACTGAAAAGGCCTCTCCTCGTCTTGTCACCCTCCAGAGCTCCCATGGAGGACACACTTGAAGAAGGACCTTGGGTGGTGATTGCAGGGTCCAGGTTGGTTCCTATGGGGAGAGGCAGTCCATTTTGGCCAACATTCAGAGGAAAAGCATCTTCTGTCAGAGCCTCAGACCAGGACTTATTGGAAGCAGACTCTTTGGGCCACTGCAGCTCTGAGGAGGAGATGGAGCCATGGCCTGGCTCACCCCATGTGAGTCCATGGCACTGGAGTCTCCCTCTCCTCCCCTGAACCTCAGGAGGCTGGTCCACAGATGCCTCCAGGGATCCAGAAAGCCTTGAGATGAGATCCCCACAGCAGTAAACCCCAGTACCTTGATGAAGCCAGGATGGCACTGGCCAGGAGGCAGCGCTCAGGAGGTGAGGCCCCAGTCCATGAGTACTAGCCCTGCTGTAAAACTCAGCCAGTTGCTCCAGGACTTTCCTCAGGCAACTTGGATGTTGGGTCTCAGCTGTGAGAGCATTGTTTGAAATTCTGAGCCTTGCAGGAGTGAGTTCCATAGTTTAACTATGTGTTGCATGAACAAGTCCTTTCTTTTATCTGTCTTGAATCTTCCAACATGCAACTTCATTGGAAATCCATAAGTCTTAGTGTTATAAGAGAGAGAAACTTCTCTCTATCCACTTTCCCCATGCCATAGTTTTATAAACTTCTATTATGTCGCCTTTTGCTCACCTTTTCTCTAAACTAAAAAGTCCCAAATTCTGCAGCCTTTTCTCCTAGGGGTCTCACTCCATCACCTCCATCATGTGCCTGTCCTAATTGTGGCTTTAGGCAGAGGAATGCCTTGCAGATGGTCACAGGAAACAGGGCAAACTCTGGATCAGCAGTCAATGTGAACCAAAGCACTCCATGAGGGAAACAATGTGCTTTCAATGTACAGTGTGAATGTGTCACAGGTGAGCATCCGAGTCTGGTCTGGGTAACTCTTGAATCTTCTTGTCATCCAGTTATGGTGGATTACATCCTGCACTGCATATAGAATACCCAATGTCAGGAACTGGCTGGACAATGAGGAGTAGTGGGAGGCGCCAGCTGGGGAATCCCCAAGGGAAATCCCAGAGGAAGAAAGTTGGTGGGACACTGAGGAGCGGTCAGAGGGGGAAGACTGGAAGGAGGGGCTGGATAGTGAAGGGAGAACAGGGTTTAATGGGCAGGAGGAACCTATGACAGGGAGCAGTTCAGACTCCGATGCTGAGGCAGAGGGAGGGGGGTCAAGCAACTGGTGGAGAATCCCTGGAGTCTCCCTCTCCTGCTGTGACAAGATCCCCTCCAAGAATGTGCAGAGTAATGAGAAGAGCAGAGGCCAGAGGTGCACAGATGCAGTTTGAGACTGCTTGGGAAATATCTGGGAGAGAAAGAGCCTTAGAAAGGGTGGAAGTCAGGGACCTTCAGTCCTGGCAACTGCTCCATAGGGGAAGTGTTGTTCCCTATGGGGAAGTGTTGCTGAGTTGTATGCTTCCTGGAATAAAGAGGTAACTTCACTGACAACTGACTCTCCTTCGTGCAGACCTGCATCTGACTCCAGCCCTGACACCCGGTAACACATAGGGAGGGCTGCAATCACACTGGTCCAAATGCATTGTAAGCTGGGCCTGGGTCATTTGAGCATCAGGAGATCTCTATATATTTTCTTATATTTTCTCCAATGTGCTTAAGGTTGCATTCATTGTTCAACCCCTCTTCCTCCATCAATCCCTACAATAACTCTGTCAGGTAGTTGAGGCTGAGATGCAGTGACTGGCCTAAAGGTCGCCCAGTGAGCTTCATGGCTAAGTGAGGGGATTTGAACCCTCATCTCTCCCAGGTCCTGGTCTTATGCTCTCACCACCATGTTGCACTGGCAGTCTAAGCTGTCATCCCTTGATGGCATCAAGGAGCAGCAGTCCTCCACATTTCAGTTTTTTTTAGCAATTATAAAAGAAAATCTATGTACATCGACAGAAAGCATTATCTCCCCCCTCCCCTGCCGCCACTTTCCCAAGGGTGAAGACAGCGGCACAGAATGTGATGTGACACATTTATCACCTTCCTGTATTGATGGGTGAGGAATCAGATGACCTTCCCTTGACAGCATTTGCTAGGCAATAAAGAATGGGGGAAATGTCAGGTTTTTTATATGGCTCTTTGCCAGGTGGTTATGATAGGGGAAATGATCGTGTCCTTTCTCCATCCTCTATTAATAAATCTCAGGCAGAACATTAAGATAAGACCAAATTCCAGTTTGAGGCCAGAAAAGAGATATCTTGGGCTCAATCCAGGGAAAGCTGAGCACTCTCAAATTACACATTATGCCAGAGATTGGTGATTGATCTGCCACCAGTGAATATGTGTGTATATATATATATATTTCCTTTCTGGGGCAAAAGCAGTGAGTTTCAGGTGGGGCAGGCAAGTTTTATCAAGGGCAACACAGCCAGAACCACCACTGATATTGGGGATGAGTTGCTGCTCTCCTAGGCCAAGTTGACACCATGCATTTAAAGCACTAGGTTACCAATTTAAACAGTCATGGTTTTTCTGGGAGCTATAGTTTGGTAAGGATGCTGAGAGTTGGTAGGAGACCCCATTCCCCCTCCCCCAGAGCTACAATTCTAGAATTCCCTGTGGAGAGCAAGTGATTGTTAAACCACTCTGTGAATTGCAGCTCGGGATGGGGAGATGGGGGATGGGGGGGATAGGGGTCTCCTAACTCTCAGCACCCTTAACAAACTACAGCTCCCAGAATTTTTGGGGGGAAGCCATGACTGTTTAAAGTGGTACTGAGTGCTTTTAATGTATCGTGTGAATGTGACCAGAGCCTGCATAGGCAGAACCATAGACATTATAAGAACTTTATGAACTCCACTGTCATCCCAACACTGTTCTGAACAAACTGGCGGGTACTAGAGACGAGATCCCTCCACTCACGAGGCAGAGATCACACTGCTGAGAAACCAGGGCTGGACCTTGAAGCATGGCTACAGTTAACAGCAGCTCAGTTTGGCATTTTAACAAAGTATTCCCAAAGGTCTGAAAAACAAACAAACATAGGGCTAGAATAGTCATTTGATTTATGGGGGGGGGCAATCAGGACTGTATATGGTAAACAGGGGCTTATGTTCATCTTTCTCAAGACTGTTGCACACCTCGAATCTGCAAAGACCAGAAGCATCCAAGCAAAAATATTCATGACAAGTTAGTTTGTTACACCAGTGTGCCTTCACATGAAAGCACCTTTATGCAAGATTTGCTTATGGAATTAAACCAGGATGGCACAGATATTGGTTCTTGGGGCCTTCTGTGGTTATTACTGGCAACCAGCTGCAGAGTTTGATGCAATAACTCTGGGAACATAAGGAAGCTGTTTTAGAAAGAGTCCGACCACTGATTTACCTGACTCAGAATGGTCAATAGCAACTGGCATCTGCCTTTTCCAGGGACTCAAACAGAGCGGTTTTCCCCAGTTCTAGTTGGAGATGCCAGGGATTGAACCTGGCAACTTTCTGCATGCAAAGCAGGTGCTTTATCCCTCAACTACAGCCTTCCCCCTTCTATCAGGGAACTGCACAGCTGCTGAAAGGGGTTAGGAAAAGGTCTCTTCCCAGATGAAGCATGGCGGTCTTAGTTACCCACCTCTGCTTTTGTAGGAGACTTCTGAGCAACAACAAAGGCCTTCAGATTTCAAACACAATGTCTGGTAAAAGATTAAAATCCCAGCTACTCATTACGTGAGAGAGATTCCAACCCAAATGGCATCTTGTTGTTCTGCAATGAAGCAAACCAAGCAGAACAAACCATGGTTAGAGGCAAGTTTCACTCCGCACAAGACAGTGGTTTGTGCTTGACATTCTGCTTGTAGGCAGATGAATCTTATTAGCCAAGAATTAAGCTCCCCAAATTTCATACTGTAATTCACCTTGGGACTTGTTGTATGTGTCTTTAAAAGGATAATTATTATTGTTGACATTTTTATTGTTCCCTTCTACAATTTCCAGCTGAAGTTTGTTCTACCAGCATTTGTTATAGGATGCAAAGCACTTCAAAATTATTATCTGTAATCCTTAGAACAGTATTATTATCCCTCAAGAGCAGAAGGTGGGACTGAGGCTGAAACCAGTAGGGAGTTCACAGTTCAGGGGACACTGGAACACAAAGTCATGCAACTTTGTTGCACAGCCTGGAGGAGGTCTCAGAATTAGCATCTGTCCATCAATTCCAGCTGGGGACTTAACAGTGCTCAGGAAAAGATGAATGTGCTCGTTTTTTCCAATGAATGAAAAAGGAAGCTAATAGGCCCCATTCATTGCATTCATTTCATATGCAAAAATAAAAAGCAATTCAAATAAATCAGTTCAATTTAAAAACAATTGTTTGTTTCTATTACTATTAAAATTGTACAGGTTGCAGAAAGGTTGTACAGGTCGCAGAAAGATTAGCACAGAGGCAAGGGACCTATGATGCTCCAGATTTTGTGGGATACCCAAAGTGGTGCAGTGGTAAATTTTTGAAGTGAAGGAGGTCATCGTGGTACCTCCAAGAGGAGTCCAGAAGCAGGCAGTTTTGTTGTTCTGTCGTCCCTCCCCCAAAGAGCTGCAGTCCATAACACAATACCCAATGCATTAGGATCAGCATACCGGCATCCTGGGACTCACCTTCATTGTGTGGTGTAGTGGTTAAGAGCAGTGGACTCGTAATCTGGTGAACCGGGTTCGCATCTCTGCTCCTCCACATGCAGCTGCTGGGTGACCTTGGGCTAGTCATACTTCTCTGAAGTCTCTCAGCCCCACTCACCTCACAGAGTGTTTGTTGTGGGGGAGGAAGGGAAAGGAGATGGTTAGCCACTTTGAGACTCCTTCAGGTAGTGATAAAGCCAGATATCAAATCCAAACTCTTCTTCTTCACTAAACTCAGAGGTGCTTACTTAACCAGCTACATAGGTTCAACTGAAATACATTGTGTGGTATCGAATGCTTGTCTTATTCAGAGCAGAGACAGACACACTGAAGTTAACAGACATGACTACTGTAGTAACATGAATTGCATGGGGTAGGACTAGCATAGTACAGCCCACTGAGCTTTAACTAAAGACCTTCAGGCAGCTGAAATACAAGCTTTAGCTTTGAATTAGAAAAGCAAACCACCATGCAAAGAAATGTTTCTATTTAAACTGCTAGCTTGAAGTAGGAACCTGCATCCACAAAAAGCAAAGAAGGCTCTGGCCTATGTTTATGTCCCTCACTCTCTGACTTCTTCTGTGCTAATCTGTTGCAAACAAACATGAAGGCCTCTTCATCCCCTCATTCCCCAATGCAACTGCGGCTTCTGAATGTTCAAGACCAAAAACACCTGCAGGGATGTAGGTTCTCCATCCCTGATCTATGACAACCAAATAAATAGAGCATGGAGGTCCCTTGCGTTGCAAGGAGAGAGGAAGAGAGAGAGCAGTTGGACTGTGTCTGTGTAGACTTTTTAGTTGCTTATAAAATGGGTACCTACCTTCCAATCTGTTTAAAAACCATAAGTTCTTAAATGTTTATAGAGTGGGGGGGAAAGTGATAAAATAGAATATCAATTGGATGGGAAACACAGAAGTTATAAGGAGAGCAGTGCATCTGGGTCTCCCATTGAAAATAATGGAAAGTTTGTGGACACAGGCCTTTTTAAATTGCCTCCTTTTGAATGGGCATTTGCAACATTTAATATGGGAAAGGTAGCCTTTTTAATTACACACACACATACATACATACATACATACATACATACATACATACAGCTTTTCCTTGTGCATTATGGAAGTACAGCCTGGCAGTTTTAATTGGGTAGCACCATGCCTTACTATTCTAGTTTGTCACATGTGGGTGGTGTTGATGATAATGGATCACGCTCACTATTATAATAAGTGCTCCCAACTTTGCAGTACCTGTGAAGTGTGGTTCACACCCAGAATACCTTGTTACATTTGCTGACGACTCTTACTTGCCAAGCATTGAACTCCTAAACTTTTCCTTCTCAGGTGCAAGCCGACAATAAGCTTGGTAAGAGTTACGTAAATAGGGATATTAAGCTGAGGCTCAGTTTAAAATGCTGGTTTCCATTACTCTTGAGGTTCATAGAATTATAGAATTGTAGACCCGGAAGGGAGCCAAAGGGTCCTCTCGTCCAAGGCAGTGTAATTGTGGGTTTCCGTCTGTGAGCCACATGTGGTTCGAAAGGCAGGGTGGGAAAGGGATGAAGAAGCTTCTGCTGTTTCCCTGTGTGCTCTGGCAGTGGCGTAGCATGGGTTGTCAGCACCCGGGGCAAGGCAAGTAATTTGCACCCCCTAACCCGTGGATTTGCGCCCCCTAACCCTAACCCCCAGATGCTGCACCCGGTGCGGCCGGCCCCCCCTGCACCCCCCACGCTACGCCACTATGCTCTGGAATCCTTTCTTCCCTGCCTCTCCCTGTCTCCAGAATGTGGCTGAGGGCATATTCTCATTCCTACTTTTGTCCCTGGTGAAATCCTAGATGCACATGGAAGGCTTTTTCACTTATTTAAACATTTCTGTACAACTTTTCATATGGTATCACAAGGCAGTGTACACACCAATGCAGAAACTGTAAACAGGTTAACACCTCATTAATATCTACAGCAATGATCTGGGCAGCATGAAACCATAACCCTGATTTCTGGAACTAAGCCCTGCCAAAAGTCTGAGTATGCTAATATTGTTATGGATTTGTGGGGTCAGTCTTCATGATAACTGTGATCCTGTGGCGGTGAGTTTAGAATCTACAAGAGGAAATCTGGTGAACAGACCAGTCTAGTTTCCTTTGTCAAGCTAATGGTCTTACTTGGTCTATTACGTGCTCTCATCAGCATCTCAAAGAGTGAGCTAGGTTGCCATAGCAATGGTCCTCTCCAGGAAGTGGGTAGGCAATTTTCTCCACCTCACCCCCCTCACCTGGCTGGATGCCACATCATCCTTGGGGGGGGGGGGGGGAAATAGGCCAGGCAGGGGTTGTGTGAGAGTGAGTTTGGCTGGTGCAGGAAGCTGGAAAAACAGAAGCATGTCAGCTCTGTGCTGGACCCAAGAGCTGTGGCTTGGGGCTTCCCTGGACACCTAATGAGGAAGCAAGATCTGTTGGAGTGTTAATGCTGTGAGCTCAGGTTGTATATAGGGGTAAATCAAACCATATATCCTAAAGATGCAACAGTCTCTGTTGACCTTCATTCTAAGGAAAAGATTCCTGGGGAAGCGCAAGCACACCTGTAGTTTTTTGCTGCTCAGAGATTGGGTTGCATGCAGCAGTTTTATTATTAATATTTATTAAATTTGTATATTGCCATATACCTACAGGTCTCAGGGCTGCTACAACATAAAATCACAATATAAAAACACAAAAGACATAATAAAAACAAAAACAGCCCAATGACCCTCCCTCCCCAACACATTTTAAAAGGGCATTCGATGTCAATCATCTTTTTTGCCTGGGGCCTAAAGATGTATAATGAAGGGGCCAGCCAAATCTCCCTGGAGAGAACATTCCACAAACGAGATGCCACTGCAGAAAAGGCCCTGTTCTCATGTTGCCACCCTCTGGACTGCTCATGGAGGAGACACATGAGGGAGGACCTCAGAAGATGATCTCAGGCTCCAGGTTCATATGGGGAGAGGCAGTCCTTGAGATAATGTGGTCCTGAGCCATTTAAGGCATTACAAGTCAAAACTAGCATCTTGACTTGGGCCCAGAAACTAGTTGGTAGCCAGTGCAGTCTGACCAGGATCGGTGTAATATGCTCAAACCATCTTGCCCCATTGAACAACCTGGCCATTGAATTCTGCACTAGCTGAAGTTTCCAAACCATCTTCAAAGTCAACCCTACATATAACGCATTGCAGCAATATAACCTTATATGCAGGGGTGTAGCATGGGGGGTGCAGTGGGGGCCACGGCACCGAGCACATTTTTGGGAGGGGTGCAACCAGGTGTCCCCCCCTACAGTCCGCCTCTCAACAGGGCTGTGCGCTGAGGGAGCTCCAAGATCCTTTGCGCACAGCCCAGCTCCGCTCCCAGGGCAGCTCTGACCTGGGGGGCAGAGAGAAGGATGAGAGTCACAGCAGTGTTGCTGCCCCTCTCCTCCACTGGGCAGCATCAGGCTAGGATGCTACTGAGGCTGCATTCTTGTGCCTGGCCAGGCTGGGCGCAATGGGCTCCTTCCACAACCCACACCCTCAGGAGCACAACCTGCGTGCCCGACCTAGGTGGTGGGAGCATACACCGCACCGCTGCTTCTATGTCTTTAGCAGGTGCCAGGATCTCAGGAATGTCAGTGCCTGTAAGCAATATATTTGGCAGCAACCTGGCTGCAGGAGTTGCCGGAAGGCAGCATACAAGATGCCATCCAGCCATCTTAGGGACTTCACTCCAGATTGGTATAGGGCAGGGGTCAGCAAACTTTTTTGGCAGGGGGCTGGTCCACTGTCCCTCAGACCTTGTGGGGGGCATACTATATTTTTTTGGAGGGGAGAAGATTCAAGAGCACCACAAGCCCTGGTGACTGCTTACCTGTGTCTTGTGAGCAACAGGGGCTGGCGGCTGTTGCGGGGGAGGGACAATGAGCGGCGTATGAAAGGGCTCTGGAGAGTGGCTGCTTAAAATGGTGGATGCTTGAGCATTGCTGCTGCTGGCACCAACAAAGCCCAGCCCTCTTCCTCCTCTAGGCAGGGCGGGGAGAAGCCAGGAGGAGCGAGGGAGGAGGTACCGCCGCCGAGCCGTGTCAGGGGGAGGAAGGGAGGGAGAGGGAAATAACTTGTGATCCATGCGGCGATTCCCGGACTGTCTGTGGGCCGAATCCAGAAGGCAATTGGGCCTGATCTGGCCCGCGGACCTTAGTTTGCCTCCCCATGGTGTAAGGTTTACTCCTGAGCCTTTTCTTCTCCCAAATATGTCCTGCAAGCAGTGGCGGAGGAACCCTCTCCGGCTCCCAGGGTGGCGTAGCCCGTACGCACTGCACAGGTGTAGCATCCTGCGGTGCGCGCTCCATACGGAATGCCACACATGCGCAGCACGGTGACTGTACAGGCTGCTACGTGAGCAGCATTCCGTCTGGACTGCACATGTGTGGCAGCCCGTATGGACGCTGCGCGCCCTTGGCCGCTCTACAGCTGGGGGGAGGCAGGGGCTATCTTGTCACCCCTTCCAGAGTGGCACCCGGGGCAACCTGCCCCCTCCGCCCCCCCTTCCTACGCCACTGCCTGCAAGACAGCGGGTATGGGTTTTTGCTCTGAGCTTACTCCTAAAGCCTTTCTCTCATATAAATAGCAGAGGTCGAGGATCAGAGTTTTATTGCAGCAGTATGGGGCGTCCCTACTTAGGGAAGCATCCTCGTTGTCTTTATAGAAAGTAGGCAAAACCCCCAAACACTGTTAGTTTAAAATGATCCAGGGAAGGCAGAACATTTGCGTGAAACAAGAGCTAAGCAACGCTATGACAGTGGTAAGTGACTGCCTCCCCTGCTTTTTTGCCTACATTAAACTGAGCCGGTTGTATTCAATTACTGTATTTCAAGCGCAGAATGGTTTCAAATGCCATGCCCTTCTGAATGCTCAGTGCTTGCACCGTGTTCTGTAATTCATCATCAAAACAATTGCTGGTGTAACAGCACTCGCAGCAGGGATAATGGGAGCAAAGCAGGAGTTACACACTGCAGAGAAGGACGGCTCTCAGGCGTCCCGTCACCTATTATCATGACGCCAGGGGAAGCTAATTCATAGCAATGACAAGCGATCACAAAGATGGGGGTGGTTTCCTTTAAGTCCTCAAGGTTGGAGCAAGTTTGTGCCTGGATGCAAATGTTTTCCTCAGGAAGAGGATCAGGCCACTGAAAAGAAAGTTCTGTGCAATGAAGGGGCCTGGAATGTTGAATCGATTCAAAACTAGCTGGCCTTGCTACTCTGTGATAATGGAGAAAGTTGTGCGTAATTTGAGATTTCAACAAGGACTAGAACCTCCAGGCACTTTTTATATGATCTGGCATTTTTACATATACAATGGACCATCAAGAGAACCTTTGTCACAAGCCTAGCAAATCTAGAACTACACTTTAAAATCAGATAACATCAATATTCATTACGTGGACTTTGTTATTTTAACCCACGTGAAACTGTACTCAGTCTACGTGCCTATTTTAGAGTTTTATTTTTTATCTTTTAATTTTCATCTATTGTTATAACTCTCTGTTTTATACACATTATAAAATGCAATTAAAAAGTCTTTACCAAAAAACTAATTGGGAGTCAGCCTCCTGAGTTCAGAATTAAGAGGAAATAAAAGTGGAATTGGTGCAGTGTGTACACACACACACACACACACCTCCAGAAACGCAAGTCAGGACTGCAGAGCAGAGAAGGGAACCCAGGGAAGTGAAAAGGATGAGATTTAAATTATTGCAATGGTTCAATTTACCTAAGTAACATTACACAAGGAGAAAGTAATTAGTTCTATAACATTGTAAGAGGAAGGGAAGCAGAATAATTGTCTGCAGTTATCTTACATAATAATTATGTGCTAGTTCACATTGTGATTTCAGGAACTCACAGCCAATGATGAGGCTGGCTGGGGGGGGTCAGGCGGGGGGGGGGCTACTCCTGATAATGCTACAGATTTTATTCCTTTATGAAAAATGTTTTTGTTTTCCTGTTTCAAGAAAGCCCATTGAATTCTCTAGCACTGGATTTCCTAAACTTCAGGTACTTCGGAGTACAGAAAGCTGCTTTGACCAAATCAGGCCATTGGTCTATCTCCTTCCCATCACCTGCTGCTACCCAGCAGGAGATGCTCCTAAGAATTGAACCTGGGACTTTCTGAATGCCTCTAGTTACGAACTTAATTTGTTCCAGAGGTCTATTCTTAACCTGAAACTGGTCTTTTGCTAATGGGGCCTCTTGCTGCTGCTGCATCACCGGCACACAATTTCCGTTCTCATTCTGGGGGGAAGTTCTCAACACAAGGTAACTCTTCCAGGTTAGTGGAGTTTGTCACCTGAAGCGTTTGTAACCTAAGGAATTTGGAACTCAAGGTACCACTGTACTGGCCTAAAGGGGTTTGTGTGTGTGTGTGTGTGTGTGTGTGTGTGTGTGAGAATGAGAGAGAGAGAGAGAGAGAGAGAGAGAGAGAGAGAGAGAGAGAGAGAGAATGCTCTCTTAGGAGCACAGGAAGGCACCTTGTATGGAGTCAGAGTACTGGTCCATTGACAGCTGGCAGTGGCTTTCCAGGATTGCAGCAGGAGCCCTTTCCAGCCCTACCTGGAGAGGCCAGAGGTTGCACCTGGGACCTTCATCCTGCACAGCAAGGGACCAACCCCTGGAACACAGTTCTTTCTGAAATAAAACTTGGAGGCCTGCTTCACTCTTGCACACCAAAAGATTTGCTTATTCTGTGTGTAAGAGGAAGCTTAACTCTATTTCAGAGGGGTTTTCCTACATGTCATGCCTGAGCCAAACGGCTGCAACTGCCAGAGATTGAGTTACAGAGCAAGCAGACGCAGCTACATTAGTCAAAAACAATGTTTTGTAGATATTATAAACACGCAACACCAAATAGTGCCAGAGAACAAAAGAAATTTATATGCAATTCTTACATAGTGTTTTTTTTTTCTTTTGTTATATCAATTTGATTCCTGACTTATTTATAGCAGGTTTCTTCCTGTGTGTAGATTCACCCAAGGAGACCAGCTTGGCTGTGAGTCTTGGAAGACCTCCTCCCTGGCTAACAGACCTTTCTCCACTTAGCCTGGGAAGGAGGGACCCGGACTGACTCCAGCTACAAAAGCTGAGGCTGCTGAACAGAATCTTGGGTTGGGGTCTTGTTTAGGGGTTTTCGCTGGAGTGAGGAATTGTTGCAGTTACTGATTTTTTTATTTTAGTTCTTATGATTTATGCAAAATTTGATAAATTTGCTTGTGTACTTTTTGAGGTTTTATTTATTTATGACTACTTTTGCTATGTTATGTTTGTAATTTTTTTCATGTTGTAAGCCGCCTTGAGCATGGTTATTACTATGTAAAGGTGGCATAAAAATACAATGGTGAAAAATGATGACATTGAGGGCTGGCCCTACCATGAGGCTGGGTAAGGCAGCTGCCTCAGGGAGCAGGTTTTGAGGAACTAGGAGTAGGCAGAGCCTGTGTGCCAGTGTTCAACTGTTCATATGGTTGGCTTTTGAACATGAAATGTGGGAGGCCTCACAAGGTATAAGAAGATTTTCTATTCTGTTTGCTTTGAAAAGATTGTGGACAGAGTGGAATGTTTTGGAAAATGGCAGAAAGATATCTCCAAGTTTATCTGGCAGGGCAAAAAGCCCCGAATAAAATTTAAAATACTAACTGATACAAAAGAAAGAGGGGGGTTTGCCCTGCCAGATTTAAAGTTATATTATGAAGCTGCAGCTTTCTGCTGGATGAAAGATTGGTTACTTCTTGAGAACACTGATGGCCTAGATCTGGAAGGGTTCAATAATGCTTTTGGTTGGCATGCATATTTGTGGTACGACAAGGTAAAGATTCATAAAATGTTCAAAAACCATATTGTCAGAAAAGCAATATTTATTGTCTGGACAAAATATAAAGACTTATTAGAAAGTAAGACACCGAGATGGTTATCACCAATGGAGGCTAAGGCCAGGAAAAGACTCAATATGGAGGCCAGTTGGCCGAAATATTGGGAAATAATAGAAAAAACTGGAGATAATTGGAGGATAAGGTGCAAGATTGGTTACATTACGCTCAAATTCAAGAGGTTTTTAAACTGGATAAAAAGATAGGATTCCAGGTGGAGAAGTCGAAGTTAGAGACAGAATTGTTGGAACCAAAGACTAAGGTACTTTCGAGAATGTATAACTTGCTGCTTAAATGGAATACACAGGATGAGACTGTTAAATCAGCCATGATAAAATGGGCTCAAGATATTGGACATAACATTATGTTTGAGGACTGGGAAAGGTTATGGACCACCGGAATAAAATTCACGGCATGTAATGCCTTGAAGGAGAATATTATGAAAATGATATACAGGTGGTACATGACCCCAGTCAAGCTCGCAAAGATATATCATCTGTCTGACAATAAATGTTGGAAATGTAGAGAGGCTGAGGGGACATTCTTTCACCTCTGGTGGACATGCCCAAAAGTGAAGGTCTTCTGGGAAATGATCTATAATGAACTAAAAAAGGTATTTAAATATACCTTTACTAAGAAACCGGAGGCATTTCTCTTGGGCATTGTCGACCAGAAAGTGTTAAAGAAGGACAGAAGTTTCTTTATGTATGCGACAACAGCAGCAAGAATACTGATTGCAAAGCAATGGAAGACACAAGACTTGCCCACACTGGAAGAGTGGCAGACGCAATTGATGGACTATATGGAACTGGCTGAAATGACAGGCAGAATCTGAGAATTGGGAGAAGAAACAATGGAAGAGGATTGGAAGAAGTTTAAGGATTACTTACAAAAACAATAAGTTGTATGAATGTTAAGTAATTACACGATTTAGAAAACAGCAGCCCCAGCAAATTAGATTTTGTAAAATAGAGAATTAAGTTATAAGTAAGAAAAGGTCGAAATTTAAAGTAACATTTTGTTGAAATTTAAGGTATGAGTAATTGGAAAACGACTATTTTAAATTCAGAAATGCAATATTGGGAAGGTATAAATAAGACATGAAACAAGGTAATAATTTGCAGATATTTTTATTATAAATAATGCAGAGTAAAGGAGATGTGAGGAAGTCCAGTTGGTTTCTTTACTTCTTTTTCTTCTTTTTCTTACTTGCTATTTCCTTCTTTCTATATTGATTTGTTTTGGCTTTTTTGTGTATTGTTTCTGGGTGAGGGGATCTTTTATGTATGTATTTGAAAACTTAATAAAATATTTTTTAAAAAAAATGAAAAGCAAGCCTAGCAACATTACACTTTGCAACACTATACATAAACTGAAACACACCCAGCCTTCAAAATTCACACTTCTCAGAATTTTGAAGTGCAGTTTTCCTGCCAGGTAATATGTACAAAAATGTATATCCTGGGATGCAATGCCTTAAAATGCCTATATCTGTAAAAATAGCATGCAAAAATGCATTGTATTAGGTAAGATTGCTTTGCAAAAATGTGTACATTAGACAGTATTGCATACAATAATGTGTGTATCAAGAGAAATTTTCTCCAAGATGCTGGTGAATTTGCACAAGGACTTAATAATAATAATAATAATAATAATAATAATCACAAAGGGATGTAGAAATATAGAGAACTGAATGGAAGAGAACAAAAATGAGGAACTGAGAGAAAGTGGAACAGACAGATTGCCTGCCTCTGTTGGGCACCATCTTGCCCACACCTGAGACCTCAAACCGCCTTCAACTGACCCTGCAGAGGAGGGTGAAGGGCACTCTGGGAAGGACAGGGGAAACGCAGTCAGAGACAGGCTGGGGGTCAGGTCCAGCTCAGCCAGGCAAGGGTGATGAGGGAAGGAAAGGCTTTCAGTCAGAAGAGTCGCTCAGACTGAGGGGTTGGCTTTGGGCCAATCACAATCTTTCAGCCTAGGGTAGGTTCTCCTCAAATGAAGAGCAGGATAACAATGTGATGTGTTTAATTGCAGCGAGTGATTGACAATCTTGAGGGAATGACAAACACAGACTGAGTTAGTCAAACATTCATATGGCAGATGGATTTCCCATAGTAATTCACATGGGAAACAAAAATTCCTCTGGCAGACATCCGAAGACATCTCCTTTTTGCTGCTCTGCGCTGAGGCCTGAATGCCATACTGAGCATTATCCTTGACTTGGTCCTTCTAGGATGCTTTGCTAGCCTTGTGTTAATCCCCAGGAAAATGAGTGTCCTCTGATCTCGCTTTCCAAACTGCACTCTTCCCAAGCCAAGAGCTGCCGCTGCTGCTGCCTTGGTCCGGCTACCCCGCCATCTGCCAGCTGCCTCCCAAGTTCTCTGTACCATCTGCCAGCTACTGGTCCACAGTAATCCCTGCATCCCAGCCAGATGGGCGGGGTATAAATAATAAATTAATAAATTATCATCATCATCATCATCATTATAAATTATTATCCCAAGCCATTCGTTGCTTTCCTTCTCTTTTCAGTCTCCCACTTGAAAGACTTCTAGTGCTTTGTTCGTGGGGCTGCCCTTCTCAGAAAGAAAAGCTTCTGGAGGGTGCCCAGTGAGGTATGGCTGGTAGAGCTGCCATTCAGCTAGATGGACCACAGATCTGTGTCAGGAATTCAAGGCAGCTCCCTCTGTCCCTGAAGGCACACTGTTCCTCCATGGGTGACTGTACATGATTTCCTCTTACCTGGTGCTTCCTCCCTCAAGTGCACTTCCAAGTTCCTATTCAGGACTGGGGGTGCAATGTTCTGCTTCCATCACATCTACTCTCCACCCCAACTGGTGGTGACCAGAAGCAGTAAGGGTAGCTCTTCTGCTGATTCTGGTGGTGGGTGGAGAGATTGCTAATGTAGCAGAACCAGCCTAGGCTGGAGCACATCCAGAAAGAAGAACCGCACCTCAGTGGTTCTGCATTTGCTTTGCATGAAGACGTTTCCAGGTTCCTGGCATCTCTAGATAAGGCTGAGAAAGAGACTCCTGTCTGAAATCCTTGAGAGCTGCTGCCAGTCAGGGTGGGCAATGCTGAACTAGATGGACTGTAAAATGTTTTAAAAATAAGAAAGAAAGGATGGTGCAGTGGCCAGCAGTCCAACCTGGCAATGTTTACCCAGGTGCTGATACCAGACCCGCTTCCCACCACTGATGCACCATCTGCTACTTCCAGGGTGGTCATTGAGAGGAGGGCTTGGCCAAGGCCCTAGGTGTCTGCCCTAGTTCCATCAGTCACTGGGGCTACAACCTTTCACCATTTACGGAGTGCATCTTGAAGGCTGCTGAGATGTGAGGCTTAAAGTCCCTGGAATATTGTGTCCTGGGACCTGCCAAGATTTGTTGAGTCTAAAATAGGAATGAGGAGCCTAATATTGCTGGACTACAACACCCCTCATTCCTGACCATTGGCCATGGTGACTGGGGTGAAGGGAGTTGAAGTCCAACATCATCTGGAGTGTCAATGATCCCTGATCTAGAAAAGAATTATCTACACTTTCTAGAACCTAACACGGATTCTCCAGGGGTCTCAGATAAGGTAAGGTAACATGACCTTAGAAAGATTTAGCAAAGCAACCAAGAGCTTAAGGTGTCACCAGCACAAACACCTGATTAGCTCATTTCAAGCAAACAGAGGAAAGAAAGTACTAATTATCTTGAGAAGCACTAATTATCCAAGGTATTTAAACTACAAATATAGAAAGCTCTTTTACTTTTCTCTTTTACTTTGTCCACTGGGAAGCCTCCCATCCTTCTCTGCTCTCCAGCAGAAGGACCCAAGTTGAAAAAGAAGCTTAGGTGATTTCACAGCCTTCTTGGTGGAATTCACATTTCTGATTCCCATTTATTACTCTGCAAAATTTCATGATGTGAGTTGGCTGCAAAATCCTGGGCAATGCATCAAGAACAATCCAGGCTGAGCTGGATTTTGGATTTCTAAGGAGAGTAATTATGATCCTGAGGGAATGTGGGCTGGGAGGCAATCTGTCCCGTGTCAGACCACCACCAGCTAATAACCTAGTACTTGTAGGTTGCTGGGATTATTGCAACGAATATGCTGGGCAAGATGGACCTTGATCTGATCAAGCAAGTTGCTTTTCATGTTCTTAAGCTTGAATACAGAAAGTTACATTTGTCATTGCTGAAATTCATTTTGTTGGTTCACTAATCTGTTAAAATAATCTTTAATCTTGATTCCATTGTGGTATTAGCTGCCACTCCCAGTTTGGTGTCACCTGGAAGCACACACAGACACCAGCCCTGGAAGGCAAGAGGACAAGGATACCTTCTAAGCAGAAGCCCTGAAAAAGAGGGAGGAGCAGAGCTAGAGAGGGGTGTGGCCTGGCGATAGCACAACATAAATGGTGGCCCTCCAGAACTTTCTTACGTTGTGAACCTCTCTGAAGGGCAGAATACAAATTTAATAAATGAATAAAAATAAAATAAATTCAATTCCAGGTCTGAGGTACCCCACTCCTGGGTTTGTTTTGATGCAAAGTTCTTGTTGACTTCTCCCCCTTTTCCCAATTATGCTCCTTTCATCCAGATTCCCAGGATGGGGGTCCATCTACAGCATCTACATGCCTTCTGAACAGTGGCGTAGCGTGGGTTGTCAGCACCCGGGGCAAGGCAAGTAATTTGCGCCCCCTAACCCGTGGATTTGTGCCCCCTAACCCTAACCCCCAGATGTTGCGCCCGGTGCAGCCGGCCCCCCCCGCACCCCACCCCCCACACTACGCCACTGCTTCTGAAAGCAACAGAATAAGTTGTCCTTGAAGGATTTTCCTCCAAAAGCATGAAGTATCTGGGAAGGCTCATCGTCTTCCAGAGCATGGGTAGGCAAACTAAGGCCCAGGGGCTGGATACGGCCCAATTGCCTTCTAAATCCGGCCCACGGACGGTCAGGGAATCAACATGTTTTTCCATGAGTAGAATGTGTCCTTTTATTTAAAATGCATCTCTGGGTTATTTGCAGGGCATAGGAATTTGTTCATTATTTTCCCCCAAAAATATAATCCAGCCCCCCATAAGGTCTGAGGGACAGTGGACCGGCTCCCTGCTGAAAAAGTTTGCTGACCCCTGTTCCAGAGTATCCTCGTCCACTAGATAACTCCAGTTCATGAACAAATTAAGTAGGAAGCTTTGTGTCCCATCTCTGGAAGAAGAGCACTCTAGTTAATAAAAGGCAATAATCAAGATCAACAGATGGCGGGAAGCTGTAGGTGCCTGAGGCAAGATGGATTGCCATGAATTTATGATATGGTAATTCAGTTACTCCAAGTCATGGTCATGTATCTGCATCTGAAGAAGAAAAAGATGCTCACTGTCCATGGCTCAAAACACTTGTCACATCAAAATTAAAAGCCATAACCCAGTGTAACTGATTTAAGGACCTGGAGGCCTGCACTTTCCTGTCACAAAAGGACTGTTCATCACCTTCAGCTTTTATAGTATATCTATACTATAAAACATTGTTGTTTCCCCAGGAGTGTCAGGCTCTGTTGTTTTCTAGTTAAAGTATTTGCTGCGCCCATCTCTGTTCTATTGTTAGACTGTTTTCTCTCTGTTATAAAAGGGAAGGTTGGATCCTGGTGTTCAGAAAGGTAAATAATAATTATGTTTTAAATAAACTAAAAATGAATATAACAGGCAAGCATTGCTGTTCCCTTGTTATGAGGCACCCCAATCTCTGAGCAGTGAGAGACCCCAGGGGTTCCAAGAGCTTACCCTCAAAATGAAGATGGGCTGCATAGGATGGAGGAGCTCACAGCATTAGCACACCCATGGATCTTGTTTCCCCACACGTTTCCAAAGCCCAGCACAGAGCAAGACATGTCTCTGTGTATTCAGCTTCCAGCTTGCTTCCAGCTCGCTCACTCCCAGCTCTGCCTATTGTTCTCCTACATAGCAGCTAGGTGAGGGGAAAGACCTGCCTATACAGTGTATATACCATAGAGCAACTTATTTGGATATGCTACACTGTGGTAGTTACCTAGCCATCCAGAGCCACTATCTTGGCAAATGAACTGGTTTGGCTAAGCTTTCTCTTATGCATCCTATCTGCACAGATACAAGATCCCAAGAACTGGAAGGGACCCATGGTATAATCCAGACTGATGACTCCCCACCCCCGCCCCCCACAACTCATAACATCATGTGGTGGATTGCAGAGTGTCGCTGAAAGAGTTAACTGCTTTCCAAAGGGTGCACGATAATGACCACAGAGGAATGAGCTGAGATTTGAACAACAGACATCCACCTCGTCACTCATGTTCATGCTATGCCAAGTGTCTTGACCTATACACTGAGGGTCAAGACAAAAAACCCTTAATGAGAAAGGAGGAGGGGAGGGAGAGATTTTCATCTAAATAGCACTAATTGGTGGCCACAAACTGGTACACATTTTTTCCTGTTCAACAATAAAATGTTATTTGAAAATGGAGACTTGGGATTGGTTTGAAGCCCTGGTCAAACAGCAAGCATCAGCCAGGGTCCCTTCACCATGCATCTCCCTCCCTGGCTCCCTGGATCAAAAGATACAGTAAATAAGTAGAGAGACTTGCATGCTAAAGGTGCCAGTCTCTCTCACACACACCCCAAGCAGCTCTGGGGTGGGCTGAGAATGTCACCTGCCAGAAATCCTGGAGAGCCATTGACTGTATAGCCATTGTGTGTAGACCCAGGGGTGGGGAATCTGTGGCTCTGTATATGTTGTTGGACTCTAACTCCCATCATAACTGACCATGGGCTAATGGGAGTTGGAGTCCAACCATACCTGGGGAATGACAGAGGGTCATTTTGATGGGAAAGGACCATAGCTCAGCATCTGCTTTGCATGCAGAAGGTCCCAGTTTCAATCCTTGGCATCTCCAGGTAGCTCTGGGCTTGATTCACTTTCTGAAACACTGTGTAGACAATTCTGAGCTAGGTGGACCAATGGTCTGATTCAGTATCATCTGCCTTCCAGCTTCCATACGGCAATTCAAAGATACAGGGACCATTGATCTGGCTCCATATAAGGCAGCTTCCTCGGTTCATCAGGAACATTGGTGGTAGGCTCAGTGGTAGAGCACATCTGTTGCTTGTGTGCCACAGGTTCCAGGTTCAATTTCCAGCACCTCCGGGTGTGGCTAGGAAAGACACCTGGCCTGAAATCCTGAAGAGCTGCTGCAAAACAAGCCTAGATGGACTGCTGGTGCAACTCAATAGAAGGCATATTCCTGCACATATGAACCAGCCCAGAGCAGTCTTCGAACTGATCCTCAACATCCAGACAATGTTATTTCTAAGGCTGTGTCATGGCAACATTAACCATTCTAAAGAAGAGAATACTTGGCAAGTAGAATTGTCTCTGTATCCAGATACCTTGGTGAACCTCTCTCTCTGCACACTCAAAGCAGAGGAACTAACAGATGCTAAAGGAATAGCCAGATGCTTTAATTGAAGAGGAATTCAGGCATGATTTTATTTTTTCTGACAGTAAATCTATAGCTTGAGTGGGAAGTTACTGAGTGGAATTCTCTGTTCTCCACTCCGGGCTGAGGAAACGCATTCCCCTTAGAAGCTGTCAGAATCTGAACTGAGACGTTTTGATAACAATTCGATATGAGCCTCCCAGCTATCCCGTTTCTCAGGCGTAATTGGTGGTGGAAGCCAAGCGATTAAAGCTCTTAGTCTATCTGGAATGGGCTGAGAAGCTTTCAGTTCTCAGCTGCAAAAGGGAATGTGCAAAAATCCCTCTTCCCTTTGCTCTAGAATGAAGACCCGGTTCAAATGGAAGCAGTGGATGGTCCACTGAGGGTGTCTTACTCAGGGGAACAGCAACATCCGGAGTTGGCATCCTCTGGCGCATGCCAAGGCCTCATCAGAATCATCATCTGTTCTTACATTGCTCAGCCCTTCACCAGCAGGTCCCAGGGCACGTTATAACTCAAAATTCAGAATTAAAAACAGTTAAAACACACTGCTACCAACATCCACTTCAGTGAGCAGAAATGAAGAGTGAAAAGCAGGTCTTCTGTATGTCTGCATAGGAAGCTGCTTTATCCCAGGTCAGACTTGTGGTCCAGCTAGCCTGGCACTATCTGCTCCAGGAGTGGGGAACCTGTGGCTCTCCAGATGGTGTGGGACTCCCAGTTCCTGTGAGCCCCCAGCTAGCACAGCCATCAGTGAGGATGATGGGAGTTGTAGTCCAGCAACATCGAGAGGGTCACACCAGCTCCTTACCCCGATCTACACTGAGTAATGTAAGAGCATCAGAAGAGCTTGGCTGCTGAATCAGACCAAAGAGGACCCATCTAGTCCAGGATCCTGTCCTCCCAGTGACCAGCCAGATGCCAATTATGGAAAGCCCACAAGCAGGATCTGAACTCAGCACCTCTCTGGGGTTTCAGACCACGGCCTACCCACCCCCATTGTCTTCTCTGTGTTCCTTTTAACTAGAGATGGTGGGGAGAGAACCTGGGAAGTTCTGCCTGCAAAGTAGGTGCCCTTCTGCTGAGCTACGGTATTTGATACAGGGCTGGAGCCAAAGGTCAGCATGGTTGGGCACCTGCCGAGGGTCCACAAACACACACCCAAAAGGGGCCCACTGACAAAGAGCCCCTTACACCTGCTCCTCCTTTACACCATTGCAGCCTGCTTGTTCACCTGCGTGTTCACCTGCCTCTTTCCCTGTCACAGAAAATGAGAGCAAGCAAAGGACTTTGGCAACAACTGCCACTGCCTGCTTGCTCATTGGCTGCCTGCCTGGCAATCAATAAGGCAGGAGCACTTAGGAAGCTGGAGGGGTGGAGCAACTAGAAGCGATGGAAGTGGGAGGGGGGGAGAAGGACCACTGAAGGCATCTTGCTCAGGGGCTCCTTAAAAACCTGGAGCCAGCACTGCATCAGGAAGAATCCAGAGCAGCTGGATTATTTATTTCTTTTTAAAGTTTTCTAAGTCACCTTCCAGCCAAACAGATTCCAGGGCTGTATACAGTGCTTTTTTCTGGGGAGATGCAGGGGTACACGTACCCCTAAACATTTTGTGAATCTAAACTTTTTTTAAAAAGTTTCTTCTCTAGCACGGTGAATCGTCAGTTCCGTTCCTACCCCCAATGGCGGCCTCATTTCCACTCATGGCGTTTCCTGAGTCTCAGACGGAATGAGAGTACCTCTAAACATTTTTTTAGAAAAAAAAGCACTGGATGTATATAATCATTTTTTAAAAAAAATTATAGTAGCACAGTGCAACTTCTCTTCTACCACAACAAAACTAAGCAGTTAAAAAAAAGGAAATCTACGAAGCTGGCAGGGTCATGATGAAGAGGTAAATTTTCTAGATAACTTACTGTAAATGATTATGCCCTAAAACAGCTGGTGCTGGAACTCACCAGAGAGGTAGCAATCCTGGACTTAGTCTAGAGTGGCCCCAGGAACTAGTGTGAGATGTGTTGTTGAGCCAATTGGGAGCTGTGACCATAGTACTGTGCTATTAAACTGAACGCGCATGTAAATGGCCAAGTTTTGCTTCTGGATGCCAGATGCTGGAAGCCACAGGAGAGGGAGAATGCTCTTGTGCTCAGGTCCTGTTTGCCATTTTCTCACAAGCATGTGGTAAGAGCAAGATGCTGGACTACATGGCCTGACCCTGCAGGCTCGTCTCTTTCCACCATCCAAAAAAGGCTAATGCTATTCTAGGCTGCATCAACATATAGTGTCCAGATCCAGGAAATCATAGTACCACTTTATTCTGCCTTGGTCAGATCACACCTGGAGTCCTGTGTCCAGTTCTGGGCACCATAATCTAAGAAGGGTATTGAGAAGCTGGAAGGTGTGTAGAGGAGGGCAACCAAGATGATAAAGGCTCTGGAAACCAAGCCTTATGAGGAACAGTTGTGGGAGTTGGATAAGAAGAGACTGATAAGAGATATGATAGATAGTCATCTTGAAATATCTGAAGGGCTGTCAATTTTATATCCTTCTGTGATTGGATGAGTTATTTTGTCATTTTTTACCCTTATAGATTTACCCTTGTTCTAAACTAATAATTGTGCACTGTCTACATTTTACTACAACAGGTAATGTTGCATGAACACATTCTCTTCACATTTTATTTACCTCATGGAAATAGATGTTGATGGAACTCTTGTTTTATTTAATTTTGTTAGCTCGATGATTAAGCCCCTCTAGAGGAGGAAACATGATACATACCGGAACTATGTTCAAGTGCTGAGCACCTGTTAACTGTTAACTGTACACTTGTATGATTCTTATGTGGGTGTGGATAGCGTTCCTTCTGATAACTCCCTGACATTCACTTATCTTAGGATCCAAGCCACTATTAGCAGCAGGAAGTCAAAAGAAGCACATTGTCATTAAACCCAAGAGGGACTCCATTACGTTGTCTCGCCAAGCTCCAATGGCTGCACTCCTCTTTCCCCCATCTGTCTGGGATGTGGAGAGAAAATGGAACATCACTTTGAAAGTAAATTGATGCAAAACAAAATACTGGTTCTTCTTTATTTCTAGATGGGTGGGGATGGGAGCCCACAAAACGAAATTAAAGAACTCCACCAAGCCTAAAATACAAACCATGCAGAGCATTGCTTCATTTCCACAACACAGAGTGGGAAAGGTGGCTACGGAATGCTTTCAGTGCTCCAGGAGTAGGTGAAAGGACAAATTAAAGACACATTTTCCCACCGGGTCAGAGCAGTGCTGCTCAGAAAGCAAATTGAGAGAGTGATGTTTAAGGCAAGATCAGAGAGCGTATCAAACAAGTGCTTCTATTACCTAGAGGCCGATGCAAGCCCGCGATGCAGCATTTGACAGATGAAAGCGGATACACATGTAACGTTAAACAAGCCGGCAGCTCATACTCTGGTGCTGAATGAACAAACAGCTTCCAGGCCGGTCTGGATTAACCATTAGGTCAACAACCTGATCCTCCCTGGAAATGCCTGGTGCAATTGGCATGTGTGTGTCTCACAGATGCAGCTCCAGAAATAGATGTGCAGGGGAGCAGGAGCGCAAGGTACGTTTTGAGAAGGAGGCAGTGGAAGAGATCTGTAGTGCGGGTGCTAGTGCTAGGCTGAAGACATCTTTACAAAAAGTAATAATAATAATCACAAAGTGATGTGGAAATGTGATGCACTGATCTTAAGACTGGGAAAACGAGAAAGTGAGAAAAAATTGAAATGGACAGATTCCCTGTTGCAGAGTGGGATGGATCTGAAGGGATTCAACCAATTGCCTTTGAAGAGGAGTCTCAAGACTCGGAAAGTGTTGGGCCACTAAATCATTCTCAGTGCATTTCTTCTTATCTTGGCCAAAGACTACCACCATTTGGCTTTTTCAGCTCCGTTATAAACAACACCAAGAAAGTGCTCTTTCGCTCTGTGCTGTGGTCTTTGTCTCGTCCAGTTCCTAGAGTCATCCAACTCATGCATTTATTTCAGTCTCGCCCAGCCATGCCAAACACTCGTGCCGATTTGGCAAAGGGACGCCATCCTAGGAGCCAGTTTCCCCTCCACAGATGTATATCCCTGGCTGGAACTTCGGAAAAGAACAGACAACAAAGCTTTTAATCTTTAGCTTTCATTTTCTTCTGGTTTGGTACTCATCCAGTTAACAGCAGCCACTGGATGAGAGCCAAAGACCATCGTTGCCTGATGGCTCGTGTGCTAGAAGATACAGGGGGTCTCTCCACCCACCCCCTCACCAAGGAATGGCATCTGTGCAGGCCCAAACACATCCCTGGCATCCAGATTTCAATCCTTGAAGCCGCAAAGGTCCCTCAAGTCGCAGAAGATGAAATGCCATTTTAGCCAAAAGAAGAAGCCATTGGGACACAAGGCAGCCACTTCTTTTTGCCCCATTGTCACATTTCAACGGCTTGGCTTCTTCTTCAGCATGCTGAGTGCGCCATGGTTCAAGGTGGCCAAAGAGATGAGGAAGGAAGGACCACACAATATAAAAAATTAACATATCGTTTCTTTACAAAACCAGAGTTGGTTAGAGAAAGAGAGAGAAGGGGGCTCATTAAGCCTTCACAATGGGGTATAGGAACATGCAAGGTTGCCTTCTACTGAGTCAGACCATTGATCCATCGTGCAGTATTGCTTGCTCTGACTGGCAGCCTCTCTCTTGGATTTCAGGCAGGGGTCTCTCTCCAGCCTTAACTGGAAATGCCAGAGGATGAACCTGGGAGCTTCTGCACACAAAGCAAAGGCTCTAGCACTGAGCTGTAGCACTTTCCCTAAAAGCAAAACAAAATTGCAATCCTAATGGTTCTGATATTTAAAAAAAAAATACAGAAAGCTGCTTTGTGCAAAGCTATACTGGTTGGTTCATCAAGCTCAACACTGCCTACACTGACTGGCAGCAGCTCTCCATGGTTTCAGACATCCTTGGAGATGCTGAGAATTGAACCTGGAAGCTTCTGCCTGCAAAGCCAAAGCTTCAACACCGAGCCATGACTCTTCCTCTGACTGGGCATGGAACAGGGACTTTGCCAGCTGTTTTTTGCTCTCTTAGCTGCCTCCTCAACCATTTGCTTCCCTCCTTCCTTTCAATCACTTGCTGTTTGGCTGACCAAATGGTATTCTGCAGCATGTATAATCAGGAGAGCAGAAAACTCCTCTGCTTTGGCAGCTTATTTCCCCTTCCCGAGTTGGGAAAGTCAGCTTTCCACCAGCCTCTTTTCTGCCACGAAAGGTTACCTTCAAAACACACCTAACATCCCTCAAGGATGACTGAGTATCTTGGAGCCACTCTCTGCCTTGCTGAACGTGTGTGTGTGTGTGTGTGTGTGTGTGTGTGTGTGTGTGTGAGAGAGAGAGAGAGAGAGAGAGAGAGAGAGAGAGAGAGAGAGAGAGAGAGAGAGACTCCTTCCCTGACCATATTGCAGGAGTAGGGGAAGGGATGAATATTTCATGACAATAATTTTCATAATAAATAATTTTGCATAAAATGCTGCCACAGCCTGTTAGATTATCTGCAACATTCCTTGCTTGTTCACCGCCTCTTCCCTCTTTTAAAAGGCTGCCTGGAAAATGTGGATGTTTCAGAAAGCCTGAAAGAACTCCTCCTCCTGTGCCCAGCAGTCTTCAGAAAGTGCTGCATCACGTGGAAGAACAAGGGCCAGGGCCGGCCTACCTATGAGGCAGTGTGGGGCGATTGCCTCAGGTGGCAGATTCTCCTGTCGGCAGCAGATCTCCATGCCCGTTTTCACTGCCGCATGCCCACATGCTGCCCCCCACCACCACACCACTACCATGGCAATCGCACACCTGCTTTTACTCCCCGGGCTGCCTCAAGCAGTGTACGGACATTTGGCATTTTTGGTTTTGCCTAAGGCAGCAAAATCTCCTGGTCTGGCTCCAACACGGACAGTCTCCTGGCGGACAGAATGGTTTTGTTGGTGTAAATTTCTCCCCTTCCTTTACCTGAAGTAGCCATAAAGGAAAGAATACAATATTTTGTTTTTTTGTTTATATATCCTGAAATGTACCTTTGTATTTCATCTGTCCTAAGTAATGGTTCAATAATGGCTTACCTGTGGTGGGTTTCATGCTTAATATGATGTAACACTATAACTAAGTTGTTACTGTAGGTTTGCCTTCTGTCAATGTTTATTTGTCAATGTTTATTTGCTTCTCTGTTGCTGGAAAACCTTTCAGATTCATTGCTCTGGAGATATGCACTACCAGGCATGTCCAAAGTCTGTTTTGGGGGCCTAATCTGGCCCGGTTTAATCCAGCCCCCATGGCAGTTTATTTCCTGGGGTAAAATCCTAAAAAATCCCTCAACAACTTCAATTCTAAAAAAAGTTTAACAACTTTGGTCGGCCCTTACGGCCCTTCACTTCATCAAATCTGGTCCTCTCTGAAAAATGTTTGGACACCCAATGAAGAACTTTTTCTTTGTCAATGACAAATCTTATTAGTAAGAGTATAATTATTTTTTTTATAAAAAAGAAGAAGGTGCTGTATCCTGAGGATATTCCTATTTAGGCCTCTCAGAGGCAGGCTGGGTTTCCTCAGAATGAAGGTCAGTGGAGATTGTGGTGTCTTTAGGATATATGGTTGTATTTACACATATACACAACCTAAGCATAGGATGGTGGAGCTCACAGCATTGACACTCCAACAGATCTTGCTTCCCAATTAATTTTCCAGGGAAGCCCCAAGTCACAGCTGTGGGGTCCTGCACAGATCAAGACATGTCTCTGTGTCTTCCAGCTTCCAGTATCAGCCCCAAGCTCACATGAACACAAAGCCCTCCTTGGTTGTGAGTTGGGGGTGGGAAAATGCCTACCCATTTGTCTCTGTGGCAACAGAGCAATCTCTTTGGTAGTGTAAATGTTCTTAACCAGCCAGCTCAACCCATTGCCTTACAAAGAAATATTGTCTGACCATTTTACCAGGTTTGTTCTTGTACAGTCTAACCCCATAGTTACAGGACTGCAGGTTTGGAAGAGACCCATGGGTATCATTCAGACTGGTCCCCTCCTGCAAACTGATAACAATACATCTATTTTCATTGTTCCTTAGATATGGCAGGTGTACATTTTCATCTGTCTAGCAGCACTTAATGAGTTTTGGCAGATTGTCTTATGTTGTACACCCTCTTGGTAACTTCTGTTTTCAAGGTGGAATATAAGAGAAATAAATAAAATTGCCGGCCCTGCCCACTCACAGGGACACCCCTCTGTCTGATCTATTTAATCTGACTTTCAATTGATACTTTAAATTGTGTTTGACTGGATCTTCTACAGTGCCTTGCTTTAATGGAATACTGTAAAAAAAGAAAAATTTTGTCACCGCCAAACCTGCTCAGGAGGGCTCCTTGAAAATATGTGTTTGCTGAAACAATTATTTCTATTAATACATTCTTGACAGTTGGCTTCATGTTGCGATTGTTACATGCCGCCCCAATCTCAGAGCAGAGACAGACTCCAGGGTTTCCAAGCACCATACCCAGGGTTTGGTTTCCTTGGAATGAAGGTCAGCAGAGATTTTGGTGTCTTTAGGCTACATGGTTTATTTACAAAGATATGTATAAAACCTGAGCACAGGGTGGAGGGGGCTCACCGTGACTGAGATCTAGGTGTCTGTCTGTCTTTCAGCAGCTTCTAGCATTCAAGCCATTGTTCCCCATCTCTCAGTTGTAGCTATTGCAAGTTAGCCCATTCCTGGCATGCTGGTGAGGGCACTTAAGTGGCTGGCAAATGTCATTGCCTTACAAAGAAACTTGCCTGACTGGTTCAGCAACCTCTTCTGCTAGATTCTAACCCACTGGATACAGAATCACATGCCTGGAGGGGATCCAAGGATATCATCCAGAATGACCACCCCCAAACTCATAACACTGTGCTCTCATGTTCTCTCCTCCCTTCCTTCTTCCAAATTTTCTCTTTTTTCTAATTGTTCATTAAATTAATTTCCAGTTTCCATTTGAAATCGGTGTGTCAACTGGCCCAGCGTCCAGAGGGTCTTAGACTGGTGGGCTTTCTAGTGTCTGTACAGAATTGAACCTGTGCTTCATCCATCACCACCCAACTCTGATTCAATTAAGAGTGTATTCAGTGAAATTTTACTCAGAGGCAATCCACTGAAGTCAATAAACACAACTAAATTAGGTCTATTAATTTCAGTAGCATTACTATCAGTAAAACTTGGTAGTATACCACCCTAAGGTGGAATCTACACACATATAAAAAATGCTGAGAAAATGTTTTTTTAAAACGTTTTGAAAAATACATTGAATTTTGCATAGCTCACTCTCGCCATCTCGTGTCACATTTGTATATTGCACTTTACAACACATTTAAAATGTTTTATTTGCAGCTGAGTCCTAAGTTTTCTTTAAAAGGTTGGGAGGGCAGGAGATGTTGGGGTTAGTATCCTGAGTTTGCAAAATATATCAAGGCACAAACTGCATTACAAAGGATTTTGTATTTTCCTTCCTCCACTCAATCCCCCTTCAAGGAAGGCTGTGAGAATTATGTCCTAAACATGTGCACCAAATTGTGTTCAGTCACGTTACTGAATCACAGCCCCACCCACAAAGCAACACAGCAAAACCTAGTTTATCTAAAAGCCTAATTTAGAATGGCCAGATATGAATTTGTTTCAGGGTGTGGTGATGTTATAATCTCCACTGCACACTCTCTCTCATGCAACCCCACACCCGCTCACAGTGAAAGCCGGAAAGATTTGCATAGCCCAAATACAAGAAGCCAGGCCCCTAATCACCCTCATCTCCTCTCCCCCCCCCCCCAGCTCCCATATCCATTTAGCATTAAGCCTGGAAAAAGCCTCTTGAAATGGAATTTAAATAATTGTTTTCAGCACTCGTCCTCATTCAGCCAATTACAGCATAACATTGCATATTTTAAAAGAATATTCATTAGATTCAAAGCTGCAATATGAATTGCCTAGTCTCCCTCCAAGATGCCTTGCTCCGGATGAGTGTGCCTTCCTTCTAGGAACAGCAAATCATGAATAATACTGTCGCCATGTGACACGTCTCCAAGATTTGCTTTGGGCTAAGTCTCTTCTCTGGAAGGAGAGTAAGATGCTGAGGTTTGTAAATTTTGGTGCTATTTATATAGAAATGATGGTGGGGGGACCCATCCCCCATCTTTCTTCTTTACTAAGAATATATCATGAATTAAGGTGTCTCTGGGAGCTTTCACCTCAACCCATATTGGGGTGTTGTTGTTTTTTGCTGGGCAGGGGGTGGCTCTGGTCCTCCTTCCTCTCTCATAACACCAACTTGGATGGCTCTGAAAGAGGATTGGACAAATTCACAGAGATAATAGGCTACCAGTGGCTACTTAGCCACCATGGCTATGGTCTCCACGGTTGGAGGCAGGTTGCCTCTAAATGACAGTTGCGGGGGATTGTGCTGCTGCACTCTGGTCCTGTTTGCAGTGGCATCTGTCTGAGGCAGTCAGGCTTCTGAGTAGAAAACTCTGAAGTGGAATATAGTCTCAAGAATGGATTTTGCAAACCAGTGTGGGCTTCATTAATGTGTGACCCTGAAATTCTGGGTCCCCCCCCCCCTCTCCAATGATGCCCAATTGGCTCCAAACTGGTGCCAAAGTGATGTGTTGATTTGGCACCATTTTGTGCTGCAAGCCCTGCTTTCTGTGCCACCCCTGAAACTGAGTAATGGACACTCAAACAAGGGACCATGGGTACACCCCCAAACCCAACCTTGTCCAATTGACTGCAAACTGCTGCCAAAGTTGTGTGGTGATTTCAAACCCTTCTGCGCATGTGTTGTCTCTACTTATGGTCTCTGTCTGTGGTGCTCAGGAGCATGGCAAACATAAAGAAACGGATGCAGGAGAAAAACAGCCTACCCTGTGCCTTATGCTATGGATGTATGACCTTATTGTTACAGTTATCTCCTTTGACCCGGCCTCCGATGAGAGGTGAGCCCTGCCCTCCAAGAATCCCGGGAATAAAAATTCATGGTAAGAATTTCCGTTTCCCCCCAGAGGTTCCTGGAGGGCAGTCCTGGTATGGGAGGTAGCAGGCTATAGTATGTATGGGTGGGAGGGGAGAAGGGGCACGGACCGGCTACCTGCTGAAGTACTTTTCTCCCAAAGCTTATGTTGGCCAAGGCCCCTGAATCTATCTTACGGTGCTTGGCAAATGTGTGCATGGAGACCCACATGGCTGCTCTGCAAATTTCCACAATGGGGAAGCTTCCTTAAATATGGCAGAGGTGGCTGCTCCCCTGAGGGAGGGAGCAGTCAGCCCCCCTGAAGGGAACTTCCCCAAGGCTTGATAGGCTTGGGCGAGCCCCTTGGAAATGGTGGAGGTGGATACCTTCCACCCCAGTGTGACACCCCCAAATTAAACAGAATGCTGCTGCTCTGTCTAGGTTGAAACAGAGAGCCCTGCTGTGCTGGTCCTGGGGGGAGGTTACCATGAGGCGTGGTCAGAGTCCGGTCCTGGAGACAGGAGACAGGTCTGGAGACTGTCCACCAAGGGTGAAGCAGGGTCCAAAGCAAGAAGCCGGGCGTGGTCGGGAACTCTGGAAGAACAGGTCTGGGTGCTGGCAGAAACAGGTTTCCCGCAACCTGGGACTGGGCTGACTGGCCTTTATCTCCTCTGAGGCCAGGGGCGGTCCCGGCCCACAGGTGACCCGCCTCTCCTGGCCTTAAGGGGAGCACTCCTCCTCAGAGAACTTAGTTCCCTCCACCTCTCTGCCCTGAGTCTCTGCAGCTCAGGAGAGGCTGGAGGGTTATTGGACCCAGGGGCAGCTTCACCTTCCCCTGACAGGGCTAGGAGAGGCGCACCTGCAGGCAATGGGCCCTCAATCACCTCCAGAGCCAGAGTGGATACATCTGGTGTCTGCTCCTGAGGATCCGGCACAGGTGCAGGCCCTTCAGATTCAAGCCCCTGCCCGGGCTTAGCCGGCCCTGGAGGTGGGGACTCCTGTGCAGGCTGGGACTCCTCAGGTGCAGCTTCTGAATCAGACTCCCAGGCCATCACACCTGCATACATTTAAGGTGTGACAATCCTCCCCCTCAGGTGTTTTAAGCTTGGGGTAAAAGGAGGGAGGAACCACCTCCTGGGCCCTGTGGAACCAAAAACCGATCTTGGGGACAAAGGTTGGATCTGGTCTGAGAACTACCCTGTGCTGATGAAATGAGCATAGGTGTGAATCAGAGGACAGAACCTCCAACTTCAATACCTGGCTTGGGGATGTGATTGCTACTAAAAGCACTGCCTTGAGCATGAGAAATTTGGTTTCACAAGTCACCATTGGTTAGAAGAGGGGTCCCTTCAAGGCCAATAATAGATTTTTATTCCACCCCCAGCCAATACATTGCCTTTATGCCGATTGTGGATAGGAGCCAATGTTGCAACTCCTTGTGTAGGCAGGGATGCTTCTGCAATTATCATGAAAATTTATCCTGGGATTCTGAAATTCCAGCCCATTGGAAGCTGCCTTACATCAAACCAGACCATTAGTCAATCCAGCGCTGACCCTGCTTGCTCTTTGGTTCTGACACCTGCCTTATTCTCTGACATTGCCTCCTGCTGCCTTCAGATCCAGGTTATGCTCAGCTCCTGGCTCCCAGTCCCTGACTCTCTCCATGGCATTGCCCATGGGCTAGCCCTGATGACACACGCTGACCAGCAGGCTTCTGGGAAATCTAAATGCTAGCCCCATCCCCAGGGGGTAAAAGCTGTAAAAGCCCCAAATTAAATGAGATCCCCCTGAGGAGCTGGAGCAGCTGTGCTGATGTTGGGCCTGCTCCCAGGGCAAGCAGTGAAATGGTTGCAAGTGTAACCTCCACTGGAAATGTGGTGTCTTTTGTTTGCAGTCCTAGGCTGGCCTGGTAGCTTTTTGAAGAGGAACTGCAGGAGAAAGGGTGGCTCATGGAAGCAGCTCGTGGCATCAGCACCTGTGTAAGGAGGCCTCACATTTCAGGCTTTATAAATATTTATTTATTTTATTTAATGAAATGTATGTACTTTGGCCACCTCAGGAGAAGAAAAGACTCCCTGGAAAAGACCCTGATGTTGGGAAAGATGGAGGGCACAAGGAGAAGGGGACGACAGAGGACGAGATGGTGGGACAGTGTTCTCGAAGCTACCAGCATGAGTTTGGCCAAACTGCGGGAGGCAGTCGAAGACAGGAGTGCCTGGCGTGCTCTGGTCCATGGGGTCATGAAGAGTCAGACACAACTAAACGACTAAACAACAACAACAACAACATTGCAAAACAAAAACAAACCCAAACCTCCAAGCAGTTTACAAAAAGAATAAAAACAATGAAATTATTAGTATAAACAACAAAAACATTCAGGAAATTAAAACCATCAATGCAAAACTACAAAACACATCAACGTTCTAAATATCTGGGTAGGCTTGTCGAAACAAAAATGTTTTCAGCAGGCACCAAAAAGGGTACAGTGATGGCACTTGCCTGGTATCAATAGGGAGGGAGTTCCAATGTGTAGGTGCTGCCACACTAAAATATCAGCTTCTTAGAAATGTGGAATAGGTACAATGTGGCACTTGCAACAGCGCCAGTTCTGCAGATTGAGGCAGACAAGTAGATGTACGTAGAGTAAGGCAACCTCGCAGGTAAACTGTGTCCACATTGTTAGGGGCTTTGCATACGCATAGTCACCCCTTGAAGCTGGCCCTGGGCAAATGTCTGCATGTACCAACTCGACACACTTTCAGATAAGGTGGAAGCGTATTTGAAGAATGTGATTCCCCAAACCTCAGAAATCTCAACCAGCAGCATTCCTCATGGGGTTCTCATGCATCCTATGAAGATTTGCGCTTGTCATCCCTGAAAGAGTTACATCTATTAATGTAATCTAGAATACAGATAAGCCTCGTTCGTAAGGAGCACTTGATGGCTGTGTTGTCAAACAAATGGCTGCATCTGTTTAAGCTGCCATTTCAAATCGCTTTTAGGCATCTCGGTCCCTCACTGCTTCCTCCAAATTGATTTTGGGACAGGGAGGGGCTCTTCTTATTCCCATCGTTGCAAAGTGGTAGTGTTGCGTGCAACTAGGACTAGGAAGGCCCTGTTCCAAAGCCCCTCAGCTATGAAGCTCACTGGGGAACCATAGAACCACAGACCTGGAAGGGCCCCTGAGGGTCATCTAGTCAAGCCCCGATGCAGAAATCACAACTAAAGAAATCCTGACAGATGGCCATCCAACCTTTGCTTAAAAACCTGTGAAGGAGACTAGTAGTGAGACACACCTTAGAGCCAGCGTGCGCCTGCCTCCTTGATCCTGCCGCCTGATTTCTCCTTTGGTCCTGACTGCTGGATTTCCAGTCCTGGCCAGCAGCTTGCCCTGCTGCTCCTGGCTCTCCTCCAACTGGTGCCCACAGCTCAGCTGACCCTGACCTGCTGTAAGGCATATTCAGATATTCCTTCCTAGGAAATGAGGGCAGAAAGAATGGTCCCTTTCCAACTCAGCTGTATTGTTTCAGCAGAAAAGTGCCGCGGCAAGTTCCCGTCGTAGGTGATGCCAGCTTAATCAATCATCCCGAAGCCCCGGCAGGCATGAAGCAGAGAAGGGCTCTTCTGCAGTGTGCATCCAGCCTGCCCCCAGTTCTCTCCAAAGGGGCCTAATTCATCACTCCCTTAACCACAGAGCCAAGGGCATGCATGGCGCTCCAAGGCGCTCAGAGACACACACGTTTCCGGGTGGCGGCTGTTTGCAGTCCCCCCACCCTGTTTGAAAACCAGGAAAGGGACAGACCATAACACTGGAGCAAAAACACACATGTCAACTTGCTTCTTAAGAGCTGGGCGCCCATGGCGGAGGAAACTTAGGTTTTGCTTGCAATATTTCATTCCTGAAAATGATGGAACGCTTAAAAAGATGAATTAATCCAGCTGTTGAAATAAGCAGTTGCAGAGCACATGGCAGAGATAGGATCTGAGCCTCCATTTCTTTTTATCTGGTTATGTTCATAAGAAGAGCCTGCTGGACCATCTTTTTACATATTTTATGTATTTCATATATTTTATACACCACTTGGTTACTTTAAAAGCCCTTAATGCATTTTACAAAAAGGATCAAACAATAAAATTAACAATAAGAAAAATCAACACCTATAATCTAAGACTCTTGAAAAGTTATAACAATAGACTAAAAACAGATTAAATCTAGTCCAACATCCTGTTCTCACGGTGGCCAACCAGATGCCTTTGAGAAATCTGTAAGCAGGACAAGAGGAGCACAAGAGGAACACTCTCCCCTCCTGTGGCTTCCAGCATTACTGCCTGCTGGTTACCTGCTATGGTCTGTGGACGGATGCAATAAAGATTATGCATTCATAAATAAGGGGCACTGGACAGTGGTGTTCTGAACCCATATATTCCCCGTAGTTTTCCAGGACTTGGGAGCTTGGATAGATGGTGTGGGCAACTAAGAGAAGGTGAGCAAGTAAGAAGCCTTTTCCCTTTCTTGACCAAAGTAGTCAAAAACTGACCACAAGATCCACTTCTCTATCACATCCACGGCTCTCTTCTCCCACTGATCCTACTTCATCCTTTAAAGCCAGCCCCACATTTTGGCTGCTCCAGGGGACTGCAACACACAATCTGAAAGACACGAGCAAATATCCCTTGTAATACAGAAAAGGACTTTGCATGCAGTCCAAGCTTTGGGACCCAGAATCCTCTCTGGCAACCAAATGAGGGTGGGGAAAGAGTCAGACAACTCTTGGATCATATCTACTGACTCTGGATATGGAGGTTCCATTGAGCTGTAATGGATTTCAGCCACATGATAAAACTTGCCTCCACTAATCCATCTAATCCCCATTGTGACACCATCTTGCTGCAGTGAGCTTGAGAGGCAAATGATGAATTGTGAGGCACAACACAAGAACGTTTCATAGAGTGAAGAAGATCTCCAATTAGCGCCTTCTTAGCTTTAAATCTGAGTTTGAAGCTGCCACATGTCAGTGCAGACACCATGGCACTGCATCCCTGCCAGCCACCCCTTTCCACTTCGGGGGTGACTGTGCCACAGAAGCTTCATGTAGGCAATGTCTCGGAGGGGCGGACGTACAGAGCTCTGCAACTCTGCTCCCCAATCCAGTGGAGCTCAAGTTCACACCTCCCAAGCTGACACCAGCTAAATTTAGCCAAGCACAATGGATCTGGCTGTGTTTTGTGGGAAATAAACAAAAAGCCTCATTAAGGCTGCTGCACAAATGCTTCTTCATCTATATTTAATAAGATTTTTTAAAATAAAAAAATGTTTCCCAACCCTGTTCTCAGCAACAGAGTCTGAAAAAGCTCATGTGCAAAGCTTTGGAGAACAATGAGGTTTGGAATTAAGAGTGCCGGCTCCTTGGGGTCAGAGACATTGCTTCACATAAGGTACTCGGTCAAGTGTCATTCATACAAGGAAGAAAGGACCTGCATCAACAACCGTTATTTGTATCACATGTTGTTAAATTCCATTTCAATTTATTCCATTCATTATTACTTCCCACTGTCCCAAAGTGATTTACGGAAACAATAGCATCCAAAATATACAATAAAAGTTCATTATATTGAAACAAATATATTACCGGTAAATTTGTCCATCTAGAAAAATCACTCAACACCATAAAATAACCACCACAGCCATATAAGAATGATCAGAGAAAATAAACAACCAAAAGCTAGACTATTGGCACCATCCAGATGCCTGGAAAAATAAAAACACACTTACCTGATGCCAGAAAGATGGCAAAGCCTGTACTTTGTGAATTATTGTATTTTAATATTTTGCTGGAAGCCGCCCAGAGTGGCTGGGGAAACCCAGCCAGATGGGCGGGGTATAAACAATAAATTGTTGTTGTTGTTGTTTTCCAAGGAAGAGCAATCCATAATTGGGGAGCCACCACAGAAAAAGTCTGTTCCTTCATTGCCACTCTCCAGACACTTCTCAGAAGGGGACCACAACAATTGCTTACAGCAGTTTTGCTGGCAAGGACCCAACAAACCTGTTATAAGCAAACACTTCTGTGAATAAGGACACAATTTTGTAGATTTTAATATTGACTCACTATGAGAACCAATCTTGACTGGAAAAGGTAGGGTGTAAATAAATAAATGCTATGGGCACGGCTGTTTGCCTTCAAGTTGGCCTGCATCAGATGGGATCCATAGTGTGCTTTTTAACATTCTGCCACCTCTTGACTTTGCAGTGCTCCACCCAAACATGCTAAAAGCTCACTGGCCATATTTGCACATCACTGGTAAACTAGAAACCACGACTCACATTTTATTTGCTCCTTCCCACTTCTGCCTACTCATGCTGGGTGGAAACAAACCATGAAGTCTGGCTGAGCATTGTATCTGCCCCAGGGTTTGTGGTTCATTTTGCTGCATGCAACCCCAACTCAATATAAACTATGGTTTGCGCTTGGCCAGTTATTGGATGTATATCTAAGCCAAGATTGCAGTTTGGTCCCTCTCTGCATGAGCTGGAAGGAGACAAACAGCCCAGATCATGGACTTCACAGCAAGCAATTAACTATGGGTTACCATGACGTGTGACTGGGATGTGGGTGGCGCTGTGGGTTAAACCACAGAGCCTAGGACTTGCCGATCAGAAGGTCGGCGGTTCAAATCCCCGCGATGGGGTGAGCTCCCGTTGCTCGGTCCCTGCTCCTGCCAACCTAGCAGTTCGAAAGCACCTCAAAGTGCAAGTAGATAAATAGGTACCGCTCTGGCGGGAAGGTAAACGGCGTTTCCGTGCGCTGCTCTGGTTCGCCAGAAGCGGCTTAGTCATGTTGGCCACATGACCCGGAAGCTGTACGCCGGCTCCCTCGGCCAATAAAGCAAGATGAGGGCCACAACCCCAGAATCGGCCACGACTGGACTTAATGGTAACTCCTTTACCCCTTTACCTTACCATGACGTGTAAACTGGGCCACTGTGGCACCTATTCATGAGAAAAGAGAGCTCTGCTGGATCAGGTCAGAGGCCCATGGGGTTCTCACAGTGCCCAGCCAGTTGCCAATGGGGCAGGGGTGCCAACTTGAATGAAATATTGTGGGGGCCCCAGTAAGGCCCGCCCTGCATAATTGATCACATGACACGGTGCACACACACCATTTGAATGTGAATGCCCATCAACTTGGGGGGGCTTGCCCCCTGAAATATAGGAGTTGGCTCCTATGCAATGGGGTAAAAAGGTAAAGGTAAAGGTACCCCTGCCCGTACGGGCCAGTCTTGACAGACTCTGGGGTTGTGCGCCCATCTCACTTAAGAGGCCAGGGGCCAGCGCTGTCCAGAGACACTTCCGGGTCACGTGGCCAGCGTGACAAAGCTGCATCTGGCGAGCCAGAGCCGCACACGGAAACGCCGTTTACCTTCCCGCTGGTAAGCGGTCCCTATTTATCTACTTGCACCCGGAGGTGCTTTCGAACTGCTAGGTTGGCAGGCGCTGGGACCGAGCAGCGGGAGCGCACCCCGCCGCAGGGATTCGAACCGCCGACCTTTCGATCGGCAAGTCCTAGGCACTGAGGCTTTAACCCACAGCGCCACCTGCGTCCCGATATGCAATGGGGTAACCACAAGCAAAGCCACTGGCACACTCATTGTCTCCCAATGGTGCTTACCAGAAGCATACTGACTCTGACTTAGGAGGCAGCACACAGCCATCATGACTAGTCGCCAGGGGTCTCCTCCTCCTCCTCCTCCTCCTCCTCCTCCAGTATCTTGTTGAATCCTTTTTTAAAGCCATCCTAGTTAGTGGCAGCAAATCCCACTGTTCACCCAGGCCGTCTGCATACTGGCCTAAAGAGACTGGCCTTCCTTCCTATATGGCACCGTTCTGTGGGTTTCAGCTGCAGCCCACTTTGAGATCCAGTCTCAACTGGGGAAGCGGCGACAAATTCAATACAGAAGTGCTGAAGTCATGTCTCAGTGCTCATTTGAGCACTTATGTGTAGGTCACCTTCAGGCCCTACTCACTGCATCAGCTCTAGTCTTCCCCTTGGGCCAGACCCCAAAGATTCACCTGCTTCCTCATGGCTGGAGCCTTTGCCCCTCCCCCCCTTCTCCGTGTACCTTACTTGGAGGATGTTGCATTGGGTATAATGTGGTTTGCATCCAAGTAGGCCTTCCTCAGACCGCATCAATCTCCTGCTTTTTAGCCTTCTCTACAGCCAAAATGCAGCAAAAGGCTGCAACTCTCTGGCGCACCTGTTCATTTGGGTTTATCTCCTTGAAGAGGCTGGTCCTTCTGAAATAGGATTTGCCTATTGGGCAAGATAATAACAGAGGGAGTCACAGCAGTGCCATCTATTGGCTGCTCACAATGCAGGACACTGAAGTGAAATTCAAGTTATAGACCGTTGGAATAAGCACGTGTTGTTGACTGAAGGAACAGACAGATAAAAATGAATGTTTGGTAATAATGCGGAGCTCCCCTGAGGCTGGTCCAGCTTCTTATACTGCATAGATAAATAAAATACAGCGGCTCATCTGCTCACTGAGACAGACTATTGCGGCCATGTGATGCCACTGTTAACTGGGCTGAATTCAAGGCCTGGTGTACAAAGGTCTACAAAGGAAAATGGGTGGCGCTGTGGTCTAAACCACTGAGCCTCTTCAACTTGCTGATCAGAAGATTGGCGGTTCAAATCCATGCGACAGGGTGAGCTCCCATTGCTCTGTCCCAGCCTCTGCCAACCTAGCAGTTCAAAAGCATACTGGTGTGAGTAAATAAACAGGTACTGCTGCGGCAGGAAGGGAAATGGTGTTTCCGTGCCCTCTGGCTTCCATCACGGTGTCCCATTGCACCAGAAGCAGCTTAGTCCTGCTGGCCACATGACCCAGAAAGCTGTCTGTGGACAAATGCTGCCTCCCTCGGCTTGAAAGCGAGATGAGCCCCACACCCCATAGTCGCCTTTGACTGGACTTAACTGTCCAGGGGTCCTTTCCCTTACAAAGGCCTATACAGTCTGGGAGCAGGGTACCTGTTAGATCATCCCACCCAGCAGAGGCAGCTGTGGCACCTATGTAAAGGCTGCATTTCCCCCTTCAAACTCAGGCTGCCTGCCTGTTTTTATTTTTATTTTAACCAGCTACTTCATTATTATTATTATTATTATTATTATTATTATTATTATTATTAAAGATTTTATTGATTTACAGAAGTATGTGTAATATCTCTGGTATTTTTTCCATGTAACAATTTTACAAATCAGTTTCATTTGTTGAGACATTAGGAAGAAAAGGGGTGGAGGGGGGGAAGATGGGTGGGGATGGGGTCGGGTGGCGATGTTTCTATTTTGCTTAATGTATGTGGGGTTTGGTGTCAGCATCGCTTGTGCAGGTTCTCTGCTGTTCACTTGTGTTCCTTTGGTGGTCAGAGAGCTTGGGGTTGGCCTAAGGTGTTGGTTGTTCATTTGTGGTTGGCTGTGGTAGTCTTTGTTTTCATGTGTGAGTGGGGTGTGTGGGTGTTTTGGATCAGGTTAGCCATATTGATTTGTATGCTGTTGGTGGATTATAATTATATTATAATTATTGTCATTGTTTTGTTGGGCTGTGTATGTGATAAAGGGGAGCCATACCGGGGTGAAGGTGTCTTCTTCTGTTTGTCCCCGTGTCAGTTTCAGTTTATTGGTTAATTTTTCTAGTAGGGCTGTTTCCCATATTAACCAGCTACTCCTGTACCATGGCAGCTGCCGTAAAAATGAACAGTTCTGAAAAAGAGCCCCCTTATAAAGGCCTGCTTGTGACATCAGCGTCGTTCTGAAAAACTGAATGCTGCAATCGCATTATGAATTCAGTCAGTTTGCTTAGCTGCTAACACCTATCCTTATGGCAAAATAAAATAATTTTATAACCTTGTTTGGAAATATTGTTTCAAAAAAAAAAGCTTCTCTCTCTCTCTCTCTCTCTCTCTCTCTCTCTCTCTCTCTCACACACACACACACACACACACACACACACACACACACACAGTATAAGCAACCTCTTTCAACCTCCCCCTGGCTTCAGTCGTCCTTTTTTGCCAGGGCAATTTAGGCTACTGGGCACTGTGGCAACTGTCTATCTGCGAACGGAGATCACATCTGTGCTGCCTGGCAGTACGGCTGGGCCATCTGTCATTTGGGGCTAGCCTAACGGGATCTGGCAAAGAGAGATGAGCTTCCGTAACCAGGTAGAAATCTTGGAATGCTGGCAATGGCCTTAAGGCATCCTCCAATGGAAGAAGCTGCACCTGTCAGATTTCATCCCGCTAGGTAGCTATTAAAAGCATTGGGCCAGGAGGTGGGTAGTTGGGGGTGCTTAAAAACAAATAGCATTCACATAGGCCCTGAATAAATGTCACACACATAAAATTAGCGCTGCAGGTTTTGGTCAGTTTAATCCATAGATCAATCAAATGTTAATTTATTGGGTGAGTCCACAATTGTTGAGGCGAGTTTGGATCTAATGATGTTACTAAAATAAAGCAAGCAAGCTGGGTTTTCCTTCTCAGTTGTGCATGAAGGCTTCTGCTTATATCTTCCACTTCTGTCAAGGTCTCAATAAGGTGTTTAACACTGAAGTTTAGAAAATAGAGAAATCCATTTGAATGCAGTAACAAAGGCAGTAACAAAGGCAAATAATTCTCTCTCTCTCTCTCTCTCTCTCACACACACACACACACACACACACACACGCACACGAATAAAATGTTGTGAAGCGAAATAGCCCATGTTCAAATCCCAAGATAGCCCTGAACTGACTCTGGTATGATTTAAAGCCCACCTTTTCTGCAGACTGGGACTCAAGGCAGCTTACAGATAAAACAGAAAAAACTAAAAACATAGAAAAGATGGTCATTAAAAAGTAATCGAACATTATGAGAATTAAAACTATATTTAAATGTTCCATTAAAAAGTTAGTAACAAAAGAAAAGAAAAATTATCACAACACTAGCCCTTTCCAGCTAGTTCCTAAAGGCCTTCTGGAATAAAAAGGTCTTCACCTGCCAGCAGAAGGACAACAAGGAGGGAGTCAGTCTAACTTCTCTAGGAAGGGAGCTCCAGAGTCCGGGAGCAGCCACCGAGAAGGCCCTTTCCTGTGTCCCAGCCAAGCCTGCCTGTGAGAGGGCAGGACCAAGAGAAGGGCCTTCCTGAAGATCTCAGAGCCTGGGCAGGTTCGTATGAAAGAATATGGTCTTTCAGATAGCATTAATTTCAGGGTTTAGTTGGTTACAACTGGAAAATAGTAATAATGATTCGAATTTTGTGGTTCTCAATAGGGGGCAGCAGAGCACCAACGGAGAGGCCCCTGGTTCAAATCCTGACAGAAAACCCATTTCACAGAAACCTTTGCATTAAAAAGGGGGCGTATCTGAGAGCTTTTTGGCCCAGTTTAAGCTCACTGCCTATGCCTGTAACCCCCAATCAGCATGCAAGTCTTCAATAGTTCCCCAAAAGAGCAACATGTCAGCAAAATACACACTTTGCCTTTGATCCTAGTAGGAAGGAGATGTGAAAGACTGCACCACATTGCGAAGATGTCTGAGTCACCCCCTCCCCTTTTTAGAACAGAGATGGATCCTTATCCCCCAAGCCGTGCTGTTCAGAGATTTCATGTTCTGAAACTTGGTCCGGTTCAAGTCAAAGAAAATCCTGAGACAGCTCAGGACGGTACTTTTAATAATATTAATAACAAGGCCCTGTCTCCACAAATCCGTGGAGTGTCTCCTTCCTTCGCTTTGCTTTTTAAGTGCTTGTGTGACTAATAAGGTGTGACATGGCAAAGATTTGCAAGCGTTCTTTTCCATAACATAAGTTATTCCGGCTGACCAAAAAGGGGGGGCTAAATTTAGATACCTGGAGCAAACATGAGCCTTCTGAACAAACGGAGGCTTAGAGACTCAATTTGGTTCTGACATGTAGGTGTGCTGACAAACATAAGTCCACATAACCCCTGGTTCTCTGCCTCATTTGCAAAGTCAGAGGCTGCCTAGGCAAAGGGACCTTGCCAAATGCAATTTCCTCCCCTCCACCCCATTACCCGTTCCGATGGGCTGTAACCAGGACCCTGAACACGGGATGCCCAGCTTTTATTTCTCTAAAGCATTGGTACACTGCTCTTTGTCTAGTTTGGATTTCAAGGAAGCACATCCAAAAGACATATCATGATATAAGAGACAGTAAGAATGGAATGCTAGACAATAGGGGTCTTGGGTCTAATTCAGCAGGGCTCTTGTGATTTATCTGTCTATTACCCACCCTTCACCCTAAGGTCTCAGAGCATAAGGGCCTCAGAAGAGCCTGCTGGATCAGGCCAGTGGTCCACCTAGTCCAGCGTCCTGTTCTCACAGGGGGCAGCTAAATGCCTGTAGGAAACCCCGCAAGCAGGATTCAAACACAAGAACACAAGCCCTCTCCCACTCAAGGGGTTTCCAGTTTCCAAGGTGGATCTTAACATTCAAACACTATACAAAAACAGTTTAAAACAACTCACCATCAGAAAAATAAGGTAGGGTTGCCATATTTCAAAAAGTAAAAACCAGGAAACCCCAAAAGTTGTTGAACTTTTAAAAGGAAAATCCATATGAATGGCAGCCATAGAGTAAGACAGACCCTTAAAATATGCTCTTCTGGCAGCAAATACGTTATTTAAAAAGTAAGAGTGCCGGCAATTACAATGGTTTATTTTGTCGTGGGCATCATATGATCAGCCACTGTTGGAGATGGGATGTAGAACTAAATAGACCCTTTCTCTCATCTGGCACAGACAAATTATATGTACTGAGTCATATATGCACTGAGTCATAAACCTCTCACTAGGGAAAACCATAGAAACAATGTATTTTCCAAGTAGCCAGCAGGTCCATCACCAGCAAGCACTAATCCTGGCCCAAGGCATTTTCTGAGGTGGTGGCCTTATTTGTGGTGGCTCCCCATTTATGGCATATACTTCCCAAACATATTTTTCCACCAGGCAAAAATGTGATAGTTTTCCCTCGCATTTGAAGATTATTATTTTTTACTTGCAGTTGTTACTGCTTTATTACTGATGGATACATTATTTTCAATCCATCCAGATTTATTGCTTAAACTCAGACGTCTTACAACAACAACAACAACAACAACAACAACAACAAATGGGGGGGGGTGGACAGAATACAACTGTACCAGAAAGAAAACAGAATTAAACATAAGTCTATAGCAACTTAATTAAAACCAAGTCATCAACTCTTCAATGGCATAATTAGCAAGTCAAGCTCAGCCAGTTATTTTACCTAAATTTAAATTCCCATCATACCCATGTCTAACAACTGGCCAAATTGAAACATGCAAAAGTAAAATTGAAATAGTTGTGGCAATCAAGCTTTTCCAGTACAATCTCACATTTGCCTTGTAAGATTGGACTTGTGCCATTAAAAGGCAGCTACTTTTCTCAGTATCTTAATATCCTTGTGAAGAAAGCAGGAAGCCTGTCTTTTGACACATTGACTAATGTTATTAGCATTATATCAGCAAGATGTTTCTCACTAATGCCTATAACTGTGTATAAGAGGCTGCTGAACTAGACTGGGGTGGAGAACCTGTGGGGCTGGGGAAGTTGCTGGACTCCAGTTCCCATCAGTCCGTGGCCACTGGCCATGCTGGATGGGGTTGGTGGCAGGAGGAGTCGACACAACATCTGGGGGTCACTAAGTTGATGGCAGCTGGTTAGTTCAATCCCTGGCTAAACAAACTGCACTTTCTGAGTCAAAGAACGTTGCCATTGCTGTCTTTGACATTTTCTCCTCTTGTTCCCAGTTTAGAAATTCTGCTTTTAATTAATAAACTATGTCTTCCCAGACAAAGAAGAAAGGAGTGCTTGAACACCTGCCACTCAAACATGGTCTTTGTTGTTTAATTACCCCGTTGCAGAGGAGCAGCTTAGGTGCCAAACGCAACGGTAGGCTGTTCTCCTACCACAAAGGGATTTCATCAGCGGAAAACACAATGACACATAATTAACAGGGAGACAGAAGAATTCAGGATCAGCTGGTGGGTGCAGGGAGTTCATCAACAGACACACTGCACTTAAGTACTTTATATTGTTATCTGCTAGTTAGGAGTGAGGCTGGGGCGCAAAGATTTGGCTGTGATAAGGCAAGCATCTGAATCTAGAGTTGGGTGTGAACAGCAAAGTGGCTAAGTGCTGGGACTTTGGTCTTGAGCTCAGAGTTGGAGGAAGAGGAGCTGGCTGAGCCCTGACCTGCTGGCCCAACAGGTGGGGTACGGGACCAGGCTCCTGATTCTGTGGCTCAGAGCCCACAGAATCTGAGGTTGGTGGCTTGGAGCCTACAGAGCCCAGGGATGGTGATTTTCAGCCTGCAGACCTTGAAATGGGAGCATCACAGATGCCTTGCCTTGAGCGTGACTTGCCAGGGCAAATCAAACACTTCCCAGAGCTGCTGGGGCAACCCGTTCAGATGAGTGGGGTACAGATACATCGTTTTTGTTGCTGTTGTTGTTGTTATTCCCACACGTGCCCAGTGGCATAGGGAGCATGCCAGTCAGGATGGCACAGGAAGGTGAAGAAGCATGGTGACTGGTCAGTTGCTGGGACTCGCAAGTACGAACAGTGCTGCTGTTGCATTCAGGTCCTGCTTGTGGACTTCCCATAGGCATCTGGCTGGCCACCAGAAGAACTTGAAGATCCACAACCTTTAGATCAAGTGGATGGAGCTTAGAACATGGGGCCTGGAGGAAGAGTCTCATAAAGTCTCAGCTCAGCAGTCCAGCCCTTGTTGGAGCAAAGTGGTTCACTCAGAGCTCTCCGTGGTGCTGCAGCTGCTGGCCTGCCTTGATGCCAGGACACTGATGAGAACCCAGTTATCCAGGATGGTAAAGTCCCAAGTGGATTGTGTATAGTTCTGGCTGCCCCCATCACAAAGACTGTAGAGCTAGAACATGTAGAGAAAAGGACATGGGAGGCAAGCGAAGATCACCTCAGAGTGATATTCAACTGAACTTTTCTCTCCCCTGCCCCACAGGGCCATTGTACCACCAGCTGCCCTGTGAGAAGGATCCCAATGGCTTTTTAATAGGTTGACATTGTTCAGGGTAGCTTTCAGAAATGTAGCTGTTTCTTGTAAGCCATCTTAGAAGGATGTTTACTGAAAGGAGGGATATAAATAATTGTAATAAATAAACCAAGTTGAATGTAACTGATCTGTAGAAAGGACTGAAAGCAGAGATGCTGTATATATTGTTGTTACCCAAGAAAAATCTTAATGAAAACATTTTAAATAAATAAATAAACCAAGCAAAGAAATACGAATCTGGAGCACCTTCCATATGAGGAGAGGCTAACATGAAGAAAGATTTTTATTCAGTTCAGGGGGAGTGGTGACTATAGGGGCACCTGATACAGATTTGCATAGCAGAGAGAATTTTTCTCCCTCTCTTATCATACTAGAATTGGGAGGCAAAGAGTGGAATGAACTGGCTGGGAAACTGTAATTTGTTTAGGGTGCTGGGAATTGTAGCTCTGTGAGGGGAAGACTGTGGTTCCCAGGATTCTTTGGTGGAAGTCATGTGCTTTAAATATGTGGTTTGGATCTGCTCAGAGTCTCTTTCCAAGCATTGATGACTCTCGCCTGCTCCAAAGGTGCCTCTTCTCCTTCAGTCAGTGCACAGACCACAAATCCAGAAATGGTAGCCCAGATTCTCACTGGCACCCTGTATTTGCCACCCGTGGACAGCACCTCACACCTGACACCACCTGGCTGTACCATTTCAGGTATACCCCATTTGAGCATCACTCCAACATATCTAAATGCAAATCAAGCCCTGTTGTGGGGGGGGGGGTCTTATGAGGAGAGGGAGTGTTTTCTGAGACATCTGGAGGGAATATTTTACAAATTGCAGTATGTTCTCCCTTAGGGGACTATTTCATCATTTCATTTGATTATCCATGATGTTTTAACTACCATGTTTAAAGGTTTAGTTTTTTCTCGCAAGAATGAAATTTTGAGCAGAGCAGCTACAAAGTCCCAAAGGGAGAGAGTTGCGGGGGGGGGGGGGAATTAGACTTAGGTAAGCCAACCATAAACGTAGAATTAAAATTGAAGTAGGGAAGATAGAGCAGATGATGCAAAGATGAAAAATGGTAGCTGGGAGGGGAAGGAGGTAAAAGAAAGCAAGGATGGAGAAGAAATCTGTCACCTTTGTAGGAAGGTGCCGCAATTCAACTAAATAAGCAGCAAAAATAGAGAGATGAAATATGATGGCACAAGAGGAAGGGCTTAGAATCATAGAATTCTAGAGTTGGAAGGCACCTTGAAGGTCATCTCGCCCAACCCCCTGCAATGCAGGAGTCTTTTGCCCAAGGTGGGGCTCGGACTCATGTCCCTGAGATTTGGATTCTCAGGCTTTCTGACTGTGCTGTCCCTTCCGTCTTGTGGCCTCTCAGGTCTCAGGGACCCACTTCCTTCTTCAGGTTTAGGAAGTGGGGGGGGGGTTACTTCTCTCCTGTGACTGGATCTTTCAAGGCACCTCCCTCCCAGCCTCCACTTCTCCCTTCCAGTGTGAGGGTTGCTAACATTTCTTGCTCCGTTCACATCATTCACTGAAAGCACTATGATGGCACGCCCAGGGCTGCCCCCAAATAATTCTGGGGGCTGCAGTCTTTTAAGGGTGAAGAGAGCTGTTAGGAAACTTCACTATCCCCCTTACAGACTTAAAATTATCAGAGTGGTTTAGCAATCTCTCTTCACAGGGAAGTCAGGGAACTGTAGTTTTCTGTGGGGGACTCCTAGCAAGTCCATACACAGCTCTCCTCTGTCTTCTTGATCCCCTCCCACCCAGCAGATGCTGCTTGAGGCAGATGCCTCATTTTGCCCAATGATAGAACTATCCCTGCCAGCCTCCCTCACACTATTACCAATGCCACCATCAGCTGCTCTTGCCTGCAGCTGAAGGAGAAAGTGGCCTATGCCAGAGAGATCAAGGAAGGTGGATAGCCTGGCAAGCGAAGCTGCTGCAACAACACCAAAGGGGTGCAATGTTCGCAGTCAAGGCTTCTCCCCAAAGTGCAGTGCTAAGATTTGCATGAGTCTAAGGGGAATTTCTAACAGTTCTGAATTGGTGGTCAGTAGGAAGGAAGAAGAGGGAAAACAAAACAAATGTCTTTATTCAACACACCTCTTTGCTGCTGTTGTTCTTGAAACCCTCCAAGCATCTTGGCTTCCCACTCGGGCTCAGAGTTCCTGCCAGCTTTGTACTTAGAAGAGCTGAGTTCACTCTAAAATTGCACAAGCATTCAATAAACTCTGTTGGTGCTAGATAGGACCTTAATATAATGTTACAAGGAGCTTCGGGAGCATTTGAGGTGGTGGGAAATATTTGTGGGGCAGAGAATGTCTGCTATCTCTCACTCACTGGAGTCATCTGTATGGATACCAGAAGCAGGGAGAGGCGGGTTAGACATAAAAGTGAGCAAAACACTCCACATGCTCAAGGTACTTTATTCTCTCCTGCATCAGTGCTAAGACACTTCTGGTTTTCTGGATTTTCTCCCACATTGCTTAGGCTTTAGGCAATGAAAGTAAGTGTGGATAAAAGAAAAAAGAAACCAGGGATAGCATGTGTTACTGTGGCACATGCTATCCCTGTACATGGAAATTGCAACCTATTGCACAGCTCTAAGTTTTCCGGGTCACAAGACGCTCCCAATATGAGTGGTGCTTGGAACTGGGCTCAGAAGCCAATGTAGATTGGAAGACAATGTAGATTAAATAATAAAGGAGCCACGTGACCTGAACAACTGGGCCTGGCAGACCATGAAACTCAGGGGGGTCCACTTCTACCGGTTCTCTAGATCCACTCAATGTGTCCCCCACGAAGACTCCGCATAGGAAGCAAAACATCACAGAACTTGACCAACCTTCTCCCAGTTGCTGGCCTCCTGCTGCTTTGGACTACAACTCCCATCAGCCACACAAACAACTGGAGGGCATCAGTTGGGCGGAGGATGATCCTAACTGATGAAAACTGGGATGTTTTTAATGCCTTTCCTTTAAACCACTTGGATAAAAGTTTTCTGCAAGTGATCCCTCCCATGTTTTTTTTTTAATCGCTTTTACCTCAGATTCATTTCAATGGGACTTCTGAGTCTTCTGTATTTTTGACATTTTCTGGTTATAGCATATATAGTTGCAGGGGGTGGGGGGACATTAAATTATTAGCTTGTGTACAACACACTGAGCTTAAATGCTATCCAGCCTGTCAAAAGAAATGTCTTAATTAGCTAGACGAGAGCCTTTTTTCTTGACACAGCTTGTCAGGCAAAACATCCTACTCTGAGGGAGTTTAAGTGAATTCAGTTGTAGGAATTTAATAAGACCTGATTCCGCTTCCTGTGCAGGAGAAGGAACAGGAATTTCTCTCTCTGCTCAGGGGGCTCAGGGGATCCTCAGGGACCTGCGTCAGAAAGAACAGCCAGTTGATGGAGAAGCACAAACCTTCAGGAAGGCAGCGGGAGGAGGCTGGCTTCAAAGGTTTCACGAGAGAAGCTAAAACAAAAGAAGAGACCCCCCCTTATTAAATAAAAGATGCAACTGGAAACACGGAAATGGAAATAATTAACAGATTGGATTTTGTTCATCAGGTGCTGGCAGCACTGGAATGTGGGGCCGATAGTTGCAAAAAAGTGATGTACTTTGGAACAAAATTATCCCAATTATGCAACTTTGCCTATCCATGCAGCTACTGCAGTCCAAAGGAAAGATCACGGAAACATTATTGCAAGCAGTTTGAAAATGTCAACTCAATTGTTTTAAAAAGGCAAAAGGGGAAAGGGAGAGAGAAAATGTTGGGCTTGTATGGAAAGCGTATGCAGATCATAATACCAGCACTCTCTCTCCCCCCGTGGATGCCAGCACGTAACAAGCTCTGAGATGCTGGGTTTCAGTGTGGCATGAAGACTCAGAATTTGCAGGTTTGCAAAATTATTTCTTGGAGGTCTTGACACACACCTGCATCCATATGACCCCTCTTCAGGGCCAGCCCAAGACATTTTGGCACCTGAGGTGAACCATAAAGTGGCGCCTCCCTCCCCACCAGGGATGAAAGGGTGGGAGAAAAGCTACATTGAGAGCAAGGGGGAGAATGAAAGAGCTACCTGCCCCTCTGGATCCTGCCACCTGAGGCGGGCACCTAACCTTGCATCATGGCTGGGTGGACCCTGCCCTCCTTTCCGCCCCCTATGCCCCACATGGCCCAGCCAAGCTGCTGAGACTCCAGACACAATGGGATGTGGGGAAGTAGCCTCTGGAGGGCAGCTTGCCTCTTTCAGGTAGGCTGTGAAGAAGCAGAGAGCAAGAGGCAGCCATCTCCCCTTGCTGCTGTTCTCCAGCTCAGTTGAGCTACTCCTCCCTCCCCATGGTGAGCCAACTGTCCTGCGAGGAAGAGCAGAAGGAGCAGAGAGTCAGCCTCTGCAAGAATGATGAGAAACCAGCAGATTCCAGCCTGGCCTCCTGGAAGGTCAGTGGCTTCTGGCTGCATTGCAGGTCAGGCTACTTCTCAGGAGCCACCCCAAGCAGTTTCCGAACTGTAAGCACACCTGTCAGGGAACTGACATCGGAGCCAGAAGTGGAGGCAGGGCTCCCAAGCGATGCTGGAGAAAGGCCAAGCAAGGAGAGAAGGAACTTATCGGCTGGGGAAGGAAATCAGCGTAGCACCAGTGGAGAAGGGGGGAAGATGGGGGAATCGGAGAGGGGGCTCCAGGACCCTTCGCCGGAGACCAGCAGGGAGACCACAGGTCCTCCGCTACCCACACCCACCCTGCGCAGAAGACATCCGCGCAGGGAAAGTAGGCGGAGACTTGGCGTCAAAGAACTTCTTTGCTGGAAGAAGTTCAAGAAACGCCCACTGACGGATTCTGCCAGCGACTGAACAGCCACGAAGTGAAGGGCTGTCCAGCCAGGAAAGGTTTAACCAGGCAACCTAGCCAGGAGTGGCGGCAACTTATGCACGAGCAACCCCTATAACCATTACAACACCCATTTCTATTCAAACTGGTTTTTAAAGGAACCTTGTAATAGTAAATATTTGGTATCTGGGTTTGTTTTTCCTCCTCCCCCACCCCCCGTTTTCCTTTTGTGCCATGTCTTCTTAGACTGTGGGCCCAAGAGGAGGGGCTGTCTTATTTTCTATTGGCTTGTAAGCTGCTCTGGGAGCTTTTCCAGCTAAAGACCACGGCATAAATGCTTAGCTTAAATGAACACTCTACACACAGCTTCTAGATTTCTTGTAGAGTACTGATTTAAACATATCAATCTTCAGGCAATAATTATAAAATTAAAACCAGGGTGGGGGGTGGGAGGAGATATTAGGAAAGGAGAGGAAGTAATAATGCAGCATATCGTTCAAATACTAAATGTGGCTCCAAAAACTCCAAAATTGGGAAGCGTAATTGGAAATTTGATCCAAATCAAGCTGCTCCACACTGTGAGATTGGACAGGTTTGTTCCAGGTAAAACCAGAATCCAGTGTCACTGGGTTGCATAGCCAATGTTAATCTTACTATGCTAGTCCAACAATGTTGGTCTTACCCTGCAGAAGTGGTCCACAGCTTCAGCAGACACTGGGAGAGCTCAGACTGCAGAGCATAAGACCCTTAATCCCAGGGTTGTGGGTTTGAGCCCCACACTGGGCAAAAGATTCCTGCATTGTGGAGGGTTGGACTAGATGACTCTCAAGGTCCCCTCCAACTCTACAGTTCCCAGAGAGACCTTGTGAAAGCGCTTTGAGGAGAGCACCCACCTGAATTACTAACGGAATGAGGCCTAAAAATGCCAGTGACTGAGTCTTCTGCTGGTTTCCTCACTGCAAGGAGTGAAGTTACAGGGAATCAGGCAGAGGGCCTTCTCGGGAGTGGCACCCTCCCTGTGGCACACCCTCCCTCCAGATGCCAAGGAGATAAAGAACTATATAACTTTTAGAAGACATCTGAAGACAACCCTGTATTGGGAAGTTATTAATGCTTGATGTTTTACTTTGTTTTTATATATGCTGTAAGCTGCCCAGAGTGGCTGGGGAAACCCAGCCAGATGGGTGGAGTACAACAACAACAACAACAACAACAACATAAATTTCCAGAAATAATAGCTGAGTTTTGAATATGCTTTTCAGGTTATTTGGGTACAATTGCTGGGAGGTCGGGGAGAGAGAGATACACAACACAAAGGTTTTTGCCTTGCTGAGCCTGATATGGGCAGAATAGATCTTGATGACTCATGCCCATAAATGTGCTAGCATCTTGGCACTCCTTAAAGCTTGCAAAAGGTGAGGCAGATGTGCCATTCGAGAAAGTGCGAGACTGGATACATCAATGATCCAAGTTAGAGCTATGAATTAGTGCTAAATATAATAAGCAATGAGAAAACTTTGCCAAATCATGTTTAAAGTACTTTCAACATGAAACTGTTAAAAGTGGCTCCAGACACAATTCTTAGGTATATAAGGCTCCTGAATGCACTGGCCACTTTTCATTCACCTGCCTGGTGTCTCTTGGCAGAATCCAAAGGGAAGGTGGAAGTTGCTGGTCCATCAGGCAACAGGAGGTGGAGAGAGATGGGACTGCGGAGGTCTCCCCATCCACTTCTGCTGAAACATGTAACATTCTGCTCCTCCTATTCTCCTTGAAATCTTTCCATTTCACCTGGTCATGATACGAACTAAGAACTAGTGCCTGAGTTGGTTTTCCTCCTCCCTCCCCAAAGCCTTTTCCTTTCATGTTGTGCCTTTTTATATTTTAAGGCTGAGGGTATTTGTAAGTTACTCTGGGAGTCTTGGCTGAAAAGCAATATAAAAATATGTTAGATAGATAGATAGATGATAGATAGATAGATGATGATAGACAGACAGACAGACAGACAGACAGACATAGATATAGATATAGATATAGATATAGATAGATGATAGATAGATAGATAGATAGATAGATAGATAGATAGATGATAGATAGATAGATGATAGATAGATGATAGATAGATAGATAGATAGATAGAGATAGATAGATAGATAGATGATAGATAGATAGATGATGATAGATAGATAGATAGATAGATAGATGATAGATAGATAGATAGATAGATAGATAGATAGATAGATAGATAGATAGATGATGATAGATGATAGATAGATAGATAGATAGATAGATAGATAGATAGATAGATAGATAGATAGATGATAGATAGATAGATAGATAGATAGATAGATAGATGATAGATAGATGATAGATAGATAGATAGATAGATAGATAGATAGATAGATAGATAGATAGATAGACAGATAGATATAGATAGATGATAGATAGATAGATGATAGATAGATAGATAGATAGATAGATAGATAGATAGATAGATAGATGATAGATAGATAGATGATAGATAGATAGATGATAGATAGATAGATAGATAGATAGATAGATGATAGATAGATAGATAGATAGATAGATAGATAGATAGATAGATAGATGATAGATAGATGATAGATAGATGATAGATATAGATAGATTGCAGCTGGAAATACTGATACAGCCCGTACAAGTTCCCCTTCCAACACTAAAAGAAACGGTGCCAACATCTACAATTTTCAGGTGGGTACCAGGAGGGACCATAGTTTGGTGGTGGTGCACTTGCCTGGCATGTAGAATGCCTCAAACCATTAAAAGGATCCGAGAGCAGGCAATGAGTAAGAGTTCTACTGAGACCTCCTGCAGTCACTGCCAGCAAAAGCAGACAATGCTGGATGGGCCTAGGTGGCCATGTGTTCAAATTTACAGAGGATGGTTTTCGTTTGGAAGTGTCCCATCTTTCAATGAGACCCTCTAGTCAATGGATTTAATTTAACCCAAAGAAAAGAGAGTAGAGGGCCCCTTGAAGTTGCCTCATCCACAGAGAACAGCACCTGGACAGCAGACTGAGCAAGTACATGCAGGTAAACCTGGTCACAGTCTCCCCTGATGGCAGGTGGCACAACTGCTCCTTGCAATGGTTAAGCTGCTAACTCTGGCCTGGCAAGTCAGACTGAGCTGTTTGGGGACTACCTAGTCTCATGTACTTGCTTGTCAAGGGGCTGAGCTGTAGGGCAACAGATGGCTCACTATCCCATCTCAAAGGAGAAAGAGAGCCAGGGTCCAGAAGGTCCAGAGCCAAGGAAAGGGGCAGGCAAAGAAAGGGGCAGAGGGGCCAACTCTCAGCACAGACAGGGAGCCCTGCATAGCCCTTCCTCTCTAGGAGGCCTAATGGCCAAACCGGAGCCTGAGCGCACCCCAGGGCCTAGGAGGATGCTCCAAAGTGCGAGTCTGATGGCTCACCCAGGGGGCAGATACTCATCACTAGAGCAAAGGGTCCTGATGGGTTTCATGGCTGCTTAGCCCCGCCATCGCTTGCCACCTGATGGCGAGCCCAACCCCCAGGCCAGGGGGGTGCCGCAGGTCACAGCCTGAGCAACGAGGTTTGTGTGTCAAAGAGAGCAGAGAAACTGCTTAGTTAACAGCATAGCCTCCAGAATCCAATCTACACACTTCAGGGTGCTAAGTATGTAAAGAGGAAGAAGGCGGGGGGGGGGGAGGAACAGAATTGGGCAAGTGACTAAGCAGCAAGAAGCTGGGATGACACCTAGAAATAGATCTGCTGTGGCAGCATGATTGTTCCAAGGGCAGGATCGCAAATGGCCCTGATGTGGAGCAAGGAGAGAGCATTTCAGGCACTGCTAAGGACAGGGGGTGTCAGATCAGAACTGTAATCACTGGAAAACGCTCTTTCAGGAGCCCAGTTTCATGGTATGTGGGATGGATTTTGACCCATGCACTAGAGGTCAGCAGTGGAGGCCCTGTTCATCATCATGTCAAGACATAGTGACTTTAGGCAGGGACCTCTTGGTAGTGGCTCCCTGATTATGGAACTTCCTCCCTGGAAAAGTGCAGTTGCCCCTCTCATGCTTTTGTTATGGACAAAGTATTGGCCTCCTGAGCTTGCATGCTACGTTGTAAGGATTGACAACTGCAATACATGCACACACTACCACTGGTTTCTATACAATTCCCTCTGTTATACTGGGTTCCCAGCATCATAATAAGGCAAGGAAACCCCATTTTCTCAAGCATAGAAATTTACCAAAAATAGTTAAATAGATGGTTTTAGTTCCAAAAGGTAATAATGGAAATGAGACCCAGGAAGAACAGAAAAAGGTTGCAAGGGATGCCTTCCTGACAAAGCGATATGTACTCTCATGGACTTGTGTGAAGTGGGTACTTGAACCATGCAGGATTGAAAGGGACATGTCTGGATCTCAGGTTTCTGTCTGACACCATACCTTTTCTGTGACATACCTGGGATGTTTTGGTGGTGCTGTGGGAAGTGTATTGTGGGAAATTTTGGGAACTCTTCAGAAGCCATGTGCCCTTTGTTCTGGGCTTCTTCTTCCTTGGTTTTTCTTTTTTTGGGGGGGGGAGCTGAAACCTTGTTGCAACAGTAAAAGCAGTCAAAGCTTCCTAGCTGCTGTTTTGCTTCAGTTTGCCTGCTGTGGTCTCTTCCTTGAACCTGACTAATTCAGAACCTGCAGGGCTAGACCCTGGGAAAGCTAGGAGACAGTTTAGGTACTGGACCCCAGGATTTTGTCCTTATCACTTTCAGTATCTAGACATCAATTACAGATGTTTTTGTTTACCTGGCTCTAGGGACATACATTTGCTCTAGGATTCATAGTTTTTAGTTTTGCGCTTTTAGATGTCTTAAATTAACTATTGTATACAAACTGTCCTTTTTTTAAATTCTGAAGTGCACTAGGCCCTGCCTCCTTTGGGAGGCTGGGTGACATATAATACAATCTTTATTATTATTTCATCTATCTTGAATCTGCCCTGGTCAGGAAGACGGAGGAAGGAAGGAGCAATAAATCAGTCATTGAGGCTGCTCACTTGAACGTCACCAACATCAATTTCTCTTACTTTGCCTCTTTATTTAGGAAGCAGGCAGTATCCCTGAGTAACAAGAAGTACTGCTAACTCCACCCTACCCCCCACCCTGCATTAAGATTTAAAAAACCAAGTCCACAGTTCCAGGAGGAAGTGGAGTGCACCTGTGCCCTGTGACAAACAACCACAACTTGGTATACCTTACTCATCAGCTGTGAAATACCACAGCCCAAGAAAGTGGAGGCTGAGAACGGAAGGATCAGAAATCCTACAATTCACCCAACACAACAATGGACTTTCCCCAAAGAGCAAAGACAATTTGCACATCAGATAAAGGTCACAGGAAGGAACTCCTGCCTGGAATTTCTTGGGTGATGGGAAGGGAGAGAGCACTGGAATCAAACTTATGGATTCCATTCGCATATTATTATAACATCACTTCTTTCGGCGGATGAGGTAGTCAGAGAGACAAGGGCAGAGAAGGCGACTGGATGTGGCAGGCAACCGTGTGGCCTGAATTATCAAGCACAATATTTTTCTTGTTAAGCATAACTAATGAAAGGCACAGGCATTTATCAAGCAGACGCTTCCCTCTGGTCTTCGGCAGCCACCGTCTGCTCGCTCCTCCTGCCCAAAATGCAAAGAGACACAGAGCAAAAGCCGGATCTGCATTTTCAGGGAAAGGAGAGCTCAGGGCTGCAAACAAAACACCTCCTGAGCCACCTCAGACACATCAAGGCACCTCCACTTAGGGGGTGGCAGACTGGATTTTGAAAGGAACCTCAAAACTCTTATTGGCTGCAAGCGATGGAGCAGGGATGGGGAAGCCAAGGCCCTCCCAATGTTGCTGCGACTACAGCTCCCAGCAGCTCCATCCACCAGAGGTGCCAAGTTCCGCCCAACATTGGAGGGGTGTGTGAAATGTGTGCATGACATCAGGCACGTTGCGACACGAGGCTCGGCCCCTCATGATTGGGGGGCTTCAGCCCCATCCCAATAGACTTTGGCAGGGCTATAGAGTTGGCACCTATGCCAGCCATCATGGCCAAATGCTTAGCTGTAAGACAGTTGCAGTCTGGTTCTCCATCCCTGTTATAGAGAAGTCTGAGGACCACTTTGCTGGACCACAGCAAAAGACTCCAGGGATGCCTGCACTTACACAGGGTTTGGTTTCCTTGGAATGAAGGTCAGTGCCACGGTGGCTGAGCTATCTTTAGGATATATGGTTTTATTTACACATATACACAACTTTCCCCATTAGTCACAGCTTTGGATCCAGCACAGACCCAGCATGTCTCTGGGTCTCCAACTTCCAGCCTGCTTCCAAGCTCAGTTTCCACACACTGGCTATTCTTCTCCTACTTAACAGCTTGAGGGGTGTGTGTGGAGGCCCACCCATTGGTTCTATGGTACAGAGCAACTTCTTTGGATATGGCAAATTGTGGTACTTAACTAGTCAGTAAAAGACATTACCTAGACAAAGGAGCTGGTTTGGCAAGCTCTTATAGCCAACACACACAGAGAGAGAGAGCACAAAACATGTTTGGGAAGGGCACAGGAGTCATCCAGACTGTCCCCCCTCCCCCCGCCCAATCTCATGACAAAATGCATTTTGTACACATAATTTGGTTGGAGAACTGCATGGCAAAATGGAGAGCAGTGCAAATTTTGAAGGATAGATGCGTTTCAGAAATCTGAACCCCAGCCCTTATGTAAGTTGCCTAACAGAAGGGCAGGCCATTCCGACAACCTTTCCTGCACCTCCAAGCATTGATTTGAAGTTCATGCAATTAAGCATAAAACAAACCTCTCTGTTTCTGTTGGCACTGATCCACAGACAGCAATGCGTCCCTGCTTACATATCAGTCTGCCTTTTGCTGAGGGATGAGGGGGGCTGAGGGGGGCTGCTTTCTTCCCCATTGTCAAGCACAAGTTGTGGTCTGTTTACATTTCCTGCGCCACAGGAGACCTGCTTAAATATTTAAATCTCCCAAATCCCCAATTTCATTTGTATCAGCAACAATTAATGAAGGGGGGGGGGGAATGGCTTGCCAGTTAGATTTCAGAGTATTTGGGTAGGAGAGAGAAAGCAAATAAAAATTTATCACAGATTGATGTCTCTCTCGCCAACCCAGAATGCAATGCTCATGGCCTGTGTGTCACCCCCAACAAAAACAGTTTGGTAATGGAAATGCTGACAGAGCATTAAGCATCCCCAGCCCCTCGATAATAACACCTTTGCGAAAGCACACCTCAAATGGCTGGGTTATAATGAGAGGCGCAGTAGGGGCCGTGCTGTGGGGGACATTGTTTTCAATCTCACAGCACAACTGGGCGCAGCGAACGGTGTGTGATCTGCCTTCGAAAGACGGACACTGCCAGCTTCTTGCAAAGTATCTTTGCTTGCAAGGTTAAGGGGGTGGGGGGGTGGAAGCGGCAAGGAGCCAAGCCTCGCATCACCAATGAAGATGGAAATAAATTTACTTGGAGCAACAATGGCTTGAGGTCCTTGCTCATGTTAAGAGGCAGCGCACATCTCCATATCAACTCAGGTTCCCCACCCCTCCCCAAAGAGGAGGAGAAAGGCTGCTTCGACCTTCAAAGTTCAGAGGTCAGGACGAAAGGTGTTACTGGGCAGGACTCTCACGAACAAGAGCTCACTGCCGTCAGCCGAATGTCACCAGCCTTGCCCTGGGCTCCCCAAATCTCCCTCACCGCCAACAAAAAACAACAAATGAATAGATGAAGAACCTACCCGTGTGACACTGACACAACACCCCCCACCCCACACACTGTGTAAAAGAAAGAAAGTTTAATATCCCCCTTTCTTTCTCCCCTGCCCTCTCTCCCCACTCTCTTCTCCCCCAACCTCACACTGCCTATTACAGTCGGGTCTCACATTGGAAGCTACTGATCTGTAGAAAAGACTCCATGTATTGAAACCAGAGGTGCTGTATGTACTTTTGTTGCCCCAAAAAATCTTTTAATATTTAGAATTAAGAAAAGAAAAGGGAATCCTAGAGAAGTGAAGGTGAAAGGTCAGCTTACTGGAAGGAGACCCAGGAAACAAAAGGAAGGAAACATGTCTGCCCACATTGTTAGCCTATGAAACTCATTGCTGCCACAAGATGTAACAGTGGCTGCCATCAGCCTTGGCAGCTTTCAAAGTACAGACAAATCTATGGAGGATATGTCTATCAGTGTCTACAAGGATGGCTATGCACTTGCTCCTTATTGGAGGCAGCCAGCTTCTCTGAGGGCCAACTGCTGGGCATCAGGAGCGAGGAGACTGCTGTGGTGCTGAGGTCCTGCTGCAGGCTTCCCTGTGGGTCATCTGGCTGGCAGAACAGGATGCTAGACCAGAGAGGCCTCTTGTCTGAACCAGAAAGGCTGTTCTTACCAGGGAGCCTGTCCAGGGTGTTTGAAATGCAGAATGGCAACCCCACTGGATAGGATTAAGGAAGAATCTCCCTTGTGCTCCATTATATATCTATTCACAGACAGAGTGAGACAATAGGGCATTGTGGCAGTGATCAATGCTGCAACATCCCACACGAGGGCTTAGAGGAAAGGAAATGGATTAAAAAGGGGCAGCAGATTGATTTCAAAACAGAGACAAAGCCCAGTAAAATGGGGGCAATTCAAACACATTGATTGCAGCTCACTTGACGAGTAATTGATACTGTGAGCAAACAATTTCAGAGGCTGGGGGAATATAATAAAGCAACAATAGGGACTCACCTCCTTTGAAGAATTACAAGGAGCTGAATTAGGGAAAGGGGCATTTCACCTGCGACTGGGCATCTTGTACAGAAGTACTCACTACTTTAGCACAAGAGCTGCAGTATCCGAAGCAATGGATTCAAATGAAAAGAAAGGAAATTCCAACGAAACATTGGGAAGAACTTTCTGATCTGTTCGACAGTGGAATGGGCTGCCTGGTGGACTCTCCTTGTTGGAGGTTTTGAAACAGAGATTGGGTGCCTACCTGTCAAAGATTCCTTAGCTGTGATTCCTGCATTGTATTGTTTGTTTGTTTTTTATTTCTTTTTATTAGTTTCAATTTATTTTACAATACCAAACACCCACAAAACGAAAAAAATAGAAAAAACAAAACAAAAGAACAGAAAAAGAAAAAGAACAACTACATTACATAGCAAAAGACATCAACAAATCAAACATACAATAACTAAACAACACAACAATAATTGACTTCCCTTCAACTCGCTTTTGGACTATATTACAAAAGGTTTTCTTTCTGCAGTTTCACTTTCTTAACCTCTTAAGAGATTCCTGCATTGTATTGGATTAGATCATGGACAGGCAACCAAAGGCCCAGGGGCCAGATCTGACCCAATCGCCTTCTAAATCCAGCCCGCAGACGGCCTGGGAATCAGCGTGTAGAATGTGGGCTTTTATTTAAAATGCATCTCTGGGTTATTTGTGGGGCATAGGAATTCGTTCATTCACCGCCCCCCAAAAAAATATAGTCCAGCCCCCACCCCGAAGGTCTGAGGGACAGTGGACCAGCCCCCTGCTGAAAAAGTTTGCTGCCCCTGGATTAGATGATCCTTTGGGTCCCTTCCAAGCTACAAGTTCTGTGATTCTGATCACTGACGCTGAGCTCTATATAGTCTTGTTTCCTGGAGTTTGTGAGAGTTGCCACTCTAAGCATCTGAAGGGCACCAGGCTGGGGAAGGCTGGCATGCAGGGACAGGTCTCCTTTCTGTGAACATCCTCCTAGCTCTTCTCCAACTCCAACATTTTATTATTGGGGGGGGGGTGTACGTGTGTTGGCAAGCCAGCCTTCTCAATGTCTGGCCTGGTTGAAAGTCAGTTAAGAAATTTAATAGCAATATCCCCCCCCCTCATGCATAGTGTATCCCGTCCCCCACCCCCCAAAATGAGCTCTGTACAAATTGCATTATGATTGCAGCCTCAGAAATAAACTGCGGTATTTAAGTTAATCATGCATCACATAACTCTACATTCCCGGGGGGAAACTATGTTTATAAACTAAGATGCATTCCTTAGGCAGAAGGCTGGCATTTATGCCTTCAGTTACAATACACTATCATATAACTATTTGCTAGAGCATCGTAACTGAAGGCAAATGAGCAAAGGCACTGATGCTCAAGCCATTTAAGTTGTGTTTGAGCTCTTGCCCTATGAACATATTTGTGTTGCCCTGCCTCTTTTTCAATTGCATTTAAACATTAATTAATAAATGAGGGGTTCTGTTTTGCAATAGGTTGACAGTAACTGCATGTTTACTGTATATTCACAGTCGTGAAAGAATCAAATACAACCAGTATGGAATTTCTAAACGAAGTGTTACTGAGTGGTGAGTAACTATAGGGATGCCTGTGCTTGCCCAGGGTTCAGGTTTTTTGGAATGAAGGCCAGCAGAGATTGTGGTGTCTTTGGGATATATGGTTTTATTTACATATCTGCAGCACGAGCATAATAAGATGGAGGAGCTTTGGGTTCAGCACAGAGCAAGCAGGTCTCTGTGTCCACAGCTTTCCTGTCTGCTTCCACTCAACTTGCACTCATCCCACTGACTATTGCTCTCCTGCCTAGCAGCAAAGTCAGGGCAGGGAGCCCCACCCATTTGCCTGGAGGGCACCATCACTGAGTTGTTGCTCTTGCAACCCAGCTCATTCCTTTGGGGTGCTAATGAGATCAGTTATGGTAAGTCACAACTTACACTATGAGCTTTTAACCCTCCCTGGGTGCAGGAACCCAAGAGTTGGAATGGACACAGGGCATCATCCAGACTGACTCCCCCCCCAACCCATAACAATATGAACATGTTTATTTTGCCCTGACCCCAAAATAGGTTCTAGATAAAAGGGGGAACAGTGCAGCAGCCATAACAACAGGGAGAGGTTACAAGAGTGCACCTGTTTTTAATCAGTGAAATGCTTGCAAGTCTGGAGATTTTTAATGTTGGTTCTCAGTGGCCCATTTACATGCACAGAAGCTTCTGAGCTGAAAAGGGTGGTCTGCATCTACGAAAAGAATGCTGCATCCTCGTCCAGTAAAAGGCGACGTCTGGCCAATTGTGAAAGGCGACTTCTTCCTTTGTAGACAAACAAGGCAACTTAATGAATCCCCCTCATCGCACTCTGCAGGCGACAATTGTTCCTGCCCCTACACCTGCTGCAACTCACTCCAGAAGATCACATTGTGGTTGTGAAAAATAGTTTGCTATTTTGGAACCCCTGGCAGCCAGAGAAAAGCGCTAAAGGCCCAGCTCTCATTTATCTTGTGTCAGAACAGGAGCCAAATGGGTGCCATTTTGCCTGGCGGCTGGTGGAGGGAGAGAGGAAGGGAGGAAGGGAGGAGGCAGTGGCAGCAAAACATATACGCGTGTGTGTGTGCAAACACACACACACACACACACACACACACTTATTTATTTATTAGGGCACTTATATCTCCACCTTTTGGGGGGTTAAGGTGGCCTATATGATTCTCCCCATCCTTATTTGACCCCACAACAACCCTGTGAGGCAGGTTAGGCTGAGAGGAAGCGACTGGCCCAAGGTCACACCCAGTAGGCTTCATGGCCAGCTGGGGATTTGAACCCTGGTCTCCCAGGTCCAACACTCTCACCACTACACCATACTAGTTCTGTGTAATTATCATGGATCGAGTGCTAATAGAGAGGACAAGGGAAGATGTTAGGCTTGCGGTGGGATTTTCTTTTTTAAAAATGCTAGGACCCCCAACTCCATGCCTACCCGGTGGAGCCAGGTTCTTTATCCCCTGACAGAATACCACAATTCTCACTTGGAGGGGGCATTCAGATGCGGGGAATTTTGTGTTACTTTTTCTGGTGATAATGCCACCACTCCTGCCCTATTCTCTAATATTCCTTTCACACTGCAGCACCAGTTGTGCCAGGGTACTGTCGCTTTTTGACTGACAGGCTGGCACGTCATGCAAAATTTCATTAACACTACTGGGTGTGGTGTGACACAACAATGCACGTCATTGGACAAAGCACCATTTATGCACATGGCTGCATCTGCTCCCCCATGAAAATGGAAGGGAAGAATGGCATGGTGGTAAAATGTGCCCCAAATTTCATCACTGTACTCCCATGATCTTCTATGAATGGATTTCCCTCCCTGGAATCAGATAACATGGAAACATAGGAGCCACCTCCTAGGGTCCGAGGGCTCTCCCCAATAAAATATTTGAGGGGGCCGCCCCCCCCAGGTTGATGGGCATTGCCATTCAAATGTGATCAATTATGCAGGGTGGGGTTTATCTCCCCCCCCATATTTTGTTCAAATTGGCACCCCTGCATGGAAATGAGCACTAAATGTGCACTATATTCCATTATTTTTCCTGAAGTGGCTTTTACATTATGGGAAAGCTAAAATATAATGCAGAGATTAACACTTAGGGGAAATGCCGGGGGAATGAAACAAACTGAGGTGTGAATGCAACCTTGGGACACATTCACCACCTGCAGCAGCAGCAAAGGTTTCTGAAAAACTGCGGCACAGGAGCAATAAAAAGTCAAGATGAAGAACTATAAATTAGAGTTTACAAATAAAACAAGCACACCCACACTGGAGATGCCTCACGCCTGGAGAAATGGAACTCAAAATACCTCCACACACAGCTTTGATATATTTGCCTAACTAACCAAATGGCTGCTTGTGTATGTTTATAAAGTTACCCTCCATGAAACCAAGGTTGCAAATGGGATATTTATGACAAGATGAGCAAAATGCAACTTTATTCCTCATAGCTCTGAAGTCCTGATCTGGGCAATTCTCAGCAAGGTGACTTTGCTTCAGATGAAATGGGAGCCAATGCTGGTAGAAGCCATGGATGGCAATTGGTGCAGGAGGAGTGTAGCTCAGTGGCAGAGCACCCGGTGTGCATGCAGAAGGTCCCCCCACATCTTCAGGCAGGGCTAAGAATGACCCTACCTGAAACCCTGGAGAGACACTGCCAGTCAGTGTAGACCTTGGAGTCCTCTGGATGTGTCAGACTCCAACTCCCATCATCACTGATCACTGACCATGCTCACTAGGACTGATGGGAGTTCACAAAGGGTGCTTCTGCTGGGAAAGAAGCAGCATCTGCTTTGCACACAGAAGGTCCCAGGTTCAATTCCTGGCATCTCCAAGTAGTTCTGGGAGAGACGCTCTGTCTGAAGCCCTGGAGAAGCCCTGGGAGTCACTGCAGACCCAGTGGCAGAGCTTCATGCTCCAGCACAGGGGGCAGAGAGCAGGTGGGGGCATGACTGGTGTGCGTCCAGGGGGCATGATGCCAAGCATGGGTGGGGGGCAGCCGCGATGGCATCCCACTGCAATCACACTGCCGGTGGTGGTGCGCTCCCCCCCCACACCCCTCTTCCTCCACCAGTGTGTAGACCAGACTCTTTTTGAGTCTGCGCCTCCCTTGACCAACTGCATCCTTTCTGTGGCACCACTGCAGGGCTCAGGAGCCCAGTTATGTCACCCCTTCCCTGCAGAGCTGGCAGCCCCTCACCCTTTTTTGAACACCCTTCCTTGGAGAGTGTTCCCTCAGCCTCCTCTCCTCTTGCCTCTCCTTGGGAGTCCTCTGGGCAGCCACAGTTGCCCATCCCCCTGGTCTCTGAGCTGCCCCCCCCCGCCACCACAAAAAGAGGTGCCTCCTCACACTGCCCCACAGCAGCCTGGGAAGAGGATGCCCCCAGTCTTAACAGCCTGACAGAGTGTTAGGTACTGAGCTGAATCCCAGAACAATAGGTTCCAGAATGCAGCAGTCTGATTGGTCCACAGGAGCCACCCAATCCAGCTCCAAGAGGAAGTGAATCAGTGACCTGATTGGCCTGCAGGAGCAGCCAATCAGGCTTCTGGAGGAGGTGAATCTGCAACCTGATTGGCCTACAGGAGCAGCCTGGAATTAGCCAATCACACGGGGCCCATTGTGTAAATGAGAGAGAGAGAGGGAGAGAGAGAGGGAGAGAGCTAGATGTTTTGGGGAAAGTTTCATTCATTGCTACTATGAGCTGAATAAAGAGCATGAAATTCACACTCGACTCTGAGTATATTTCACAGAGACTGGCCAAAGATGAACATGAGGCCAGCACCTTACCTTCAGAGGCAGCAGTGGGTGCTGCCAGGCCTAAAGGCATGGCGTAAAGGCTCCCCTTCAGCTCTGGGCACTCAGCTCCCAGGCAGGCCTTGCACACAGCAAGCACAAGAAATGCCAACACAGCGCGCGCCTGCCTGCTTGCTGAGCTCCCTCACCCATTTGCTAGCTGGCAACCAGCACCCCCTGGCCAGCCCCAAAGGCGCCATTTGACTGGGGAGCTTGTAGCCAGGGCTGCTGCAACAAAGAGTTGTGCACCAGAGGCAGAGATGCAAGAGGGCATCCGAGGAAGAAGGGAAGGGAAGAGGGACAGACACCAGTATTGTCCGCGGCACCCCTGACCATACTTCAAGGCACCCTAAGGTGCCACAGCACACAGGTTGAAAACCCCTGCAGTAGACAATACTGAGCAAGATGAACTAAGTGTCTGACTCAAGATAAAGGCAGCTTCCTATTTTCCTATATGTTATTTCCCCCCCCCTCATATTCCATGTGCTTCATCTGCCCCTCACTCTCTACTTGTGGGTACCCCCGAAAAAGGCAGGGTGCATCTCGGTCCCTCTCTAGCACAAGTGTCAAATCCAGTGCCTGCTGCCAAATATAGTATCCTGCATTTTAAAAAAAAAGTGAAATCAAGTGGCTGGACCACAAGATAAGCTTGGAAATATGGTTAGTCAGGTGAAAACAGGAGAGAGCTGGAGAAAAAGCCCCATGTCCAGTTTTTATACTGTGCATAACAATTGAATCCTCACATTCCTTGTCTGAAACTTCTTTCTTTTTAACAACACACAAGCAAAGCACACAATACCACAGAATGAGCCACCAGCTCTCTTTTAAATGAGGAGGACAAAGCCCAGAAGAGTCCCAGACAGGCTGCCTGGTTTGCCCTCTGATTTTTTTTAAAAAAAGAAAATAAAAGATACCGAGCATCTGTGCAAGCCGAGTGCTTTGCCAAACACCCATCAGTTCAGAGGCCCTCCCTTTTGAAACAGTGTTCTAATGATCGGAGACGTTTTTGAAGTTGGTTCCCCCTACCTCCTTCAGATTATTGGCAAACAGCTTTGCTGGAGAAATACTAAGATGAAGGTTACCTTGAGTATCTCCTTAGAATTTTTGATGGTGCTCAAACTCCCGAGAAGTTTAAAGGAGCTCAGTTCTCATTTGTGGAAACAGCTTCTCAAGAGGGAGGGCTGGAGCCCAAAGCAGAAAATCTTCCTACTCCTCCCATTAGCTTGCCTGGGTCACAATCCAACAAGAAGTCCCTTTGTACAAACCCCATTAAAATGAACATGAGCTGTGCAAGAGCATTACGGCAGAGGGCAGCAGTCACCAGAGGAAAGCACCAGTTGGCCAGCACCTGTAACATCACCTACTACTGTGCTCTTATGTAGCCCTCCTTCATCTCAACAGCGTTTGCGGTGGATAATTTCCCACTGGATTGTGTTCCCCGTGACTCAGAACTGAAAATTTATCACATTTATGATATGCCCTTCTTTTGATGAGCTCACAATCATGTACCTGGGTCCTCACAGTGAGTCTGGTCCAGGCCCAGGAGCACTGCCAAGCTGTCCCTAATGTGGAGCAGGCAAATCCCCAAAATCTAGGTGGTCACCTTCCCCAGCACTGTAAAGAGAAACACATGCATAAAAGATAGATCTCTGCCCCAAAGAGCTTATGGTCTGGATGTTATTTTATCTAAAGTACTGTTGGCCGGGCCACCCTTTCTCTCTCCTCTGTCCCACCAGCAGTATGGCCCAACATCTTTAACAGCTGTAGGAAAAGATTAGACCAGAAAGCCCCATTACTTCTCCAGTTTTTTTTTTGTTTTTTAATAAAGCATGTGCAGTAGAAAAGAGGATAAACGAGAACAAGTCATACATCAAAGAAGTGGGTCAGCGTCTTTCTTGTGGCACTTGGAAATGTTGGGTGCATCAGCATTTTGTGTTAACAGTTGCACCTGGCTGGACCAAAAACAATACACATGAAAGTGACTTAATTTCTGCTTCTTGAAAGGTTCACAAATGTACTCACAGCGATTGTCTAGCAACTCTATTATGTTGCCTCTGGTTCTGACAGAAATCTTTCAAGGCCCAAGGTTTAAAATACCCCTTGCACCACCCCTTTCCACGAAATGACATGGCCCACGTACCCAAAGTTATGTCACATGCTCCTCGTTCAAAAGGTCTCAGCAAACACTGGGCTCCAGGTTCCAGAACTGGGCTGGAGGAAGCTGGGTGTTTATGCTAGCAGACAAGGAGTGGGTCTGTGGTCCAAGCAGGTGGGACAGAGTTCCAAAGCAATGGATAAGGATTGGAGGAGCCAAAGGAGATGCACGTGCAAAGACAAAGCCAGGCAGCAGGGTCAAGATCCTAGCAATATTCATTTACGCATTTAAACTGTCCCATTTCAGCAAACAGGGGTGCCAACTTGAATAAAATATTGGGAGGGAGGTAAGCCCCAACCAACATGTTTGATCACAAGACGCACACACCATTTGAATGCCAATGTCCATCAACTTGGGGGAGGGGGCAGCCCCCTCTAATATTTTATTGGAGGGGGGGAGCAAAGGCACCTCAGCAAGCTCCTACGTCAGCAAATCAAACCACTATACCTAAGATGTATTGTTGCCTCTTACATTTTCTCTAAACTAGGCAGCCCCAGTTGCTATAAGCTTTACTTATATGGGAGTTTATTCCATCCACTTGATCATTTTCTGGCTGTCTTTTTCCAACTTGACAACATCCTTTTTGAGGTGAGGTGACCAGGACTGTGCACACTATTCCAAGTGCAGTTGCACCGTTGATTTGTCTTATAATTGCATCTTCATAGTGGCAGTTTAGAGGTGACATACAACTGTACTAATGTACTTCCATATTAACACCCATAGACTTCTGCTGCAAAAATAGAGTTCTACATGGGAATTAGCTCTTTTATACACATAATATACATATTTTTCTGTATAATTTTGAAAGACAAAAACCCAACAATGCATTAGCAACTCAGGTATTCATCATCATTCAGTAGAAGAGACTGTTTGATGTGGGCAAAGTCTGAACAGGTCAGAACCACCAGATACCCAGCCCTCTGTTGAGAAGGCTTTCCTCCTCCATCCCGTGAGGGAGGAGAGAAGCAGAAGAAGGTTGTTCCAAGCTCAGTTCCAAGATTGCCAGTCTATTGTTCTCTTCCACACAGAGATGCTTTGATGACATCATCTCAAGTCAAGGAAGAAGGGGGGGGAAATGTCACCTATCAGAAGGCTCTCCAACTATTGCAGCTTCTTTGGCAATACATCACACTTACTTGGCCATCTCTTTAGTTAAGGCCTGGTCTCCCAGTACCTTGTAAACTGCTTTGAGAGTTGTTGTTGTACAGTCAAATGGTGTATACATTTTATAAAACAAGCTCGCAAGCAAAAGGAAGTCTTGCCAGGCTAAGTTTGCCCACCTAGTCTGACCTCTTTAGCAGTCTCTTTTTGCAACCAGGAACCTGTAACAACAACGACAGCAGCATCAGCAGCAATAACAATAATTTCAGCCATTCTAAATGTGCCCATTGTTTGCCACAACATGGTAAACCCGACTCAGGTAATTAGACACTTTCCATGCCATGCAATGAGGTAGAAATTCTGTCTCACATATGCAAGAATACAGCCCGACCACAAAACTGGTAAGAACTAGGCTGGATCTACACTGTTCTGGAAAACGCTATTTTTAATATATTATAATGCTATTAAAAATTGCTCCCAATGCAATTTCCCTTTGGCAAAGATTCCTGCTCTACAGCGCCCTCTGGTGTTACATTTTTAGAACACTTTTTAACGTTTTTACTCCTCAGTATAGATTAGTCCCCAGTTTAGGAGATTGCAATGCAACTTCAGATAAGGTACAAAGAGGGCTCTGCACATACAGTAGGAAAAATGGGTGGATTAAATCATTTCAAGGAGGGTGGTTGGATGAGAGATCGTGGAGCAATCAGGAAGCTGATCAGGGAGAGGATGAAGCAGCCAAGTTAATGCAATGCTTATTATGTTGTGTGTGTGTTAATAGAAAGCTCTCTGGACTCTGTCCTGTAATGCATTACTCAGTAAAGCCCAACCAACTGGAAACTTGGCATGAGCCTCTGTATTGAACCCCAAAGGGAAATTCCTATGCCAACAGTCCTCCTCACCAGCCTTTAAAACCCTTTGTTAGAAGCCTTCTGTTTAGCACTCACATTAACGAAAGATGCACACAGGAACTTTGCGCGCTAATTCCTTACTCCCCTGCTATCCTTCCTTCCTCTTCTTCCTCCCACCCCACCCCCGCTTTCCCTCCCACACTGCTCTGCTTTTTATATAGTCAACTCATGCAAACTTGACTGTGTATCTCCATATCAGGAGCTTCCTTGCTGGCATCAAGATTGAAAACCTAATTTTCCTTCCTTCTACTTGAATTGAATTGTTGTTATTATCCAGTTTTCCAGATGTGAAGATCTGTCAGGGACTGTCAGGCCCCACGTATCTAAATTTGTACGCCAAACGGGAGGCTGGGCTGGCGGGTCTGAAATCCCGCTGTGCTGCTAAAATGGGAGGGGGGGTGTAATTTCTTTCTCCCTGACAATCAATGTCCCATTGTTATGACTCCTGTCTTGTCTTCGGAAGGTGCCCCTGTTATTTCTTAATAATGTATGTAATGCATCTAATAGCCCAAGAGGCCTGCCAGTGCCACACTCCTCAATCGCAAAAACCCCTCTTTCTAAAAATTAGGCATTATTTGACATTGCAGGGCTAGGTTTTTGTTCATTTGTTTGTTTCTTTAGTGTAGCAGACGGAATAATCTGGAGTGAATTATTTCTTCAATAAAATATCCCTGCTTCACAACATGAAAGGGAGCCAGGGGAGAAGGGAATCCATCCTCCAATTATATGGCAAATAATGCCACTGAGCGAAGAGGTTGCCTTTTCAAGGAAAACAAAATACCCTCTCAGGGTGATGCTTTTGACTGGCAGCAGGGCTCTCCAGGGGCAGATGCTGAAGGAGGGGCAGCAGGAAGGAGCTGGGGGAGGGCAAAGCTGTGGGGTCTGTAATCTGGGCTTCTGCCCTCAGGGGGAGTGCAGGATGCGGCCCCACTCAGAAGCTGCTAGTCGGATTACCTTTTGCCATCTTATTCTTTGCCTCAGGAAAATGACTTGGGCCAGCCCTGAGGTTGGTGCTCCTCCTGAGTGGTTAGAGTGGTTAGAGTGCCAGACTTGGACCTGAGAGACGACGCATGGCACTTGGAGCTCCTTGGAGGAAAGATGGCATATAAATGTAATTATATATACACACAGAGAGAGAGAGATAATTGTTATTCATCCTTGTGATCACTATGATTATTAGCATTTGAATGGAAGGCACATATAATTTCACAGTAATCCATAAAACAATCACAAAATGCCATAATGTTGTCAGGGGGTTCCTGCTGAGACAGAGAGAAGGCCTCCCCTTTCCATGCAGTCAATGTGTCTAGGTTTATTATTATTAATAATAATAATAATATAAATTTGTATACCACCCTTCATTCAAAGATCACAGAGCAGTTCACAACATTAAAAAAGAGAGAATACAAAATGTATAACTAAACTAAACCAATAACCCCCTTCCCATAAACACATTATAAAAGCCACTGAATGTTGAAGAGAAACGTTTTTGCTTGGCGCCTAAAGATATGTAATGAAGGCACCAGGTAAGCTCCACTGAGGAAAGCATTTCGTAAATGAAGAGCCACTGCATAAAAGGCTCATTCCAGGAGCGGACTTTGGTCTTTCAAATTCCACTGGGCCCTCGTGCAAAGCTAAATTTGGCACGCACCCCCTTCTAGACTTGCCTTCCACTCTGCTCAATTCACTATGTCATAGTTGCAATGCCCTGTGCATACAACGCCCCCTGCCCCCAGCTCAGCACCCCGGATGGTGGAACCAGACATGCTGCCCTAAAATCTGCCCCTGGCTGGCACAATGAGGATGCACACTTTCAAAAGACCATTTGTCCATCACACAACGGAAGCAGGGAGGTTGTCAATCTTCAGGGGGTGCATACATTTTAAGATTTTTTTGTCTCTCAGGCATGGCAGCTGAAGGTTTTTCTGTCTTGCCACGACATCAAGTGATGGCTTGACTGACATTGTGCTGTTTCCAGGAGCTTTTCTGGGTGAAGGAGGAGAGACAATGGCTGCCACCAGTGGCCTATTAATCTGTCCTTTGGTTGCAGCGGGGAAGGGGGGAGTCTCTTTAGCTCATATACACACAGCTCTGCTGTGCACACTCACCTGAGAAGAACTGAGGCACAGCAAGAGTACCTTGGACAGCTCCTTTCTTAGCTGAGGCTGGGCTGGGCTCATATGTTGTTTCAGCAGCAGTAGCAGCAGCAGCAGGCAAAGCCTTAAATAGTAGCTGCTGCTCTGTCTCAGCTCCGAGTTCCACCTTTGCTGGGAGGAGCTTCTTCATTTAAAGTGACCCAGCCTGCTTTAATACTTGTTGACTCTGATGGAGCCAGGAAGGTGGTTGTTGCATTAAGAAACCTTGGGGGGCAACACAACAGCCTTGGGCTCTTGGTGGAAGAGCCACCATGTTAGATGCTTATGGGGCCAGCCCTCGGGGCAATCCCCTCTCCCACATTGACTCCCAGGCCCTAGGACTCTGAAGGAGTCTGACTCCAGGGTCATGGCACCGGCCTTCAGCCCACTATTAGCCTGGCCAACTCTGGTTTTCAGAAGTCACAACAATTGTCAGAATGGAACCCAAAGGCCCTGCCCCAAACACAGCTCCATTCCCCCACCCCCACCCCCCGCAGGAAGTGTTCTGTATTATTTAGTCATGATAATTCAGAGTGGTGCTTCAGGGTTTTTGTGCTGCTTTAGGCAAAATGTTGTATTATAAATGATACCACATAAAGCTGAGCTTGACCTGCCTGTTGATGCAGAATAATCTGACTTAATTTGGAATATTAACGACATATTGTGGCCTAAAGGAGTTTTTTCCTTCTCTCTCTCTCTCTCCACTCACCCCTTTCTAGGTGTACCACTGAATTATACAAGAATCTCTCTCTCTCTCTCTGGTAAAACTAAAATATAAGTAAATCTCCAGTTTTTATACTAGCATACAAGATACTCAAGCAGGAAGAATATATTGAATTTGAACTACACAGACTGTGGGAGGGGGAGGAATTGACTCAGCTGAATGGGATAATGCATGCATTTTTTAAAAAAAGAGAGAAGTTTTTTTCCCTTGAATTAAGCATTTAAGGTGGTGGAGAAATCTAACAATAATAGTGATTAGTATTATTCAGTATTTCTGTGATGTCATTTACATAGTTTCATAAGCCAAAGAAAAGAATAGAAAACCTACAGTACATTTGAATGCAGAAGGGCTTAGTCCAAGCAGGTAAGTGGTAGTCCACCCCCAACCTTGAGTTTCCTGGGTGTATTGGACTATTATTATTTTTATTCATTATTTAGTAAATTTATATACCACTCTATACCCGAGGTCTCAGGGCAGTTCACAGAACAAGATCAACATAAAACGTCAATATATATATATATATAATAAAAATAAAAACAACCACCCAATAACACCCCCCACATTATCCTTGAGTATTGTCTGTGCTGGTTGAGGGTAATGGGAGTTGTATTCCAGGACCCAAGTTGGGCCCCAGGTTGGGGAAGAGGACTCCAAAATATGATTTGGAGTATTGTCTGAATGCAACCTCACCTTGTCCCCTAAAAACTGGGGAGACCTCCTCTTTAGAAGCAATATCTCTGAAAAAACTGAATATGAGAAGTAATTGGCTGACATATACAGAGCTGTTAACCAAAGTAGAACATCAGGTGAAACTACTGTATTTTTCGCCCTATAGGATGCACTTTTCCCCCTCCAAAAATGAAGGGGAAATGTGTGTGCGTCCTATGGGGCGAATGCAGGCTTTCGCTGAAGCCTGCAGAGCAAGAGGCTTCAGAAGTCCCGCTGGGCTCCCAAGGCTTGCGGACAGCAGCCTGCAGCCCGAAACCTGGGGAGCGCAGTGGAGCGCACCCTGGGCTTCAGGCAGCTCTCCTCAAGCCTTGGGAGCCTGGCACGACTTCCTGCCGGGCTCCCAAGGCTTGTGGATAGGAGCCTGTTCTGGGGGTTAGGGTTAGGGGAGGAAATAATTTTTTTTCTTTATTCCCCCTCCCCCCCAAAAAAAACTAGGTGCGCCCTATGGGCTGGTCCTCCCTATAGGGCGAAAAATACGGTAAAAGACTATGAGAAAGGATTTATTCACAAATTAGTTACAGTTTCACCAACTAAATGACATTTTTAGTTAGGGCTAGGGTTAGGGTTAGGGTTAGGACATTTTTAAATGACATTTCTTTTAAAAATAAAGGTTTTAGTTGTGAGATATCAAAATTTCAAAAAATCTGTTAGAAAACAACACCAAATTATTGTCAAAAATGTACAGTTTCCTCTTAGAACAGCATACAAAAGATGTACACGTCAAGTTGGTAATGATTCACTGGGCAAAGGATTTGGGATATAATATTCAGATGGCAGATTGGGAAAGGTTATGGAAAACAGACTTGAAATTTATGCCATGTTGTACTCGGAAAAAAAATTATATGAAAATGATGTACCAGTGGTATCTGACTCCTAGTAAGTTAGCAATAATGTAAAGGACAAGGTACCTGCTGGAAAGGTAAAGAAGGTACCTTTTATCATATGTGGTGGACTTGTAAGGTAATAAAAGCTTTCTTGGAGATGATATATAATGAAATGAAAAAAATGTTTAAAATAACCTTTGTTTAAAAAAAAACCCAGACAATCTTTTTATTAGGAATTACAGGTACTAACATCCCAAAGAGCAGAAAATACTTTTTGTGTATGGAACAACAGCTGCTTGGATGTTACTAGCCCAAAGATGGAAGGAAGACAAGGTCTCTACCAGAGAGGAATGGCAAACCAAGCTGATGGACTATGCCGAAATGGCAAAACTGACTGGAAAACTCAGGAACCAAGAGAACAAATACTTTATAAAAGAATGGGGGGGGGATTGTATGTTATTTAGGAGACCACTGTAAGCAGATGGAAACATTGGCAGGATTTTGATTCCACTTGTAGTGTAACAAATACCATGGACAATATGGACTGATGTAAAAGTTAGAGTATGGAAGACTATGCAGTTGTAAATGTTTAAAATGGGACCCCATGGAGGGGGGGGGAGTTGCGAGATTCGGAGGGATCTCTGTATATGGATATATACTGCAGTTGAATTTTTATAACTTTGTTTTTGTAAAATCAAATAAAAATGATTTCAAAAGAAGAAGACTGGGGAGACCTGGGTTGAAACCCCATTCAGCCATGATGCTCCCTGGGTGACCGCGGACCAGCCACTGTCTTGCAGCCTAGCCCACCTCACTAGGTTGCTGCAAGGATAAAATGAAGTGGGGGGAGGGAGAACCATGTGACACGCCTTGAGCCATTTGGAAGAATGAGGATAAATCAAATGTAATAAAACCATGCTAGGAGCAGGGCCGTCTTAAGCACATCCGGTGCCATGGTGCAAAGCTGCCCCACCCCACCCCCCGTTTCCCAGAGTTTTTTTAAGGAGGACGGCTCAGCCGGCGGGGCTGGAGGAGGCAGGCAGTGGCTGGAGGGCAGCTCCTCCAGTGGGCAAGAGGCGGAGGCTGGATATGATGCCTCCTGGCTCAGCTGGCAGACGGAGGCTCCGGGTGCAGCGCTGCTTCGGCACAGCATGTCGAGGGCAGCGAGCTGATGCTGGAAGGCGCCGCATCCAGCCTCTGCCTCTTCCCTGGCGCCCTCCAGAACTTGATGTCCTGGTGCCCCACACCACTAGCCTCTATGGGTAAGAGGCCCCTGGCTAGGAGCTAGATCTGGCACTGATGGGAAAAGCAATGCTTGTTTTTTTCCTTTGGCATCAGGGTTTCCCTGAGGGGTGTGTGCACCTACCCCCACCAGTCTAAAGTCCTGTCACAGTTTGGGGTAATTTTACTGCTTCATTTTGCATACTTAGACTCTTCCTAGTCTCTGTGTAAAACACTAGAAGTGGATTGAAAGACTAGAAAGAAGACGCTGAAGGGTAAGCATTTTCTGAGCAAATATTTTCACTGTTTGCTGAACCACACTCCAGATTTCAAGAAGAGACTGTTTTTACAGTCAGCCTTGATCAGCTGCTCTCTTATAAAGCACTGTCCATTCATTTCAGCCTCCTGCTTCTTGTTCCTTAACTGATCCAGACGAAGACCTCTCATCACTGCTGTGCTTACCCAGGAGTCTTTGGTGAGGTACCATGTGAGGTACCACTTTGTCTCTTGTCTCTATTATTGACTCAGCTCATCCTCAGACTCTGTCCTTCTCCAGGAAAGTTACTTCAGCTATGGGGATCTGTCCTACATCTTCTGCTGTGCTTGTCTTTGAGATCATTGTGAGGAAGGAGCGAGAGATGGGGGAGGGGGAATATGGCCCCACCCACTTTGCATACGGACCCACCTGCCCCATCACACGGCCCTCAAAATGTTGCCCATGTGGAAATGTGGCTCTGAGGCTAATATCCCCCACTCCAATTCAGAGCCTTGCTATGTTTGTTTCTGCCCTGAAACTCTTATCTGTGCTCTCTTAAACAAAAAAGATCAGTGGCTAAAATGGGCCATAAAGGAAACCTGGCAAATGCCACCTTGAAAACAAAGAACTCAGAGGCCATTTCAATGTTTGTTACTCTCTTGCCTCATACAGTCTCCATTCCAAGGGCTTCATTGCATATCTTTTAAATGCTGCAAAGGCATATATATGTGTGTTTTTAAAGATGTGGCAAGCTCTCCCAAGCGTGTCATAATCACCCACTGGGCACTGGCATGGATCACAGGGAAATTATCTGAGGAATCCACTTTTCAGATCACTAGTGCTCAGATTTTTGGCCTGACTTATGCTGCAACCTAAAGCCAAGCATGAGAGTCCATCATTCTGGCCAGATTAGTTGTGCTCTGGGAAGCACATGAGAGCTTCACATCCTCCTCTTTTGAGTCAGAAATTCATTGCAGGGCATGGGAGAGCTGATAATAAATTGTGAATGGCTCCCGTTTAGATAAATATGTAATAACAACTTCTACTACTGTCACAACTGATTTGACATGTAAAGAGGCTAAAACTGTCTGATTTTAAGATCATTCCCTGACCGCCTGCTCACAGTCTCACATTTGCAAGGCCAAGACAAAAGGGAAAGGGCCGGGTAAGGGAAGAGGAAAGGTTAGTAAAGCTCACTAAACTAAGTCACTATACAAACATATTTGGTATCTTGGTCACAATAAATATGCCCCTGTCATCTAGCAGCAAACACTCCATCAGGCCACTTGATTGGCATAACCAAATTTCAGCTGGATGTTATAAGAACTATAACTCTAAGAACTGGTACCTGAGCTTGCATTTTTCCTCTCTCCTCCTCCCTCCCAATCCCTTTTTCCTTGTGTGCAAAGTCTTTTATAGCACAAACCTGAGGGCTGCAATTGTCATAGTACTGCTCCAGCTAACCCCTTTTAGCTAAGAAAGGGATGGAAGAACACCTTTAAAATAAATAAAACAGCTTGCATAAAATTGGGTTTACATAGTGATTCATTTAAAAAAAGCATAGACTATTTTCAAACAAAATGTTTACAAAAATATTCACAAATAGATTTTGCCTTCTGCCAGCCACCTATGTCTGAGCCGTCAAGCGGCAAGACACCCTTGTCCACCCCCAAATGTCTGACCCTGCAGTCCTTGGGACTGTCTTCCTGCAAACAAAAGAAGGTGACTCAGTCACTCAGAATCCACCCATTGCAAGAAGTTCTGCGCTCTCAGACTGCACAGGCACCTCCTCACCAAATTTGGATGAAGGATGATCTTCAACCATCTGGTCCCTATTTAAATTTTTAACCACCTCTCACTTGGAATATTTTCCCGTCTTTCTTTATACTCGTTTTGTCTTAACAAATTGGCCATAAGCTAAACGGCACCATCTGTGGCTCCCAGTAAATACAACTGTTGTTAATGAAATTACCCAGCTCCATCATTTTGATTTAAGTGCCTTGCCAGCTCCGCCAGCGACCTTTTCACTGCTTGCCATCAAATCACAGGTTTTGCAAATTTAGAGATATGGCCATGTAGGTCAGGCGTCAGGAAATTGGTCTTGGTGCCAAGTTTGCTCAGCAGGCCGGCAAGCAAGGCGCTGCTAAGAAATCACGGTGCCAGCGGTGCCAGCGAAAGACCGGGCCAAGTGCCCCTTGTGCTAGGCTCCAGGGCAGGGGACCCCCGCCTGGCCACCAATTGCTCTCTGTGCCCCCCTCTTCTTACCCTCCATTTGTTAGGGCGAGAAAATGAATGACGGGATATATCCATCCTCACCCCTTTGGGGCTACGACCACTGATACTTTCAATTATCGAGTTAATTTGACTCAGATGAAATTTAAAAGGGAAGGCAGAGTTACAGGTTAGGGAAGGGCAGAGGCCCCGTGGGGGAAAGCACTGCTTTTTATTGCTGAAGTTTTGCTGCTTTTCTGTTTTATGGATCATTGTAATGGTTTTATTCAAATAAGTTATGAGTTTGGGAGGGTCAGTCTGGGTGATGCCCTGAGCCCCCACAAATTCTTGGGATCCTGCACTTCTTCATGCAGTGCATAGTTAAGTTATGGAACTCATGGCAGTAAATGCTTTTGAATACCAGTTCTTTTATTAAGGTAATGACTTTGGCTAGATAGTCAAGCACCATGACTGGCATAACCAAATATGTTGTTCTGTGCCATAGAGCAAATGGATGTGCATTTCCCTGCCCAGCTAGCTGCTAGGTAGGAGAACAGTAGCCAGAGTTGTGTGGGCAAAGCTGGAAACAGGATGGAAACTGGAGACCCAGAGACATGCCTGCTCTACACTGGATTTGGGGGCTGCCCTGGCAACCAAATGGGAAAGCAAGATCTGTTGGAGGGTTAATGCTGCAGGCCCCTCCATCCTATGCTCAGGTTGTGCATATGTATAAATAAAACCATATATCCTAAAGAAGCCACAGTTTCTGATGGAAACTGAGCCCTGAGTAAGTGCTGGAACCCCTAGAGTCTCTCACTGCTCAGAGACTGGCACGAGACCTAACATTATCATTGTGGCCTTTTAAGTTACGATATTGGCCTTCGGTTTTCTCATACTCTTTTGGAATGAGCAACTAATAAGTCAAAGCAGCATCAAACAATAACAGGAAGATAGGATAGCACAGGGCGGGATAGGATAGGGATTGAGGAAGATGCCTTCTGAGTCAGACCATTGGGTCCATCCAGCTAATGTGTGCACTGGCTGGCAGTGGCTCTCCAGGGAGCCTCTCCTATATGGGGACCAAGCCTGATACCTCCTGTGTGCAAGGCAGATGCTCTACTGCTGAGCTACATCCCTTCTCACCAATAATCGATTATTTTAAAAAGCTGAACAAGAGGATTACAGCTGCCTTGAGTCCCAGTCTGGGGAAAAGGTGGGATATAAATAAATGCAACTAACAAACACAAACCCTCCAAGTGTCCCATTTTCACCGGGACAGTCTTGGAATTATGAAAGCCATCCCAGCTTCTGATTTGATCCTTCATGTCTCCATTTCCCCTGCCAGTGCTGCTGTCTCTCAGCTTGAGGAGGAGGCTGAGCCAGCGCTTGTCCCGAGTGGCATCAGGGGAGCATCCCAGTGCCTCTCCATCGTGGCCTCTCCATGGCTGCCTCTGCCGGCCTCCTCCCTTGGGCAGCTCATAGCGGCTGGAGGAGAGCGGGTGATGAAGAGGGGCTGCTGCCACCAAGGCCCAGTCCCACGTGACACGACAGCCCTGAGGTGCAGAGGGCAAGGCTGCCCTGGGTAGGAAGAAGGGGTGCAAAGTGGAGTGCAAGGAGTTTTGATTTTTTAAAAAAATGCTTTGTGCATCTAATCTTAAAGGTAAAGATACTCCTGGCCATTAGGTCCAGTCGGGGCCGACTCTGGGGTTGTGGCACTCATCTTGCCCTATAGGCCGAGGGAGCCGGCGTACAGCTTCCGGGTCATGTGGCCAGCATGACTAAGCCGCTTCTGGTGAACCAGAGCAGCGCACGGAAATGCCGTTTATCTTGCCACCGGAGTGGTACCTATTTATCTACTTGCACTTTGATGTGCTTTCGAACTGCTAGGTTGGCAGGAGCAGGGAATGAACAATGGGAGCTCACCCCATTGCAGGGATTCGAACTGCCGACCTTCTGATCGGCAAGCCCTAGGCTCTGTGGTTTAGACCGCAGCGCCACCCGCGTCCCGCATCTAATCTTACTCTTTTCTTTTTTCTTTTTTTGGTGTGCACTTTTCTTTTTGTAAATCTACTGAAGAATAAAATAAAAGCGGGATTAGTGGGTTTTCTCCGGACGGTGAAGGGTGTGTGTTGTGTGTCCTGCTGGTATGGCAGTGGCAGCACTCGCCCTTCTTTCGATAGGTGATGCTCTTGGGGGACAAACATGGGAGTTTGAGAAGAGTCAGTTGGTGGGGAGTGAGAAATGTCCCTATTTTCATCTGAGGAATGTTGGAGGGGGTGCAAGCAACATGCCTTCTATAGCTCCTTAAGCCAGCTTTTTGTAAGCTAGTTCCCAAAACTTCAGATTCCATTCCTTCCATATTCACACAGACACTCTCACAGGCCGAGCATAGGTGCAGCACCCCAAGTGGCAGGCTGGGTTGACTGGCCCTTGAGAACAAAATGACAGCTTTAAAAATCCACTAAGCAATCCAGTGGAGACAAATTAATCTCCAGCAGCCACTTTCAGCAATAAACAGGAGCTTCAAGGGGGCATAAAAGTTTCCCAAAAGACACTCAAAAGCTTAATATTTCTGATTCTCACAGCTGATGCTTCAGTGCCATTTTCTAAAAAATCTTACTGGTGACACTCCATTGTAATGTAACCAGATTTCGTTATTAGTTGACAAAGCTGTTGCTAGGTGATTCCCAAAAAGCCAATTTGTAGACTTTCTTTGCAGATCTATGGAATGACCAACTGAACATCAAGTATATGGGGGATATCTGAACATAAAAGGAGGCTGCTGGATCAGGCCAATGGCCATTCTGGTCCAGCATGCCCAGGGGTAAACCCTCAAGCAGCACCCGGGCACAACAGCCCTCACCCCTCCTGTGGCTTCCGACAACTGCCATTCAGAAGCATTACTGCCTCCAAATGTGGAAGCAGAGAACAGCCATCATGGCTGGTAGCTACTGCCAGCCTTCTCCTCCATGGATCTGTACAGTCCTCTTTTAAAGCCATCCAGGTTGGTCATCGCTGCCTCCTGTGGGAGTAGTTCCATTGTTTTACTATGCACTGCATGTGTAGAGATGGGGTTTCTGATATGCCATATTTTTTGCTCTATAAGACGCACCCGACCATAAGACGCACCTAGTTTTAGAGGAGGAGAACAAGAAAAAAAATGTTCTCTTCCTCTCTGCTCAGGGCCTCTCCAGCAAAGCGGGAGGAGAAATGGAAGGGGCTCCGATCCCTCTTGCTCTCCTGGCTTCAGCGAAAGCAACACAAAGCCTCCTGAGCACAGCGCGAGCGCTTCTGCTGCATTCAGGAGGCTTCGGGCAGCTATCCCTGAAGCTAGGAGAGCAAGAGGGATCAGTGCGCACCAATCCCTCTTGCTCTTCTGGCTTCAGCAAAAGCTGTGCAGCCTGCATTCGCTCCATAAGATGCACACACATTTCCCCTTACTTTTTAGGAGGGGAAAAGTATGTCTTTTAGAGCGAAAAATATGGTATGTGCCATAAGGGACACCTCTTTGAAGCACATATGCGCGCACACACACACACACACTGCCCCAAAGTCCCCTTTCCCCCTTAACTGGAAGGGGGGAAGTTTCTATCATGAGAGGGTGTGTATAAAAAAGTGAAGTCTGTTAAGCAACCGTCTTACACTAGCAAGGTATAGAGAAACCTCCCTGAGTGGTTCATCCTTCCCTTTGCACAAGGCAACTGCACGTCCCAGGAGACACCTGTTCATCAACAAGCTGTCGTGTTTTTGAAGAAATGAACAAACCCTGGAACAATTGCAGCTAGCGAAGGCAAGGAAGGCTGGCTAGAGGTTATATATTGCTCAAGGCGGGCACAGGTGGATGGAACCGCAAGCCAGGTCAGAAACAGAACAAAGCAAGAGGGGGGAGGTTTATGCTTTGCGGACAGGAAAAGGGCAGAAAAAGAATGAGCCATCAGAGGTGACTGCCCCTAAGTGAACGGAGCAGCTGCTCATACTGGGACGAGATGGTCAGTAAGGCTCTCTGGAAAGAAAAAGCACAGGGCCATCTGCCGACATGGGACTTTGCACCTTCTGGGTACAGCAGAGAGTCTGTCCAGTAAAGCTTCTCCAAGTCATGACAAGGGGAGGAAAATGGCATCAGGTTTGCCCAGCAGAAACTCAGTCTCTAGATTCCATGCCAATCCAAACAATGTTCAGTTCTGTTGAATCAGCTATAAGGGGCAAATTCTGCAGCCTAGGACTGATGCTTGGCACCATCAGTAGATGACCCTAACAAGGATTAAACTCACAACACGGGGAAGGAAGGGCTTTAATTCAGAATGCCCCACCATGGTGCAATCCAAGTCCAACATTTTTATCAACTTGGCAAAGCCAGCTCTCATTTGCTAAATTCAGTTTAGGAGTCTCAGATGCAAAGTTTAGCTGGCTACAGATTCTGAAACATCCGTAGGCTAAACGTCATTAGGTGGACAGTCTTTAGCTAAGGGCAAAGCCAGGGGCACTTGGAAATGCTGATAGCGCTAGGGAGAGAAAAGCATGTGGTTCTCCGCTTTGGAGAGGGACACTTGGTGGAAAGGATGTGCAGCAGATGCTTCCTAGCCTTATTGCATTTTAAGTTATGTTCACTCACCTGACATCACTTAAATTAGTTATCCCTTCATTGTCTTCCCATGTTCATCATGTATACAATCACTTTTTTGGCATCCTGGAGGAAATTCACATTCTCTTGTTATATGTTGAAAGGTGGTATATTCTATATATATTATAATCAATCAATTAATTTAAGAATGACATGTTTTCTGATTTTAGATAACACCAAACCACTTTGAATACAAACTATGGCAGCAAGACGTCAAGTGGTTAAGAGAATAAATTCATCATCAACCAAAACAATTGTTCCCACCCTAAATACGAGTCCATATTTCTTCCAACTGAGCTCTGATACTGGAATAAAGGCTTTGGCATAGAAGAGGTGGCTGCAGAGCTTCAAATCCTTTGCAGAATAGGGAGACATGGCCTTCTGTCAGGGGTGGAGTCAGAAGCAAGTCAGCAATAAAGGAAGCAGACCTCCATTGGCAGTGAAGTTAATTCTTTATTCAAAGAATTGAACATACAATTCAGCCTAGTGGTCTCAGCAACACTCCCCAGTAGATCTTGCCCTTATGGAGCAGTTGCCAGGACTGAAGGTCCCAATCATCCTGGATATTTCCCAAGCAGTCTCAAACTGTGTCTGTGCACCTCTGACCTCTGCTCTGCTAATTACTCTGTGCGTTCTTGGAGACCAGAGGAGAGGGGAATTTGTTGCAGCAGGAGAGGATGACTCTAGGGATTCTCCAGCAGTCTCAGAGTCTGAACTGCTCCCTGCCATGGGCTCTTCCTGCTCACTAAACCCTGTTGCCCCTTCAGCACCCAGCACCTCCTCCCAATCTTCTCCCTCTGACTGCTCCTCCACATCCCACCACTAATCCCCTGGCTCTGAGCCCTCCTCTTCTGAGGTTTCCCAGCTGCTCCGTCCCACCAAGGCCAAATGTGTACTTAACGAGTGGCAGCCAATGAGTCAATGGTCATTGTGGAGATAGACCGTCACTTAAAGACACAGGCTTTCAAACTGTCATGGGTAGTTTGGCCCTACAACAGGCTTAACCAATACCGGGGCTGGCCCAAGCCATTTCGCTGACTGAGACAAAGGAGGGGATGGTGCCCTTTGACCCCTCCCAATGCAACCAGACTGGCAGTTGAAGCTTCCTTCAACAGTGGGAAAAACAACCTCCACCACCCTGACAGCAGCTGGCTAGCTTTGGGGCCTCAAAGGGAATTGTGGGAAGCTGCTTCCACTCCCAGCATTAGCTCCCTGAGGCAGCTGCATCACTCCACCTAATATGATGGCTGGCCCTAACCAGTGGCATAGCATGAGGGGGCACAGGGGCAGTTGGCCTGGGCGCAAGTTTATTAGGGGTGCAACATTTCAACACCTAGTGCTGCCTCAGTTCCTGAGTACAGCTGTGTGCTTCCGTTGCTGGGCTCCATTGAAAACAGCTTCTCCAGGTGAACCAGAAAGCAACCTCTCCAGACAATGGAACAACTCTTATCTCTGTGGCTGCAATCTCCTGGGTGATGCAGACACCATTGAATGTGCATGCGTACTCCATTTCCCTCCCTCTGCATGACCCTGGGCGATGGCAACCCACACTACGCCACTGGCCCTAAGGGATCCCTTACCCCCAGATGTAAAGCAAACGGAGGAAAGGAGGTAAAAAAGCCACAACACACCTCCCCGAGCTTCTTCTTCAAGGGAAGCATCACTGATTACTTAATACCCCAGCAAAGTGTCTTGACCCTCTTAAAGCAAAGGTCACAGAAGTTAATTTGCCAGCCAGGGATGGATGCAGGGATGGCCGTGTTTTGATTTGAACCCTTTGGCCTGAAGGAGACCAGGCATTTCAAAGTGGCGATGCCGTTTATTAAACTCTCCTCTCTGGATTAAGCAATGGCTTGCAGCTCCAAAACTGCCAAGCCATCACATTTCCCAGGCAATTCACTGTTTGAAGGGAAAATGTAAAAATAAAGTCTGCAGAAAGCAGCCTCTCTCTCCTCTGCGAGGGAAATTCACATAAGGAGCTTAGCTGCGTTTCTCAGCTTGGGGAGCTTACACCGGGCCCTCCTCTCTCCCCTGACAGCAACACAAAGTATCCAGCTAGAGAGATTTACTGACGATGCCAAGCGACACAACAGGTCTCGCAAGTCATTCCCACCATCAAGCGCCCCCCACCCCACCCCGCCCCACAATTTTCCATTGCAAAGAAGGAAAAGGACAGGCTGGCACATCAAGCCGAGATCGCAAAGAGGTGGCAGCAGGTGCAACATGCTCAGAGAAGAGGAGCATACAGAGGAATCTAGGCTGAGCAGCCTTCGCCAACCTGGTGCCCCCTGGATGCTTTGGACTGCAGCTCCCAGCCCCCCGAGTCTGCAAAGCAGAGGCGCTGCCACATCCGAAGCCCTCCCATCCAAGCTCACTGGCACCTTTCAGTCAGTTGACAGCACTCTAGGAGCTTGCAGAGCGGAACTGGGCCTGGCAGAGAGGCCTGGAGGGCTGCCTGATATTCCCTATCCAGACTCTTAACCCAGAACCCTTAACAAACTACAGTAATCAGGAAGGTGTGCCATATTCTGGTTAGGGTTGCCATGTGTCTTCTATTCCCAGGACACGTCCTCTTTTTCAGGGGTAAAATTTCTGTCTGGGTGGATTTTTTTTTAATTTGCCAAAATATCTCTGGCTATACTGTATTTTTTGCCCCATAGGATGCACCGGCCCATAGGATGCACCAAGTTTTTTTTTGGGGGGGGGAATAAATAAAAAAATAAATATTCCCCCCCAGGCACTTCTGGGGCTGGCAGCGGGGAGAAGTGCTCTTCTCCCCGCTGCTAGCCTTCAGACCAGGTCCGGGGACAGCGGGAAGACGCACTGCGCCTCCCTGCTGTCCCTGGAGCTTGCGGGGCTGGCGGCGGGGAGAAGCATGCGTCTCCCCGCCGTCAGCCTCCAAACCACATCGGGAGACAGCGGGATGGCGGCGTTCCACCTCCCCGCTGTCCCCCAACCTTGTGAGGCTGGCGCTGGGGCTCTCCTGAAGCCTGCATTCGCCCCATAGGACGCACACACATTTCCCCTCTATTTTTGGAGGGGGGAAAGTGCGTCCTATAGGGCGAAAAATATGGTACTTTCTGGATGACACATAGATATAACTGGTGGTTGAAGACTTGCTTTCCTCTTCTCTTCTCCTGCCCACCCCTCTCAGCAATATATCACAGCTTCTATAGCCCACATATAGTACAGTGATACCTCAGGTTACATACGCTTCAGGTTACATACGCTTCAGGTTACATACGCTTCAGGTTACAGACTCTGCTAACCCAGAAATAGTGCTTCAGGTTAAGAACTTTGCTTCAGGATGAGAACAGAAATCATGCTCCGGCAGTGTGGCAGCAGCAGGAGTCCCCATTAGCTAAAGTGGTGCTTCAGGTTAAGAACAGTTTCAGGTTAAGAACAGACCTCCGGAATAAATTAAGTACTTAACCTGAGGTACGACTGTAAGGGTATTTAAAATGAGAGTTGTCAGAGGGCACCTCTTTTTTACTCTTCAAAACATGGCAGCCCTCGACTTTACCTCAGGCAGCAAAATGCATGAACCAAAAGACAGCCACCCTTCAAAATTTGCAGTTCTCCAACCAAAAGAATGTGCACCAAAATGCTGGGGGGGTGCCTAAAAGTGTGCATATTGTTAAGAACAACATCCAAAATCACATTACTATATTGGGGGAAATTGCTTGCAGAAATGAGCATCATAGACCAAATTGGCATACAATATTTGCACATTAGCACTAAAAATGCATTTTTTTGTGAGGACTTAAAACAAAAACAAAAAATGCAAATGCAGCGAACTGCACTTAAGAGTGGAAAAATGAGAAATGGAAGAAATTGGCAGATTTCTCCACCCCTCCTTGAGACACACACCTACAGCACAGGCATCTATCATGGTTAGGAAAACTGGTGATCTTTAGTGTCAGCCTTTGGCAGCAGCCAGGAACGTGGCTACTTCCCGCCTTTAAAACCCTCCATCCCTTTATTAATAGAAGCATCAGCTCATTAGGCTGTCTCTACAAGTCAGGGAACATCTGAATCTTATTTAAAACTTTATTAGCTTCCCATTCACTGCTTCAGCATTTGCTCCATAGGTCTTCCAGGCAGGCCTGATGCGGTGCTACTTTCACGGCACCTGTTTCCTCACAAGGGGGGCATTTCTGGGTGCTTACAAGGATCAAGCCATGGACAGTTGACACAAACCTGCATAAATTTTGCAGCTGTTAATTTATTTGCATCTACACAAATGTAGGGTACTTTTCAGAGAAGAAAAACAAGCTCATTCTGCTTGCTGTTGTTGGAGCTTCCTCTGAGCTATGGGGAGCCAAGAGGCTCCTCTGAGCCCAGGACAATGCAGACGGATCAAGCCCCTACTTGCTCTCCCCCCACCCCAAACAAATTAAGATGGTGGGCACGTGAGGAGTGAACTGTGCAATGTTCCCAGCTTCCATGGAATCAAAGTGGAATACCATAAACACATAATTTTTAAAAGGGAGACCTAGGGACCCCCTGCTCTTTGCCCATCTCCCAAGTTTCCAAAAGGAAACACATATGCGCATGAGTTGCTCTGGTGGTGACTTGGCCACTGGCCTGCAAAGCTGCAAAAGTCCCATGCCGGAAGCACTTTTTACCACGCCCCAAATAAAGGACCCTCACCATTCGCAGCTCTTATGGGTGGCGCTTCGGAAGCTGACTCACCAAGTCATGCTGCTGTTATTATTGCTATTGTTATTACACATATACAGTGGACGCTTGGGTCGCGAACGTGATCCATGCGGGATGCATGTTCACAACCCGCAGCGGCGTGGCTGTGCATGCGTAGGTTGCAATTCAGCACTTCTGCGCATGTGCAAAGCACGATTTAGCGTTTCTGCACATGCGCGACTGCCGAAACCCGGGAGTAACCCATTCTGGTACATAATAATAATAATAATAATAATAATAATAATAATAATAATAATAATAATTTTAATTTTAATTTATAACCCACCCTCCCCAGCCGAAGCCGGGCTCAGGGCGGCTAACAACAATCAAATAATCAAACAGTCAAATAATCACACATTCTAAAAATATTTCATTGTAAAAATTAATTAAAATCAAATTGATGGCAACCGATTAAGCAAAATTCTGTGCAGGTTGCCAGAGTAGGGAGTCAGGTTGCACCCTGACCAAAGGCCTGGTGGAACAACTCTGTCTTGCAGGCCCTGCGGAAAGATGTCAGGTCCCGCAGGGCCCTAGTCTCTTGTGACAGAGCGTTCCACCAGATTGGAGCCGCAGCCGAGAAGGCCCTGGCTCTAGTTGAGGCCAGCCTAACCTCTCTGAGGCCTGGGACCTTGAAGATGTTATTATTTGCAGACCGTAGGTTTCTCTGTGGGGCATACCAGGAGAGGCGGCCCCGTAGGTACGAGGGTCCTAGGCCGTATAGGGCTTTAAAGGTTAAAACCAGCACCTTAAACCTGATCCTGTACTCCACCGGGAGCCAGTGCAGCTGGTATAGTACCGGATGAATGTGATCTCGCAGCGAAGACCGCATAAGGAGTCTCGCCGCGGCATTCCGCACCCGCTGGAGTTTCTGGGTCAGTCTCAAGGGCAGCCCCACATAGAGCGAGTTACAATAATCCAGTCTGGAGGCGACCCTCGCATGGATCACAGTGGCTAGGTCAGGGCGAGAGAGATAAGGGGCCAACTGCTTAGCTTGGCGGAGATGAAAAAATGCCGCCTTTGTTATAGCTGTAATCTGCGCCTCCATAGAGAGGGAGGTATCGAAGATTACACCCAAACTCTTAACAGACGATGCTGGCACTAATTGCACCCCCACAAGAGATGGGAGTTGCCCCCTCAATCCCATATCGTCCCGCCCCAGCCAGAGGACCTCTGTCTTCGAAGGATTTAACTTCAACCGGCTCCCACGTAACCATCCAGCCACAGCTTCCAGACATCTGGTCAGTGTGTCTGGGGCCGAGTCAGGATGGCCATCCATCAACAGATAGAGTTGGGTGTCATCAGCATACTGATGGCAACCCAGCCCAAAACTCCAGACAAGCTGGGCGAGGGGGCGCCTAAAGATGTTAAAAAGCATCGGGGAGAGAATCGCACCCTGAGGCACTCCACACACCAAGGAGTGGCGCGATGACAATTCCCCCCCAAGCGCCACCCTGTCCCCGACCAGAGAGAAACGAGCGCAGCCATTGAAGGACTGTGCCCTGGATCCCCACGTCGGCAAGGCGGTGGTCCAGGAGTTCGTGATCAACCATGTCGAAGGCTGCTGACAGATCTAGAAGAATCAGCAGCCCCAACCCGCCTCGATCCAGCTGCCTGCAGAGATCATCTGTTAGGGCGACCAGAGCCGTCTCGGTCCCATGACCAGCGCGGAAGCCAGACTGGAATGGATCCAGAGCCGATGTTTCATCCAGAAACCTACCAAGCTGTTCAGCAACCGCTCTCTCAATCACCTTACCCAGGAATGGAAGATTCGAGACCGGGCGGTAATTGGATAGATCTAAGGGATCTAATGATGTTTTCTTTAAGAGCGAACGCACCACTGCCTCTTTCAGTTCCCCTGGAAATATTCACTTCCCCTGGAAACTTCCAGGTTTTGGCGGTCCGCAACCCGAAAAAACGCAACCTGAAGCGTCTGTAACCCGAGGTATGACTGTATTTACCTTTCCTCCCAGGAGCTCAAGGTGGCACACACAATTCTCCCTCTTCCCGTTTTATGTTAATGACTGAGAGACAGTAACTGGCCCAAGGCCACCCACTGAGTTTGCATTTTATGGCAGAGTGAAGATCTGGCCCATAGAAAACACCATACAATCTCTATCATTAGGGAGGTCACTATTTCCACCAGGAATACACACTAGTTCCTCACACCCAGACCTGACAAGGAGCATAAAATCTTTTTCTGAGGGAGGGGCCAAAAGGCTGGAAAAAATGAGTAAAGGAAGAAAGGCATAAACCTGTAGCAATTTAAAGCACTCTCCCCCCCCCCACCCACATGATATGCTCCTCCAGAATACAGATAATGAGACGTGTTCTGCAGACTCTTAAAAATCTGGGGATGCAATTTATCCCCATGAAGTCTTCAATATGACTAATAAAAACACATTGTCCTCTAAGTCATGGATTAAAGCTGAGCTGAGCCCCTGGCAGGACGCTCTGCCTTGCCGCCTCCCCTTCGCTGGTTCTGGCTTTGCTGATCTCCACACACACTGATTGGTAGAACAAACAATAGCAAATGCCATCTGCCATTGATCATCTGCTGCTGGGTGAGAATAGATCTTTAATCACTGTCTCCCTGGGAAGAATACAAAAATCGAGATGGATACGAAGGTGTCACAGTTGGAGAGACAATTGCAACACCTTCATTAAAAATTTTGGGACTCCAGCAGACCAAAGGCTGGCCCACTTTTAAAAAGAAAAACTATTTTATGCACTTTCTTCCAGCTGTCGGGAAGGCCCAGAAACTGATTTCAAATCACAATTGTGATACATGGACATAGACAGCCTTTATGTTGGGGGGGTATGTTTTGGGGGGAGAGAACATCATTTAGTTAAATATTTTCATTGAGTTGCTTGATTTAGGGGGAGGCATCTGCCCCCTGCCCATGTTGTGATGGACTGATATATTTAATGTAGGGAGCCTCAGGCCACACAGAGAGACCCTGACAGAGGTAACAGCATTTTCCAGGTACTTCTGAACTGATGGGAAGTTGAAAATTGGTAGCTCAACAGTGAAATCAGGACAGGGACCTTTTGCCGCATGTCCCCTTCCTTTGTGGTCAGGTATATGACTGCCAAAGAAGAGAGGCCTTTTTAGTGGTGGTGTCCCAATGGCAGCCATTTGTGCGCATGTGCCTCTCACCATCTTTCACTTCTAGGCACTAGGTAAAGTCCATCCTGTTGCCCAGGGCTTTTGATATCACCCTATTTCTTTTCATCTGCTTTATATGTGCTTGTTTCTTACTGGATGGATTTTTTATTATTATTAAAAAAACCAACACTTTTATAATCTGGTACTGATTCCACTATTATGTTCTGCCTGGTGCCTTGAGTGTTTTTGAAATAGAAAGGCAAGGCACAATTTTTTAAAATAAAATATATTTCGTTGCAGAGTTCACATGAAAACATGGACTTGCAATGAAAATCTGACACAGCTTGAATTATAAAAGTCCCCCCTACCTGCAAACATACCCCCTCCATTTGGACGGGGAGGGAGAGCACTGACCTGGAAGACAACACCTCAATTTTATATGCAATAAAAAGCATACATAATGAATTACGCCACCACTTATCCTTTGATCTCCACCTGGATATTTATGGATGGCACACACACTCTGTAAGTGGAAGAGGCATGAAGAACAGCTGCTTGGGCTGCTTGTGTGTTTTTTAATGTAACAAAAAGTGTTGTGGCACCTGAAAGGCTCAACAAATTTATTATAGCATAAGCTTCCACAGACTGTCTTTTGGAATTTTTTTTGTTTTAATAAATTTGTTAGTCTTTCATGTGCTACAAGACTCCTTGTTCTAAGGCAGCTTCTCCTCTGGAAAATGTAGGGTGTCTGTGTGCAATACAGAAAACAGACCTTGCACTTCAAGGGTTGTCAAGCGGACAGCACTCAGTTTCAAGGGCGACCTGGATCAAGTCCAGGTAAAGGGGGAGGCAAAGCCAGAGGTTGTGAAGTTGCCCATCCACAGTTCCTGGACAGCAGCTGGACAGTCACTGATCGTCCCAACTGTGGACAGATGTATTCTAGTTCTATATAAATGGGTTAGATCTAAATTTGCATGTGTACATCTAAATTAGCAGATGAAAGTGTATGCTAATTTCTGCCCTTTTGCACCCTAGAAAGTTGTGTGTTTGTTTCTTTGAGCCTTTTCCTCTGCTGTTATATGCCTATAGAAATATGTCAGAACTTCAGACAATCATCACCACCACCCTCCCAAATCCACTTGCATGCTTGTGTTAAGTAGAAATCTGTTTCTGGGTCCTATGGAAATGCAAGTAAAAGTCTCACGGCTGCTGCACAGTTCAGACACCTCCTTTTTGAGAGACCCGGTCTCTCATGCCACCTCCTTTGCATATTGATGAACTTAAGCCAGGGCAAAACTTGGCTTTATTTCACCCGGGTCAAAGACTCAGTTTAGTGCGCACACACACAGACGCACACACACACAGAGAGAGAGAGAGAGGCTGGGAACCTCAATGGCGCCCCTCTGGAAGCTTCACCCAGGGCACCAAACCCTGGCTGATGGGGTCCAAAAGAAAGCAGAGCAATATGTTTGGCACCAGCTTGGCTGTGGGAGTTGCCGGAAGGAGGCCTACAAGGCGCCATCCAACCATCTTAGGGACTCCACTTCGGATTTGTGTACGCTTTAGTCTTTTCTTTTCCTGCAGATATCCTGCAAAACAGGTAAGGTTTAGGCTAAGAGTTTCCACTCTCCTAGATGCACTACCTTCCCAGGTTGATGAATCAGCTGAATACCTTTGGGAACTCACAAGCATGGGATGGAGATGGCTATCCCATATTCTTTTGTTGTCAGCATCCAGCTTTGACAGGTATATTTGCTTTAACTTATTGATGGATGCATTCATGGTGGATAGGCCTATTTTGTATAAATATAATATCCAAATTAGTTTTATGATTTTTTTCCTCCTATCTTTTTAAAGCTATCACTTTTATAAAAACACTTGTTAATCCAGCCTGACATTTTCATCAGGCTGCTCCCAGCTTGTGAAAAAGAAGTCTTTCTCTAGTTTGTTACACAGAGCTCTTTGTTCTACTTTACAAGGAATTATTACTCAAAAAGCATGCCTTTTTGTTGCAAAAACTCAGGTTGGTCCAGTCATGTTATGTACACTATTCTGCAGCCTATGAAAAACTGCCTTTGAGCTTTTGAAATAACAGGCTACCTGGGGTGAAAGTGGATAATGATACAATATTATTGCTAAGTATGCCCTATTGCTTTCCCTTTTTCTTCCTATTACTAGACAACTAGTAATATAATCCACAAACCACGCTCTTTAGACAACCAGTTGTTTAAAAAGAAAAGTTTGCAAATTCTTCTCACTGCTCTCTGAGTTATGTACTGTTATGAGAGGGGTCAGTCTTGATAATACACACGGGTTCCTTTCCCAACCTATGATCACGTTTGTGGGCATTCCTTTGTTGAGGGAATGGTTTTGGCTGGCCAGCAAAGCGCCCTAAGCATCATCTCCAAGAATGAACTTGGTTGCAACAGCTACAGCAAAGTGATGCTGCTGTCCAGGGAGAGAGAGGCGGGCATTCACCGGGATGGAAGCCATGTGGTCCTAGAAAGAAGAACAAGAGCCAGAGTTGTTGTGTGTGGAAGCTGGCAGGCACAGAGGCATGTCTTTCTCTGTGCTGGATGGTGGGGCTCCCCTGGAAACCAAATGGGAAAGCAAAATCTATGAGGGTGCTTATGCTGTGATGTCCTCTGTCCTATGTTCCGGTTGTATTTATGTGTAAATCAAACCACATACAGTCTCTGCTGACCTTCATTCCAGGGAAACTGAGCCCTGGGGAAGCAGAGGCAGCTCTGCAGTTTCTCGTCACTCAAAGTTTGGGTGACATTTAACAGTATGTATACATGTACAAACACACATGCACAGTACATAAATAACGCACATGGCGGAGCATTTTGTTCTGTTTAGAAAATATTTATGCAGATGGCAAAGGCCTAATCAGATTTGAAGTTAAAGTGAGGTTTGAGTGGCCATGTTGCCCTTTCCTTCACTGTTTCCCTGCAGAGATTAACTTTTACTAGTAATTACAATGTTTGACTTCCTGAAGATGCAGAGATAATGTACTGTGCAGTCTGTTCAAACTCTCAGACCTTGTTCTAACAATCCTACAGAAAAACCCTGCTGCAATAGCGTGGAAAGACTACCACCTTGTGGAAAGCAACAGGAAAGTTTGTGAGAAAATGGGGCTCTTTGTGGGACAGATCATAGAACCTTATAGTTAGAAGGGTATTCTAGTCCCACCTTCAATGCAAGAATCTCAGCTAAAGCAACCATGACAGATAGCCATCCAAACTCTGTTTAAAAACCTCCAAGGAAGGAGAGCCCACCACCTCTCATGGGAGTCTAGTCCACTGTTGAACAGCTTATTGTCAGAAAGTTTTTTCTAAATGTTTAGTCAGAATCTCCTTTCTTGCAACGTGAAGCCATTGGTTCAAGTCCTACCCTCCAGAGCAGGAGAAAACAAGCATGCTTCCTCCGCCATGTGACAGCCCTTAAGATATTTGAAGGTGGCTATCCTATCTCTTTTCAGTCTCCTTTTCCAGGCTAAACCCAGCTCCTTCAAACGTTCCTCAAAAGGCATAGTTTCCAGACCCTTGATCATCTTGGTTGCCTTCTTCTGCACACTTTCCAGCTTGTCAACATCCTTCTTAAATTGTGGTGCCCAGAATTGGACATGGGATTGCAGGTGTGGTCTGACCAAGGCAGAAGAGAGTGGGACTGTGACTTCCCTTGATCTGGACACTAGACTTCTGTTAATGCAGCCTAGAATAGCATTAGCTTTTTTTGCTCTGCATCACACTGTTGACTCCTAGACCCCTAGATACATTTCACATGTACTACTAGTAAGCCAGGTGTCCCCCATCCTATATTTGTGCATCTGGTTCTTCCTGCCTAAGTGCAGAACCTTACATTTGTTCCTATTGAAATTCATTTTGTTAACTTGTGCCCAGTTCTCCAATCTGTTAAAGTCATTTTGAATTCTGATTCTGTCTTCTGTGGCATTAGCTATCCCTCTCAGTTTGATGTCATCTGCAAATTGGATGAGCATCCAATTCCTCAATTCCTTCATCCAAGTAACTTATAAAGATGTTAAACAACAACGAGCCTAGGAAAGAACCTTGCAGCACCCCACTTGTCACTTTTTCCCAGGATGATGAGGAACCATTAAAGAGTACTCTTTGGGTTTGGTCAGTCAACCAGCTACAAACCCACCTAACAGACACCTCATTCAACTCACATTTTATCAGCTTCCTCACGATAATATCATGTGGAACTTTGTCAAAAGCCTTACTGAAATCAAGATATCCACAGCATTTCCCCAATCCAAGTTTGTAATTCCATAAAATGAGGTTCATCTGGCATGACTTAATTTTTGAGAAACCTATCCTGGGTCTCTACTGGACTGGACCTAACCGTCAGGGGCCCCTTTACCCTTATCCTGGGTCTTAGTAATCACAGCATCCTTTTCATAATGCTCACAGAGCAACTGCTGAATTATCTGTTCTAGGACCTTCCCTGGTATCGATGCCAAGCTCACTGGTTGGTAATTAACTGGGTCTTCCTTTCCCCCTTTTTGAAGATGGGGGACAATATTTGCCCACCTCCAGTCTGTAGGGACCTCACCTGTTCTCCAAGAATTCTCAAAGATAATAGACAAAGGGTCTGAAATTACACCCGCAAGCTCCTTGGATGCAGCTCATCAGACTTTGAATTCAAGATCTGAATTCATTGAAAGTAGCTAGGTGTTTCCTTCCTACCTCTTTTCCTATCTTGGACTGCAGCTTCCTCCTTAAAGCATTTATTCTGTTGTCACCAGGTTGGGCATCACTTTCCTTTTGGGTGAAGACAAGGGGAAAGTAGGTGTTGAGTAGTTCTGCCTTTTCTCTGTCACCTAATAGCATTTCTCTGTGTTCCCCATGCAGAGAACCTACCACTTGCTTGTTCTTCCTCTCACTTTGGACATAGCCGAAAAAACCTTTATTATTATTTTTACCCTCTCTTGCAAGCCTGAGCTCATTCTGAGCTTTAGCCAGCCTGACTTTCCCCCTGCAACTGTTGGCTACTCATATATACTCCTCCTTTGTGATTTCTCCTTTCCTCCATTTCTTATACATGCCCTTCTTAATCTCAGCTCATCTGTAAGTTCCTTATGCAGCCATACCGGTCTCCCACTTTTCTTTCTTGTTGGTTTTGTCTGCATTTGGGCCTTCAATATTTCTCCTTTTAGGAACTCCCATCCTTCTTGGACTCCCTTCTCATTGAATATTTCTGACCACAGGATCACACCCAGTAGCTCCTCAAGCTTTTTGAAATTGGCCTTTTTAAAGTCCAGAGTGTGTGTTCAACTACACTCGGTTTCCCCTTGCCTCTGTATCCTGAAACCCAGGAGAACACGATCACTTCCTCCCAAGTTTCCAAGCACTTCCACTTCATCGATCAGTTCCTCCCTATTGGTGAGGACCAAGTCCAAGATAGATGATCCCCTTGTTGGTTCTTCCACCTTCTGGGAAATGAAACTGTCAGTGATGCAGTAGAGGAATTTGTCAGACCTTACATTCTTGGCAGAGTTTGAGTCCCAACAGTTAACATGGAAGTTGAAGTTACCCATGATTACTATTTCTCTCCTTTTTGAATGTTTGGTAATCTGCTCTACTAAGGCATCATCTGAGTCTTCAGTCTGGCTTGGCGGTCTATAGCAGACACCCACAGTAAGGTTACGGTTGTTTCTCTCTCCTACAATTTTTACCCATATACTCTCTATCTGCTTTTCATGCTTCAGGTCATGGATTTCTTCACAAGTGTACACATCCTTTATATATAATGAAGCTATTATCCCCATTTCCAGGTGCTCTTTTGTCATTCGTATTGTTTTCTCCCTCCCCCTCAAGTTCTAGTGTAAAGCTTTCCTGATCAGATTTTAAAGACTCTTGGCAAACACATTCTTGCCAACTGCTGTGAGGTGCAACCCATCTCTCACCAGAAGTCCTTCCTCAAGGAAGCGGAGACCATGTTCCAGGAAGCCAAATCCTTCCTGACGACACCACCTGCACAGCCAGTATTTTCCTCTCTCTTCTTGGGCCACAACCTTCAACAGGAAGGAGTGATGAAAAAAGTGTGTTTTTTAAAGTTCACAGTGCAATTTATTTCAATATTATTTGGCTGCCTATTGATTTGGTTATTTAATATCATCAACCGCTTGTCATGAAAGCCACAATGAGCTGCATATAAAATATTTTTATTTGGCAATATTATATACACATAACGAAAGAAATAAAGAGCAGACAAACAGTACCATTTAGATGACCCTTGAGCCAAGACACACTTACTGAGCCAGGTAAGGCTTTTATCTGCTAGCAAATGAGCCAGTCCTAAAGGCTTGTGTCTCTTCCACTGTTCTAGGTAACTGAGCAATGCTATGTAAGAATTTGCCCAAGGAAGACAATTACCCCCTACAAAAGTGTTTTCCACAAAATGCAGTATTTGGCAGTGTACTCCTTTCCCCCATGATATGGACTCACATAAAGCACCTGATTTATGATCAAGGCAGATACACGTTCAGTCTGAATTGTTTTGCTTAAAATTCTTAATCATTAATTGCTGACCTATAATTCAAGAACAATAAATCATAATTCCACATACTACAAATGTTAGCATTAGTGCGGCCAAAAATGGCCAAGTACATGAACAACTAACCAAAAGTGAAGCAAATGAGCATTAAGAGGGGAACATAAACCAAAATGATCCCAAAGGCAAAATATGTGATTTAATGTTACAGAAAAACAAATGGACAGACTGAAAAAGAACTGAATTTTAGATGGCAAAATCCTTCATTTGTAAATAAAATTAAAAAAATGGCAGTAGAAGTACTTGATTTGCTATGTAGTCTGCAAACAAGACTTGCTTAACAAGAACAGTACCCCAGCTGCAAAAGTGCACACAAGCTCCTGTAAACAGAGAACTCTTAATGCGTTAGCACATGTGCCTTGTTGAAGAGCAGCCCAGAATTCAGCACAGGATGTTTCCAACAATTATACAGTTTGCTGTATGAAGCTCACCATGTTCCTAAACCCATTTGTTCAATTACCCATAATCATTTTGCTGAATGTGTGATAGTCCGAACATACATTAACTTGTGCCAATCATCTCAGCCCAAACAGTGATCTATTTTAAAACCTAAATATATGTTAAAGGTAATGAGAGGCTGTTCATTAGCTGACATAAATAAAGGTGTCATTACTAATACAGGTATGATCCCTACAGTGCAACTCACTTAATGGCCAGTCAGAAACAGGTTTGAAATTCTGAATCAAAAGAACGCCTGTATTATACTGCCTACAAAACCAGCTGAACGCCAAACAAAATGTTCCTGAGTCATTTCTGGATGTTTTCATTACAAACAACATGAATAATTTTTGAATAAACATAGAAAATATACTCTGAATAGAAAACACATTGCCTTCTGTTAAAAGAGTGAATCTGTATTACTATCACAAGCATTTCCCAACATCAAAAATTTATCTCAATACACCAAGTAAATATGAGAAGAGAATGGAGTAGTTAATTTGCTCAAACAAATGTTCATTTAAGATTCATATTAAGCAGACCTTAATAATTTTGGTCAACTAAAGTGAAAGGAATGATTCAATATAATTCTATTTATCTTTGGAAAAGAAATCACGACATTTAAATATTGCAATTATGGCTACATTCAAATATGTCAAAATAATATTTTTTTGAGTGGCCAGTCTAGGCAGCTCAACCTCCATCTCCCACCACAAACTGAGCATCTCCAGGCATGAATGTATCCACACAGTTTCCATAAAATTCATTCTCTGAAAGGCCACATGAATGAAAGATGTTACTGTTATTAAGATGGTTCCTGTGGTCTGCTTAATTTTAAAGATGCTTGTTTCACCAACTTCTGCTGATGTCTTGTTGCTTGAGCTTCATCAATAGCATGACAGATCCTCTGCGAAGCAAACAGATTATTATTATCCACCAAACCTCACAAAAGACTTCACGGAAAAACTGAATGAATATTTCTTGGAGAGATGCAAAAACTTGCTAAGCTAATAGCAACCAGAAATAAAAATTAAAAGAGCCTGAGAGAGGCTTGGAAACAAGAGTCTGTAAGAGAAACTGCCTAAATCAACTCATTAAGATGCCCCAGTGCAGGGATTCTCAACCTCCAGAGCCCACTTGAAACAGCTGAAAATTACCAAATCCCACCAGTCACAAAATTAGTAGTGAAATGGCAAACCCAGTCACAAAATAGTGGCAGATGGAGATAGAATTGGGCACAATCACTTGACAATTGCTGACATTACTTTCCAAAGATAACCCATTTTTGGAAATTGCTACTTTCTTTGCCACAATGTTTTCCTTGTGGAAAGGCATTCCATAGCTCAGATTTCTTCAAGCTTAAGTACAGATGCTTGCACTGGTGGTATTGTGATTCACTCTCCCTGTTTTAGGCAGAATTTGCTGATCCAGAGGTGCAAAGTGCAGAAGGCTTCTTCTTTTACATTTGTTCCTCCCTACCCTGAAAACCGATTTTTACCCGTTTCTTGTAATTTATTCTCCCATTTGCCTTTAACACTCACATTGTACCTTGTTCTTTTTCAATTAATATTGAAAGTGGGTAGGGGAATATGGGATTAAAAAAAAAAAATACTGACAGAAGGAGGCAAGCACTCCATTCTCCAAGACCAGTATTCAAGCATGAGACTGAAAAGGAGCTCTTCCCTTCTTCCTATTTCTTGAGGAAAGAACTTCAAGGGTGAAGGAACGCTAACCTGAAGACCACTGAAGAAGGCGGAGATTTATTAATCTAGGTGCCAATTGCAGTTATCGTGCCTTGCGGTGAAAAGCACTGCATCCGGACAAACCTGCCCCAGGGCACTGGTGGAAATGCACTGAAGTTCAAATCAAGAGCACCTGAGTGGTGAAGACCAGCGTTCCGCCATATGTTTACACTGGAAATGTAGTACTAGTTCCGATATCATAATTACCCTTGCTGAAGCTGAATTCTTGAGCTGGATTTTCTTTACCGATTCTTGTCCTGAGTTCTCTCTCTTGTGAAATGTTAACAGCCCTTGGTCCTGTTAGAAAAACCAGAACAATTTAAAATAACTGCAAAAATGTTATTACATTCCACTATTAAAAAGAGCATAATCAGATCAGCCATGGTCACAATTTTATTATAAAAGAAAATTAGACATAAAGTTATTCCCTGTTCTATTTTGTGTTTGTGAGATTACAACCAACACCAAAGTATTTGCTTATGGTTTCTAGAACAAGTGTGAATCTGTTCCTCTTACCTTAACAAAGATCTGCAGTGTGTTTTCATCCACAACCGGTGGTCGTGTGAAGTCTTCATATGAATAATCCCAATCTGTTGTTATGTGCCCTAAAATCTCTACCTCCTTTATGAACATAACTCTCCTAGATGAAGACAGAAACATGTCAATATTTTCTCTTTAGTAAACACTTGAGTGTTTGGCACACTCACAAAACCCAAGACTACTCAGTACAGAAATATCTACTTTTATGGACCATGCACGTGACACAAGATACATTTTCACTTCAGCATATTAGACGTTAAACATCTTTGGCCACAAAATTGTTCAAATTATGGCTGGACTTAAATTGGCAGATGAAATAAGCCCTTTTGCACCAGTGTTACAAAACAGTGTGGAGAGAAGTGTAATTAATATCAGCAGATATTTCACTGAGAAAACCTTTGCCCAAAAGCAAAGTGATGGGTTCCCTGAGTGGGCTTTCAACAAAAGATAATGAAGGCATGTGACCAAGGAGGAATGCATATTAATAATCCAAGTTGGAAAAGAGCTCTGTGGGAAAGCAGCTTTTTATGCAGGAGGTTCCAGATTCAATCCTGGATAACATCTCTATTTAAAGGCACAGGTTGCTGGTAACATGAAAGATCCCTGGAAGGACCCTGGACACAAACCAGAGAACAGTACTAGTCTTCCTGGACCATATATGAACAGAAAGGGAGATTTTATTCATCATGAGATGAATAAAATTCATATTAGTCATATTAGACTTGACCTCAGTACAGCAGAATCTGGATCTCAAAGTAGAAATCAGCAACCGGAGGCCCCAGAACCCAATGCAGTTCTTGAGTACCACCATCTGATCTCTAGGCGCTCGTAGGCAAGGGGGGGGTGGATGAAGCAAGACCCTGTTGAGAAAAGAAGCTGCCTAGCCAATCACTATCCATGCCCTCAACAGAAAAACCAGAATCCTGGACATTCTACCACTGAGATGTGCTTCCTCCTACATATAATTCAATTTAATTTGCAAGCAAAGAGGAAAGAGGAAATTCCCACAGAGGCCTTCAATATAATCCTGGCTCAATATTAACTCTCCACAGAGTGGCAGTGTTTGCCTTTTGACTAGGTGAGGATTGGTTTGACCAAATGAAATACCCCCAGAACACTGGCTGAACTCCTCTGGTTTAGTCAGCACAATAATACCTGTTGGTTACTACAATGTGCGCCTTTCTGCCCCCTGGAACAGCACAGTGGTACTGGAAGCTTTCTCCAGCCAGCTTCTTGATATGAGAATTCTGCAGCAGGATGAGGGTGAAAAAACAAAAGACACGTTTCTAGTCTCAGTTAGAATTTCAAACCCACACGAGGTAATAATTACAAGGCTTGGACTGAATTCTAGAAAAGGGAGTTCTCCCAGTGGATCATGCCCACCCTTCCCCCCCCCCACTCCCCAAGAAAGCATATTTAGTGTTGGGGGGAGATAGTCAATTTGCATAGTGCTTTAGAGTCCAGAACTGAATCCCATATTCGTTAACAATGAAGATTTCCCACCTTAAATTTAGCAATCTGTGTAATAATCCATTTGCCAAATTGCTGGCATTCTTTCCTGTGCAAAACTTGAGTGCATAAAATATCCAAAGTGACAAAAAGAAAAATACATTAAACTATGGGTAAAATGGAAAGAAGGTTTAAAATTTACTGCATGGAATGCCCTAAAAGAAAATGTGATGAAAATAATGTATAGATGGTATATCACACCAGTTAAGCTAGCGAAAATGTATAAAGTTAGTGACAAATGTTGGAAATGTAAAGAAAAAGAGGGAACATTTTATTACATGTGGTGGGAATGTAAAAAGGTGAAATGCTTCTGGGAGATGATTTATAATGAGTTGAAAAAAATGTTGAAATATACATTTATAAAGAAACCAGAAGCATTTCTATTGGGCATTGTTGTGAGTGATATAAAAAGAAAGGAATGTAAGCTTTCTTTATATGCGATAACAGCAGCAAGAATATTAATGGCCCAAAAATGGAAGCAAGAAAAATTGCCGATGATTGAAGAATGGAGGATGAAGTTAACGGACTATGCAGAATTAGACAAACCAACAGGAAGGATTCGAAACCGGCGGGACCAGAAGTTCACCGAAGACTGGAGTAAATTTACAGATTACTTGAAAAGTATTTGTGAAGACCAGACAACGTTTGTAGGTTTGCAAGAAGTTTTGTGAGGAGTACTATTGGAAGTGTTGCAAAAATGGAGAAGGGGGGATGATATGTTAAGAGATGTAAAGGCAATATAAAGTTATGAAATGCATAAGAAGTTGTCAAGACGAAGGATCATCAGAGGTGCTGATGGAGGTCCAATAAGATTGTATAAGTGATAAACTGTGTGGTACATTTCATAATTTCTATGTTAAAATTAATAAAAAATTATATTAAAAAAACCCTATGTTGTTGTTGTTTTTAAAGAGAAGTCCACAGGGCACAGCCTGCTACCCGAAAGTAGCAGAGGAAGTAGCAAAGTTTAAGAGGAAGAATGTAGTAATACTGTATTTTGCAACATCAATTCAGACAGGCTTCAGCTTTCATTTTCTCCATGTCATAATTTTATTTCCACCAGTCTAGAAGTACTTCTTTCAATCATAGAAAAAAGATTGTATCATTATAACATACAGGTTATAAAATCTCTGAAAAGTTGCAACAAGGAAAATGGGGGGGGGGGGGAGAGAGAGTTCACACATTCAAGTGCAAATCTAAAATAGGAAATAGCAGCACTTGTTTGATCAAAACCAGAAGTCCCAGCTGACTAAACATGCTATACAGAGTTGTTTTTTATGAACTCGAGATGCCAGCGTGGCATGCGGAGGCATAATTGTGCCCACAGAGGCCTCCCCTGGCACTGGCAGGGTCCCCTTCTCGGAATGAAACGAGCCTTGGAAGAAGCCCTGGGACCAAAAAAAGGACAGCAATCCTTGAATTAACTGAAATTACGTTTTACAATTCTTAAAAACAAAAGAAGGCAAAGATACAAGATAATAAGAACGCACATTAAGATAATATAAAGGCAAAGTACACATTTATGAATAAATGCCTGATTCTGTAACAGGATCTGCTATTATTCAAACATCAAAGAAACCACTGATTTTTCTTAAAGCAATTCTTTTTCTTCCTTTCGTAATCTAATATTCATCTTGTGACATGAAGCCCTATGAGTTGCATAAAACTCTTGCCTTCCACCACTCAGCTCCATTCTCCCCCCCCCTCCTTCCATAAGAAGGATCAGGCCTGCAGGATCAGGCCAACAGCCTACCAGTCCAGCATCCTGTTCTCAATGTGGCTATCAGATACCTCAGTAGGAAACCGAAAGCAGGACCAGAACACAGGAGCACTCTCCCCTCCTGTGGCTTGTAGCAACTGGAATTCAGAACCATTACTGCCTCCGATTGTGGAGGTAGAGCTGAGGCTTCATGGCTAGTAACCAGCAAGCGCCAGCCATCCATGAATCTGTCCAATATTCTTTTACTGCCATCCATGTTGGTGGCCATCACTGCCTCCCCTGGGAGCGAGTGCCAGTCTTTTCTATGTCCTGCATGAAGACATCCTTTCCACCTTAGACCTCAAGTCATTTGACAACCCAATTCAGGATTGCAAGGGACTTCAGGACTAAACTGATCTCTTCCCCCACCCTTTAAAAAGAGGCATTGAGTAGCTTATGCGCTATGGAAATTTTAGCTAGATCAAAAACAGGTGTCCACTAACTCAGGGATGGGGTAAGAAACAGCTACCTACCAATGCAGGGCTGGCAAGAGAAAAAGGGGGGAGACCATAATGAAGCTCAGAATGCTAACAGCAGAGAATGGTCAAGGATGCTGCTTGTTTTGGGGCTCCTTCCCTCTCAAGCAAGGAAGCACCCCGACCAGGTGTCCTCCCATCAGTCCAACCCAGCACAGAAAGGGAGGGCTAAGGCTGCTCTAAAGCAACAGGACACACACACACACACACACACACAGAGGCAAATACACTTAAAGAAATGTTCTCTGAAGCCCAAAATCCTTGCCAAAAAAAGTGTGCATGGCATTATATTTGCACAAAGATTCTGTGATAATTACAAAATACATTTGAGAAAATAAATTACTCAAAACATCTGAGCACCAATATTAAATCTCACATTTAATACTGCTTTTTATTTTTTATTGAAAATATTTCTCAGAAAAGAGAAGGCTCTCTCATGAGTTGCCACATGAGAGCAACTCAGAAGTACATAAACAGGCAAAAAGGAGCACAATTATTTTTATATTTGTTGCTAAAGCTTATGGGACATTTCTTAATCTAACAAAATCTAGCAGGCACCTACTGTTCAAGAAGAAAATGCATGCCTATAATAATTTTTTCCACAGCATGTTTCAATACACTAAAGTTACACTGTCTCCAAACATATCTTATTACCTCTAATCAATATAGTTATGGAAATATTTATATTGAACAGCATCACCCAAAAAATCCTAAAAGAAAATACAGATAAACAAAAACAAATGGCTGCTTTTGAGCATCAAGGCATCAACATCAATTTTCAACAATCTGAGTAGAATTTTTTAAAACTGGTGTTTCTATACAATTTTCACACAGGGTTCTGATTTAGAGACTGGTGGAATATGTCACTCTTAGCTCGACCCTCACTCCTCTCCTCCTGTCAGAGTTGCTGATGCTGGAAGAGAAAGGTGTGCTTTTTTCAGGCTGGTTGTAGGAGTGATGGCTGCCATCCAGTGGCGTAGCGTGGGGGTGCAGGGGGGGCCGGCCGCACCGGGTGCAACATCTGGGGGGGGGCACGCTCGCACTCGCAGCTCTCTGCCCCTACTAAAATCCACGGGTTAGGGGGCGCAAATTATTTGCCTTGCCCCGGGTGCCCACGCTACGCCACTGCTGCCATCAGACCAATGGGACCACCAGCTTCCCTCTCACTGAGGTCTATGTGTGCTGAGTAGAAAAGCAGACAGTCGCTTAACATCCTACATCCAGCCTCTTTTGTATGAATAAGGAAACATGAAAGACTAGCTCATATTCATGAATTTGCAACGGCTAGCTACACACGAACAAAAATATTTTACTATTTACATATATGCCAATATACAACGCTGACACTTCAACTAGCCAATGCTACACTGCCACTGATCTCTCTTTGCTTTTAATTACAGAAAAGCATCAATCAATAATTGACACATTAAAAAATATAGATGTAAACTCTTTTCCACTTCTGTTAGCCATCACACCAACCGAAGGGCAATTTTCATGGTGTGCAGCTAACCTCAGGGATAAAAATAAATACATTCCTATCATTTGAAGTAGGCAGTACCAGTGAAAGAGGCTCTGTGGGAAGATACAGAATGCAATGGATTCTTGTTGAATCATGCCCTAAATTTTAAGATAGAGCAAAGCAGACAAATATGATTAAATATAGAAAAAGATAATGGAAACCGTAGACTCCATTATTCCAGTTGTTGCTGCGTAAGCATAGTGGGAGAGAGGAAGAAAGAAGAAATACATTAGAAACTGATCAGATGCTGGAAGTGATGAACAGGAAGGCAAGAGACAAAAAGGAAAAGAACAGAACTTTCAGTTTATGGGTACCTATTTTGAATGGAATTTCACTTCTGGCTTAGAAGAGATTGTGGATAAATAATTCAAGATAAATGCCCCTTAAGTAATAGGTTTCTGTGTTATTGTTCTCAATGTATATCTCACCTCCCCAAATATCAGCAAGAGATATGCTTCCTGTCAATGCATAAATCAAATTGCATGTACTTAAAGGAAATAAAAACATCACCCTATAATACTATTTAATACTGTTGAAGAGCCTAGCAAAAACAACAGGCAAATTAATAAAATGAAACATGCTTCTACATCATTTCTGAATGCCAATGTTCTTTCTCTAAGCCCAGAAGGGCGCATGTAAAGTTCTCCAGTGCTTTTTTCCTGTGGGGACGCAGACCCCTAAACATTTTGTGAATCTTTGTCCTTTTGTCCATTTACTGTATTTATTTTCCCTGATTTGAAATGTAAAATGATTACGGTATCTTGAGTCAAAATGAGAGTACCCCAAAACATTTTTTTAAAGAAAAAAAGCACTGAAGTTATCCCATGAATCTCATAATCAGACTAGGATGAGAAAAAAGGCCTTACCCAAAGCCACCCAAATTTTCTTGTGGCTGAGCAAGAACTTGAGCCTAAGTCTCCCCACTCCAAATCCAACACGTCTATTCTGTGACAATGCCACATTGGTCTTGGGTTGTAAAAAGCAATCTCCTTGGTGACTAAACACCAACAATGTGTGAAAAATGAAGTATCAGGTTAGGCTGGGCTGCAGTTCGCATAGATTTGTTTCCCAGTCACAAATATATGACAGTTATCATATTCTTAGGTGTCATGATGCAGATAGCAAGTCAGCTCCCAACAATAAACTAAGCAAGAAAAAGTCTAGCCTAAATATAGCTGCATTCTGAATCCTATGTGGGATGCAAGGTTTTAACTCTCAAGACAATGGTGCAGAATTTGGAAATGTATTCTACCACACATATAGACTCCTTCATGAATAGTCAAGCTCTAAAGTAAAGAACCATCAGAAATGGATCACACCTGGGAACATTATAGACAAAATCCACAGGCAGAAGCAACGATTCAGATGTGGAGCATTTTTCACATAAAAACTTTGTGGGTGAAATTCCCTCCACTAATATTTGGACACTTTAAATACATTTATTATATTTTTTTTTACTGTTAAAGCTGGGATATATGACAAAGCATACCTCAAATAAGTCATACCCCTCAGCTTCACCCCTGTCATAGGGCCGAATGATGCCATCTTCACGAATGAGACGTGGAGGACGGAGATTTGATACTTCTTCGGTTGATTCCGCCACCCTGTCAAATATCATTGTGAACAATGCAGATTTCCATTTTCTATGTCGTAAATTCATATTTTTTTTATCATTTCAGGATTAATCAGAGTCTTTGCATACTGTTTCCCATGCAAGTTGACTATTACAAGAATCAGTTCAAGCTTTCAAGACAATGAAAATACTAAACAAGAAGTTGTTATTCTGAAACTGAATTATCGTAAGCAACTGAGTTTTCAAAAAGAAAAAAAAGGTGGCCACGTAGTACCCTAATAATAATGCAATTCAAAGTGCTAGTTAAGCCCTGAAATGACTTGGAATCAGATTACAGTGGTGCCTCGCAAGACGAAATTAATTCATTCTGCGAGTTTTTTCGTCTTGCGAATTTTTCATCTTGCGAAGCACGGATTCCCTGGGTATTAACGGTTTTAAGAAAAAGGAAACAAACTTGCAGGACGTTTTCATCTTGCAAAGCAAGCCCATAGGGAAATTTGTCTTGCGAAGCAACTCAAAAAACGAAAAACTCTTTCGTCTTGAGAGTTTTTTGTCTTACGAGGCATTCGTCTTGCGAAGTACCACTGCATCTAAAATATCACATTCTCTTATACAAGTCAGTCCTGGTTTAAAAATCTTCAGCAGATGCTCTTCTTTCCGTCCCACCAACACCTGAACCACATTTGGTGGAAGCTGGAAAGATGGCTTCTCAATGGCTGCTCCCAGTCCAACCCCCTGTCCCTCTTACCTCTGGATCCCCTGGAATGTGCTGCTTGCCATGTCTATGACACCTCCTGTTGGACGGGCCACAACACCAACAAGACCCTTCCCGATCCCTTTGAAGAAGCCAGCGGCACCTTCCTTTTTGGCACCTTCCAGAATAAGAATATAAAACAGAATTGAGTCTTCTTGCAACAAGCTAGGTTTCAAGACTCAAAGTATACAATTCTGCTAGTTACATAATTCCTCCATAAGGAGTGTTGGTTCTCTACTTAAAATATCACTTTTTATAGAATAATAGAATTATAGAGTTGGAAGGGACCCTGAGGGTTATTAGTCCAACTGTTTAATACTGTTAGAACTATAGAAGGTTTTATTTGAATAAAATGGCATTAAAATTTTTTACTTAGCAATTCTGAAACTATGAAATTCCTCAACATCCCAAGTCACAATATCAGAGCTCACCTTCTACAGGTTTCGTGACTACTCCAGTCACTCCATCGAAAACCCCCTTAAAGGAAATAGAGAGAACAGCAAGTCAAAATCAAAAAGCTACAAATTAATTTCATCCACCGTCCTCTAAGTTTTCTACTTTAAGTCTTTGGACCTCAATATTCAAAACAGTCTCTCTTGGGGCAAGTTCATAAACTTGCCCAACCAGGGGTATCACAGTGATGAAATGGGCACACGCAGCCCAACATTCACAATTTAGTGACACTGTCCATGATTCACACAGAAATTAATAAACACTGAAACAATTATTTTCAAAGGTCAGTTGATATAGTTGACAAAGACCTATTAACGCATAAGCGCAAGTCACAAAAGAGCTCAGAAGGCCATTTATGATGTCCTAACCTTGCTGCAAGGAGGGTACTCAAAAGTTAGCTCACCCCAGACCAACTCAGGCACCACAGATAACAGATGCACTAAAACAAGAAGCCAAACACAGCACTAAATGGCAGATGATGATCAAGCAACTATGCAGCGGGAGAGTACTCCATGTCAGACCACCTACAGTAGTCTAGTTTTCTAGACTTTGTTGTAAGCAGCTGTCTAGGGTCAGCAAGAGCAGCTACACAGGTGCTTGCTCATACATTTACCAAACCTTTACTGCTGCTGCTGCTGGGTCCAAGGGCAAGAATTTGTGCCATCAAATGGCATCTACACACAGGCTAAATTGGAGGTCTGGCTAAGTTTTCAAGAGCATTGATGTCCACCATGCCTGATTCCTTGGTGAAAAATAACCCAAAGCTTCCAATTCTTTCACACAGAATATTATCAAAATTGTTTTCATGCAGAAGTTCCTCTTCCATGTCCCCAGTGCAAAACAAGATGCACGGTATGACTCTGATCAATAAGGCAGTTGTATTTACCCCAGTCGAAGAAGTTGCACAAATGCCTACAGAATGCCTCCTTGGAAAATCTTACCAAATATTATGAGGAAGATAGAACTACTGCTGCTCTCTCTCTTTTCCTTGACACATATCGTTGGACAAAATGTGTCACACGATGCTATCCTTATGATGCCCAGCTCTCACCTCACTGACTGATGGAAGCAGGGAAGCAAAATTACTTCATGTACGTGCAATCTTCAACAAGATGCCACAAAAAAGCAGGCCAGAAACAGCTCTGCCTCTCAAACTTCCACTTGGAGCCTAAGTCCCTAGTCTGGCTTCACACATACCCAAGCACTGGGATGTTTAGGAACTTTTTGTCCCGCATTATGAAGCCTGGCCAATAGATCAGTACCCTTGAGAGTTCAAAGCCAAATGCAACTGCATAAAATTAATACTTCAGTTTTTGCTGCTAGAGTTGTCTGCCAAAAAAACTAGTGTTAGAAACACAAACAACTTTGGGGAGGGGAGCCCAATGTGTGCATATTTCACATGGATTAGGCTCAATTTAATAAGACAGAAAAAAACTGCATTTCAGATTTATCTATCCATTTTTCCTCTCACACAGAAGTCCAGAAAGTATCTAAGCATCATACTCGTAGAAAGCCTTTCCCTCCTTTGGCAAGACTGTCTCCAAAATCTTTAGGCTGACGACCCATTTCCTCTCTTCTCTTCTGCTGGTACTCTTTATCCATAGTGATAGCAGCCAGACCCTTCCCAACAGAACCAGTTATTCGAGAGACCATGCCTGCGGCTCCGCCTATCAGACAAGTAGAAGAACGTTATGGGGTTCCAAGACCATTCCAGAAAAAGGTTGAGATTAGAAAGGTGCACTCTTATGGTGACCCATTGCAAATACTGGCTGAGTGTTGAGACCAAATCTTGAACGGGCCAGTAATTTTTTTACGTAGTCAACTCTTGCATGAAAATTTAGGTTGTGCATGTATAATATACTGAAAATTGTGAAGTGTTCAACATACCCACGGTGTGGCCAAGCAGACTTCTTACACCAATCACAAAACCTTCAGCAAACTCTTCAGGTCCTTGAACAGCTCCCTAAGGAAGGATGAAAAGGACATTTGAGGGGTTTTTGTTTTGTTTTACACACCCACACCACTTCCACTCCCCCATCATTTGTGGCTTTATGCAGCTCCAAAAAGATCTTTATGACAAATACTGAACTTTTGAAAGAAGTCACTTCTGACAAAAACCATGATCACTTAAATTAGCTGCATGCCTCCTAGCTGGAATGTGTGTACAGAAGCTAGATGAGGAAACATGCATACAGATGGATGCTGTGTTCGTGATTTCTGCCTTGTCAAGCTCTACTGACACAACCCTCCCAAAAAACTGACAGCGGCCCTCATCTGCTGGTCAGGGGCAGCAGCAAAGGACTGGATTCAGTTTTACCAGCTACACACACAGAGAGAGACACAAAATATAGTTACTGGAGCCAGTATACATATTGTTCTTTTTTCCTAACATAGTTATATTCAACACACAGGTTTTTGAAGTCGTCAGTTTACAAATCCTTTGCTACTGATCAAAATAAAAGATCAGAATGTTTCAGAAAGAAATCCAGTGAAGCCAACAACCTGCAACTCCAGCGGCACAATGACATCATACCTGGAAAGGCTCATAGAAGAAAGCTTCCACACCTTCTGACAGACCTCTGATTAAGCCAAAGGGATTACCCAGGACATCTAAACCCAGCACAAGAACATACACCTGCTTCAAGAACTAAGGTAAAAAATAAGCAAACACAGAAACACAAAAGAGAAATAATTAGTATTCAGCTTTTTTAAAAAAAATGGAAGAGAATCTATGCACGTCAAAAACAAACAATATTTAACGGTAGCTTAACAGCAGTACTATAGTGTGAGAGTGTGGGGTGGGGTGGGTAGGAGGGGGTGTGCACATGTGCGCTTGTGTGTGTACAAACACACACACAAAGCAAAGAGTATGTCATTGCTTAGGAACTACAATTTCACACTGCAATATTAATGCCTCCTGGGCAAAGAGAGTTGAGCTTCAGGCCTTATGAATGCATGTGGAAATGATGTGCTAAATCCAAAGTTCAGTTGGAAATACAGGGGAGAAAATGATGCAGAGGGCAAACAACTTACCTGATCTCTGTAATGCCCGATGACTTTCCACATTAATTCATCTCTTTTGTAAAACTGATACTTGATTTCAAAGAAAGCAAGCCTGAAAAGAAGCATCAAATCAGCATCTGGAGAATGATGTTTTCCCATTGCTGAGAATGTCTAAAACTTCTAAATACTTACAGTGTATTTTCTTCTCGTACATCATTTCATCTATAGAATAACCCTGTAAAGCTGATTGGCATTATCCCCATGTAAAAAATGCAGAGCTGAAGTTAAGAGAATGCAAGCTGCCTATGGCAGCAAATTCAAGCCTGACATGTGATTGAGCAGGTAACATCACAGCAGGTTCTCTTAGCCGCTTTTATGAGTATCCATTCTCCCTTCATACAGCCCTCTTTCTGTGGTTACCCAATGCTGTTCTAATAAGTTTCCAGAAGCATGAGCACAGTAGTGACAGAGTGGTTAAAAATAATTAGTACTGCAAATGCTTAACAAGAACCCAGAAAGAGAATTTAAGAGATAAATACTTGCTTCATCCACTTACTTGAATATTAGATCATCTACATCTGTAAGAGTGGCCCCAATGCTCTTCAGTAGCAGATTCACAGAATGGATCGCTATCATTTCTCCTCTGCCCTTATCAGATGCTTCCCCACCAGAACCCAAAGAAAGGCTCAAATGCAACTAACAAGATAGAAGTGGATATGAATTAACATTTTGGGTACCTGCTTGTCAAGATTTACTAAATATATAGACATATGGAAGCGGCAAACATGTAGAAGTTTGAAAAATGCTTCAGAAAAAAAGATACTAGATCTGTGACGATGTTTGTGACAACATTTTTAAGTGCTCAGTTACATTGCTAATCATTCTATCAATCATTTTTTCTTTTCAGAAAAGAGTGCTCATAGTTACACAGTATACAAGAAATGTTTTATATTAAATTAGACCCACAGTTGATTTTCAGCTTGAACCGCCTTCTAGATATGGTGAGATAAAAAGGAGGCTTTTCTATGTAAATTTAGAACATTTTGAATACTCTAAATAGTCTTCATATACATAATTGACGGAAAATTGGAAATCCTCTTTATTTCTTTTGTTTATCTCTCTCTTTTTATGATTTCTAGCTCCTGTCCTCTATTCTGGGTTAATGAGGATACAAGAAGGTGATGAATGGCTCATAGATTTGTGTGGCAAGGCATCTCCCCTCCTCTTCGGTTCCTCCCAATACCAAGAATAAGACGCACTGCATTTTTGGGTGAAATCAGGCCGCAAATTTAATGACAGCAGATATAAGAGGATTGGCACTGGGTAGATCCCATCCCTTCCAGTTCACCTGCTGGAAGACCTTGCATTTTGAGATCAACTGGAAAGGAGGGAGTCCCTGACCTACATCAAAGGGCAACTCCCCCACTGGATTGCACCTGGGGGCTGCTGTGGCCCCTCGCCCCTGCCCAGGCGTCCAGAAAGAAGCATCTCCCCTGGATCCCTTTAACAGGAAAGCCCATTTCAGGGAGGGGGTCAGGCAGAGGCTACGACCTACCCACTGCTTAAACCACCAAAGGTGTGACAATTGCTACGAAGATGGCAAAAACCAGAGGGCTGGAGCTAATTTGCCAACTGAAAAAATTCCAGCCTGGCCCCAAATATGGCAACCAGCTATGCCATAGCAATGTTAAGCAAAACAATATGCAATAGCAATATATAAAGAGTGGGATGGTGGGAGGAAAAAATATGGCTGGAGAACAAACCACATGCCTACGTAATATACTGGAGCCCGCCCCTGGTGGGTCCCATGTTCGGTTATGATTTGCTGATTAGGCAAATGGGACTTCCTTTGCTGCCTGGGAAAGTCCCTAGGACTTCCCACATTGGATCCTGGCACGAGGGGGAATGCCAGCCCACAATGGCACCCACCAGAGAGGATGAGCAGACATTTCATTTTCACCTGATAAAAATAAACTGCTCTAGTCTGACTGGGAACTATCAACCCTGCTTTGACCTATCAGTTGTGGGCACTTCATTTTTAGGTTTTTTTGGGGGGGCTGAGCCAAGTGGAGCAGAAAGGAGCAATGCACACTGGAAAGACGAATGGAAGACAAGATTGTGCTATGCACCAGTGCCTATAGTCACATGCTTAAGCTACAGTACTGTATCAACTTCCTGACAAGAAAGCCCCATTGACTTTTGAGTAAATAGGATTCTGCTTAGTGCCATGGGTGCTGGTCATAAGAAAGACCCCACGCAGGAACGTTTTAAAGATATTCCCTCTACAGGTAAAGCATGCAAGGTATTTGCAGGGTGACTAAAGAGACTCATGGCTTTGTTGCAAGAATGAGTCAAAAGTATAAATAATATCGTAGTCCTAAATTAATGTGGTTTAGTGGGCAAGTTTGCAGCATAGGTTAAGAAACTTAAGGAGGAGCATCAGTGAGAAACATGATTTAAGCCAGCCTTTTCTCTTCGCTGATTTAAATAAATAAATAAATCCAAAAACATCACTATCACTTAAGGCAGGTTCCACATATTACTTTGAAGGAACCCAAGAGAATTTTTCTTCCATCTACTTAGCTAGTTAATGAAGAGAGAAATTAAAATTTGTCACAGATGGAAACACAGCAAGACTGCACCCAAGATGCTGTGCCGTCCTCTCCCTACTGAGCAAGCTGTGAGGCTGCAAATCTGTGAAATGAGAATGGCGATAATAAGCACAAGCTTCAGTGAGGACTGTTCTGTCAGGCGGCGCCCATTGAACAGAATATTTACACTACAGTTAGTCAGCAAATGTAACAATATCGTGGCCATGTGACTTGAGTACATATTGCAGTATCATTTTATCCAATACCATTTTATTCTTAACGTTACTCTAATATTACATAATTAAATATAACCAGCTTGATTTTTGTGTTGCCAAGCCACAGTCCTTTCAAACATACCTTCAGAGGAGAAATATGGAAGTGCTCAAAGAAGCTGAGGGTGGATATGTCAGTCAAGGATGACTCCATCAACTGTGTGTTAAGAGCATCAATATCCTTTTGTATCAACTTTGTCTGTTAAAAGAGCAATAATTTTAATTGAAATCCTCAGTTAGGTTCAGACTTGAACAGTAGGTGCTACATAAACTGATGAAACATTTCTATGTTTGGGGTGCCTCGAGATTCTGTCCTGTCCCCCATGCTTTTCAGCATCTGTATGAAACTACTGGGAGGTATCCCCTTCATGGATCACTGCCTTGCCGTGGCGAAGGGGCTTGAAGAACTCAGAGAAGCTATGAACTATGCCGAGCAGGGCACCCAAGATGAACAGGTCATAGTGGAGAGTTTTGACCAAACGTGATCCACCTGGAGGAGGAACCGGCAAGCCACTCCAGTATCCCTGCCAAGAAAACTCCATGGACAAAGACAACAGGCATATAAAAGTTATGACGCTGGAAGATGAGCCCCTCAGGTCAGAAGGCGTCCAACATGCTACTGGGGAAGAGCGGAGGGCAAGTACAAGTAGATCCAGAGCTGATGAAGCGGCTGGGCCAAAGCCGAAAGGACGCTCAGTTGCGGATATGTCTGGAAGCGAAAGGAAAGTCCAATGCTGTAAAGAAAAATATTGCATAGGAACCTGGAATGTAAGAACCATGAACCTGGGTAAGTTGGAGGTGGTCAAAAATGAGATGGCAAGAATAAATATTGACATCCTGGGCATCAGTGAACTAAAATGGACGGGAATGGGTGAATTCAGTTCGGATGACCATCATATCTACTACTGTGGGCAAGAAACCCGTAAAAGAAATGGAGTGGCCCTCATAGTCAACAAAAGAGTGGCGAAGGCTGTACTGGGATGCAATCTCAAAAATGATAGAATGCTCTCGATACGAATCCAAGGCAGACCTTTTAACATCAGAGTAATCCAAGTTTATGCACCAACTACTGGTGCTGAAGAAACTGAAATTGACCAATTCTATGAAGACTTACAACACCTTATAGAAGTGACACCAAAGAAGGATGTTCTTCTCATCATAGGGGATTGGAATGCTAAAGTAGGGAGTCAAGAGATAAAAGGAACAACTGGCAAGTTTGGCCTTGGAGATCAAAACGAAGCAGGGCAAAGGCTAATAGAGTTCTGTCAAGAGAACAAGCTGGTCATCACAAACACGCTTTTCCAACAACACAAGAGACGACTCTACACATGGACATCACCAGATGGGCAGCATCGAAATCAGATTGATTATATTCTCTGCAGCCAAAGATGGAGAAGCTCTATACAGTCAGCAAAAACAAGACCTGGAGCTGACTGTGGCTCAGATCATCAGCTTCTTATAGCAAAATTCAAGCTTAAACTGAAGAAAGTAGGAAAAACCACTGGGCCGGTAAGATACAATCTAAGTCAAATCCCTTATGAATACACAGTGGAAGTGAGGAACAGGTTTAAGGATTTAGATTTGGTGGACAGAGTGCCTGAAGAACTATGGATGGAGGCTCGTAACATTATACAGGAGGCAGCAACGAAAACCATCCCAATGAAAAGGAAATGCAAGAAAGCAAAGTGGCTGTCCGATGAGGCCTTACAAATAGCGGGGGAGAGAAGGCAAGCAAAATGCGAGGGAGATGGTGAAAGATACAGGAAATTGAATGCAGATTTCCAAAGAATAGCAAGGAGAGACAAGAAGGCCTTCTTAAACGAGCAATGCAAAGAAATAGAGGAAAGCAATAGAATGGGAAGAACCAGAGATCTGTTCAAGAAAATTGGAGATATGAAAGGAACATTTCGTGCAAAGATTTCCATAATAAAGGACAAAAGTGGAAAGGACCTAACAGAAGCAGAAGACATCAAGAAGAGGTGGCAAGAATACACAGAAGAATTATACCAGAAAGAAATGGATGTCTCATATACCCCAGGTAGTGTGGTTGCTGACCTTGAGCCAGACATCCTGGAAAGTGAAGTCAAATGGGCATTAGAAAGCACTGCAAATAACAAGGCCAGTGGAAGTGATGGTACTCCAACTGAACTATTTAAAATTTTAAAAGATGATGCTGTTAAGGTGCTACACTCAATATGCCAGCAAGTTTGGAAAACTCAGCAGTGGCCAGAAGATTGGAGAAGATCAGTCTACATCCCAATCCCAAAGAAGGGCAGTGCCAAAGAATGCTCCAACTACCGCACAATTGCACTCATTTCACACGCTAGCAAGGTTATGCTTAAAATTCTACAAGGAAGGCTCAAGCAGTATGTGGACCGAGAACTCCCAGAAGTGCAAGCTGGATTTAGAAGAGGCAGAGGAACCAGAGACCAAATTGCAAACATGCGCTGGATTATGGAGAAAGCTAGAGAGTTCCAGAAAGACATCTACTTCTGCTTCATTGACTATGCAAAAGCCTTTGACTGTGTCGACCACGGCAAACTATGGCAAGTTCTTAAAGAAATGGGAGTGCCTGATCACCTCATCTGTCTCCTGAGAAATCTCTATGTGGGACAAGAAGCTACAGTTAGAACTGGATATGGAACAACTGATTGGTTCAAAATTGGGAAAGGAGTACGACAAGGCTGTATTTTGTCTCCCTGCTTATTTAACTTATATGCAGAATTCATCATGCGAAAGGCTGGGCTGGATGAATCCCCAGCCGGAATTAAGATCGCCGGAAGAAATATCAACAACCTCAGATATGCAGATGACACAACCTTGATGGCAGAAAATGAGGAGGAATTAAAGAACCTTTTAATGAGGGTGAAAGAGGAGAGCGCAAAATATGGTCTGAAACTCAACATCAAAAAAACGAAGATCATGGCCACTGGTCCCATCACCTCCTGGCAAATAGAAGGGGAAGAAATGGAGGTAGTGAGAGATTTTACTTTCTTGGGCTCCATGATCACTGCAGATGGTGACAGCAGCCACGAAATTAAAAGACGCCTTCTTCTTGGGAGAAGGGCAATGACAGGCCTAGACAGCATCTTGAGAAGTAGAGACATCACCTTGACAACAAAGGTTCGTATAGTTAAAGCTATGGTTTTCCCAGTAGTAATGTATGGAAGTGAGAGCTGGACCATAAAGAAGGCTGATCGCCGAAGAATTGATGCTTTTGAATTATGGTGCTGGAGGAGACTCTTGAGAGTCCCATGGACTGCAAGAAGATCAAACCTATCCATACTGAAGGAAATCAACCCTGAGTGCTCACTGGAAGGACAGATTGTGAAGCTGAGGCTCCAGTACTTTGGCCACCTCATGAGAAGAGAAGACTCCCTGGAGAAGACCCTGATGTTGGGAAAGATGGAGGGCACAAGGAGAAGGGGGCGACAGAGGACGAGATGGTTGGATAGTGTTTTCGAGGTTACCAGCATGAGTCTGACCAAACTGCGGGAGGCAGTGGAGGACAGAGGTGCCTGGCGTTCTCTGGTCCATGGGGTCACGAAGAGTCGGACACGACTGAACGACTAAACAACAACAACAACTGGGAGGTATGAATCAGGGGGTTTGAGCTGGGTGTTCACCAATATGCGGCTGATGCCCAGCTCTACCTCTTGTTTAAATCGGAACCAGTGAAGGTAGAGAATGTCCTGTGTGAGTGGTTCTGTCCGGAGGTGGTTGGGGGTGGATGGTGGCTAGTGGACTGAGATTGAATCCAACAAGAGAGAAGTACCGTTTTAGGGGAACAGGGGGTGGGCAGGGGTGGGGGAATTCCCTGGTCCTGAATGGGGTAACTGTGCCCCTAAAGGACCAGGTGCACAGCCTGGGAGTCATTTTGGACTCACAACAGTCCATGGAGGCACAGGTCACTTCTGTGTCCAGGGCAGCTGTCTACCAGCTTCATCTGGTACGTAAGCTGAGACCCTACCTGCCTGCAGACTGTCTCACCAGAGTGGTGTATGCTCTAGTTATCTCCCGCTTGGACTACTGCAATGCGCTCTACGTGGGGCTACCTTTGAAGGTGACTTGGAAACTACAACTAACCCAGAACACAGCTGCCAGACTATGTAGCACCAGTCCTGAAAGACCTACATTGGCTCTCAGTACGTTTCCAAGCACAATTCAAAGTGCTGGTGCTGACCTTTAAAGCCCTAAATGGCCTTGGCCCTGTATACTGAAGGAGCGTCTCCATCCCCATCATTCAGCCCAGACACTGAGATCTAACTCCAAGGGCCTTCTGGTGGTTCCCTCACTGAAAGAAGTGTCATTACAAGGAAAGCAAGGAGAGGCCCTTCGCAGTAGTTGTTCCCACCCATCAGATCTCAAGGAAATAATCAACTATCTTACTTTTACAAGGCATTTGAAGGAAGTTCAAAGTTTTTAATGTTTGTTGCTGTATTGTGTTTTAATTTGCTGGAAGCTGCCCAGAGTGGCTGGGGTAACCCAGTCAGATGGGCAGCATATTTATATTATATTATTATATATTATATTATATTATATTATATTATATTATATTATATTATATTATATTATATTATATTATATTATATTATATTATATTATAATTATATTATATTATATTATATTATATTATATTATATTATTATAATATTATATTATATTGCTTGCCTTGATGCAATTTGATCTCATTTCAAGTAACATTACCTATCACAGGAAATTACAGTATTTGTTCCAATTACCTCCTTTAAAAACTGCCTTCTAGCATTTTTCTATACACTGGTTTGAAAATATTATTTCAATGAAAATTCAGCAAGTGGAAGCTCAACTCTCTGCAATAATTTAAAAATTGCAGCCCTGTTCAAACATCATTATTACTATTAATATTTATAAAATTAATGGCCTGCCTGTCTGCTGGACAGCTCAGTTGGTTAGAGCATGGTGCTGATAATGCCAGGGTTGCAGGTTCAATCCCTGTAAGGGACAGCTGCATAGTCCTGCATTGCAAGGGGGTGGACTAGATGATCCTCAGAATCCCTTCCAACTCTATGATTCTATGGAAGCATTCTCTATACCCTAAGGAGCCCAGGATGGCATCATGGTAAACAACAGTTAACCGTTTACTGTGACCAGAACTTTCAGGACTGTTTGTCACATTATCACAGCAACAGGCCCCCCATATGCCAAATCCATGACACACCAAGATCAGCTTGTAAGAAAATTTTCCTGGGATGGCACTTAAAAGCCACAGGCAACTTTTGGAAATCTGATGCCTAGTAAACTCATCCCAAACTTGTTTTGTGTACTAACACTATACACAAAACAGAGTTTCCAGAAATTGCTAAAAATATTACAGTTGTCCAGATCTTGTTTAGTTATATTCCCCCCATGTTGCTAATTATTGTCTTGAAAATAAATAATTTTCTCTAGTTCAAATCTATGGTCAGATCTAGCATTAGTATTCTTCTGTGCTTTCATAGACTGGCATGTTTTAAAAAACAGAATTTCAGCTCAACATATGAGATGTCCCAAGCAGACCTTACCCTTTGTTTTTCAGCTTCTGGGTCTGTAGATGGAGTGAAGAGTCCAATAACAGCTCCTAAGAATCCCTGATCTATTTTCAAAGCCATTTCCTGGATTAGAACCATGAAATACCTGAGGAAAAGGAAAATACAAGTAACTGACAACACAGCTTCCGTGAGGCCAACTGCCCATTTTGTGGTTAATATTTCATTTTAAAGCAAGTGAAATATTGGACCTTTTCTGCTTATGCAGCTACCTGTGATGCACCTGCAATGCCAGAGTTCCTTGAAGACTAAACAATAAAGTGGTGGAAAACTTGTGAGTAATTCCACAGGCTTGTGGTTAGCTCCTCTCAATAGATTTGGCCAAACCCACAGATGGTCCATGCATTTCATTCAAAGTACTTTTATTGAAACCATTTCACAATCCCAATGAAGATGGACAAACTAAAATATTTCATTAAGCAATTCCAGTTTAAATGATCTGTGGGTTTGACTGTATATGCAGAAAGCTTCTACCCTCAATGAAAGCTAAATGTTTTGGGCCATTCTAGTCCTCTAGAGGAAATTTTGCATGTGGGAAATATATTTTTTGAAACATGAAATCACTCTAGTTCAGAGGTGGGGAACTAGCTGTGGCCAGCTGGCCTAATCCTGGGCTCCTCCTATCCTCATGGGCCTGTCAGTCACCTGGCATCACTATGACAACAGGTGATCCATTTTTCCTTTATAGCACAGCCAATCCAAGCCATGTGAGACTTGAATTTACTGCTCATCAGCTGATAGGCAGGGACTTGGAACCCAGCTTTGAGTTCCCTATTGATAATTTTGTAGCACAGAGGATCCCAACAGGCTTGCTCTCGCTGCCAATCAGCTAACCAGTAGTGACAGCAAACTTCCACTGCCAATGAACAATAGGAACCATGCTTTCAGGCTCCCAGTTTTGCACGGGCAGTTGCATCTCTTCCTGCCCCAGACCTGACCTTCAGATGTGACATCAGGTGTGAAGCAGGTGGGCACGGTTTGGGGGAAAGGGTCTTGGCAGGCCAAGCTGGACCTAATTAAGACCGTGGGCCAGAGGGTTCCAACCCCTGCTCTAGTTTAATTTGGTCCTTTTTACGATCCTTAAGAATTAAGAATTTCTTTAGGAGTAAGATTCACATGGCTTATGTTTCAAAAACCTTTAAGTATATTTTACTTACTTGAACTGCAACACTTTACTGTACTCATTAAATCTAATGATGATACTAACATCAATGAATGGCCGTGGTTCTAAGGAAAAATGAGAGGTGAAATGAATACCTGTTTAGTAAGTGGCTGATTCTTGCTGCATCTAGAATGTTAAAAATATTATTACCTGAATCCAATGCGATGGATTTTGGAGGAGCTACAGGATGGAATACAACAGGGAACATTGAACCAGGCAACTGGTTATCAACCTTCAAGGGAGTAACAAACCAATATATAAGAAGCCAATATATGATAAGCATTAATCAAGACTATTATTTTAGCAGAGTACAGGCAGATGTGGGGGGTTATATTCCTGGCTACTGCACATCTAAGCAAAATCATGTAAAGCCAGAGCACCCCCTAGAAAACTGTAAAGAAACGCACAAAAATCAGCAAATCCTTCCAACTTCCTCCACAACTCTTTCCGGCCTCCTCTGATCTCTTTCCAACCTCTTGGAAATTCCTTATGGATTTTTGCACAAGAAGGAAAAGGTTGTGATATCTGAGTTTGTAGACAGAAAAAAGTTTGGTTTGTGGAAAATAAAAAAGTTGTGTGTTTTTGCGGAATAAAATTTGGCATAAATTTTTAAAACTAATAGAAAATAGGAAGTCTTTTCTTTTTCTTAATTCACTTTTAGTTTTTATATTAAAAATGCTTGATATTTGAAGCTGACTTAGGTATATTGTTTTTTCTTATTTTTTCAAGCTTTTAGAAACATAGCTTTTTAAAAAAAAAACCTCTCTGCAACCTCCTCCACTCTCTCCACACTCCTACTCTCCAAACACACTCTAATACTCTTCCAGTGGCTGATGTGATTGTCTGTCATTCTTTCCTGCTCTCCCACACCATTTTTTCTCCCCACTCTGCATTTATTTATTTTCTGACGATCCACATGACGCTGCAATCGTGTACGTCAAATCAACATAAAATGCAATCTACCTGTAATCATACAATGTCTACTCAGAAATGTGCCCCATTAAGTTCAATGGCGCTTACTCCCAGGTAAGTGGGCACAGGATTTCACTTTCAAGCTCCTTTAGCTTAGTTACACAAAATAAAGCAAAGTCAGCATCTACAAAATCTTATCTTTGCTAAATAAAAAAACAATTAAGAAATAAGATTATTTTTGCAGGGTTTTGGCTCTTAATTTTTACAAAATGTACAGAATGTTTTGTGCTTAAACGAACTATAGTTTTAAAATTCTCGTGAATAACTAACTAAATGACAAATCATTTAGTGACCCACAGTCTTTCCAAGAACAAATGTGGTTCCAGAAAACCTTTATACAGTCCATGACTACCATCTTTAAGATTCCAGTTTCCTTGACCAGAGTTACTGCTATCCCTCATAACACCAAGGTTTTCTAAAAAAAATAATAATAATCAAAGATTTGTACCTGAAGCCAGTATAACTGGGCCCGTAAGCTTTGTTGGTGAGGTGACTGTTTGAATTCAATCTGTATGCCAGATAAGAAATCTCGCTTTATGCTACATTTGATTGGAAGGCGCATTTCCATTGGCATCTTGTTGAAGTTAACCTGAAAAACACGCATATATATTTAACCTCTGTTCTTTACAACCCCTCAATTTCACGCTGTTGGGATGGAGAGGTATTTCGTCTAGGACCCTAGATGCCTTTTTGGGATGTGTTTGGCCCAGTAAGAGCCCCTTTGAACAGCAGAGTGCTTCCATACCCTTATGCAGGGAAGGGCAGAACATTATTTCAGTGACCTTACAGACCACCAAATTGTTTGGGATAGGCAAGGACTGTTGTCACGTTCAAGGTGCTTGGCAGCTTTCAAAACTGTCATCAGCAGGTTAGTAGCAAACATGCTGGTTCCTAAGTTGTTTCTCATTCCCCTCCCCAAGCCCAACTGTGCTGCTTTCACCCAGGCCTGGGGCTTACACGTTCAAACTTAATAGCCTGCCTTGGCAGCAGCTGCTATTAATCTCACCCCTCTCTATCTCCTCTCTTTGGCAGTAAACCCAGCTCAAGCAAAGAAATATCATGTAGCTGGACAACTAAAAACTGTTGTCAGTTGCTGCCATTTTTGCCTAGGGATGCAAGTCAAGTGGAAGCATGGAAGACTTCCAGACTTGGCTGAGCACCAAACTCCAACTCCTCTAAGTTGCTCCTGGCAAACCTATTCAGGCAAGAACAGCAAGGGTGGGCAGCAGCCATTAGGGGCTGCCTGAGGAGTGCAGACCACTGAGGTGACAGAGGAAATATCCCTGGATCTCCCCTGCACTCTTTCCCAGCTTCATGATCTACTTAACCCGAGCCGACATGAGGGAAGACCTGGGTGGCAGAGGAGCAATGAAGGGCAGCAGCTCCCAGAGGACACTGCAGATTTTCCATTAGAGGTTTCTGGAATGCCTTCTGGGTGATTAAAAAAAGATATGGCAAGAAACTTTTCTTACACACTTGACTCACCAAATGGGAAAGTGACAGTGGATGGAGCAAGACACTGGTTCAGCTACCAAGCAGCTGGGTAACACTGAGAGGACAGTGGCAGCTGCCTTTCTACCTCAACAGGAGGCTCTCAAGGAGACACCCCTAGTTTTGCCCATTGTCTGTTTGTCTCATGCTTTTCCTATAACTAGAGTTACTTGGCTATGCCATGCTGAACAGTGTTACATTTGCCTTTGCTTGCTTGTCCATACTGTATCCAGTGGCAGAAGAAGACATTACAGCACCCAGAGCAGCAGAGTGATTGGCGTGATCCTTGGGGGGGGGGATCCAATCGCGGTGCGATCCTCCCGGCGGGGGCCGATCACAGCGCGGTGGTGCAATCCTCCCGGCAGGGCCAATCACGGCATGATGGCGCGATCCTCCAGGCAGGGCCAATCACAGCACAGTGGTGTGATCTTCCCGGTGGGGGCGGATTGTGGCGTGGCGGCACGATCCACCCAGGGAGGATTTTGTCTCTCCCCCTGGGATGGCACCCGGGGCGTACCGCTCCCCCCCCCCGCACCCCCTTCCTACACCCCTGACTGTATCTCCTCTATTTTGTCATGCTCATATACCTTGTGTTTCTCTGCATACACATGCAGGATTTGTGTATTATGCATTATGGCTTCCTAGGTCTATATGCAAGAAAGTAAGGAGCAATGGTGCCAGTCTGCATTCTCAAAATTATCTGACAGGGATTCAGAGATCAGCTTTTTGTTGAGTTGTTTAAAGCCTCGATATTCTCCACCTATATGAGGCAACTAACATTTATGAACAGAAGACTTTTGCAAAATGTCTTATTGTGCTCAGTAGCATAAATGCAACATGTACGTGATACCGCAGCATACCTCAAAATTGTTGTCTATTTTAATCCAATCAGAAGCCTCCACACCTCGCACAGAAATATGTTTCTGATATGCCTGTTCCAAGAGGCGTATTTGCTTTTGGTTAAATGGCTTCCACCTCTGCTTTGGTTTTAATTCCCAGACAATGCCTGAACTGAAAAATAAATACATTGGTGATTAAGTTAAATCTTTATTTTTTAAAAAGTAAAAACAATCCACAGCACTGTATTTTAACTAATCCAAATTTCTTAAGCTTTACATGGTGGAAGGAGCAGTGCTTAGACAAATATTTGTTTTAGGAAAATGAGAACCGATTTTGCTCTGATTTTCAAAACAGGACTTCTGTGAATTAACAGGCAGCCAGCTATTATTTATGAACAGTACCTGGTGATTCCTATGTAAGAAATTTCCTGTTTGTTTTCGTTGTTGACTAGTGAAAGCCCAACACTGTGAAGAGCAACATTTATTTCTTGATCCGGTTGCTCCATCTCCTCTGCTTGCCGGGCTTTAGAAACCAAGGCAACATCGTCTGTGAAAAGCAGAACCCTTTGGCGTCCATCCAAGAAAGAGACCCAATGTATCTGGGTATTGGAGTTGTAAGGAAACTGACCACACTCATCCTGGGTTGGCAGGAAGGAAAAGAAGAGGCTGTGTAACACAAAATGAACCTACTAATGTAGCACTGGGCACACTTTTGTCATTTTTAAAGCAAAATTAATTTGCATTAGCTTGTAGCAAGTGCAAGCAATGCAAACAAAATGAACACTGCTGTGTTGTGTTATGAATGGTAGGTGAAATGCAAGCCTTCTACAAGCTGGGGTTGTCTACAAAATTACATTGACTTTAAAATTTCAAAGTTAAAGAAGAAACAGAATTGTCGTAATATATTGAAAGGTACCAACGATGCATAGAAGGGCAGAAACAGATTTGAGTTGAGGGGCATTATAGATTGTTATAGAAATGGTTTCCCACGGGGTTCAGGCTTGACCGATTTTTCTTTCAACACCAAATACCTTAAGAAGATCATGTTCTCCGGAGTTTTGTGCATACACCCAAGTTAATTTTCTTATTCCAGTGGGATCTGCCCAGGCAAACAGCCTCATTCCCCTCGGCTTCAGTTCCATCTCTTCCTGTAAACCACTGCATGGAAAAAATAGAAACACAAGGTTAGTTATGGATGAACAAAAGTGCAACTGAATTCAGAATAAAAATATTATACATCCTATAGCAAAGCACCTCTCTCAAAAGATGGAAGAAAGCTCTTTCACATACCTCTGCTTGTATTTAAGAGAAGCCCATGGAGTATGATTTATGATCAAAGCAGGTGCCGCTCCCTCATGATAATCTGAGAAGTTAATAACTGTAGAATGATCAGACACGTTCACATCTACCAGGATCCCTGAGCTCTGTTGAAAATAAAATATATGGATACGGTACTAAAAGCTATGGCTTGATATCCACATAGCCTAATTCAAGCTTCACCATACCTTTTAGAGTTTATACTTCTAGCAAGCAGTTCACAGTAGCAACAAACAGCTGCTGGTCAACCAGACAACTCTGGCTCTTACAATGGGGCTCACACGAGAGTCCAGATGAGGTAACCCAAAATGAATGGAGTGTGAGAGTTCTGTCTCTTCCTTCTCAAAGGTGCTAGCAGCTTCTTGCCGGTAGTCCAAGCTGGAAGCTACACTTCAAATGCACCCAATTTACCACATTTGATCCAGCAACCAATATTATTCCTGCTCCTGGGAATAACCAGAAACCACGCAGCACCAATGGCTATAAACTTTAACCCCCCTTTTTACTAGCTAACCATAACATCATGGCTGTTTTATCCAAAGGAACCTGAGATTTACAGACCAGGCCCTGAACATGGATCTTGTAGCTTCAGGAAATTAAACTGTGTGGCTATGAAGAGTGAGGTCTTCTCAGTAATAGCATTATAGCTTCAAACAAGTTATGCAGGAAAGCCCACCAAGGTACCAATTTTAAGTCGCTTGTGAAAACATTTCTGTTCTTGTAAACGTTTAGAAAGCACCAGGTGGGAGGATCTACTACTTTTGCAATCTTTAAGCATTTAGAACAGCCTTGCATTTTAAAACCTTCATGTGGTAGCCATGTGATAAGGAATTTTATGCAGGTGAGTGGCCAGGCATAGAAAAGCAGTGGGCTGCTGTGCCTCCTGTCACTCCAACCCTGATCCCCAGCAGACTAGTAAAAATAGTTTCAAGCTAGTAGCTTTTGTGCATTTATATGCAAGTCTGGTTTATAGGTCTTTTTAAAAGCAAATATTGTTCATGACCATGTTTTAAAGTAAGCACAACAGGGAATAAAAAAATGCCATATTCTCACCAGTTCTTCTAGACTCAACAGAGTCCCATTGTCCTGTCTGCTGAAAAAGAATGGTTTGGTCACACGGTCACAGCCAATCACTCTGATGCACAGTTTTCCAGACAAATTTTCTGGCCAGAATGGAAGACACTAGTGGGCAAAATAAAAAGAGTTTCTGCTTAAAATTGGCAATAAATCCAACAAAAGACATCTAAAACAGAAGTACACCAACCATTTTAAAGGAACCATTACTGATGAGATTTGCAACCAGTGTTAGAAACTGAGATATGAAAGCTAGGAGCTAAATGGCACCTTAAACCCAGGTTATGGGCACAACAATGGAATGTCTAGGCACACTTTTTAAATAACAAAAATACAAAGCTGAAAATGAATGAACTGCAGCTAAAATATTATGTTCATTTTTCACATGGTTTACAAAAAAATATATTCACAAACTCTCCTTCATTTCCTGTGTACCATTCTCTAACCATTCTAACTCTCCTTGTTCTGTTATCCCATCTACGATACATCTTAATTGATTGGCTATATAATATATGTTGGAGAGGCCCAATCCACCTGTTTTCTGGGGTTTACACCATCATCTTTTCTTAATTCTAGGTTTCTTATCTCCATTACAAAATTTATTAATCGTACTTTACCAACCCTTTATCTGTCTCTGATATCTTAACTGGTAAGATTCTAAATAATGATAAAAAAATTCTAGACAAAAACTTCATTTTAATTATTGCTATTCTTCCAAATCAAGAAAGCTTAATTTTCTTATATTCCTCAAGCTTTTCCTTAATCTCCCTCTTTAATTTGTTAAGATTCTTTTGTTCTAAATTTTCTAAAGTTCTTGTTGTATTTATTCCCAAGTACTTTATTACATTTCTTAATTTTATCTTTTTCCTTCAAAAATTTCCTTTTCATCTTCATCATGGTTAAATATCACAATCTCTTATTTAGACCAATTAATTCACAATTGTTGTTTCTCCAATGTTTTTCAAATGTGCCTCCATTACCCCCCTAATATTCTTAAGTCTCTTCTCCGGTCTTCAGAGTAGCTGTAAGTGTGGAAGAAGAAAAAGGTCCTCCTTTCCTTCTACTCTGCAGTTTTAATCTGATATCTTAGACACAGTACTGCACCCAGAGATCAGAAGCAGCCCGTGCTAATGAAATTTCATGTCACAAAATGCAACGGGAGTTTTGAACACAGTTTGCCACATAAATAGATGATGATAGTTTCATGTTACAGCACAGTATTAAGAATGTCACTGACAGGAATTGTTCACCTTATTATATCAAAGAGTTAAAATTATTCCTGAACAGAAGAGTGAAATCCTGGTAGGTAGGATCTATTGCTCATTTATCTGTTGCCATTTTCTTATGGTCCCAGCAAGACTCCTTTTAGGTCTAGAGGTTCTAGCCTTCAGATCAAATAAAAACAAAATGTGCTTCAGAAATTTTCAGTGATGTGAAAGTGAGAAGCATTGCTTTCTAAATTACCTCTGAAGATGAGAAATAACTCCATTTATTAGTAGGAAGTGAACCATCAGCTCCCACTTCTCCCACTTCCAACTCGAAAGATGTTTTGTTTGCTATGGTGTAGAATGGAGTCAAAGTAACTATCCGAGTGAGATTGAAACTGCTCATTTTAATGCTGACGCCAACCTGCAAAAATGATATTATTAAAAATACTAATATAGGCACCATACAGTGTTTAAAAAACCTTTTCCCTTCCCTGACTGCTCAGCTCTCCAGGTTTAAATGAGAGGCAAGGGACAAATGTAGATTACTTATCTAAAAAGTGAAGAAGCCATCTAGTTGGCCATTTGGGTTTGAGAACAATCTGGTGATGGTGCTCAAGGGCTCAAGAGTTTAACTGCAAGGAATACCTCTCTAGCTCACTTACAGCACACACACATAGAAACACTCCTTTGTTCCTCACAAGCACACTGTGGATGTGTAAACTGAAATTATAAAGATCAGAATGTGATGGCTTTTGCCTGCATTTCCTAGCACTTAAGTAATATAAACCAGCCAAGAGTAGGAAAGTTCACTCTTGTCGTGGTCTTCTACTGCCACATGGTCTATAAAGGCTTGGTTTGGGTGGTCTTTTAATCCCCGTCAACTTCCTTTCAAAGATGTAACATCACTCTCTGCTTTTGGACAGGCATCATAGTCTGTGCACAAAGGACACCAAGGAGAGCAAGAGAAGTATCAGAAAGATGGCCTCGTGCACCCTAAATTATTATTGAAATTCAAGATGGATTTTGTTCTATGCATCTGGCATGAACAGTAATTAGTATAAGTACAGAACCCAGATATTACCAGAAAATCCATAAGGTTAGCTGGGCACTTTACACATCCGTAACTTCCTACTGTATCCAGAGAGAAACTATTAGACCACGTGCTGGTGGAGATGCTTAACTGGATCTACATCAGGAGGAGAGGAAAAAAACATATTAGATGCCAAAATCAGAGGACACTCATCTGCTTCACAGGCTTTGTGATGATTTAATGGCCAGGGATCACAGGAAAACAAACATGCTTCATGTGCAGAGACAACTCACTTGGAAAGCCTTTCATTTCTGGCTTCCTTGTCCCCATTTGCCCCAATCTTCCCTCTCAGCTGTAACACGTACATATCCCATCCCCCTTCTAGATTACTCAGAACCTTGCTTCATACAGGTATCACACAGAGACAACTTTCACCTTCTCCCTTCAAATAACCCCTTTTAATCCTCGCTACCCTTCCAATTCAAGCAGCACTCTCTCTCTCCCTCTAATGCATAGGGGGCTACCCACTTCCTTCATATATGTGCCCCATTACCAATTCTCTTGCCCCCACTCCACCCCTTGAAGAAGTCCCCTCATTCCCACTCCCTTCCAGCAGTCCCAGATTGGGTACCACACAGATGATCACTCTTGCCTGTCCTAGATTAACCTTCCTCCCTCCCCTCATTCCTCCAAATGCCCCCTTTAAGCCCAGTCACTTTCACGTGCCCAGCCCATAATTCCTCCAAATCAGGCCACAGAGCGTGTCTGGGTTGCAGGCCCTCACCACCTGGGTGAAGCTGTCCCAGGGGTCATCGCCCAACAGTAGGCAATGGCCCCATGGCAGGACCTCAGATGCCGCCTCCTCACTGCTGCCATCTAATGCTAGGCTCTGCATCTACTCCAGTAGCATATGCAGCTCCTCAACAGTCTCACTTTCCTTGGCACTGTTGATACTGAGGGCCACTTTCAGGGTGTGCTGCTGGAGCCCATTTCTCCTGGGCACTCACCCCGGCTCCTGCCATGATAGCAACCTGCAACCAGCTGCTGCGGGTAATAGAATTTACCAGCTCTTGCTAAGCACCCCTCTTCACCCCCTTGGCTCCATTTCCTCTTGTAGCAGCAACTCTTGCAATAGCCAGGAAAGCCAGCACCCTAGTTAAGAAGCCTACCCCTTAAAGGCCAGTATATGTGAACTTGGCATCATACCTTATTTTTGCTGAAAATGTTCCTTTTCTTGAAGGAGAACAAGATAATGTCCCTAAAATCCGCTGGGTGTTTTACATGCACATCTTCAGCACGGTACTGTAGAACACGAGAGGTTTTATTGATGATCCAGTAAGGACTGTACACAGACAGAACCATCCGGCTGCCAACTTTCCTAATGTGAATGTATATATCAACTGTTGTCGTGTCTGCAGAATTTGATGTGAAGCACACAGGAAAGAACTCTGGCAGCGAGTCACTGAGTCGAAAGTGTCCGTTCCAGTTTTTACCTTGATATTTTATCAGGACTAGTTCCATGATTTCACCACTGATTCTCGAATGAAGAACATCAGCAGTGCTCCCTTCTGGCAGTTCATGGGCCTCTGCTGTTCCCTAAAAGTAACCAGCAAAAATTATAGAATATTTTTTGGAAAATAGAGTATCAACACTCAAGGACATCTGCACATCTTTCTTATTATAAAGAAAGAAATATAAGCAATATCGATCAGAAAACTGGCACAAGGACATCTTAAGCCACAACCCATTTTTAACACAACTGAAAATGATGTAGAAAAGAAACAGCTTTAGGAATATTGCAATAAACACACAGTATTCTAATCATCTCAGCGTAAGACCCCAGGAGTCTATGACAACCTTCCCCAATCTGGTGCCCTCCAGCTGTTTTGGACAATTCTCATTTGCTTCTACTGGCACAGCTGTGATGGCTGGCACTAGCAGAAGTTGTAGTCCAATACATCTGGAGGGCAGCAGGTGGGCAAACACTGGTCTATGACATAGTTGCAAGTCGTGCAGTAACCTTCTTCCTCCTTCTGTTCACCCACCCAGGTCCTGCAAGAAGAAGCAGTAGCAAAATTGGGAATTTTTAAGAAAATGAGCCAGTTATACCTCCAAGTCTTCAGAACTGCAATGATCCAACCATATGCAAAAATCATAAGGCTGTTCATCTCACAGACAAAGACACACTTAATGAAAAGTGGTTTTAAAATTACAACAGGCAATTGGAATTAAGATTTATGAGCAAGGATTTTCAAGGCATACCAAACTTAAAATATGTTACAGAAGAAGGAAGCAACTCTATGAAGGATCAAATCATCCCTGGCATTTTCAAGTTATAACAAAAAAAAATCCTTCCAGTAGCACCTTAAAGACCAACTAAGTTAGTTCTTGGTATGAGCTTTCGTGTGCATGCACACTTCTTCAGATATCTGAAGAAGTATATCTGAAGAATATACTTCTTGGTATCTGAAGAAGTGTGCATGCACACTTGGTATCTGAAGAAGTGTGCATGCACACGAAAGCTCATACCAAGAACTAACTTAGTTGGTCTTTAAGGTGCTACTGGAAGGAATTTTTTTTGTTTTGACTATGGCAGACCAACACGGCTACCTATCTGTAACATTTTCAAGTTATGTTATATCCAGTCCTGAGATGCTATACCTCAAGCAGATATCGTAAAGAGTAGGGCAGAAGATTCCGCAAAGTGAGTGTTGGATAGAGATGAATAATGTAGGCTGGATCCCAGTTCTCCCCATGGGATGCAATGAAGTTTAACTCATCAGGCACAGCAGCAGTATTCACTATCAGAGGCAGAAAATTGACTTCAGTTGATGGACACTGTAGCATACACTTGACTTCGTTGCTCCTATGAAGCTCTTCTCTCCAAGATATGTAGGTTGTGGAAGGATTATACTGACCATCTAAGATCCCAGCTGGCTGAACAAATAGCTGACATCTAAGCTCAAGCACAAGAAGGGAAGGAGGGAGAAATCAAGTCCTTGTTAAATTTTGGGGTTCTTTATTTAAAAAGTAAAACTGCTTAAGAAATCTGAAACAAATGAAAAAAATACCTATATGAATCTAATGGAACATGGAATTCCTCTTCAGGCTTAGACACACCTATAGGCTCCAACAGTTTAACATTCTTAACAAATTTGTAAATTGTAAATGGGACAGAGAAGTGGTTCTTAATCTGAAATTAAAACACAGCAGCATATTTTACCAGTATGTATAAAAAAGTGGTAAGCAGCATTTTATAGCATTGTAAACAATAAAGGAGCCAGCAAACCATGTTGATGTACCCCTCCTAGCAGCTAAGATACTATTTGACAATACTCTACCCAAACTTTGACCCAAGTTTAGCCTTGCAATTAAATGCAGCGATCTGCCATTTATATTTCTTTGGGGCATCTTTTCCGCCCACCCAAATCTAAAGCAGCCTTCAAATCAACCAGAGTAATTTAACAAAGCATTTTAGAACACAATAATCATGCTTTTAACATACAACATGATCATTTACCTGAAGCGGAGAGCGTATGGTAACAACTTTATTTCCTTCTGCTGCATCTATCTGCACTACAACAGAATCCGAGTGATCACTCTGAGGATTTCTTACATTGTGAAGTCTTCTTCCTGGTTTTGCTATGGGAATATTTGCCACCTCTGTGTATCCTTCAGGTCCTGTTTTTACAACAACAAAGCAACAACAAAATAAAAAACCTACCCCTTTTATTTAAATATATACAAGAAGTAATATCTCAGTCCCGAAGACTTACAAGTTGCATGGCATATTCAGTTTAAAAAGGATCAGCAAGTGTCAATCTACTCTTCCTGTGATTGTATCTCTTCATACAACGATGATATCAGAAAACACAGTCAAATATCTCCTTCCTTTGGAAAGCAAAGTTTTCCAGGAGGAATGCAGAAGACTGAGGGGGAACCTGAGTTGCTTCTTTTCTAGCAGCAGAGGGAATTTGTTTTGTTTTATGGCTGTTATGTGCAAAAACATCTAATTGCTTGTACTTCTGAAGTAGTCCAGTAAAAGGAGGGGTGCATCTTGTGCTTTTTCTGAATGCATGGGAAACACTTAACTTGTTAATCAATCTAACATTGCTCATTACAACTATTCTTACTCAGAATTGATTCTAACTTAAGCACAGGCATTTCTAGAATAGTGAACAGTTCATATACTTAGTCTTGAGTAACTTACTCCCTACCAGAGTTGTTTGCCTGGTCCCCCTCCCTCCCCGATTAACCCTCCTAAACACACGCAGCATTCTTTACATCTTACCAATGCTCAAAGTGAATAGAGAACTTTCCTGGCGATACATTGCAGATAACTTTCCTCTGTGTGGGGTCTCCACTGTAGAGTATTCAAATTCCAAGTTCTGATCAACTGCTATATCATGAATATCTTCTTTTGTAGCTAATCCAACAACCTGGAGATTTCTGCATGTATGAACTTTGAGGGGAAGACCCAGAGCATTTCTCACAGTAAAGGGAGCCTTGTCTTTTAATGAATAGTCATACGTAGAGGCAGTTCCTTCTGAAAATCCCTAAGATGAAGCAAACATTTTAAAGTATACATGGACTATAAATGTTCTTGGGCTACTCAATATTCAAAGCTATCAGAGATTAAAGTTGACCATTAACAGCAGAAGAATGAAAATGAGGTATAAGAAAGAAATAAGCTGAAAAAGATGGGGTAATGGTAACACAGAACTAGACTGAGAAGTTTTAAGGGAGCTCAAGCGCTCGTAGACTGAATTTGATGAAGGCAGGAAGCGACCCAGAGCATCAAGGAAGCAGCATCCTACTATCAAAGCATTTCTTCCTGCCTGTAACCTTTAATGCTTTTCTTCCCCAACTATTCTATATTATTTCATTTATTTAAATATTTTCTAGACCTTTTAACTTTAAAATACAATAAAACATAAAAGCAGCATAGTATAAATAATTATACATATCATTAAAAATATGAACAGCAAAATATAGCAAAAGAAGTTATAAGCAGTAAAATAGAGCAAAAGAAATCCAGGAAAGGCCTGGGCAAAAAATATGTTTTTCAGGAGCTCCTTAAAAAAATATTGTTTTCCCTGTTATGTTGATAAAGGGAAATAGCTCTCCTTGACAGGATTAACCAAGGATCTGAATCAACACCTTTCTCTTCCACCTTCCCCCCCCCCATGACATCAATTTGCAGCATGTTCAGTATAAAAGAAAACATTGCTCCCTTAAACAGTCAGCAGCTAAACTGAAACAGAAAGAGAAAAATGCCACCTCATAATATGTAATCAATAATTATCTTCTCCCTTAAGTTAATCAAATTACCACTTGAAAGGGCTTGATTACAAATAACCTCACCACAATGCATATGAAATTACCTTAGCTAGATTGCTAAAGACAGTAAGACAGCATTTGGATATTGTTACATTCATGGTATCCTTTGAAGATATATTGATGACACTTTGAGGTTCTGGTAGAACTATGAAGTCATCTCCTGGCAACAAACTTTTATCTTGTAAGGGGTTAGTCTTCATCTAAAATAAATGCAGCATTATTAAATTATTGCCTATTTGAAACTTTGGAAATTGAACTGCGGAGGCACAATTTTAAATTATGCTAACATTTAGGTTTGCAATTTTGCTTTAGACCAAGAATTATCTTTCTGTTTCGTCAATGGAAATATACAACAATACAAGTATTCCACAAAGATATTGACAGCTTTTAAGTATGTATAACTTAGAAGATTAAATGGTGAATTTAATGAACGCAAATGACGATTAACATTAACTTCATACATGTAAGGAACAGGAAGACTTGGCAAACATGGAATTAAATTTCAAATTAATTTTTAGAAACTTCTAATTTAACAGCTGCTTATAAACAGTCCATGTTTCAGAATCTAAACATGGAGTACAGAAGGTATATATTCAACAGAGAATTTGAATAATCAGAGAAAGTTGAACTAAATATTTTTTTAACTTGAAATATGATAGTTTAATAAATTGTGCAATGTAAGATTTTAATTATCTTTTGGTGTGTGTTACTGCCATTTATGCTGTAAGCAGCCCTGAAAGCCTGTTGGGTTGTGTGGCTGATTAGAATTTGAAGCAAAGACAGAATGAGACTATGCCACTACAAAACCAAGTCCAGGATAAGCAACTGCTAGCATCCTTAAATGAAGCCTTCCACCAACCTATCAGGGACTGATGGGAGTTGTAGTCCAAAACAGGAGGAAGGTTGGAGGAAGGTTGCCTAAAATTCATGGCAAAATACACTTTGCTTTTCAGCTGGCAAAAAAAAATGTAATATCCAGACAGGAATAACAGTTTGACTTTTCATTAATTAATGGTGTTTATATTTATATATCTGTATTTATAAAAGGTTGCTTACTTCTAACTTTAAGTCCCATTGACGTCTTTCATTATCAACTCGCTCAATAAGCGGTTCCCAAACTGCATTTGTTTCATTGTAATAGTGAACCTGCGATACAATATTGAGAACATAAGAGCTAATATTATTTAACATTAGGCTTCATTTCAATCTAGTACACCTAGGTTGAGCATAATAAAAACTTAAGAAACAAAATTCTACATGCACATGGAACAAGTACCTAAAAATAATTTACAGGTGTAACTCAAATTATCATTAGACCCAGCAACGGCAGACCATGCCTCAAATATAAAGCATCAATCACTTCTTATATTTACATACCTCCAGTGTCATGTCAGCTGTGGCCGCCATGAGAGAAGACCAGTTTTTCACTGATCCTGAAAATGTTGATTCTGCTAACAGTAAGGGAACAGTGGAATGCCCCAAACCACACTCCAGAGTGATCTGAACAGCTTTCACCTCAACAACCAGGTTCTCCTTCTTCACACACTGCTCGTTAGCACTGAATGTTTCGGTTGCTTCTGTGGCCATGTCAACACCAAGAAACCAGTAGTTACACTGGTCAACAGACTTGATACCCCAGAGGTCCACCATATTGCAAGCAGTCTCACCAGATCCTTCATCCTTCAGGTTTGATTTCATGGCAGCCATGATTGTAATTACAGTATTGAGAATTATTGGTGAAATCTTTAAAAGGGGAAAAAAAGCTGAATTAACAAGTTTCAGTGTTTTATATGCACAACATGTAACAATGTGTGTTTTATGGCACCACAGTGGTGTTCAGTAAAACATCTACCTTGTGCAAGGAAATGACTTTTAAATGGAACACTGGCCATTTCCCCTAAAGGGGCCTTCTCTGGCAAAATATGTGAGGCACACAGTGGGTTTCTCACTTCTCAAGTTTAGTCCATGCAGGAAACTTACAATTTACTTTGCAGGCACCTCCTCTCTTGCCAGTCTTTAGTCTTCATTCATGGCAGAGGACCCAGCTCCTTAAGAAGTCCAAAGGGTGTCCTCGCTTTTATAGCCACTGAACTCTGCTGCCCTTCTTCCCTATCCTGCTCTATTCCAGGGTTAGTTTCCTGAACAAGAACAGGCACCACAGGCACAGTCTCTGGTGGTGGTGAAAATGACTGACAAGAGAAAGAGTCTCTTGGTGTACACTGTACAATGCTCTCTTAGCAGCATTAACCAGATGAGGAGTCTGAAATTTTAAAAGTGTTGCTGTTCTGGTCTACATTTGGCATTTTTGCTTTTCTTCTTTTTGTCTTTTTGGTTTTCTTGTGGGGGGGGGACTCCAAGGAGGTGGTGGAATAAGCCCTGTTGCATTCTTTTACTTTTGTGCTTTGTACTTCCATCCTGACGCCTTGGCTAAATAGCCCATTAAGGCTTATTGTATTCTAGTAATAATGCATTTTTCCAGTTGTTCCTGTGGAAAATTGTGGGGCAAGCTGCTGGTCTAGGTAGAAGCACATATTTAGGAATGGACTATAAAGATGCACACTCATGCTGTCCTGCGAGGGCCCCTGGCAGCTGGTCTCAGCATTGTTGCCCATGTCCCACAATGAGAAAGATCTTTCCTCCAAACATAGGAGTAGAGTCAGGGGAGAGAGAACAACTCTGGGTGAGGTGTTCCTCTTTCATTTGGGCCCCCTGAGGATGAACCACTTGGTGAATGTATTTATTTTAGAGCATTTTAACCCATTTAAATTTTTATTAAAAAAAAAATCTAAATGGTGCAATATAATTAATAATAATAATAATAATAATAATAATAATAATAATAATAATAATAATAATAATAATTTATTATTTATACCCCGCCCATCTGGCTGGGTTTCCCCAGCCGCTCTGGGCGGCGGCTTCTAACAGAATATGAAAATACAATAGTCAAATAAACATTAAAAGCTTCCCTAAACAGGGCTGCCTTCAGATGCCTTCTAAAAGTCTGGTTGTTGTTTTTCTCTTTGACATCTGGTGGGAGGGCGTTCCACAGGGCGGGTGCCACCACCGAGAAGGCCCTCTGCCTGGTTCCCTGTAACTTGGCTTCTTGCAGCAAGGGAACTGCCAGAACTCAGCATACAACAACAACAACAACAACAACAATAATAATTACAGTAACAGATAAAATAGAGGATCAGAATAGAAAAATATATGGTCTAAGTTCAGTAACCGAGTTCAGTGGAAAAGCTGGCATCTAAAACAAATAATAAAGGGACCATCCCATATTACTGAGGGAAGGGTGTTGTAAAGTGCAAGGGTGGCATCAGGAAAAGGCACACTACAGAGTCACCACAAAACAGCACTCTATAAGGTGACATGTATTTTAAACCAGTGATAGGCCTTTCTGGAAATTGTCATTATAATACCATTTACTAACCTTTACAATAAATTCTTCTACTATCACTGTCACACTCTGCATTTCTGAAGTACGCATCACAGCTTCCATAGTCAGACAGCAAGGTTGTACAATCTTAGAGAATACAAGCATACTGTTAGAAATGCCCTCAAACTTACAGCAGCATGAAAGTTATTTGATTTAATTCTAATTAAGATAAATAGTAATGCTTTGCTGAAGTATCCTATTTTGCAATAAGGGGGAGGGAGTACTGAGAGGAAATCAGTAACTAAAAAGTATACTCTCCCACAAGGAGAATAGGAACTGGGTAATAAAGCGACAATGCATTAGTATAAGCACAACTGTGATGAACAGGGAGCAATAAGGAGCAAGCATGTTTACTGAATGGAACTAAATGCCAGGAAAACCATATGTAAAGGTCTCAGCCATCCAGAAGGTTATTCCCAGATAATACAGCACTATATTCAATTGTGTAGAACCACCTTTTTCATTCCAGAACCAGCCAGTTGCAGAAATGCAGTGTCTCAGAAGTGCTACACGGCTTGTGAGTGAAAGGAGTTATTCTCTCCAGCTATAAAAGATAAACTACAGAACTTACTGTTGTAATATTCTTCTCTTCTTTCTTTCGGAGGAAAGGGCAGGCCAGCACTTTCAAGTCATGCACTTGAGCATTCATACACTGATGAAGAGGGCTAGTTGACAAACTGAAATCACATTGGAATGAAGCTACTAAGGCAGGAGCATCAGCCTTTGTTAAGTTGGCCACAAACACAATTTCTGGTTCTATGATCCGTGTCAATACTGTCATGTTGGGCTGCGGTGATCCATCTAGAAAAGTTTAAAATTTAGTTCAGTCTTGATTTAGCAGCCAGTCACCACAACAGAATGAAAAATATACCTCCACGGCACCACCATGAAATACAATTTTTACAATAGCGTACTTCAGAAAATTTGCCCTAGTAGTTGCATCCAGGATGCATAAATGTGACTGTACTGTTGGCAATATTGTGCTCCTTGCTACTAATAACTGTTTCAAATTTTACTTCACAATTTAAACATCCGGACAAGTCATTTTCTCTGATTTCATAATAGAAAAGTCTAGTGTTTCTGCTGTATGTGACATATGCATTTTCTGTTGATAGGGGATCCACTTATATAGGTATACCGATGCAGGAAAGCATAATAGAAATACTTGCATGATTCACCCATCTACTTTTCAAAAAGTTGTCTGATTATTTTGGTTAGGTTGAACTAAACCAAGCACTGATTCACTACCCAAAGAAAAAAAATGTTATCTCCAAACAATGGAAAACAAAATAAATGGTTTGTTCACTGCAGTGCTCATAAAAGATACCTAAGACCAAATGACATTTGGTGGTGAACAGGGACACAGTTGACAAGGAACTCTTTTTTGCTTGCTTGCTTCAGAAAGATAGGAATATACTTCTCTAAATTTAAACTAAATATAATGGGTGGATAAAAGGCAAAGGTAAAGGACCCCTGGACAGTTAAGTCCAGTCAAACTTGACTATGGGGTGTGGTGCTCATCTCACTTCAGGCCAAGGGAGCTGGCGTTTGTCCACAGACAGCTTTCCAGGTCATGTGGCCAGTAGGACTAAACCACTTCTGGGGCAACAGGACACCATGATGTAAACAAGAACACATGGAAACACCGTTTCCCTTCCCGCCACAGTGGTATCTATTTAGCTACTCACATTGGTATGCTTTCAAGCTGCTAGGTTGGCAGGAGCCGGGACAAAGCAACAGAAGCTCACCCCGCTGCATGGATGCAAACCACTGACCTTCCAGTCAGCAAGTCCAAGAGTCTCAGCGGTTTAGACCACAGCGTCACCCGCTCCATATTGGGTAGGATACAGAAGCTGTGGGAGCAGAAGACTGCCCGGACAAAGCTATTCCTCTCCACTATAGCCCACTGAAAAGAACCCTGTCACACAAACTGTTTAGTTGCCCAGAAACATTGTTGAAAAGTGCCAATATTTCAGATTAGCTTTTACTGCCTTAATACACATTCACACCCTGTTTAAAATTTTAACTGACATCAGTGGGCTTAAGCATGCTCAACTATGCACGAGTATTCATTGTTTTGGTTTTATTGTTTCAGATGTGGAACTGTGTCAACTGAGAGAGTTCTTTTGCTGACCTTTATCTGGTTTAGGTTTGCCATGAGTGGTATATTTTAACTGAATCTGGGTAGATCCTTCCATCGACGCTGTTGGCATTGATTTAACGAAGAAATCTGCTACCGTCAATAGAAACTCCACACTGGCACACAAATACAGTTTGTCCAAGACAGATATGATTTCACTCCCGTTTTTATCTTGCTTGTAGTTGAGGTCAATCATGACACTATCATCTGTGCCATCTTTCTTATCTATCATTCTGAAAAATAAACAAATAATAAAGCCAGAAAACAAGCTGAAGAACTGCTTTCCTGAAAGGATTTGTAGTTTAGTAGCCTTCCTTGGGAGGAAGGGCAGGGTATGAATTCAACCAATAATAGTATTTTTCATACAATTGCAACAAAAGATGATGCTACTTAGAACGTGACTGCATTGTAACTGAAGCCAATTGTCAGTTTTCAGCATTTTCCTAGTTTGAATACAGCTTTCTTTGTTCACCCAGGGCCACCTAGCCCAGTCATTAGCCAAAAGGAACACTAAAGGGAGTTTTCTTTCTCCACCCACCCACCAACATTCCCAGAGAGAACTCAGCTACCACTTCCCTTCCCTTGCATCGTGACTCTTAAATAAGCTATAAAGCCTAAAGCAGAGTTTGCACTTTATTTCATGTGCAAGACCAAGTTTCTTACTACAGGAGCTCTAGAAATATTAATAATGACATCAGGGTCTAACCTTGAGGTTGCTTTCTGAATCCCTTCTCTGAGATCATCCAATGTACATGTTTTCAACTTAGTATTAATATCCATAGAACCATTTGAAAATATCTGTCCTGATGATGTCATAAGATGCAGTCTGAGTTCTCCAAGACACAAGCTGTTATCGTGAAGTGAAAGCTGAGATTTCTACAATACATATAAATAACCAAGGTAAAAGAATTATATGCAGAACCTAGAAGACTGAAAGTGCATACTTTTACAATCTACTTGAGGACAGAAGCACATGAGGACACAATTGTTATTAATGCTTTAATAATTTAAATGTTCGCAAAGGAGAAAAAAATCTATATGAAGATTTTAATATTTCAAAGCTTGCCACAAATGGAGGACACTAAAATGAGATAGGCAAACTAGATTCAGTGTGCTAGGGATATCATTCCCTCTACTGCTGATATTCAGGATGAGTAGTGTAGCCAAAACACCACCACCTGCTCACAAGAGAAGTATCATCAGGCTTGGTGGAGCCCAGAGGCTTGCAGAAGTACAAAAATGGTGGGGGGGGGGGGAGACACAAAAGGCCAACTTCCCCCCTACCCCCAAAGGCTAACAAATTGTGTATGCATACAACATATGCCTGCTTCACCCAGGTATGATGTGATGAAAAAGAGGGGTCAGAACCAGGGTTTCTGTGGCAGACTTTGTAAAGCCATTATGCAAGATCTTAGCTGAGAGTGCTGGGAGAAGGACTCAAAGTGAAGAATGATGTTATGGGGAGGTAAAGAAACAGTCCAAGGGCTCGTCTAGACTTCCTTTTGCGCTGCACTTTCCAGGCATAGATCTTCACTTTAAAGCTCAGTGTTTGAGCAGTTTTGTTCTTTGTTGTGGTGCTTTCCCCGGGAAAACTCATGTTTTACAGCTGAATCGGGACAAACTGCAATCCGCAGAAACCTCAATTGCCATTTGCTCCAATTTAGCAGCAAAATGTGGGTATTCCCAGGAAAAGCAGCAGAGCCAAAAAAGAACCACTTGGACACAGAGATTTAAAGTCTGAACCTGTGCCTAGAAACACGGCACAAAAGGAAGTCTGGATGAGCCTACAGAGGCAGAGGATGGAGGAGACTGGAGCAAGAAGTGTCATTGAGAGCAGAAATGCAGCAAAGGAAAGGGGCTGACAAATGAGTGAAATTAAAAGACAATGAGGAAGAGAGGAGAACAATCTGTGAAGCTGGGCAGGGAATGGAGCTGGAGAGGAGCAGAACTGACAGCAAAGAGGAGACAAAATGGAAGGGAAAGTGGGCAGAGAGGAAGGAGGAGGACACTGTGGGAAGGGAAGTAAGAGGCATCAAAACATGAGATTGTATTTAACACCAAGCTCATTAATTATGGTAGACAATATGTTAACTTATAATGCTCTTTTTCTTTAAACAGTATGATTTTATCCAACATTATCTTAATTCATATTTACTCCAAAGGAAAATATTTTTCATGTTGAGGTGAAACAAACCTGCTCAGCATCAGAATTGTAGAGAATAATGGAAAGCGATTCAAAATTGAATTCAAACTTTAGGGTCACACTCTCCTTAGGCTGTGTTTCATGAAGAACTCCTTCTCCCGAAGTGATGAGACTACCTGAAACATTTTAGAGATAAAAAGTAACACTTGAATCTGCAGCATTTTGGAGATCAATGCACATCAACTGTGCTAAGATTTAAAAATTAGCTGCCAACTCTTCTTTGATCCCATAAACAAAATACCTTGCTTAAGACCAAATACAGTATCTTATCGTAATTACTATAATCAACTTAGCTCAACTTATCACCTTCATGGAGATCAGCATCAGTCGGGCTTTTGCTTTGTTTGAGCATCTGAGCTTCTGGTAATGTTGACTGTATAACCCTGCTTGGCGCAGCAGCTTCTCCAAGATTTTCCAGCAAAATTTTCATGAGCAGGGTCAAATCATCTTGGCTGAGAGAGATCTGTAAATAAATTAAACCATTTTCCCCCTCAATAAAGCCACTTTTTAAAAGTTTTGTATTTAAAAAATACCTTGCAACTCCCATTTTCAATCAACACCTGTCTTGGACTCAGGATTGCACTGTAGTTTCTTGAAGTTGAGCATTACACTCTCCAACTGTCAGGTAACAGAATTGGGGGACTTTACTCATGCATAGTGCCCCCACAGCCTATTATAATAAAAAATGCAAGCAGTCCTTGCTCTCCGTAATGTTAGTCACATGAACAATGTTATGAAAGTAAAAACCAGTAAAAAATATAATATCCAGTAGAAAATCCTGGAATCCCAGCAACCATGAAAATTCTGTTTGGTTGAATCAGTTGTCACCTACTTCATATTGTAAATATTTGCCCATGCAAAAACATGTCAAAGAACAGTCAGGAATACTTCTATGTTTAGCAAACAGTATTATGTCAAATAACCTTCACTGTTAAGTAGAGATAAACCTAGCTACCAGAACAAATTAATGGGCTCAGTAAACTCGTCATGGCAAAAGCAGCAAGTGATTAGGTCAATAACTATTAAGCCCCGAGTTATAATTATTATCTCAAAATATTTGCAATAGGTTTATCTCCATCTAGAACATGGAATTATCAAGACTTCCCATGGCCTTACCTGCATTGGCTTCAAGTCTCCTTTAACTGTAATCCCTGGGATCTGTAGGTACCAAGCTGCTGCTAAATTCCTCTGGACTGACAGCAACAGATTTACTGGCTGCAAAATTTCAATATCTGGCTGAGAACCACTGCCTATTGTGGTCCTACAAAACAAAGGTTGAAACGTTAGGGCACACAAGATATCTGCAGTCTCTCCATCCATTGCTGAAACAGAACACATGGATTATTTGGTCAGCTCTATGAACTATCACCTTGTGTGCTAAAAGCAGCCCTTGTCCTGTGACTGTTTCTAGTCAAGAACAAGAACCACCTGGCCATCTGTCAGGGTTTCTTTAGTTGTGATTCCTGCATTGCAGGGGTTTGGACTAGATGACAGTTGGATTCCCTTCCAATTTTACAATTATTAGAAATGAAGATTCCATTATACTGAATGAAGCCTTCGCCCCATCAAGTGTAGTACCATATACTAGCAGCAATTATCCAAGTTTAACTCAGGCAGTATTTCCCCAGCCCTGAAACAACACTTCAAATGCAGAAGCCAGAATGGGTGGGGAACATGTAGTGCTCCAGAGTCTACTGGAATACAACACTCCTTCATCCTTGACCATTAGAAGAGACTAATGGAAGTTGGAGTCTAATAGTATCTGGAAGGCCACATGTTCCCAACTCTTGATGGGAATATATCTCCACAGTGGAACATCTGTTTCCTCTTCAAGGTCTGTTAATGTGCAACTGTGCCAGCTTTACGTTACGGAGAAACCATGCACCTACAGGTATATGAAACAAGTCGTATCACTTGCATCAAATATCACGCACACTTAAATCAAATTTCTCTCTCTCTATCTCTCATGTTAAAGTCACACCAGGAAGATTTCAGCAAAACCACAGTCCAATTAACCACCACAGTTAATTACTTCCAAGTTGGAGGGTGGTTTGTCTGACCAGTTGGGTGATGCTCAACCTGCTTTGGGTTGGGTTGCCCTCCTCCTGTATGGACAGGCTTGCAGTGTGGAGGTGCTCTTAGATCTAGCACTATGGCTCAGATATCCTTGGTGGTAAAGAGTGCCTTTTATCAGTTTGACTGATCTATCAACTATGACCCTATCTGGACAAAGATAGCCTTGTGGCATGTTATCCATGCTCTAGTAATTGTATTATTGTATTATTGCAATGCATTACACTTGGGGCTGTACTTGAAAACTGTGGATACTACAATTGGTCCAGAACGATGGTCAGATTATTAAGGAAGATAGATAAATATAATCACATTATGCGAGTGATTTGTCATCTTCGATGGCCTCCAATCTATTTTCAGGCCCAATTTAAAGGGTTACTTTTTATCTTTAAAACCCTAAATGTAGCAATCTTCGCTTCTGACCCATCCCCTTGTCAGAGTGAGCAAACACTGCTCTTCAGTCACCTTGAGCTGCAACCTTCTTTAGGTAGGGGGATGAAGGAAGCTCTACCTCTTACAGCACAGTAGTGACATTCCCCAGTTCTACACATCCACAACAGCTGACTCACTGCCCAAGATCCCTACTGACTTTATCCTTGAAAACCTTATCATATGGAAATATTTTCTCATTAGATGTATTGTCAACTCACAGCCCACCAGGAGAAACTATTGTTGGCATTTACATAATTTATATCCTATGATCAAGAGTTAATCTTGAGTTAAATAGGGGGCAGGGGCAGAATATTCATACCTTGATATCTTTAAATGTGTTAGTTGTATATCCATTTTGTCAATCACTGGAGGATTAGAAGACTCTTCTCCAGGAACCAGGCTAAATTCATTCTCAACTCTGATTAAGCCAAGATCTGCTACCAATACATTGTGAGAGATGGATGACTGAGGAATTACTATAACTGGAGCTTTGAGATTGATGTCCATTGAAAGTCGGAAGCTCTTTTTAGCAAAATCCTTCACACTCAAAGCAGCCATTTCAGCAGCTTGAACTGTGGCAGCACTCAGGGCGTCTTTTGCAGTTTGGAAGTGATTTAGGAAGTTCTGTGAAAAGGTATAATTATGCAGCACAATAGCTAGTTTATAATGCTAACAGCAACCGAATAAACAAAGATAAGAATAGACACTTCAACTCAGGATGTGGACAGCACAATCAATAGGGTGTTAAAACAGAACTGTGATGAAAATTGTTGAAAGTAATAACCTGTTCCCTATTTTCTTTTTCTTTTTTTATGGCCAAGGATTAATGTGACTTGAATCAAAACAGCAAGTCTGAATTCAGACTCCAGATCTTGTCACAGTCATGACATCATCATCATCACTATGATCCAATGGAAAAAGCAGGACTAGGAACAACCATCATGCTGGGATACAAAAGAATGGTACAAATTCTGCACACCTGGGAGTTCGGTTCGGAAGTGTCTTTAAAAAATATTTTAAAATTAAAATGCAATAATGAAAAATAAGTTCATCTCTTACCAGTAGTGACATGAAGAATTTATGCAGATAAACGATTTGAATGCAGCCCACTTTCAGTGACATTTTACCATCCACCTTGGACATATCTGTATAGGCTTCTTCTTCTGTAGCATCTGGATAAAGTGACATTGCAAACCGAAAGACTTCATCTCCCACTATTGAGACAGTCTGCAAAGATAGTATTCATTCAGCACAATCATGCTCTTGTAGATTTCTATAGGAACATTTTACACCTTTCTCAGTGTTTATTTTTCAAGAATAAGCTACATTTTTTAAAAACATGCATTTATCCCCTATGGAGCTTCAAGCAACATTATGAAAGATAAATAGCAAGTCCTTAAATCCGTGGGTATAATAAGGACTCTGTCTGATCAAGCCAAATTAATGGACCTCCTTTCTCTGCACTTGCTGCATTCAAACTGTCTTCACAACAATAATCATAATGTACACCACATATGGATTTTTGAATGAAAGCAATCATAGGCATATTACAACTATTTGAGACCATTTATACCTTTTGTTTAGCCAGAGAAAGAATCAAGCACCAGTTTTAAAAAATAGCATACAGTAGAGGACATATTCCTAGTTTAAGCAAGGTATGTCATGCTAAAAGCACAGTTTTGTCACTAAAGTTCACATTTAAAAGCAAACTGTGATGCTCTTCAGTTTGTCAGAGATTGGAGAAAACTCCCATCATCTTCTGTTTCTTCCATGCTCAATGCTTTGCTTCCTCACCACCCAGCAAAAGAAGTATTCCATACTGCCTCAAAATGCATACCCTTTTGACTTTTTCGGCCCTCATTTCATTTACCAGCACAGTTTCTAAAACTGGCAGGCATAAGGCAAGACAAAGTCTGAAAATCTGTTCCTATCAATTTTCTTGAGCCTTCCTGTGAAGCACAGATGGCTCTCAGCTTAACAACCTCACTTCTCATATTCACCTTTTTATGAACTGTATTAGGATCAACGTTTGTTATTATGAAGTCACGAAGCCTGGCAAACATTTCTGTCTGTTTCGTCATTGTAAAAACAGAGGCTTCCATACCTGGCAGAAAAAAACAAAGGAAAATGTTCAGCTTTCAATTCAAAACAGTAGTGTGATAAAAGAGGATTTCTTAAAGAGTGGTTAGTTATTCATATCAGTATTATGAAATAACTAAATCCTATGGCAGTGATATAGCAGTGTGAATCTGCTCCGAGGCTGGATAGGAAGATGATGGAGGCCACTCTGCACTTACTACAGAAGACCATGATCTAAATACATCAAAGAGAGTCCAGAGCTTGCTTCCATGCTATGGGCACAAGAACATAGGAAGAGCTCTGATGGACCTGGCCAGTGGCCCATCTTGTTCTCACAGTGGCCAATCAGATGCCTGTGGGAAACCTTCCAATAGGACCTGAGCACAACAGCACTCCTGCTCCCTCCCTTTGGCTTCCAGCAACTGGTATTCAGAAGCATATATATATTGAACTCAACAGGTAAAAAAAAACCTATTAAGCAAACTGTTAGTTTCCCTACATTTAATTAAGGATATATTTCTATGATTCACAGACATCTTCATATGCTCAAAATGGATAATATTTTACAAAAAATTAATAAAATGTCTATGCAATTTCAAATTACAGAAATTCATTTACCTTGTATTCGGATATCAGCAATGTCACCTTTCTGATCACAGACTAAAATGTTGAAGGCACTCAATTTGGCAGTGAGCTTCAGGTCAAACCCACCATCGTGGGTCACAAGAGCAGAAACTGCGCCACAGAAAGACACATTAAACAACAACTATTAAACAATAGTTTTCCAGTTCGGATGTTAATGGGAAACTGGTTTTAAGGAATGCCTCCCTGCATATGAACTGACCTGGACTGTGCAATAATCATCTGAGGCCCTTCTTCATGGATCCCCTACATGAGAGGTCTAAAGGGTGGGAATACAAGAATGGGCCTTTTCTGCAGTGGCTCCTCATTTGTGAAATGCTCTCCCTATGGAGCATGGGTAGGCAATCTAAGGCCCAGGGGCCGGATCCGGCCCAATTGCCTTCTAAATCCGGCCCACAGATGGTCCGGGAATCAGCGTGTTTGTACATGAGTAGAATGTGTCCTTTTATTTAAAATGCATCTCTGGGTTATTTGTGGGGCATAGAAATTCGTTCTTTTTTTTTCTCCCCAAAATATAGTCCGGCCCCAAAGGATGCGCCAAGGGGCAATCTGGGGCTGGCAAGCTATTTTCATGGGAGAAGTGACAGGCAGTATTTGGCATGCTTAATCATGGCCGTCTTTAGCATATGCGGCGCTGGGGTGCAAAGATCTGCCCAGCGCCCCCAAATTACCATTTTTCTCCGTGTAATAGATGAGGTCGTCCTATACACAGGTAGTGGGGGGGGCTGTGCACTGCCAGCCATCTGGTTGGGGGGCACACAACTCTCCCCCATGCTGCTGCGGGAGGAGAGCAATCCCCGCAGAGGCTTTGGGGGGGCTGCGTGCCCACCAATCATCTGGTGCCTACCAGAATTCGGCGCCGGAGTGCCCAGCACCCCTTACATCCCCGGGTAAAAATGGCCCTGTGCTTTAACCCTTTTCATCACTGCTTCCCTCCTACAACCCCAATTTTGAACCATTCTCCACCTACACACCCTTATCAATGAAGTCTCAGGAGCCCCAGCAAAGTGAAAATTACTTATTTATTAAATGTCTGTACCGCCCTTCATCTGAGGATCAGAGGACTGTTTACAATATAAAAACACAAAAACATGTAACATAGTAACAAACAAAAACAATGAACTCCTCCATACACAGTTTAAAAGGCCATAGATTGTTTAGTTAACCAAAGGTCCGGAAAAAGAGGAGTGTTTGTGCCTGGCACTAAAAGATATGTAATGAAGGTGCCATGTGAGCCTCCCTGGCATAAAAGTAGCCAAGGGGAACAGCTGCAGAGGAAGAGTTCTGTCTGCTGTTTACATCTCCCTACAATCTCTCACACACTTAGCTTTCTTCTTCATGCAATGCTGTGGCTTGTTCTTTTGGTCTCCTTCACAGCATTAATGCCCATTTTTACTCTTCTTTTGTCCCCTATGTCTTATGCTAAATCAAATAAAGCACTTGACAAAATGTAAAGTAGTATATAAATTAACACACCACTACCATCCTTGGTTATCAAGAAGGATATAGCGATATCCTACATCACAATACCTGGTTTTGCAAGAACAGTTTTGGGCTCCTCTGAAAGCAGCTTTCGATCAGTTCTCTTATCAGCAGGTGTAAGTTCACTTGTGGCATACGTGAAAAAATTCATGATTGACAGCAAGGCTTCGGTGTGTAGCAACATGTCCAATGAAGAAAAGGAGACCTAAGAAAGAGAAAGTATGTCACAGAGGATCACTGGCATCTTGCCTTAGAGCAAGGCCTTGGATGTCTGATTATTTTATTTAAAAACTGCCCTTTAGCTTATGTATAATCAATTGAACTCATGCCATTTTAATTTGTATATTGTGATTATGTTGTCATTTGTTTATTACTTTGTTAAGAACTTAAGAACAGCCTTGCCAGAGCAGACCAAAAGCCCCCCTAGCCCAGCATCCTGTTTTCTTAGTGGCCAAACAGATGGCCACGGGAAGCCCACAAGTGAGATATGAGCCCAGCAGCACTCTCAAGCAAGTGGTATTCAGAGGCATAGGACCTCCAACGCTGGAGGTAACAGACTCTCCGTGTCTTGATAGCCTTATCCCCTGTGAATCTGTCCATTCCCCTTTTAAGGCTGTCCAAGTTGGCAGCAATCACTACATCATGTGGTGGCAAAATCATATTGTTAAAGTCACATTGTATATTGCCCTGGGATAAACATTATAAACTGTGGTATATGGATATCATAAATAAAATTTAACTTTGTTTGCATTCATTTCTCACACAAGCTTGTGAAGAGCATGTCGATCCAATAAACTTGATCCCAAAACCCTTTGACTAAGTTAACAATTGTTACAAAAAAATACACCAAACACACCATACTATATAGGAGCTGACTTGCCAACACACTTCAGTACTTACATTTAGTGCTTGCTTTGTACTTTCGTAAATTGTTTCAAAATGTGCTCCATCTGCATCAGCCTAAGAAAAGAATTAGGAAGCTTCAGATCATTATATCAATGGAAGCAACATCCAGAGGGTTCCTCTGACCTAACATCTACATGTGCCTGCCCTAAAGCAGCCCCACCCTGTCCCAAAGTGGCTGAGCTGTGTTTCACAACTTCCTAGACCACAGGGCAAGAAGGGTTAAGGCAGAAAGAGTTTTTTCCATCTCAGATGAGGGTAATTAATTGCCTTCAGGGAAAATCAGATCCTTGCATATTTATTCAATCTTCATCACCTAAAGTCATTTCCCACTCTCTGCCATCCCTCAATCTCCCCTACCCCTCACCTGTCACTCATACAAAAATTACACCTTGCTGAATGAGACCAGAATAGCACTGACCAACCAGATGATCAGCTAAAGGACTTAGCCTTACTACAATGTTCAATTAAGGTAACCATAACATTTAATTCCCAGTTATTTCACTTTGCTGTTCCACATCACTGAGCATAAAAGCCCTAATTTCATTTCTTCAACACTGACTCATAAGATCCCACAATGATCTTTAGTTAAAAACAAACAAACCTTTATATATTTCATTTTTAAAAGATGCTCGCCAGATTCATCTGAAGAACTAATGATGTTCAGAGGATCTCCTTTGGAATCTGTGGGTAAAATAAGAAGCACGTTTACAGAGCTCTGATTCATTTAGCATTCATTTTGCACAGTAAAGTAATCAATGCAATAAATGCGTTAATGTTTCAATGATACATTGTTTTTTGAAGAAATGGTGTATAGCAGCAGAGGGGAACCCCTGGCTTGTGGGCCTAATTAGGTCCACCAGGCAGTTCTGGAGAAGCCAAGCCCACCCGCCTTACAATGGACATCATTTCTGACAACAGTGGTAGGGCAAGCAAATATTAGGCTGGGCCAAAAAGGGGATTGTGCCTGCAAAGCCCCAACAATCAGCTGAATGTCAGGGCTTGCATAGCACCATGAATGGCTCTTTGCAAGCCCCTCTGATGCCTCGACTATCTGAACATTGGGGCTTGCACTTTGCATGCCCTGACAATCAGCTGGTCATGAATGTAGGTGATAGGCAAGTGGGTGGACCTGTGAGTGGCCCTGCCCACCTGTCAAACCTGGCTCACAGGGGTGGGTGAGATAGGAATGCTGTCTGCCAGCTGGAATTTAAGCAACTCAGAACAAGACAAAGGACGAGTAAAGAGGTTTATTAAGTGACATGAGCTACTCTTCTACAAACAAATGTAAAAGTGCTTGTTTCCAGCATTAGAGATTCGCTTCTTGGAAGAAATTATTTCAGAAACTATTGAATTTTCATCCTAGCAACTCATTCCATTTCCTCCTCCTTATAACCAGAAAGCTGCTTTGCAAAAGTGTGTGTGTGTGTGTGTGTGTGTGATTGTGTGTGTGAGACTCCTCCTTAAATTATTTGTAGCAAGTACCAGGTTCATCCCTTAAATTAAATTTGTGACATTTAACAGGATACACTGCAAATGAGAGGGAAGACTGGCCATGTTAGGAAAATCTGGAAAAAATATTTTAAAATGTGAAAGTTCTATGAGAAACCTCCACCCACCAACTACAATCTAACAAGTGTAAGAACTACACTATTTATACATTTCTATTTTTCATCACAGGTTTTTCTCAAAAACCTATAAACACACATACAGTAATAAACATTCAATTACAATAAATAAAAAGTTGAGTAAAGCTTATGGCACAGAGGCAGCCAACAAAGGTCCTGAAAAACTACCTTTAACATTCAAAAGCAGAGGGTTCCAACTCTACAGCTCTATGATTCTATGTAAATCATAGATGGACACAGAATCAGACATTACAGAACACAAATTGAACATGTAGGAAAACAATCTGCAAATTTAATATTGTCACATGAAGAACTGTTTGCACCACCTGAATTATGTTATTTTGTCAAATTCTAAGTTAACCTTGACTTACCAGTGAATTCAAGGCACTTCATGTGGATTTTTTTAAGATATGCTGTAGCAGTCATGGAATGTGTTTTAATTCTGCTTTCAGTTCCAAGCTGCAACACTGTTAATGTGTGCAAAGGGCAGCTTTTCTTGTCTATCTGTTTCATTAATGTTACTACAACCTAAAAGAAAAATACAGGACATTTCAAAAATTCCAACAGAATGCATTTGAAGACTCAAAAGTCAACCATATATAGTTGAAATCAACACCACTTACCTGGTTTCTGCCAACACTAGTTTCCAAATCCCAAGTGAAAAGAGCCAATCATCATGAATACTGTTCAGCATTTACTATATATACCTGCTAGTTACCCACGACTTTTGAACTCAGTGGGCTATGTTTCATTGAAACTATGGTTTGAGAAGCAGCCTTGATCAAAACTTCTTTTGTTCTCGGTAACCATAGGTTAATCAAACCAAGTTTCCCTGAGTTCAGACAAACAAGGAACTGTGGTTTGTTTAAAAGCAAAAACTTTAAAGCTTTTCCTTGGCGAGGGGACATGATATTAGCATGAGAAGACAAGACTCATCACAGCTCTTTCATGCAATGGGAAGCTAGGCCTTAGTCTGTACCAGAAAATGAGGGAAGTGGCATATTTTACACTGCTAACAACACAGATTTGTGGGCCTATCTTAGAAGCTTTCATGTGTCAAGTAATTGTCTCTAGCACAGATAAATAAAACAAACTTCAACATTTAGGCTTAAAGAGACAAACAAGCTGCCATACCTCTTTGATTTCAAAGTTTAGCAGCATATTGGTAATATCCTCCTGCAGGACTTCTTTTGATGTGCCCAGTAAGTTATCTTCTAACATAATTTCTTTCTCAGCTACCAGTGTTTTTGTCTTTTGTTTTCCATTTCCTGCTGATACGAAAGACAGGTTAGTACCACTTGTAAAACAGCATTTTTATGGTTATTCATCCCAAAAAGGGAACAATGGTTCTCACCTGGAGACTGTTTCTCAGAGATATTGAACACGTGGCATTGTGAGTTTTGCTGCCCTCTTATGCTTCAAGACGGGAAACCCGGAAAGGTCTTTGCCCGCTATGCCATGTTTTCATCACCTCTGAAGAAACAGAACCCTATACTAATTCCAAAAGCTGCACTGGCTGTCATGGATTGATCCAGACAAAATTCACAAAAGGAGAACAAAGGGGGATGGGAGACCAAAACAAGCAACCTCAAAGACCAAACTATTTACGTTACAAGGTTTTTAAAAATAACCAACTAAGATAGGAAAAGACCACTCACTGTTCAATATAATCCATTTGAATATAGTTTTCTTTAGGGACATCAACTACTTTCTGCATTAATTTTCAGGGCTGCTTTGATACACAGCTCCCAAAAATAATAACTAAGCAGGAAGCAGTTTTCACCACCTGCTATAGTTACCAAGGTTAGGAAAAACAAAAATTCTGGCTCAATGGTTTAGGCAGTCCTTATTTCTCATTTTTTTTTCTTTGGCACTGCATAAATAAATCAGGCTCAAGCCCACACCTAAGAAAAAAAATTACTTCGTCCTCTTTTCGTGATATTTTATTCAAGAGACAAGAGTATGTCTGGTGAACCTGAGAAATGCTTCTTCTCCTATGATCCTAACTTTTAAAACTAATCCAAGCCTCAGCAATATGAAGCATCCCAAAGGAAAATCTAGAAAGGAATGGGAAAACACATACACATTTTACAATGAAGACTGGCTTACCTTCAGTTTTTGCTAGTGGCTTTGTGGTTTGATCTGCTTCAGCAAGGTTCTCTGTCACTACTTTAAGCAGAACATTCAAATCCTCTTGACTTAGAATGATCTAAACAGTGGCATATAAAGTCAAATTATCTGTCTCTGAATTTGAGAGCTTCTATCAAATGTTCAACTGCTGACCAATTACAAGCAGATACTTGCTGCCTATTGCCCATCATATTGTGGGTAATAGGCAGCAAGTATCTGACAAGCCAAAGAGACCTGCAGTATTGGATTCATTCTTGCATCCACAGCAGTTTAATCATGGGGTTCCAATTCCTCAGCACAACCTGCCTTCCAGCAATGCTTCAAAGCAAAAGTCACCACAGCTATAATGCTTTCTTTCTTGCCCCCACTCTAACCATACCCTGATTAGTACCATTTTTGAGTAGCTAACTACAGTGGTGCCTCGCAAGACGAAATTAATCCGTTCCGTGAGGCTCTTCGTATAGTGGTTTTTTCGCCTTGCGAAGCAAGCCCATTGACAGCTTAGCGGATTAGCGCTATTAGTGGTTTAGCGGCTTTCAGCGATCAGCTGTTAAGCGGCTTATCAGCGGAACAGCTGATAAGCGGCTTAGCGGCTTAGGAGGGGTGGGGGAGGGGAAAAACTCGCAGGAACTCGCAAGACATTTTCGCCTTGCAAAGAAAGGCCATAGGGAAATTCGTTTTGCGAAGCGCCTCCAAAACGGAAAACCCTAGAGGGTTTTCCATCTTGTGAGGCATTTGTCTTGCGGGGCACCACTGTAAAAACTTCTACTTATGATCTCTACATAAAAGTTTTCTTATGCTCTTGCTACTGTCTGTTGTATAATAAAATAATTATCCATTTAAAAAGTACCTTTATGACCAATTCAATATTTTCTTGCTCTCCAGTTCTTTCTCCACACAACTCTCTCTTCAACTAGAGTTGAAACTCTGGAGGCAGAACAGAATAGTGGCGGCTGCTGCTGTACTACCATGCATGTCAGCTGCTAAGCAGGGAGGCTAAGCAACTCTCTCCTGCCATTCCCTGGTTTGACTCTATTTATTTATTTATTTATCCATTCATTCATTCATTTCCTAGCAGTGAGCATATCACAGCTTCACATAGTTGAAGTCTTGCCACATTTTAAATGTTTTTGCATGTTTCTCTGCATCATTGCATTAGTCTTAACATTCTCTGAAGATATCTGTCATAATAAAAAGAACTATGCAAGCATGCCTTTGAAAACAAAAATTAACTTACATTCATTGCATCTAGATGCCCTTTGATTTCCACCATTGGTATTTTGTGATACCATTCTCCAGCCAGGTTGCGATTCACAGAAAGGTTCAGATTAATAGGATGTAGAATTTGGATGTCAGTTTGAGAGAAACCTGGTTGCAGGATTGTCCTAAGTAACAACAAACAACATGACTGTTTTGGAATAACATGAAGGACCAGCCCCAAACAGCATTCTGACTATCCTGATTCAACAGCACATGGATAAGAAAAGTTTAATTCACCTTGACAACTTAAGTTGTGTCAATAATACATCCATTTTATCCATGACCGGGGGGAGTGAACAGTCCTCTGCCAGCACCAAATTGAATTTGTTTTGTATCTTGATCAATCCCAGGTCTATCACTATAGCATTAGATGAAACTGAAGACTGAGGGATGAGTATTACTGGAGCCTTTAGATTAATATCCATGGAAAGACGAAAGCTCCTCTGAGCCAAACCCCTCACACTTGTGGCAGCCTTCTCTGCAGCCTGCACCGTAGCAGCACTCAAGGCTTCTTTGGCAATTTGGAAGTTGTTCAGAAAATTCTGCAAGAGGAAAAAAGCAGTGATGATTTCTTCAGTGGCACTTTCATTTTATTGAATATCCCTTGTATTAATACATCGTAAACTTTCCCCTATAACAGTTGCAGCTGTTCAAGAAAAATTTCAGATTCTCAGACCCAGATCTTTACTTAAAATGTAGGTCCATCCTTCATCATGAAAGATGGCACAGCAATGACTTTAGCAAGACAAGATCATGACAAAGCAGGAGCAGTAACTGATGGCAAAGCAACAAATTAATCCAAATCAAAGTCTGACTTCCTTTTGTGCCCAGCAAGAGGCAACTAGTCTGGTAAAATGGAACTAAGAGCTTCAAATCTGTAAGAAGTTTATATAATTTCATATGGAACTTTTGCTTCTCTAGGGGACTGAATCAGGCCGAATCCAATGAACATGAGAGCCTATTTTATTTGGAAGAGGAAAGAAAACCTAAATAAATTCCCAAAAGTATATTTCCAAAACTCTCATACAATTACCAAACTGTATCATCTTGCATGGTAATGTAAAGGTTTCCTATTAATTCTATACATGGCATTATAATGAAAATTCACTTGATTGTTGGGTCTTACCAGGAGAGACATGAGGAATTTATGTAGGTATATAATCTGAATGCAGCCCACTTTGAGAGACATTATCCCATCCACTTTGGACATATCTCTGTAGGCTTCTCCCTCAGTAGCTTCTGGATACAATGCCAAATTGAAACTGAAGACTTCATCACCAACTATAGAAACAGCCTAAAATGGGAAGGGGGGGCAGAAAGTACATATAGTTTTCAGTTTCTAGATCAGTGTAAACACACACAGGTATTTGAGCAGTTCAAATTATCTTAGGTGCATGTGAGTTTTATCTCCATTTCTAGGAATGAAGTTCTGAAGATTAGCATTATCTCAATGAGTAGATTTATCAGCTCAGAATGGATTTACAGGTCAGTCTATTCAGCCCATTTCAGAGACAGAATTCCCTGTATGTGACTGTCTCATAAAATATTTTCAAAGCAAGGAAGCTTTTTAGCTAACCCAATGAAGATGTCATATCCCACCAGCCACTGTTATTATTTATTGTTAAGTGGTTATTTATTCATTCCCCATCCTTTGCACTAGACGATGGTTATTCCTGTCTTCCCAAACATTTGCAATGCTTCAGGACATAGAAAACATCCATGGTGCCTCTTGCCTTATCAATCCTACAAAGACAATTTGTAAAACTGGCTCCCATAGGAAGAAGAAAATCTTACTTCAGTCTCCCCCTGCCCAACAGCTTTCAGTCACAATGCAGGGCATGGAATGCTTCCTCCTCTGCAGCCAGCCTCACAAGCCACATTTGCATTCATCATGTGAGCCACTAAGAAGTCAAAGTAAGTGCTCAGTTCCTTCCTAACAGCTCCCATGGGTGGACACTGATTCCTAACCAAGTAGCCATTTATTCTGCAAACCTGTCCACTGGAACCTAAGAATTTTTTTCTATCCAGTTTTGCAGCTTGTAATTCAGCTCACTGAATCTTTTTTTTAAAAAAAACAGTCCTAGTGAAACACCATTAGATGAATTCTATAACAACATTCAATTTTAGTATATTATACCTTTTTATGAATTGTCCTTGAATCAACATCAGTAACAATTATATCTTTCAGCCGTGCAAAGAGAATGGTTTGACTGGACTGAAGAAACAAAGATGAATCAAGACCTGAGAGAGAAGAATTGGTACATGCAATTTCAAACCTTTCAAAATTATCTTTCTTTCCAACTTCTTAAAGTTGTGCATTTATTTATTACACATTGTGAACCTTGACGACACAGTGGACCAAAAATATGAACACAAGAAATCAGCCATGAATCCTCAAAGAAATTAAATCAAGATCTTCAGCTATATTACAATTTTTGATACAAGTTTTGGAAACAAGTTCTTAAAAGGTCCCCCCCACCCCCACACACACACCCCTTACCTTGAATTTTTATTTCAGCAATACTGTTCTTTGCATCACAAATGTTTAAACAGAAGGCATCCAATTTGGCAAACACTTTGAAATCAAACACATCCTTTTCTTTGTGTGGTTTTGTCACTGTAAGGAAGAGATTTTTTGCTGAGATGTGAGCCAATTCATGGAATATTTTCAGATAAGCTACGCTGAAATGAGAAATTCACCATACCTTTCTTCAAATTAGCCTCTTTGTTCTGTTTGCCTTCCTGTATCTGCAATGACCCTGTACTCTGACCCCTTGACGGGACAACAGCCATGAGGTAATTGAGAGACGAGAGAAGGGCCTGCGTGTGCAGCAGCAGGTTTAATGATGAGAAGGACACCTAGTTGGGGAGGGAGAAGAGTCACAGGTAGTGGGAGTTTCTCATTCACATAGTATGGGTTTACTATAATAGATTGCATTCTGTCACTTGGGGGGAAATACGGAAACCTTATATGAATAAAGAAGTCATGTTTAGGGTGTTCTTTCCAGTTAACTAGTTGGAAATATTTGGGGGAAATGCAAGCCAAACAGTAACAGCAGTACCATGAAGTACACCTTGGTTAGTGATGGGCATATGAATTACCTGTGCTAATCTCCAGTCCAGAACCCTGATTGGCCAGAAGGGTAAACCGTGGACCTCTAAAAATTAGAAGCCTTTATAAGTGGAAAAATGTCCAGAAAAGGAAAGAAAGCCCTTTGGCCTTCAGTCTCATTACTTTAATTTCTTATTCGGGCACAATGTTTTGGAAAGACACACCATGCATTGCCACATGAGACAGAGCAGCCTCATCTTCAGATGCAGACATATGTGGGGCATGAACAAGCATGGGTCCCATCCTAATTTCAAAGTTAGCTCTAGGCAGACAGCTCATCTTAGCAAGCTAATGAAACTGTAACAGGATTTATTTTAAAATATATATATCATAAAGCTAGGAGGAAGCAACCCAGAGGGAGAATGAGACAAAAGTGACAATATTACAAGTTTAAGAAATGCAACAATCGAACTCCTATCCATACCATTTCCCTCACACCTGCCCCTGCTACCTGCAAAGTGATATGCTACAGAGCAACCAAAAGAATCATGATTCAGGCCAGTACTAGATTTTGTCCTAGATGTTGCTTACCCAAACTGTTTGTTCAGTGTTATCAAAAACTGTCTGAAATCCTGGACCATTTTGATTGGCCTAAAAGAAATACCAAATGTGAACGTTAAGAGACTAAACTAAATGCCATCCACATACACGCAGGTTCCAATTTTATATTTACTCAGCTTTAAAAAAATAGTTATTAAAAAACCCTTACCTTGATGTATTCTACTTTCAGGAGATCTAACCCGGGTTTATCTGAAGAGCTAATTAAATGAAGTTGCTGTTTTTTACCTGCAAATACAACATAAAACTTCATTTAAGAGTTATTCACAAAAATTGGCATCAGCTTTAAAATCTACAACAGGTATCGGACACAGCATTTTCTAGAACACCTTTAAATAGGAGTCACAAAAGACAAAAGTCACTTCCAAATAAATTCAAATTGCAAGTAGAAAGTACGATTGGTACTTATTTGGAGTGTAGATTTATGAGGGTGTCCTGCAGGAATAACCCACCCCAGTGCCTGCATGACACCAGGAATAAATTGCTAATCAGCCAAAGGACTGGTTATGGAGAAATGTTTTCGCCTGGCACCTAAAGATATGTAAGATAAGGTGCTAAGCAAGCCTCCCTGGGGAGAGCATTCCACAAGCAGGGAGCCACAAAAAAGGCTCATTCTCACACTGCCACCTTCTATACATCTTGTGCATGAGGCACGCAAAGAGCCTCAGATGATGAATACAGGGTTCAGGTCGGTCCATGGGGGGGGGGGGGAGGCTATGGTCCTTGAGGTATCGCGGTCCTGAGCCATTTAAGGTTTTATAGGTCAAAACCAGCACTTTGAATTGGGCCTGGAAACTAATTAGTAGCCACTGCAGTCGGGCCAGGATTGGTGCAGTATGCTCAAACTGGCTTGCCCCAGAGAGCTACCTAGCCACCAAAGTTTCCGAACCACCTTCAGAGGCAGCCCTATGTATAACGTGTTGTAGTAGACAACAGACCTGAGGCTATCCCTGTCCAGATAAGGGAGCAGCTGGGCCACCAGCCAAAGTTGATGGAAGGCACTCTGAACCACCAAGGCCACCAGGGCCTCAAGCAACAGCAAAGGATCCAGAAGTACCCCCAGTTTATGTACATGCTGGGCTGAGCTTCTTTTGTTGTCTCTCTTTCAGTCCATTACCGAGGCAAGACAATGGTCCAGCACATCCACTGCCAAACTTGCAGATGTAAAGCAGAAGTAGAGCTGTCATTGGCATACTGCTGACAACATACTCTGAATAATCTCACTCAGTGGTTTCATGTATATGTTAGGTAGGGAACCGCACACTGAAGGTTCTACAGGGCTGAAGGATGCTCCTCAAGTAACACCCTCTAGAAACGTCCATCCAAGTAGGGCCAGAACCACTGTAAAAGCAGTGCCACCCATCGCCAACTCAGACAGCTGCTCCAGAAGGACACTATGGTTCATGGTATCAAAAGCTACTGAGAGGCTGAGGAGAATTAAAAGGGGCATATTTCCCTTGTCTCTCTCCTGACAGGGTGGCCAAAGCAGTTTCTGTGCCAACACCACTGCTTAAGCCCTGACTGAAATGGATCTGGAAAATCAATTTATTCTAAAAAGTGCCTGGATCTGGTCTGCAACTACCTTCTCAAGAACCTTGTCTTAGAAGGGGTGCAATTGGAGCCACCCCTTTTCTCCCCAACTCCTCTCATCCCAGGCACATCTTACATCCCTTAAATTAAAAAATAACAAAAACCACAAGTTTTAAAAAACCACAAGTGAAAAAGCAGCTAAAAACAATTTAAAACATTATAAGCAATTAGGACAATAATAGCAATAAATCAGTACGTTCCATCACACAAATACATCCTTATTTTATCTATTAAACTACCTTGAATTTCATGATAATCCAGGCTAATTTTCCTCAAATAAGATACAGCTCTCAAGTGATAAGTTTTGTCAGTTGCTTCCATTCCAAGCTGCTTCACATTAAATACAAGAATTGTTTCTTCTCTCTGTAGTTGCTTAGTGAGCTCCAAAACCACCTAAGTAAAGCATCAGGATAAGTATTATATAACTTCTTTCAAACCCAGTGTTGTCCCTACCTACATTTCTTCAATACCATACAAGGGGAGAAAACAACTACTTACAATGACAAGTGACTGGTGCCATCCTAGAAGAGGATGTACGTGACAGCAGGAAGAATGCCTCTTCTAACATGGTGCGTGTAAGCACCTCATTTTAAAAAAAGTAATTGGGGGGGATGTTTTTATTCATCTGCCAAGTTGATATAATAAATTCACCAAGGCTAGAATCCTAACCCTACTTTACCTGTGAGCAAGTCCCACTGAATTCAACAGGACTCTGAGGAGGCATGCTCAGTATTAGGCTGAGTCATAGGAACATAGGAAGCTGCCTTATACCAATTCAGATCACTTGTTGATCTTGCTCAGTATTGTCTACACTGACTGGCAGCAGCTCTCCAAGGCTTCAGGCAAGGGTTTCTCTCAGCCCTCCCTGGAGATGCTGGGGATTGGATTTAGGACTTTCCACATGCAAGACAGAGCTATGGCCCTTCATCTTTAACTGAGTGGCAATTACAGTGTTGAAAAGCATCTTTGATACTAGCCCAACAGATTAGGTTATTACAGCACTGTAAGAGACTATTCATACATTCAATGAACTGAATAAACTATTTTATTTATTTAGGAAATTTACCAATTGTTCATCATGCTACATATTCCAGGGCAGTTTAAAATAAAAAATAGAAAAACACCACCACCACCACAACAAAACTAAGATACCTAGTGGAATTGTGCTGCTTTTAGACCCACCCAGCACACTCACTATACATTTGATGCTAACCTTAAATTGTTCATATGCATTCAGAACCTATGATCAAACACTTGATAAAGTGCAGCTGATAGCTATTGACTGGGTATATGAGCAGAGCCGACTGTGTATGTGCCAATCAGGTTTAAATGATACATCAAAACAGGAGTGGGGAGGAAACAACTTTTTACCTGCTTCCCAGTTTAACTTTTTCAGTTGAAAAGCAACACTAAGGAGAGTTAGGCCCTGAAGGGAAGCCTGCAGCTGATGCAGTAATTCTGCTTTAATTGATCAGGCTGTGTACCACTGCCAACTCCCCACCAATATCAGATGAAGTCAGGTTGGTTACAGCACAATGCCCATGCTCCATTTCAACAAGAGATGTCAATGCCCACTGCAGCAGCCCATTTGTTTTGGAAATATATTATTCAACTTTTATCATTTGAATATTCTTGGGGGGGGGGGGACACTTGCCTCCCTAATTTCAAACTTCAGTTGAAGATTTGTGAGCTCTTCCTGAACAGTCACAAGCTCAGTCTTTAGTTCCTTTCTCTTGGGGAAAGTTCTTTCTCCAGATATAATAGAGTCATCAGCATCAAAATACTCATCATCAGATTCTAAGGAACAAATGAGATTTTTTTAAAAAAAGTTATCTAAGTAGAAATAGACTACATAAAAACATTGCCCCAATGGTGGACTGATCAGCCTCAAATATGTCAGTAAACAGAAACAACCTGATCACTTCTTTTATTTTTGTTACCAAGAGCTCTGTGCTTCTAACCTGTTTCATATTTTTAAGGATGTTAACTAAAAGTCCTAATACATTATCCAAGTCAAAGGATAACCTTTTAATTATTCTGAGTATGCTCAAATTCAAAGCATGGCTCACCCCAAGGCTTCCCTATCATTCTACTACATTGATAAATGTATCTTTCATTTACGTATTGTAAACCTGACTCCACAAGTTACGGCATTCATGGAAAAACTGCCATTATTCCCTTAACCTGTTAAACTGTTGGCATCTCATCATGATTTAAATCATCATGGATCATCCCGTCAGTAACAGCATGAGAGAGCCAAATTAAGAGGCAATAAGATCACTACATGTTGGTGATCTATTCAGCGACAATCAGCATCATATTTCATTTTTTACCTGATCCTACTCCTTCCAGCAATAGGGATGTGCCAAGAAAATCTTTTTGTCTATCAGCAATAGCAGGAATGGTGGATACCTAAGAAGATTGCAAGATACAGAGAATGAGCTGTGGTTCTAATTTTGTTGTTTGCATTTTTCTAAAATGCCCTCATTTTAGAAAACGCAACATTGCACCTCTCTCTATTCCGAATAAGAGTTTTTACTTGTCTTCACATCAATCACATTTTCAATCTGTAGCATGTGTTTTTGATCTCTCCCCATATGATGAATATTGTGTATTTACTTTTGCACTCGAAGCTGAAGCAGCTGGCTTCTGTGGGAGCGTAATGCTATCAATGAGTTCAAAGACACGCTTGATCTTCTGATCAGAAATCCTCAAGTGAAGTAAGGGAAGCTCTCCTGATACTTTGAACCTAAGGATATTTTTAAAAGGATGGCATTAAAAGTGTTTGATGTTACATACAAGGCATGTAACAAAACTAGACTACCAACAATCAATTTTATTAACCAACTGATACAAAAGTGAAATCTACAGAGGAAGAAGAAAGTACTGAAATACCAAACAAGTGAATTTCAGAAAAAATGCTTTCTACAGTTCATTTTTCCAAGAAACACATGGAATCCATAATTACAACCAATTAAATTGTGATACATTACTTAGCCATTCTGGCATCCTTCTCCACCATTGATTTGGCAAGCTGTATGTGTATGTCCATGGGATGCAATATGTGCAGAGGTGAGGGATGTTCAAATCGAGCCTTTTTCCAATCTTCTCCTGAAGAACAATTAATAATTTGCATCTCTTAGTAACTTTAGCATGAGAGAAAATATACATTTCTAATTCAAAAGTTATGTTCTTAAACAGGGGTCTGCAACCTTTAAGATAAAAAGAGCCACTTGGACCCGTTTCCGAAGAGAAAAAAAAACTGGGAGCCGCAAAACTCGTCATTATAAAAATAACTTTTTTGTCACTTTTTTATTATTTCTTTGTTTGACCCCTCAGAATTACTCCTCCTCATAGAAATAAATGTTAAATTAACAAGTTACCTTTTGTGTGTGTGTGTTCTTCACTCCCCTTCAAAACAGTGACCAGCGTACATGCCCCCTTTCAATGCAGTGACCAGCGTACATGCCCCTTACAATGTAGCGGGCGGACGGGAAGGTGACGTCGGGACGGTGCGTGACTAATGCACGCACCGCCCCCATGCGACGTCACAGCCAGTACAGCGCCAGCCACAGTGGGGAGTGTCGGGGCGCACAATGCACCTCCTCCCCTTGCTAGTATCCGCCCCGGAGCCGCAGCAAAGGTGTAAAAGAGCCACATGCGGCTCCGGAGCCGCGGGTTGCAGACCCCTGTTCTTAAACATGTAAATCCAGATATAACCCTGGTAGAAAGAAGCACTAGTCTTAAGCAACTGATCAATTGCAGAAAACCCAATACACTAGATGCACTATCTATGAAAAGTTCAACAATTCTACCATAGCCATCTTGTTACCCCCTTAAAGAGTACTTGCTAATCTTTAAGGGACCACAATACTTTGTTTCTACTGCAACAGACTAACATGGCCACTTCTCTAAAACTGTAACATCACAGTTGCTATTAAGAAGCACCAAACTCAAGGTAAATCTGGGATGCATAACTGAAGCTAATGACATTCTGCTGACGTCAAGATTACTATCATTCACCATCAGCTGAAGATGCTTATTTTCTCAGAACTTTAAAATGTATTGTTATTTTAGTGATGCTTTAACCTATTCCATTCTTATTTATACATGCATTATACACACACACACACATACACTTTTTAAATAAAGTCTCTATTTAACATGGCACTTCTACCTCCCCACCTAGACTCCCTTATGCGCAACAACAGGGATGGGAACAGGTTACTCTCACCCAGTCTTGGACTTCTGTGCAAATTCTGGCTGAACTGAAATGTCTCAGCACTAAATCAACACAGTACAAAATGGAATCTGGAGGTACAGAGCAACAGACAGAAAATGGATACCACAAATTGTCAGATATCCCCCATGGTGGGATCGGGACAGAACTGTGCTTTACTGAGTTTTAAATCCCCAGAGCCCCACACCTACTTCTTACTTCAGAAAGGATATGACAAGTCCTTTACTCCTAAGCATATTTGGTTGCTCTATTCATCCCTGGAGTTTCAAGTACGGTAGCTAATGACTTCCAAGCACCTGCTTTCTTCCCCTTTCTACAGGCTTCCTCACACACACCTACTTCCCAGATTTATACCTAGGTACCTCAAAGCACAGGTTGTTCCCTTGTCTGTGAATGAGGCTCTGTGGTTCCTGCTTCTCTGCCAATCTCGGTTCACCTGCTCTGTCAGATACACTTTATACAGCCACAATGGAGGCTGCAGAGCTACCACTGCAACACATCCAGCCCAGCCGTGTTTACTTCTGGCCAGGCCAGTTGCAAGGTTCTGCAGAAACAGGCACCAGTTGCCACCTCTTCCTCCTAACACCAGTATACAAATTATTTTGTCTTGGGATTTGATTCTCAAAGCATTGCTTTCAGCTCCAAACACCAGCCAGTAATCAAGACTCTGTTTACATGTAACTTTTATTTCCTTACAGACTGAATACCTGATAAGCCAAACAGCAGTTGCACATTCTTGATTTCTACATCAAACTTGTCATATGCTTTATCCATGATCTCTTCCAGTGATGTACTTGAGGTATGGTGGTTGCCTTGATTGATGCTGTTCAACTATTGAATAATCACTTTTCATTATTGTTTAGAACATATTAGACACCTCATTTTCACAGATTCATCTTTCATAGCAGCAAGATTAATCAGCAGACTGATTTATGGAATGATTTTTAAAAATATATAGGTTCATTAACTTAAAATACTACAAATGACCAGTGAAATAGTCTTCAGGGTTAGTCAATTATCAGAGTTCACCAAAAATGATAGAACTCTAAAGGAAGGGGCACAGAGCACAAACCTCAAGACTCAGGTCACGTAGGTCATTCACTAACAACACCCACTCCTCCATTTCTAAACTATTTAAATGAAGAGACCTTTTAAGCTTTGATCTTTAGAAACCTAAGGATTATATACCTGAAAAGTACCAAAGTCCAGAATAAGAAGGTTGGATTTTTCATGGTGGAAACCTGTCTGTGGTATCAGAAGATAAGAAGGTTTCAGATTAATCCTCAAGTCAAGGACTTTGCGAGTTTCAATAATATGTGCAAGCCCTAAAACACAAAACAAAATGAGGATACTTTTAAAAATCTTGAGTGTGCAGTGTAGAAAATGGTGCAGGCTTTAAAACAAATAGATGTTAAACAGCATTCAAAAGGTCATTTGGTCAGTCTTCTGTAATCCCTCTATGTAATCAAGCGAACACGTTTCTGGAAAGATACCTGTGGCAGTCCTCTCTTTAATTTCTTCTAGCTTGGAAAGAGTGGCCGTTGTTAAGCGTTCAAGGTCCATGCCCTTGCTTGTCTGGAAGAATTCCACCATTGCATTTATTGTTTTCTGCAAAAGAAAATTTTGTTTATGCAGTTTTCGTAATGGAATTGCAAATCCATGAATAAAAAATACAGGACTTCAAGAGAAAGAAACACTGTTAATCATTACTGAACAATACTCACTGCATCATATATAATTTCCACAGGCTGTGATTCAACAAAGAATCTCTGATCTGCAGTACTGTCTTCTGGATTATTCTCAAATTCTATTTTAAGCAGAGATGATCGTGTGTCCCCAATGGAAGCCACGAGTGAAGGAACAATGTTCTGCTGTCTCAGACCAGTTACATACCAGTGTTCAAGCTTTGCTTCTACCCTGCAAGTTAAAAGTTGACAATCTGAATGCAGAACTTATACATGCAGTTAAATATTAATCAATATTACAGGGACTAGACTTGGCCATACCAAATCAGGTGTAAGGCAGAACAAAATCGGAAAAGAATTTGGCAGAGCACCACTTTTGTGAATGTGTGTGTCTGTAAGTAGCATCAGTTTAAGGAATAAGGTAACGGTATGTATAGATGAACAGAATATGAACGATTCGCTTTCAGTTAGTCCACTTTGCCTTATTTAGACATAGAATTGCTCTTCTGGGCTGAGCTCAAAAGAAGCTAATTTTGCTTAACAGTTACAGCCAGCTGTGCACAGAACTAATTGGCTGAAATTTGTGATGTCAATGAGCCTCCACACCTCTGCCCCAAATAACTTAAGAGGTTGTCCTGTTTCCTTTTGTTTTTTTAAAATAGAATGAGGAGAATACACATAACGAGGAGCATATACATATCCAAACCTTTTAAAAGGTAACGGAAAAATGCACAGCCCACCTGAAGCAGGAGGGATAGCAAGCCTATGCACTTAACTGTGAATCAAAATTTATGGCACATATATCTGTCTCTGCTTTGAAAAGAATAGATATAATCTGAGACAGAATCCATTTTTAGGTTTCATCATAGTGTCATCCCGATATATCCTAACAAGTTATAGATGGGTTTCAGCACCCCTCACACCACTCATTTAATGGCAGATACTAGACTTGAAAAGTTTCATGTCTCTAATAAGAACTGTCCAAAAAACACACTAGTTTAAAAAAAGAAACATGAAACAGATAATTTAATTTAATTTCTAATCACCCTTCACCACAAGGTTCAAGGTCGGGTTACAGCAATGTAAAAATGCAATACTAAAATCAGTTAAAACAATTTACAACCAAAGGACTGGATTAGTTTTTACTATGTGCCATCAACCACGTACCACTACCACAACAGAAACTTACTTAAGGGCTTGTGCTCCTGGTCTCTGTGATATTTTAGTGCTTAAATCAATTATCTGGATTTTAAGAGTGTCTGGAACATTTCTGTCTTCTTTAATTGTAAAGGAAGTGCTTAAGAGTTTCAGGGATACCACATGGGCAACATACTAAACAGAAAATATAAGCAGTAAAGAAAGTTAGCCATACATTTCATTGCCCACTGTACTCATCAATGTCTACTTAATAAACATATATACAGCAAAGTAAGACAAAACTTGTATTTAAAGGATTCTTGAAAAATATTAATTACGCCAAAGTTTTCTCCAATGGCTAAGTTCCAAGATGCAGCAAGACTTTATTGATGGCAAACTGCACTAACTCTTCTAATGCATGTGTAGTTTAGGTCAGGGATGAACCAAATTGCAAGGTGGGAAGACTCCAGTCTTTCACCAAGCACATGTCTCAAAATATCAGCATAGGACTAACAAATTATCATTGGTGAATACTCCATTTTAGAAACCAATATCCATTACATTATTCTCCCAGAACATTTAGCTTAAGCCTAGGCCTCTAGCATCTGGCCTAGCCTTTGCCTAACTATGTATGGATTGTGACCAGAATGGTGAGGCGTCTGGAAAGTCTTATGAAAACAGGCTGAAAGAGGGATGTTATGCTTAGCATAGAAAAGAGAAGATATGATTGTGGTCTTGAAATGCCTTCAGAGCTGTTATGCAGAACATGTTGCTCCAGGAGGCAAGGACTAAAACTGATTGCAGGGAAGCAGATTTGAGTAAAGCATTAGGAAAAACTTGCTGAGAGTATGCACTCTTTCACAGTGTAACAGAATACTTCAGGCAGTAATGAGCTCTCCTTCACTGGAGGTATTTAAACAAAGGCCAAATGAAAGGCCATCTGTCTAGGATGCTGCAGTTTCACTGAGAAAGGGGGTGGACTAGATAGTTCCCAAGGTCCCTCTCAACTCAGCCTACTTTCCATTCAGTGGCCTTGAACCATTTGCCAGTGACAAAGCACCCAGGCTTCAAACTACTTTACAAGTTAATAATGGTTCAATAAATTTATCTATTAACCCTAGGAGTGCTCAGCCTCTCTAGCATCCATTTTTAAAAAATAGTTGTTATTAAACATTTTCTTGATTTACAAAATTGTCTCTTTTTCAGGTTTTAGAGTCTTTTCTACAGATCAATAACATTTGATGTGAGATATTAGTGTTGTATACAGTATAAGTTTGGGGAAGAAGAGGTGGGGAGACTGACATGGGGACAAATAGAAGAGGACGCCTTCACACCATTATGACTCTCCTTTATACACAGCCCAATGAAACAACAAGAACCCACCAACAGCAAACAAATCAATATGACTAATTTGACCCAACAATTTCTCTTGGATCCATTTTCATCCAATGTAAAAAATAAAAAAGCCCTTAGAAGAAAATAATAATTTGGAGAAAAACAACTGCCACACACACACACATGATATTCCTACATTTATTAAAAAGTACAAATACCTTCTTGGGTAAAGACAGATTGTGAGAACTGTCACTATAGCCGATGGCAGTGAAAAGCTTCGCCTTCTCTTCTTGTGTCATGAGATCATCAATAGCTGAACAAAAGGTTTGAGATATTGTCATTAGCTACTCATTTCGAGTGCTTGCTTATTTTTAAAATATTTTCACATCACTTGCAGTATTTGAAGAAAAGATTCCACTAAAACTTCTAGTGAGATTTTATTGAATAGAAACCCTGAATTGCTTTACAAATAGACATGAAGTGTGGGTGTCTCTTGTCCCATTTTTACTGATGAACTCTGATATTATTTTATCACTGAAATGATGCCACAAATTTAAGGAAAATATAGGAGCCACTATAGCCAGTAATATGAAAATTTGTGCAATCCAGGCAATCCACATAAGCTAAGTATCTAGTGCCCCAGCTACTCGTAGATGCAAACCTACTTTCAGGAACTGAAAGTTCTTCTTCATCTTTTTTCTTAGATTCCTTCTTCCCCCACAATCCACTAAACCATCCACCACCTTTCTTCTCTCCATCAGTTGATTTCTTTCTCAACAGCCTTTGTCCTGACCTTATAACCTATAAATCGGAAAGTTTAAAAAATGCATGAAAGAAAAATTAGATACACTGTGGCATTGCAACCGCCAATAAGCAAAGGATGCACAAGAGATCACTCCTAAGGAAAAACTGAAAAATGAGTGTTGAATGGCAAACTAGTTTTTATTTTTTAAGCATTGCATGTTTAAGTGGCCTTCCTCTCGCTTCCAGAAGACAATTTTTGGCAAAGGATAGAATGGAGATGTTTTGCTAATAAATAGGAACTATGTAATAGGAGTCTGCAAGAAGAACAAAGGTGAACATCTTACTATAGAATCCTAGTTGTGTTGATGGGAGCCAATTTCAGCCTTTCCCTAGATGTTCCCTAAAGTGTTACACCACTTTAGCCAGAATGCATAGTGGGACAGGTTTATTTAAAAAAAATCTGGTAAAGATAAAAATTGGGTAAGTAGGGAGCACCCTGGAGAGTCTTCCCAACTTGCAAGGGGACCCTCCCCAGAGAGGACAGGGAGGGTCTCCTCACGAGCCAGAGGTGCAGCAGGCCTTTCTTGAGGCTGCTCTGCCTCCCCGCCTAGCAACTGACAGGCAGACAGATCGGACGCAAGTGGAGAGCTGCCTACATTCATCGTAGTCGTTTCTTAATAACTACGATGCAATGAAAAAAGATAAAGTAGAGCTTACCTCAGTTTGTGCTTGCTGTCTTGCTAAAACAATATTGAACACATCTAGAGCTTTTTCTAAATCCTGTGGAACAAATGCATAAAAACAACTTTAATGTAACATTTTAACAGGGCAGTTAGCAGTTATTTCAGCAAATCTCATCAATCAGTGCGTATTAGGACCAGTCATGTGCCATCCAATGCCTTCAAAGGATGTTACCTGGATGACAAGTCTCATTTAATTAATTCAATTAAGCCACTTTTTCTCTCTTTTGCTTCACAGCAAACTTGCTTTGCAGTCATTTCACAAAGCTGTGCATGGTACTCATCCTCATTAGTTATGTTGATGCACTCAACAATATGAAGAAGAGCAAGGACAGGGAACCTTCAGCCCATGGGCAAAACCTAGCCCACCAAGGGAGATAATTTGGCCCGTGAGGAGATTTCCCCCAAACCATGGCCACACACCTGACATCATGGGACATCAGGTGTGGTGCAGATACCACTCTGGCTTCAAATGAACAATCAAGAGCTTAAAGTGAGCTCCCAATTGTTCCTTTGCTGAAGAAAGGTGCACAACCCTATTAGTTGATGGGTGGTGACGGCATGCCTTGCTCTAGATTGGGGAAGTGGTCGGTCTCTCTTTTGAAAACAGTCCTGTGCTGCTTCTTGAACTTTTGTTTTTTGGAGGTTCAAAAAACAGCATTCTGAAGTTCCAGAAACTGGGCCCTAAACACACAAAGTTGCCGTGTGTCATAATGATGTCAGATGATTGACAAGTGGGCAACCCCACCCGCTTGTCAAATTTGGCCCATTTTCTGCCAAGCAGAAAAAAATCCCCTCCACTGGCATACAGCCTTAGCCTCTTCTGCTATATTGGTGTAATTTGGGGATAAGGGTGAAATTGCACTAACTGCTTGGTCTGCATCTCAAGCTCCCCTTTCCCCGTGTCTGAATTCTGTTCAGGGTTCGCATACCAGCTGCAGTGCTTTGTTACAAACAGTTCAAGGTTGGGGGCCACTGGATGGGGGATCATCCATCCTCCCTTTCTCTAAGGAATGTGTGTACATGCATTGATAGGTATAAAGTCAGTGCTGCGGTCAGCAGTGTTTTAGGTCCAAACTTATTATTCCTCTTGCAATACCATTACTATTACTAGTAGAACTATGGATACAACTGAGTTGAATCTATCTGGATATTTGGATCTCTACATCTAAACCAGAGAACTGTACTTAGTAGAACACTTCATGATGCACTTGCATCTCTTACATTTATGTAGTTAGTGTGTTGGACGTGTTTTGTGTTTTAAGACAATAAAAACTTTACACTGAACTGTGTGGACAAGGAGATTTTTAACCGTCAACTCTGGAAAGCCTGGCATCTGGAGGGCAAGAAGAAACTGATGCTCTGCTGGACTACTACTCTGCTAAAGCTGTGAATACTCTGCTGATCACGCTGGTCAAGGTGTAACATCATATTGCCACCATAACATAATAACATGCTATGTATTTATATCCTGCTAATAGTATCAAATGTTGCTTAGCACCTACCATAAGTAAACTCTCAGTTTCATTCCAACAAAATAAGTCAGCTCTTATTGCTGAAGTCCGTATTAGAAAATATATCTACAAAATGATTTCACAAGGTAATATTACATATGGATTAAAAAATTGCCAGAGTAGAAAGAAATTGAGAAGGTTTTGTATTTGTGGAGGTGTCACCCCTTCCCCAGTTTATAGCAATGCATTGCATTTACAACACCACACACTCTAGAAACACATCGAATACCTGCAACTGTCTCTGTGTTTCTTCTGATACTTTGGTTTGTGTCAGTTTGCTTTTATAAACATTTTTGTAGCTTTTCAGAAGCTGCCGATGATGCCTTATGTTACTCCACGACCACATGCAGCTGTATCGTCTGATATGGACTTCAAGGATGCTATTTCCTGCATATTTCCACCTGCAAAAAAAACACACATCCCAATTACATTTTCAATACAAATGACGAGAAATTGTTGCAACCTGGAATAATACTACAGAACAGAGACTGGCAGAAGAATGCAATAGATGGGGCAAGGGATCTCAAGTTTCAGAGGTTTCACGGGAGCAGCGAGTAAATTACTTTTCTTTAAAGTGGGCTACTGAAGCAAAGAGAGCTTGGAGGGAAACCTGGAGTGGTATGTGAAACAAATGACAGTCCAGTTCAGGTTGCATTATTTCCAAAGATGCCATGGAATACAAACTTTTTTGTTCGCCATTTAATTTCCCAAAATCTGAGAAGATACATCCATTGTACATACTCAAAATGTTTGAGAGTTGGCTGCTGAGAGTCCAGTCATGGGCTTTGCAAACCGGGAAGAAGCCACAACTCCTCACAGGAAAAATTAGAATCCCCCCTGTAAGAACAGACTACAACTGACATTTGACACGTATAGGATATGGGCTATACCGCGTAGGGGGGCATTTAGAGCTGACCACCTTAGTCATGTCAGGGATGATGAGAGTTGCAATACAAAAACATCCATTGGCTCAAGATTGAAGAACATGGGGCTAGAGGGTGGGAAATCACTCTAGTTTCCAACTTAAGCACAAAACTGTTTAATATTCTTATAAAACAGTTGCCACCTATGTGTCAATTTGTTTCAATAATATAAGCCAACCAACAGCCTCAAAAACAGGGCAAGATAACAAAAGGGGTAGTAGCAGTAGAGAAGGATTTCAATTTCTTAAAGCTTGCTTTAGAAAAAATGGGGAAAGCCCAAGAGAGACCTGATATTTCTTATGAACACATCCTACTTTCTCACAGATCACCGTGTATGCACGGTGGTGGACACTTACAGCACATACAGGAGTTCTGTTTGACCATCCATGTGAAGAACACTTTAGGAATGCTGTTAGCTGTCCTGAGTTATGAGAATAATTAGCAATCTTGCCATAAGCATGTAAGAAGATTAAAAAGCAAGAACAACAAATACAGAAAGGTCTACAACTTACCACTGTTTGGCATTCTTATGCAGTGGTACCTCTGGTCTGTACTTTCTGTATGGGAAATTTCGAACCATATAATCTATGGACTCCAGAAGGTCAATCATACTAAGGTACTAAACAAATGAAGGGGGACATTGTATCTTACCACCAGGAAATCACAGTATTTAAAGCATTCAGACTAAAGAGACTAAAGATTGCCATACTAGAGACAAGACAAAGGTCTATTTAGTTTAAATAACTGTATTGGACATACAAGTATCCTTTTCTTATAAAGAAAGAAAGGAATAGCCATCACTCAGTAGTTGTCCCTGGCATAGAGGTATGTTGTGTCAGAATACAGAAGTCCTAATTTTTAGCCAACAGATCTTTTTTAACAGACTCAATTCAAACCATATACAATGGTACCTCCAGTCACAAACGTAATTCGCTCCGGAGGTCTGTTTGTAACCCGAAACCGTTATTTTGCTAATGGCGCCTCCTGCTGCCGCCGTGCTGCCGGAGCGTGACTTCTGCTCGCATCTCGGGGCAGAGTTTGCAAGCGGGAGCATCTACTTCCGGGTTAGCAGAGCTCGTAACCCGAAGCATTCGTAAGGAGGATGGTACATAACATGAGGTTCCACTGTACTAAGAACATGAAGCTTTCTTCAAAACTTAAGGCAAATTAATGCTGATCACAATACAGTGGAACCTCTGGTTACGTACTTAATTAGTTTCAAAGGTCCATTCTTAACCTGAAACTGTTCTTAACCTGAAGCACCAGTTTAGGTAATGGGGCCTCCTGCTGCTGCCGCCACACGATTTCTGTTCTCATCCTGATGCAAAGTTCTTAACCCGAGGTACTATTTCTGGGTTAGCGGAGTCTGTAACCTGAAGCGTATGTAACATGAGGTACAGCAAACCTCTATTGAGAGAAATACATTCCTTACACCAGGGATGTGAACCCCTGCCCTGTGGGCCAATCCTGTCTCGCCGGAGGGTAAAATTTGGACTGGGAGGTCATTTACGTCATGCCACACCCACCTATCAAACAGCTGGTGTTACTGGGCAGTGTCAGCAGATTGGGGAAAGAGTTCTAACCTGTTGAGTGCTGCTTCACCAACACAATCTCTATAGGAAAATGCTGAAGAAGCAGGACCTAGACACACACGCTTCATGGATCAACTGTCAGTTATGTTGGTCATGATGCTGATTGACATGTAACAACCCACCTGTAAAAGTTGGCCTGCAGGGTTTGGGGAGAAAATGATATGGACCATCAGACCAAACAGGTTTTCCACCCCTGTCTTTCACCAGACTGGGAGAAATACATGTTCCTTACTCTAAAAATGCTCAAGAAAACAGGCTCTATCACATTTCACTAGTTAAACATGTAGTTTTATAACGTATTTATAAGGTATTTGTCCTCATACACATTCTTCCAGTATGGTTTGCGAAGTAACAACATGAGCAAGTAACTAAGAGCAAGGTGACACAGGTGACTGAAGTTAATGGCACAAAACTAAAAGAAGACTAAAAAACTAAAAAAACTAAAACTCATAAAGTTGCAAGCCATCTTACCTGTGGCTTGGTCAGTTCAACTGAAATGCTCTGGACTTCCATGCTCCCAACAATCTTAGGAGTTTGTAGTTCAAGTTCTGCATGAGGGTTAATATACAGCTTTGCAGATGCTGATACTGGTTTAAATACTTTAATGGGGGGGGGGGAGAGAAACAAGTCCTTAAATCAGAATTAGCATAATACTATGAAAATAAGTTAAAAGCAGTGTTGCACTATACAATATACTGTAAAAAGTAACTACTGAAGTAAAGAGTTGCTGCCCCTCACTACCAGCAGAGGCAAGAATTGTGTAGCCACAAACCCAAATTCTGTCCTTCATACTTACTATACTGATCATTTGGAGGCTCTTGGCAAGGTGAAGGGACTCCCCTTTTCAACTGCTCCTGTAAATGACAAAAATAAACCTTTAAACATCTGAAACATGCATATTCAAACTGGGGCACAGTTAGAAACTGGGATGGAAAAGCTATTCACCACATGACTCCTGGAACTTGGGTTGTGGTCACCAACACAGAATGTCTAATTGCATTTTTTTAAAATCAGCAACACTTTTTATTTATTTTTGGGCTGCAAGCTTGCCACAGGCTACGGAGCCGATACGCTCAGGCTTTTCGTTTAACGTCTCCCCCACCACCACCACCACAGCCTTCAAGAACTAACGCCTGCCCTCTTTCCAGGACTACCAGATGCTCAGTTTCTGAAAGGATGTGCCTTAAGCTAAATAACTGCAAACTCATGATGGGCACACGATATTCTTCTTTATTTCAGTGTGCCCCTCACAAGGAAGTGAAAGGTCCCCCACCCACTACTATTTCCCCACCTTTGGTGTAACTTTCAGCCAGGCTGCTGTGGTGTTCCTTTCCGCAAAGGCATCTTTGCATGGACCTGGAGGCGTCGCCTTCCCCTGTGCAGTTCCAAATGAGTCTCCCTTCTGCACAAGACATCCAGCAAGCCTACCATGCCACCCACCACTTCTGTCCCTTCTCCTCAGTCCCCTACCTTGGAATGCCAAGGAGACCCAAGCAGACCAAGGGGGTCTGTATGTTGTACTCGCCCTGGCACCCCATTGGTGCTCACTGGAGGAAGGCTGATGACCAGGGCTTTCTTAAGCATAACCGCTGCGTGGTGCAAAGCTCCCTCCGGCGCGCGCACACACACACACACATTTCCCAGAGCTTTTTAGGGAGGACAGCAGCAATTTTAATCCGGAGTCTCAGGTACCAGAGACAGCAACTAGACTTCTGAAATTGTTCACAACTGGACCACCCCTTGTTGCAAAACACGCCTGCTGCCTGGTTAGTTTCGAATGCTGAACTGGGGTGTCAGGATTGGTCATTGTCCTCTTCAGATCACCACACAAACGCTTCTTGTTCTTTTATAACTTTTTATTGTGTATTAACAAAACAATCTTATAAACGGTTCTGAACTATTCTTCCTCAGAGTCACTTATTTCAGCTACCCTCCCTGTTGTTCTTGTTGCTCTCCTCTGTTAGCTTCACTGCTCTCCTTCCCCCCCTTGGGGAAAGCTTTCTCCCTCTGAGAAACTGGAAACTTCTAACTCTAACTCTTCCCTGACATGGGGGGTGGGATCGCTTTGGTGAAGCTCAATTCTGACATAATTGTCTCACGACTTCTGAGTTCCAATTCATACGTATAGCTTGCATATAATAAAAATATTTACAGAAACTGTTCCACAGCTTTTTCTCCAAAACAGTATTACACTTTCATAGACTGTATCTCTTGTACTGAAGGCTATCTAAAATAGTATTCCAGTGTTTTTCAAAGTAATCCCAATGAACAGAACTTGCATGTAACCATACCTATTTGGTCTAAATTTTTCACCTACTGCTTTGAAAAGCTGTATGTAAAATATGTAGGCTGACCATCTAAAGTAGACAACCACAAAGGAAAACATTGGAGGAGGATGTGGGAATCAAGGTGTGTGAAACAGAGGAAAACAAATGTTTCATTTGACACAACACAACAGAAATAAATATGAGGATTTAACTCGCAAGTAAGCACATTAAGAACTGAAGTATGAGAACTCAAGCTATATGACACGAGATTTTCCCTATTTTCCTTCCTCTATAAGAAAATATATTGCAAAGCTGGTAGATTACTGCAGTCCCAAGAAATAAATCTGCAGATGTGAAAGAGAAACACAAAATTAAGCCAAATTAGTATTTCAACCAGGAAAAGGTAGCCATGATTGAATGTTCTCACTTCCCTGTTACTTATAAAATAATGCAATAAAAGAAAGGAATAAATAAAATAATGCAATAAAGGAAAGAGGTTGTTTCCATCATGCTATTTGTGTTGTGATTTAGCTCTTGTCTCATAACTGTGTCGTTAACACTCTTTGGAATGAGGATATTAGCGATTCAAAAACCAGTTTCCTAAAACAGACTGATACTCTTGTTACTGAGACACGCTAGAGTTTATATACAGACGTTTTTTAATTAAGGAATTGCAAACAATCATGAATCTAAATTATAAACTGTAACAGGTTCTGTTCACTGTTAGATAAAGTGTTCTTATCATTGAATCCCCAACTTCCTGTTTAGATAGTAGGATCTCATGACCAGAGCCATATGGCAAAAACATTCAAAATGAAGCAAAAGCTGTACATATGCAACTGTTATTCATATGCACCATCTCTGCAAACTGATTACTTAACATATTTGTCAAATATTTATGTTCCAAAGATTTATGTTTCTACAACCTGTATTAAGGATTTGGAGCCAGACTTTATGCCATTTGGTTAAGGGAAACTGTGAATGCACTAACTGTTCCTGATCACAGAATCAAAATGAGTAGTTCTGCTTTTCCTTACTAGGTATTGATGACCATTATTTTGTGCTGTTGGTTTTTATTCTTCTCAAATTCTATTTGCTAGGACTGATTATCTATCAGATAGCTATTGTCCCACTGCATTACTCATGCTGAAGAAGAAACTTGCCATTACTTCATACACGCTATTAAGTCTATACCACAAAGCATATCTGTTATCAGGAAAATTAAATCCTCTTCCAATGTAAGTGACTACATTATTTTAAGCTATTAGGCACAATGCCCTAGACTACAGTTGGGTCTTGTGCTGACCAAGAGGAAGCTCCCTATCTAGATTATAGATGGAATCACTTCATTGAAATAGTTCCTTTCTATTGTGTTAGACAAAAATGAAACTTCTACAGGCCAGCAGTTTGAATATCCAACTCAGCATATTAAAAGTAAGTATGTGGACTTATACACCATAGGTCCAACTTAATGCTCTCTCAGATCTCAGGCATTAATCTTTCCTAACCATGCTTGAGGAGGTCTAGATTCTAGATCCTTAAACTGAAGAATCCAGGTACTGAATCTGGAAACAGCTGCATACAAAGCACGCGCGCACATGCATGCACTCACACACACACACAACACCGGAGCAGTCTAGTGCTCTGAGCAAAGAAAGCCACTTCCATGGCAGTCTCACAAAGATGGCAACCATAAGCAATGCACACCTGGAACAATCAATTAACGCTAATTAGAAAAAGAATGCAAATCAAATGTTTTCTTCTTCTTCTGGGAAGCATGTAGAAAGGCTAAATGTATGCCTGACAGTTCCAGAAAGGCAACACAGCCACAAATGCCCAAGACTTGGGGTGGGATATGGTCAAAGGCACATGAGGTAGACACCTTGCTGAAGGTAAGGAGGTCTCCGTCTAGGCAATACCTGGATAGCTGTCTGCCTAGGATTTTCAAGTAAACCACCTTCAGTTCCATGACAGAAGAAAGGCAGGATATAAATGTAAGGGGAAAATTTATAGAAAGGCAGAATATAAATCCTGATAAAAGTAAACAAGGACTGAGGCTAAGTGGGTAGAGCACATGCTTCCCATGCACAAAATCCCAGGTTAAATCCATGGCATCAGTCATAGGGTTACAAGGCTAGGAAAGGTCTCTGCTTATGGTTTTGGAGAGTAGACCATACTGTAGTAGGTAATCCAAGTCAGTATAAGGCAGCTTCACATGTGTGGGAAACTAAAGAGGAATTTGTGAAATCAAGTATGACTGAGTGGGCACAAGATGTGGGTCAATATATTGATTATGAATTATGGGGAAAGTTGTGGAAAAAGAACTTTGAATTTTATGGCATGTTATGTGATAAAAGAAAATATTATGAAAATGGCCCACAGATGGTATTTAACACCCACCAGATTGACGAAAATGTCTAAAAAAGGAAAAAGCTGACTTATTCGAAAACAAGACCCCAAGGTGGCTATCACCAATGGAAGCTAAGGCTCGGAAAAGACTCAATATGGAGGCCAAATGGCCGAAATATTGGGAAATAATAGAAAAAGATGGAGATAACTGGAGGTTGCAGAGTATGGAGAAAATAAAAGACAAAGTGTGAGATTGGCTACATTATGCTCAGATTAAAGAAGTTTTTAAGTTGGACAAAAAGATAGGATTCCAGGTGGAAAAATCAAAGTTAGAAACAGAATTGTTAGAACCTAAAACTAAGGTACTTTCAAGAATGTATAATTTGCTGTTAAAATGGAATACACAAGATGAAACGGTCAAATCAGCTATGATAAAATGGGCACAAGACATTGGGTACAATATTATGTTTGCTGACTGGGAAAGGTTATGGACCACTGGGTTGAAGTTCACGGCATGTAATGCCTTGAAAGAAAATGTTATGAAAATGATATATAGGTGGTACATGACCCCAGTCAAGCTTGCAAAAATATACCATTTGTCTGACAATAAATGTTGGAAGTGCAAAGAAGCTGAAGGAACGTTCTTTCACCTTTGGTGGACTTGCCCTAGGGTTAAGGCTCTCTGGGAAATGATATATAATGAGTTGAAAAAGGTATTTAAGTATACCTTCCCTAAGAAACCAGAGGCCTTTCTCTTGGGTATTGTCGGCCAGTGGGTGTTAAAGAAGGATCGAATATTTTTCATGTATGCAACAACAGCAGCAAGGATACTTGTTGCCAAGCACTGGAAAACTCAAGATTTGCCCACACTGGAAGAATGGCAGATGCAACTGATAGACTATATGGAACTGGCAGAAATGACCGGCAGAATCCGAGACCTGGGAGAAGAGGCCGTGGAAGAGGACTGGAAAAAATTTAAGGACTATTTACAAAAGTATTGTAAATTGTATGAATGTTAAGAAAGATGCAAGATTAACAACAATATGGTTCCATTAAACTAGTTAAAGGGAATATGAAGATAAATGGAAAAATTGGATAAGATAAATTTTGGATAAATATGAAGTCAAAGTTTAAGTTTTTAAGGTTTGGGTAAAATTATCTAAAATTAGGGATATAATATTGGGAAATTTTAATTTAAGAATTGATACAAGATAATAATTTGCTGGGTAAAGCTCGAGAAACTTGGAACGCAGGAACTAGAGATGCGAGGAAGTCCAAAGAAGTGAAGAAAATATGGTCATTGTCAAAGTATATGTTATTTTGTTTGTTATTATAATCTATTGAAAAATTCTCCATAAATATTTATTAAAAAAAAAAGGTAAAAGCTTCAACAACAACAACAACAACAATATTTATTACGGCCATAGGCCCATACAGGTAAACATAGGCTCTGCCTCAGACGAGCATAGCATAGTGCTGAAACGCTTCCACCATCATACGACTGATCTTACGTCCTTCTTCAGGTTACCACCCAAAATATTAAATTGAAATGAATATACTTACGGTGCCCCCTGGTATAATTCTCAGTGTAAACAAGCAAGACAGCGCCTCCGTGCTATATATAATGTATATAAGACCTCCGATGCAGCTACTCTGCCAGCTAGTTATGCACAAGCCAAGCTAGCTTACAAACGCACGCAGAAAATTGCCAAACGTGAGTGGCAACACAATCGCTGGCAGGCTTTGATTACTGCTTCAAAATCACACAGATCCAGGGAATTCTGGTCTTTGATCAACAGAAGGGTGAGGAAATACCCAAGGGCAGTCATCCCTGCACCGACATGGGAATTGTTCCTGAAGAAATGCTTCTCACAGGCAGATGCTCCCTCCGACCACCTGACGCACCTGTTTACCCACCTACCTATTTGGCCTCCCACCGATCCGGACGAAATAGCCAAGCTAATAGCGCAGCTGAAACCGGGTAAAGCCCCAGGGCCCGATCTGATCCCTGCTGAAGCCATTAAACTACACCCAAAATGGTGGGCTGGCATCTTGGCCAAAACCTTTGATGCAATCAACGCTTCTGGCCTCATCCCCAAAATATGGAAGGAGGCCATTATAGTACCAATTCATAAAAAAGGTTCTCCAATGGAGCCGGAAAACTACCGTAACATCAGCCTCCTTTCGATCATAGGGAAAATTTATGCCAGCTTCTTGCTGACTAAACTATTGCGATGGGTAGATGAGACTAATCAGATTGGCCACGAACAAGCAGGGTTCAGAATTAAACGCTCTACAACCGATCATGCGATAGTTCTTTACCATCTGGCACGAAAGTACTCCTCTCCCCCCCGGGGCTACCTCTGTGCTGCCTTCTTAGACCTAAAGGCAGCCTTTGACAGCGTTCCTAGAAATATTCTATGGGAGAAACTTGCGAAACAGGGCATTGATAGAAGACTCCTATGGCTTATAAGTCAGCTCCATGAAGGCACCCTTGCTAGAGTGAGACTTACCCCTGCGGGCGATCTCACAAATTCGATACCAATAAACAAGGGAGTGCGCCAAGGATGCATATTGGCTCCCTGTCTATTCAACCTATTCATCAGCGACATGCGAGCACCCCTAGTTAACTCATCTCCAAGTACACACGCGCCTAGACTTGCGGACTATCGCTGCCCACTCCTTTTATATGCGGACGACGCGGTAATTCTATCCTATACACGTGTTGGACTAACCAGAGCTTTGAAGATCTTTGCCACGTATTGTCAACTCAACCAATTAACCATCAACCATGCTAAATCCAAGATTCTGATTTTCTCCAGAAGCCGGAGATTATACGAATGGAAGCTTGGTGGAGCAAAAATAGAGCAAGTCCTAAAATTTCAATACCTAGGAGTTATTTTTCAACACAACTTGGGGTGGAAAGCTCAAATTCAACACCTACTTAACAAGGCCAAAACTTTGTCATATGCGCTCCTCCGATTCTTTTTTTCGGATGGAGCTTTGCATGTTCCCTCGGCCCTAAAGGTGTTCAAGGCAAAAGTGGTCGCCGTGCTAGCTTATGCTGCCCCGCTTTGGGCCGTGATGACAGATCTTGCTCCTCTCGAGACACTGCAAAATCAATTCCTGCGGCGGCTCCTAATGCTCCCCCTGTGCGTAAGCAACGCAGCCATGCGACTAGAACTGAAGATCGCATCCTTAGAAACTTGCCTGTGGAAGCAAGTCTTCAATTATTGGTTATCATTGTGGCATAGATTACCAAACCACTACCTTGTCCAGTGCTTATGGCGAGATGAATTCGCTAGCCTTTGGACTAGTAGAATTCATGCCAAACTCCTGAGCTATGGAATCTCTCCTTCAGATTCCCTAAAACTAGACCAAATTACTGCTCAAAGACTGATCCGCCAAAGACTGGATGACATCGATCTACAGCGAAATTATATGCTGGGGGGAGGTGTTTGTTCGCCCCAGAACATTGGTATCACTTTAACTTACTGCGTTCCATCATACCTCTCCTCCCTCTCGACTGTTGCCCATAGACTGGCCTTCACCAAAGCGAGGTTCAACGTTTTTCCCTCCAACGTCCTGAGACATAGATTCTCAAAGGGCCAAGCCCCCGCCACGTGTGAATGTGATAAGGAGACGCCGGAGTCGCTCCAGCACATCATGTTCACTTGCCCCCTGTTCAATGTGCCACGGGCAAATCTGTTGGGATCAATCATACAGAAACTAGAGGGTACCCCACCAAAATTCCACCTTGCTCAAATTTTGCAGGATAAGGATACCCATACGACCCTGAATGTGGCTAGGTTCCTGGTCGCTGTCCTTACCCAAAAGCGACGCCAAGGAGCACTACAAACTAACTAAGGCGTCATATGCCATTCCATTTTATAGTATTTTATTGTTACTGTGGTGTTTTAGCGACTGTTTTTTTTTCCCCATGTGCACAAGCTGTTATTTATGTGTTGTTTTTACCTGTATGGGCCTATGGCCGTAATAAATATTGTTGTTGTTGTTGAAAGGTAAAAGCTTTATGTTGAAAGTGTAATGAAATTGAGGGATCTTTTATTCACATGTAGTGGTCCTGTAAAATCATTAAGGCATATTGGGAAACTATATATAATGAATTTAAAAAGATACTTTAAAAAAACTCTTGGGGGTGGTAACAACGGAGGTCCCCAAAAAACCAAGAGAGTTTACTACTATACGCCACCGCCACAGCTAGAACCTTATTAACACAAAGGTGGAGAACAAGTCTAGTACCCACTAAGGAAGAATGGCAGTATAAAATGTTCAAATATGCTGAACTGACTGGTATGACGAACCAGATAAAATGAAGATAAGGAATACAAGGAGGAATGGACAATGTTTACTGAATATTTTAAGAACCTGTATAAACAAATACATAGCTTAGAAGGTCTTGTGTAAACAATCCAGCAGAACTGAAATAGACAGAGTTTTTAATAAATAACAAATTGGAGGATTAAAAAGAAGTGGATTATGCAAAGTAGTAGAAAAGCAAAGGAACTAGGGAAAGGGTGGAAGGGAAGTCATATGGTGTATGTATACATGTTGTATTTGGTATGAAGTTGTAAGCGGGAAAGAGAGGAAAGGGGGGGAGGGGTTAGATATGCTCTCTGTTCCTGTTTTTGAAAATGCAAATAATAATAAAAAATTCAAATGATAATAAATAATTTTGAAACTTCAACCACATCATATTTAGTTGCTATTTAATATTTATGGCAACATAAAATAAGGAAATCACAACATATGTAACAATAACGTACTAAATATTAGCAAGAACCATCTGTTGGCCATTAAATGTGTTAGCTAATTTTCAAGTAATCACATTAGTGAAGAAGCCTGACAACCTAATCTGCTTAACAGCTAAAAGAGTGTTTTGGCAACCAAAGCCACCTCAACAAGGGAATGGGGAGGGCATACACCGTTTCGGGCAAACATAGTTCTTTAAAAAATAAAATGAGTCTATTCAACAGCAAGGCATTTAATATTAAATTAGCGTTCAATAATTTTCAATCAAAAAGACAATACTTTATCCCTTGCAGGGCAACTCTTAACCATTGCAAAAGAGCTTGCTTCTTTATTTAAACAGAAGTTCCTATACCACCTTCAGGGGGGGCTAACAACATAAAATACATTTTAAAAAAATACATCAGAGGCAGAAACCACAAATAAACACAACCTTTTAATGAAATATTAAATGCACCCCTGCTATAAGGGATGGGAAGGTTTGGGGTGGGGTTTACAGGCAGGAGGGGGAGCGGGTGGGTGGGTAGAGGCTCTAAGTAGGGGAGGGGTCAGCCAGCAACACAACAAGGGTGGCAACCCCCCCCCCACACACACACACAGACACACACAGAGGGGCTTTAACTTACCAGTATTTCTTCCCTGGAAGCATGATAATACATTTCACTCTGCACATTCCAGTAGGCACTGAGAGAATCAAGACGCAGAAGCTGAAAGAACAAACACATCTCATCAGCTGTTAAAATGTACAATATAAAATCTTTCACCAAATAGGAACATCTTACTTATTTTAAAAGTAAGAGTGCAATTCAGTCCAAACGTCCAAAAACAAAGTTGACATTAGAAATTACAGTGAATTCAGTGGTGTAGCCATTCATTAGGTATTTTGCACACTTTATCCTAAATCCTAAACTTGAAGAATACTGTAAGCATAAAGAAGGTAGAGAGAACAGTGAAGTAGTATGAAATGTTTCCATGCTAGGGTATTTGTTAATTCCTATTTGCTAGGGTATTTGTTAATTAAGCCAGCAAGCATGGTGAATTGTAATTGTTATGTAGTAAGCTTGGATCCTAGAACAAAAGGCAAGTAGGATCCTAGAATACAACAACTGATTGGCTTGCAGGAAGAGATCATTCAGGCTCCAGGAGGAAGTTAATCAGCCTATTAGGCTGGTAGGATCATAGAATGCAACTGATAGACCTGCAGGAGAAGACCAATCGGGCTCCAGGAGGGAAGAAGAATCAGCCAATCAGACGGGACTCATTGTGTAAATATTGTATATAAAAGCCTGAGGTTTGGGGGTCAATTTAATCACTGTTTTACAAGCTGCAATAAAGAGCATGAAATCACTACAGGATTCTGAGTATATTTCAGTAATGTTCAGATGAAGCCAAGTTTTGCTGAAAAGCAGATTTTCACAATTAGACTGCAGTACTCACAAGAGAGGAGCAGCCTCTACTGTTCAAGTAGGGGTAGGGACAAAAATACCACAGGTGTAACAAAAATAGCTTTGAATCCTGGTAACTGGTTAACTAAGAAATAAAATTTCTGCTCTTAAACTTTGTATCAGAGGCTCTGACCGTACCTTGTAAATGATTTTTGCAGCCTCATTTAAAATGCAAGGAGTCCAGTTTTCATTAGTAGTCTGGAAATAGAAATAATTGAATTTAACTTATGTTTGTTTTAAACGCTTTGTACGCTATACTACCCACCCCAGGTAGTGGATTCCAGGCATTTCCCAAATAATCTCAGGACGAAAAAGGTTATTTGGTATGATCCAACTTCTTTCCCATGTTTTGACCAAACAGTATTTTGTAAGAATCCATTTTTAAAGATCAGGTAAGTAGTATAAATTTTTAAAAAATATTTTCAATAAAATAATTCCCACATAAACAAGCCCTAAAATTTCAGGGGATAGAGAGCAAACAGAAAGCTAAAGCACTATGGGTGGAATCCAGAGTGCAGTAGCTAATCTGCTTGCCAAGGAGTTGTTCTAATCTTCCCTTTTCCAGCAGCAGTGTCCTATACGTACCCACAAGTTTTGAGGCCCTCCAGAGCAAGGACCACAAGAGGAATGGGGCTTCCACTGGAAGCAATTACTGTCCCCTTCCTCTGAATTTAATCTCTGCTGATTTCGCATATGAATATTTCCTTCCCTTGGCTCCATTCCCCCCATATAACCCTACTTCTTTGCTCCAGAAAAAATACAAATGACATATGATTTTCACAGATGACAGCGGTTTTCATTTGCATCAGCACTGAGGAAAGAGTTATTTTCTAGACGATTCCTTCTCAGCCAACAATCTAGAAAAATATTTTCTAGGCGGACTTGACCTCTTCCATTTTTCCCTGAGGCTACTGAGCAACTAGTAATATTTCATTTTTTCATAAAATAAAGCTGAAATCCATGGTTTGTCTTTGATCAAACAGCAACCTTATTTCCAGGCTGTATTATATGAAAAGCTCATAATAATTATATCAACATTTCCATTTACCTTTAAATACAAGTACACATTCCTAAGTAAATTACAAATCTCAAACTAATTTCCTCTTTATTTAATCAAAAGCATGGAAATATGCTTTCTTGGTCTCCCCTCCCAAATTTGCTTGAATTCTACCAGAAAACAGTAAGCATTACCAGTAAGCTAAGCTCCCCCAATGTCACTCCTAAGGAAATTGGTCGGCTAGGATCTGTGATCTAAAAACAATAAAAGTAGGAGTTATTATTATATGCAATATGAAACATCTTAGAACATTTTTTGTTTTTGAAAGCCTTATTTACAAGTGTAAAAAAAGTATTCGGGTGATATCCAGCTAAGTAATACGCCATGTAGAACCAATGAAATTAATGGACTTAAGTCTGTTGATTTCCATGGGTCTTGTCTAGATTACTATAATGTACTTTCCACCTTTGAAGACAATTTGGAGGCATCAATGGGCATTGGAGGCATCCAGTGTTTAAGAATCACTTCCCCCATCACCACCATACAATCCTTGCCAAAAACTATGGTCTGCTTCAGAGACCCTTCTCAGAGCCTCTCCCCCACCTCCAAATGTGTGGCAGGTGGGCACAGGACAGGGCCTGCCCAGTGGTGGCACCCAGAATTAGGTTCATAGGGAGACTCATCTTCCTGCAAGGAGTAAACCCCTTCTTAGTTCAGCAGCCTCGTGCTGGACACTGCAACTTCCAACTGCTATTTTAGATTATGGTTAACCTGGATTATTCTAGTGATGTTGTAATTTACTATTTTATGTTGATATTTCTTGAGTTTTGTAAACCAACTTGATTATATGCTTTATTAAATGTTATGGGGTGAACAGTGCAAAGGAATACAGTAGCATTAACTTTGTTTGCCACCAGTAAAAGGAATTCACATTACTTACATCATCCTCATACTTTATATGGATGCTTGTGATTTTGACTTGTACATTTTTTATAACTTGTGTTGCAAGCTTTTCCAAAAATGTATCTTTCTTCTCTTCCTTTGGTTTATCTAAAAACATAAAAAGTGCAAGTCAGCCCCCACTGCAAAACTTTCATTTCATTAAAGATTCAAACTATGACACTAAGCAACATTTAATAAAGCAACAGTGAGAGTGAATACCTTTGCTTTCTAAGATTCCGGATTTGGGGGGGGGGGGAGATTTTGTTTAAGTTCCATCTTCTCTACATGGGCCAATTTATATTTATATTTGAAGGCAAGGAAGGGAATAAACTTGATAGAAGGTCAATGCTCTCAGTCAGGCATAGGCAAACTCAGCTCTCCAGATGTTTTGGGACTACAACTCCCATCATCCCTAGCTAACAGGACCAGTGGTCAGGGATGATGGGAGTTGTAGTCCCAAAACATCTGGAGGGCCGAGTTTGCCTATGCCTGCTCTCAGTAAAGCACAGACAAGAATTCATTCATGGAAAGGGCCCCCAAAGTGCTGTTGTTTTTACTTAAATTGAATCACATTCTACACAATACTGATTTCAAGTTGCTATTATATCTGCCCAAGTATATTGCCATCTGTAGGAGGCTGACAGAATTGGCTCGGCAGGCCAGTTCTCAGCAACAGGCCACCATTAAGACACACTCCACACACAGGTTTAATGTTACATGAACTAGTTTCAGGAAGGTATGCTTCCCCTCCCCATCTCCAGTGCAGCCACAAGGAGACTGTAAACTTTCACTCTTGTTTAACATGTCTGAACATTAGCTCTATAAAGTTGCCTTGTTTCCATAAACCACAGTGAAGACCAAGTACAGTGCTTCAAAGTTCACACATAACATTAAACCACAGTTATTTAAAAATTGAAGCAAGAAATTCCAATCTGCTCACTGTAGCAGTGCTAGAAGGGGGAAAGGAAGTACCTACATCTAAGACTCAGACAGGTAATCTTAAACCATAGCTCAGCATTACATCCAAACCAGGTCAGTGAGCGTTTCGTTCACAGCATCCAGCATTCCCCCAAGTTAAACAGAAATTTGTCAGAAGCCTCTAAACCAGGCAGAGGTTCTTTTGACCTACTTTCAACACATTTCAGATTCAGTTAAAATAGGGTTTTCCCCCTACATAAAAGCACTGTACTATTCTCTACCTCCAAATTAACAGTCAAACACAACAAATATTTCCCAGACTTACCGTATTTTTCGCCCTATAGGACGCACCTTTTCCCCTCCAAAAATGAAGGGGAAATGTGTGTGCGTCCTATGGGGCGAATGCAGGCTTTCGCTGAAGCCTGGAGAGCGAGAGGCGCCCGTGCACACCAACACCTCTCACTCTCCAGGCTCCAGGAAGCTATCCGCAAGCCTTGCGCACCCGGGGGAAATCCCCCCCGGGTGCGCAAGGCTTGCGGGCAGCAGCCTGCAGCGTGGAGCACGGGGCGCCCTCCGGAGGACGCCCCGTGCTTTGCGCAGGTGTCGGCAAGCCTTGCGCACCTGGGGGATGTCCCCCCGGGAGCGCAATGCTTGCGGGCGGCAGCCTGCAGCGCGGAGCACGGGGCGCCCTCCGGAGGACGCCCGTGCTTTGCGCAGGCGTCTGCAGCCTGCCGCCTGGCAGGCGGGGCGCCCTGAAGCAGAGCGCCCCGCACGCCGGATAGACATCAGCAGCGTGGGGAGCGCTGCAGGAGTTCCCCGCAGGGCTCCCCACGCTGCGGATAGCAGCCTGCCGCCCGGCGGGCGGGGCACCCTGAAGCAGAGCGTCCCACACGCCGGACAAACATCCGCAGTGTGGGGAGCGCTGCAGGAGTTCCCCACAGGGCTCCCCACGCTGCGGATAGCAGCCTGCCCGGCGGGCGGGGCACCCTGAAGCAGAGCGCCCCGCACGCCGGACAGACATCTGCAGTGTGGGGAGCCCTGCAGGACTTCCCCGCAGGGCTCCCCACGCTGCGGATAGCAGCCTGCTGCTCGGCGCGTGGGGCACCCTGAAGCAGAGCGCCCCTCGCGCCGGGCAGACATCGTCCAGCCCCACAAGCTCGGGGGACAGCGGGGAGGCACAACGCCGCCATCCCACTGTTCCCCGACCTGGTTTTGGGGGGGGAATAAAGGGGAAAAAAATTCCTTTAGTTCCCCCCAAAAAAGTAGGTGCGTCCTATGGGACGGAGCGTCCTATGGGACGAAAAATACGGTACTCTATCTTGCACAAAACTACACATTTTTTCTCAGAAATTTCTTCACCCTACATTTTATGTTGCTTGTTTCCCCATATCCTTATCAGCACTTTACAGATCAAAACCACATATCTGCACTGACTTCTACAGCAGTAACTAGACTGTTTTGCGGCAAAAACAACATGAAGTCTTGCTCCACCTTAGAAACCAACAAATTTATTTATGTCTTCATAGACTGGAATCCACTGCATTTGATGTACTTGAACCAAGTCCACAAAAGCTTATCCCATAATATACCTGCTGGTTTCTATTATGCTAAAATTCTACTTACTGTTTTATAACTGTATTAAGGCAGCTTCAGACTTACCTTACCTAGCCAAGGACCCTGAATAATTGTCAATGAGTGCTGAATGTTGATTATTTATTTTAATTTTCTAAATATGAGCCTACCCTTAATGCCAAAGTCTCAAGGCAATTAACAGAACAATTAAAATGTTTAAAAAACACTAAAGTGTTTGATAAAAACAAGAATAAAAATACATGCAGCCAGTGCTTTTTTCTAGAAAAATAGGTGCTGGTACTCACCATGAAGTTGTTACAGTGAATGTCACATTTTTAACAACAAAAAAGAGGTGCTGGTACCCATCATGAAGTTGTTACAGTAAGTGCCACACTTTTTAACAAACAAACAAAAAAAGAGGGTTCGGTACTGCGTAGCCTTGAGTACCCCCTGAAAAAAGCACTGCATGCAGCCAAGAATAATTTATAACAAGGTGGGAGAGGGAGATTATAAATTATAAAAGTATTAATTATAAAAGGACCTAACTAGCATTACAGGTTGCATGAACAGGGCAAGCTTTCACCTGATTTCTCCAGGCACCTAAAGAACTGGGAGCACACCTGGAGAACATGACTAAGGCATATGAATTTCACTCAATAAATATTTCACACAAACCTGGAAGCCTATGCCAATACCCATTTTAGGAATGACTCCAACAAGCAACTTGTAATATTTAGCCTATTTACCATCTTGAATAGTGAGATGGAAAGCCAGTCTAAAAACTGTAAAATATCTTAACATCAGATCCTTAAAAGGCAGAAGGCAGTAAGTCTCACACATTCTTATTCAAGTATACAGAACTCCAAGCAAGAGCTGTTTTGCTAAGGACTGCTGATCTTTGCAAAAAACAGGGCACAGAAATAGGGCAGAAAACAGGCTGTTTGGTCAGTTTCAGTGAATATTAACCAAGAACTATCAAACAATGTTTTCATCATTGCCATAACTGCTGAAAGGCAAAAGCTCAGCAGGACTGTGTATGAATATCCAAAACCATAACATTCTTTAATTAATCAAAAGTATTGCTTTGATCACTGAGAAATATAAACAGCTCAGCGTAAGATTAAAAGGTCACAAATGAATGGAATGAGAGAACAGAATGTCAATAAAAGAAGGGGACGTTCTTTTTAAAACATCTGAACACCTTTTCATTAGCACTGGAACATCTTATGGAGAAGCTCAAGGACAGAAAGGAAAAAGTACATTTATTTCTGAAGCGGGTATCAGGTAAACTAAAACAAGTGACAAACAGATGTTAGGGAGAGGATTAATCTGACTGATGTTCTATTGGGCATGGACTTCAGAATGGTTTAGGCCTGTGGAAAGGAAATACTTGGATGATAAAAGAGGGAGTTACAACTGAGAAGGTAGTCCAAATCTGTCAACCATCTGGAATGATAATGCGAACGAGTACACTTAAGTATGAACCTACTACAGACTTCTTTCTGTAACAAATGCATCATTTAAAAATGAAACTAGCTGTGTTAAACCTTTCACTACTGTGTTCACTGGAATTCATTCAGGGGAAAGAGCCCTTAATCCTCTGGCAAAATCGAATCTGAACAGCTATTGCTGGATTGTGCCCAACTGAGGTTTGAAGGCCAAACAATTCAAGCACTAATTTGAGCAGGAACTACCCAATTTCTGCTTTAACAGACATTATTATTGTAATTATAATTAATTTAAAATCAATGTAGTTTGTTTATATCCAGTAAAGTCAAAGTCTCACTAACTAACTTGCTGGCCTAAAAGAAGGTTGCACATATTACTGCATTTTCTTATTATAAAAAGAAAAGCAACAGAAAAGGAATATTCAACACACTGTGCTAGTTATACCCACCTTTTGAGTGACCATTACCTTTAAATGATTTCTTAAAACGCTTTTTAGTCTTTTTAGACTTACGTCCTTCTCAATGTAAGCAATTTTACAGAAAGAGGATAAATTACAGTTAGGCAGGCATCATTAAAGGAAGCAATGAAAATAAAGGAAAACAAAAAATAAGATTATTTAGGCAAGACATTTGGAATATAGAAGCATAGAGTTAGTTTGCAGCTCCAGTATAAAACCATTTCACTATTTCATACTATTCTTTTTTTCCAAATGAGACTATAGAAAATGGATTTACAGCAAAATTATAAAATCTAAAGAGGGACTACAGCCCTGGGCCTACTCAGAGTAGACCTACTGAAATTTACATGGCTAATAGATGATGTTAATAGGTCTACTCTAAGTGGCTAAGCTACTACAAACAAGGAAGACATTTTGAGATACACCTTCCTTCAGCAAAATTTCTATAATTTAAAGACAAAGTTTTATAACAATTGCTGTATCTGCCACTGAGAAGCAGTGAATCCACTGTGGGACAAGATTCTGGCAGACATCCAGCATTAGTCATACTCAAAATAGACTCACTGAAATCAGTGGACTTGAGTAAATTAAATCCATTGGTTTCAATGGGTCTACTCAGAGTGAACTTAGTTGGATATCTCACTCCATCCTTAAAACAGCCCACACGTTCCCTAATCATCCCCAGCTGCCTGCAAAAAAACCCCACAACAACAACCCCGGTGCTCCACTTCCCAATTAGTCTGTGTATGAAAGGAGGAAAAAATAATCAGACTAAGTAGACCAAGGGTGCTACAAAAACAACCACAATGGGGCTCCCTAGACAATTTCAGAAAGTAGGCAAAGTTTTCTAAATACATGCGTCTCTTCTAGGCCTAGCTCTGGGGTAGTAGGAGGCTGGTAGTTCCATCAAGTCTACAACCCAAAATACTGAGATTTGGAGGCAGAGAAGACTATTGCTGGACTTAACTCTCTTTGTGAGCAAAACTGAAGAGAGAAGGGTAAACTGCCAGGGCTAAGACTGCCTGCACATGTGCTCTGAAAAAAGATGAATATGCAGAATCCCTGCAGCCACACTCGTAGAGAAGGGAAGAGATAGGAAAACAGCATTCACAGTCTATTTATAGCCAGGTCTCTCCTCTTTCTCTTTTTAAATTTGCTTACTAGCTAGGTGAGAGGCTTTTACATAAGGCAAGAAAAAAACATTTTAAAAAATGGATACTCTTAAGTCATGGCTTTAGAAGAGCATATGACTCCATTACTGGATTAATTTACAACCAAACAATGCCATCATCTACATGTTTCATTCACATAACCCATTCCAAGGAGACATGACTAAGACTGACATGCCAATCAATGGAATGCTTTTCTTACGAAAAAAGAATGCTTCATCTCAGCAATGAGAATAATGGCTTACACCCAGAGATGTCTCACACAAGTGGATAAACACTTCTGCTTGTGAAAGCAAGCCCCAACAAATTTGTCTAATTTCCCCATCCTGCACCATACCCATATCATGGCATTCTAGAGGATGTACCAACCCTTGGGAGCAGCACTTTATGTGGTACAGGCAGCTGTAGGAGGGCGTAGGACCCAGGAAAGCCATGCTGGATAAGTGAGTTTCACAGAATCTTCTCTGAATCAAACCCATTATATTTGCAACAACATAAACTCCTGTTGAAAATGCAAGAATCACAGCCTTTATATGTATGATTTTACAGCCAATTTATCAAGAAACAATGATTGAAATAATTACAAAATATTGCAACCAGTGTTCCGTTGATAAATTGGCTTTCAGAGTCTCTGAGGCATGCTTGTTTCTCAAAGTACTTTAGGGAATCAGAGCTTCCCTAAAGTTACCATTGAGAGAGTACTTTAACATTAACCTAGTTCCTGTCACAAGAAGTAGCTTGATCTAGCAGACCAACAGGCATTCAGTTTCCCTTTTCAAATACCCTTTAATGTAATCATTAAGCATGCATACCCACCAGACTTGACATCCTTATACACAATGTCCTCCAGTCCACATATGAAATCTGAATGAGCTCCTTCATCCATATGACAGCAGTAACCAAAATGCACATATTTTAAAACAATAGACTCTACTTTTCAATCTAAACCACTAATACAGGGTTTTTAAACATTCAAAGAGAGAGAACTAGTTTTAAAATACTTAGAAAAACTATTCCACTTTCACCAACAGCCTCTTATTTATCATTGTACATTACAACAATCTACAACATCACGAGCTTCACACATTGGTTGAGTTCACACATCATGCTAAACCACGTGCAAAAGTAGGAAGAAGCCCTTGGCTTGTTCCCCCTTGCCCTCTCATACGCCCAAGAGAATGAAACCAGCAGTGTTTACTTTCAGTTTTAAACTGAAAATATATATATATATGTATATAGACACACACACACCGAAATAACACAGGTAGCTTTCACACTTCAGACACTAATTATTACAACTCCATATACTACTTTTTAATTTTAAAAAAATAATGTAATAGTAAAAGCTTCCAAATGATGGCAATGTGAAGGACAAAAACAAGAACCACCCTACAATACAGTGTGTTGAGAATGACATTTATGAAGAAAACTAAAACAGATTTCAAACTGAAAACAGATTTCAAACTCCTAGACTCTAGTATCAGGTTAATAAATACCCAAGCAACTCTAGCTATGACCTACTTCAAGACAGTGTTTGATTAACATGCCCCTTCCAATTTCTTCAAAAGTATCATCTTAGAACCCTCAAGAATAACCATACAATACCTTTTTCTGCTGCTAATCGCAGGGCTTCTTCAATTCTTGATAGCTCCTTCTGCTTGTTATCCTGTAGATATTTTTCTTCTTTTTCTGCATCATATTTAATGCCTAGGAGACAGAGTTCATGATCTAGTCAAAACAGCAAGCCAATAAAGAGGCAATGTATCTCTGATGGCTCTAGTTTAGTGCCTCCTCCTGACCAAGCTGGTGGGTATCACCGTTAGAAGCCATTTAGGTAAAGAAAAAAAATATGGGAAAGAACTTGGTAACTTATAAAGAACTGTTGGAAGAGGAGGCAAATCAATTGAAGTTAAAAAAAAATGAAGAAATCAGGCATTATGTTACAGACTGGCTGTAATATTATCAATGAAATGAAACATTTAAATCAAAAAAGCAAAATGGGTTCGCAACAGAAATTTCAGGGCTGGAAAAAGAATCTATACAAAACAGAAGCAAATTTTTATCTAAAATGTATAGACTATTACTTGATTGGGAAGTAAAAGATGAAGAATTGAAAGATGTTATGATTAAATGGGCAAAATATTTTGGGCATACAATACAAATGGATGCCTCAGAAAATGAAGATGTTTTATAGGTGGTATCTGACACCTAGCAAATTAGCAAAGCTGAACAAACTGAAATAAATGCTGGAGGTGTAAGCAGGCAGAAGGAACAATGTTTCATATGTGGTGGGAATGTAAGAAAATCAGAAACTTTTGGGATAGTATCTATGGGGAAACCCAGCCAGATGGGCGGGGTATAAATAATAAAATTATTATTATTATTATTAATTATTATTATTATTATTATTATTACTACTACTACTATGAAGAACTGGAAAAAGAGGATATTTTTATACGCCACAACAGAAGCAAGAAAAGGGAAGGGAGAGGAGAGCCCAATAAAAGAAGAGAGGCAGATAAAATTATTTGAATATATTGAGCTTGCGAAAATGACAGAAATAATTAGGAATCGAACAAACCAAAAGTTCAGCAAGGAATGGGAGTGTTATAGAATCTATTTTTTAAAAAAAAATGTTCTCAAGTAAAACCTTTATTATGCTTTGACTAATTTTGCAAAATACAAAATAGTTACTATAAATACCGTATTTTTCGCCCTAAAGGACGCACCGGCCCATAGGACGCACCTAGTTTTTTGGGGGGGAAATCAAGGGAAAAAATTTTATTTCCCCCCCAGGTTTGCACAGCCACCCCCAAGCTAGAAGAGGGAGACGGAGTGCTCCGTCTCCCTCTTCTGCCTTCAGGGACAGCCTCTCTAGCCTCCGTGGGGCAGCGGCTTGCCCCGCTGTCCCCCGAGTTTGTGGGGCTGGCGGGGGAGAGAAGCAAGCTCCAGATCGGTCAGGGAAGCTTGCTTCTCCCCCCCGCCAGCCTCCAGATCGGGTCAGGGAATAGCGGGGTGGCGGGTCTCCGCCTCCCCGCTATCCCCCGAGCTTGTGGGGCTGGCAGAGGGGAGAAGCAAGCTTGCTTCTCCCCCCCCCCCCGTTAGCCTCCAGATCAGGTCGGGGAATAGCGGGGTGGCGGCGCTGCACCTCCCCGCTGTCCCCCGAGCTTTTGGGCTGCAGGCTGCTGCCCGCAAGCCTTGCGAGCCGCGGGACCTCCCGCCGGGCTTGCAAGACTTGCGGATGGCTTCCTGAAGCCTGGAGAGCGAGAGGGGTCGGTGCCCACCCAGCGAAAGCCTGCATTTGCCCATAGGACGCACACTCCCCTTCATTTTTGGAGGGGAAAAAGTGCGTCCTATAGGGCGAAAAATACGGTAAATCGTAAAACACCAAGAAATGAGAAACATCAAAAGAAGGCAATTAATGAAGGAAAAGTATGACTCATTGAGGTGGCTGGAAGTCACCTCAAAAGATTAGAATGTTAATGATTGATAATTTAGAATATTAATTATTGGTAAATTGTGGAGGAAAAATGTTTACTCAGTTAATACGTATTTGTATGTTTTTGTTCATCTTTGTTTTTGGTTTGAATGTTGGATTATTTTTTCTTTTGCATGAATGTAAGAGGCAAAACTAAAAAAAACACACCAAAAAAGCCTCCTTTTTCACATTTAGCAAAATGGACTGATAATGCCAACAAGAGAGATGGATGGGAGGAAGTAATTCTGGGGCACCAGCTACACAACCATCCAGTTCAAGTATAATCCTCCTGATCTCTAAACTGTGGAATGCCTCAAAACAATGGCTTGAAGTGTATTCACAAACCATGGTTTTGCTCATCCTCAATACAGATGCAACACTAAATTATAAACACAGAAAATTATGAAATGGTATAGGAAATTTTCACATAAGCAGAAAGAAAGGGCTCCACAGCAAGTGCCTTCTTCAGTAAGGATCACTGCACTAATGCCTAAATAACATGAGTTTGCAATATCTAATATAACACAGAAAGGGAAATTTTACATAATATTACAAAAAAGGAAACAACAATAACATGTATTTTATACACTTTCTTGTGAATAAGCACCATGGAACATAGTGGGACAAATTTCTGTAAACACAGATTAAGCTATGTGCTTAATCCAATGACCCACAACAGCCTATTCTAAAGAAATCTTTCTTGTCTTCAAATCTGTGTAAGGCACTAGCAATACATTGTAACTACATATTGCATTTCAGATTACCCATCAACCACTTACTTGCCCCTGGGACAACAAGAAGATATAAGCCTTCTAGAGTTGCAACTACTGCGTCACCATATAAATTCTTCCAAGGAATCTTCAAAGTAAGCTTATCTAAAAAAAATCAAAACATTTTATATTTCGGTGAATGAGCAAAGACTGAATCATGCAGGTGAAGTCTGTTTCGAAAAAATATTGTTTGCCTTGTTTACAACGTAAGAGTTTTTGCCAAGTGATATTTCTATTAGGCTGATCCCAAGGCTCCAGATGCTACACAGGTGAAAAGGCTATCAGATCTGCTGTGCTATCAAAACTGTGTATGCTAATGAATAAAAAACAGATAAGAGGAGTAACTGTTTAGTTTCTGATCCCAAAAAGATGCCAGGATTTGTTGCATCATAAATCTGTTGGGATGAAACACAAATATTTACAATTTTCAGGTTAAAAATAACAAACTGTACATGAACAAGGGGGTATCATTCGTTTCATTTTCACATGGGAAACACAGTACTTGTAGCTCTAGAGAAGAACTATATTACAGGGCATTGAAAGTTAAGCACATGTCTTGGCACAGGATTGCAATCTTAATCTTGGACTTCTTTCATTATACCCATAACACACCCAAGGTAAATAATGCAGGAAAATCTACACTTCCTCAAAGTAAGCTTACTCTTCCTGTGTTCCCATTCAAATTACACAAAATTAAGAAATGCAGCCAAGCAAGAGGTTGGCATTTTAATTATGCATTTGCTTTTGGTGGTTTTATAAGAAACACTTTGAAGAGGAAACAAAACTGAACCTGAGAGCAAGACAAATATTTCCCACCTTTCTAAATAAGCCCATAAAAGCTACTAGTCTTCTGAGAGCGAATAGACGAGAGGCAAGGAGCTCCAGCTCCTCCAGCAGCTGACAATATTTCTATGCAGAATGTGAAGGAGAGGATTTCCCTCCGCAAGCTGCCTGCTAGGTTTCTATGTTGGGTACCAGTGGCATAGTGTGGGTTGTCAGCACCCGGGGCAAGGCAAGTAATTTACGCCCCCTAACCCCCAGATGTTGCGCCCGGTGCGGCCGGCCCCCCCTGCACCCCCCACGCTACGCCACTGCTGGGTACAGAGGAGACACCAAGCACTCCATCTCTTCCTTGACAGCCTGCTCACGTGCATGCACACAATTCCTTGTTATCTGTGGCTGTTTCCAATTTGGGTGGGGTGGTTTGCTCCTCTATTACTTCCTACAGCTGCCACCTAAGCGAGAAGCTGTGAGAGCCAGCAGCAGCAGCAAAGGGCAGAAGCCCTGACCTGTGAGGGGGCTTAACAACTGCTGCTTCAAGAAGTCAGTCCAGAGCAGGACGTTTAGATGCAAAGTGACAGTTAGAAGATTGGAAACTGGGGGAGGGGGCGCTTATATATACCAATTTGAAAAATAAATATTATACTTTATTGCACATTTTATAATAGGTGGCATAGAAATACAAGGCTGTTCTAGGCTTTCCACTGCTGGATTCATGCATTTTAAGTATGAAATCAAATATTCTACTTCAATTATTTGCTAAGTGATAAAAAATCATGAGCAGTTATTGTCCATCATATGATTTACAGAAAGCATCTGACAGAAGCTTGTTTGTTTTCCTTGCATCACCAAACTGCAAGTTACTCTTAAAACTTAAATGAGTATTAATAACAGCAGTCCATAGGACAGAGTCAGCTAGAATAAAAGCCCATAAAACTCCAACAAACATTCAGATCCAGGGCATCTGTTTAGGACAGCAGCAGAGTGGAAAATAAAAGGAAAATATAACCAGGAAGCAGAGGGAATGAAATCGAAGTGTTTCCCATTCTGCAAAGTAGAAAATATTTGTTTCCCCACAAATGGTATTCTAATTTAAAATGCAGAAAACATTGTTCTAAGCCTTATAAATTGGCCAAGTAATTGTTGTGTACTTTGCCCAATTTCCTTGAAAAAAGCAGCTGCAGGTTCTTAGCTATTGTACACTAATATACAAACTACCAAGATGCTACTAACTTCCAGCTTTTCAATCTCCAAATCAAAATGCAAATGAGAACCATCTACTTACCTATTTGTCCAGCCTTTACTCTAAAAGGTACATCCAGCTCACTCTGAGAAATGGGGGGGGGGGGGGAGAGGTGGTAGAGAAGAGGAAAATAACATACTCGTTACATATCAGAAGGCTCTTACCACTAGCTTTGCTTTATAGTTTTAAAACTTGTTTAAAGTTGTTGAGTTTAAGAATTAGATAGAGCAAAGGAACAAAAAGATTCATCAAGCACCCAAAACCCATGGCAAATGCTATCTTCCCCCACTAGTATGTTTACTAAAGTTTGGGCAAGGCTGCAAATCATCACTGGGGGGAAAGACAGTACAGTGGTGCCCCACAAGACGAATGCCTCGCAAGACGAAAAACCCGCTAGACGAAAGGGTTTTCAGTTTTTCGATGCGCTTCACAAGACGAATTTCCCTATGGGCTTGCTTCGCAAGACGAAAACGTCTTGCAAGTCTTGCGATTTTTTCCGCTCCCCCCCTTTTTCTAAGCCGCTAATAGCCTTTTAGCCGCTAAGCCTTTAATAGCCGCTAAGCCGCTAAGCTGCTAATAGCGCTAATCCACTAAGCCGCTAATAGGGTTGCTTCGCAAGACGAAAAAACCGCTAGACGAAGAGACTCGCGGAACGGATTATTTTCGTCTTGCGAGGCACCACTGTATACTACATGCACCTAATGACATGCTAACATGGAGCAGAGAAACCTCCAGCTAAGCTACCTCTTCTTCCCAAGTAAAACTGAAATAAGCATTCCATTAAGTATTGGACCTAAGAGTATTTAGGCACTCTGGTTCACAATTTGTTTACTGACGTACTTAAGCAACAATAGTTCCACTGACTTGAATAAACAAATCAGAGCAGGACCCAAATTATATATGATACAGGGGTCTGTGACTGGCTATCCCAGCATCTTCTTTGAAGCTTAAAAGAAGACATGAAATGGCAAGGTAGGGATGGTGAGAAGTGGCTCCAGACAGTGTCATAAATTGAGATATGAAAGCTAGGAGCTAAATGGCACCTTAAAGCTAAGTTATGGGCACCACAATAGAGTGTCTAGGCATGCCTTTTTAATAACAAGAATACAAAGCTGAAAATGAATGAACTGCAGTTAAAATCCTATGCTCATTTTTCACATGGTCTAGTCCTAATCTCAAGACTGCAAAAAACAAAGCCCCTGCCCACCCCTTAATATGCTTATGAGAGTCCCTTTTCCAGTCTTCAGACAGTGGCTGGAAGTGGGGAGGCAGAAAAAGGTCCTTTTCTTTCCACAGTGGCAGTTTTAATCTGAAATCTTAGGCTCGGTATGGCACCCAAGAGCTCAGAAACTGCTCACATAAATGAAATTCCCTGCTGCAAAATGCACCTAGAACAAAGGGAGTTTCAAGCACTGGCTCAGGACAACATTGTGAAGGGAGGGAGAGCTCAATCAGACTATTCTTGATTGCTCCTCACCACTACCTCTTATTCACCTGTTGGAAAAAAGACAAAATTACGCTAGTATATAAAAATGAAGATAAAAAATGAGACTTTGCTACTGTTCAAGCTTGACCTGCACAGTTTAAAAAAGCAAACCCAAGCAATTTCCTAGATGACAGATGGCTTACCAGGGCGTTCTCCTTGATCCTCAAGTTGTCAAGTGCCACATTACCTATAAAGCAAAAGAAATCAGATATCAAGATCTCTTTATTTTCTATGAACTATGTATACAAACACATACTAATAGAGATTTGAATTCTTCCAGTAACCAATGCTTATGGAAACAAAAGGAAACCATTCACATAAAAAAAGCAGCTATCCACAGGCGTGGGGCAACCTCAGGATTTGCGAAAGTACAAAAGAATAAAATTAAACCATCAGGGAGACCCCCCAAAAAACAGCCCATTGAGGATCACGCATGCTCAGTGGGCTCAGAATGCTAACTAAACAGGGACTGGATGGAAAAGGGGGGAAGAATGGAATATTCTTAGTGAGGGTAGTGCACAGCAACACAGCACGCTAGAACATTTTGTTTTAGGTATCACTTGTTCTATTCTAGAACTGCAAAAAGAGAAACTTGTTTTAATGGTTTTGAAATATTTTCCAGTTTCAAAATGTATGTACAATTGTACTGCACAGCAACAATATGTAAAGATTTATAAAGATATCATAAGGAAGAAGATGCTAAACATTTCAGTGATCCATAAGAAAAGCCATGCTAGCTTTAACTAGTCATTCTTGTAGTTCAATAGCAGCTTAATTTGAATCTCTTAAATGCACCCAGTTTTGTAGAGAACAAGTTAACTACATAATGGATAGAACATGTTTTCATACTATAAAGAGCTTGTTGAATCTGGTCAAGAAAGAAGAGTCTTTCTACTGAAGTCTTTCACTTTCGTTTACTGTGATATTCATCACAGTGCCAATCTCCAGAAACACACTATGGAGTTCAAGATTCTTACAGTTCATGTTTTGATTGCTTTTAAAGTAGTGTACTTTCATTTACCAAGGATAATCAAATAGCTACACATACTGTAGAGGGCAGGTGGAGCTAGTCAACCTAGGAAGGTAGCCCATCTAGAAGAAGGAAAACTCTGATCCTAAAGAAAAGGCTAAGGAGTTAAACCTCAACAAATCCAGAATGGAGCCCAGACGGTTGGCTAGCCCCTTGTCCACCTCCTTCCAGCAACTTCTGCAGCCAAACTAGTGTCAAACATATTGCTTGGGTTTCCTTTGGACCACATCAGCAAGGCTGAGAGGAAGGGTCTTGTCCTCTGGGCAACCATACACACTGCCCCACACTGTGGGGGGACCCCACAGTACTGCTAACACAGCAGTTTGACTTCACCCCCCGAGGCACACTCCATTTTCTCTCAAGACAGAAGGATGCCAACAGCATGTCTAAAATTATTTTTATTAATTTACTTATTACCCACCTTTCACCCTAAGGTCCCAGTGTAGGTTACAGCATTACAAACAATTACTAAAAATCATTTAAATATGGACATTTGCTTTTTTTTGTAATTGTTTAAAGCAGAGGTTTTCAACCTTTTATGGTTCCACGGCTCCCTTGATCAACTTCTGCTTATAAACTAGGACTTTCCCCTTCTCCTCTCTCCATGTGCCCCCCACACCTGCCAAAATTACATCACAGGGGGTGGGCTGGGGAAACAAAGTATGATTCAGTTTGGCAAGCTGGAAGGAATCCTACCCACTGTCCTAGGATTAAATTTATTTTCAAATAAACCAACATTTCTGAAAAACTACTATTTTGTAATAAAAGCAACTCAATATCTAAGAACTGCTTCCTAAAAGGAAAAAAAACTTTTTAATCTAAATTGAACAATTGACTAAGCACGGCAACCCTACAAAAAGCCTTGAGCCAACCCTGATAACAGTCTAGCCAAGAAAACAAAAAGCAAAAAAAAAAAAAAACCTTTGGTGTGCAACAAACACCTCACTCAAGGCCATAACTCACATAATCTACGAACTGTTTCTTCTTCCAAAAGAACACACATAGTTCCTCTTAGTCATCACATGATGGGTGATTTTCAAGGCAATATCTGATGCTTTCTTACCCTTCCAATCTCTCTCTTTCTCCACCCCCCACCCCACCCCCGTTCTCTTGCTTCAAGCCAGCCCAACAAAGTAAACAACATGATCCCAGCTAAAGCCACTGCAGAAGGAAGGATAATTTTTACAAGGAAGCTTTAAAATCCTTCAGCTTAATTTGATGCTAAGGAAGTAGAAATAAAAGCAATAAAGTTACTGGTTTCATTTTAGGCTTTCTGCAACACCAGGATCTCTACTAGGGAGTAGGGGTTCCAGGTAAGCCCTGCCCCACATAATTAATCACATGATGCTGTACCCACCCACTGCATTTGAATGGCAATACCTATAAATGGAGGGGCTGGCCCCCTCAGATATTTTATTGGGTGGGACGAAGGGACCTCGACTCCTAAGAGTTGGCTCCTATGAGCTCTACCTTAAACATGCACGCTGTCTCTGTGTCATGGATAGGGAACCTCAGGCCTGACTGTGAATGTGGCGCCCCAGTCCTCTCTAATCCAGCCTATAGAACTCTCACCAGACCACCAACCCCACCAGTCCCGCTCCACAGTCTTCTTCAGGTGCTTCTGCCTTGTACTTCAATAATGCCCCTTGGGCTGAAAAGGGATCATGAAAAGGGATTCACACTGACTTGGATGTGTCCAACACAGATATTCTCAAGATGAGGAACCACAATAGTGAAATATTGTGGCAACATTACTCCAATTTTAACTGGGAGAAATGGATGGAGGCCCCCAAATTCAACCTCCAACCTAGCCAAGACATCAGCCTCAGTTTTCTTCCCATACAATGAAAACAAAAAATTCCCTTGTAAAGGAATTATGAGCTGGTGAATAAATTTATTTAAAAACATTGGGGTTTTTGGTAACATATTTTAAAAGTATCATAAATTTAAAGTGCACAATTTTAAACTCAAAACTGAATCAATGACCCTCTAATCCAACACTCTGAGTTAGCCTGCTCTATTATATATAAAGCCAAACAAAAAATGCCTTCCTGGTGCCTGAAAGCATTATAAATAAACTGTAATAGATCATGTGCTATATTTATTATTATGACTTGACATGGTGGGGTGCAACTTAGCATATCAAAACCTCAGATGTCACCAATTTGATCATTAAAGAAGGAAACCAAGTTATACTTTAAGGAGACGTGGCTCTTTGCGAAATAGGTGTGATCATATTTGGCATAACATTGCAAACAGTTTCCAGTTCTTGAGGCGTTATAACCTTTGACTGCCTACTTAACAAAACAGGAATATTTCACAATCTGGTATATTTCCTAGATATAACAACACAACTTAATGCAATGATGGGGAAGTTCTGGCCCTCCTTATGTTGTTAAGACTACAACTCCCATTATCTCTAAGCACTGGAAATGCTGGCTGAGGCCAAGAGAAGCTGGAGTCAAACATCGTCTGGAGTCACTGTTCCCCATCCCTGGGCTTAAGGGGCTACCTGGACTCAGCATGAACTCTCAAAATCATGCAACAGAAGACTTGCTGGTATTGACCTATAAAGCCTTATGTGGCTCAAGACGCCGATATATCAAGGACCGACCCAGACTTTCCAATTGTCACCTAAGGCCCTTCTATACGTGCCCCTACCTCAGGAGGCTGAGAGGGTGGCAACACAAGAATGGGCCTTTTCAGTGGTGGCTCCCCATTTGTCAAATGCTCTGCCAGAAACAGGAGTAAGAGCACAAAATTGGTTTGGGGAGCGCAACCCTTGAATCAGAGAGGTGGTGCATGCATAAGCCCGACGGGAGAGGGAACTAGTCTACAGACCAGGTGCCACCCATCTAAAGATGAGAAGGGGCATAAAATTGGCATGAGAGACAAAGCGGAAGAAGCTAAACTGATGAATAAGGGGGTGCAAGAGGAGACTGCTCTGATAATGATAAGACCCCCCCCCCACTGCACCTCGCTTGAAGAGGAGGGGGAAGGACCTGTCAGAGGAGCACATGGGGCTGACAGGAGGAGGAAGGGGCGCAGCGCCCATATCCGAGGGTGTGGGAAGCCCAGTGGGAGAAGGGGGGACTCAGGGGGGGTGGAGCAGGCCAGGAGGGGTGAGAGACCCGCCTCGAGTTCTCCTCCTCGCTCTCTCTGCCCGCCCCCCCCCCTTGGGTGCAGAGACAGGTGCGTCCCCTCCCCCCCCCGCAGGTAAGGAGGAGCCTCGCTTCCCCCCGCCCCCCCGTCCTTACCCCCCCAGATGCCCAGCTTGAGCTGCGACTTGTCCAGGTTCTCCACGTAGCCGCCCAGGAAGCGGTTCAGCAGGTCGGCCACCACCGACTCCAGCACCATGGCGGCGGCGGCGGCGGCAAGGGGGGGCGGCGGGGGGGCGGCAGCGAAGACGACCTCCTCCCTCCGGCCTTCCCTCAGTCACCAGCTTCGCCCTCGCCTCACGCCGACGGAGGGGAGGGGGAAGGAGCAGGCGCGCCCGCCGCCGCGTGACCCTGCCCGCCGCCGTCGACGCCGCCTCCGATAGGCCGCTGCGCGCGTGACCCGCCACGCCTCTCGGCGGGCGCTTCGTTTTCCTTCTCCCTCTCCTCCTGCTTTTCCTCGCGTGCTCTTGCCCTCCTGCCTCCTCGCCGCCTTGGCTGAGGAGGCAATAATAAAACGGAGGAGGAGGAGGGCGCTTGTCTTTACCCGGCCGCCTCGTCCTCGTTCTTCGTCTCTTCCTCATTTTTTATTTATTTTGAAGTTGTTGCTTTTTAACTGAAATGGATAAATAAATGTGGCTCTTCCCTCAGAGAGGCTTGTCTGGTACCATTACGTGTCTTTAGGCACCAAGCCAAAAACATTCATTTTTTTAAAAAAATATTTTTTATTAAGGTTTTTACATTAAAAACATTCATTTTTCATCAGGACTTTGGGATTTGGTTATCTCTGGCCTTTTGGGGTGGGTGGAATGTTTTAATCAATTTTTTATTATTAAAAAACAATCGGCTTTTAGATGTTGTTGTTTTTTTAAACCCTGGTTTAAAACAGTATGTAGGTGTGCGTTTGTAGAAAGTGACCAATAAATTTAATAAATAATAATAATAAATTGTGCATGATCACCCACCCCAGCTCATTATATTAAATATGACACACACACTCCCAAAAAGGTCATGGGTGCTTTAGCTGAGATCCCTGCATTGCAGGGGGTTGAACTAGATCAGTGTTTTTCAACCTTTTTTGGGCAAAGGCACACTTGTTTCATAAAAAAAATCACGAGGCACACCACCATTAGAAAATGTTAAAAAATTTAACTCTGTGCCTATATTGACTATATATAAAGTAATTCTCTTGAATAGGAATCAAACACAAAGAAAGTACTTTATAATTACTTTATTATGAAATAGTAAGTAAACAGAAATATGAAAAATTATAAAATACTTTATTTTTAAATCTTTCAAATTTTTCAATTTTTCCCACGGCACACCAGGCAACATCTCGCAGCACACTAGTGTGCCGCAGAACAGTGGTTGAAAAACACTGAACTAGATGACCCTTGGGTCCCTTCCAACTCGAAGATTCTTTGATTCCATTATTTTTCTTACAGTTTCATGTCTTTCTTCTCAGTCCCCCACAGCTGCAAAGGAGCACCTATGATGTACCAAGGCAGGTACTTACGCTGTTCAGGATTCTCCAAACCCATCAGTAAGGATTGGATTGAAAGGGACTTTGCCAGCCCCATCCTGCTGTTCCACAGCAGTCTGCAGGATGGCTGGTGGGAAGGGATGGGATTTGGCAACCAAATACAGATGGCACATGCAAGCAGACATAGTCCACAAATTATCAAGTGTGGTCTAGCAGGCTGGGGCAATGGAGAGAGCCTTTTCTGTTGCCATCAGGCATGCCTAGGGAGGATGGTTGCTATTGAAGAAGGTTGAAACATGTTTAACCTGATCCTATGCAGAACCACAAGCCTGCATAGGATCAGGCTGTATAGGCCACATCTACCGCCACATATTCCCTGGAGTTCAGAAGCCTGCAATTCAATGGACATTTGATGTAATGATCTGCCTAGTATCACAGGAAGAGGAACTCACAGTACTATTCATTGCAGCCCATGGAACGGGTGTTCAGAAATAGAGATAAGCTTGAGATAAACCAATCCTTTATGTTAATGTGGAGCAACCTTTACCCTCAGTTCACAGCCCCCATGCCTGGATTATACAGACTACAGTCTTCTTTTTGAACTACGGTAGTTACAAATGCAGCAATATGCAGCCACAGCAGCGATACCTGCTGAGTGGGTCACCCGGCAAAGGATGGCGCTTCCTGAACACTAATTTCAGCTATAACACTTTGTCCTGCGGGAGGCAATCAAGTTACATCCAAAGGAGGAAGAACTGCTGTTTCAACCATGAGGCTCATGGAAGGTCCACGACGGGGCTGAAATCACTTTTCTAGCACAGCCACTAAAATAATTGGACTCTTTCTCTGCACCTCATCTACCATGCTACTTATCAAATCCATCTCTCAAAAATGTTTGAGCTAGGATCAAGGGTACATAGAGTTGCTTTAAAAAAAAATCCAGCAAGCAGGATTCAAGCACAAGAGCTCTCCCCGCTCTTGTGGTTAACAGCTACTGCTATTCAGAAACATTTTACTGTGTTTGATGTTTTAATTTGATGGAAGCCACCCAGAGTGGCTGGGGCGACCTATTCAAATGGGCGGCATATAAATTATTATTTTTTCTGCCTATGACCATGAAGGCAGAGCATAGCAATCACGGCTTTATTCTTCATGAATCTGCCCAATCCTCTTTTAAAGCCAACCAAACTCGTGGCTGTTATGGCCATTTCCACATTTCTCCTGCTGACATCGTCTAAAGCATTCTGCGTGTTTTCTTGATTGCTGACTGGCAGCTGAATTGTGGGTTAAGTCGTTTTATCCAAGGCACATGCAATCAACTGATTCATCTGTGATTAACATGAATCATAGAATTATGGTGTTGAGAGGGACCAGGAGGGTCATCAAGTCCAACCCTCTGCAATGCAGGAGTCTTCTGCCCAACCTGGGACTCAAATCCATGACCCTGAGATTAAGAGCCTCCTGCTCTGCCAACTGAAGTATCAGTTGCACTGCATTCCTGGCTGCTGCTAGTCTAGGATAAACAAAAATGTTTTTACAGTAGTTCTCAGAAAGCTTATCAAAGCTTCCCAGAAAAAAGCAGTGATTCACTGAACAGCAGAACTAGGCTGAAATGTGATATAATTCAAGTAATTAAAATGCACCTTCCCCTAAGACTATTTGGAGCTATTTTCATGCCAAGTCACAAACAATTATGAATAAAATTGCATGATCTATTTGAAATGAATGGAAGGTGCATTATCCTGTACATGGTACTAAGCAGCCAAGCATAGTATATAAGTAAAAGCTTCAGTAAAAAGTTGCAGTGTAGCCCCATCCCTGTTTGGAGTTCCAGCAAGCCTCTACAGAAGCATTCCCATATTCCCGTGAGGGGAGTTCCGGGGGGGGGGGGATAAAAATGGAGAGCATGCCTCTTCCATTCCCTTGTCCCTGAAGCCTCTCCCTGCTGTGCTAAAAGGGAATGGGTAGCAAATGATGTGGAAAAACCTCTGCATGAGATGGCGAAGAGACCCTGCTAGTCAAAGTGGGAAGTATTTGGCTAGATGAATAGCATGCCTGGTCTACGGAAGCTTCCCATGTTCCTTAGAGCTACTGCGATCAGCTGTAGGGTGTACATGCAGAAGCCCCAGGCTCAGTCCCCCAATGTTGAAAGAATTTAGGCAGCAGCGACATTCCTAAGTTCAGTTTCCAGCATCACCAGTTAAAAGGATATTTACAGTTAAAAGTCTGGGAAAGATGATGGTACTTCCTATGACTTGTGGCTGCCGTGGACATAATAATATCCCATCCCTTGTTGGCCTGCAGTGAATGGTTGAAAACAAGCCCATTAAATGTCCGCTAGTTTATCTAACCTAAGTTACACCATAATTTATCTTAGGTGGCATTTCAATATGGTCAGAATCACAAGTCTGAATATGAACATCCAGGTGATGAATATGCAAAAGATCAACCCTGGATGTCAACAGAATTTTGCTCCATCTGTTCTCCTTTAGATTTGACTCTCTTGCAGGAATTGCTTTAATAGTCAATGGGAACCATCTGTTTAAACATGCATGTTTTGAAGGGGCTGCCCTGTATGGTAAACAACCCTCAAGAGAAGCTTGTTTGCGGTGAAAATCTCTCAGGTTTCCCCCTACAAAACTGCAGAATGGGAACTGTAAAGCAAACCAAAGCTGAATGTGCTTGTTTACAAGAAGAGCATAAATACCATGATGATCCATTTGAAGCTGATAATCATAGGAAAGTGGCCTCTAAGTGCCTCTAGCCAATCCTTAAAAGCCTTTCTGTGTAGGGGGTTTTACCCAAGGCAAATGCAGCTATCTTTATAACAGGTAAATCATAGAATCATAGAACTGTAGAGTTAGAAGGGTCTTCTAGTCTTGCAATGCAGGAATCTCAACTAAAGCATACATGACAGATGATAATCCAGGTGTCCCCATTTTATATTTGGGCAACTGATTTTTCCTGCCTAAGTGCAGAACCTTACACTTGTCTCGCTTGAAATTCATTTTGTTATCTTTGGCTCTGTTCTCCAATATGTTAAGATCATATTGAAACCCAATTCTTTCTTCTGCAGCACTTGCTCCCCCTCCCAGTTTGGTGTCATCTGCAGTTTTGATGAGCAACCCCCCAATTCCTTTATCCAAGGCATTTATAATGATGTTGAACAACAATTGGCCCAGGACAGAACCCTGTGGGACCCCACTTGTCGCTTATTTCCAGGATGATGGGGAACCATTAATGAGTACTCTTTGGGTTCGGTCAGTCAACCAGCTACAAGTCCACCAACATTCAACCCACATTTTGCCAGCTTCCTCTCAAGAATATCATGAGAGACGTTGTCAAAAGCCTCACAGAAATAAATATACACTACGTCTAGCATTCCCCTGATCCACCAAGCTCAGATAACTCTATCAAACTCTACCAAAAATTTTGGTAATTCTGTATAAAGAAAAGAATGTTATTTGTCTAGCATGACTTGTTTTTGAGAAAATCCTGCTGGGTCTTAGTAATCACAGACCAACAGTTGAATTATCTGTTCTAGGACCTTTCCTGGTATTGATGTCAAGCTGACCAGTTGATAGTTACCTCGGTCTTCTCCCCCCCTTTTGAAGATGGGTACAACTTTTGCCCGCCTCCAGTCTGCATGGACATCACCTGTTCTCCAATAATTCCTCAGATATTAGACTGAGGCTCTGAGATTACATCCACAACCTCATTTAGTACCCTTGGATGCAGCTCATCAGGCCCAGCAGATAGGAATTCATTTAAAGTAGCTAGGTACCACGTCTTATCTTGGGCTGCAGCTCCCTCCTTGCATAGCTTATTCTGTTATCACCAGGTTAGGCACAGCTTTTCTTTTAGGTAAAGACAGAGGCAAAGTTGATGCTTTTGAGTTACGGTGCTGGAGGAGACTCTTGAGAGTCCCATGGACTGCAAGAAGATCAAACGTATCCATTCTTAAGGAAATCAGCCCTGGGTGCTCACTGGAAGGACAGATCATGAAGCTGAGGCTCCAATACTTTGGCCACCTCATGAGAAGAGAAGACTCCCTGGAAAAGACCCTGATGTTGGGAAAGATTGAGGGCACAAGGAGAAGGGGATGACAGAGGACGAGATGGTTGGACAGTGTTCTCGAAGCTACAAACATGAGTCTGACCAAACTGTGGGAGGCAGTGGAAGACAGGAGTGCTTGGCGTGCTCTGGTCCATGGGGTCATGAAGAGTCGGACACGACTAAACGACTAAACAACAACAACAACAGAGGCAAAGTAGGTGTTAAGCAGTTCCACCTTCTCTCTGTCATCCAATAGCATTTCCCCATCTTCTGCACACAGAAGACCTACTATTTGCTTGTTCTTTCTCTTGCTTTGAACACAGCTGAAGAAACTTTTAAAAATATGTTTAACCTCTCTTGCAAGCCTGAGCTCATCCTGAGCTTTAGCCAGCCTGACCTTCTCCCTGCAACTGTTGGCTACTCATGTATACTTTTCCTTCGTGATTTCTCCTTTCCTCCATTTCTTATACATGCCCTTCTTGCTCTCAGCTTCTCTGTAAGCTCCTTCTTTATGCAGCCACAGCTGTTTCCTTAGATGTCTCCCACTTTTCTTTCTTGTTGGAATTGTCTGCATTTGGGCCTTCAATATTTCCCTTTTAAGAAACTCCCATCCATCTTGGACTCCTTTCTCTTTTTGTATTTCTGAACCCAGTAGTTCATTAACTATCTGAAACCAGTCTTCTTAAAGTCCAGAGTGCATGTCAGACTACACTCATCTTCCCTTTGCCTTTGTATAAAGAAATCCAAGAGGACATGATTACTTCCTCCCAAGGTTTCCAGTAATTCCAGTTCATCAATCAGTTCCTCCCTGAGGACAAGGTCCAAGATAGATGACCCCCTTGCTGCTGCTTCCACCTGGAAAATAAATTAGGGGTTTGAATAGTGGTCAACAGGAGCAATGGGTTTCCCTATGGAAGGCTTGCATTCCTGCAATTCAGCTTCACCAGCTAATGATGATGACCATTGTTGATTCAAATATTTTCAAATATAAATAAAATATAACCAAGTATTTATAGTATTAATTCAGTAAAACTGAACCAAAAAGAGAATTGCATTAACACCGAAATCCCAGATTAAGTAACTCTTCATCAAGTCACAAAATTAAATTCTAACCTATTGTATTCAATCACTATTTACTTATCTTATGAATACACAGTCTTTGATTCCATATACTCATGCTCCATTATTATTAAGCAAAAATTGGTCTTAAGAATACACCTAGGTTGGGCTAAGATTTCTCTTCACACCCAAGAGGAGCTATTGACAACCCCAAAAAGTGATAAATACCCTTTCCGTTCTCTGAGATAGATTAGTTGCATCATAAGACTATTCACCTAGCACAAGTGTTCCTGCCTTTCTGTGAGAGGTGTAGAAGAGGTAAACAAGAGACTTGGAACACAGAGTTCAGTCTGGAAGTTATTAGCTTTTTGGGATGGAGATTGGGGGGGGGAGACCAGCTGTATGGCTGAGCTTGTTTTTTTAAAAATCACGTATTTCCCGTTAGGCCCACGTCATCATTTTTCATATCCTACCTAAGCTGATCATGGCTTTCTGTTTAGACAGCAGAGGTTGCTAAGGGGAGAGGGCGCATTATATCAATATTTGACAAAGCAGGCTGGATTAGCGGGGAAATATTTCTAGCTCTAACTCCCTTAGGAGCGCTGCAGGCTACAAAGACCATGAGCAGAGCACCTCTATTTTCTCAGCACCAACATATCCTGATTAGGGATAAGCACAGATACATCAAGAGTTGAAGTTCCTGCATCACAGGGCGCTGGACTAGATGAGCCTCAGGGTCCCTTCCAACTCTACAATTCTAGGATTCTAAGAGGTTATGTGAAGCCTTTCTCTGACAGTTCAGATTTTATCAGGGACACCAGCTGCTGGACAAAGAGCCTGGCGCTGAGTGTGTGTCAAGGCCTCGGTGGAAGGAAATCCTAGTAACACTTAACCCCCCACGCTTGGCAAGCAGGTAGAGCACCTCCTTTGCATACAAAGGTCCCAGCTTCAATTCCTGGTGTCTCCATGTGCCTCCTGCCACTACCTGTCAGCATAGGCAATACTGCACTTGAGGGACCAATGGCCTGAGTAGGTATATGGCAGCTTCCTCTGAGTCTTGGGATAAATACATGATTCTCATTCTTCCACTTTTGCCTGCTCACTAGAGCAGGACTTTGTTCACCAGGGCTTGGGGGGGGTCATCTTAATGTTTTGTGCTTTGTCATTAGTATTGATCTGAGCCCAGAAACAGACTTAATGAAATCTGATTATTGATATATAATAGAAGCTATAGCAGGACTCGGAAAGGAGAAAAGATAATTTATTGTCTCAAACCACCCACAGAATCACCATTGGTAGTTTGCAAAGATGCAGAGAGGATCCCAACCCAAATGTTTATTTCTAGCCATTATTGATTTGGGGACATCTTAGAAGCAAGCTCTGTTTACCTTTTCTGGTTGATTAGAGAGGTACTGATAAAGTTATATGCTTGTAGCCATGGAGTCTGCAAAGAAACAAATACAAGAAAGGCCAAATGTTCAAAAGCTAAATGGCACAAATACACTGCCACCATCAGATCTGTCTACAAACCAGGACGGGGCCTGGGCTTTTTCAATTGCACATCAATTCTGCTCACAGAAAGTTTGCTTAACTACCTTATTTATTTGTTTATGGTCACCCATAAATAAATGTTCCCTGCTAAAACAATGTGAAAAACACAGACTATTGCAGTGAAAATCAGCAGCAAAAAAAATTGGAAGAGAGCAAACACTCCAAACCTACAAAAGCTGAGGCCATTGGAGGCCAAAGACCATATTGGCTGTGAGTTGCAGAAGGCCCTGCTCCCTGCTATGCAGACCTTTTCCACCTGGCCTGGGCCCTGACTAACTCCAGCACAAAAGCTGAGGCTGCTGAACAGGGCTGGGGTGTTTGGGGAGGGGTATGGGTGGTGGTTGCTATTGGTTTTCAGTATCTATTATAGATCTTGTTGTGATTTATGTGGAAATTGTTTGGTTTGGGTATGTTTTTGTAATTTTGTTGTAGTTATGTAGTTATGTAGTTTCTTATGTATGTAGGGAAGCTGTTGTATAGCCGAGGTAGCACCCCCAAAAAAGCTCTCCCTTTCGCAGCCATCTGCCTCACTTCACTTGGTGCTTATTTCTCTTTTTCCTTTTAAAAGGAGTTGCTTTTATATTCATTTTCTAGTCTATGCCTTCACCGTCTGTGTGAAATCTGAATGTGGAACTTTGGAATCAAACCTCCTGCAGGCCAGATTTCTTGCCCATAGGGCCCAGTATCGTCTCTGTTGACTGACAGTGGCTCTTCAGGGTCTCAGGCAGAAAAGGATCCCTCTCATCACCTCTAACTCATTCCCTTGAACTGTACTGAGTGTGGAATGTGTGCGTATGAGCCGTCCCCTTCTCTCGCAGTGGAGCTCAGGTTGTGCTCACTTGCCCAGTTTGTCTTTCAGACAACCTAATCCAGCCTCAGGACCTTGGTCAGCACCTCTTTGGCACCTCTTGTGATTAGTAGGTGTATCTCATCTTCCTTTCCAGCACCTTATCCAAAGTTCAGGTGCAAAAGCATATCTGGTTCCATAGACTTGTTGATGCACCATGACAGAATGGATCATCAGAACCATTAAACACAAAATGCATTTCACTATTTGTGCAAAAGAGCTATACATGAGATCCGTGTGAGCTTATAGGTGAGAGCCACCGTGGTGTAGTTGTTATGTGTTGCCTCCTCTGACTGGCCAGTCTTCATCTGCTACCTGTGATTCTTCTGACTGGAGATGTTGAGGACTGAACCTGGAACCTTCTGCAGCAAATCATGGGTCCTACCACTGAGCTAAGGCACCATGGAACAGACCTCATAGCCAGTTATTATTTTCAGATGTTTTTTGTTTCGTCACAGAATGATCATTCCAATCTATCTTGGTCAAGGTGAGACTGCACACCAGCCTTGTGGGGGACTTTACTGACTTTTTAATAATGCATGCATCATGGTTTCTGTTTTAATAGTTGGACTAAACAGGTGGCCATAGAGCTGTATGAAGCCCACAGGCTAGTTTGATGCAGCTCCCAGCCTAATCTCAAAAGCCTTCTGCAAGCAATTAATGAGTGCTGCTGGCAAGAATGACTTGTCCTTCCTGTGGCAGTCTTCTGGACTAGGTTGTCCACCTCTGTAAGAACATAAGAAAAGCCTGGTGGATCAGACCAAGGCCCCACCTAGTTTAGCTCCTGTGCTCATGGAGGCCAACCAGATGCCTATGGGAATCCCACCAGCGGGACCTGAGGGCAACCTCTCTCCCCCCATTTGTGATTGCCAGCAACTGGCATTCAGAGGACTACTGACTTCAGTCATGGAGGCAGAACAGAGCCATCAGGGTTAGTAGCCTTATCCTCCGCGACATTGCCCAAATGCTCTTTTAAAATCTTTGAGTGGCCATCACTACTACCTGTGGAAGGAAATTCTATTTTAACCATGTGCTGTGTGAAGAAGTAATTCATTTTATATCACCTGTGTCGAGAGACAGATTTCTCTATTCACTTTCTCCATGTTGTGTATAATTTCATACATTTCTAGCATGTCTCCTCTTTCTTGCCTTTCCTCTAAACTAAAAAGCCCCAGATGTTGCAACTTTTATTTGTGGGAGACACTCCACCACGTCAATCATATTGGCTGCCCTTTTCTGACCATTCTGAATTATCTCTTTTGAAGTGAGGCAACCAGAACGGTACACAGTATTTCAAATGCCGTCATGCCATAGATTTGAATAAGGGCACTAGGACATTGATAGATGATATCCAGTATCCATAGCGGCAGGTGAGTTGCTTTCATGGTGCATGTTGTTGTCATTCTACAGCTGCACCTGATGCTGGTGTGTGCCTTTCACAGAGGCGTGTGGGCTGTAACAGTGGCCAGAGAGGCCTAGACATTGTTTCACAATGACAATTTATCAGATGAAACAAGGCAGTTGTTGTTTCCCAAAGGCTGGTTTCAATTCAAATCCTTTGCAGGAAACGCTCATCTCACAAGCTGGCTGTTGTCTGGCTTTTAGCAGCTCTCTCAGAATTGGGTCATTTGGGTGGCCTGGGGCATATCCTGGTTATTTCCTTTTCAGAGGGGTAGATAACATCCTTTATTTTAATGCTTTGCTTGTGCCAACCAAATCAAGCAATATTCCCCAGGTCCGCATGCCCCCATGGAACAGGGCTTGCCACAGGTGAGGAGAGACTTGCTGCTTTGGTGGGGGAGGGACATGCCCATTGGTATTTTTAAGGGCTTTTCCATATTATATGAGATGTGCCCTCTAGAGCTACTGACGTACCTTGCAGTGGTATAATGGCCAGCGTCCAAAGGTCCCTATAAAATCAATCAGTTTCATTTTCTCTGTTTCATAAGATGTGTATTGACTGTAAAAAAAACAAAATAAAATGTCCAAGTGGTTTACAAACATAATAAAGGCACTAAAATAGTAAGTTAAAAGTTAAAAGCAGCTTTTTAAAACATTCAAAAATAATTAAAATCAACAATATGCAAAAACCAATTAAAATATATATCAACATTCTACATATTCACGTAAAGGTAAAGGGACCCCTGACAATTAAGTCCAGTCGCGAACGACTCTGGGGTTGAAGCGCTCATCTCACTTTAAAGGCAGAAGGAGCCGGCATTTCATCCACAGACAGTTTTTCCGGGTCATGTGACCAGCATGATTAAGCCACTTCTGGCGAAACCGGAGCAGCGCACGGAAACACTGTTTAGCTTCCCGCCGGAGCGGTACCTATTTATCTACTTGCACTGCATGCTTTTGAACTGCTAGGTTGGCAGGAGCAGGGACCGAGCAACGGGAGCTCACCCCGTCATGGGGATTCGAACCGCTGACCTTTTTGATCTGCAAGCCCAAGCGGCACAGTGTATTCAGGTAGGCTTGCCTAAACAAAAATATTTTTTAGCAGGCACTGAAAAGATTACAGGAAAGCCACCTGCCTGATGTCAATAAGCAGAGAGTTCCAAAGTGTACATATGTTTATTTTTGTGGGCACCTGTCTGCAGTGGCGTAGCGTGGGTTGTCAGCACCTGGGGCAAGGCAGGTAATTTGCACCCCCTAACCCATGGATTTGCGCCCCCTAACCCCCAGATGTTGCGCCCGGTGCGGCCGGCCCCCTCCTGCACCCCCCACGCTACGCCACTGCCTGTCTGTCTCGGGAGACAATGGAAGAGCGTGCCTTCAGAGGTGAAGTCAAATCATTGGAGCGTTACAGAGCCTGCTGTGGCTGTGGAGGCTGATACAGGAGAGGCATGTTTTGTTGCAGCTGGGGAAGATGAAGGCGTCTGGTTGTGCAGGTGCACCATGAAGGTGTCCTGTTGCACCAGGTGCACCATGGCATTTCTTCTCTCTACGCTCTTCCCAGTGGTCATTTTTCCTCTGGTCACTGCCTGACTGATTGTCTCCAGGCACTGTGGTCGTCTGCAAGGGATTCCTACACAGCCTTCATGTCATGTTTGCAGACATTATTTTAATGCAAAGTGCAGCTGCTGCCACACTGAAAGGCCAGTTTATTGCAAATTTGAAAATGGTGTTATGGGGCGCCTATAATAGATCAAAGCGATTGAGTGGGCAGGTATGGATTAAGGTGATCTTGCAGGTGAAAAGGTCCTAACAGGCTTTACATACTAATAGTAACACCTTGAACTTGACCTGGTAGCAAATTGGCAACCAGTGCACATCTCTGAGCAGTGTTTTATGCTGACAGTGTCTCATTCCTGTCAGCAATTGTGCTGCTTCATTATCCATGAGCTGCAGCTTCTCAGTTAAGCCCCAAGGATGCCTCACATAAAGCACATTGCAGTGATCCATTGAAGTAATGAATGAACGAACGAACGACTATGGCCAATAAACACAACTGATATCCTACAGTTCATTGCATCCAATGGATCCATGTTTTGGGCATGCATCAGCTTTTCTGCAAGTGAGTTAGGGGATCTGAAGACCAGTAGAGAGGCAGGTGCTAAGAATGTAAGCAGAACCTGGCTGCTGGATCAGAGCCAACACCCCCCTAGTCCAGCATCCTGTTTCCCACTGTGGTCATCTAGGATGCCACAAGCAGGACAGGAAGGCAATAATCCTCTCCCAGTATCTAGGACTGGGATTCCGGCATTGCAGGTGGTTGGACTAAATGACCTTGGCTTGGGGCTCTTTCAAACTCTACCACTGCGTGATTCTCTATTTCTATGATCTGATATCAACTGACCTTGAACATGGCATAGCCACTGTGGCTAAGATGGGCTTGCAGGTTTGAATGCTTCCCTTTGAGGAAAACAAATGGCCTGGTCCCAGGGAGCTTGCCATACTGGGCCCCACCTATAGCAGAACTTTGTATGTGCTACTGGTGCTGCCTTCTATTGATATTGTTGTTTTTCAATTTAATTTAATTGATCAGGAGAATATTACCATTTTAAGTTTTGATTATTTGCATTTTTTAAAATGCAAATTACCTTCCTCCTGGATGTACGGTATTTCCTTGTTCGTATATATTTTGTTTTGTGATTTATATAGAAATAGGAATTGGCTGTAAGCAGTAAGTTCTGGCAGACTTGACAGGTCCCAGCTGCAGGTGCTGAGAGTTTAGTTAAAGGTCCTGAATCTCTTCCAATGGTGCCAATGGAGGGAGCAAGCTGACCTTCCTCTCTTGTGACCTTGAAGAGGAGGAATGTTGTACCAGTACCTGACCTCCCATTCCCAATCAGCAACTAAACAGTGTGCTTGCATTCCACATCAGTCCACACTTTCATATCAGACCTATTTTCCATTCAGGCTTTTATGACCTGATCCAGCCACATGATATTGACTTGGACCAAGGAGACAGTCTGAACATTTTTGGAGGTTTCCCAACATTGTGCATAGTGTTGTACTATCGTGGATGTGTAAGACTTCCTAAAAAACATTGCTGTCCAGGGGCAGCGTCATGTGAGAAAAGTGTGTCCATCAAAATCTCCCTTGTGTTTGGAGACTTAGAGCGAATTCTGATTAGGCAAGATAAAGTACTATAGTGCAAATAGCAACTTGCAGACTTTCCGTTTTTAGGAAGACTGGAGTCCAAACAGTTGATAGCCAGAACATTCAAAACACCTTTCAATCAGGAACAAGGGATAACAAAATAAATAAATATTTCAGCCACCTACAACACGTGCTGTCAGGTAGTCTACCTTAAAGTAATATTTGTTTATGCCATGAACATTAAGTGGAAATATGAATAGGAGAGATTAGCTGGAGTTCTGTGTGCTTAATGCGCCATTATTAGATTTGCCCCTTATCGACTTTGGCCATGGCTGTCCCCGAGCATTTTTTCCCTGCAGATTACTAAGGCTGGACTGCAGGGAGAGTTGGATGATTAGGAGGAGAGGAAGCAGCACTCACCCCTCAGACTGCTAGGCCTGGTTGGCAGCCCCAGCAGCAGCTGGCAAAGACGAACTAGGAACCAGGAGCCTCAGCACAAAACAAAGCAGTCAGGAGGGCTGAAGAGCAAGTCAGGAATGGATGCTGAACCGCTGGGACACAGCAAACCAGAACTGAAGAACACCAAGGCTGCAGGAACACAAGAGACCTTTTTGCTCAAGGAGGGCTCTGGAAGATCCAGTAGCCTGGGTGGGCAGAGAGAACCAGTGGTGCTGGACTCCAGCTCTGCCAGCCAGACCAAGTACTGAGTTCTGCAAGGGAGGCCCTTCTCCATGTCCTGCCATTGATTAAGTTTGCTGTGTGGTACCTCAGCCTTCCCTTGGGGACTCTTTCCAGTACTAGCTGAAGACATGCCTCCTTTCTCAGGCCTTTGTCAGGGGCTGAGTTGATGTGGCCAGCTTGCAAAGTGATGGGTGTCCGTCAGCTGTATTGTCCAGACTCTTCCAGACTCTATATTTTTACCTCAGGTTTTAATTGGTACACGTGTAATTTAATGGGTTGTGTTGATGGCACAGATGTTATTTTGTTGTTAATCACCCTGGGATTGAAGGGTAGGCTAGAAATTGAATTAATGAGTAAATAAATTCAGAGGGGTGGCACCCTGCCCATCAAATCAGTGCCTTTGGCAAAACTTACTCTCATGTTCCTAGCTTGATAGTGTAGCCCACAGGTTCCCAAAATTATTTGGCCTACCCCCCACTTCAGAAAAAGAATTACTCAGTGCGCCCCTGGAAATTTACCTTCTTTAAGCAAACAAACAGAAACATGCAGTTCTTTTATGTACCGTATCTATATTTCTGCCTATGTCCTACAACATAGTCATTACACAGCAGATAAAACATAGACGAATGGTTTTTCAAAAGTGGACAAGGAGGTGGACTTGGCCCTGGGATTAGAAGCTCAAGGCAAGAGGCAGAGGGAAGCTTGCCAGTTCAGTCCGATCCGCCTTGGGGGTAGTGTGGGTGGCGCAGCCTTCCTGCCCTTGGCCAAATAGGCAGACAAGCCGCAACCTGCTTCACCTAAGCCTGGGAAAACCCTCGCCTCCAGTAGGACTGCTGGATCAAGGGGAGGCGTTGTCACCATCCCGCAACAGCACCCGACTTGGTGGTAAGTGTCATTACACAAAGATGAAACAGGTAGAAAGCGTTTTTCAAAAATTTCTTCTCTTCTCTTCTTTTTTTTGTGCTTCCACTGCCCCCTTATTTTTATTCAATGCCCCCCAATTGCACCTGAGGCTACTACCGCCCTCTGGATCATTCCGGTGCCCCCCTGGGGGTGGTATCGCCCACTTTGGGAAACACTGGTGTGGCCAGTTTAGACTGTAGGGAAATGGAATACTTCAGAATATCAGGGCTGGTGCTCTTAGCCCTTCACTGCTGCCTCTGAGCCAATCAGCCCAATCACTGTAACTCCTCCATGTTGAACTCAGTTATGTGGTTGGTAGGTCATGCAAGCTATAGTAATTAAATTAGGGCAGAGGATACGTGAGGGATTAGCATATGCCAAAGCAACCTTCTTCAATGTTTACACGAATGCAAAAAAAAAACCCTGTCTTATCTCAGTGTACAGGCTGCCGGGCTCTCAACCAACTACAGCAACATTGCCTGTTATAATTACATTAGGTGGAAACACAAAGAATCAAGTTAGATTAGGCATCTGCTGGGCGGTTTACGTGCATCCGAGCCTCCCCCCCCATACATCTTATCTGTGGGGTTTTCCATTTATTTAAAATATTTGTTCTGTGACAGTGTGCCATTGCTGGGAAATGCAAATGTACACATCTGGAGAGACTGCCTCTCTTCCTCCTCTGCTTCCTGAAATCTAATGAGGACTCCAAGGTTGAAAGGGTGAGTGACAGACATAAGGATTTCCCCAGGAAACTCTGGAAAGCGGGACAGCCTGCTCCTGTCATCATCAAAGGGGACTTAGGGCAAATCTCTAGTCTCACCTGGAGAGGGCTGCCCCCAAACATTTTGCTGCCTGAAGCCAAGGACAAGATCTTGCCCACCCCGCTCCAGTCAATGCACAAAAGCCAAGCAAACTGCAACCTGAATGTTGGATGCAACTGAACTGCATCATCTGCAACTGCTGAGAGCAGCAGGCTTGCTTAGTGGGTGCAGCGGGCAGGCCAGGTGATGGGCACACACAGCTCTGTCCTCTGGCTGCTGTTGCTTGCCTCACTCAGCCTCCTGGTAGAGGATATGACTGCTGAATACTGCCTGAAACATGCCTGCAGTTCAACATTACCCTCCCTTCTTCCCTTGTCACGAAGTTTCAGGGCAGGGCCACATGTTACAAACAACAGAAGGTTGCCCCCTCAAATGGCAGCTCTTCGTCATGCATCCCTTCCTCCTCCCCTCCACCCACAGAAGTCTGCTCTGCTTCTCCTTCTCCCAAGTCCCCCTGCACATTGAGGGATCTTCAGCAGCCGCCACCAACCCAGTGAAATAGTGATATGAGTTGGGGGATCAGTCTTGATGGTGCCTGTGGGTCCCTTCCAAACCTGTGATCCTGTGTATGTGAGGTTCAAATCTATGAGTGGAAACCAGCCAAGACAGTTACTTTGTTAAGGTGGTTGGTTTAATTTTTGTCCTGGCACTTCCCCTGAGAAAACCTGTGTTTTATTGCTGAATCAGAGCAGATGGCAGTCCATGGAAAACCCGGTTGCTGTTTGCTCTGATTCAGCAGTGAATTGTGGGGAAAGCACCAGGACAAAATAAAGAAATAAATCATTTCAAACATGGAGCTTTAAAGCCCAGACCTGGAAGTCTAGATGAGCCCACAGACCTGGCTTGCTCTGTCCTGGCTTCCCTGGAAACCTTCTGGAGAAGCAAAACCTTTCGGGATATTAATGCTTGTGGGTCCCTCTGCCCTATGCTCCGCTTGTCTATATGTGTGAATAAAGTCACATATCCAAAGGATACCACAATGTCCAGTGACCTTCACCTGAGGAAGCACTGGTATCAACATCTGTGGGTAGGGCTGGGAGAGACAGCTGCCCCCAAACCCATGAAGCCACTGCCAGCCAGAGCAGACAATACTCAGCTTGATGGACCAAGGGATCTTGCGGTATAAGGCAGTTTCCTATGTTCCTAATGGGCCGAGACACTCGGCAGCTCCCCGTGACCCCTGCTGGACCTGGCCAGGATTTTGAAGATATTGTTTGAGCCAAGAGTTGGGGCCATGGGAGGCCTTGTGGGGGCTGGAGAGGTTTATCCTGCCACTGACCCCACCTCCTTGAGTAGCAGACTGGGCTTTAAGGGCCTTCCTCACACCGTGAAAGGGAAGGGGAGTTTACTGGCACCTCAGCATCCATGTCTGAAGGAGACAGGAGAGTCACAGTTTGGAAGGGCCTTGAGTGAAGGTCCCTTACCATCTGTGCCTTCCTCGGGATCATTTTATTTTAAGTTTCTATTTACTGCATTTATATCCAACCTTTTCCTCCAAGGAGCTCAAAGTGGCGTCCAATAGTACTTCTCCTCACTTAATCCCCACAACCCTGTAAGGCTGGTTATGCTGAGAGGCAGTGACTGGCCTGAGGTCACACCCAATAAGTTTCATGGCCAAGTGGAGATTTGAACCCTGGCCCCTAGCCTGGCAATCTAACCACTATCCCACAGCTGCACACGTGAGGAGGAGCCTGCTTTGTGGGTCACAAGAGAGAGAGACCTATTCTTTCTTCCACAGCAGGTAGTTCTGATCTCAACCATCACAACACACCAGCTGGAGTCAGGGTCAGAGGAGCCTGGTGGCCGCACTCTGTCAAAAAAACCCAACTTGCTGAGGAACTTCAAGCCAATCATTACCACTTAGCCAAAGCCACCTCACTGGCTGCTGTGAGAATAAGATGGAACGAGGCTCTGTGGACGCTGCCCTAGACTCCCTGGGGAGAAAGTGGGATGCAGGGTCACATACAGACGCCAACTAGACAAGCAGCTGAATCTGAGGACAGTGTGTGCCACTACAGATACAAACAACAGGCTATCTTGGGAGCTGTGTTCAATAATAATAATAATAATGATGATGATGATGATGATGATGATGATGATGATGATGATGGGCGGCTTCCAACCAAATATTAAAATACAGTAATACATCAAACATTAAAAGCTTCCCTACCCAGATTTCCTTCAACACCTTTCAGTCACTTCCTGCCTGTCCTCAGCATCTTCTGCCTGAGACCACTGCCTCAATCTGTCAGAATAGCAATGCAATTAATAGGGTGGTAAATTAAAAATACTAGCAAAGCATGAAATAGCTCTGTCCCTGCATACATTGAGAAGTCTTCCCCTCCAATCTGTCCCTTTATGCTTTGTGAAAGTCAACATAGGTGTCCTCTTAATGATACATCTGCAGGTTAGGTTTAGACAATGAACAGTGTGTCGGCTGGGGTGTGGTGTGTCGCGTGAATGCTCCCCGCATTAGTTTAACCTCCAGTTTGCTAGTAAAACCAAATTACTATGTTGCAAAATGATGCATGTCTAAAAAGCGTGTCACCAACATGAAAAGTCTGGAAAACTCTGATGTAGAGGCACTTTTTATGCCTGCTCCCCAACCACGGAAGTCACTTCCACTCCAAGTATGTCACAAAATCCAAACACATGTGTTTCTTTTTCAAAGCCTCCCTGTCAGAGTTGGCCTTTGAGGTTTCACAGTTAAGTCGCTGAAAGGTGAGGACATTTCAGCTCTTGATTTGATTTGTTTAAAAACCATGTTCTCTTTTGTTGAAAGTACAGTGGTACCTCAGTTTAAGAACAGTCCAGTTTAAGAATGATTTGGTTTACAAACTCCGCTAAACTGGAAATAGTGTCTTGGTTTGGTAACTTTGCCTTGGTCTAAGAATGGAATCCGAACGGTGGGAGGGCACCAGCAATGGGAGGTCTCATTACGGAAAGCGCACCTCGGTTTAAGAACAGTTTTGGTTTAAGAATGGACTTCCAGAATGGATTAAGTTTGTAAACCGAGGTACCACTGTATTTATTTAAATGTATGGCTTTGTTTCCACCTTTGTTACCATCCTTCAGGATAGGGTGGCTGTCACTGGTCCTAAACAAGTACCTGAAGAACAGAATGTTATTATTTTTATTATGTATTTTGTGTTTTTTATATTGTGATTTTATGCTGCGAACTGCCCTGAGATCTACCGCTACAGGGCATTATACAAATTTGATAAACAATAAATAATAAAGAATGGCCACACATAGCTTACTTCTAAATGGGACTGTGTCTGCAGAGGATGAGAAAAGGAACTCAAATGAATGTTGCATCATTATCCGGTTGGAGTCATTAATATACAATTCCTATTCAGCTGTTCCAACATCCCTACTTAGCTCTCCTTTACCGAAATAGTGCTCTGGCACTTATTGACCAAACAGCCTCTTATTCATGCACTTGAATAGCACAGACGAGGTGAGGACAAGTTACAGGAAAAATCATTACACCTCAGTAGCTGAGAAAGAAGCTGGAACATCTTGTACCCCACTGGTTGATCCAGCCAAAGTGTTGGACAGCCAGGCAAAGCATATCCTTTTTAAAATATGCTCTGTTCCTCCTGTTGCTTGCAAAAGCATCAACGAAACATAAATTTTAATTAATTAAAAAGAAATAAAGCATTACTTTAAAAACTTGAAACATTGCTAAATAACAGCATATATAACTTTTTAAATTTGTGAATGTTGCCAGGCTCCAAGTCCCATCATCCCTGACTGGCTGGAGCCAATGAGAGCTGGGAGTCCAGCAGCATCTGGGGGCTGCAGGTGTCCCCCACTCCTGCTAGGAGTCTATAATACATTGGCTCTGGATTTGCTGCCAAGCCCAGTTCAAAGTGCTGGTGCTGCCCTTGAAAGCCCTCCCTGGGCTGGGGGCCCTGATATCAGAAGGAGCACCTCTTCCCACAACAGAGTCGTCATTGGCCAAGATCCAGCTTTACACAAGGTGCCTCATGTATGAAGGAAGGCCTTCTCCTCTGGTGGTGCCCCAACTGCAGGATGCCCTCTCAAAGAAGTTGTGTCAGCTGTCAACACTACATTTCTCTTTGGCACCAGGTTAAAACTTCGTTTTATTTGCTCAGGCATTTTGGATTATGGTCTTTTTTTAAAAAAAAAAAAATCAGATCCAGCTGCTTTCTTCCTCACTTGATGGCTTGCATTTTAACGTTTTTGTATCTTTACATTCCTTTGTCAGTCGCCATTTTTGCACAAAAGGGTGGCTTGCACGTTTTAAAAAATTATAGAATTATAAAAATGATAGAGTTATAAAAATTATATTAAAAATTGAGAATTATTGCAGCAGTTACCCTAAGTTCTGACTTGAAACTGCTTCATGCTTCTGCTATTCAGAGGGAAAAAACTGTTTTCAAATGCAAATGGCTGCACATTTGGGGGACTAGTGACCAACCTGTACTATTTACTTTTTATTTGTACCTCATCAACTTGCATGTTGTTGGCCTTTCGAAAGGGGGAAAAGAGGGAAACAAACAGAAAACACATTTAACCAAAGGAGCCTGTGAAGCAAGCAAGGAGAGTGGGGGCCTCTTAAAGCCAAATGGTAGCTAGGGTAATAAATGACTCACATACATGCAAGGCTATCTTTCTGCGGCAGGATGTTTGAGAATAGCAAACAGGCCAACGTCACAAAGAGGACATATTAATGTCGACCTCTTTAATATGCATTTCTATTATCCCTCCCGATAAAGGGCAGGAGCGAGTTTGCCCCCACGGCCTCCACGTGCAGAGCCCGTGAGTCATGCCCCCCCCCCTTACCCCCTGCTGCAGAGCTGAAAACCGAGCAAGAAGAAGGGTTGTGTTTCTGGATACAGACCACAGGCACCTGTTGCTCTTCATGCTTTTTAGGGGCAGATTCACACCGTGCATTCAAAATACATCCGATGCACATTTAAAGCACAGGACTTGCTCCAAAGAAAATAAATATAAGTCAGCGCTACTTGTCTAGGTGAGCTTACCTAAATAAAAATGTTTTTAGCAGGGGCCCCAAATAATATTTGTATTATTCTGTATTCTGCTCTGGTCAGACCTCACCTGGAGTACTGTGTCCAGTTCTGGGCACCACAGTTCAAGAAGGACACTGACAAACTGGAACGTGTCCAGAGGAGGGCAACCAAAATGGTCAAAGGCCTGGAAACGATGCCTAATGAGGAACAGCTAAGGGAGCTGGGCATGTTTAGCCTGGAGAAGAGGAGGTTAAGGGGTGATATGATAGCCATGTTCAAATATAGAAAAGGATGTCACACAGAGGAGGGAGAAAGGTTGTTTTCTGCTGCTCCAGAGAAGCGGACACGGAGCAATGGATCCAAACTACAAGAAAGAAGATTCCACCTAAACATTAGGAAGAACTTCCTGACAGTAAGAGCTGTTTGACAGTGGAATTTGCTGCCAAGGAGTGTGGTGGAGTCTCCTTCTTTGGAGGTCTTTAAGCAGAGGCTTGACAACCATATGTCAGGAGTGCTCTGATGGTGTTTCCTGCTTGGCAGGGGGTCGGACTCGATGGCCCTTGTGGTCTCTTCCAACTCTATGATTCTATGATTCTATAATATTGCAATGGTGCCTACATAAAAATAGGCAAACTTGTTTCTGATCATTTCTCAAATGATCCTTTGCATGACATTTGACTTCCCCTTCCGTAGCTGCAGCTGTCTCTGTGTTTGTTTGTTTGTTTGTTTGTTTGTTTGCTTGCTTGCTTGCTTGCCCCCCCCTCTCTCTCTCTCTTTCTGTGTGTGTGTGCTTGCCTGCTTGCTTGCTTGCTTGCTTGCTTGCTGTTCATAAGAAAAATCCCTCCACACTGTGGGAAAGTTCTTTGAGCCTGATAAGAAGTCAGGACGCATCAAAAGCGGGGCTTTTGTTTATAACAGTTTTTGAAGTTCTTCTAAATTCTATAAGACAAAATCAAAAAATAAAAGGAGTGTTAATTGGACAGAATGTATACAAGATTAGAGCCTTCGCGGATGACGTAGTAATAATGACAGAAGAACCAACAATTGCAACAGAAGAAATACTAAAGGAATTAGACCAGTTTGGAGAGGTAGCAGGGTTCAAATTAAATAAGATGAAAATGAAAATGTTAGGCAAAAATGTGGACCCAAAGACAATAGAAATAATTCAACACCAATCACAAATAGAGGTGGTTAAAAAAGTGAAATATCTCGGTATTTGGTTAACACCTAAAAATATAGATTTATTCAGAAATAATTACGAGCCGACGTGGAGGGGAATAAGAAAGGATTTGGAAATATGGGGAGGGTTGAAACTGTCATTCTGGGGAAGGATTAATACAATTAAGATGAATGTTCTTCCAAGGCTGATGTTTCTATTCCAGACTATCCCTATAATCAAGGGGAGCCGAATCTTTAAAGAGTGGCAAAGAGTGCTCTCAAGATACATCTGGCAGGGGGAAAAACCTAGGATTCAGTTCAAATTATTAACAGATATAAAAGAAAGGGGGGGTTTTGCTCTGCCAGATGTGAAATTATATTACGAGGCAGTTTGCCTCTGTTGGATAAGAGATTGGGTAAAGTTAGTGAATAGGGAGCTACTCGATTTGGAGGGCTTTGATAACAGATTCGGCTGGCACGCCTATTTATGGCAGAACAAAAGAAAAATACACAAGGGATTTGAAAATCATATTTTTAGAGGGCCACTAATTGAAATATGGGAAAAATACAAAAATCTGCTGGAATCGAAAACACCACACTGGCTTTCACCCCTGGAAGTAATGAGTGTAAAGACTATTAATATGAGAAGTAATTGGGCAACATACAGTCAGCTACTAACTAAGGAAGATGGGAAATGGAAGGTAAGACCATACGAACAAGTTAAGGAGCATGTTTATGACTGGCTACACCACCTTCAGGTGAGCCAGATGTTTAGAAAAGATATTAAAGAAAGAGGTTATGCAGAGAAAGAGTCCAAATTTCAGACGGAGATTATAAATAACGAAGAGAAAATCATATCTAAAATGTATAGGATGTTGTTAGATTGGAACTTGGGAGATGAGGAAGTCAAATCCGTGATGATCCGCTGGGCAAAGGATGTAGGACATAGTATACTATTTGAGGATTGGGAAAAACTTTGGAAGGATGGATTAAATTTTACGGCGTGTATAATGAAAAAGGAAAATGTCATGAAGATGTTCTATAGTTGGTACTTATCACCTATGAAACTATCGAAAATGTATAAGGTGGACAACAAGTGCTGGAAATGCAAGGATAAAGAGGGCTCCTTTTACCACATGTGGTGGGAGTGTGGAAAAGTGAAACAGTTTTGAGAAAAAATTTACATTGAATTAAAGAAGATCTTAAAATGCACGTTCACAAAGAAATCAGAAATTTTCCTACTAGGGATACTAGGCCACGAGATAAAAAAGGAAGATTGTAGATTAGTATACTATGCAGTCACAGCTGCAAGGGTAGCTTTAGCCCAGATGTGGAAACAGCAGGAAACACCAACGGTGGAGGAGTGGAGATCAAAGCTGCTAGACTACGCGGAATTGGATAAACTCACAGGAAAAGTCAGGTATATAAGAGACCAAAAGTTCATCAAGGATTGGGGAAAGTACGTAGATTATCTGGAATCTATTAGTGAGGGAAAAACAACGCTAAAGGGATTCAGAGACACACTGTGATAGTTTAGGAGTTATTGTGTAAAGAAAATAGGAGAGAGAGAAAGGTACAATGACAATATATGCTAAGAAATGTGTAACCTAAATCACTACTTCGAATGATTTTCGGGCAAGCTAAAGGAAGCCTCGAAAGGGAAGATTATGTAACACGGTTGATGTGAAAATTATAATTTTGTGTATTTTCTTTTTATCTTTCTTTTCTTTTTCTATTGTTATCTGTTTGTGTAATATTCTTTTTTGTTTAACTGTGTCCTAGTCTTTATCTCTTTTATGGAATGAAGCAATAAAAATAATTTTCAAAAAAAAAAAAGTCAGGACGCATCAGAAAACAGCTCTTCAGCTTGGCTCTCTAAGGGTTAAAGGGAGCGAGATGTGCTTCCTGAGAGAAAGTGAGGGCCTTTCTTCTTGTTTCAATCAGCTGATGGAGACAGGAGGGAGCTGGGATCAAAGCAGAAGGTGTCAATTCAAGGCAATTATCCCACCTCTCCCACAGGTTGAGCAGTGACTGCATAGCCATATTATAATAGGGCTGACTCCATGCAACTGCATTTCGCCCAGAAAGGAAACCCGGACATTTTGCCAAATTTTAAAAATGCGCCCAGACACAAATTTTAATCCTGAAAAAGAGGATGTGTCTGGGGCAGAGGCGGACATATGTCAGCCCAACGCACAAACACGCGGGCCCAGCAGGGCGAAGTCACCCCTGGGTGCTCTGCCCTCCTTGCCACTTCCACCACCTGTGAAGCAGCCAGGCCAGCTCAGACACTGATTTCCAGCAAGATCTCACAAGAGAGAACTGTTCTGCTGGCGGGGGGGGGGGCACACAGGGGGCAGGGCAGGGCAGGACTCCCCGTTTCACCTCAAGCAGGAAAATGGGACATGCTACCCACCCACTTGAGACATGGGTGGCGCTGTGGTCTAAACCACAGAGCCTAGGGCTTGCCGATCAGAAGGTTGGCGGTTCGAAGCCCCGCAACAGGGTGCCCATTGTTTCGGCCGGAGCTTCTGCCCACCTGGCAGTTAGAAAGCACATCAAAGTGCAAGTAGATAAAGAGGTACCACTCCGGCGGGAAGGTAAACTGCGTTTCCGTGCGCTGCTCTGGTTTCAGTGTTCTGTTGCACCAGAAGTGGCTTAGTCATGCTGGCCACATGACCCGGAAGCGAGATGAGCGCCACAACCCCAGAGTCGTCCGCGACTGGACCTAATGGTCAGAGGTCCCTTTACCTTTACCCACCCACTTTGTGTTCAACCCGAGGGCCTTGGACTGTGGGTGCCACCATTCTGCCTAGCCTCCCATTTTTAATACCTGCATAAAACCTGATGTGTTGACAGGAGGGTCCCACCTCTCTTGTGGTGGCTCCAAGTCTATGGAACACTCTCCCAGGAGAAACCTGGCAGGCTCTCTCACTCGCAGCAGTAAAGGCTTTCTTATTTTGAGAAGGTATTTCATAATAGTTTACCTATCTTGCTTTGAAACGGCTTTCAGACTGCTTTTACTGCTGTTTGGTTTAAATTCTCTTTTGTTACTGATTTTGTTTTTAAAGGGGGAGGTTGTATTTGTACACTGCCCTGGGTACATTGTTTTTCCTGTGTAGGAAAGTGGAATTTTAAAAAGTTCATTTATTCATTCTGTCCCCATAAAAAAAAAATACACCCCAGAAAGCTTTCTGTGTATTATTTGAGCCCCTTACCTCATAAAGGCAGTGTGGTGTTGTGGTTAGAGTATCAGAGTGGGAGTGGGGAGACCCTGCTTCAAATCCTCATCCAGGCATTAAACTTGCAGGGAGAATCTTCAGCGCGCCAGTCTATCGCAGTCAGGCTCAGAGGACTGTGGTGAGAAGAACATGGGTCGGGAACCACATACAGTGTCTTGAGCTCCTTGGAATAAAGAGATGTAAATAGTGAGTGGCAGGCCTAGAAAGGGGGGGGGTGAGCTTATGTCAGGATTTGAATTTGCTGCAGACCCCGAATAAAAAACCTGAGCAGCAGTTGGTGTCCCCCACCCCAAAAGACTCCAGCCAAAAAATGAAGTTGATGGGGACCTTAATGCATCACCAAAATAAGAGGAGTGAAGAGGACACATGTTTGGATATAATTTGCATATGCTAATGTATAACCAGAGATACAGATACAGAAAGACTTACTGCAATGTTAAGTGGGAATCCAAAACACACACACACACACACACACACACACACATACACACCCCGTTGTGGAGAAGACCAGGTGAGCTGTGAGTTGTTCTGCCTGCTTTCAACCAGGCTGGCCCTGGGAAGCCCTTCCAAGAGAGAAACCCTCTCAAACAGAGGTCTGTCCTCTGCCAAGCAGGGCACATGGCCACCCTTCAGAAAAGCCACCCCAGCCAATGAAAACATTATTGCGTAGGTTGGCCAAAACAGGCCACTGCTCCTCCCAGACCCGCTCCAAGCTTGCCCAGTGGGCTGAGAAGCGCTTGCTCAAAGGCCATTTCCCCCTCTGCCTTCCCCATAGGAGTTGGATGGGCAGGTTAAGAGCGCAGGGGGGGGGGCTCAGGGATCTGGGCTGAGCCGCCAGCTACTGGCCCTGCAGCAGGTTCAAGATTTTGCTCTGGGCACACAGAAAATCTCCCTGGCTGGACATCCTCTCATGCAGCGCCCCCACCTCTCCCACTCCCTACTTCTGATCCAATTTCGTTCTCTCCCACCCACACTTCTCATTTGCTGCACCTCCAGCCAGCTCAAGCCCCTCGCCCAGACGCTCCAGGCTGTCATTAGTAGCCTGGCAACCTCCTGCATTGGCTTTTAGGCACAGGAGTATTTGTTTGTCAGGCTGCCCTGTTCCTGGTTCTTCTGGGAAAGGCAGCAAGAACCCCGGTTATTTCAAAATAAGACACAGGGAGATGCACCATCCATCGTTGCCCCCCCCCCAGCACACTTGCCTGTTTCCACCAAGCCAAAGACCCAGAAAGAACATGGGGTCTCACCTTCAGGTCAATAGCACTTGTCAGGGGGATGATCTGCGGCTCAGATCAGTCTTTAGAAAAGGTGCCCAGAGAGTAAAAGTGACTTACAATACTTTTAATCTATAAAATTATTTTTATTGAAATTTTCTCAAATAATGTTATTAGTATTAGAAAATGAAAATGAAAACAATTACAGTATTTAAAAAAAACAACCATGAATTTGCTGAGTTTGTGGCTAATGAACTATGGCTCATTAATGTGCTGCCACCGTTCTGCTGATGGATGGTTTTCTTGTTTTAAGAATTGTTTCCTTCACTATTTATTTACAGCAATTTATAAATCGCCCGAAAACAAAAAGGCCTCTCTGGATGGTTTGCAATAAATGTGTAAGAGAACAATTTGACTACACAGGGAACAAAAAATACCCTGCAAAATCAAAAGCAGCATAAATTCAGCAGGGAAACAAAACTCATGGCATTCCAAGAGTTAAAATGAACAAACAGATTAATACAGCGAGAGGATCAGCCTGCATCAGTTATTTCCAAGAGCTGGAGCAACAGAAAGGGGCCTCCACAACATGGCATCAGAGAAACATGACAGCTTATGGAAGTTCATGGAGTTTCCACTGATTTCTGCATGTTGACAATGCCCACAACAACTGAAATTACCCCTTGCACAGTGGCAGCGTTTTTGGAGTACCAAGATAAAAGCATTTATCCATTTCAAACAAATTCCACGGAGAGACACAGGGTTTCTGAGATCAGCAACAGACAATTAGATGCCATGGAACACTTCCAGCAAAATCAAACTGGGCTACAATGGCGAAGGCACCCTGAGCAAATTGCTGAAGCCCATGGATGAGTGAAGCCAAGAGCCAAGGGTGGGAAGTGGGGGTGACAGCGTATGTTATTAAAAGCAGCTGCAGTTGGTTTTATAGATCAATAGGCCATTTTACTGCATATTATGTAACTTTAATGTTTTTCAAATTGCTCTGGAGATTTGCTTCTGTGAACCCTTGAAAGCCTGTTTATCTTCCCAGAAAGGAAACCTACGTGCAGTTGCCACCGCTAAGCTTTCACCTGTTTACATCCTTTTGTCCAGCGCAACTGGTGCTGACGTACTGAGGACGCTGGCAGTCAAACAGGCAGAAGGGAACCTTTGCCCCCAACCATCAACCCTTCTACCTGCATCTGAGCGCTGGTGATGGTGGCTCAGCAGAGCCCGGGATCAATGGCGTTTACCTGGCCATTTCTAAGGAGGGCAGGGTGGAGATGAGCTGGAAGAAATGTTTTAATTCTATGAAATAATTATATCTCACCTCTAGGGTTACCAGACCTCCAGATGTGCCTGGCCCCCTCTAGGTGGCATCAGGAGGGCTTTAGCTTCCAGGTGGGTGAGAGTGGCTTTAATTTAATACAGTAAATATATATTAAGAAGACTATAAAATATTTGGGGTGGGGGGAGAAGACTGTGCATGCGGCTTGCAAGCTTCAGCCCAGCAGGAGCTAGCTGCAGATTATGCCATAGAAGGGGGGGCTGTCCTCTCTGCTTCCCTCCCCAATTTAGCCTCTAGGGCTCAGTGGTGGGAGGGAATGCAGGGGAAGAAGCAGCCACCCCCAGGACATCACCAAGGGCCACCCCTAGATCTCAGGGTCCGGGATGCTCCTGACCAGGCAACCCCACCCATCATGACTCAGGCCAGTTTGCAACAACTGAAAAGCTCAGTACAATAAAATATATATTAAGCGGCAAAAAAGATTAAAGTGCTTAAAATACACATTAAATATCCATTTAAAACAACAAAGACCACAGGTGAAAAAAACACCTTCACATATGTTGTTTAGCAGGGGTGCCAAGCAGAATTTAAAAAGAAAATATCTACTAGACTGTAAAGGAAAGCCAGGGAGAAGGATTGTGTATTGGGGGGGGGGGCAGCTATGTTATGATGTAAATAAAATTCCAATAAAAATTATTTTTTTAAAAAAGGAAAGCCAGGGAGAAGGGGGGAATCTGTACTTTATGGAACAAGGTGGTCTTTTTTGTTTTAAATGGATGTTTAATGTTGTGTGGTGTTTTGTTATGTTTTTATATATGTTGGAAGCCGCCCAGAGTGGCTGGGGAAACCCAGACAGATGGACAGGGTATAAATAATAAAATTATCACCATCATCATTATGGAATAGGATGTCCCTATTTTCATTGGAAAAATGTTGGAGGGTATGGAAGCAATCCCACAGGGACACTGATAAATGTGAAACAGGAGCCAGAGGACTGCCCCATTCCCTTAAAAACCAGTGGAACTGTGGTTGAAAACAATCTGGACACAGGAGCCGAGGGGAATGCGATCACTGACACAATATTTCAAAATAAGAAGAGCTGCTGGATCAGGCAATTAGCCCATCTAGTCCAGCATCCTGTTCTCACAGTGGTAGGAAAAGTTGATGAGCTATTTTAAAGGAAAACCGCCAAAACCACATTCTTTAGCAATTTCTGTCCAGACACTGCTTCCAACTGCGGTATTCTGGATATGTCCGGACGTATGGCAGCCTTACACAGTGGCCAACCGGATGCCGGGGAGAAACCCACAGGCAGGATGCAAGCGCAAGAGGCCTCTCTCCTCCCGCCTAAGCCCTTGCATCCAAGTAGGGGGCCGGCACTGTCCCCTGGGGAGCAAGTCTCATCGTTTTGTTCTGTGCTGTGTAAAAAAGTCCTTTCTTTTATCTGTCCTGAATTTTCCCACATTCAGCTTCATTGGACCCCCAAGGTCTGGTGTGAGGAGGGGAGGGGACTTCCCCTATCTATCTACTTTCTCCATGCCATGCATAATTTTACAAACTTCTATTGTGTCACCTCTTACTCATCTTTTCTCTAAACTAATAAGTCCCATTTTTTAAAAAAAAACTTTTTTTAAAAACGGCTATCGTGATCAAAATGGCTCTCACAAAGCTGGCTCAGCTGCATCTCGTGGCTTTGTGAATCACAGGTTGAGGGGCCTGAATTTAAAGCAAAGCCAGTTGACACTGACCAAGTCGTTTTAGACAAGGTGCCAAAGGGGTCAACCTGGAATTTTGGTGTGCCAAACATGTTTTCATTGTTCTTGTACATCCTTTCTGTGCTGATCATATTTTTGTGATTGGCCACCTCATTTTTACCACAGACAAAAAGCACAGCTCCACCCCCCCCAGTCAGTCAAAAGAGGAGGGTGCAGAGCACAACAATACCAAGGGGGAGAAGGCGAATGCCCTGGGACAGTGAGGGTTTGTAGAGTTGTGTTTCACCCCAGGAACCCTCAAGTTCCTCAGCTGTATTCTACAAGTTTCCTGATTTTCCAGGGATAGTCCCAGAATTGCAAAAGCCATTGCGACTTCCAATTTGATCCCGGAATGTCCCTATTTTCTCCACCAGCACCAGCTGCTGAGCTTGGGGCTTGACCTGAGTGGAGGCGGCAACAGCAGGAGCAGCAGCAGCAGCAGTGAGGGAGCACCCTGTTGCCTCTAAATGGCTGCAGCCACTGACCTCTGTTGTGACGTGGGGTTTGTGATTTCAGCTCTCTTGACATAATATGCTAGAGACAGTTCTCTAGTAACACTTCTTTATTCAAGCAAACAAGACTGAGACTGAGGAGGGGAGAGCTACATTTATAGGGACCGGGAACTAACTAGAAAGGATACATTTTGGAGGGAACAATCTCAGGCAATCACAGTCCTGCCTTTTGGAGGAAACCAATAAGACAGAGGATCCAAATACAGCAGCTTAAATGAACCAATAGTAGCTGTACCCTCTGGAACCAAAAGGCCTAATGCAAATACAGACAATAATAATACAGATATAAAATCCTTTGACTCAATACTGTACACAACAACCTCCTCCCTTGGGCAGCTTGTAACAGCTCCTGGAGTGTGGGAGAGGAGGAGGAGGAGAGACTGCTACCACGAGGCCCAGCTCCACATGATGCGCCAGCTCTGAGGGGCAGGCAGAGGGCACGGTCGCCTTGGGCACAAATAATGGGGGAGTGGAGTGCAAGGAGACTCGAGTTTGTTTATTTTAAAGAATGCTTTGTGCGTTCACATCTAATCTTGCCCCTTTCTAAAATTTATTTATTGCTGTGTGCTTTTCTTTTTGTAAATCTACCAAAGAATAAAATAAAATTGGGGTTTTATCAGGACAATGGAGGGCGTGTGTGCTGCATCCATGGGTATAGCCAAGGGGGAGCAAAAAATACATAGCTAACTGAGGTTCTGCCCCCCCCGACCCCCTGGCTACACCCATGGCTGTGTCCAGTTGGTGCACCAGTGGCAGCACTTGCCCTTCTTCTGATTAGAAATCCTCTGTCGGGGGGGGGGGATGTGAGGTCAAGGGAATAAGTTGTGGGAGAGTGAGAAATTTTCCTCTTTTCACCTGAGGAATGTGGAAGGGTATGAGGTTTCTACATACATACATACATACATACATACATACATACATACAGAACAAATGCTTAAGAAAAGAAGATAAGCAAGCCACAGGAGTAAGCCACAGGAGTAAGGCCTGGGAAGAAGACTCGCTCTGCTTATTTGCCAATGTTTTTCCTTTGAAAAGTTTGGGTTGTTTATATTTCTGCAGAAGAAACACACTTCCTGCCGGCAGCTCCCTAAGGGACTGGTTGGATGGGGACAAGATTTTTTCAGGAAGAGACTTTCCCTTTGCTCAGAGGGAAATGGGGAAGGTGCAAAGACAGATTTAATGTCTTTATCTTTATTACAGGAAGATGGTGATAAATGATTTTCTGAACTCACTTTCTGCAGGACACCAGGCCCTGAAATACTCTCAGGAAGAGGAAACCAGCAGCCTTGGCTTCTTCACTCTTAAACATTTTCAGTTTGGAATCTATTTGTTTCATCCCATATTACTGACCATAGTAGAATCAGTTGCTGCATCAAAAATAGCATAAAGTAAAATAAAAAATAAACAGCTTCACAACAAGTGTGCCCCTAAAGGACCAGGTGCACAGCCTGGGAGTCATTTTGGACTCTCAGCTGTCCATGGAGACACAGGTCACCTCTGTGTCCAGGGCAGCTGTCTACCAGCTCCATCTGGTACGTAGGCTGAGACCATACCTGCCCATAAAACTGTCTCACCAGAGTAGTCCATGCTCTTAGTTATCTCCCTCTTGCACTACTGCAATGCACTCTAAGTGGGGCTACCTTTGAAGGTGACTCGGAAACTACAACTAATCCAGAATGCGGCAGCTAGACTGGTGACTGGGAGCGGCCGCCGAGACCATATAACACCAGTCTTGAAATACCTACATTGGCTCCCAGTACATCTCCGAGCACAATTCAAAGTGTTGGTGCTGACCTTTAAAGCCGTAAATGGCCTTCACCCTGTATACCTGAAGGAGCGTCTCCACCCCCATCATTCTGCCCGGACACTGAGGTCCAGCTCCAAGGGCCTTGTGGCAGTTCCCTTACTGCAAGAAGTGAGGTTACAGAGAACCAGGCAGAGGGCCTTCTCAGTAGTCGTGCCCACCCTGTGGAATGCCCTCCTGTCAGATGTCAAAGAGATAAATACCTATACAACTTTTAGAAGACAGTCCTTTTCAAGAAGCTTTTAATGTTTTATGTTTTGTTTTATTCCTTTATATTTTGTTGGAAGCTGCCCATAGTGGCTGGGGAAACCCAGTTGGATGGGGGGGGGGAATAAGTAATGCTACATCATCATCACCACCATCATCATTAGTATAGAAAAGCAGTGCATCTCTCCATAACAGGGAAGCCTGTGACCAGGTGCCTGCTCTGCTGCCCAGATGGTGCCAGCTGTTGGGGGGCAACTTCAAGGTACCGCTTGCTCTCCCTTCATCTTTAAGCTTTGATCTTTAAGCCCTTCAACTGAGGACACTTTCCAGCAGAGGACCCTCCTCTCCTCCTCTCTCCACTGTAAAGTACAGCACAGGCGCAAATCCCACTCTTTCTGCCTTGCTTGCCATCTGTGCAAGGGGAATGGCAGAGGACAGACACCCCAAGCCCAGAACACGTTAGAAGAGAACATAAAGTGTTATAAATGATGCAAGACAATTCAATTAAGTGCCATCAGTGCAGTTTGGTACACCTCACAACGAGGCAGCAAATTTTACAGCCAACCTGCTGCTGCTTGCATTTAAGATTAAAACCTGAGTGTTTTTTTAATCCATTGCAGTATTACCATAATTCTAATTTTACTACTAACTGGACCAAGAGACCATATTCAATAATAGGCAAGATCGGATTAAGTCAGGGTGATTGTAGCTTGTCTTTTCCTCATCATCTTCTGAAAATGGATTCTACTCCCATCGCCCTCAGCCTCATCACGTAGACACTTGGAAGCGTTATATAATTCACCAATAGCTGCTGCAATACAGTTGACAATGCTCCCCCCCCCCACTCACAATTAAGTGATTGAAGCTTTCCACATATTGTATTTTGCAGTGACCTAACAGTACTGGAACTGATTTATTTACTTTTTAAGGCAAAAGACATACAGTGTAGGCAAGTGCAGCTGCAAAGTGCAAGTGACAATGTCAGCCTGGGGTTGTTGCAAGGATCACAACTAGATCATGCACAAGAAATAGCTGTAACACTTTCAATGGGTAACTAGGAAGCTGCCATATCTCACCATCATGCAGAAGACTATGTGACTGACCAGGGAGGTGCCTGCCCAGCTAGGCTGCTGTCCAACAGGTGCAGTTGCTGAACAACTTCCAGGCCCCTCCTACTCTCCCTCTGAAAACTCTCTGGTATTCAGAGGCAAACTGGTCCTGGCAGTGCACAACCATCAGGGCTGGATTTAGGTTTGATGAGGCCCTAAGCTACTGAGGGTGATGAGGCCCTTTATATGTCCAGCTGTCCTTTGTCAACAACAAATTGTCGCTGTTTTTTGTGTTGCGTATATGCTATATGGTAATTGATGGACCTAATGGGTCCATAAAGGTGAAGGGACCCCTGACTGTTAGGTCCAGTCGCGGATGCCTCTGGGGTTGCGGTGCTCCTCTCGCTTTATTGGCCAAGGGAGCCAGCGAACAGCTTCCGGGTCATGGGGCCAGGAGGACTAAGCCGCTTCTGGTGAACCAGAGCAGTGCACGGAAACGCCATTTACCTTCCCGCCAGAGCGGTACCTATTTATCTACTTGCACTGCGTACATACACAACACAAAACACTGTTGTTGTATGTAGGTTTTATTTTATTTGTTTTTTATCTTATATTTTGGAAATGTACATCCAGGGGTTTTTTTCTTTGATTTTTTTTGGGGGGGGGCAAGAGAGTAGGGCCCTGAGCTATAGCTTGTTTAGCTTATACGTAAATCCGGCACTGACAGCCATTGCAACTAGCAGCCCTTGAAAGCCTAGTCCTCTGAAAATTTGTCCAATCCCCTTCCAAAGCGATCTTCATTGATGACCATCACTACAGTAAACTCCAGAGTGTTATAGAAAGAGTGTTCATGTGCTATGGGAAGAACTGCTTTGGGGAAAGGCTGTAGCACAGTGGGAGGGCATCTCCACTTTGCATGTAGAAGGCCCCAGGTTCAGATCCCTGGCAGCATCTCCAGGTGGGGCTGGAAGAGCCCCCTGCCTGGAATCCTGGAGGGCCACTTCCAGTCTGACTCAGTGTGAGGCAGCAGCCTCTGTGCGCTCCTGTTGTCCATCATGAATGTTCCACCTTTCAGCTTTACTTAGGACCACAGTCGAGTCTCATGTTAAGTTGAGAAGTCTCCCTCCCTCCTCCCCATCCAGTTTATCCACCGCACAAGGAGGTGTCCTGCCCTGAGTAGCTGGCAGAAGGAAGACATCAGGCGGGGGACTAGAGAACGTATTTCAGTTGTATGCAGTGCTTTTTTTCTTTTAAAAAATATGTTTAGGGGTACTCTCATTTTCCTACTCATATTGAAATACTGCCCCTCAATGAGGCCAAACTTAGATTCACAAAATGTTTAGGGGTATGTGTACCCCCAGAAAAAATGCACTGGTTGTATGTACCCAGACTTGGGAGGGAAATTGCAATAAAGGAAAGGGTACTTTCTAAGGGCAAACCTGCACAATACATCTGTGCCCTGTCTCAACCCAGCTCCAGGATTTGGGGCACCCTCAGCCTCGGGCAAGACACTTAAGAATGTAAGGACCTTAGCAGAGCCTGTTGCTGGATCAGACCATAGCACTCTCTTCTCACAATGGCCAACCCAAAGCCTGTGGGAACCCTTAAGCTGGACCCCAGGGTAGACATAGAATTGTAGAGGTGGAAGGAACCACGACAATCAATTACTGCAACTCCCTGCAATTCAGGCATCCTTTTGCCCAAGATGGGGCTCATGAGAGCGTTCTCCCTGCCCCCTGAGGCTCCTGTGGACATGTAGCGGCTCCCCTTAAGGTGGGACTCTGCAGGGCTGAGAGTTCTCCCACAGGACCTCTGGCCAGACTTCTAGGGTGCATGTGCAAAGTAAGAACTTGTTCATTGTTTTTGGGGATCTGACAATTAGCCACACTCACAACTTTCCTGAACAGGGCTCTCTAGGATGTAGAGATGGCACTTCCTTCCTCCCTGCTGAGCATATAACAAGTGGGAAATGGGATAGTGACATATGGCATGGTTTCACTTCTTCTACAAATGTTGAGGCATGTGGTCACTCAGTGCTGCCAGTATTTGCAATCAGGCTGGCTCATTTAGGACTGTATAGAAACTTTATTGTCAGTAATGAAGGAGCACGCAGGTGGAAAATACTTTGATTTTTATAAATCTTCATTATCTTTAAAGGGAATCTTTCTGTCAGTTCATACTGTTGCAGGCCACCCCAATATCAAAGCAGTGTGAGATTCCAGGGGTTCCAGGCGCTTCCCCAGGGTTCAGTTTCCTTGGAATGAGGGACAGCAGAGACTGTGGTGTCTTTAGGATATATGGTTTATTTACACATGTCTACAACCTGAGCCTACGATGGAGGGGTTCACAGCATTAACACCCCAAAGGGGTCTTGCTTCCCCCATAGCCACAGCCTTGGATTCAAGAAGAGATCAGGGATGGTTGTCCCCTCAGAGACTTCAGCCTTCTTCTTCCTCCAGCTTCAACCTTACACACACACACACACACCTGAGCTCAGGCCTTTGCCTTTTCTAACTCCCAGTGAGTTGAGGGAGGGGGCCTCAGTCATTTGATGTCTGACACAGAGCCACTTCCTTTGCTACCTTAATGACCCTTACCTCACCAGGAAGCTAGCCTGGATATTCCAGGAATTTGAATTATTGCTTAACACTTGCTGGATCCAGGAATTAGAAGGGTCTTGACAGACAGCCTACTCCTCACCCTCAGCTCATGACATTACATTATTATCCCTTTGGAGCTGTGATGTATAATTATTATTATTAATAATATTATTTGTGCTTTTGTATAATTGTGCTTTAGGATGGGAAGGCTTGATTTTTATTCTTTGTTTTCTTTGTTTTTGTTATGTGTGCACTTAAAAAAACCCCAAATAAAAAAAATAATAATTAAGGAAATGGGGTAGTGGACCAAGTCAGCCCCTCCCCAGTTAGGAACCTGCACAACTGCAGCATTGGATTTGGGCTCAAAATACACATCCAACCTCTCCCTTCCTGTTCCACGCAGACTCCCTCACAGATTCAGCAGGCAAGCTGCCATGGCCATTATCACATAAGATTTCAAAGCGGTTTGCTTCCTTAGTGTTCAGCTAAAAGCAAGCAACCTTTACATTCTGTTTGATGGAAGAGTTCTGTTCAGCTGAACGTTCACATATTGCAACAACTGAAGAAATGGACTCTTGCTTGGATTATTGTCTACACATTTCTTCTTTGATTCAATTCCTGTTGGGAACTTCTGGCTTAACCCTTCACATCAGCACCTCTTACTGAAACAAAACCTAACAACCCAGCCAGTGCTATATTTACTCAAAATTATAGCCCCAAAACATTGTGGCACCCTCAGATCTAATAGATTGACAGTGCAATCATTTACCCATTACTCAAAAGTAAACCTTCGTGGGTTCACTACAGCTATGTACTAGGTAAATCCCTTTGGGATTGTAGCCTTGTTTTGGCTTAAATTTTCATGGACCACGGCCCACTTCATCAGATGCACTGAGTCCTGGCCTCAGTTGGCAATTGTTTATAATGGGCATGAACTATAAGCCATGATGCTAAAGGGTCATGAAATGCAAGAGGTACAGTCTGTTGTGTTCCTATACAAAGCTGACAGGCATTTGTATTTCACACTGCAAAGTAGAGCACTCTGTGCTGGAAGGATCCCAGACTGAGGAAGGCTAATGTACCCTGATGGCTTGATAAATATGGAGCTAGTGTTGTGTAACAGTGAACTAAAAAAAGTTCCAGTACAAATATCCCCTCTTGCCATGGACTCACTAGGAGGTCTAAGGTAAACTGCTGCCTTTCACAGAACAACCCTGTGTGTGTTTACTCAGAAGTAAGCCCCACTGCGTTCAAATGGGAGAAAATGTTAAATATATTTTCATAAATTACATTTTAAAGCCACCCTCCGAAGTAGGAGAGGCCCTGAGAGAGTGAGCTCTGTGGCTGAGCAGAGATGACCTGGGACTCTCCAGCTGTAGGTGGAAACTAACCAGCTTCGGCCACCACCACCACCCTGTCACCTGCCCTGTGGGGGTTGTTTTAAGGATAATGTAAAGCACTCTGGTTGCTACACAAACACTGAAGCTGCAAGTCTGTGCACAGCTCCTTAGGTGCAAGCCTCATGGAGAGCTCAATGGGACATTGCCAAAGCACAGGTGCATAGGATTAACAGAACCATGAATTGTGCATTCCAGTGTGTAACTTGCAGGCTCAAGTCGAAGCCATTCACTGACCTAACAGATACCAAAAGAGAATCATTTGCAAGTTTCAGTAAAAATTATATTTATTTTAAAACAAAAAAACCACGAGTATGAAAAAAATAAATAGAAGTATCTCAGGTTGCAAGAGGGTTGTTTCTCTCTTTTTTAACCCGCTAAGAGCTTCATCAAGGGAACCTCGCTCTCCCCCAAAAGGAGGTCCCTTTTCAAGCTGCTCCCCTTATTGACAGCCTTCATCCTGACGGCCAGGCTGCCCAGCTCGTCCTCGGCAATGCCCACGAAGAAGAAGTCCTCGTTGAAGATGGGGTCGCGGCTCCTCTTGATGACCGTGCTGCGCTGCTTCTGGATCTTGCCCGGCACCAGCGAGAAGCTGATGCAGCAGTTGATGCTCTTGGGCTCCGCCGCGGGCGCGTACAGTCCCTCCACGCTGATCAGGCGGACCCGCAGGCGCCGGTTCTCGGGGCAGTACTCGCAGGACAGCCGCAGCAGCCCGCCCCGGTCCAGGCCCACCGTGCTCTCCCGGCCCAGCCTCTCCCGCCCGCCGCCCCCGCCGCCGCCGCAGGGCGCGTCCGGCGGGAAGAGGGGCAGCGGCGACAGGCTGCAGGCGCGGCAGCTCCGCGGCTGGAAGAGGCTGTCCGAGGAGCGGCGCACGGCGCTGGGGCTGCTGTCGGTGGAGCTGCTGTCCTCCGTGGACAAGGAGTTGGCCCTCCCCGCGCTGGACAGCTTGCCCCGGGACCGCCAGGCCCGGCCCAGCAGCCCCTCCTGGCTCCGCGCTTTGGAGAGCAAGCCCGGCCCGCGCAGCGGAGGCGAGCGGCCCAGCAGCGGGGAGCCGAAGGGCGAGGACTCGCTGGAGGAAGCCGTGTCGCTGTCGCAGGGCCGGCGGAGCAGCGGGGGCGGCGGGCGGCCGCAGGAGAGCTCTCGGCCCGCGTAGCTGCTGGCTCGGGGCCGCGCCAGGCTGGGCGAGGAGTCGCTGTGGAAGATGGACTCCTTCCTGCGGGTGTGCGGGCTCTCCAGCAGCGTGCAGAAGCCGTAGGACGTCTGGGCTTTGGGGAAGTGGGGCAGGGACAGGGCGGCCTGCGACTGGGGGTCCGAGTTCGTGCCGCCTTCCTCCTCCTCCTCCAGGTCCGGGATCTCCTCCACGCTCTCCACCTGGATGAGGTGGGGCAGCAGGAAGGGGCAGGGGGTGCGCTCGGCCCCCACCCCGGCCGAGGTGGCCGCCTGCTGCAAGCCCGGCTCGGTGAGGCAGCGGTGGGGCTGGAAAGTTGCGCTGGGACTCTTCGCCGGAGGAGGATTGGCCAGCCGGGGGGGGATGCAGAACTCCGGGATCCTGTCCGGGGTCAGTATGTTGGCAAAAGCTGCAGCAGGGCCCCCCGGCTTGGCTGCGTTAGGCACGGGGTGGCTGGGGGGCAAGCCCAGGAAGGACGGACCCGGTGGGCTGCCTTCTCCAGGGGACGCCCCCACTTTCTCCAAGAACCACATTGAGTCCCGCTGACTTCTCAGTTGAGACAGAAGAGATGAAGGAGATCAGAAGAACCTGCCAAAAAAGGGAGAGAGGAATACAAAGGCGTTAATATCTCTGGGTTGTTCGCAACAACCCTGCAAGGGAGCCGGACCTGCCGAGCCAACTACCATTCAAACCTTACAGCCCTCTTAAATGTAGGCAGCAGGTGATGGGTGGTATTCAGCTTCTTTTTACTCAAGAGTATACCCACTGAAATTAACCATGTTTGTTCCTTCCAGTGGGTCTGCTCCAAGTAGGAGTACAGTATGCTACTTTTGTATAGCTAAAGCCTGTTTGCACACCACAGCTGCAAAAATCCAGGAATGCTTACTTGCGAGTAAGCCTCACAGAATCCAGTGCGCCTTCCTTCAGAGCCAACAAGCACAGGATCGGGCTCCAGCAAGCCTTCCCAGCCCCCACCAAACTCTTTCCCTCGCGCAGAAGAATTCCCGGTAGTTTTAGATAGAATTCAGTACGTACATTCCATTTACTAAAACAGGTTTCTTCACTTAACAAGGGAGGAACGAGAGAAAAGGGGCAGAGCCCCCATGCAGAACTCCAGTCTGTCTTTGGCCAGTCCGTAGACTTTCATCTTGGCCGCCTTTTCAAGGCTGCGATCCCCAGCGCACTTAGGTGCCAAGCCCCATCAGAGTCACAGCTGTCAATTTTTCGCTTTTCTTGCGAGGAATGCTATTCGGAATAAGGGAATTTCCCTTAAAAAAGGGAAATGTTGACAGCTATGATCCGAGTCCCCAGCCTCGCTGCAGAGTCCGCGGGCACAAACAACCTCGCGCCTACCTTGCAGGGTTGGCCGCTTCCCGAGACCTGCTTGAGGATGCCGCGCGCCCAGAGCCGCTGCGCCCAGCCAAGCGCTCCAGCCGCTACTCCGGCGAGTTTGCAGCCCGGCGCCGCGGGCGCGCTCTTTATGGGCGAGCGGCGGCGCGCCGAAGCCAATCGCCAGCCGCGGAGGCAGCTCCCATTGGCCAGCAGCCCCGCTCCCGCCTCCCGCCTCCGCGGTGCCAGCAGCTGCCAGGCGCGTAAAGGTGGAGGAGCCGCGCTGGCGCCGCCTGCTCAGGGGCGCTCCTGCCCGGGGCACGCAAACAAGCAGGGCACTGCCAGCCAGCCAGCCGCCGGCTCCAGCAGCAGCCAGTGCCATGTTTCCCCGTCCGGTGTCGTTTTCTAGCCCGTAGCCCCTCTCAGTGCTCAGCGCAAAGGGAGCCCATCCTCTTGTTCTGGCGGTGCCCAGTGTGGGAAGCCGACGAGCAGGACGGGAGCCCAGAGCTGGGGATGCCCAGCCAATGGTGGGTGGAGGCGCCTTGCCTGTTCCTGGATGCAGGTTCTGCCCATCATTCCTGGTAGCCTTGCAGTTCGAGCGCTTTGGCTTAGGAGAACAAGCTGGTATTCTTTTCCCAATCTAGCGCCCTTTGGAGCATCTGGACCACAGCCGTGGGCCATGCTGGAGAAGAATGGGTTAGATAAGTTGATCTGAATACCTGGAGTTTGATCCAAATTCAATCTCTCTCCCTCTCTCCGTGTGTGTGTTTCCTATTCTGCTGGTGACACTCACGAGAAGGTGCAAGACTTCCCATCACACACGGAGATTGCATAGCCTTAAGGACTATCACCTTACACCAGCTGTTTTAAAAACTGAAACCGCCAAGCAAGCACTGCTACTCCACAGTGATCAATGCAGCTGCTGCTGGAACCTGCAGGGCAATACAGAGAAATGGCCAGTGAGGAACAGAATCCTTGATGTCCTTTCCAGAAAAAAATTCTTGCAGGTATTAATTGGACTTCCCCCTTCCTCTACCTATTAATTGTACGCTCCCCCTTCCTCTACCCAAGCTAGCTTAGCACATCCCTGATGGTGCCAATTGAGAAGCAGGAAGTAATACAGATAGATACCTGCAGGAACTGTACCTGTTTAACTTCCATCACATCATTTCTTCCATTAATTCCTCACCTGAAGAACCTAGACCACCTTTTGGAGAGGTACATTGTCCTGAACTTCACCTCTGTGTTCTGATTTTCTACTTGGTTACTTTAACCCATGTGGAACTGGACTCGTTTTTTATAGTTTTGCTTTTCACTTTTTGATTTTCATCTGTTGTTATAACTGTTCTTTCTGTTTCATATACATTTATAAAAGGAAAGGAAAAATATTTTTTTAAAAGCTGGTTTGGATTTTCTTTATTTAGATATCTTGTCACTGGCTCTCACTGAATCTTAAAGAAGGTTGCTGTTAGCTTTGCTGATGTAATGGACCCTATGCTTGGCATTATAGGTATATTATTCCCAAAGTATGTAATGAGGACGCATGGTTCACTTACGTATTTCCCATCCCCATGTGGTCCTTGGAATGTTTTGATTGATTTATATCAGATTTTAAAGTTTTGTCTGCAACATTTAAAAAAAATAAAAACTGTTATACTGTGAAGGATTCAATGAAATTTGTAAAAGCGAAAAATTAAAATGCAACTGTTTCCAGAGCTGCCACACACCGGGCCCATGTTTTCACCTCTGTGCCGAGACTTCATTTCCAACTGTACCTGCTGAACTTCCACCATCCCTGTTTCTGACCTAGACACCAAAGTTCCTTCCTTTCCACCGGGCCTCCCAGGAGAAGTCACTGGCTCGCCCAGGCTGAAGAGCTGCTGCTCTAGTAGGTGGATGAATTTGTAGGTGGTAATATCCAGTAATATGCTCATATCAAGTATCCATCCCTCCTGTTGACAAGGACTGTGACCTCTGAGGCACACACCTGAGGGGAGCTTTAAATGGCCAGGTGAAAGCAAGGATTGCAGTCCCCTTGTGAAAAAAGTCATGGCCATGTTAATCCACCCTGAGTCATCTGCTTTCTGAACAAGAAGCATTCTACTAGGGTGATTTATAACCAGCATAATAAAATAAAACCATCTTTTTCAAAAAGTCAAACCATCACAACAATAAATCTCATTTCCATCACAGCACTGCAAGACAACAAAACATCACTTCCAGCTGACTAACCAGCCTCTTCCAGCCTGGGGCATCAGCAAACCTCTCTTGGCCTAATTCTGTTTGATGCTGAACCTGGTGCTGCCTCTGTCCTTGCAGCCTAGGAGTGACAAGTTGCAGTTGTAGCTGCCTTCCAGGTGAGCCCAGTAATTGATTGCAGCGCGCCACCTATTGGCCACTCTTTCAGAGGAAACCGCACCATTCTCTCCTACAGAATTATCCAGGGCTACAACCCCACTTGTGACTTTCACTCCACCATCACCCCTTGTCCAAAGGCCTGCTCCCTCACACAATTCCCCCCTTTCCTCCTTCTTGCTCACCTCCACCTGAGCTTCTCAAACTGTCCATAATTCCAGGCTGCCACCCACTATGCATTTAATGGGGCTGACATCTGAGCAGGCATGCTGAGGATTGCGCTGGCAAGAGCGCACACAGCATCATTATTACTTTCAGTATTCTCTATGCTGTTTTGAGAGCTTTGTGGGTTTAATTTTAAGAAAACCACTTACAAGATTCACAGGGCACAGTCACACAGTAGTAATAATAATAATAATAATAATAATAATAATAATAATTTATTATTTATACCCCGCCCATCTGGCTGGCCCTCCCCAGCCACTCTGGGCGGCTTCCATAAAAACCAAAAATACAGTAAAGTATCACACGTTAAAAACTTCCCTGAACAGGGCTGCCTTAAGATGTCTTCTGAATGTCAGGTAGTTGTTTATCGCTTTGACATCTGCTGGAAGGGCGTTCCACAGGGCGGGCGCCACTACCGAGAAGGCCCTCTGCCTGGTTCCCTGTAGCTTTGCTTCTCGCAATGAGGGAACCGCCAGAAGGCCCTCGGCGCTGGATCTCAGCGTCTGGGCAGAATGATGGGGGTGGAGATGCTCCTTCAGGTATACTGGACCGAGGCCGTTTAGGGCTTTAAAGGTCAGCACCAACACTTTGAATTGTGCTCGGAAACGTACTGGGAGCCAATGTAGGTCTTTCAAGACCGGTGTTATATGGTCTCGGCGGCCGCTCCCAGTCACCAGTCTAGCTGCTGCATTCTGGATTAGTTGTAGTTTCCGAGTCACCTTCAAAGGTAGCCCCACGTAGAGTGCATTGCAGTAGTCCAAGCGGGAGATAACCAGAGCATGCACCAATCTGGTGAGACAGTCCGCAGGCAGATAGGGTCTCAGCCTACGTACCAGATGGTTAGACAGCTACAAATCAAGATTCAACAAATTAATGGAAAAGAGATACGGTAACCAGAGGTATGGAAACTACGGTATAGAACCTCCAGACTCAGAGGCAGTCTATCGCTAAAAACAGAAATAAGTATTTACAGAGTTACTGGGAAAGAAGAGTGGGAAGAGCACAGGAACCCTCTTGTGCTGCTGGTGGTCTTTCCCATCTGGGTGCTGACTAGAGACAGAAAAGGGCTTATACTGTACATCAGGGGTGGGGAACCTGCGTCCACAACTCCCTTCGTCCTTGACCTTTGGCCTTGCTGGCTGGGGCTGCTGGGAGCTGGGGGTTCAACAGTATCCAGACAGCACCAGGCATCCCAGCCGTATGGTGATGATTAACAATAATGATATTTGATTGATATACCATCCTTTATCAAAAGATCCCAGGGTGGTGTAAGACATTAAAAATGTATTTTACAGAGCATAATAATTAAAACATAATACAAAGCATGGTAATAGACAGCATAATAAAAGAATCGTAACCGTGCCCCCTCTTTAACAGGCCATAGATCATTTATTTTTAATTTTTTTACGATAATTTTTTATTAATATTGCACATATATACATATAGACATATACAAAATCCATTACATAACTTGCACATATTTAACAGGCCATAGATCATTTAATGACTGAAGGCCTGGGTAAAGAGGTATTGAGGTCCTGAGCTTTATAGATCAGCACCAGCACTTTGAATTGGGCCTGGAAATGAATTGGCAGCCAGCGCAGTCAGGTCAGGACTGGCGTTATATGCTCAAACCATCTTGTTCTGGAAAGCAATCTGGCCATTGCCTTTTGCACCAGCTGAAGTTTCTGAACCATCTTCAGAGGCAGACTCACATTGTAGTAATCCAGCCTACAGGTTACCAGAGTATAGGCCACAGAAGTTAGGCCATCCCTGTCCAGATAGGGGCATAGCAGGGCCACCAGCCGAAGCTGATGGAAGACACTATGTGCCATCAAGACCACTTGGGCCTCAAGCGACAGTAATGGATCCAGGAGCACCCCCAAGTTATGTAGCTGCTCCTTAAGAGGAAGTGTAACCCCCTCAAGAGCAGGCCACCTCCCAAGAGTGCCACTGTCTTATCTGAATGGAGCTTCAGTTTATTTGCTCTCATCCAGTCCACCACTGAGGCAAGACCACTGCCACACCTGGAGATGTAAAGGAGAAATAGAGAATTATACACACCACCATGCTGAAGGCACCTGATGATCCCACTGAGAAATCTACAGCCCTTCCCACTCCACAAACCCACCAAGACAGAGGCTGGCTCCTTTGATGAAGAAGTTGTCGGCTTCCTTATACAGACAAAGGACTGGACAAGCCATGACCCCAATGAAGGACATGGCTGAGTGATGAATGGGCATCTTGTTGTGCACACTGCCCATCTCAAGGGAAAGTTCTCTGATTCCAAGCTGCACATTGGTGGCCTGGTTCTTCCTGAATTGTTTCTCCTGCTACTCCCCATGGTCTGGAAAAGGAGCTGGTTGCTGTCCTCTTGAGGAAGAGTCATTCTGATCTTTTGGACTACAAGCCCCATCAGCTCCTGCCACCCTGGCCTAGTGTTGGAGATGATGGGAGTTTACATCCAAAACAACTGGAGGGCACCAGGTTGGGGAAGACTGATGTTTCCTTCGGCAGCCTTGCTAGCAGAAGCTTTAGCAGCTCTAGAGATGTTTCTTCTGTTGGTAAGCCCCTCCTTTCATGGGAAAAGTGATAAGTGGGGGGGGGGGTGATCATTGGTTCCTCCTTCTAAGAAAGGCCTCAACTTTTAGAGTTGCCAGTTTTACCACTACTACCAGGGCCCCTATTCCTTGAGCGGCTGGAGAGCAAGATCAAATCACCTGGGCTCAGGACTACATTCTTTCATTCTACTTATATTCCCCTTTCCTCCAGGAAGCTTCTTTCATCCTCACAATAACCCCGTAAGGTAGTTTAGGCAGAGAGAGAAGGTGACTGGTTCTAGGTCACCCAGTGCGCTTCATGCCTAGAGCAGTAGGACGTGTCATTTTAGGGGGTGAAACTTATTTTTTTGCAAATTTCTTCAGTAAGTGGTCTCAATAATATGGGTGTTGGGAATTCAAATCTGCTATTAGTTCTGTGATTGGACAACATTTAATTTGGTAAGTCTACATTTGATTAAGAAGCACATAAACTGCTCTTAGAAAACCAAATAATTTAAATTTTAACTTCTGAAAGTCTCAGGTAATAAATGTATAATCAGGGTTTTTTTCCAGCCAGAATTCACCTAAACTCTGTTCCGGCACCTCTCGAGTAGGCGCCATTGCCATTACAAGAGAACCAGGGAGGCGTTCATGGGGAGTTCCAGCACCTCTTTTACTAGAAAAATAGCACTGTGTATAATACAGTGGACCCTCTGGATATGAATGTAATTCATTCCAGGGGTCTGTACGTACCCCCCAAAATCTGCAAGTAGAGGCGCTGCTTCTGCAAACATGTGCAAACAGCGCTTCTGTGCATATGGCAAAACCAGGTAGAATACACTTCCGGGTTTGCTGCGTTTGTAACCTGAAAGTTACGTTACCCGAAGGTAACGTAACCCGAGGGTCCACTGTATATAAATAATATAAATATATAACTACAAGTACCTGACAATTATTTTTAACAATTTCTATACAATTTTACACACATGTTATTTACCAAGCAAAACTAAATTATACTAATTTAACCTTTTTAATTCCCAAGTCATGTTACAACTTTTTGCACCCCTCATTTTTGGAATTTGAAAGTTGAAAAATTAAACATGCCCAAATAGAGCAGGGATTTGAAACTAGGTCTCTCTCAGGTCCTCGTCTGATGCTCTAACCACTACACTCTCCTTGACTCTCAGATCTGATTCTTCCGCAGGAGCATGTGAACTACTCTGCCATGCGAAGAAGAAATTTGCTAACACCCTGCTTTGGTAATTTGATCAGGACCTGCTTCCTCCCCCCCCCCCCCCGCCTGCTCCCTGAACATATGCACGGAGCCTCAGAAATGCAAAAAAGGTGTCACAGACACAAGGAGGCTGGTGAGTCTTCAGCCAGATGCTGAGTTTAGCCTTGGATGGGAGCAAAGTGTTCCGAACTCTTTCCCCTGCAGGCTGGGAAGGAAGGGAGAACAGTGTTATTTTTATACGTCTGAAACATGCTAGAAAGGCTTATATAAGTCCTGAGCTGTTTGGCCACCAAAGTAGGCCAAGGACCTTCAGATCACAATAACAGATTGTGCCGCTCCCTGAACTGAACAAACCATTCCAGAGAGAGGCTGTGAAAGATCTGCAGGTGTAAAAAAGCACCTGTACATCCATGGTCTTCCCATGCCATGGCCAGAGACAGCCCCTGAGACAGCCCAGGAACTTGGGATTTTACTTTGGATGCTCAAATTGTTGCTTTCATGTCCTGATTTCAAGACAGAAAGACAGGATTGGATTAAAATGGTTGGTCCTGTTTCTTCAGGAAATAGGGTGGGCAGGATCAGCTGGGGCTCCTTCATCAGAACCACTACAAAACCATGGGTGGGGCACCATGGAGAACGGCTGCCTACACATCACTGGCAGAGGGCCTCCCCAGCCAGTCTTAGCTCTCTGGCAGGACTTTGTCAGGATATATATGTTTGGATCAATAGCTCCACTAGCTGTCAGTTGCAGAAATAAATTTCTGCTTGGTTCATTCAAGTTCACCTGAAGTCGTGCAATGTACAATCATATTACCTGGCATTTGTAAGAAGCTTTTAGGGGGTTCAATCCTTACAGCAACCCCATAAGACCCCAGTCCTTGAGAAACATTCCCCAATGCTCATCTTTTGAAGAGTGGGTGGGGCCCAGCTATTCACGCAGTAACCATCCTGAGTCTTGGGAATTGGGTAAGTAAGCAAGCACTCCTCCAAGTTGGCTGAGCATTCTGGGGGGCTGGTCTGTAGGATCACCTGTGTCTCTACCAGTTCTTGGGCTCCTGTTCCTGTGGCCCATAAGGTATGGGAGCAAAAATGAGTCCCTTGGTCTAGTCAATGGTTGTGGCCAGCTAGTTAAGCACCATGATCAGCATCCCCAAGGAGCGAGTTGAGTTGCAAGAGCTACAATAAGCGATTGTGCCCTCTGGGTTTCCCCACCTCACCTGGCTGGTTGTCTTGGGAGACAATGAAGGAATCTGCCTTTGCAGGTGAAGTTGAACGCTTTGAAGGTTCCAGCACCTGCTGTGGCTGTAGATCCCGATATGGGACAGACATGTTTTACAGCAGCTGTGGCAGATGAAGTCATCCGCTTGTTCTGCTGCAGATGCACCATGGCGTTTCTTCTCTCTGCACTGGTTGAGAGGGAACAGTAGGAGAGGAGTTGTGTATGAGCTGAGCCAAAGCAGTCTGCAGGCTGAGAAGACAAGAGACAGAAACATGTTAGCTCGGTGCTGGGCTCTAGAACTCTCCTGGAAGCAAGGTATGTTAGGGTGTTAATGCTATGAGCATCGCTCCCTTTGGCTCTGGTTGTTGTATTTATGGGTAAATAAACCATATATCCTATAGACACCACAGTCTCTGCTGACCTTCATTCCAAGGAAACGGAACTCGGGGGTAAGTGTCTGCAACCCTTGGAATCACTCACCACTTGGGGATTGGGGTGGTTCTAACAACACATCCACACTGGCACAGTCGTCCCCACATCCTTGGAGATGGAGATGTCAAATTCATCCTAGCACCTCCCCTGAAAAGGAGGGCTCCCCACTGACAGGGGAAAGTGTCTGAGCCACCTAGTGTGCACTTGGGAGATGTCATGGCACTGAGGCAGGCAGCTCTGCTGACAACCACTTGGTCCTCTCCCTGCATCAGAGTCTCCACCCCCAAGACAGCTGGGATCCTCACCAGGATCGGACTTGCCCCAGGTCCTGAATTAGCATGCTCCAATCCTTTAGGACAGTGGTTTTCAACTAGTGTGCCGTGACACCCTAGGGTGCCTTGAATGATGGTCATGGGTGCTGCAGGCAACACTGGCCTCTGTCCCTCTTTCTTTCCCTCTTCCCTGGCTATAAGCTCTGCAGGTAAATGGTGCCTCTGGGAAGCACCTCTCTTTGGGGTGGGGGTGGGGAGGCAGCTCAGAGACAGCAGCAGCTGCTGCTCAGAGGACTCCCAAGGAGAGGAGGTTTGAACCTTCTGAATGCAAAGCAGGTGCTCACTCACCCAGTGATGGTCCTTTTTGGAAAGGCAAAAGGGGAGATGACTTTGTTCCTCCTTCTGGACAGGGGATGGCCATGCTCCCTCCCTCCATGTTAATCAAGAGCAGCCTCTAAGGGGGAACTATGTGCATAGCGAATTGATTTATAATCAGATCCGATTATACACGTGGAAGAATGTCCAGTTTGGCTCTGCTGTCCAAAAATGTTGGCTCCATTGTCGTTTTACTGGCCAAAATGAACAAGTACGCTGCCCTGACTAAGGAAACAGGATCCCTTTCCTATGTCAGTCACAGAGTTGAGCTAAAGGCAGTGGGGAAGAGGCGCTGGAGAACCTCATTCACCAGACTCTGCAATGACAGGACAGATGGAAGCAACATTTGCTTCATATCTATGCACCATAAAAAGGGGTTGCATGCATTTAAAGTCTCCTTCCCCCCTTCCCCCACTCAGAAACAAAACTCTGAACAGCTTCTCAGAAAATATTACCATAGATCAGTGTTTCCCAACCTTGTGCCTCCAGCTGTTTTTGGACTCCAATTCCCATCATCCCTTGCCACTGGTCTTGCTAGTCAGGGATGATGGGAGTTGTAGTTCAAAAACAGCTGGAGGCACAAGGTTGGGAAACACTGCCATAGATAATGCGAAGGCCTCTCCTGCAGCAGCTGCCAACATCTGGAGGAGCCTTCCTCTGCTTTCAGCAGCTCCACACCTGTTCTGGGAATTTAGCTGATTGTGCAGCTTTCTTGCCCTCTCCAGCAGGCGTTGGGGGTTGGGGAGAGTTGTTGCCTTGATACTTCTGTGTCATGAGATTCATTTAGAGCATGATCCACAATAGAGGTCTCCTGCAGAGGTCAAACTGAATCAAGGAAGCAGCAGTGGGCGGGGTTTCCACAACTGGAACTCCCCAGTAGATTTGATTCAAACTTATACAAGATTGTGCCCCAGAGATCAGAAAATCCCTACTTATCTCAACAAGACAGGTTATTTATATACATTTCTCTGATCAATCAGTTAAAACAGAGCTATGCATTGTCTTTCCGGTTACTGAAGACAGAATATGGAAGCTGTGCAGAAAGAAAGCAAACCTCAGTGTCTCCAAAATACTTCCACTGAAGAGGCTTTTCTTTCCTCAGGCAAGAACACAGCACACATTTATTGATTCATGACATTTATACCTCACTTCTCCTCCAACGAGCTCAAGGCAGAGCACACGCTTCACGATACCCCTGTGAGGTAGGTTTGGCTGAGAGAAAGTGAGAGAAAGCTTCAGGTCACCCAATGAGTTTGATGGCTAAGTGGGAATTTGAACCCTGGTCTCCTCGTATTAATCTGGCACTCTAATCACTAGACCACACAGATGAGGGGGGAAATAAAGACACACACACACACAAAAAAAAAAAATCCTGAAGCATCTTGGGCTCCAGTCCTGTCCAGCGCAACCACAGACATCAGAATGCTAGACAGTCTCAGGTGCTCACTGTAGGAATGTTCAGAGATGCAGGAGAGGATATATTGTATGATTATATTCTTATCCAACTTGTGTTAACAAGTTCCCAAATATCAGCAGAGTAAAACATTCCCCTTTATTTTAAGTTTACAATGGCAGCGTGTGCTCAGGTTCGCTAGAACCTCTATAATAACTATACTGGTAATTTCCCCTTATTCCTTCTTAAAATAGAAGACACGACACAGTCCTTTACAAAAGTATAAAAAGAGTTTACTCACATTCTGTTCACAATCAGATCCCAGAAGGCAGACTTAAGCTTAATGAAGTAATACACATTTGGAGTCTATCTCTTAAGAAGACAGTCCCTTTGTCCTCTCTTGGCTGGGAGCCAAGAGGGCATCTTTAGCTTAGTAGATGTTGCTTCTTCGAAGATGGAGAGGTAAGAGAGAGATGGCTGCCCCTGCCCTGTGCTTTTATCATTACCTGCACAGGTGAGGCCACACCCACCTCTAGTCACATGCGGAGGAAGTCTGTCCCAGCCCAGAGGGAAACAGGAAGTTTACCTGCTGGCTGGACCAACATCCCTCCCTATGTCTAAACATGTACACTCTAGGAATGTTGTAATTGACTGCTCTTGTGTTTCACATCCCACACTCACATCAACTGTTTTGGCAGACACACAATGTCACTCAAAGCCATGAACTCTAAGGAAACATTCCAAACACTGTCGAGAAAATTTACGACACCAAGACCTCCTGGGATTTGGGAGGTGGAGAGCAAAGGACCCAATTTGCCAACTGCGCGTTAGACAGTACAAACAAACAAAAATGCTACTTAATGGTAGACTTAGGTGTGTTGTAACTGTAATGTCTGCACTTGGCTCAAGTTCCCATTCCTGGCAGATAATCCAGGCTAAGCTTTAGCCATTTCAAGTCTGGAGGAAGATCCAGGCTGTGTCCCTCAAGCAAAAGGCCCGATCCCATTACTAATCACTGTAACCATCTGGCTCCCCAGAGGCGTGCTAGGCTCTCAGCAAGTCTGGGAGAATTATTCAGACTTCACATATTGGTATTTAAGGAACCAACACAGAAGGGACGTATGGGATCAAAGGGAATATAGCTAATTTTAAAGATCTGCCAAGCCCTTCCCTCTACTCCATTATGGTCTCTCTCTGTGCTAAGAATGATGGGCTGAAACTAGTATCCTTGCTCCTCATTTTAGTCCAAGAATGAGATCCTATGCTCCACTAAGCACAATGTGAGTAGGCTTAGTCTACTCACAGTCATCCTTCAAAACCCACACTTCCCTGAATTTTGCAAGGCAGTGCTCCAGACAAGTAATGGGTACAAAACCACAAATATTACAGGAAAATGTGAAAATATCCCATGAAAACTCTTTATTTTGGGGCAAATTGCTTTGCAAAAATGTGCATATCAGGAAAAATTGAATATAACAGCTTAGAAAATTGCCCTGAAATGCTGATGAATTTCATGAGGACTTTAAAAAAAAATGTTATAAAGTGGTGAACCAAACTTAAGACTGGAAAAATGAGAAACTGAGAGAAACCAGAATTGATAGATTCAACCATCCTTGGATCACATTTGCCCTGAAGTTGGAAAAATGCAGTCAGGCCTTGTCTAAGACCAGGCAGCTAACACAGGTATTTGGATATTGGTCAGCAGCTAGAATTACAAGATTCACATTAAGGAGTAAACTTCACAGAAATCTGGGTCTTTCCTCCTTGCTTTTCTTTTCTGTAATATGTGCCATCCTTTCTCCACTCATGTCCAGCCGAAATATTTATGTGATTCATGAGCTGAAGCAGCGATGAATATGGGCATCACTCCATAGTAGATGTTGCATTTCCCAGATAAATCTTCCAGCAGTGGACACAGCCAGCACTGGCAGGAGATGCTGAGGACAGAAGCTGGGGCCTTCTGCAGACAAAGAGGGTGCTCTTCCACTGCAGTTCTTCCACTGACTGGGAGGAACCCGGTGCCTCCTCTGACTCCCTAGTGCTTTATTGAGGAAGGTCTGACTAATGCTGTGGTTCCTGCTGCACACTGACCTTAGAAAGTGATTTATTGCACAAGAGCAAATGAAACATCACAAAGTGGGTTTGTGTCACCTTTTCCTCTCCTAACTGTACAGAAGTACAAATAAATATTCATCTCAAATGGGATTTATAGGGTTTATGCAAAAGCAATACAGAGTGAGGCCTCCTCCTCCTTGGCCCTGCTGGAACCAGATGTTCACAGTTTATTAAACCTACACATACAGCAGGGCTTCTAATCATGAATCTCGCCAATTAGCCCCTGGCAGGCCTCCAGGAAGGAAAACCCACATTTCTGCTTTGCAATTCTTCCCTTCAAAGCTGCTCAGGAACCAGACGATGTTCAAGTTGTTCATGCCTCCACCACTGTGGTGGGATAAATCCCAAGCAGGGTCTGCAACAAGGAATAATAAAACCACAAGACGAAAGGAAAGCCCAGATGTTGCACCAGCTACTGGAGCAGGCCTATAAATGTGCATCTTCAGAACCCCAAGTTCTTGTTGGTAGCGGCTCCTCTGAAGATAAGGGGCGAACGACGCAGATCCTGATAAAGGCAAGGACTTTCACCCGAATGGTTTCTGTTTACAAATATATATGGCCAGCACTCCACTTTCATAAGGGCAACAAAAATGTAGTCCTGGTGAACATGGGGAATATAAAGTGGCTAGGAATAAGAGACGTGTGGTTGTAATACATCATCATTTATCATCTAAGCAAGCAAACAGAGAGTAAATCACACATTACATTTTTATGTTAGGCTTACAAAGCATGCTGTTGGATGGAAGAAAGCCTACCATACAGTCTGCATCACTGAGGATGGTTGGACTTCTGAAAATACCTAGAGAGGGTTGTATAATTAATTGATTAGGCAATTAAATGTTTTCCTTGAGAGGTTTGATCTGGCTATAGTGACACATGCTTTAGTCCAAGATTCCCCAACCTGGTGCCTTCCAGCTGCTTTGAACTACAACTCCCATCAGCTGTGTGCCTGGCAGGAGTTGTGGTCTGAAGCATCTGGAGCGCACCAGGTTGGGCAAGGCTGCTTTCTGCCACATCTCTAGTGGTTCAATATAATGCACTCCATATGAGGCTGCCCTTAAAAAGCAGTGGCAACTTCAGCTGGTCCAGAATGAGCCGGCCAGATTGCTCTCTGGTGAGGACGGTGGGTGCACACAAGCCCTTTACTGCAACAACTGCTACAGCCCTGGCTCGTCTCACCAAAAGGGTAGGGAATAATGTGGTGCAAACAACATATAGCAAGATGAAGCTCTACCAGGCTTGCCTGTTGAAGATGCTGCTTGATGGTAGTGAGTCGTGGGCAACTGACACCTGCCAGGAGCGATGCCCCAATGCCTTCCACATGTGATGCGTCAGGAAGATTTTGGGCACCCCATGACAGGACAGAATCTCAAACAAAAATCTGCTCTCCCAAGCCAACATTCCCAGCATGTTTTCACTTCTGCCTCAGTGGCATCTATGCTGTCTTAGTCTTGTGCACAGCAAGGAGATGACAAGGATGTGCTCTATGGGGAGCTGGCCTTAGGCATCAAGCAGGTGGCAGACCAACTCTGCATTACAAAGATGTCTGCGAATGGGACATGAAGGCTGGCAGCATCAGCTCCGCCAGGTGGGAATCTCCTGCAGACAACCACAGTGCCTGGAGACAGACAGGTTGTGCATCTATAGCAGTGACCAGAAGAGGAATGACCAACAGGGTCTTAGGAAGCTGCTTTATACGTCAGACCATTGGCAGGAAAACTAAGGCCTGGGGGCCGAATCTGGCCCAATCGCCTTCTAAATCCAGCCCGCGAATGGTCCAGGAATCAGCGTGTTTTTACATGAGTAGAATGTATCCTTTTATTTAAAATGCATCTCTGGGTTATTTGTGGGGCAGAGGAATTTGTTCATTGCTGAAAACGTTTGCTGAGCCCTGTGTCAGACCATGGGTCCATCCAGTTCAGTATCGACATACAAACATAATCTAGTCCAGCCTCTTGTTCTCACAGTGGCCGGCCAGGGGCTCATTCCGGAAGCCTGAAAGCCGGACCTGAGTGCAACAGCAGCACTCCCCCTCCTTGTGAGTTTCCAACAACTGGCGCACAGCATCTGAAATGGGAAGAGGACTATAGCCACTGCAACGGGTAGCCATTGACAGCCCTCTCCTCCTCCATGCATTCCTCTTTTAAAGCTGTCCAGGTTGGTGACCCTCGCCGCCTCCTGTGTGAGAGAGGTCCATGGTTTAACTCTGTGCTGCATGAAGTAGTCTGTTTCCCCCCTGTCCTGAATCTTCCAACATTCAGCTTCACTGGAAGCCATGAGGTTCTATTATAAATCAGGGAGAAGTTTTTTCTGTGTCCACTTTCTCCACACCATGTCTAATTTTACACACCTGCTATCATGTCTCCCCTTATTCAACTTTTCTTTAAAATATATATATATAAAATGTGCACTCCATCCCCGAGACCACTATCCATCGTAACTATCCAACCTCCCAACATTGTGATTTCTGTTTTAACAGTACAAATTCTACAAATACCTTCCATATCTTCTCAAAATAATTTCTCCTCCATATTCTCCATCTTAGCTTGATAGTGCACGTTAATTTATCATTTATAGCTATATCCCGCACCTCCTTATACCATTCTTCCATTGGATAGTCACCTTGCCCCTTCCACTTCCTAGCTATAGCATCTTGTGCTGATGTCAATAAATCTGTGAGCAAGTATTCCACTTTTCTGAGCACAGACTGGCAGCAGCTCTCCTGCGTTTCAAACAGGAATTCTTTCCAAGTGCTGCCTGCAAGACTGAGCCTGGGACCTTCTGCACACAGAGCAGATGCTCAGTCATTGAACTATGTTCCTTTCCTTATGACTACAACCAAGATTTGGAACTCTGCACAGAGAAGTCTGCTTTAAAAATATATATATATCCAGATGACGTTTAATCTGCTTCAGATGTGCATTTCATTATTGCTGCTTTTAAGTATTTAGAGTATTTAATCTGAGCTTGCTGATTTGTCTTTTATTGCTGTTTTTGAACTGGCTTTATATTTTGGCTTTTAAATATTTTTATTGTACTGAAAGTACTGCTCTGTTGCCCAGGAAAAGGCAGAAGACCAGAATCACAGAATCGTAGTATTGTAGAGTTGGGACCCCAAGGGTCTTCAGGCCCAAACCCCTGGAATGCAGGAATCCCTGGCAGGTGGCCATCCAACCTCTGTTCAAAAGGGGAGTCCACCCAGTGGCATAGCATCAGTTGTTGGTGCCCGGGGTGTGCATACGTCTGGTGGGGTGTGTGCATTGTGCACATGCACTGGGTGGTGGGGAGTCAGCCCAGCCCTCGCCTTCACGAGTGACCCTACCCCACCCAAGCAAAGCCGGGCACACTGAGCTGCCTGCCTGCCCATGCAAGGGGCTCCCGGTTGAGCTGTGCTTTGCACCCCCACAAACATTGTGTGCCTGAGAACATGGTCTCCCTGCCCCAGAGTCCACCCCCTTCTGAGGTAGCCCATTCCACTGCTGAATGGCTCTTACCATCAGGAAGGTCTTCCTAACGTTTAATATCCGAGAGGCCAACACTGCTCTCTGCTTTTCCTTCCTGTACTTGAGGAGGACAGTGACACAAACATTGTTCACCAGGGTAGGTTTCCCAGCTGTTCTTGGTAGAAGTCCCTGGCAAAGGAGCCGGGAGAGGAGGCTGCGAACAATATTTCACAAGGTTTGAGAAATGCTAATCTAATTTAACTCTGTCTTTGAACCTGCAGTGGATACTGTATCTGCATCAGTATCTACTGGTTTTGAAGCCATTATTTTCTGGACTGGTGATAATCTCTTGATTATATTTTCCAAGGCTATTCCAGTAGAAGGGTTGCAGTTTCATAGCTTCTGACCAGATAAGTTTTCAGGGGAGTTTTATGAGTCGGAGCACTCATGAAATGCCCTTTTAAGGGCCTAAATGCTTTAACTGTTAAACCCTGTTGCTCCCAGGGGCCCTACATCTCTCCCATTTCTGTTATGCTGGCAGCTTTCTGACTGCTTAAAATCAGGCCCAGAAACAGCATTGAGCTTGTCATTTTTTTGCTCTTTGAAGTTTTGTTTTGAGGAAATAAAATAAAATAAACCAGAGATACAAAGGAAGTCTTCTGCAACTCCTAGAGTTATCTAGAATGATCAGCTGACTTTATCAAGGCCTCTTTGGTGCTGCAGAGAAGAAGTCATTATCCATTATCCTTTCTTCTAATAACTGCTGCAAGCATCAGGCGCTAAGCCACCTACCAGAAATGGGCCAGTCTTCTATAGGAGGCCTGTGGGTGTTGATCCTTAGCAGCCTTGGGCAACTGCTGCCCTCCCTGACTCCTGGCAGGATCTGCTGTCTGCTTGGACCCCTCCATGCCAAGAGGCTGGAGAGCTTCCATTTAAATTCCCGCACAGCCAGGGCATCCACTCCCTTATGAAAAGTTACTCTGGAACAAGGGAAATAGAAATTGGACAGGAATTATCCTACTGGAGCAGACTAACCCTAACCCAAAAAGATGCCAAGGATGTGGTGATACACGTACGAAGGATCTTGGCCAGGGATCCTTGTAACAAGCAAAAGTGGGGAAAGGGTGAGGCACGAGAGACGAAAGTGCTGTAGGCGTGTTGCCTCTTGGGGGGTTCTTGGCACTGAGAGGGAACTGCTTTTATAGACTGCAGGATGGAGAGCAAAGTCCTATCCCACAGGATCCAGAATGTCATTGCCAAAATCCATTTTCTAGGTATTGAAAAATGTCTCCAAATTGTCCTCTTTACATGCATGGGAACATCCATTACGTGGGCCAAGCATTTTCGCGTACTGAAGCAGCAAAGTTCAGCTGCCTGAATCGCAGTTCCAGCTTGATCTTCACACTTGCTCACCTAACCCTGCCTCTTTGCTCTTAGTCTCTGAAAGCAAAAGAAAAGGGGGGTGGAATTCAAATATGCACACATACAATGTATCCGTTCAGCTATTTGGTTGTCAAGCAGTTGCTAAGGCTCCTCCTCCTCCTCCTCTGAATTGCTTCTGCAGAGCTTCATTTAATATGCTAAGTTTTCATTCTATCTGCCCATTACGGGAAGCCAGCCAGCAGGAAGTGAGGGCAGCAGCAGTGCTCTCCCCTCTTGCAGCCCTAAGCAACTGGTATTCAGAGGCAGACTTCCTCCATCAGTGGAAGGAGATAACCCGCACAAATCTAACATCACATCTTTCTAGGATACAAGCTACCAATACCATCAGGAAGCAGGTATTCATTACGTTCTGAATCATAGTTGTAGAGTTGGAAGGGAGCATATAAAGGTCATCTAGTCCAACCCCCTGAAATGCAGGAATCTTTGGCCAAATGTGGTGCTGGAACCCACAACCCTGAGATGAAGTCTCACATTCTACCAACTCGCAAGTATATTTTATTAATAATAATTTATTATTTATACCCCACCCATGTGGCTGGGTTTCCCCAGCCACTCTGGGCAGCTTCCAACAGAATATTAAAATACAATAGTGCATCAAACATTAAAAGCTTCCCTAAAGAGGGCTGCCTTCAGATGTCTTCTAAAAGTCTGGTAGTTGTTATTCTCTTTGAAATCTGGTGGGAGGGCATTCCACAGGACGAGTGCCACTACCAAAAAGGCCCTCTGTCTGGTTCCCTGTAACTTGGCTTCTCGCAGCGAGGGAACCGCCAGAAGGCCCTCAGAGCTGGACCTCAGTGTCCGGGCAGAACGATGGGGGTGGAGACGCTCCTTCAGGTATACTGGACCGAGGCCATTTAGGGCTTTAAAGGTCAGCACCAACATTTTGAATTGTGCTGGGAGCCAACGTAGGTCTTTCAAGACCAGTGTTATGTGGTCTTGGCAGCCACTCCCAGTCACCAGTCTAGCTGCTGCATTCTGGATTAGCTGTAGTTTCCGGGTCACCTTCAAAGGTGGCCCCACGTAGAGCGCATTGCAGTAATCCAAGTGAGAGATAACTGGAGCACGCACCACTCTTGCGAGACAGTCTGTGGGCAGGTAGTGTCTCAGCCTGTGTACCAGATGGAGCTGGCAAACAGCTGCCCTGGACACAGAATTGACCTGCGCCTCCATGGACAGCTGTGAGTCCAGAATGACTCCCAGGCTGCACACCTGGTCCTTCAGGGGCACAGTTACCCCATTCAGGACCAGGGAGTCCTCCACACCTGCCCACCTCCTGTCCCCCAAAAACAATACTTCTGTCTTGTCAGGATTCAACCTCAATCTGTTAGCCGCCATCCATCCTCCAACCACCTCCAGACCCGCACACAGGACCTTCACTGGTTCTGATTTGAAAGAGAGGTAGAGCTGGGTATCATCATCATTTTGCTGAGATTGTGCTTCAAATTCCATTACTGTTTAGGAGAATAGCGGGTAATCATGCCCTATCTGAATCAATGCACCTATCACTTTAACTATCAGCAGGTGGTGCTGTCATTTCACTTTTAACTCCCTCCCCTTTAAGGAAAACTGGTTAAATGAAGCTTAAATCCAGGTGCCCATGGCCAGCCGGCCCTGCCCATGAGGCAGCTGCCTCAGGCAGCAGGATCTAGGCAGGCGGCATATCCAGCCTCCCCCAAGTGTGTTGGCCGCCACCATCTTGGTGACTACACCCACTACTATGCTATAAGATCCACTATCAGTGGCGTAGCGTGGGTTGTCAGCACCCGGGGCAAGGCAAGAATTTGCGCCCCCTAACCCGTGGATTTGCGCCTCCTAACCCTAACCCCCAGATGTTGCGCCCGGTGCGGCCGGCCCCCCCTGCACCCCCCACGCTACGCCACTGTCCACTATCCTGTAATATCACATATGAGCCTGTTCTACTGATGAAGCCTAGGATGGCGAAACAAGGCTAGTATTCCTTAGACTCTGTGAAAGGATTCAGTGGAACTGTAACAACCCTGCATGTGGATTATTGGACTCTAAGAACAGACAGGTGGAATAGATACTTATACATGTATGGACCTTATGCATGAACTGACTAAAGAATGAACTGATCCACTGGGTCTTCTGCTTTTTTCATTGAACTTCATGAGACTTCCGTTGAAATCTACAATTTGATACATTGAATAGTATACCTTATTTATTCAAAAGTACAGCCGGTTATGTCTTGTGTGTTTACTGAGTATGTTTCACGTAACCATAGGTCTTCTTGTTGTTTTCAACATGGGCAGGAAGGCACTTTGGCAGCCGGCCTGGAGCATCACCTGTGCCACAACAAGGAGGATTTTGGGGCCAGGGGCCACGATAGCAGCGTAAAGAAGCCATTGCGACTGAGCCTCTTTCTTCTCATTGAAGATCTTCAGGGTCCCTTCCAGCTCTATGATTCTACGAAATATAAACTGTCCTTCCATCTGCCTACCTCATCCTGATTGAAATTATTGAGGAGCGGTTGGCCAGGACTGGCCTCCTTGCTCTGACTAACCAGGTTCATGATGCTCCCTTGTGAGGGGGTGGCAGTGGTGCCCCCAATCCCTGACTGGAGGCAGGGAGCAAGGGAGGGGAGAGGGGAGAACCTTAGCCTCCATGGCTCCCGGACTACCTCAGCAAGCGAAGAAAGGAAGAAGCTGCCTTATTATACCAAGTCAGAACACTCTAGCTCAGTACTGCCTGCACGGACTGGCAGCAGCTCTCCAGGGTTTCAGGCAGGGAGTGTCTCCCAGCCCTTCCTGGAGAGGCCAGGTTTGAACTTGGGGCCTTCTGCACATGAAGCCTGTGCTCCATCACTAAGCTATGGTCCTTCCCCTAAAGATGAACCAAGATTCCAGTCCTCATTGCCCTCTGAATAAAGAGCTGATTTAAATAAGATCATTGGAAGCTCCCCTGCACTAAGTCAAAGTCTTGGTCCTTCTAGCAGAGTCTTGTCTACAATGACTGGCAGCAGCTCTCCAAGGTTTCAGACAGGAGTCTTTCCCCTGCCATGTCTGGATATACAGGGGGATTGAACCTGTGACCTTTTGCATGGTAAACAGGAGCTGAGCTACAACCCTTCCCAAAAGAAGATTGCAGCCTCAACAAAGTAATGTTTTTTTCTTCAATACCTGTAGTAAAAAAACTCTGCATACTGGTACACCTGGGTCCTACTGCGCAGCGACATAATCCTCAGGTGAGGATTTATAAGGCCCTCCAAAATGTCATATAATAATGTGTGAGGTTTCAAGTTATCCAGAATTCTTCATTCAGTTAGACAAGCCTATGGGACATGCAGTGTGTCTGGAGAAACAGCACTAGCTAGTAGTCAGGTCATCAGTTCCTGCATCTGCTGAGTCATCAGGCGGAATCTGGAGGAAGCAGACATTCAGATGAGGCTTTCAGGGGGCTGCTCTTCTGGTTTCAGGGTCTCTGGAGAACTCAAAAGCTGGAACGTTATTTGGTGAGATTTTGGCTTGGTCTCATATATGGATAATATATTGTTGCTATTTTTCCAGTGGGCAACCCTGACAAGTTTTGCTTTTAAAATATATTTTTTTCAAAGTGCACCAAATCATCAATTACAGCATAGTTCAGGTCAGCACATAGCAAAATTACTCCATTTGGAAACTGATCAAGAAAGCATCCAAGCCAACACAGTGAGAGATGAATAAGGTTGCCTGCCTTCCTGTCCCCCAGCCTTGCTCCCGTGCTTTTAACAGGAAACTGAGGTGCAGAACAAGCAAGTAGCTGCAGCTTTCTTCCCTGCAAGGATGGAAAGAAGCCTCCCTTGCTTCGCGATATTCTACACGTGGGGACCGCTGTCTGAAAGCAGAGGAGCAGAACTAGTTTTGGGGAGGAGAAGGTGGCCGCTTGCCTGCTGGAGAACCACGCACAGTTCTCTGGCGCAAACGAACGCCGTCCCATTTACTCGGGAGTAAGTCCTGCGGAGCTCAAGAGGACTGAAGCCTGGGAGATACCTTGGCTTTTGCTTTGGGAGGGATGAGCTAATTCTGGGGTGCGGCTCGCCTGGCTGCTGGGGAGCTCCGCCAGCAACGTGCAGCACAAGCCTGCTGGGTGGATGGTCGGTCCAGCCAGCTCGGGGTGAGGGGGGGAGGAGGAGGAGGAGGAGGGGAGGAAGGCCAGCTGGCCGGTCGGTCCCGGGGTGATGACGCGCTTCCTGCTCTCCCTGGGCTGGGGGCTCTCAGCCTGGGAAGCAGAAGCGCCTTGCAAAAGGCTGGCAGAGACGCGGCGCCTCCGAGCAGGCAGGAGGTTGCTGCAGCCGCGGCGAGAGGAGGAGGAGGAGGAGGAGGAGAGCGGCGCTCCGATGCCCCGTGCCATGCCCGGCTAAGGCTCGCCTCTCCCGGTAGGAGCCGCTTCCAGGCGGATTGCCCTCCTTTCAGTATATATGCAGGTGTATCTTTATGCGCATGGTTTATGTGCACCTTTGCATTTAAATGCTTTCGGGAATATATTTGCACCATCGGCGCGCGCGGAGGAAGCAGGCGAGCTTGCGGAGAGGGCAGCGCCTCCTTGGATGGGCTGGATCGGACCGTCCCTGCCTCGCCCGCGCACGCCTCCCCCGCGCTTCCTTTCCCGGCCACCTGTCCTTTAGCACGGGAATGCAGCTGACTCTGCAAAAGGATTCCCCCGCCCCGCCCTTGCTCCCTTGCATCTTGCTCTCCCCCCCCCCCCCCGCTTCCTGACCTGCTTTTCTGGCGATCGGGGGCCCTGGCAAGGCAGCGAGGCGATCGGAGGTGGGCCCAATCCTCACTGAGCAAGCCTACCGACCCCTCCCCGCCGCTTGTTGCTTTCCGCCCCCGCCCGGCCCCCTTCGCAGCGTCCACAAGCAGGCTGGGCAGCTGGGTGTTAGCGGGTGGGGAGCTCTAGAAAGGCAGCCGGAGGTGAAACAGAATGGGATCGTGTCCATTTCAGCTCCCCGAGAGCTCGGTCTCTTGCTGGCGCTGCACGGCACCCGCCGCCGCACCCGCCCATCTTCCCAGCCCGGCTGCTGATCCGTGTCAGGTCAGACCCGCTTTGCAGATGGCTTGAGCTCAGTGCGGTTTGCCCAGACTTGAACCTTCTTCTCCTCCCTTCCCCCTTCCCCGAGAAGCCTGGTGTGGAAAGGGAAGGAAGGAAGGAAGGAAGGAAGGAAGGAAGGAAGGAAGGGGGCTGAAAATCCAGCAGCCTCCAAATAAGTCACCCTTATCTGCTTGTGCGTTATCGGGGGAGCCTTTTTGGAGACACGCTGGATCAGGGAGAAAGTCCTTGCGCTGGGGAGCCATATTTGCTGCTTGGCGCGGCTTAGCCGGCTGGCTTCTCGTGGTGGAGGTGATGGTGGTGGTGATTTTAATAAACGGGTTGCATGTTCCCTGCAAGGGGGGGGGGCGGGGAGCCGCCTCCCTCCCTCGCTGCTTCAAATACCTTTGAAAGTTCAGTTCTGGGCTGTGGAGCTGGGCGAAGGCCCCGGCAAGTGATCCTGGCGTGGGGATGGTGGCTGGAGGAGGAGATGGGCGTCTTCTGGCGGATGTGCCCTTTAAAGCACCACCGGCCTGGGGAGACGCGAAGGGAGCAGCCGGATCTCTGCAGAACTGGGCGTTTGCTTTCGGGAGCGAGGCGCGCCTTGGGAGATGGGTGGACGCGGCTGGGTGGCTGCCCCGCTTCCCTCCTTGAAGGGGGGAAACAACCCGGCTGCTGGCCTGGCCTGGGAGGAAGGCAGCTGCCAGGAGGCTGGGTGGGCCGAGGAGGTGGCACCTCTAGGTGCAGCCTGGTTTCTAGCATGCAGCCACAACAAGGTGGTAGAGCCCTGAGCTGGGAGGATGGGCTGTGTCACTTTGGAGTGCAAGTGGAGGGGACTGTTCCTTTTTTAAAAGTGCCATGACCCTTTGCAGGTTTTAGGGGTTTTTATTTTTACAACATCCCTGAAAGGGCTGGATTCCCCCTCCCCCCCTGATATGCTTACTTTATATCTTAAGGGAGGTTTTTGCGAAAATAAAACAATTGAGGCTTATGCTCAAAAGTAGCATCCCCCCCACCTGCGTCCTGAAGTGGTACGCTCCATCCTGCTCCACCTCGGGGCTCTAGGACTTGGTTGCCCTGGCTTGATGATGCCCCTTTCCCAAGTGTCACAGCTGAGGCAGAGCCAAGTTCTTCTGGCACAGGAGGAAGGGAAATTCCACAAGTGCCTCTCCTTGGAAGTAATTATAATACAGTAAGGCATTAGATAGCTAATAATTTGATGTTCTTTCACAGCACCTAAAACCAGCAACCCGAGAAAGTCAACTTGCCTTGCCTGATGTTAGGACTAGCAGCACCTAAGGCTTTTTCCAGATATGTTTGCATGAGGGCAGCATCAGAAGTGCACTTGAAAACATGGAGAAGGGGTGCGCAAGCTTCATTTTAGAAACAGTAATTTTCTACCGTTTGTAGACTCTTGATGTATGCGGCAGAATGTACAGGCACTATTCTTCTCGATTTTGTGTGCGATTGAAGCTATCCTGCTCCATCACACTCCTTTCAGTGTTTTACTTTGCACAAACACCCAGATTGCAGGCTGTTGCAAGGCATCACTGAGATGACCTTACAGGGTTTTCACAGCCTGCCTGCTACAGACAGGCCTCTGTGTTCATCTGAGAGAGTCTGGTATTTGTGCAGGAGCCATGGCTCTTGGAAGCTGTCAGTTCCATGACACGGTTTCTGTCCCTGCAGGTTGCTTGAGGAGGAGGAACAGGATTTGATTCCCTGATGCCTGCTTGGGAAGGCCCAGGGCTCAGGCCAAGAGCAGCTGCTTTGCATTGAGAAAACTCATAGTTCAGACTCTGCCCTCTCCTGTTAAAAAGGGTTGGGTGATGTGAAAACCGTTCTCTGCCTGAGACCCTAGAGAGCTGCTGTCAGTTAGTGTGGAGGCTGCCCTGGGCTAGATCTGACTCAGTGCAAATTCATGGAGAGTAAGACTGCCCCTGGAGATGGGTTGTGGCTCCATGGCAGAACATCTGCTTTGCATCTAGAAAGGTCCATGTTCAATCTCCGGCATCTCCAGTTAGGGCTGGGGAGAGAGAGAGGCCCCTGTCTGAAATCCTAGAGTGCCATTGCACACTAGTGTGTTAGATAATGCTGATGGATTGGGTATACCTGGATGCCACTTTTCCATAATGAGTTGCACTCAGTGCAGCTTACAGCAAATGTTCAAGGCATCCAAACACAGAGTGTCGGAAATACAGATATGCAAAATACAGAACACATCAGTAAATTCAAAATTAGCAAAAACCAACAGTTTAGCAAACACATAGTAAATTCAGCATTACTGAAAGAAAATACAGTAGTTATGTAGGTTTAAGTACATAATTACAAATCAAAACCAGAATGAACCAACAATAATGTTTCTGTTACTGGTCTTGCTGCACTGCAGGGAGCCTGGCTTAAATATAGTTCAGAGGGGAGAGGCGGGTGATATGCAGCTGGCTGCCATTGAGCCAGCAGGACCAGTGGTCTGACTCTGGAGAAGGCAGAGTTTTGGGTCCCTATCTTCTAATGGCTGTTAGCCAACATGGCCAAGTATTTCTTCCGCTGTCGGGGGCAATGTGCTAGGAATCCAGGAAGAGGGGCTGCTGCACTCATGTGCTGCTTCTGGGCTTCCCATGGCGGGGGGCATGCTGTGGTGGAAAATGGCGTGCTGGCTAGATGGGTCTTTGGCTTGGGGGCTCTGGCGTGCTGCTGGCCAATGTGCAGATGCCTCTGCTTGTGGTGGTAGGTTCATGTTGCAAGTGCTACCTGCTTTGCTCCAGCCAGTGAGTTTGCCACTGAGCATCATGGAATGCACTGCTGCCAGCCAGTGCTTGTATGCTCTGACTGAATTTCTCTTTTCAAGTGTTATTCAAAGTCCTGTATGATACGCTGCATCTTGCAGTGCAGGGGAGGAGAACCACATCCTGCATGTGTAGGGACCACAGAGGGATGGTGGACAATAAGCGATTGACCTAGGCCAGAAGGATCTCTATCCTCCCTGATGTTGCCGGGTTACAGCTTCTGCCGCCCCTGACCTTTGGCACACCCAGACCAAAGCTCATGGGAGTTGTAGTCCACAACAGCAGCAGGAAGGTCACAGCTTCTCCATCCTTCGCTGGAGGGTTTGCCCTTGGAACAGGGGCCTAGATTTCACGTGCAGGGAATCTGTAAGAATGGGCCCACAACAGGCTCACAAAGCGCAGATCTTGCAAAGGTTGCTCTGTAACTTGTTGCTTGTTCTTGAGCCTGTTTAGTGGGAAAATGTATTATTTGTGCATGGGAGTTATCTAATTATTCCAGGCTCAACTGAATTTCTTTTCTCCCCACCCCCATGCGCAAGCAAATTAAGGAAGGTGCTTCTCCCCCCCCCATGTGTCTTGTCTAAACATTATCACAAGATCATGGTCAGTGATCAGCAGTTGAGTGGGATATTGTTGTATTGTATTGTATTTTAATTTTCTGTACTGCCCTTCATATGTCGATCTCAGGGTGGTTCACAACATAAATATACAAGATAAAAAGACAAAGTACACAAGAAAAACAAACACACACACAAACCAAAAAACACAAACCAAAAGTGGAGTAGATGGCTCTACTTTTATTCCTGCCTTAATAATGACATCATCATGGTGTTGACATAGCTCTTTTTGGAGTGTTCGAAACACTTCATGTCTGTCACCCTGTTATCCTAAATAGCTCTGTAAGGAGGAAAGGTTGCACAGTATACCCATTTTGCAGATGGGGGATTGAGGTTGGGAGAGTGAGGCATGCTCTTGGCAGAGACCAGATTTGCTGATTTGTAGCCCACTTTCCTGCTTTCCTGCTAATTTGTAGCCCACTTTCCTGACCACTCTGCTGTTCCTGTTCTTTGGCTGTGATCTGAGCAGCCCACCAAAGAGCAGAATCTTATTCCCGCTTCCAGCAAGGCATTTTGCTTTGGAAAAAATGAAAGCAAAAGAACCCACTACACTGAAAGCCGGGTATGAATACCCATAAAAATATAGGAAGCTGTTTTGTATCAGTTCAGACTATTTGTTCACCTGGCCCGGCGTTGCCGCCTCTGTCTGGAAGTGGCTCTCCAGGGCCTTGAGCAGAGAAAGGTCTTTCCCCTTCACCTGCTACCTGGGGTTCTTTTAACTGGAGGTGTTGGGGACAAAAAGTAGCACCTGCAGCAGGCATAGTGGCTGCTTCGCCACCTGGGCTTTGGCCCTCCCGTGTTAGTTTTTAAACCTTAATAATAATAATAAAAGGAGCATCTAGCCACTATCCAGCCACCTTGCTGAAAGGCAAAAGAAGAAGAAGGCTTTATCATGTAGCCCTGATCAAGGAGGAAGCCATTTGAATCTCCATCCAGGTTGAGAGGAGTTTCCTACCAGGACAGACTTTGCTCGTGTGCTCAAGACATTGAGTCCATAAAACATATTTTGCTGCACTGTGCAAAATATGAGCAAGCCAGGGCTGAACTGATATTACCCTTGCTAGTACCTTTCCCGGGAAAATCAAAGGCTCATTATGTCAGGTTCCTATTGGAAGACCGAACAAATGCTAGAACATTAGCAGTGGCAATGTTTTTATCGGTGGTTGCAAGAACCAATGATCCCTATCTTTTGAAGAAAACACTTGTTTAACCTGGAGGTAGGCTGTATGAATTGTACATTGCTTTGTAACAATTTGTTGGGTCTCTGGACCGTAGTAAAGATTGATGATGATGATAATGAATCTCCATCAGGAGGGAGTTGTATAGTCTGGGTGCCACTGCTGTGCAGATCCTGCCTTACATAGCCACATAGTATTAGGGGCAGCCCTCAAGTAACATAACCCAGAACTGACAAGGAAACGGTGAGGACAAAGAATTGATTTGCTGAACTACGAATCCTGGGCAAAAGCAAGAATTATTGTGAGCGGTCTGGAGCCATTTCCATAAAGGCGAGGCCTGGCGGTGCTTTGCAGCAGAGCACCCTGCCACACAGACATGGATCCCACCCCAGTAAATCATGCAGATCTTGCAGCCTTTGCTAAACTTGCTTGAAATTCAAATCTCCATATTTCTAGACTTCACAAACCAACTTGCAGGCCAAAGACTCATGGCAAAAGAGGCTAATCTGGAGTTCAGATTCCCCTTTTGCCCATCAGGAGCTCATCACTGCAAGGCCTTGTGGAAAGGATTATTCCCAAAGAGTGCTCAAGAATGGCTCCTCATCATCCTGGAAAAAGTGACCAATGGAGCGCCACAGTGTCATAGCTGTTAACTTACAGATTTGAAAATAAGGGACCAGTAGCCAAAATAAGGGACCTACAGCCTCACCAGGCACTCCAGTCTTCCTGTCCTCCTGCAGTCTGGTCAAACTCATGCTGGTAGCTTCAAGAACACTGTCCAACCAACTTTGTAACCAGAGGTTCAACTGAATAGAATCTGAATCACATGCACCAAAAGGCCTATGCAGCCTCAACTTAAGATGGCTCCCCGGCCTGGCTTTGCACTGCAAAGTTTGCAGCAGCACGTGCAACAAAATGGCATCCAGCATTCAAAAACCTCCTCAGCTTGCATTAACTAGCCACACACAAGGCATGCAAGCTCCACCCCCCAGTCGTTCTTAGACTCCTTATTGGGTGAGCAACGCAGCCAAGCAACACAGTTGGAGCCTCCCTCCTCCCTGGCCGGCAGGGAGGGAGGGAGAGGAGCTGCTTCCTTTGAAATTTAAGGGACATCATTTAAGGGACATCTATCAATAAGGGACATGGCGCAGGAATAAGGGGCTGTCCCTTCAAATAAGGGACACTTGACAGCTATGCACAGTGTTCTGTCTTGGGCCTGTTGTTGTTCAGTATCTTCCTTTGGAGGAAGGAATTGAGAGAATGCTTATCAAATCTGCAGATGACACCAAACCGGGAGGGTAGCTAATGCTGCAGAAGACAGAAACAGAATTCACGAAGACCTTAACAGATTGGAGACCTAGGCGCAAGCTGAAAGATGGGTGACACCTGCCTCACAAGTACAGGCAGTCCCTGTTTACGTGCGTTCAATATGTGTGTGACTGTGTATATGTGCATCACACCAAACCCGGAAGTGACTTGGAAACAACATAAATATGTCACTAAAAGGGTGGAATGGGGTGGGGTGAACCAGGGTGTTTCCAGGCTTTTTCAATGGGTTTCAATTATACTCCATTTCACCAATGTACGCCCCAGAGTACAGTATATCCCATGCATAAATGGGGGACTGCCTCTAGAACATGTGAAAAGGATCTAGGTGTCTTAGGAGACCATAAGCTGAACATGAGTCAACAGTGTGATGCAGCAGCAAAAATAGTGATTGCTATTTTAGGCTGCATCAACAGAAGTATAGTGTCCCAATCAAGGGAGTTAATAGTCCCACTATATTCTGCCTTAGTCAGACTGCATTTGGAATACTGTGTCCAGTTCTGGGCCGTTGATGGACTGGAAGGTGTTCCGAGGAGGGCAACCAAGATGATCATGGTTCTGTAAACCAAACCTTATAAGGAAGAGTTGAAAGAGTTGGGTATGTTTACCCTGGATAAAAGAAGACTGAGAAGAGATAGGAGATCTATCTTCAGATAACTAAAGGGCTATCACATGAGAGATGGAGCAAGCTTGTTTTCTCCTGCTCTGAAGGCTAGGACCTGAACCAGTGGCTTCAAGTTATCACTCAATATTGGGAAGAACTTTCTGACAGTAAGAGCTTTTGGTCAAGGGAATGGACTCCCACGAGAGGTGGTGGACTCTCCTTCCTTGGCGGTTTTAAGCAGAGGTTGGATGGCCATCTGTCATGGATGTTTTAGTTGAGATTTCTGCATTGCAGGGGTTGGACTAGACGATTCTTTGGGTTCTTTCCAGCTCTGCAATTCTATGGTTCTGTGATGGTGGGGCGAATGGCAACACAGTTGTGCTACCTGAGGCTGATGAGAACTATAGTCCAAAATATCTGGAAGGGACCAGGTTGGGGCTAGCTAATTTAAAATAATTGCATGTATCCAACCTACAACTTTTTTTTGGAAGAAAAATGTCTCCAGCAGCCTGATGAAGGGCAACTGAGCTAATAAATTAAACTATCAGAGTTTGCTTTCATTTATCTATTTTAACTAATAAGACAGCTTTCATTCTAATCAAATAATCTCTGTTAATTAAATGGGGGCTCCGTTGGCTTTCAGCCAGTTCATGAATATGTATGGGGGAAACTTAACTTCATCTGTCATGGTGAATTATATGCCGGCAAACCTTATGGGGAGGAGGGCCGTTAATGGAGTGTGTGTCACTGCTGGTATATTGATGACTCTTGGATGGAGATATCGCATGGTGTGTACAGGCAGTCATATTCAAATTCCCGTTTGGACTGTGTGTTTTTCAGTCCATCCAAGGAAGCTGGCTTGTGGAGCTCCCTTTCTACTTGCGGTTAGTGCAGAATGCTGCAGCACAATTGCTGTGCTGACAGGAGGGAGACCTTGTCAGCATGTGACAGTTGTGCTCCGAGATCTGCTCTGGTTACTGATTTGCCATGAGGCCAAAGTCAAGGTGTTACTATTAGCAGATGACGCCCCTCAACAACTGGGGACTGCATTTGTAAGGAACACAAGGAACTGCTGGGTCAAAATGTCCAATTTTCACCCAATTACCAGAACTACTTAAAAAAAAATTAATGTGGCAGAAGACTGAGAGGTAACAGATAGCCATTTTCAAATACCTGAAGGGCTATCACATGGAAGACAGAGCAAGCTTGTTTCCTGTTGCTCCAGATGAAAGGATTCAAACTAATGGGTTCTGACTAAACACTGGGGAGCACTTTCTGATGGTGAGGGTTGTTTGACAGTGGGACATACTGCCTTGGAGGGTGCTGGTTTTTAAACAGAAGTTGGGCGGCCATCTCTCATGGATTCTTCAGCTGTGTTTCGTGCATTGCAGGGGTTTGGGGTCCCCTCCAACTCTACAATTCAAACTGATGTGGAATGTGGTGACCTGAACTTTCCCGGAAACAGGAGTTACTGAGATAAACAGGAATTGACAGATCTGCCCGTCCCAAATGCATTTATATTCTGCCTGGCCGCACCACTTGGTATTACCAGAGCAGGACAGGGCATGTGCCATGCCTGTCCTCACACCCAGCAAGATCTGCCCAGGTGCCCTGCCACCCTCATGGCTCCTTTTGGCGTGTGCTGCTTTCATTTGTTTTGCCATGCACTGACGTGTGAGTCCCATGACCAGAACAAGTTCCCATTGCAAATAAGCAAGCAGAACATTTAATCTTGTGATGGATCTGGGTCTTTTAATAGAAGGGCTGCAGCACACCATATATTGACTGCCATGAAGAGGCCAAGAGGGTGGAAGGGAATGAGGCCCTGGTACAACTCACACACATGCACAGCCATGTCAAGCAGCATCTCAGGGGTTTTTAATTTAAGGAGAGAAATGGCTTGAGCAGGAAGAATGCAAGTGCCCACTGAGGGGAGGTGTATCCTCTGGAAGGGGTGAGAAACCCGTGGCTTACAACCTCGGGGCTGTTTGTACTTAGCTCTTCTTTCCATCAGACATTCCTTTGATCTCCAACACTACATCTGTGCCGGTAATCTTCAGTGCTACCTCTCACTCTTTCTTCCACTATTTTGGAATATTTCTTATCAGTGATGGCCAGTGAAGTGGTTCACTGGTAGGAACCACCAGCTGCTGATGCAAGGCATTCAAAACATGTGAATTTGTGCTGTTATCAGTAACCAACTTGATGAAGTGATCATGCTGGGGACAAGGGGTGCCACAGTCAGAACCACGCAAGAGCTCAGTTCCTAAATGTTTCTGGCCTGCCTAGATGGAGGATAGAGAAGCATCAGTGTGTATAGAAACTTGTCTACTGTACAAAGGTAAAATTCGCACCTTCAGCCACTTTTGCCTCTCTCCTGCCCCTCACTGGCATGTTGCCCAGATGGGAATGTGACCCTTGGTTTGGAAAAGGTTCCCCACTGTGGGTTAGCTGATGCAGCAGCTGGTGCCAGATGTTGATCAGTGTAGGTGATTAGCCAGTCTGCAACCATGCACTTGCACAGTGCTGTTCGGGGTGCCTCCTCCTGCCAGCAGCATCCCAGGATAGCTGCAAAATCCATTTCTCGCCTCTCTTGATTAACCCAATGTGGCACTTAGCACCTAGCAATAAACTGGTTCCCATTCTTGTTTCTGCTTCCCTTCTTAACTTCGCATATCTTAAAAATGAATGCTGATAGATATGCTTGTTTCACTCTCCCTCTTCTAATCCTCCATCAGCCTCAGCAAACACAACCAGTGATCAGGGAAGATGGAGGTTGTAGTCCAGCAACATTGGGGGGCACAGATTTCCCCACCCCAATCAATCATCAATCATTTCATTTCCAAAGTTAAAACAATGCTCAAGGCTGCTTACAACATACAATAATTTAAATAACTACAAACACAACAAAATTAATCACAAACATGAAAAAATATACAACTGAATTGAACAACCTTCACACAATCACAAGATCCACGACACAAAAAATTGACAGCAACATCTTCCCCAACAAACCCCCCTAAACAATGCCCCATTCCTAGACTAAGACTTCTGGGGAGTGAAGAAAGTGGAGGCTCCCTGCTGTGACTCTGAATGAGCTGCTTTGGTGTGTTTATCAGGACTCATTAAACCAGGGATGGTGAAGCTGAGGTCCTCCAGATGTTGTTGGACTCCCATCAGTCCCAGCCAGTGTGGCTGATGGGGTGATGGGTGTTGTAGCCCTGCAAAATTGGGAACAGACTTTGTGAATTTGGTGCCCCCAGATGTACTGACTATAGCGATGGGAGCTGTGGTGCCAAACATCTGGAGTGCACCAGGTTAGCTAATATTGCAGACCTGGTGGCTGGGGCAGATGGGAGGATGAGCTCACCAGCAGCAGCATCTGGAGGGCTATTCTTCTTCTAATTTTCTATCACTCGTAGCCGAGTAAGATTGTCTTCCATAAACATAGTTTTAACAGTGAGACCGTAAGTGACTGTGGAGGCCAATTCTGGATCCATACATCCTTCCACAGTGGGGACATTGGTTTCCGGGTGGGAGTTGATCAAGGTGTGGATTTGCCAAGCATGCCTTCCTCTTAGCACGTTTCTCCCTTGCGTCCTGAGTTCAAGTGTCTTCAAAGCCTTTGGTAAAGGCTATTCTCCAACTGGAGCGCTCGCAGGCCAGTGTTTTCCAGTTGTCAGTGTTTATACTACATTTTTTTAGATTTGCCTTGAGACCATCTTTAAACCTCTTTTGTTGACCACCAGCATTACGCTTTCCATTTTTAAGTTCGGAATAGAGTAGTTGCTTTGGAAGACAATCATTAGGCATCTGCACAACATGACCAGTCCAATGAAGTTGATGTTGAAGAATCATTGCTTCAACACTGGTGATCTTTGCTTCATCCAGTACACTGATATTAGTTCGCCTATCTTTCCAAGTGATGTGTAAAATTTTTCAGAGACACCGTTGATGGAATCTTTCAAGGAGCTGGAGATGGCATTTATAAGTGATCCATGTTTCACAAGCATATAGTAAGGTTGGTAGTACAATAGCTTTGTAAACAAACATTTTGGTTTCCCTGTGAATGTCCTCAAAGAGGACTCTCTCTTGCTTGCCCTACAGGGACAGTCCTGAGGAAACAGGAACTGCTCCTGGGCACTTGAGACAGTCTCAGCGACTTGTAGGAGGCAAACTAAGGCAAGGAAATAATCTGTGGTGCGATCTTGTGGAAGCTGCCCATGGGGTTGGCCTCCTGGGACGGAAATCTTGTAACATGGATTTGAGGAACAAAGCATATGCTTGTTTGCAAATGAATGTCAGCAAAATCCAGTTTGCTGCAACTCTTGTATGTGTGGGCCATTATATGCAGAGGAATTTCCATTCTCAAGAGAAGCGGGGGCAGGGGAGGCCATTGCTTTGTGGAAGAGCATGAGATTTGCATGCCAAAGGGTCCCAGATTCAGTCCTCAGCAGCATCTCTAGGCAAGACCCCGGAAAGCTGATGCCAGTCAGTGCAACCAAGACTGAGAGGTTAAAGAGCCTGACAGGTCCAAAAACAGGCAAACTGTTCATGTACAGCCCCATGAAAACCTTCCACTCAGCTCTGAGGATCTGGAGTCACCTCCTCACCCCAACATTAGTTAGGAACACACACCCACACCCACAAAAAGAAAGGAAAAAGCAATTTATTCATTCACACATCAGTGCCCAACCCACCTCTCTACTACTACTACTACTACACACACGTTTTGCAAATTCGTACCTGCAAATATGAAGGGGAATAATAATAATAATAATAATAATAATAATAATAATAATAATAATAATAATAATAATAATAATAAATATATTTATACCCTGCCCATCTGGCTGAGTTTCCCCAGCCACTCTGGGCGGCTCCCAGTCGAGTGTTAAAAACAATACAGAATTAAATATTAAAAACTTCCCTAAACAGGGCTGCCTTCAAATGTCTTTTAAAGATAAGATAGCTGCTTATTTCCTTCACATCTGATGGGAGGGCGTTCCACAGGGTGGGCGCCACCACCGAGAAGGCCCTCTGTCTGGTTCCCTGTAACCTCACTTCTCGCAGTGAGGGAACCGCCAGAAGGCCCTTGGCGTTGGATCTCAGTGTCTGGGCTGAACGATGGCGGTGGTGACGCTCCTTCAGGTCTACTGGACCGAGGCCCTTTAGTGGCTTTTACGTTTACAGTCCCTATCAAACCAGCTCCATGTACTTGGCAGGAGTTTTAGGAGGGGAGGTAGGAATCAGAAATGGGCTGAGTTCCCTGGATATCTCTTGATATAACTCACAGAGTCTCCAAGTCCTTTCTAAAGTTTGCTGGCATAGATTTTGTAGTTTGTTCATCACCTCTCTGTTATTACTTCTCTTGATTTCATCATAGACTGATTCCCTGAGATTTGTTTTATTTCAGCTGCCTCTGTTGTTGTCCGTCTTGTGTGCCTATCCCCAATGTGCGCTTCCTGCATTGAGTGGGTGGTCATGGGGTCTTTGTTGCTCTTTGGGTAGCCTGTCTGGGCCACCAGTGAAAGATGATCTTGCCTTCCACATAAAATAGTTGATTTTTTTTAGGAAATAGCATGTGACACAAAGATGTAATCCACCACACTGCCCCCATTCTTGGATATTACAGAGATTCTGGGATATCCTTTACAGAGCAAATAGCTATACAATGTGTGATTTGCATGGTTTGCTTTCCTTCTGATGTGATTCTCTACACAGTGACTCACATCTGGGCCCAAGCACCTTGCCTTGTGTGCCAAAATTCTTGGCTTGCTGGGGCAGAGAACCATTGCGCCTCCTGCAGGTGGTCAGAGGGGGGCTAATGCAGCTGCCAACTCAGAAGGGATACAAACAGTGTTAGAAACTCAGATATATAAGCTAATCATAGCGTTGGAAGGGGCCCTGAGGATCATTTAGTCCAACCCACTGCAGTGCAGGAACATGCAGCTGTCCGATATGGGGATCGAACCTGTGACCTTGCTGTTATCAGCACCATGCTCTAACCAGCTGAGCTATCGCCAAATGGCACCTTAAACCTAGGTTACAGTCACCACCATGGTATGTATAGGTGCCATTTCTACCCCCAATGGGGTATGGTTCATCATCATCATCATTTACAACACATTAAAACATCAAATGAAACAATCCAGAATAAAACAATTTCAAGCTTCCAGGAAAATATTTCAGATCCTTCTCTAATTGACATTTTGCTTTCTTCATATTTATTTACTTGCTTAATTTCTATAGCTGCCTCATGGCAGAACTATTCTAGAAAGCCAGTGTAGTTAGACCTGGCAGATCAGGGTTCAAATTCCCACTGAGTCATGAAGCTCACTGGGTGACCTTGGGCCAGTCACAGCTATTAACCTACCTCACAGGGTTGTTGTAGGGCAGGCTTCTTCAACCTTGGCCCTCCAGATGTTTTTGGCGTACAACTCCCATGATCCCTAGCTAGCGGGACCAGTGGTCAGGGATGCTGGGAATTGTAGTCTCAAAACAACTGGAGGGCTGAGGTTGAGGATGCCTGTTGTAGGGATTAACTGAGGAGGGGATGAATCATGTGCTCCTTGGAGAAAAGCGCGGGACATAAATACAATAAATAAGCTCTTCTAGTTACCTGCTTATGAAAGCTGGAGGGGCCAGCCAGATGGAGATGTCAGTTGGCAACCTGGCACCCAGAGATCTCTATGTTGTTGCAATTGAACCCGCACCAGTCGCAAAATGTGCCTGGCACCTGGCTAATTTCTAACACTGGATACAACGGACCCGTTGGACTCCATCTGGTTCCAGCAAATTGCTGGCTCCAAGCTACCTTGTCAGTGTGAGCAACCCATCACTCAGGCTGCCTTGGGGCTCTTTTTCCTTTTTGTTCCTGTTGGCCTCCAGGCCAGTGGGAGCATCAGGCATGAGTTCTGTACTGGCAGAATTAGAGCAGTGTGGGATTAGCATCCTCATTGCGGGGTGTGTGTGTGAGAATTGTAGTCCATCATAACTAATGTACAAAATGTATCCCTGGGTGTCAGTTACTCCAGCTGCCCTTAGCTTCTAGGCTCTGCTTTTTTACTTGCCTCTTTTTGGAATTGTGCAATAGCAAGTCAGTTCCTCAGATCGCAGTGTCCTCAAACCTAAGAGCTTCAGTCTTGCAACTGAAATCCACTGTGGTACCTACTTTTTGGTGATGAACTTTGGAGAGCAGGCTAGTGTAGAAAACTCTGCTGCTGTTTCAGCTCTTGCGTACATGCTCAGATTTGGGGGAGGATTGTACCACGCAGCTTATCTCCCCAGTGCATGCTAACGGGCTTATTTGAACCGCTCTTTCTGCTCCAAGGAGACTGACTTTTGAGGAGAGAGGGGCTTGTTAAAACCACAGAGCAAAGCAGCGGCTGTCTCTCTTGTGCACCCAAAGAGCAGAACCCGCCTGATGGACAGACAAGGAGAGTAAGTGGGCCTGACAGATTTTCAGGGGGGGAGGGGCAGGTTCCGTTGCAGCTGCTCAAGTCTTTGCCTTTGGCTGCAGATTTAGCCATTAGAAAAGGGTTGGTTTTTTTAAAAGACAGAGGCAAGATTAAATTTCAGGTGCCTGTGGAAGTGTGCTTCACACCACTCATTCTTCTGCTGCCCGTGTTGGCACGGCTGGCCTTAGACATTTTGCTGCCTGAGGCAAAGATGGAAGAGACGGCGACTGAATGGCTGTGATGGCTGTGCTCTGTCTCCGCTGTTGGAGGCACAAATGCTTCTGAATGTCGATTGCTTGAGACCGGTTGCTTATGTTCTTATGCTCCACCTCCATTCCATGGATGGGCAGTTGGCACTTACGTCCAAACTGGCGTGGGGTGGCCTTCTCCAGCCCACCTGATGTAACAGACTAGATGAGGGGCTCCAGAACAGGCCAGGGAGGCCACAGAGCCAGTGTGATGTCGTGTTTGGGGTGGGAGAGGCCAGAGTTTGAATTCCCACTCGTCCGTGAAGCTCACTTGGGCCAGGCATTGCCTCCCAGCCTAACCTTCCTTGCAGGGCTGTTGTGAGGATAAAATGGGGAGGAGGAGAACAGTGTATGAGCTTTTGGGAAGAAAGGTGGGAAAAGCTGGGCAGCACAGGAGGAACAACGGGGATTGGCCCTGCCACCACTTGCCACCTGAAGCAGTTGCCTCTCTCTGCCTCATGGTAGGGCTTGTTCTGCATGTGGGAACAAGATGCCAACTAAAATGCAACTGGGAGGCTTCACACACATACCTTTTGTGTCTTAAATACTGTTCAGAGCAATAACTTTATTATTATTATTATTATTATTATTATTATTATTATTATTATTATTACCCTCAGGATATGTCTGTAAATTACCTTGTTTACTTGTACACTGGCTTTGCCCACCGGTCATACTGGCAGGAAAATATGAGGACTCCCACATGAGGACCAGCTTTTCTTTCTGTTAGGTTTGAGTTTTGCTGTTGTCTTTCCTCCAAGGTGTTCAGAACACTGTATACAGAGTTCTCCCCTTTTTGCACAGCAACCTTGTGAGGTTGGCTAGTCATGCAGATGTGCAGGGAGGGGGCTGGTCCAAGGTTAATCGGCTGGCTTTATTGCTGACTGGGGGATTTGAACCCAGATACCGTTACTTTGACAATCCCTGATTGCACCTAAAATGTGGATTGAGCATTTGAACTTCTCACCCCTCTCATTCAAGCAAGAGAGGAACTGCTTATAATTTTCATTTTTAAAAAATGTACCTTAATCCCTCCCTTGAGGCACTGTTTGCAATTTGCAATCACGCATCAAAAAAAGTTTAACCCCGGCTTGTAATTTTGACCATGTCATGGAAGTTCTAGCCAGTTTATTAAAGAGAATGGAATTCTGTTTAGAGTTTTGTCTTGCCTCGTTTTGAGTGGATGCAGTTGGGGGGTTTGATACTATATAACTATAATTACTTTTTTATACCCTGTCATGTTTCCCAAAGAGCAATTAGTTCTTTAATAACTTGATGAGCTGTGATTAAAGGGCAGCACACCTCAGTGTCCCTGGGTGGGCAAGAGATAGTTAACCATCTTTGTTCCTTTCTTACATGCTTGGGAAAAGCGGGGGGCGGGGGCCCGCTCTGATTTAACCAGACACAACAGCAAGAACTGAGGACAGAACTAGCCTGCAAGTATGAATGGCACTGTCATAGGAATCTTCCCCGTTTGCTGCTTGCTTTTTGCCCATCTGACTTTCTTGCTTCGTTTTTCAAGCTAAAATAATGTTGCACTGCAACATGGGCTAAAAGTTGGTTTGTGTCATATGGTTGCTGCGTAACAGAGTGACTTCAGAACATAAGAATGCGGCAGCTACACTGGTGACTGGGAGCGACCGCTGGGACCATATAACACCAGTCCTGAAAGACCTACAGTACATTGGCTCCCAGTAAGTTTCCAAGCACAATTCAAAGGGTTGGTGCTGACTTTTAAATCCCTAAACGGCCTCGGCTCAGTATACCTGGAGGAGCGTCTCCACCCCCATCGTTCAGCCCGGACACTGAGGACCAGCTCCGAGGGCCTTCTAGCAGGGAACCAGGCAGAGGGCCTTCTTGGTAGTGGCACCCACCCTGTGAAATGCCCTCCCACCAGATATCAAGGAGGTAAAGAACTACACAACTTTTAGAAGACATCTGAAGGCAGCTCTGTATCAGGAAGTTTTTTTTAATGTTTAATGTTTTATTATGTTTTTATATATGCTGTAAGCTGCCCAAAGTGGCTGGAGAAACTCAGCCAGATGAGCAGGGGCAGGGAATACTACTGCTAGTAGTAGCCTACAGGATCAGGCCAATGGTCCACCAGTTGTCTGCATGGAAGCCGCAAGCAGGATTTGAGTATAAGAGCCCTCTCCCCTCTGTGGGTTTCCAGCAACTGGTATTCAGAAGTATTACTGCCTCATGTCCACCATGAATTTGTCCAGTCCTCATTTAAAGCTGCCCAGGTTGGTGGCTATTGCTGCCTCCCGGGTGTGTGAGTTTCATAGTTTAACTACCGTATTTTTTGCTCTATAAGACTCACTTTTTCCCTCCTAAAAAGTAAGGGGGAATGTGTGTGCGCCTTATGGAGCGAATGCAGGCTGCGCAGCTGTCCCAGAAGCCAGAACAGCAGGAGGGATTGCTGCTTTCACTGCGCAGCTGTTCTGGCTTCTGAGATTCAGAATATTTTTTTTCTTGTTTTCCTCCTCCAGAAACTAGGTGCGTCTTGTGATCTGGTGAACCTTATAGAGCAAAAAATACAGTATGTGCTGCATGAAGAAGTTTCTTCTTTGATCAGTCCTGAATCTTCCAACATCATTGCTTGTCCACAGGTTCTAGAATTATAGGAGGAGAAAAACTCTTTAGTATCCACTTTCTCCACGCCGGGCATAATTTTATAAACTTCCGTTATGTCTCCCCTTACTTGCCTTTTCTCTAAACTGCAAAGTCCCAAACGCTGCAGCTGCTCCTCATGAGAGACTTGGGTAACATTAGCCCTGATCCAGCAAGCAAGGTAGCTGGGGAGCTGCATCTGCGTGAATTCCCTTTTTGGATCAGGACCCCCCATGCAGGCTGGGTGTGGATAAAAGAAAGTTGTTCTTTACACAATGCATAGTTGAGCTCCGGAACTCGCTCCCACAGTGAGGGGCACCAACTTGGATTGGATTGGCTTTAAAAGAGCACCAGGCAAGTTCACAGAGGCTGCTAGCCATGATGACTGGCTATGCTTTGTCTCCACAGTCAGAGGCAACAATAACTCAGCCTCTTAGTTGCTCAGAATTGCAGAAGGGGAGAATGCTCTTGCGCTTTGGTCCTGCTTGTAGGCTTCCCATGGGCATTTAGTTGGCGAGAGCAGGGCGCTGGACTAGGTGGGCCATTGACTTGACCCAATGGGACTCTGTGTTCCTAGATTCTTATTCAGGGCCAGATCCGTGTTGAGTATTCCCTGGGTTGGCACAGATTGAGGGTGGCAGTGGCTGTGCACAGCCCTACCATTTTCTAACTTTGTATCAGTCCTCATTTAATACAAGAGAGCTAGGAGTTTCTTTATTTATCCAGAACAGGAAAATCCAGCAAACAATGGAACAGCCAGGCCTTGTCTTGATTACTTAGGATTTCCTCTAGGTTGACTGACTTGCTGCCTCAATCGGCACGCCTCCCCTGAGACGTTTTTAACAGCAATCTGTTGGAAGAGGCATTTTCAAGAGAAACTGCGCAGTGGCCCTTCCATTCCATTTGGCTTAAATTAAATCCCTGCTGACTACAATGCAAATGAGACTTGGAACTGATGTAAGTGGACACCCATTGCCCTTGTGAAGCCCTTGAATAATAGAATCAGCCCTCCAGAGCAAATGCAATTAATTGGAGAGCAGGATGGTGGTGGGTCAATGGAAGTTGCATTTAATCAATAAGCCTCCGTCTGAAAAGTTATTGCGCAGGCACTCAGGAATTAAGTGGGATCCTTGTCTCGACTTAGGGTGGAGCTACATTGCCATATCTGCCACACTGGCACAATGAAGGCTTGGAAACCCTCGGGACTTAGCCCATAGTTGGGGTCCTGTTGAGGGTGGTTCTGGTTCTTGTGTGGAAGGTGGGGTCTCCTAGCTGTCGGGTGGGGATGACTTGAGGCACTTCCATTGTTACAGACTACAACTCCCATCAGCCTCCAGCCAGAATGGCCAGTGGTCAGGAACGATGGGAGTTGGAGTCAACTACCCTTGGGGTTAGCCACTCCTGTTTGGGCCCCCTGCCTTCAGCCACAAGAAAACCTCTAATGCGACCATTCCTAGGCTGCAGGCTTGATTTCATTGCAAAGGTTCTCCTTTCTTAATGGGGAGGGAGAACTTTTCCCTAACTGCTCATGCAGGTTAAGTGAATGTGATTCTGCAAAGGGTAAGCGCTACTTATATATTAAACATACTACACTGCATTTAATACAAACTTTTATGATGAAAATGTCATGAAAAAAATGCTCGCTAGGAAGAACAATTAAATAGAGCAGTGCTTCTTGAAATGCTGAGTTGTTAAAAGGAGCAGCGATTGAATATGGAGATTGAGAACGTGAAGGTCTCTGGCAGAGCATGCGTAGTTCAAGAGTAACGTCTTGAGCATACAGGCTGTGTCTGTTTTGACAGCTCCTGGTGGTGCAAAGCCCACTGCTATATAGATGTTGTTGGCATCTGTCTGTCTCGAGAGACAATGGAGTGTACCTCTGAAGGTGAAGCCAAACTACTGCATTAGCAGCACTGAAGTGACCTCCCCGGGGCACAATCCTGGCCAGTGTATATGGAGGTCCTAGGCTGCCCTGAAAATGAGACACCCCCCCCAAGCCTCACTAATGTGGTTCAAAGAGAAGCAGAGCAAGATGGTTAGCTGCAGGAGTTGCTGGAAGCAGTATTAGAAATGGGTAGAAAAGCTAGGAGCCAAATGGCTTCTAGGACCTGGGTTGTGGGCACCAAAACAGAATGTCTAGTTGATCGGGGGGGGGGGAGGTTGGCAACACTTTTAATTTATTTTTTTGATAAGGATGAATTAATATGCAATTCACATAAGTGACACATTGTTAATATCACACTTTTAGTAGAAATTGTTAATACGTATTTAACTTGGTGATTACAATAAAAATATTAGTACCATACTTTAGTTTTCAAAACACTTTACTCTTTATTGTCTATCCTTAACATATAACAGATTCCATTCTTAGTGAAAATAATATGCAGCTACTGAGGCATGTAAGTATCTGGCCATGGCTGTAGCAAAGAACTGAGTGGTCAAGCGCCTGGTTTGCAGGCAGGTCTCAGGTTCATCCCCCGATGGAATCTCTAGGTTGGGTGAGGAGAGCCTGACAGTGTTGATCCGACTCAGTATAAATCAGCTTTGTATGTTTTTAAGGCAGCCCTTTAGTCAAAACCTTGGGGACTGGAGTCTTACTTCTAGCTCAGCTCCATGGTAGAGCTCCTCTGCAAATCTTTGCCAATGGCAACATTTTGACGGGTTCCTCTCAATACACTCCTTTAATTTTCTTGGATTAGCTGTTGCATGCTGCTGCAGGCAAGAATCAGAACCTCCATGGAATAGACATTTTGGTTCAGAGATATTTCCCAGGGGACCTTGAGAAATTCAGTAACAATGTGGGCTCAAGCAGGTGTTGCACATCAAGGTTCTCGCTACAGAAAAACCGAAAACACAGTCCTCCCAAGACCAACTAATCTGATGATTGTATATCCGGAACAGAGACAGTTTGGAATGGATTTCATGCAGCTGATGTTTAGGACAGCTGTGCTTTCTTGTAACCGTTGAAGCAGGAGGGGGGAAGAGAACAGTCCTTGCCAAAGAGCACCTGTGCGAAGCATTTAAACTGTCCAGAGAAGCATAAGCCATTTAGCAAGGTCTTTGCCAATGTGTCCATTTACCCATGAAGACGGTGTAACTTAGGCTGCTCAACAACTTTCGGGTTTTGAATTATGGCAGCCCTAGCTGGGTTTTCAGAGCTGCCATTACATCTCACAGGGATGTGCCCAGGCGGGGAATCTCTTTATTTGTGCCTAAGCTCTCTAAAGTATGAAGTCAGATTAAATTTTGCAAACTGATGAATGCATTTCTTTGAACAACCTGCTTTGATTGCAAGAGTTGCTTTCCTGTGGCAACTAAGGCCTTTGTTGGCACAATACATTGAAAGCAGTATCATGTCACTTTAAACAGTCAGGGCTTCCGCCAAGGAATCCTGGGAACTGTAGTTTGTTAAGGGCAGTGTTAGAAATTAGCCAGGTGTGTTTTGCTACTGGCACGGGTCCAATTGCGACCACATGGAGATCTCTGGATGACAGGTTAGCAACTGACTCCATCTGGCTGGCACCTCCAACTTTCTTAAGCAGGTAAGCAGAGGAGCTTATTTACTCCTGTAAGGAGTCCATGGTTCACCCCCTCCTCAGTTAATGCCTACAACAACCTTGTGAGGTAGGCTAAGAGGTTGTGACTCAGTGGGGATTTGAACCCTGATCTCCCAGGTACTAGTCCAACATTCTCACCACTACACCCCACTGACTTCCGAGAGTACTTCTGCTGTGCGGCAGCTCTATAAATAAAGTAGGTAAATAAATATGGGGAAAGCAAAATGTCACTTAAGAGAAGGATCTGAAATATTTTCTGAGATTTTTTCCTTTAAAATATCAAGCAGCATAGAAAATAATAGTAATCAATATCATTGCAAAAACAAAAACGGGGTCTAGATATTCAGTCATGGCAACCGTAACCTAAGGTGTCATTTGGCAGTTTATATATCTGAGTTTGTAAATTTGGTTAAGGGTACTGAGGCTGGTTTAACAGCCAGGCCCTGTTCCATGGGACCACTGGGGACTGTAGCCCTGTAAGGGGAACAGGGGTACGCAGGTGGCGCTGTGGGTTAAACCACTGTGCCGCTTGGGCTTGCTGATTGAAAGGTCAGCGGTTCGAATGCCCGCGATGGGGTGAGCTCCCGTTGTTTAGTTCCAGCTCCTGCCAACCTAGCAGTTTGAAAGCACGTGAAAGTGCAAGTAGATAAATAGGTACCGCTCCGGCGGGAAGGTAAACGGTGTTTCTGTGCACTGCTCTGGTTCACCAGAAGCGGCTTAGTCATGCTGGCCACATGACCCGGAAGCTGTACGCCGGCTCCCTTGGCCAATAAAGCAAGATGAGCGCTGCAACCCCAGAGTTGTTCATGACTGGATTTAATTGTCAGGGATCCCTTTACCTTTAAGGGGAACAGGAGTCTCTGAGCAAATGTTGGGGGTACTTCTAGCCATCAAGGACACCTGAACCTCCACTGGCAGAGATGGATCCAGGAGCACCCCCGACATTTGCTCAGAGACTCCTGTTGGTAAGGCAGCTAGCATTGTCCCTCGGTCAGGATAGCTTGACCACAGTTGTCCATACAGTGGTAACCTCAGTTGGATTACTGCAATGCGCTCTATGTGGGACCACCCTTGGGGTTGTCCAGAGGCAGCCTCTGATGCAGAACACAATGGCTAGGTTGTTTCTGGGAAGAGGAGGAGGAGGAGACATTCTCCTTTCCTTCCTCCCCCACTGAGAGACTTCAAAGAAGTGTGACTGGCCCAAGGTCACCCAGCAGCTACACGTGGAGGAGCGGAGATGCGAACCCGGTTCCCCAGATTACGAGACTACCGCTCTTAACCACTACACCACACTGGCTCTACACTCAGCATATAATCCCTTGCTTGTGGGATTTGCAGTGGCTGCCAGTCTCCTGTTGGACCAAATTCTGACACTAACATGCAAGGCTCTATATGGCTCAGAAACATGTTACTTGAGAGACCCACTTATCCCTCAAGCACTCAGTAGATCACTGCAGTCTGTGGGAGAGTTTCTCCTGCAAGTTCTAAAGATCTCAGGAGCCTGCTCCTTAGTAACTCGGAGCAGGGCTTTTAATGTGGCTGCCCCTGTTCTGTAGAGCAGCATCCCTGTTGAAATATAACAGGCACCCACTCTCTCTACTTTCCAGAAACCGTTGCAGACGTTTTTGTTCCAACAGGCTTTCCCAGATGGATGGATGGGTCTTTGCCATGAGTGTCTGTTCTGAATTGGGGTTTGGTGGTTTTTAACTCCCACCCCCTTTTGCTGTTGTACATTGTGTTGAGACCATTGAGTAGAATGGTGCATTTATTAGTACCAGGCTAGGCATGGAAGTCAGCTTCCATCTCAGTCATCTTATATATATCACTATCTGTTTTTAGGTGCCAGGGAAAAAAACATTCTTCTGCACCTAGACCCTTAGGTCTTAACTTCCTGTTTATAGGTGGGGTGGATGGGTGGAGATTGGGGGTGGATTGCATGTTTTAGATTGTTTTCTCCTTGTTTTTAAAGTTCATTTTTGTAAATCGCCTTGACTTTCATTATATATTTTAAATAGGACAATTAAATAATTAACGTGAACTGGAGGGGCTCTATCCTTTTGGGGTATTTTTTGCCTCAGGCAGGACTGGACTTAGGAGCAGATTTATGCTGTGGTTTACCTTGGTTTCTAGTCATTCATTTCAAAGCTAGTTGAATTGTGAAGTTCAGGGAAAGTGGATGCAGCTGAAAGCGAAGATTCGCAAGGGTCTGTTTTGATTTGTTTTTCCTTAAGATGCTTTACTGGACGTGACGAGCCCCTGCAGGTTGCAAGAAGAGCGTCTTTCCAAAGTGCCATCAGTTCATATTTCCTCACCTCACTCCGATTGTCTTAGCATCTTGGGTCATTGACTAAAGCACATAATTGGCCCAGAGGTGCCTGTTAGTTTTATCCTTAATGGTGAACCAAAGACGACGCATGAGTTGGATTGCCTTTTATGGATGAAATTTTCATCTGCTGAGCTGGGAAAAAAATCAAAGGGAAAAGTCACAGGCGGTGCTAAATCAGCTTTTTTAGAGCTTAAATGTTCAGTTTAACACCTATCATTAAGGAGAACTTTCTTTATCTTGCTGTATCAGTTCTGTTGTTTTGCAAAATTGCACAGCTGAAATGTGTTTTTGTGTGTTCATATGCTGCCAATCTGCATGTGGAAATGAATAATGTAGGATTACTGTTGACAAGGGGTGAAGGCCGCATTTTGGGGGGGGGGGAACCAATTGTGCATCTTTTTTAAAAAAGTTCTTCACTGAGCCAAGAAGAGGCTTTTTGCTAGCTCAGCTTTCTGTTTCTTAGATTGCAGCAAAATCTCTTTCTTGACCATTGAGAGATCACAGTGAACTATGACATGGGCATTTGAAGGACAAGTCTCTGCTTCACGTTCAGCTGCTCCTTCTAACCAATTTGCCGGAGCTGAGGCACTTTCACCCCAGCACCTCGCCGGCTGGGGCCAATGCAGCTGGCCCCGCCTGCTGCTCAGCTGGGGGGCAGAAGGCTCCTGCCTGACCCCAGTGTCCCTGGCGCTCATTCGCGAGCAGCAAGAATGCAAGGACTCCTTCCTGAGGCTCCCTTCACCGGCGCAGGTGGCAGGTGAGCTACCTCGCTCGCTCGCCCCCCTATTCCCCAAAGACGGACCAGGCATCACCTTTGTCTGTGTGGGTCATTCACCCCGGAAGGGAAGACTCAGCCCATCCTCCCAGGGCAAAATCTGCAAGCAGGGCTGCCTGACGCTGCTGGTGCAGCAGTGTCATAGAGCTGTAACACCGCCTGGCTAAGCCCGACCCCCATGCCAAGGCCCTGGAAGCAGGGGCACGGGCCTTCCTCAGCCACAGCTGCCTTGGCAGAAAGGGTGGAGTTTAACGGAGCCCACAGCCCACTGCCGGCTTGTGTGAACCAGAAGCAACATGGGGGATCCTTTAAACTTCTCCCTTGAGAAGGAACTGCCGCTGCCTTGCTCAAGGGAGAAGTATGAAGGAGCTGAGCAGCCCCAATCCTGATCCTGCTGGGGTGCAAGCAGGAGCCAGATCAGGGCCAGCTCAGCTGGGGAGAAGGAGCACCTTGACGGAGCCCCTACCCTGCCGCTGGTTCATGCAAGCCAGTGGCGGGTTGGGGGCTCTGTAAAACTGCTTGGCTGAGGCCAGGGCAACGGCACGCTCCTCAGCCAAGCCGTTTAAAGAGGCAGAGGGAGGAACAAGCTGTATAGGCACCTCGACAGTGCAGCTTCTTTCTCCCTCTGCCGGTATGAGGGCAGACGATGGCGGTTTCACTCAGTGCTATATCGCTGGTGAAACCGCCACCTTCTGAGTCCCTCTGCTACCAGCGCCAAGGGAGAAACAAGCTGCCCACAGCGGAGCCTTGCCAAGGAGCGCCCGGCTGCAGCTTGTTTCTCCCTTGGCGCTGGCATTGATATGCTGCTGAGTGAAACTGTCATCACAGTCTGCCCCTCATTCCAGTCCTGGGTGATATATTGATATATTGCCCAGGCCTAGATGGGAATTGTGGTTCAACAACATCTGGAGGGCACCAGGTTGGGGAAGGCTCATTTATATAGATTTCCAGGCCACGCTTCATACTGGATGGGGGCTCACGATTTGTCCTCCTCCTGCTGCTGGCTGGCTACAGGCCTGGCCTGGCCTTTTCTTATCTTTCAGGGTCTGACTTAAAAGCGTCATGGTTTTTCCCTGCACTGCCATTCTATTTTGTTGCATTCTCAGGAAAATATGCATGTCGGAAATGCTCTTCTCAAATTTCCTCTTTAAAAATTACTTTTTAAAGACAGACAATGCACAAAGCCATCTTTGACACTTGGCTGTGCATCTGGAATTACGGAAATGGGAAAGAAAGATCACATTGTTGGGATTCCGGAAGGCTGCACTTGGGCTGACGTCAGGATAACAATAAGGGGTCTTCGCCATTGTCCAGCCGTCAACAATAGCCTGTCTGTGTAGAGTGTGGGAGCCGCTGGCATGGCCTCCTACCAGGCTGATATTGATCCTTCTTGGAGAGTGTGGCGCTCACACAGGGTCCCCGGATGTTTCACTGTCTATTGATCCCTGTGCCACCACTTTATTTCTTTCTGCAACCACCCAGGCCCTACCTGGTACAATACTGAGTCCAGTCAGAGTTAAATTGGAACATAAACTTCTGTTTATTTATTGCAGTTTAACAAGCTTGTGGTTTCATAAATGGTATCGGTCAATTACATTCATGGGGTGCCTATCCAGGCCTATAACTTCTGCTACCTGCTCTCACTCACTCAGTAAGTCACCTCTCAGATATTTACTTGTCTTCCTAGCTCCTAACTGTTCCTGACTCAGCTTATTTCTCTACACTAATTCAACCTGCCCACAGACTCTCTCCTAATTCACTCCAACCAACCACCCAACGAACTCCTCCCAGAGCTGGTTTTATAGTGCCTCTGACTCCACCCCCTGGGTTCTGATAGGGTAACCTGTTTAACTATTTCACCCCCAGCACTCTCATGTGTTAACGTCACAGAGAGATTCTACTCCACTTCTGTTTAGGTGCAAGCAGAGGTGGCAGAGGTCCCATCTGCACTATGCATTTGAAGCTGGCTCCTCCAAAAGCACTCTGGGAACTGTAGTTCATTAAGAATGGTAAGACTTCCTGTTCCCCGGGAACTTTGGGGATTGTAGCTCTTTGAGGGGGAAGAGGGGTTTCCTAACAACTCTGAACACTCTTAATGAACTACAATTCCCAGGATGCTTTGGGGTTCTGTCTCATGCACTGAGCCTCTTGCTTGCTTGAAGCAGGAAGGAGAAAACAGGCAAGGGCCAAAGAAGGCAGCTGATTTGGGGGTGTCTATGGAAGGGGGTGAAGGAGGAGAATGATAAAGGTCAAATGAAGGATTTGTAGATTGAGAAGACTCCAAGAAAAGCAAAACTGGAGAAATCTGGGCAGAGGTGAATGGGAAATGGAGATGTAAGAAGCCCTCAACTTTCCTAAATATTTCAGGTAACTAGCTGTGTCTGCCTAATTAGAGATTCTTTGTTCATTGTGTCATTGAACAATCTGTTTGTGAGATTTTTGTTTTGCACGTATCTGTAGGAAGTCCTTCCAGCATCACAGGTAATTTGACATAATGATAAATGACTTTACTTAGAAAAGCCAGCAATTATAAACATTTTTTAAAAGTGTACTACAGAGTTTTCTTCAAGTCAGTGCTAGAAACTAAAATGAATTAATTGCCAAATGGCACCTACACCTAGGTTACGGTTGCCACAACAGAATGGCTAGACCCCGTTGTTGTTTAAAATGACATTTATTTCTTTTTCTATTAATTTAATTTCTATGCTGCTTGATATGTTGAAGAAAAAATCTCAAAGTGATTTACAACACATTAATACATCAAATAAAACAATCCAGAATAATAAAAAACAAGCTTCCAGGGAAATATTTCAGATCCTTTAAGTGACATTTTGCTTTCCTCATATTTATTTCTCTACTTCATTCATACTACTTCATTTTGCCCCATAGCAGAAGTACTCTAGGAAAGCAGTGTGGTGTAGTGGTTAGAGTGTCGGACTAGGACCTGGAAGACCAGAGTTCAAGTACCCAGAGTCATGAAGCTCACAGGGTGACCTTGGGCCAGTCACAGCCTCTTAACCTACCTCACAGGGTCGTTGTAGGGATTAACTGAGGAGGGGATGAATCATGTGCTCCTTGGAGAAAACGGTGGGATATAAATGCAATAAATAAGCTCTTCTGCTGACCTGCTTAAGAAAGCTGGAGGGGCCAGCCAGATGGAGATGTCACTTGGACCAGCGCCAGTCACAAATGTGCCTGGTGCCTGGCTAATGCCTAACATTGCTTTAAATTCGTGAATTGTATGAAAATGATGTTAGAAAAGAATGAAAGTGTTGGATCCAGCCCAAAGTTGCTTTTAGGGAGCTGCTTCTTCTTCTTGTTGTTGTTCTTCTATACTGTTCTATACTTCTATACAACAATTGGTTTACAACAATTACAACAGTTAAGCAAGTGTTTTCATTCTTCGTCTTTGTGACTTACCAGGGATGGGTTCTGAAGGGGCGGAATGGGGCAGTTGAAGTCTGGGTCTCATAGGAAACTGTGTTTGTCTACAATTACTCTCCATGTGTGTATAAACCTTTTCCTTGCATTTTTCGAATTTCGATTTTCCGCTACTCCTGTATAGTCATACCTCGGGAAAAATATGCTTCAGGATAAGTATTTTAGGGTTGTGCTCCATGGCGACCCGGAAGTAACGGAGCACGTTACTTCTGGGTTTCGCCGCTCGTGCATGCGCAGACTGTCAAAATGACGTCACGCGCATACGCGGAGGCGGCAAAATGCGACCTGAGGATGCGCAGTTGCGTCTTACGCTCTGTTCAGGATGCGAATGGGGCTCCGGAATGGATCCCGTTCGCATCCTGAGGTACCACTGTATTGCACTTCTGCTTTGTGGATATAATGCAGACGTACCTCCTAACAAAAAGCAAACTTAAGAGCTGCACCTTCCTACATGCTCTTAGGTCGCATCTTCACTTTGAGGGAATTTTCTTTGTTTTCTGGGCTGCCAGACAGTCTGATGCAAACAATATTGCAAACTGACAGACGATCTTAAAGTGATATAATTTTTACTCTCTGGAGTAAGCCAAGCTGACATCACTTTTGGATGCAAAATAAACTGAAAGAGGCCAGCGGAGATTTGGTCAGGCAGCTGGGTTGAGTGCAGCTTCGCTGCCCAAATTACTCCTTGATCCAAACAAGCAGAATCTTTGGGTGTAGATGATAACATAGTTGTAGATAAGAAGTGCCTGCTTCCACTTTTCTGATGGTGGTATAGATTGTCATGCTTCTCTTTGTGGGGTCTCTGTGCCTTTCTGAGTGGGTTTTCTCAATCATCCTGTATCCGGATCTCTTGGCTTATCATAGTTTTTCTCTTCCTTGGCACGAGGCCTTTGCTTTTAGGCCTCTGTTGTCATCCCAATAAAGTTGGCTCAAAGGGAGCAATCCTTCTGATGTCCTCTCCCATCCTTCCTCTTTTCTGGCGCAGTCCTTCGGGGGCCCCTTCCACGCCTCGTTCTCAGAAGGTGAAAGGCAGTTGTGCAGAGAGAAGATGGAGGAAGAAGCCAGCCTGGGAGCCTGGAGGGAGATAGTCCTTGACAGGCATTTTTCATGAGGCTCACTTGCTGGGCATTCTAGCACCGTGAGGATACACGGTCTTTGGTTCTCCTCCTGGCTGTGTCAGGCTGAGAAGACCACATTTTGTAGTACGGTACTTGATTAGTCAGGTGGTTTGTGGCTGTTAGCTATGGTGGCCTCAGCACCATATGGCCGTGTTGGCTGCGGCTGATGGGAGTTGTAGTCCAACTGGGTAGGCAAAGACTGTGATAAGGAATGTGCAGAGGCAGAAATTTCTCCTGATCAAAGGTTGGTGGCCCAAAGGAGGGAAAGTCCATCTTGACTTGTGCTTGGACATTTTTATTTTTATTTAACAAAATTCATATACTGTTTGTAATAAAACCTTTCGGCGGCTTACTAATTTTAAAAAATAAAATGTTAAAATCACCAATAAATGACTGTTAGAAATGGGTGTTGAAAACAAATAGATGGCTGTCCTCAGAAAAGCAGGACATGTAGCCACCCTAGCGTGGTCAGCCATGTCCCACCTGGTCAGCAGGTAGCCCAGCCTGGTGATCAGACAGGGCTCCTCTGCAACCCAACCACTATTATGGCTGCTGCTTCATGCGGGATGAGGCTCGCTCCACTGGGCTGATGCCTTTCCTAGCAGACAGAATCCTATTTATTCCTGGCTGTCTCTGTACAAGTTTATTTCCAGCTGCAGTCAAGTTATTCTGGGAGACCCCCTTTTTTGAAACAAGCCTTGGCAGACTCTGCTTCTTGACTGGTCCTATATCCATCCACCTTTCTTTGATTTCAGGACTGAATGTTCTATAACGCAATGCACCAGGATGGCTATTCCTGGTTGGGCTTTTCCCTTTTTGTTCCTGTGGTGCCTTCATCCAGCAGCTGCCATTAGGCCACGCTTCAACATGACAGCAGGTCCCCTCACACATTTTAGTTGTGTGAAGGGGCCTCTGTGACATCTTCACGTGAAAGAGAGGAGCCCTCTGTGTAGAGGCTTTCTGGCACCCCCAGGGTTCAGGTTGCAGGGAAGACGAATCGCGCAGTGTGTACGGAGTTCTCCTCTCCAGGTAATTCATGCGCATTGGAAGACACCATGCAGGTGGAGGGGGCAGGGGGAGGCAGTGCTGTGGGCAGAGTCAGTGGCTTGGCCTGAATCACCATTCTCCGTTTCATCTGCTTAAAGCCTTTTAATGGTGAAATGAAATCAAATAGCACATCATCATCATCATCATCATTTATTAAACTTACTAGTCTCCAAGCGACTTTCATTAAAGAAATATATCTGCACATAAATAACAGGAAGGAAAGAAGGAGGATAATATAATACATTAACATTTGGTATATCATAGAACTTACGGAGAAACAATACACCAACCCCATAAACAGTCGCAAAGATTAACAATATTCTAACAATAAAGTAGAACTTCCACCCACTAACCAGCAGATAAACAAAACCTCAATCTCCTCCCTAGGCCAAAAACCATTCACTTCAACCAATAAATTTCCCCCACCCCTGTGAGGGGCTCACAGCGCTAACCCTTCAAAAGATCTTGGCTTCACATTAACAGTCCAGCAGATGGTGTTGCCCTGTCCTGGGAAGCCCCGAGTCACAGCTCTTGGGTTCAGCACAGAGCAAGATAAGCCTCTGTCTCTCCATCTTCCAGCATGAGCCAAACTCTTTCTCACACAGCCCCCTTGGCCTGTTGCTCTCCCTCCTAGGGTGGTGTGGCATCCAGCCAGAGGAGGGGGTGGCCAAAATGCCCTCCCTCTTCCTGGGAGAGAACCATCACATAGTTGCCCCTAGACAGCCTAGCTCACTCCTTGAGAAGCTGTTGAGAGCACTTAACTGGCGGTTGAGGCCCTTGTCTTCCAAAGAGACTAGTCTGAACTGTTTCCTCTCATGGATTCTAATCTCACAAGTTTGGAAATGACCCACAGGTATCATCCAGACTGACCCCCCCCCCACCCCAAAGTACCTATAGCACTATTTTTTTTCCCTCCAAGGAGTTCAAGGTGGCACACACAGTTCTCCTCATTTAATCCTTGCAGCAACCTTGTGAGGTAGGTGAGGTAGGTTACACTAAGAGGCAGTGACAAGGTCACATCCAGGGAGCTTCATGGCTGAGTAGAGATTTGAACCCTGGTATCTCAAGTCCTAGTCCCGCTCTCTAACTGCTACACCACGCTGTCTGTCTGTGTCAAGGAAGTGATTATCTGCAGAAGGTGACTGAACTGAATCTACAATTGCAGGCAGATACCGTTCAAAGGACCCGGCTGGTAGGCATGCGCTTATTGTTCTTCGTGAAACATGGTTGTGTAACCAAAGGCTCCGGTTTAGCTTTGCATGTGAACGTTATGAGTCCACACACAGCGATAACGTGAGCTCAGTAAAGAAACGGTCTGAGCAATGTATGTGCAGCATATTTAGGTGTGAACAGGCCTTGGACAAGTAGGCCTGAGTGGAGTTCCGGTCATCTCTTCCCTACAAGATTGCACACTTAGCGTAAGGGCTGAAACGAGCGCCTGCATTACTGAACAGACATAAATAGCATTGCAACCTGAGAACTGCCCCAGCGTACTGTAGTACAGCAGCTAAATCTACTTTGGCAGCTCCAGGACTCACACTTTGCAGAGGGAAAAGGGCACCCAGTGGAGCTTCCTTAACACTGTGGAGAATATATCCACGAATGCTACAATATATAAATGAATGTTATTGTCAGATTGGCTACCCAAAGCTGCTGAAGACCTGTGGGCTTATAGCATGCAAGCAAAGCACCTTGATCTGGGGGAGGCAGCGCTGCACCAGAAGTGATTGATGGAAGAGGTGCCTGAGAAATCTTCTGAAGGGGTCTTACAAAAGCCTAGGATGCTGTTCTGCTGTTTTGCTCCTTTTGGATTCCTGATGCTCGCCTGAGCTTCTTATAAGAGGTAGGTGCTAATGGACTGATTACTTGGAAATTCCATAGCTGCAGTAGGATACTGTGTCACCAAAGTCTGATGAGCTGCATGATAATTAGGCAATTAAGTCCTGAGTGAAACTCTGTGTGTGTGTGTGTGTGTGTGTGTGTGTGTGTGTGTGTGTGCAATAGCTGAATGGCCCATTCAGTTAAAAGGAGGGGGGGTCTTAGTCAATTTGCATTTCATACAAACCACAAAGACACCAATCCGCCAGCTTCCTACTCTTTAACTATATTTAATTTATTTATGTCATAAAATATATACATTGCTTGATTGTAAAGAAACAAAAACAAAAGACCAACAACCTCAAAGCGGTTTACCAAAAATGATAGAACAATAAAATTAGCAGTAAGAAGAATTAACAGTAATTTCAGACTTTTCAAAAGATAAAATAATAGACTAAAAATATATTAAAACCCACATCAACTTTCTAAATATTTGGGTAGGCTAATCTAAACAAAAATGCTGTTAGCAGGTGTCAAAAAGAGTACAGTGAAGTTGCCTGCCTGATATCAATGGGCAGGGAGTTCCAAAGTGCATGTGCTGCCACACTGAAAGATTGAATTATTAAAAATATGGAATGGGTATTATATGCCACCTGGAAAAGTGCCAGTTTTGCTGATCAAAGTGGGTGTATATATTTTGTTTTGTTCATTTATTTGGAGAATTTTTCCCCATAAGGCTGCCAGATTGGCTTATATACAATCAGAATAAGACAATTCCTACCTGCAGTCTTAGGCTCTATTAAAAAAAGAACATGACACACAAGGGGAAAGGGACAGGGAGGGAAGAGGAAAATAAAAACTCAGGCACCGATTTCTAAACAGTTGTTCCAGTATTGACCAGCTGGCACAGTTCAGGGACAGCAGGTGCCTTGAAGGAATGGCTACCTCCAGGTGACAGTGGCTGAAGATGTTTTGTCAGCTGGCTGAAGATGTTTTGTCAAAGTGGAGGAAACACCGCTAAGCTCAGTGGAACTTTCTCCCAGGTGACTCTATGCATAGCACTGCAAAGGCATGCTGATCATAATAAACTGGGTGTTATGCCCTCCTCAGCTTTGCTCATCTTTAGAATGGGTATAAGGGGGGTATCAAGGCAACTGCCTGCATTGGGGGCTCATTTTGGAGGGGTGGACTGTGGAGTCTCCTTGAAGTGTGGCTTTGAACTCTATCATGATCGATACTTCAAAATATACCACTGGAGCTCACAGGGTGAAATGCTCCCAGATGTGTGCGCAGCCATGCTTCCTTCACATGGTAAAACTAGATGGAGAGGTGTTCTGAACTGCACCTCTCCACTTCATGCCACAGTCAGAAGGCTATGTGTAGGAACATTTTTCTGAGGGAGAAGCATTTCATTTTGTGCCCACCTGACTGCAGTTTGAAGTGCTGCAGCCCAACGTAGGTTTATATGTTCTCTGTGAGGAAGGGGGTCTTGGAGAGACAGTTGTCAGCTGTGTGTGTAGGTGGATTTTTGTTGGTACATCACTGGACAGCACAGCAGGGGTGTGAAGAAGGTGTCCATTGTTCTGGAATGGGAATCAATGCTCATCTTTAAATTCATCTGAGTGTGTGTGTGTGTGTGTGTGTGTGTGTGTGTGTAATTAGCTTCCAAGAGCCCACGCAGAATATACCTGCTTTATGAAATGGCCCTTGGTGACATCTGGCTCCCCCTCCAGTTGCAGAGAATAGAAGGGTTCCATTCTGAGGGATGCTGAAGCAGGATATTCCCAGGATACCAACATGGAATTTGTTTGGAATTGTCTCTGGACAACTTGCTGTGATTATGTGTCAATGTTGTTTTTTTAAATGACAATTTTAATGCAACACAAATAGGTTGCAGTTAATCTTAATTGAGTTGATTTTACTCTTTTAAAAATCCTGTCCCAATTTTCATACTTTTTTGAAAGTTGTGAGATGACTTAAAGGTTAAAGGTAAAGGGACCCCTGACCATTAGGTCCAGTCATGACCGACTCTGGGGTTGCGGCGCTCATCTTGCTTTATTGGCTGAGGGAGCCAGCGTACAGCTTCCGGGTCATGTGGCCAGCATGACTAAGCCACTTCTGGTGAACCAGAGCAGCGCACGGAAACGCTGTTTCTCTTCCCACCTATTTATCTACTTGCACTTTGACGTGCTTTCGAACTGCTAGGTTGGCAGGAGCAGGGACTGAGCAACGGGAGCTCCACCCCATCGCAGGGATTCGAACTGCCGACCTTCTGATTGGCAAGCCCTAGGCTCTGTGGTTTAACCCACAGCGCCACCCACGTCCCTTGTGAGATGACTTATGAGCAACAATAAACATTAAATATCATAATTTTTTGAATAGTAATTCAAAAACATTTTTTTAAAAAACCAACACTAACAGCATTAGCACTAAAACAGCCCCCCCCCCAACTTGATGCCCTCCAGATGCTTTGATTGGCCCCAGCAAGCACAGGCACCAGGTTGGAGAAGGGTTGATTGAAAAACGCTTGACAAAAGAGCCCTGTTGGGTCAGACCTGAGGTCTACCTCCTCCTCCATCTTCCAGTGGTCAGCTGGATGTCTCTGGAAGAGCCCATAATCAGGACATGAATGCCAACTCCTCTTGTGGCTCTCTACAGAGGGTACTTGGAGGTAGACTACTAATGAAGGTGGAGGCTCCTCAGAGTCATCTTGACAAATAACCACTGATGGGGGCAGGGGTGGGGGAGGCAGGTTACAAATAAATTCATCATCATCATCATCATCATCATCATCATCATCACCACTGACCTCTGCCCTGACTTCTTCCACTGATGGGTTCAATCTCCTGCACCCATCTGAGTTTATGGTCCCCCCAGCACAATAAAAAGCCTAGCTAAAGGTTACTGAATGTCTGATGGAATGCAGAAATATTTCCAGGAGAATTCTGTCCCATTGTTAGTCCCTTTGGCATGTGGTTAAATCAGCAGTGACTGGGAATGCCGCCTCCCAGTCACTAAATTACAGCTCTGCTGCTTAGCAAAAGACGCCTCTTGGGACCAAACCCATCTCCTATTAGCGTGTAAATATGGCCTGCAAAGGAGATGACTCATCCCGGCCACCTACACGCAGCAGCTCAGGGCTTTGTTTGGCAGAGAGAGGCCAGTAGCTCTAGGAGACAGCCCCTCTTGTCCAGCTGCCCTCCTGGAGCTCAGCTCACCCCCATCCTGCAAGGGGAGTCGAATCCTTCCCTGTGAACAAGCAAGGAACTGGTGTAGCGAGAAGCCCTGTTTGCACACTTTCAATTCGCCCCCTTCCAAAATCGGGTGGGGGCAGGGGAGACCCCAAACTGGGCCAAATGTTAAAAGACAGGAAAGTGAATAAGTGAGCATAAAAATATTGTCTCTGCCCTTGGTTTGCCCTTGAGCCAGAACAGAGGAGCAGGAGCCCTGTGTGACTTGGAAGTGTGGCCAAGTGGGAGATTGGCTATTTAAACATGCTTACTTTTTCCCCAGGACTGGATTATTGCAGCATGCTCTATGTGGGGCTTCCCTTGTGCTTGACCTGGAAGCTGCAGTTAGTGTGGAATGCTGCAACACAGTTGCTGACAGGAGTGAGGCCTTGACAGCCTATAACACCTTTGCTCAGAGATTTGCACAGGTTCCTGATTTGCTACTGGGCCAAGTTCAAGGTGTTACTAAAAAGGTAAAGGTACCCCTGCCCGTACGGGCCAGTCTTGACAGACTCTAGGGTTGTGTGCTCATCTCACTCTAGAGGTCGGGAGCCAGCGCTGTCCGCAGACACTTCCGGGTCACGTGGCCAGCATGATGAAGCTGCTCTGGCGAACCGGCACCAGAGCAGCACACGGAACGCTGTTTACCTTCCCGCTATAAAGCGGTCCCTATTTATCTACTTGCACCCGGGGGTGCTTTCGAACTGCTAGGTTGGCAGGCGCTGGGACCGAGCAATGGGAGTGCACCCCACCGCGGGGATTCGAACCGCCGACCATGCGATCGGCAAGTCCTAGGCCTCAGCGCCACAGTGTCCCTTACAAGGTGTTACTATTAACACCTTGTAGTAGCAGCTTACAAGGTGTTACTATTAGCATATAAAGCCCTGAACAACTTGGGACCAGTTTACCTGTGAGATCGCCTTACCCCATATATACCCTCTCAAACACTTTGATCTGCGGAACTGGCACTGTTACAGCTGCCACATAATAACCGTTCTGAATCTGTTAGAAATTGATCTTTTACTGTGGCAGGCACCTACACTTTGGAACTCCCTGCCTATAGACATTAGGCAGGCAACTATTCTTGGCTGTATTCTTTCAGCACCTGATAAAAACTTTGTCATTAAGACAAGCCTATCTAGGCATCTAGAAAGCTGATGAGTGTTTTAATCTGCTAATGGTTTATTGATGATTTTAATTTTGGAATGCTTTATTTAGATTATTGTTTTTAAAATGTTTTTATTCATAATTTTATCTTTCCTCCCCTTTTTATAAACTCCTTTGAAGCTTTTTAGAATGAAGCGGTTTATACATTTTATGAAAGAAATGGAATAATAAATAAATGCAAAACATGGCATGTCGGGAGGAAGGGAAAGGAGATTGTTAGCCGCTTTGAGACTCCTTAGGGTAGTGATAAAGTGGGATATCAAATCCAAACTCCTCTTCTTCTTTGGGGAAAAGAGTAACGTGGACAAGCTAGTAGTCTTCCCCGATCAGTGGTCTGGCTGCCACATTCTGCGGCAGCTGGAGCTGCCAAGCCAAGCCCAAGGGCAGCCCCACATAGAGCTCATCTCAGAAACCCAGTACCAAGCTTGATTAGTCAGGCTGTCCCTATCCAGGAATGTCTGGAGCTGATGATAAAGCTGCTAAGAGGCTCACCTAGCCTCAGGGGACACTGGGGCATCAATGACAGAGCATCCAGGAGTACCCCAAGTTTCGAAGATGTGATGCCACCCAGAAGAGGTAACTCTCTTGTCTCCCAGGCCCAGGAACCACCCACCCAAAGAGCCTCTTTCCTCTAAAGGTGTCATTTCACCCGCTGCATCTCCTCTCTCCTCTGAGAGAGCCCTCTTCCCAAATTAGCATCTATTTTGAGCTATGCTCTTGCTCCCACACTGAAACATGGAGAAGATCATTAGTACTAGGTGTCCAGAGCCCATTACTGCGTCGATAGTCAGCTACTGTTGCCTGTTTTAGAAACTCTTGTTTGTCTCCTAGGCATGTTGGGGATGTTATGTTGGCGTTTAAGGTTTTGATGCCTTTCCAGGCTATATAGTTTTGCTTATGGCGAGCATGTAATTATCTCTGCTTGTGCAACCCCTCTCTGCCAGATTTCTTCTCCTAAGATGAAATTTCTCACTTGGAGAAACAAGGCAGAGTTTGCTTTTTTAAAAAACAGGTTGCTGCTGATTTCTCATAGAAAAAAGCAGAGTTAAACTAGCCGAACAGCCCATAAATGGGCCATCCAGATGTTTCAAAAGCAAGTAATTTGCAATTTTTGTGTTTTGACTTGAACATGCTGTTCTCTGTTCAAGAGATTGATGTGTGGGGGGGATATCTGTGCCCCCTCAGCTGCCCTTAGCCATCATAACCACCTTTGCCCTCGGACAGTCAATCGACTTCAGATCCCAAATCGGAAGTCAAAGATCCCTGAATCCAGAAGTCAGAGAGCAGAGATGGTGCAGTCCAGCAATGTTTGGAGAGCCATAGGTTTCTTGTCTGCACGTTGTGGGAATTGGCAGCAGTGGACAGGATCCAGAAATGGTGAATATCCCTGCAGTATACTTCTCACAAAGCATCTTCTTTTACCTCCCCTTCCCTGCCCATGTAGGTAATTTCTGTTCAAAAGCCGAAATGGGAGCAGATTTGGTGCCCTCCAAGACTGTGGTTGGGAAGGAGAAACTAAAGCACACCAGAAATTATTTTGCCGCATCGCAGGGGGTTGGACTAGATGACTCCTTCGGTCCCTTCCAAGTGTACAATTCTATTATTTCCTTCCTGATGTACTTACTGTACAAACAACCACAGATATCATTTATCTGTGAAGCAATGAGGCCTAGTATTTATTTGTAAATGAAAGCATTTATTCTCAGGGCTTGATGGTATTTTCCAAACTGAATAGAAAAAACAAACAAACCTTGGGCATTTTGAGTAGCTCAAATTATGGCCTTTTGGAATATGTTTGTTTGTTCCTTGAATGTGTGATAGGAATTTTTGAGGTCTTAGATATATGGTAATGTTCATAAGTGTACCAACCAAGCACATACATAGATCAGTACAGGAAGGCCAACCTGGAACCATTTTGATTCCTAAACTGACCAAATGTTTTCTCTGCAAGGTCAAAGTGGGAAACCTCCCCATTGTCTCTTTCCTCACAAATCCTGTCTTAAGGGCACATTTAAGATATGAATAGGGTGTGAGCCTGTGACCTGGCCCAGGAAATAAGTATTTATCACTACAAAAGACTGGCCAGGCTCCCCAAGCAATCCAATCAAGTAACCTGCCAGACAGGAGATAAACAACCACAGGAGAAAAACAACATTCAAATTTCTGTTTAGACCGCCTTTTCTGTGCTGTAGGTATGATGTATCTGAGGGGTGGTCTTGATCTACAGGGTGGCAATTTCAAACGTCTTTATAAGGCCTTGCACGCAATTTTTCTGGATTCCTCCTCCTCTCCTGCGGGTGAGGGGAGCACCCTGTTGCAACAGATCAATAAGGATCAAGCTTACGAGCTGTTTTGTTTCACAATATTCTCTGGCTGGCCTCTGTTATTCTCTCCTACCAATAGGGAACCCATGTAAGGACTCTTTATGAGCTCTTGGATACCCCATAAGGGAAAAGGGCAAATTTTTGTATACAACAAACCCTGAGCCTAATTCTGCTCCTTGTATTGATTCTGTCTTCAGCCCCAGCATTGGACGCAGCTGCTGCCTTGCATTAGCTAAAAGGTGTGCAGCTCTCATGTTCAGGCTTATGGTGAGGCCTGCAAGCGATCGTTTTGAAATGAAGTTCTCCTTTTTATAGACAGGAATTCTAAATGAGTTTTCTTGATCAATTGCTCAGAGCAATTTGCTTTCTTTCTAGGAATGCCAGACTCCTGCCGAATAAGCTCTGGTGCATGTCGCCTGGCTCCCTTTTGTTTGTGTGTCTTATCTTGAGCGAACAGTGAACATGCTGTCTTCTTTCCATTCTACAATATGCAGGTCAGGCTATTTCCCCATCAGGGCAGCCAACATGGAGCCCCTCCAGATATTGTTGACCTCCAGTTCCTGTCAGTCACAATCAATGGTCCGTCTTGTAATGCATCTTCTTCTCACACTGTAGGAAGCCTGCAAGCAAGATGCAAGCACTAGAACACTCTTCCCTTCTGCAGCTTCCAGCAGCTGGAATTTAGAAACATTTGCTGCCTCACACTGTGGAGGTGGAGCATAGTCTTCATGGCTGCTATCTGTCTTATCCTCCTCTAAAGCCATCCAAGTTGGTGGCCATCACTGTCCGCTGTGGGAGTGAGTTCCATAGATTAACTATGCACTGTGCAAAGATGTGCCTTCTTTTACCTATCCGGAACCTTCCATCATTCACCTTCATTGGTTGTCCTTGAGTTCTAGTCTTATGAAGGAAAGAGAAGAACTTTTCTCTATCCATTTTCTCCATGTCATGCAAATTTCTATACGTTTTTGTCACATCAACTATTTTCTAAACTGAAATATCCCAAACACTGCAGCCTTCCCTCTCAGCCTTTAAGGCAAAGTCTCACTGTGTTCATACGTGTGCTTGGGCCTTCTAGGAGCCTTGCCTGTTGTGCTGTTCCTAAGTCGCATGGTGGCCTTCATTATGGTCAAGTGAGATGTACGTGTTTGAGGGCTTTCAGGCCTTTAGCTGAAATTGGGGGCAGCGGTCAGCCAGCAGGGCCCTTACCTTTCCCCTGTCCCATCTGGATGATTGTGTGGCTAGGACTTGCACCCTACCCCCAGTTGCGCCAGGAGCGGAGCTACCTTCAGTCCTTCTCCTGGCCAGTTGCCAGCCATCAGATGGAAGTCCTCTTGCAAGAACTAATTCTACCAAGGCCTGATCTTCATTAAGCTGTCATAGACCCAAACATAGACTTCTTCTGGCCCTGGCAGTGCTCTTGTGAATTTCACTACAGGCAGATTTACAGTAAGAAAAGCATCAGGCCCATGAGAGGTCCTAGGTTTGGCTCTGCGGACAATGCCAATGTTGGTGCCAGTGCAGCATTCCAAGATTGTTTTTTACAATCCAAAGGAGCATTGCTTTTGGCAGCCAGGCATGGCCCTTTCTCTACATTTTATGAGTGCTGCTGCTCAGCCAAGTGTTCAGAGGGTAACAAAACACTTGAGCCTTGTGCATTGTTTGAAATTAGACACGCGCCAGGCACATTTTGCACCTTATCGACCACTTGCAACCAAGTGAAGATGCCCAAGTGCAAGAGTGGCACCTGACATCGCCACCATCTGGAGGTGCATGCCTGGGGAGAATTGAATCTGGACTATTTTCATGCACTAATACCACATCCTATAGAATTCTATCAGTTATATTTTATCTGCACAATTGACCTGAATTTCAGGAACTGAAATGCTTTTTCTGTGCAGCCTGAGCAGGCGCAGTGAACAACATTATACTTAATCATTGTGGCTTGTGTTCACTTTACCCCACTCCACTGCCCTGCTCACAGTTGTGAAGAATATTGTTAACTTATGAATGGTCTGTGTCACCATTAAGAAAAGTAGGTAGGAATAGGCCAATATATATGTGGACTGTCACCGGATCAAGTGACTTTTCTTCTTTAAGTTCTCAAAGCTCTTAATCTAGCTCAAGACCGTTATCTGAACTAGCCGGATGTTTAACTGATAATCAATCCCAGCCAGTTCATCCTTTGAAAAATAAAGACTTTAGAGCCGCTTTGCCCAAAGAAGGCAATTCTGTTTTGGTGACTGTAACCTTGGTTTAAGGAGCCATTTGGCACCTACTGTAGCTTACATATGAATTTCTAACACTGGCCTTGTGTGTTTGGAAGGTCACTGCTGGTGGCCCCTAAAACAGCCAACTCATTTTTGTTTTTTAATTGTTTTGTTCACAGTGTTGACTTTCTAGGCAAATCTGTCTGAAATCCTGCCTCTCTCAGCTTTCTGGAACTTAACTTCCTGCTGGGCTTAGCAAAACATTTCTCCAGCTTTCAATTTCGCTTCCTTATTGACTCAACTGCTAATAGATCCAGTTGACATGGTCTGTAGGATCATTTGAGATGCCACTCTGTATGCAGGCAGCTGTCAATCTGCCTGGGCCTCCTGCTCCTGACTGCCTTGGGACTCTTCCACCATTGGGCATGTTGGATAATAGCAATGTCTAGGAGCTGGTAGATTACCCCTTCCCAAGAGGTATGGGCTTTCCATAGCTCTGCTTTTTTATTTGCACCTCCCTGAGTCCGCCCCTTTAGCCTCCCTGGCTCTGGAATTAGGTTTGAATACAAAGAACACTATTGTTGTCTCTGCCGTGACCGTGTTGGATCTTTATGTAGTTTTGATATGGCGGCCAGGCTGCCTTAATGACAAGTGTGAGATCACTTGGATGTAGATGGGCAAGTTTGCAGAAACGCTTGTAGGAATAGAAATAATGAGTGAGTGAGTGATTCAGTCTTCACCAACTTGGTACGCTCCTGATGTTTGGGGCTACAGCTCTCATCTGAAGGGAGGGTTCCAGTTACTTTAACTCCCCCCCTCCACCCCACCCCCTTTTACTCAATATGCATGTATGAAGTTGCAATGTGAGGTTGTATAAAAATCTAGAAGGAGGGGTGATAGCTGGTTCTACTTTGACTTTTCCATAGATCCTGGCTAGGTAGTGGTGTTCACCAGTGTCTGGCGGTCTTGGTGGCCAGAACAAAGACTTAGCAGACTGATCCAACCTCTGCTTAAAAAGCTCCAAGGAAGGAGAGTCTCGCCACCTCTGCTCCACTGTTGAACAACTTTTGTTTTTATTTTTTTATTATGCATTTTGTGTTCTCATTTTGTATATATATGTTGTAAACTGTCCTGTGATCTTTGGATGAGGGGGTATACAAATTTAATCATCATCAACAACAACTTGCAGTAGCCAATAAAAGATGTTGGGTGATCCTTCCCACAGTTGCCAAACTTTATGTAGCTCCTGATTTGGCATTCTGGTTGTGGGTTTGACTGGACATGTTGAGTCTCTTTATACAAGTAATATAATAGTCTGTCAATTAGCTAGATAGTATTTGATGCTTAACTGGGTTTGTCTTGCCTGACTAATTGAAGTACATCAAGTTGCTGCTTAGTTGGCGAGCCTATTTGGACTCGCCCGTGGAGGCTGATGGACCCTGATAGATCACATTCACCCAGTGCTATACCAGCTGCACTGGCTCCCAGTGGGGTACAGGATCAGGTTTAAGGTGCTGGTTTTAACCTTTAAAGCCCTATATGGCCCAGAACCCTCGTACCTACGGGACCACCTCTCCTGGTACGCCCCACGGAGGACCTTACGGTCTGCAAATAATAACACCTTGGAGATCCTGGGCCTCAGAGAGATTAGGCTGGCCTCCACCAGATCCAGGGCCTTTTCGGCCCTGGCCCCATTCTGATGGAATGCTCTGCCACAAGAGATCAGGGCTGTGCGGGATTTCCGCAGGGCCTGCAAGATGGAGTTGTTCTGCCAGGCTTTTGGCCAGGGCTCAGCCTGACTCCCCTTTTCTTTTTTGTATAAGAACTAATATGAAAGAGGCCTCCCAGCATTCTCACAGGCCTTTCCTAGCAGTACTTCTAGACTCTGGAGAGTGAACCTGGGGCCTTCTGCATTCAGCTGAACTGTGGCACTTCTCTTAAGGCTTGGAAGGTGACTTTTACTAAGTCAGACCATTGTTCCCTCTAGCTCAGCATTGTGCACACTGACTGGGAGCGATGGCTCTCCAGGGTTCCAGGCGGGGGTCTCTCCCAGCCCTGCCTGAAGGTGACATCAGGGGCTGAACCTGGGACCTTGACTGGCTTGCTTGAAGTCAAACAAGACTTGCTTAAAGTCAAAGACTGCTTAAATATTTTAATTCCTTTTTTCCCTACTTTTCAGCCGAAAAGGGCCACAGACCCACTCAGACCATCAGTAAAAAGAAGACACTCTCTGCCTGTAGGCTTGCAGTCGAAAAGACACAACACAGAAGGGAAGAGGGGGAAAAGCAAACTCATGCACCAGTTCTTAAAGTTACAGAGCAGTTCTTAGAGTGACCAGCTGGAATGGGAATAGTTCAGGTAGGCCCTCCCTATACAACTGAGTCCTTCAGCAAAGCCAGGGGGTCTGCACTCTGTCCCTCCCCCTGGAATAGAAAGCTAACTTAGCTACAGTTCATGTATTAGTTAAAGCATGAAATCCTTCCATTTAAACTAGTTTCATCTGTCTTACTTCATTGGCTTCAGTTGTTGTAGCAGGAATTAAAACGAAGGCTGTAGCTGTGTGCAAGTTTACCTGGCAGGAAGCCAGCTGAACGCAATTGGACCAACTTGGGAGTAAATATGCAGAGAGGGGACCGGGCTGTACATCTTCCAAGTTTTGTAGATAAGCACGTTGGGTTTCCATTTGCATGAAATCCTAAACTGAAGACCAGCCAATTCACAGAACAGTTGGTCTTTCTATTGGTTGGTGTATTGGTCTTTGCATTTTCAGGCAAAGGAGAGAGGTGTTTTGCTTTGCGTTGTTTACTACATGCATATTCTTTTGCAAAATATCACTTTATGCTCTATGCCTCCTTCCTCACTCTAAAGCAGGCACCCACATTTAATTTTTTGCATTTATCAAATTAAACTGGTCAGAAACTGCATGGCATTATTTGGTGGAGTACTTTGGTTCACTTTTGCATTCTATATCTTCCTCTTCATCATTAGTCTCTACAAATTAGAATAGGGGAGGGATCTAAACTGCAACTATGAGCACAAAGCCCAATCTGTTTCCCATTTAGTGGATGAAATACTCCACTCAAGGAAACACACCCAAAATGTTACTGATTTGTTTGCTTAGAATAATATCCCAGAGATGATGGAACGTTATGCATTCCACACACACACACACACACACACACACACACACACACAATTAAAGACAGAAGAAAGCCAACAAAGTTTTGGGTTTGTCCTGGCAGGGTGTAACATTGTTCTTCTTATTAACATCTTAAATTCACATCAGGGGGGGGGGGTAAAATAAAGGGATTCTTAGAGCATCTCCTTCCAGTGGTTTGAGGAATATGTTAGTTGGACTCTGTGGACTCCAGGGGTCCCTTGCTGGGCAGATGTCACCTGGAACTCATCAGAGGGCACCTTCTGCCTGATGTGGAGTGGCACAGGGCACTGGATGAATGGAAGAAGCAGAACCTGTGAGGTTTTTTTGGAGTGGGGAGAGTCAAGAATATCTGGATCCAGCTTCTAAAGGAGAAAGGGAAAGGAGGCCTCTGGGGAGGGAACATGACAGAAGTCCCTGGCTGTATCTCTAGAGTGGGTAGGGGGTGATGAGAAAGACCCATTTCTGCCTAAGACCCTGGAGCAGTGCTGCTAGTTAGCGCTGGGCAGCTGGGCAAGAGTGGCCGCATTTGGCCTAAGGCGGCTTCCTGTGTTCTCATGCAGAAGTCTTTCCTGTCACTTTCTAGAGGATCCTTTTAAACTGGAGCTCTTTCCAGGAAATGAGCCTGGGTCCTCCTTCAGCATCGAAGTGGATGCTTTGCCACTGAGACCATGGGCGGTTTAAGTCAGAATCACCCACGACCACCCCTGCTCACATATTTCTGTATGAGTGGGGATCTGGGCATGCCTCCAGAACTGAAGGAGGCAAACTCAGGCATTGAGATGCACTGGTCACCGTCCTCTGAATCTGCCTGAATATTGGTAGAGAAATTGGATCAAATGGATCATTTTACTCAAATGCTTCCATGTTGGTGCTGAGCTTCTGCATTCACTTTATTGCAGGTCTACACATTGCTCTTGTGATTTGCAGGTGAAGCACCCATGTGGAACGTAAGTCATGCAGCAACCCCTGCCCACACAGGTCTCCTTGTACATGTTGCAGTCCCAGCACATGATGAAAACATCTCTGCAGAAGTCTGTGTGAGCCCTAAGCTGTCAGAGCTGGTTAGAGAAACATTCTTCAAATATCCAATTACTTTGCTTATTTTCCATGCTACTACTTCATCTCTAAGCCCAATTTAAAAAGTTTAAAACCACTTCTGTTTTGGAATAAGATCTTGTCCTGTGCTCATTTGTCCTGTGTACCAATGGGTAACCTTTTTTTATTTAAAAAATGCATAATCTGAAATGCTAGTCCATGCATAGTCTTTTAATTGGAGTGCCCTCACTGGCGTGCATTTATAAGGAGATTTGCCATCCTCCAGCGACTTGCTTGCTCTTTCTCAGCACATGTAAGGGACATAAAATATTTACTCCCGGTATTGATTTTTATGTTGCTTCCTTCCTGGAGTAATCAAAGTGGCAGGGAATTTAAATCATTGTTTTCGGTGCAGCTGCTTACTTTTATGGCAGAAATAATGTCCCCTTTTTAAAATGCACATTATGTTTTGTCTGCTATAAGCGAAGAGAAATAAAAATAATTGCTTGCCAGGAGGATTCTGAGATGTGGGGATGAGCCAGAGGGATGGTCTGCTTCCCTTGTGTCTCACTTGTGGGCTCCCCAGGGGCCTCTGGCTGACCACTTGCAGAAACTAGATCCTGGTCCAGTTGGACGCTTGCTCTGCTCTAGCTGGGCTGCTAAAGACCTAGTTACCACTGACTCCAAATAATTGGTCATAAAGTGCCTGGTACCTGGCTTGCTGAAGAATGCAAGGAGGTCCTTCCTCCTCTTCCACCTCCCTGAGTGTGAGCTGCTAAGTGTGAGTCCCAAGTACCCCCTTACAACAATAAAGAGTCTTGTGACCAGTGGTGGCTGGTGCCCTTTGGGACTGGTAGGGCAGAAGGCAAGGAGCCCAGCAGTAGGTGGCGCCAGAGCCAGTGACCGGATAGCTCAGCTAATTCTAGATTTCTCCCCATCTTCCTGCCTGCTGAATTCCACAAGGGCAACACTGAGACTCAAGAGGAGAAGCTGGCAGCCTGTGCCATTTCCTGATCTGGGTGTAAGGAAGAAGGCAGACAGGTGGTGGGCAGGCCAAGGGCACCCTGAGATGGTTTGGACAGTTTGAAAACCTCTGGGTTAAAGGGTTGTCTGTCAGCTATCACTGACCTGACACCCATGGAGCATGATAAGGCTAACAATGACTTCTTGGCAGGATGGGTTTGTTCTGCCTCCCAAGCTGGAGGCACAATGCCTTTGAATACCAGTTGTGGGAGTTACAGATGAGCAGAGAGGGCTGTTGCCCTCAGGTCCTGCTTGGAGGATTCCCATGATGGGCGTCTGAATACCATAAAGTATGGTAGCAATGACTACCAATTGCCAGGATTTGCCACAAAACCTCCACAGAGGTCCTCATAAGTAGTTGATCTTCTGTTTGGGCCAGTATATCACTGTGAGTGCTAGAGCTCTGCCCCCCCCCCAAATGAAGGACTATTCTGGTGGTTTCATTTGACCTGCACATGATACTTCGAAGGCTGCACTCCAGACCTGTGGGACTAGACAGGAGCAAACCCAAGCAGAGAAACTTGACTACATCTGAAGGAGAAAATTATTTAACAAAAGCAAGAGTGTTCTTCTTCTCCAACTTCCACTCCCCTAACAACTATGCTGAGTCTGGGCATCTCCTGTGTCTGGCTGTGGAGCTGCCACCTCCTTCCCTGTTGGGAAAAAAACCCTTAAAATAACTCTTAGCTTCCTGGTTGGAAGCAAAGAGCTTTTACTTAGGTCTGAAGTGATTCGAAAGCAGCAGTGTCACACCACAACTGGGGAAAATATGTTGTTCTTCCCTCCTATTGACTGCCATCCATCATAACAAGCACTCTATTTTCTAGATAAATAGGTAACTCTTCTTAGGCGTTAAAAATGCAAGCGATCATACAGTCTCATGCTGCAAAATGTGGAATTCAGAAACTGCCACTTCCTATGAAATTGAGAGAATGGAGGTTAATTGATTCGCTTTAAAGAGAGGGAACCACTAGTCCTTATGATTGTAAGGAGAAAATATGGGGGGCATTTCCCCCTTAAATGCCAATAATTCTACCTAGAAAGGGAAGACTTCATCTGATTGGCACTTTTGAGCATTTAAGAGGTGGAAAAGTAGAGCGCGCTTAATGAATATCCGACCACATTCCACCTGTCCCAACCCCTTCCACTCCTTACCCATTTCATGGCCATACTCCTTGTAGCTTTTCTTTTTTAACGGCTATGGGGGAGGGAGTTTAAAGGGCCCCTTCAATTCCAGGTCTGTCTGCAGTCTTCACGTGTAATATCCTCTTCTTCATAAAATAATTGTGAGTATTAGAGAAATAAGAGAGTAACTATTTGGCAATGGTTACTCCTACAGCAGGACTGCATCATCCTGTTTTGTCTTTGTATATGTATAATATATAAAGTTATATTAGGTTTCTCACACACTGTACCTCAAGGTTGATATTATTATTATTATTATTATTATTATTATTATTATTAAAAACACAAAATGGATATTGCGAACTCTCTTTTTTTAAACTGCATTTCAAGACATTTATATGTTGCTGGTGTGGGGAGAAAATATAAATCCCTGTGACCCACATGTGTGGGGTAAATAATAAAAGAAATGGCTGTGTGCCTAGATAATAATCTCAGAGCTAAATTCTCTCTCCAGCAGGAGAGAGCCCCCAGCAGCCGAGTTTAAACTCACCAAGTCAAGCAGCACAATGAAGCATCAGGAATGTAGACTGTTAATCCTTTTGCATGTCCCTTTAGTCCACTTGCAAAGCACTCCCCACTTTCTACCCTTCTGGCAATCAACAGACCACACACTGTTAAATAAGTTTAAAGTGCTTTACTTACAAAAAGTTCCAAAGGTCAGATTCATGCATTTATCCAAGCAGAGGCAAGGAGAACATAGTTAAAATACTCGTGAATAGAAAATACAGAGAGATAACTTCAAATATGTACTCTAAGCTTGGAGCTCATTTAGGCATGCTTCCTTGGTCACTTACATGGTGAGGAGAGAGGGAGAGAACAGGAGGAGAAGGATTCACTTCCTTCCTCATCAGAGAAGAGGGCGTGTGACCTAACTGCGTCTAGGAACACAGGTCTGTGATCTTAACCCCTTCATGCACTAACTAGCACTCATTCATAGTTATGTTTGACTGCAATTTCCCACAGCCAGAATCTCATATCTAGGTGCCTTCTAGAAACATTAAAATAAGTACAAGACAATTTAGCATTTAAATAAACAAAAGCTGCACATTTTTAATATACAGTGGTACCTCGGGTTAAGTACTTAATTCATTCTGGAGGTCCGTTCTTAACCTGAAACTGTTCTTAACCTGAAGCACCACTTTAGCTAATGGGGCCTCCTGCTGCCGCTGTGCCACCGGAGCACGATTTCTGTTCTCATCCTGAAGCAAAATTCTTAACCCGAGGTACTATTTCTGGGTTAGCGGAGTCTGTAACCTGAAGCGTATGTAACCTGAAGCGTATGTAACCCGAGGTACCACTGTATACAGAGGTACCTCGGGTTCCAGACGTTTCAGGTTACAGACTCCGCTAACCCAGAAATAGTACCTCGGGTTAAGAACTTTGTTTCAGGATGAGAACAGAAATCGTGTGGTGGCAGCAGCAGGAGGCCCCATCAGCTAAAGTGATACCTCAGGTTAAGAACAATTTCAGGTTAAGTATGGACCTCCAGAACGAATTAAGTTCTTAACCCGAGATACCACTGTAAGTGGAAAAGCTCTCATTACCAACTTAAAAAATAGCCTTAAGAACTCGTTCCTTTAGTTTATGATCTCACCAGGCAATCACCGAAAACTTTTGTTGGTTCATATACAATAAAAGTTTGCACCCTTATTTAGCGAGTGATCAGAAATGTTCCTTTCTTCATCACCCGTGATATCTAATGCTTGGTTTTATATCACACATTCCTCGCTTGCAAAACGTAGCCCAGGAGCAGAATTCAAGGATATCAGTCACCAAATTCAGCAGGATTCCAGCCCCCTGCTAGTTACTGTCAAGTCCGTAAGACCTGAGGTAGCTGTCTGTAGCAGTCCTTGCCAGCGGACTGTTCTGAGAGCGGTTTTTGCCACTGTCGTGCTGACAGAAGCTCGGGTGCCTGTAGTGGCGCTGGATTCTTGGCCCCTTCATGGGGCACTCAAACGCAGCTGTAGTGCTATCAGGGGGTCAGCTTTGTGCTCCAGTTGCCAAGATAACATACCGTTCAGGGCAGCGGCATTCCACAGGCAAAACCCCTTCTCTCCCTTGAATAGGGGTACTGTCTTGCAAGCTTTGCTTTGGAACCCTGTCCAAGAATAATAATGATCTTGGTATATAATAAAAAAGTTAGAATGTCGTCACGCAGCCCCGCTGGAGGATTTGTACTACCTCATCACGATCGTGGATTGTGAGGGGAATGGCAGGGGGTTGGCAGGCAGAGCGAGCAGGGGCACAGCCCCCAGTAGTAGCAGTAGTAGCTCCATATCACACAGACATAAAGGCCTGCTCTCCTGCTTGCTAAAGAGGAGGAGTCTGAAAACAGTAGCTAGAGGAAGCCTTCACAAAAGATAGGGGACCAGGATCCCTTTCTGTCTCTCCTCCATGATTCAGGTCCCGAGTATGGGTGTATTTTGGATAAGCAACGGAAGTAAACAAATGTAATTCAGGCTCAGCCAGCCACAGAGATGTGGGGAGAGATCCAGGCCTGGGGTAAGGGGACGGGTGGTCCTTGAAAAGAGGAGGAGGAAATGGTGCCCACCCAGGTAGTCTTCTGAAACAGGAGCTAAAGGGACTGCTCCCTTTCTACAAAAGCACTTTGCATGAACCAATGTGAGCTGTGGTAAGGTGGAACTCTTAACAGTGCTTTCCGATGCTGTTTCACTGTCCTTTGAAATGGAGACAACAGCTTTCCCCAACACCACTGGGACTGATGGGAGTTGTAGTCAAAGCTTTCTGGAGGGCACTAGGCTGGGGAAGCTGCTGTGGAATTTGGTGTCTGTCTTACCAGTGCATGCCCCACATTTGGTGGGATTTTTATGGAAAGGTGGTGAAGGTTTGCAGTCGCTAGACCAAACTTTTTCTGTGGGGGGCCGGTTCACTGTCCCTCAGAACTTGTAGCGGTCCATTTACGTCGACTCCAAACCAAAAAGGTCCAGGGGGTGGGACAGCCAAATGAGGAGGCACCGGGCTGGCTGTGGAACTGAGGCCCATCTGAAAGTGTCCCCAAGCCCACTAGTGGCTCCCAACACACTGTCTTGAGAAACACACTGCCAGACAGTTCTTGGTGGACTTGAAAAGTCTGTGAATACATTCTTGGCTGAACCCTGGCTAATTTATGGAAAGATGCGCCAAAGCTGTTAAAACATTGCACATATGGAAATGATGTGATTTCCCCAAATTCTTAACCACTCCCTAGCACTGGATTCTAAAGATGTTTGTGCCAAATCTTGCTGGGTGTGTGGGTCGCTTTTCTTGGGCCAGCCCTTTGCTTGTTTCCAGCTAAGCAGTCCATGACCCAGAATGTGGGAATTAGCTGTAACTTGTCATGGAACAGATTAATCTCTTCAAGATTTCAAAGTGAGATTTCAATCAGAAGTTTTTTCCTCTGAGTCAAAAAACAAACTCATTTCTTTCCCAAGGAACAATATTGTTGGTGTCCAGAAGGGTGCTGGAATGCAGAAATCCATTTCACAACTCTGGGTGGTTGAAAGGCAGTTGCCTTAAACTGAGTCAGACTATTGGTCCATCGTAGGGTTGCCATGTGTCCTCTTTTTCCAGGACACATCCTCTTTTTCATGGGTATGTGAAATGAGAGTTGTCATAGTGATCCATAGTTAAAGGTAGAAGTTGGCAAATGTGTCCTCTTTTTTGCTCTTCAAAATATGGCAACCCCAAGAGTAGTTCTGCCTATGCAGACTGGCAGCCGGTCTCCAGAGTTTCAGGCACAGGGTTTTCCCAGCCCTACCTGGAGATGAACCTGGGACGTACTACATGTGAAGCAGATGCTCTACCTTAAGAGTGCTGCTTCCATCCCTGGCCTTCAGTGGGACGCCCTTCCAAGAAGAAGACATGTCTAGGATCATCCTGTTCTTTTGTGGTACTGCGGCACCATATTCTGTGGGCCGGCTTGAGTCCACTGGAACACATGGCACCTACTCATTTTTATTTGTGACTGAGGAAAATGGACTTGCTGCCTTTACATGCAAACACCTTTTTTTGTTATTATTCCATGAGTTAACTATTCACTTTAAAACTCTAGAGTGGCTGGAATTCTCACATGCATGTGCTCTCTGAAGCCCACATTCCCAGCATGTTTGCACTTCTGTCTCAGTGACGTCTACGCTGGCTTGGTCTTGTCCACAGAATGGAAGATGGCAGGATAATAATAATAATAATAATAATAATAATAATAATAATAATAATAATAATAATAATTTATTTGTACCCCACCCATCTGGCTGGGTTTCCCCAGCCACTGTGGCCGGCTTCCAACAAAGATTAAAAATACATTAAAATGTCACACATTAAAAACTTCCCTGAACAGGGCTGCCTTCAGATGTCTTCTAAATGTCAGGTAGTTGTTTTTCTCTTTGACATCTGATGGGAGGGCGTTCCACAGGGCGGGTGCTACTACTGAGAAGGCCATCTGCCTGGTTCCCTGTAGCTTTGTTTCTCGCAATGAGGAAACCACCAGAAGGCCCTCGGCGCTGGATCTCAGCATCCAGGCAGAACGATGGGGGTGGAGACGCTCCTTCAGGTATATTGGGATGAGGCTGTTTAGGGCTTTAAAGGTCAGCACCAATACTTTGTTTTTTTTATAAATATTTATTGGAGTTTTTAATAAAAGAAATACAAAAATAATAAACAGCATTGCTTTGTTTTTACAAAATTTCATAACATCTTTAGACTTCCTCACGTCTCCCGCTCCCACTTACATCATTAATAAGTTTTTTCAAGCAAATTATCATCTTATTTGCAATTTTATAACCACTCATTTAAATACAATATAATAGTTCTCCTACAAATTTTGTTTCTCTTAATCTCACTTGTCATCAAATTCTGATCCAGTTTAGTGATGGCCAATTATTTATAACCAAGCATCCTTCTTAACATTCCACTAAATCACAATGTTTCTGTAGGTAAATCTTAAATTTCTTCCAATCTTCTTCGATCCTTTCTTCTCCCAGGTCTCGAATTCTGCCAGTCATCTCCGCCAGTTGCATATAGTCCATCAGTTGCATCTGCCATTCTTCCAGTGTGGGTAGATCTTGAGTTTTCCAGTTCTTAGCGAGAAGTATCCTTGCTGCTGTTGTTGCATACATAAAGAATGTTCTATCCTTCTTTGACACCTTCTGGTCGACAATACCCAGAAGAAAGGCCTCTGGTTTCTTAGTGAAGGTATACTTAAATACCTTTTTCAACTCATTATATATCATTTCCCAGAAGGCCTTCACTTTAGGGCAGGTCCACCAGAGGTGAAAGAATGTTCCTTCATTTTCTTTACATTTCCAGCATTTGTTATCAGACAAATGGTATATTTTGGCAAGTTTTACTGGGGTCATGTACCATCTGTATATCATTTTCATTACATTTTCCTTCAAAGCATTACATGCAGTAAAGTTCAGCCCAGTGGTCCACAACCTTTCCCTGTCTTCAAACATAATGTTATGCCCAATATCCTGTGCCCATTTTCAGCACCAATACTTTGAATTGTGCTCAGAAAAGTACTGGGAGCCAATGTAGGTCTTTCAAGTCTGGTGTTATGTGGTCTCTGCGGCCGCTCCCAGTCCCCAGTCTAGCTGCCGCATTCTGGATTAGTTGTAGTTTCCGGGTCACCTTCAAAGGTAGCCCCACGTAGAGCGCATTGCAGTAGTCCAAGCGGGAGATAACTAGAGCATGCACCACTCTGGCGAGACAGTCTGTGGGCAGATAGGGTCTCAGCCTGTGTACCAGGTGGAGTTGGGAGACAGCTGCCCTGGATACAGGATCCCCAAGGACATGCTCTACCGGGAGCTGGCTTCAAGCACCAGGCCCATTGGCAGACCAAAATGTGACACAAAGGCTGGCAACATCAACCACACTGTGTGGGAATCCCTTGCACACAACCGCAGCACCTAGAGACATACAGGCAGGTTGTGCATCCACAGCAGTGTCCAGAGAATGACTGACCACTGGGTGGGGCTCAGAGAGAAGAAACGCCATGGGGCATCTTCAGCAGCACAACCAGATACCTCCACTTGCCCCAGCTGCAACAAAATGTGTCTCTCCCATATCGGTCAGGCACTGTCCCTTCCAACAGTTTGACTTCACAGCTCCATTGTCTCCTAAGACAGACAGATGCCAACTGAATGCTATGGGGAAGAGGTGCCAAAGCTGAATGTTTGATAACTAGAGATTGTCCTTGTTGCATGATTTACAACTTCCAAAAAGAGTAATAAACAAGAGGAAATCATGGACCACAGCAGGAGGCTTAAAACAGAGTCAGTGATAATAATATAATAATAATTTATTATATGTACCCCGCCCATCTGGTTGGGTTTCCCCAGCCACTCTGGGCGACTTCCAACAAAGATAAAAGATACACTGAAATGTCACATATTAAAAACTTCCCTGAACAGGGCTGCCTTCAGATGTCTTCTGAATGTCAGGTAGATGTTTATCGCTTTGACATCTGATGGGAGGGCGTTCCACAGGGCGGGCGCCACTACCGAGAAGGCCCTCTGCCTGGTTCCCTGTAACCTGGCCTCTCGCAGTGAGGGAACCGCCAGAAGGCCCTCGGAGCTGGACCTCAGTGTCCGGGCAGAATGATGGGGGAGGAGACGCTCCTTCAGATATACTGGACCGAGGCCGTTTAGAGCTTTAAAGGTCAGCACCAACACTTTGAATTGTGCTCGGAAATGTACTGGGAGCCAATGTAGGTCTTTCAAGACCGGTGTTATATGGTCTCAGCGGCCGCTCATGGTAAGCTCATGGTAAGCTAATGCTGGAGTGATTCCCTCCAGATGTTGTGGACTGAAACTCCTATCATCCTGACTATTAGCCATGCTGACTGAGGCTGGTGGGAGTTGTGGTCCACAGCACCTGAAGGGAATCACATAGGCTATCTCTGCTTTCTCTGGAGATGCATGTGGGATCCTGATAGCATTCAATGGCTCAGTTCGGCTAATGAATGTGGAGGGCAGGTCACACTGAAAATTATTTCCTCCTGAGGAAACAGGTAGAGGTATATATGTCATACTCTTTGATTATGAGAGGGGGTGGGGAACCCAACACAGCTGGAGCATTATTATTTTTTAATATATGCTCTTTAATGCACAATCAGAATGCCTTTGCTATAATGAGTCTCACACTGATTGCTATGAGGGTGGCTGTGCAACACCACCTGGGAGAACCACAAGGCTACTGCAATTTGTTGAGCTGCCTAACCGTGAAATGATAGCCTGCAAAAGGAGCATGGGGGATAATGGGGAGAGAGATAGAGGCTACAACTGATTGAATTGCCAGCAAGTGAGGGGTTTTTTGGGGGGGTGTTATTGTTTTATTTCTATGCTACCTTTCACAGTTAGAACCATGTTCAAGGCAGCTTAATGCTCAAGGTTAATGTTGTGTGTTCTGGACGTTCACCACTTGGTGTTGGATTGATCACCATTGCCATTTGGATGGCCCCAATATGATTTCTCTCTCTCTCTCTCTCTCTCTCTCTCTCTCTGTATGTGTGTGTTTGTTTGTTTGTTTGTTTGTTTGTTTGTTTTTGTTTGTTTGAAACAACCTGTATCAGAATAAAATGCAAACACGCGTTTTTGTTCTGAATTCAAGTGGAAGCATCATTGACCACTAAATCCAGTTGAAATCAATAGGAGATGTGGAGTGTGGAGGTGTTGGGGGTTGAACCTTGTACAGTGGCGCCTCGCAAGACGAAAATAATCCGTTCCACAAGTCTCTTCGTATAGCGGTTTTTTCGTCTTTCGAAGCAACCCTATTAGCGGATTAGCGGCTAAAAGGCTGTTAGCGGCTTAGCGGCATAGAAAAAGGGGGGAAAGCAAAAAGAACCGCAAGACTCGCAATACGTTTTCATCTTGCGAAGCAAGCCCATAGGGAAATTCGTCTTGCGAAGCGCATCGAAAAACGGAAAACCCTTTCTTCTAGCGGGTTTTTCATCTTGCGAGGCATTCGTCTTGCGGGGCACCACTGTACCTTCTGCATGCAGAGCAGGTGCTCTACAGCTGAGCTATGGCTTTCCTTTTTTAAATCTCTGCCCCCTCAAACCCCCAGCCCACTCCCTGCCTGCCGTGGCCTGGCCTGGCACAGAGCGGCACTGCCTTCCTCAGCATCCTGTTCGGGAGCCTCCTGCCCCCCGCTTTCCTGCCGCTTCCGCCAAGGGTGGGGGTGTGGTGTCCCAGCTGCTGTGTGCTTCATGCACCTTATTCTGTAAACTTCAAGGGTGATCGCCCAAGAAAAGATCAACAACTTTCCACTGCTGCTGAAAAGATCAACAACTTTCCACTGCTGCCACCAATCATCTGAATTTTCACTAGTATTTTAGTGTTTTGTTTTCTTAATTTGGGGTTCAAAAAAACAAGGGTCATTTTATACATAGAAAAATACAGTATCTTGGTTCCTGAATCCCTTTTACAAACTTACACCTATTGTTACACAGAAGATGCTCTATTGACATTCTGTTTAAGGGATACTTGCCAGACTGGTTTTGCAGGGAGGGATAAGCCCCTATATTACAAGCTGTTTATCTATTAACAGGTTTTACAAATGAAAATAACTATTTGGGGGGGGGTATTTCCCCCCAATCTCCTTCTTTCTACTGCAGAGGAATATTTTAGGGTAATTTAAGAGAGTCAAAATGGCTTAATGATTGCTCACCGATATCATTTCAGAATATGGTTTATGTACCTATGTATGTGTATTTTGAACATTTATCCAATTGTTTTGACTCGTTAGAATCAGGGTGAGGGGTACACACAATGGCCATTTCTCTGGTAACACTTCCCAACTGACACTCAGCATTCTCTGGCTTTTCAAAGCTACTCCACATGCTCATTCCTCACTCAGCTGTTCTTTAGAAGGGGTGGGGTTGCCCAAATTAAGGTCTTTAAAATACTTTCTACTTTTGTATACCTTGGGGTTCACCCAGACCTACTGGTAACTTCCCAGTCTTTCTTCTTGATAGCCCCTTTTTGATTCTAAAAATCTGTCAGCACTCAACCACCTGAGTTTGCTGTTAGGGGGAAGGATTCCTTTAATTCCTTGGCTCCGGTAGATCTGGGGCTCTGCAGTGAGGAAGCAAGTTTCTGTGAATCTGAAAATGCACATCAAACTTTGCTCCCCTCGCAGGGTCAGAGCTGCGTGCCTTTTTGGCAGTGCAAATTCCTGATTCATAGGAAGAAGAAGGAACCTCCTAGTTTCCTGCTGGGCTTCCTTTCCAAACACACTGGGCTGGGGAGAGACAGAAATTTAAGATGAGCAATGGCTGGCCTGGGAATTGAGAAGTGGCTTGTTTTTATTACAAAGGTGGTTCCTGCCAGCATTCCACACGTCCAGACGTCACTTTGGGATGAACTTGCTATTAAGCAGAACTTAGGCTTTTCTGGTTGTAATTGAGTTCATTTGTATTGCCTTGGGTGTTTTGAAAAACAGGTATTTCTCCCCTGCTCTTTCAAATGGATTGCTTTTCATAATTCTTGTTAAAATGTTCTCCTCTTCAGTCTTGTGTAAAATGGAGAGAGGGTTTTGTTTTTGTTGTTTTTGTATCCTTCCCCTGTTGGTGACTTCTTGTCTGGTTGGGTACCAGGATGGTATCGGGCAGACAGCTCATTTAAGGCTCTGAGAACCAATCCAGGCCATTATTTTACTAGAAGTCTATTCAGCATATTCTACCCCTCCTCTCTCTTGCAGTTTGGGATTGGGATATGTTTTCAGTGCCTGAGGATATGAAGTAAAAATAGATTAAAGGTCTTGGGGCATGTACAGAGGGCACTGCTCTTACCTGCTGGCAGCAATTACGTATAATGATAAGCCAAGATTCTCTGCCTTTTATTTTCTCTGAGCAAGTGGCATCCTGATGCACACAGCTTAATCAATCCCATCTTGCTACTTCCCTGGCATGTGAACAGGATAACCCAAGCAGGAAGCCCCTTCAGCTAGGGAAATCCCTGCACAGCCACAGCCAGGAATTTGAGGCCAGTCGCTATTGACATGGGTGGTGCTGTGGGTTAAACCACAGAGCCTAGGGCTTGCCGATCGGAAGGTCAGCAGTTCGAATCCCCTTGATGGAGTGAGCTCCCATTGCTCAGTCCCTGCTCTTGCCCACCTAGCAATTCAAAAGCACATCAAAGTGCAAGTAGATAAATAGGTACCGCTCTGGCGGGAAGGTAAACGGCGTTTCCGTGTGCTGCTCTGGTTCGCCAAAAGCGGCTTAGTTATGCTGGTCACATGACCCAGAAGCTGTACGCCGGCTCCCTCGGCCAATAAAGCGAGATGAGTGCCGCAACCCCAGAGTCGGCCACGACTGAACCTAATGGTCAAGGGTCCCTTTACCTTTACCTTTATTTATAAAGTATTTGTAGGAGCTAGGTACTTTTGCAAGTTGATGGAGTCCTGCTGCCAGATTCATGCCCTCAATAAACCATCTCTACCTTGCAGGATTCTTGCAAAGATTTTTTTTAAGTGGGGAGAGAGGAATATTGTCCTCTCCCACCCACTTGTGGACCAGCTTCAGCCCTTTGGCAGAATTGCGCTACATGTATTACATATGCAATCAATATTTATGCTGTCTTTCAAGTCTGAACTCATTTGATGTCTCTTCATTGGCTGTAGGGAAACTCCTCTCCTCTGGCTTCCAAGAGGGAGTCAAGTCTGAATACTCCCTCTGTTTCTAGAGAAGCAAAGGCTGTTGCTCATCTGTTCCTTTCCTTGCAGGGCACGGTCCCCAGATCTGATGTTTGTTCTCGCAAGTGGTGGCAGCCATTCTGCCAGCTGTTGGAAATTATAAAGTGAATCGCTCTGTGGGGGGGTGGGAGGGGGGACCCTGAAAACAATAAAAGCCTTCAGGGTTTTTTACATTCTTTCTGAGTAACAAACTGGCCTGGCATCTCATTCAGTCATGTTTTTAAAAATGGGATGGTATTTGGTTTCTGGCTTACATTTCCTAGGTAAGTGAGTGTTCAGAGATCAAGATAAAAAATATGTTCCTAGCTTGTTCCAGACAGGCCAGGGGTGGGTGGCTTGTGGTCCAGCAGATGCTACTGACTCCAGGTCCCATCAGCCCTAGCCAGTGATCAAAGATGATGGTAGTTGTGGTCCAGCAATATCTGGAGAGCCTCAGGCCTCCCATTCCTGTTCCAGACATTGATATGCTCCTGGCATTTGTGTTGCTAATGCATCCCTGGGTGTTCACCTGAAGGACAGTGAGCATTAACCCCCATATCATGAAGCAGGGCTTTGCTGAACTATCAGCTGTTCTGAACTGCCCCTAAACTGTGCCAGCCATTATGAGAACTGTTTAAGAATTGGTGTCTGGGTTAATTATTCCACCCCCTTCTTTGTGGCCGTTTTTTTTTAGATTGTAAGCCTGCAGGCTGGGACTGTCTTGTTTTAATTGGTTGTATGTAAGCCTCTCTGGGAGGCTTTCAGACTGAAGAGCGGGGTACAAATGCTCTAAAGAAATAAATTTTCCAAGCTCTTCTCTGTTTTTAAAAGAGTTAAGTTTCTAGCATTTGTAGGACCTGAAGTATATTAGGCAGAATGTACCTGCCCTGTTCTTTTCTTTGTGTGTGTGTGAGAAGCTAGCCTTTTATCCCTTTCAGGGTTTTTTCTCTTCACCCCACAAACAATCCCTGCAGACCCCCCCCCCAAAAAAAACGAGTGCATATGCCTTGACAGTGCTTCTTCCAGCAAAGGTCTGGTGCTCCACTGCCTTCCCTCCTCCAGTGGAATCATGTGAGTTGAGAGTGGAGCCGGAAGGAAGTCTCAGTCCTCAAGGAAGGGGCATGGATAACTCAAGGTCTCTTGGGACCTAGCATGCTTCTGACAACATTGTTATGCCTTTGTGCAAACTCCAAAATGACACAAAAGCAGAAACTCCATCCATCCTCATCAGAATCCAGTGGTCAGATCTGCAGCTGTTATGAATGGGTGCAGATTTTGACAGAGCCTAGAATGTGCTGCAAGGACTACAAGTGATTTTTGGAGGTGTCCCAGGTTTCACTCCCAGGCATCTCAGGTTAAAAGGCTATCAGGGAAGTCCCATGAGAGGATTGTTTGTGTCCCCGTGGAGCAATGAAGCAGTCAAAACTCTGGCTCACATCTTTTTTTAATGTAATCTTTGTAGAGAGGCTACTTTGCAGAGGCCCCTGGAAGGATACAGGAATGGTACCTAGAATATTTCGTGGCTAATACAAACAAATTAATAGCAGTGTTGGTGGCCAAGTCCCTCTTCATTGTTCAAAGGTCTTGTAAGATGATACTCTCACTCTACTTGTAATTTGGAGCTCAGGTTTTTATCTTTTGTATCATATAATAATATGACTGTAAAATTGGCTGTCTCATTGTGAGGTGTACCAAACTGCACTGATGGCGCTTATTTGAGATTTTTTTAATTAGTTTTTTAATTAAAGATATTCTTATGTTACAAAACAAATAAATGAGGGAAAGTACATGTCACTTTATGTAAAGCTCTTCTAACGTGTTCTGGGCTTGGGGTGTCTGTCCTCTGCCATTCCCCTTGCACAGATGGCAAGCAAGGCAGAAAGAGTGGGATTTGCGCCTGTGCTGTACTTTACAGAGGAGAGAGGAGGAGAGGAGGGTCCTCTGTTTGAAAGTGTCCTCAGTTGAAGGACTTAAGCTTAAAGATGAAGGGAGAGCAAGCGGTACCTTGAAGTTGCCCCCCAACAGCTGGCACCATCTGAGCAGCAGACTGAGGAGGCACCTGGTCACAGGCTTTCCTGTTATGGAGATGATAGTGGTGATGATGATGATAATAATGATGTAGCATTAGTTATTCCCACCCACACCCATCCAACTGGGTTTCCCCAGCCACTCTGGGCAGCTTCCAACAAAATATAAAGGAATAAAACAAAACATTAAATGTTAAAAGCTTCCTGAAAAGGGCTACCTTCAGATGCCTTTTAAGGTCGTTTACTTACTTATCTTCTTGACATCTGATGGGAGGGCATTCCATTGGGTGGGTGCCACTACTGAGAAGGCCCTCCGCTTGGTTTGCTTAGCATCACTTCTTGCAGCAAGGGAGCTGCCAGAAGGCCCTCGGAGCTGGACCTCAGTGTCCAGGCTGAAAAATGGGCGTGGTGACGCTCCTTCTAGTATACATGTGTGCATGTTTGATCCTTTGTATCATATTGTTTTTGAAACAAGCGTGTGTTTTAATGCTCTTGTTTTTATTCTTTGCACACACTGTTTTAGTGTATCTATGACCACATAATAAATGATTGAGGATTTTAGGGAACTGGTGATGGGAATGTCCACTGTCTTCCTTTGGAGAACCTCAAAGGCAGCTCCCTGTGTCCCCATGATTTCAGCAGATGATATTAACAGACACAGAAAGCTACCGTGGAAGATGTAGTTTGGTTGTCCTGTGATTTTAAAAGGACAGGGTTTTGTTTTTGTTTTTTTTAAAAAAATAGCAATCTAATGTGTCTTGTTTCGTTTCTGCCCAAGGTAACATAAAGAGAAACCTGCAAGAGATCTGGCAAGATGGTTGCTCTGTCCTTGAAGATCTGCATTCGCCAGTGCAATGTGGTCAAGACGATGCAGTTTGAGCCCTCCACGGCCGTGTACGACGCCTGCCGTGTTATTCGTGAGCGAGTGCCAGAGGCTCAAACTGGACAAGGTTAGTTTTGGCAAACCCCACATTTGAGTTACAGTCTGACACGTGATGCCAGGTGCAGTCATACCTCGGGTTGAAGTAGCTTCGGGTTGAGCATTTTCGGGTTGTGCTCCGCAGCAACCCGGAAGTAATGAAGCGTGTTACTTCCAGGTCGTGCCGCTTGCGCATGCGCAGACGCTCAAAATGATGTCATGCATGGAAGCGGCAAATCGCGACCCGCGTGGACGCGGGTTGCGTTTGCTTCAGGATGTGAACAGGGCTCCGGAACAGATCCCGTTCACATCCAGAGGTACCACTGTATGGGGCAGATAAAGACTTGGCTCAGCTGAAGTGGGGTTTGCATGCACAGCCAACCTGCAAAGGTTGAATGGCCTCACTTTGTGGGCCGACACAGCTTGATTTCAAACTCTGTGGGCAAGGAAGGGTCACATGACATCACTGTGGGCAACCCCCCCCCCCATGTTTCAAACTTGGCTCACGGCAAGTGGGAGAGATAATGATCTGGGCTGCCCCACCAGGTCCGGTTTTCCACCCCATCTCTAGATGTTGGGCTGCAGCCCCCACCATCCCTAACTGCTGGTCTTTCTGACTGGGGCTACATTTTGGGGGGGCACATGGTTCCCCACCCCAGATACGGCAGTGGGTGTCCTGATGAGCAATCAAGGTTCACATAATGAGCATGAAAAGGTCATGGTGTCTCAGAGGGCCGCCTTACTCCCTCCCTAGAGAGGCCAGACTCTTTGCTACTTGTATTTTAATAGATTTGTTTTTATATTGTTTTAATTCTGTTACAGTTCAAATACTTCTTAACTGTTATCTGCTGTGTGTTTTTACCTTTCTGTGTTTTAATCTTTGTGAGCTGCCTTGAGTCCTGGCTCTGGGAGAAACATGGAATGTAAATAAATAATAGTGCCAGGTATTTTATTGGACTTGAGGAGTGAAGTCCCTGAAGTGAGGGCAAATGCATTGTCTTCACTCTGTGTGTGTGTGTGTAGCAGGTGGGGAGGGAGAAAATGTGTCGCTGAGGCAGGCAAGCCTTGCTACCCTGCTGTTTGACTGCTCTCATAACTTCTCTTTTACATTGCCACCCACTCGGGCCCCCACCCAACCAGGGGGTTAACACTTCTGCCCTGTTTTTGCAGCCCCCCCCCCAGTGCAAAATTACCCAAAGGGCTGCCACTTTCTCTGAGGGGAGGTCCTCTTTTGCTCATTTCCACTCGGAACAAACATGTTTATGTATTTATCATCTTCAACAAATAATGTCGGTTTCCAGGGCAATGGGAAACCTTGATTTATTTTAGGGCAACCAATCGCTCGCAAATTGCAGCAATGCTTTCTTGGGTGGCCACAGGCAAGTTCATATTAACTTGGGATTCAAGATTAGCAATGCCGTCATGCGGACTAGATGGGGCCTTGATTGGCAATGCAGTCTTGGAGCTAATTGTTGCTTCCCCGGGAGCTTTGAATCCAAGCTGGGAATTTCTGCCCCGCACTGTAAACCGTTTCCGTTGCAAACAGGCTCCGCAAGGGCATCCGCTGAACAGCCGGATTAATAGACACTGATGGAGTGGAAGCATTAGCTCTAAACTACTTTGTATTATTTGGTTCATTACGTTTGAATGCAGCCTTCATTAATTAGCAGTGAGTGATTAAAGTGCCGTCGTTGGAGCGTTGCCTTTTGGCGTTGCCGTTTTGGCCTTCGTCTCCTGCGGTTCCAGCAGTGACATGTCCGTGACCTTTGGGCACCTCACCCTCGGGATGCTCCTCCGCAGATGTCCCTTGGGTCACAGTGTTTGCTGCAGCATTGCCAGTTTCTGCCAGCAGGAAACCGTGGTGCGACCAAGCACATGTGGAATGCTGTACGGTGGTACCTCAGGTTACAGACGCTTCAGGTTACAGACTCTACTAACCCAGAAATAGTGCTTCAGGTTAAGAACTTTGCTTCAGGATGAGAACAGAAATCGCGTGGCAGCAGCGCGGTGGCAGTGGGAGGCCCCATTAGCTAAAGTACCTCAGGTTAAGAACAGTTTCAGGTTAAGAACAGACCTCCAGAATGAATTAAGTTTGGAACCTGAGGTACCACTGTATACAGTTCTGGCTGCCTCACCTCAAAAAGAAGGTTGTGGAGTTGGGAAAAGGTTCATTATGCATGGCATGGAGAAAGGGCATAGAGAATTTTTTTTCTTCCCTCTGTCATAGCGCTAGCCCTCATGGACATTTGAAGAAGCTGTGTTTTGTAAGCTTCAGGATAGATTAAAGAAAGTCCTTCTTCATGCAGCGCATAAACTATGGAACCCGCTCCCCCAGGAGGCAGGGATGGCCCCCAACATGGATGGCTTTAAAAGAGGAGAAGAGGACTCTCAGTGGCTACTAGCCAGGATGGCGATGCTCTGATTCCACAGTCCAAGTCAGCAATGCAACTGACTGCCAGTTGCTGGAAACCACAGGAGCGGAGAATGTTCTTGTGTCTAGATTCTGTTGCTGGCTTCCCCATTGGGGCGTCAGGTTTGCCACTGTGAGAACAGGGTGCTGGACTAGATGAGCCACTGGCCTGAGCTAAGAGGCTCGTACCAGAACATTCTTACCAGAACTCTAGTCATAGGAATGTTCAAGTTCCTGGTTTCGGGTCTTACCATGACTAAATACAGTGGTACCTCTGGATATGAACGGGATCCATTCTGGAGCCCTGTTTGCATCCTGAGCAGGACGCAACCTGCATGTGCGCGAGTCACTATTCACCACTTCTGCGCATGCGCATGACGTCATTTTGAGCATCTGCCCATGCACAAGCGGCGATACCCGAAAGTAACCTGTTCCGTTGCTTCTGGGTCGCTGTGGAACGCAACATAAAAATGCTCAACCTGAAGCATATTTAACCCGAGGTATGACTGTACTTCAACCTTTGAGAATTCTTTACCTTTTCTTTTTAAAAATGAACACTGTAATGGCCCCCTTTTGTAGATACAGTGTTCACTTTCCCTTCCTCTCCAAAGCGAACAGTCAGCTGTCCCAAGCGCCATGTGATTTGAACTGTGTTGAGGCAGGTGAGCCAATTATGGGAAAGGGAAAGGAAGAGGAGGAGGGGGTGGGGGGAGCTGCAGGGAGAGGGCAGAAGCTGGAGGGGCACTTCGTGGCTCTCTAATCAAGTGGAAAACCTTCGTTTGGAATACACTCTATTTGCTCTGCAATCTGTCCATTTCTGCCTTTCATTTCCCAGCCTCTGACTATGGGTTATTCCTGTCCGATGAAGATCCACGGAAAGGCATTTGGCTGGAAGCCGGGAGGACCCTCGATTACTACATGCTGCGGAATGGGGTACGGCTGAGATCTGAGTGCTCCTGTGAGACATCTAGTTTATGGAGAAGGAGGGCGGTCTGTTGGTGACTGTTCAGGCGGCAGGGCTAGGTAGAGACTCCACGTCCAGAAGGAGGCATATGGCATTGTATGCTAGTCGCAGGAGACTCCTCTTATAACATTTGTGAGTCATGGTAGAAGCGGAACCCCCATGTAAATGGACAGTTGGCCTCTGAACACAATGTGTTGCGAATATACTGCAGGATTGGGTTATTGCCTACATGCCTTGCTTGGCTTTCCAGAACCACCTGGGTAGCCTCTGTAAGGGGGGGAAAAGAGGCTGGACTAAGTGGGTCTTAGCATGTCCACTCTTACATTATAAATTCTCCACAAAACTTCATTAGGGCCCGTCGTTTTGGAAGATGTCACCGACATTATCAGAGTGTGAACGATGGAATGGAAAAGGTTTCAGAAAATACAGCGCTGATCTTTTAAAAGAAGGCTTGTGTAATCTACCTGGGGTTGTATCCACTGCTGCACCTGCAGAATCTGCAAGAGCAACAGGACTTTCCTTCCTCTCTTCTTGCCGTGCAGCCCCAGTTGTATGAAAATCTGCCCCAGCAGGTCCCCCAACCCTCTGGAGCAGATTTTGAGGGACCATAGTGATACGGACCCAGTTTGGGTTGCCAAGTACACTAGTTGGCCTTAGTGCTTCTGTTTATTAGGGCTGCCGACTTCCTAAAACCACATTTAAAAGTACATAACACATTTTAATTGTGGCAACGGCGGGGCTGCAGGGCAGAGGATAAGTGGAGGAAGTTCTGCCGTGCAAGCACGGTATCAGTATTGGGTACTACACTTAGAGCTGTAGCCAGTTCTAGTCTAAGTTGATGGACATGACTAACCTAAGTTCATTCATTTCAATGGCTCCACTCCATTGGAGGACTAGGATGGTACCCTCAGGGATTCCCCCACTCTAGATTCACCCTTCAGAGCCTGGTGCAAAAGATACAGACTTAAAAACCTCTGAGGCCAGGATTTTGTTTGAATTCTGGGACAGGATGCAGTTCACAGCTCTTCCATACAAACATCCGCACCTGGTTCCTCCAGGCTTTTTTCACCTCATTGAAGGTGGGCGGGGTGCATTGCTACCACTGTCAAAACAGTTGTGACTTATAAACCCTTGCCGATCCACTTCAGAGCACCCAGAAATCTGCCAGTTGCTCCAGATCTACCTTCTGTCCACTCCAGGTTAGAATGCTGGAGGTAATCTGGAATGGGCCAGAACAATCACCCCCATCCCCCAATGTTGGTTGTGCTACAAAGCAGAGGCACCCCTGTTATGTGGCTGGTAACCTCCTCAGGAAGGCTGGTGAATCTGTGTGTTTTTCCTTAAGGCATCCCTGGAAAGCCCTTGTGGCACTGGGAAACTTCCTCGGAGTCAAACCCCTGCAGCCTCATTTATTGACTTCATTTATTAAGATTTCTTACTCACCCTTCACCATAAAGCCCCAGGCTGGGTTACAAGGAAATAATTATAATACTATGTTAAAATCAGTTTAAAACAGTTTATATCAGAAGACTAGGGTGGGATCTAAAATGTATGCCTCAGCTGTCAAAGGATAAAGATGTGCATCTTCAGCATATGACACAGTGCAGGTGCTGGAGAAACCTCAGGGAGAGGTCTGGGGTAGGAGGGGATTCCTCATATCAGAAATTGTGGTCAGCTGGAATGACTTTAAGTTGTCCTATTGTGGCCTGGTGATGCTTGACGTAAAGGGGTCTGCATGCTGGGAGGTGCACTGGAAGAAGAGTCAAACCCTGCCCCTTTCGGAACTTCGCTGGTCTCCTAGGAGGGTCAGCTGGGTCTGCCTCTGACGTATTCTTAAAAGTGTCCCTGTGACTCACTTCCTAGGATATTTTGGAATACAAGAAGAAGCAAAGGCCGCAGAAGATCCGGATGCTGGATGGGTCGGTAAAGACGGTGATGGTGGACGACTCTAAAACCGTGGGAGAATTGCTGGTGACCATTTGCAGCCGGATAGGTGAGGCCAAGGGTGCCGTTAACTCTATTTCCTAGGATAGATTTTCCTGTGAGGAGAAATAGCCATTGGGGTCCCCAGGCCTAAACCTCATCTTTTACTGTCTGTCCTGGTAGGAATAACAACTCCAGAAGAAAAAGAAAGGGTGCTAAGTGAGTGTAAATGGAACTTGCTGGTGAATTGGGGGGGGGGGAAACAGTTGGGGTCTTGAACCTTGATGCATGATCTCCATTCTAAAAAAAAAGGCTGTCCTGGAAACTTGAGCTTCTGGTCCTGGTTATGCACCAGGAGGTTGAGAATGGCATTTCTCAGCCATGGACCACATTCTGGGGGTCTGAGACAAAAGTGGAGGAGGGTCCATGGATGTGACTCTTTGTACAATAAGCCCACAACTTATGCAGGATTTACGTTCCAGGGGTCACACCTACAGCCAAAATCACATATGATCAAAACTCATTGGGTTCAATGGAGTGTGGGATTGCCAAAGTCATTTCTCCCAAAACCCTGACTCCTTTCCACCTCAATTTTATTTTTGCCACATGCCCAAGTTAAAAGCACACAAGTCATACAAAACTTTCTGTATCCCCATGCACCTCCACAGTCCATTCATGCAAGGAAGAGGCATTGCCATGGTCCAGGGTTGCATTCCAGCCAGGCAAAAGGCCTTGAAGATATGCAGAGCAGGTTGGAGGAGGGGCATGGCCTGCAGGCAGTTCTGGGGCCCAGACTGGCAAGCCTGGAGGGCCACATTTGGCCCTTGGAACTTAGGTTCCCCACTTGTACCATGAATTGCTTCATTTTTCTTCCAAGATATGTTCCCAGGTGGAACATTTGCAGCCAGCATGTTGGCCAACCCGTGACTCAGAGCTAAAACTAAAGGGCTCCTTCCCTCGGCCACTGGATGTTGCTGGGGTGTGTTCTTAGTTTTTTCTTTAGAGCACCTGTACCCCACTCTCCAGCCCAAAAGCCTCTTGCATAAGCTTGTGCACGGTCAATTAAAACAACGTTGTCCCTGCCTGTAAGCTTACAGTCCGAAAGACACAGCACAAAAGGAAAAAAGGATGTGCAGGGGAGAGGGAGGCAGGAGCCAACTCAGGAGCCAATTCTTAAAGTTAAATATTGGTTCTTATAATGAGCAGCTGGAATGGAAACTTTCAGGGGTAGGATTTCATCTGATGGAGCTGGTCTTTCAGCAGAGCTGATGGCAAGGGCCCTGCTTCCCACATCTCCCACTGTCCCAGCCTGAAAGAATGACTGCAGGCTGAGAGAGAGCTTTTGTGCCACAGGGGCTGCCTTTCCAGGGACTGAACTATGGCTTAGCATTATAATGAGCTAAGCCACAACCCAAGCACTGTGGTTAGTAAAAACTAAGTGAGCTTCATAAACCGTGGCTTGTTTCTAAGTGGTTAATCTAAAACAGAAGTGAAAGCTACCAAACTCCTCTTTGTGGCTGTACTGGAGAAAGAGGAGAAGGTATGAGCATGCAGGCCCTGTGGAGCACCTGGGCCCAGTCTCATGTTCTAAATTGGCCTGCGAGGCCTTTTCTTTTTTAAACAGACTTTAGGACAGTGTTTCTCAAACTTGCGTTCCTATCTGTTGTTGGACTACAACTCCCATTATCCCTGACCACTGCTCTTGCTAGCTAGGGATGATGGGAGTTGTGTTGGTTTCTGCTTCCCTCACTGAGCAGCGGAAGGGCTTGTCACAAGACAATGTTTACATTCCACAGGATGTACTGTTGGAGGTTTTCCCACGGGAACGGGAGACTGGATATGACGTACACTGGTTTCCTGTTTTTCACTGTTCTTTGCAGTTTCAGTTTGTGATTCTCTCCGTGCTTTAGAGGAGAGATGACGCTTTCTCTGCTCCGGCAGAGGGAAGATGTTTTTCTGTAACTTACCAGCTTTGAACTGTAAATAAAGTAGTATAGAGCATGTTGGCACATACTTCTCATCATTCCGCTGTGCACTGGACACTGCTTATCCACAACATTTGGTTCCGGGCCCAGAAAAACGCAGTGTTTTGAGGATGGACTCCAGAAGTCGGGCTCCTGGCAAAGGAACAAAGGAGCAAGGAGACAAAGTGCCGGCAAAGTATCGGAACAGCGGCAGAGAGACGGATCGCACGGTATCTGCTCTGCGCGTCAAAATGATTGATGAAGGTATGTGCTACTGCTCCGGGCAGCCTGCCAGCTTCTAATTAATGGCTTTATGGCTGGACTTTGAACTTTTAATAGCCGGTTTTTGCCGTGGCACAGGCAAAAGGCTAAAAGGGAAAAGATTTCCTATGCTGGGGGAAATCGGGAAATCGAAAGTAACTTTTACAAATGCTGTTGGAGTACAGCAGCTGCAGAATTCAGTGACGCAGCATGAATTTAGGGCAGTAGAGAAAGCACTTGGGGACTTTCGCTTTTGAACTTGCATTTGGAATGCAGTTTGAAGCAGCTGCAGATAAGCAAAGCAAATAAACAGAAGAGCGGCACAGGCTCATAGGCAGAGGCTGTTTTGATTTTGCTTTTGGATTGAAGCAGCTGTACACAAACGCAGCATGTATAAAGCAGTCTGATTTAAAGCAGCAGAGATGATGCAGGAGGCAAATGCCAGAGTCATGATGGCTAGCTGCAGAAGGCTGGATGAGGCAAGTGGGGAATTTGATACCACTGATCAGCCAAATGCTCAACTCACAGTAGCCTGTGATACTGCCATGATTCAGAATGAAGCAGATCGCCGAGGTGCTGGCTGCATGGGAAATGGGGAGACTTCACAGACGTCATCCCATAGTGCAGTGGAACCACCAGATGGCGCCAAAGCTTTGAAGGCAGTGAAATGCTACTCGTGTGGACGTCTAGGCCATATGAAGAGGGAATGCAAATATCCCAGGGCCAAGACAGAGCAGCACAGCGAAAGCTCATCGCGTGGAAAAGGCCAGAGCAAAGGCAAAGGTCCGGTGTCCAGGACAACGCAGCACAAGGCAATGGTCTCACGCTACGCTCCAAAGGTTACAAAGGTTGCAGAGGTTGCAGAGGTCCAGAAGACGTCTAGATCTTTCTTCGTTGTTGATTCAGCTGCAACGCATCACATGTGCAACGATAAGAGACTGTTCGTGTCTTTTACACCACAGGAAGGTGCGATTCACCAGGCGGATGACCACACTATCCCCAGTAAAGGCTACGGAACTGTTGTTCTTCATAGTTTGGACTTATCGATACAGGATGTTCTTTATGTGCCAGATGCCAAGCATAATCTGCTCAGCGTTGGACAGCTGATTGAGAAGAAGATTGACGTTACCTTTAAAAACAATAGATGCATCATCACCAAGAAAAATGATTATCAATTGTATGCTGAATTTGTTGATCGTTTGTTTGTTTTGTATTATGATGATGTTGTGCAGGATGACACTTGTTGCATTGCAGGTTCTAACAAAAGTTTGCATGCAGAATGTATTCATGATTTTCACAGGAAATTTGGTCATTTGCATTTTGAGGCAGTATCTAAAATGCCTGCCTTGGTTGAAGGTATGACTATTAAACCCTGCAGGTACCACATGAAGTGCAAGGCATGCGCAGCAAACAAGGTGAAAATGGCTGCGAAAGGTAAGGTGTCTAGTAGGCAAGCTACAGAACCATACCAAATTATTCATGCTGATTTGGTTGGACCACTAGCGCCCTCTTTGGGTGGAAATAGGTACTTCATGGTTCTCGTTGATGCATTTTCCAGGTATATTTATGTGTACAATCTCAAGCAGAAATCAGAGGCTTTTCCTAGGTTCAAGGAAATCTGTGCTTGGTTGGGTAATGTGCATGGTAAGAAGATAAGGATTCTTTTCACTGACCGGGGGGGAGAATTCACTTCTCAGCAGTTTGAAGCTTTTCTGGCTGAGAAAGGAATTCAACACGATTTGTCTAGTCCTCGCTCGCCATGGCAGAATGGACTTGCGGAACGAGCAAATCAGACATTGCTTCAAGGGTTAAAAACCTTGCTGCATGATGCAAGTCTTCCAGAGAGTTATTGGGCCGAAGCTCTCTCATGTTTCACTTACAGTTATAATCGCAGGTTATCTTCAGCGATTGGCTGTACCCCCTATGAGAAGATGTTTGGCAAGAAGCCATACATCAAACACATGAAAATTTTTGGTTCGGACATGTGGGTTCACTCACCACAAAACTCCAAGTTAGACAAGCGTGGATTGCATGGTATCTTTCTAGGTTATCAGAAAGGGTCTTACAGAATAATGATGACTGACTCTAAGGAAATTAAGCTCACAAGAAGTGTTGAGTACAATGCCAAGTGGGGGGAGAATGTGGGAATTTTCCAATATTATCCTGATGACAGTGATGAGACTGAGGATAGTCAAAAGCAACCGCAACAACCCACACCCACTGATGAAGGTTCTGATTCTGAGTCTGAAACTGAATCAGATGATTCAGAGGATTTCAAGAGTGCGAAAGCCTCTATGCGACCCTCTGAAAGCTCTGATCAAGAATTGGAGGAACCATTGTTCACAATAGGTCACTTTTCTCCTAAGAAGGAAGAGGAGAGTGTTGAAGACTTAAGGCTAATTCGCAGGTCACAGAGAGCCACAAAAGGCAGACCTCCAAAGAGATTTGCTGATGAGTTTGCTAAGATAGCAGTAAAAGCTGTTAAAAGCTCCAAGAAGGTTTTTGAACCTTCAAGTTTCCAAGAAATCCAGGATTTGGATTCAAAGGAAGCTGAGCCATGGTTAAATGCCATGAAGGCTGAGCTTGATTCCTTGGAAAGGAACAAAACATGGGAACTAGTTCCAGTAGTTCCAGGAATGAAACTGCTTGGAAGCAAATGGGTCTTCAAAGCGAAGACTGATCAAAATGGCAAGATAGTCAGACACAAAGCCAGATTGGTAGCCAGAGGATTTGCTCAGGTACCAGGTGAAGACTATCACGAGACCTACTCACCTACAGTGAGGTATGAGAGCATTAGGCTTATGCTCAAGCTAGCTGCAGAGGAAAATCTACACATTAGTCACCATGATGTGAATACAGCTTTTCTGTACGGATCTCTAGATGAATCACTTTATATGCTTCCACCTGATGGCGTACAGATAAAACAGGGATTTGTTTGTGCTCTGAAAAAATCCCTTTATGGTCTCAAACAAAGTGCACGGTGTTGGCACACAAAACTCACTGAAGTATTGTTTTCTCTAGGTTTTAAGCAAGGAAAATCTGATCCATGTGTATTTGTCAAAGAGGAGGGGCAAAAGAAACTGTATTGTTTGTTTTATGTTGATGATCTTTTATTCTTTTGGAAAGATGTCACAATGTACAATAACGCCCTAGCTCAACTAAAAGAGCACTTTGACATGAAAGATCTTGGTGAGGTAAACAACTACCTATCTCTAGAAATAGAGAGAGATCAAGATGGTAACATTCTAGTACACCAGTCACGGAAAATTGCTGATGTGTTAAGCAAACTAAACCTGATGGATGCTAACCCTGTGGACACACCGATGATAACAGGTTATCAGGTAGATGACACTGAAGAAGCGTTTTCTGACACTACACTGTACAGAAGTGTGCTAGGCAAGCTAAACTTCATTGCCAGATGTTCAAGACCAGACATTGCTGTTAGCTGTAATTTGCTAAGTAGACAAGTCAACAATCCTACTGTTAAGGATTGGAAAGCTCTGAAACGCATAGCGCGGTATTTGAAAGGCACTATGCATTACAGGCTGAGATTTAACAATCAGAAGTCTGGTGGTCTTGAAATATTTGCAGATGCAAGTTTTGGAAGTGACACTACAGACAGGAAAAGTACGTCTGGAGTTTGCTATAAGTACAATCAGGGTCTATTTGATTGGTCATGCAAGAAGCAAACAACAGTTAGCTTAAGTACTTGTGAAGCTGAACTGAATGCACTGTCTTATTCACTTAAAGATTGTGAATGGTTGTTACAATTGTGCAAAGATATGAAAATTCCTGTCAAATGTCCAATCCAGGTTTACCAGGACAACAAAGCATGTTTGGCTTTGCTGAATTCTGAAGGTTGTAAGCAAAGCACGAAGCACTTGCAATTGAAGTTGCAACATGCTAGGGAATGTATTCAGAAGGGACTCGTAACGGTGTCCTATATGCCAGGTAATGAAATTCCTGCTGATGTATTGTCCAAGATTGTATCAAGGGATCAACACTGTACCTATGTGCAGAAGTTGGGTTTGTACTGATATTGTACGAACACGCTGCCCAGTGATGTTCACAGAAAGGGGGAGGATGTTGGTTTCTGCTTTCCTCACTGAGCAGCGGAAGGGCTTGTCACAAGACAATGTTTACATTCCACAGGATGTACTGTTGGAGGTTTTCCCACGGGAACGGGAGACTGGATATGACATACACTGGTTTCCTGTTTTTCACTGTTCTTTGCAGTTTCAGTTTGTGATTCTCTCCGTGCTTTAGAGGAGAGATGACGCTTTCTCTGCTCCGGCAGAGGGAAGATGTTTTTCTGTAACTTACCAGCTTTGAACTGTAAATAAAGTAGTATAGAGCATGTTGGCACATACTTCTCATCATTCCGCTGTGCACTGGACACTGCTTATCCCAAGTTTGAGAACTAGCATTACATCCAAACTAGGCCATGGAGTTCCCCGGGGCAGAGCAGCAGCCTTCTAAAAGAACTGTGTTTGGGGTTTTCTTGCTTGCTTTAGACAAGGATGTGGTTTCGGACCAAATAGCTGTGTTGAATAAGCAGGCTTAGTTTGTTCTTGCAATTCCAGGAATAACCAACTACGAAGAATACTCCTTAATCCAGGAGAGCAACGAAGAAAAGAAAGAGGAGGGCACAGGGACCCTGAAGAAAGATCGGACGCTGCTGCGAGATGAAAAAAAAATGGAGAAATTAAAGGCAAAGCTGCACACGGATGATGACCGTAAGTTGTGCTCCCCAGTGAAGCTCTGTGGCCTTTCATATTTTGCTGGACTCCAACTCCCATCAGCCCTAGGCAGTGTGTCCAGCAGCCAGGAATGATGGCAACTGTGGTCCTACAGAGGATGCTCAACATGTTCCCAACCTATGACTTGTCAGAATAAATAGAAATTGAAGTTGGTGACAGTCTCTGAAAACAGAAGTGAATTAACCGTAGCTCTCTGACTTGCAGAAAGTCAGACTGTCTGTGTGTTTAATAATTTGTGTTAAAGGTTCTCTTAGTTTACAAAAGTACGTGCATTGTCTCTTTATCAGGTTGTGTTTTCTACAGATCAGTTACATTTGTTGTGAGACATAAGTGTTGTATGCAGTATAAGGTTGAGACGAGAAGGGGGGGAATTATGCCAGCATCCACTGGATATGTTCTCTTTCTATTCTCTTATTGTTTCCTTGGTAATGAGAGGTATTGGGGGGGGCAGGGTGTGGTTGGTTGTCTGTGGTTGACTGCAGTGGGGTTTGATTGCAATTGTGAGGGGAGGAGAATTTGTTGGGTCAAGTATGCCAAATTTATTCATATGCTGTTGCTGGGTTCTTGTTGTGATCTTGCTGGGCTGTGTATGTGATAAAGGGGAGCCATACTAGGGTGAAAGTATCCTCTTCTATTTGTCCCCGTATCAGTTTCAGTTTGTTGGTTAGCTTCTCTAGTAAGGCTGTTTTCCATACGAGTTGGTACCAGTTGTCCTTGTTCACTCCTGAAAGGTCCCCCCAGTCTATGAGGCTTCTAGTTGCTGAGAGTAGGTGGGTTATAAGCTCTTTGTAATGTGAGTGGTCATTATGATCTTGGTAAATCTTCAGTAGGGCCAGTTCTGGGTTGAGTTCTAATACTTGTTTAGTCATTTTGCATATCTTTTGTAGGACATTTGTCCAGAAGGGTTGGATTTGGGAGCATTTCCACCACATGTGGAGGTATGTGCCTGTAGAGGTGCAGTCTCTCGAACATTTTTGTGAGGTTCCTAGGTGTATCAATGCCAGTTTCTGTGGTGTTAAGTACCATCTGTATGTGAGTTTCAGTGTGAGTTCCCTTCTTTTGGCTGAGATAGATTTAAAGGGAGGTTTAGACCACATTCTAGTCTATTGGGTGGGGATAATTTAATGGCCTATGTTGTGCTCCCATTGTTTTTTGATTGTGTCGAGGGAGCTTGTGGGATTTTGGACCAGTATTTTGTATATTGTGGATACCATCCCTTTGCCTTGTCCCTTTGTTGTTAGGAGAAGATTTTCAAAGGTGGTCAGGGGCCTAGTTGCTGCTGATTTTACTACTGGGTTTTTTTTAAAGAAGGCATACAATTGGTGGTGTGTTAGCCAGGGTATTTGGGTGCCCCCTAGTTTGTCTTGTATTCCTTGTGAGCCAAATTCTCCACTGTGAACAATCAATTTTAGACTTTAAAAATGTATATTGGCTGCCAAGGAACAACTACCAGAAAAGATTAGTTATCAAGTTTCACCAGAATAGAACTCCAACTAAGGTTTAGCACATGCGAGATCATTTGGCAAAGTACCAAATATTATTGACAAGAGTTTTTAAAGAAAGTATGTGCCCTCCATTGTGCAAACTAAGACGCAAGGAACAAGCATAATGAACAATAATTACTTTGGTGCAATAAAGAGCTCAGCTAAGAACAGCAAATGCCAGAGGAGTGGAACCTCCCTCTCCATAGCAACAAGACCCGATTTAAATACCCCACAGAAAAAGGGGACTATGACTCAGTTAAGAGAGTCAGTAGACTTACAAGATTCTCCCCAGACTCCAAAAAACATCCAGAATAAACGGTCCCTAGAACAGAAAAAGGACCAACAAAACAAAGAGGCTGCAGATAATGTAGAAGCTACAGGGCTTAGGGAAATCACCCCACTGACAGACACAAAGGCCCATAACGTATCATGCTGCTCATATGCTGACCCTGGAATCCCTATACTGTCCATCAGTGGATGAACCATTAGGAAGATTCAACCTACTAATTCAACCCAGCCCAGATAAAGAGGAGGGGACTCAATTTACAAATGGAACACACTCAACAGGAAGCGGAACATGTCCTGCTTCCAAGGCAAAGTTCACAAACCAAAATACCTACTTCCAGGTTTGCAGCGTTCTTAAGGTTCATTAAACCTAACAAGAAACCATGGCTCCATTTCATTTTTTGTTTGCAATAAACAAACCATAGTTAGGAAGGATTCAGATAAGCAAGGAAGGTATGGTTTATTAAACCAGTTTGCTAAACCACAGATTAGCACTTGTGTGTGAACCAGGCCAGTGTCTCCCTAAGTGCATAAATATTAAAGAATGTCCGGTATTGAAGAACATGGATGTTTGAATGTGTTGGGAAACTGAAAAATACTTTAACTTTATTTATAAATCTTGGTCCTTCTGTACAGTAAGCGCTGCTTCTGACTGCTGCTTCCACGTAGCCTTTTGCACAACCCCCCCAATCGCCATCCAAAGCCCTTGGTGGCTAAGCCCCCAAAGTCCATCCAGCAGAAACAACTGCACATTGCTTCCATTGTTTTACCCCTGCCTTCATCGCTTTCTCTGATATTTTACCATGCATGCTCCTTGGGGTTGGGACCTTTGCTGTCCAGGGAGCAGGTTCTATGGTTGTGATGCCTCATTAACATAGCAGCTGATGCGGCAGATCACCATTTGAGCTAGGTGAGGTCAGGACCCTGGACAGAGCCCTGCCTAGAAGGGAACTGTTGCTTCAGCAAGTTGCAGAAGCCTTCCTGAGGTCTTATGGAAGATGGCTGGCCTGGACTTTGTGTGACCCCCATTACCCTCCAAGGAGCTAGCTGTTCTGCAGCTGTAGGTGGGTGATAAGGACTGCCCCTAGGACTGATTCTTTTGAGATTCAGATTCTAGCAACGCTATGGCTTCTGACCCTGAAGGACCTGTTGCAGGAATGGTGACACCTTGCCCAGGTCATCCTCCGAGCTTTGCAGTGGGTGGTTGGGCAAAATGGTTGAGGGTGATATTCTCTTCCATTTTTTACAACGCACTCGGCACACCCTGATGGCGCCGTATAAATATAATTGCATACCCAAGATCACACCATCCTTTCACGTGAATCTGAGCATAAAATACAGAGACGTTTCCCCACCTATTTGGTGTGTGCCTATAAGTGTGCACCAAACCAGGTTAGCGAATGAGAGTCCAGAATCAGCTGTTTGATTTGATATGGCATGCAAGGGTAGAATCCTTTATATATTGCAATGGAACAACAGAGGTTCCCAGGCAACTACTACACATATTCTTTATCCTCCTCCTTTCCTCCTTCCTTGCCTCCCCCGCTGCCTTTCCCCCCTTCTAGAATTGGCTTTTGACCAGCCTCTTGCTGCCCACTTCTCTTACTAGAGTAAGAAGTGCTATTTAGGTGTGGGCTCTCTGTGTGTGTGTGTGGCCTTATTCACCTTATATGCTGGAGGTCAGTGCAGTGAGCTGCTTTCATATGCTGGAATCTGCAGTCCAAAATATCAATAGTGTTTGCAAAGGAAGCTAAAACAATCATCCTCACTTTGTTCTGTAACTCTGACAGCGATCCAAGATGATAGTTTACCATGCACAACTTGGCAGGGGCAAGGACTTCTTTATTTTATTGATTTTATTTTAATTCCATTAGTGTATCCTAGCTTCACCTCCCATGCAGGTTTTAGAGTTGCTTGTCAGTTAAAAATCAAAACTGAGCAAAGGAGAAACAAAGCAAATTTATAAGAGGTCAAATGAGACCAAAACAAGGCTTTTGCAGTGATCCTGTTCATTTTCAACTTTAATTCAGCATGAGCTGCATATATGATGTGTAACACTGATGCCCACTCAACTGCTTCAGTCTGCAGAACCGGCCCTGGTACAGGTTCCACATAATACTCGTTGCACATTTGTAAGAAATTGATCTTCCAGTGTGGCAGCACCTACACTTTGGAACTCCCTGCCTATTGACACCAGTCAGGCACTTTTGCTGTACGCTTTTTTTGCACTTGCTAAAGACATTTTTGTTCAGGCAAGCCTATACAGATAAGCAGAAATTTGACGTGTTTTTTTAATCTGGTTTTTAGTGTACTGTTGATTTTTATTATTTATTTATTTTTGAATGTTTTAAACAGCTGTTTTTAACTGTCTTTACTGATAATTTCATTGTTACATTCATTTTGTAAACCGCTTCAAAGCTGGTTTTTGTTTTGTTTTTACAATCAAGCAGTATATAAATTTTATGAACTAAATAAATAAGTGTTCCCTAAAGGTTGGAACTTGCTGCATGGTTCAGCTGCTTTCAGGGAAGCTTGGAAGCTGCTGTATGTCCATTCAGACTGGCCGGCCGGCCCAGTATTGGTTGCTTTGACTGGCGGCAGCTGCTCTCCAGGGCCAGGGACTCAGAAAGGTCCTTCCCACCATTGACAGAAAACTGTCGTGCTCAGTCAGCCAGGGCTGAGTGTTTTCCCCACATAACAGGAATCCTTCCAGCCAGGGAGGACGAGGCGTCATGTAGTTCTGTGGGAATGCGGAGGAAGTGCTGTGAGGCTTTGAGGGCTCAGACCAGCTCTCAAAGGAGCTTGATGACTGCAGAGTGAGACTGCGGCATTGAATCACCTCTTGGGTTAATTTTTAAAAAGGGCTTCTGAAGGCCAAATCCATTTCCCTATAATTCTTAGCACGTGCAGAATACCTAGATGCAATGACAGTAAACTATGCAATCTTGATAGTTCCTGGACAGGATATTGGCCCAATTCCATTTTCCAGACAAATGCTGTAATCATGAGGATTGCATAGATCAATATGTAGTTATGAGTCTGGGGTGTGGCAACTTTCCTCACAACAGAAAAAAACACCCCTGCCGTTGGATGATAGAAATTATGGGTTGTATCCAACTAAGTTCTACTCAGGGAGGACCCACTGAAATCAATGTACTTAAGCTAGTCATGCCCATACATTTCAATGGGTCTGCTCCAAGTAGGACTAACATTGGCTACAAACCCAATGACACAGGTGTTTTAAGCTGTTTTTTGTTTATTGTTGGTTTTAATTGCTAATGTTTAAAACCGTTGTTTTTAACAATGGTTTCATTGGTTTATTCCTTTTGTAAACTGCTTTAAGGCTTTTCACAATCAAGCAGTGCATAAACTTTATGAAATAAATAAACACCCACCTGCCAAAATATGAACTCTGAATGCTCTTAAAAATGCTCAAGTAAAGTATCTCTAGGCTAATAACATGCTCTTTGCTTTCAGAGCTTTCTGGTGGTGGTGATAAAACTTGTTACCAAGGTGCTCAGCCTTGCTGGCATTCTGAGTAACTCCCTTTTTTTTTTAATAAATATTTATTGGAATTTTTAATAAAAGAAATACAGAAATAACAAACAGCGTTACTTTGTTTTTACAAAATTTCATAACATCTTTAGACTTCCTCACATCCCCCGCTCCCACTTACATCATTAATAAACTTTTGTCAAGCAAATTATCATCTTATTTTCAATTTTATAACCACTTATTTAAATACAATAGTATAATTCTCCTACAAATTTTATTTCTCTTAATCTCTCTTATCATCAAATTCTGATCCAATTTAGTGATGGCCAATTATTTATAACCAAGCATCCTTCTTAATATTCCACTAAATCGCAATGTTTCTGTAGATAAATCTTAAATTTCTTCCAATCTTCTTCGATCCTTTCTTCTCCCAGGTCTCGGATTCTGCCAGTCATCTCCGCCAGTTGCATATAGTCCATCAGTTGCATCTGCCATTCTTCCAGTGTGGGTAGATCTTGAGTTTTCCAGTTCTTAGCAAGTAGTATCCTTGCTGCTGTTGTTGCATACATGAAAAATGTTCTATCCTTCTTTAACACCTTCTGGTCGACAATGCCCAGAAGAAAGGCCTCTGGTTTCTTAGTGAAGGTATATTTAAATACCTTTTTCAGCTCATTGTATATCATTTCCCAGAAGACCTTCACTTTAGGGCAGGTCCACCAGAGGTGAAAGAATGTTCCTTCATTTTCTTTACATTTCCAACATTTATTATCAGACAAATGGTATATTTTGGCAAGTTTAACTGGGGTCATGTACCATCTGTATATCATTTTCATTACATTTTCTTTCAAAGCATTACATGCAGTAAAATTCATCCCAGTGGTCCACAACCTTTCCCAGTCTTCAAACATAATGTTATGCCCAATATCCTGTGCCCATTTTATCATAGCCGACTTAACCATTTCGTCTTGTGTATTCCATTTCAACAGCAAGTTATACATTCTTGAAAGTACCTTAGTCTTAGGTTCTAACAATTCTGTTTCCAATTTCGATTTCTCCACTTGGAACCCTAGCTTTTTATCACTTTTGAAAGTTTCTTTAATTTGAGCGTAGTGTAACCAGTCTCGCACTTTATCCTTCATTTTCTCCATACTCTGCAATTTCCAATTATCTCCGTCTTTTTCTAACAGTTCCCAATATTTTGGCCAATAGGCTTCCATATTGGGTCTTTTTCGGGCCTTAGCTTCCAAAGGTGAGAGCCACCTTGGAGTTTTATTTTCCAATAAGTCTTTATATTTTGTCCAGACATTAAAAACTGCTTTCCTGACAATATGGTTCTTAAAGGCCTTATTGATCTTAACTTTATCATACCACAAGTATGCATGCCAACCAAAAGCATTGTTATATCCTTCCAGATCCAACACGTCAGTGTCTTCGAGAAGTAGCCAGTCTTTTAGCCAGCAGAAAGCTGCGGCTTCATAGTACAACCTTAAGTCTGGCAGGGCAAAGCCCCCTCTTTCTTTCGCATCTGTTAATATCTTAAACTTAATTCTGGGCTTTTTGCCCTGCCAGACAAATTTGGAAATATCTCTCTGCCACCTCCGGAAACACTCCGTTTTGTCCACAATTTGCAAAGTTTGGAACAAAAATAACATCTTTGGCAATACATTCATCTTAATAGCAGCAATTCGGCCCAACAAAGAAAGCTTCAATTTTGCCCAGCTATCCAAGTCTCTCTTAATTTCAGACCAGCATTTTTCATAATTATCCTTAAATAGACTCAGATTTTTGGCTGTTATGTTAACCCCTAGGTACTTTACCTTTTTCACCAATGATAATTCTGTTTCTCTCTGAAACCGTTCTGACTCTGTATCTGTCATATTTTTCCCTAACACCTTCGTTTTTTGTTTATTTAGCTTAAATCCCGCCACCTGACCAAAATCATGTATCAGTTGTAATACTCTTTTCGTGCTAGACTCTGGCTCCTGCAGTGTCAAAACTAGGTCATCTGCAAAAGCTTTAAGTTTATATTGTTTTGCTCCGACCTGAATCCCCTGCACCAACCGGTCACCTCTGATCAAGTTCAGGAGCACCTCCAAAACTGAAATAAATAACAGAGGGGAAATCGGGCAGCCTTGTCGTGTTCCTTTTTCAATTTTAAATTCTTCTGTTACCACATTGTTGACTATCAATTTAGCTTTTTGTTCTGAATATATTGCATCAATCCCATTTTCAAAACCCCGCCCCACTCCCATTTCTTTTAAGTTTCCCTTCATAAATTTCCAAGAGATGTTGTCGAAGGCCTTCTCCGCGTCTATAAAGATCAGCACTGCTTTAGTGTTTATGTCTGTTTGCAAAAGTTCCAAAATGTCAATAATGTTCCTTGTGTTTGCAAACATGTGTCTACCTGGGAGAAAGCCGGCCTGGTCTTTATGAATTACTTCATTTAAAACTCTTTTAAGTCTGCCTGCTAAAACATCAGCAAATATTTTGTAATCCACATTTAGAAGGGAGATGGGGCGATAGTTCTTGAGTTGTGTTTTTTCAGTTTCTGATTTTGGTATCAATGTGATAAAAGCTTCCTTCCACGATTCCGGCGCCTTCTTTCCCTCCAGGATTTCATTGCTGACCTCCGTCAAGGGTTGAATCAGATAGTCACTCATTGTCTTATAGTACTTGGAGGTCAAGCCGTCTGGTCCCTGAGTAACTCCCTTTAAATGACTTGACATTTTTGATTCAGTTGATTCAGTTTTGTCTGTGAAAGGCTGACAAAGCAGAAGGATACAAAATATTTGGTGTATTATATTGGTTAATGATGGGGTACGCTAATGATGTAGGCATACAAGCTTCAGAACCCTGGGTATGCAAATTATCTTTCTTATTATCTAACTCCTAACTTAATCAAAGGATCCAGAACTCTGGACCCAGCCCTCTTGTAGCCCAGGGGCAACAAAATACCAGCTGTAAATCATTGGCTCTGACCGTCAATCTGTTGGTAACTATTAGCATTTCTTAAGGACAGGAACCTTCCACCGGAGATATACACAAGAAACTGGCCACTCTCTGCTCCTTGCACACCTGTGGCAACTCTTAGGAGCCCATCAAAGCCCTGCTCTCCTTTGCTATGGTGTGTGTGTGGGGGAAGATGACTTTAACTACAATTGACCTATAATACAGTTCCCCAGCTAGATCTGGGGCATGCTTCCCCCAGGTCTATTTTGCAGGTCGGGGAGGAGGATTACATGGTGGGACACGGGCTGCCCCAACCCCCTTTACTTTAGTCCTCCTGCCCACCCTTCCTTCCAGGCTCGCTGGCATTTCTTTCTCTTCTCCATTTTTCTCATGGCAAGCTCAGTTCAGTTAGACACCTTTGCAACTGCGCCATTGCTTGCATTCCCTCCCTTCAAAGAAGCTTCACAACCTTACAGGCTTTCAGGGACCTGCAGAGTCCACATAGTCCACCTCTCCCATCGCAACCAGACCTGGGAACTCTTGTCAGCCTGGTGCCAAGAAGGGTCTCTGGATCGGGCCCCCTGCTTTTTTCTGTCAGACCTGGGAGAGGGAATACTCTTGCTTTTCCTTCCCCTTTAGCCTTCTCATTTCTAAGTTTAGCCATGCTGGGGGCCACTTATATAATTATTCCCCCTCTGTCTGCCAATTAGGCTCTGCTTGTTTGTATGCTGCCTCCTTTGCATGCTGTGTTTTCTCTGTATTTGGTGGGTGACACTTTCCAGGGACGGTTTTAGGGTAGCTTGACCGGTTCAGCTGCACTGAGCACCATGCTGCAGGGGTTGCCACAGCAATGCTGTAGAACGGAGCTCAAGTGCCAAGGGGGCGCTGAATTTTAGCATCTCAGGGCGCCACTGAAATTTGAGAGCTCACAGTCTGCCACTACTCTTTCCACCTTAGACTGCCCCAGCTATAATTCTGCTGCTGGTTCATTTTGAAAACTGTCTTATTTTAATGAATTCTTTTTCATTCTGCAACAATCTGCATAATAAACAATATTTCTACATCAAAATAAAAATGCATGTTTTTTGATATTACTCTCTGGTCTGGCGTCTGAGGACCAATTCCTCCATGCAGGGTGGTCAGAGTGATACATCCTCCCTCCCCGCTCCAACATATGTTGTTGGACTCCAACACCCATCAGCCCCATCCAGTGATCAGGGATGATGAGAGGTGTAATTCAACCCCGATCATCTGGAGGGCTCCCCCTGTATAAAGTGCCCAGTGTAATATCCTCATAGAACAGTGTGACTTCAAGCCAAAGATTTCATTACACGTGTGTTCCAATACACAGGCATACATGTGTGCTTATATGTAATGTGCAGTCAAAGACACATGGCAACAAGCTGCCGCTAACTTGATGTAGAAAGAGAATTTGCTCAGGTATTTGATTAAAACAGATTCAGTTTTGATTGGGGTTGGGAGTTAGTTTTCGTATTGCCCTTGACCTACCTTACAAGGCTGTTGTGAGGATTATATACAATTCCAACTAAGTGCCTGGCATTGTTATTGTTTCCGAAATTTGTAGATGCTTTTTCACCATAAAATGGTTTACAAATCAATAATGAAATGGCACATGTCAAATACTATGGGGTTTCAAACAATAAAAAGCCACAGGTAAGAATGTGAAATTGGTTTGGTACAACTTAGTTAAAGTGCCTCCTGGAATACAGGTATTGTATATACAAATGATAAATACAGTGGTACCTTGGTTCTCAAACTTAATCTGTTCTAGAAGTCCGTTCCAAAACCAAAGCGTTCCAAAGCAAGGCATGCTTTCTCATAGAAAGTAATGCAAAATGGATTAATCCGTTTCAGACTTTTAAAAACAACCCCTAAAACAGCAATTTAACATGATTTTTACTGTCTAACGAGACCATTGATCCATAAAATGAAAGCAATCAACAATGTACTGCAGTCATGCACTCAATCAAATCAGTCAATCAGTAGCTGAACTGTGTTCCACACAATCATAAAACTAAACAAAAAAGCCACAAAAATGCAAAATAAATAGCAAAAATAGACAGATCTCAGCCTAACACTCAAAATGGAAGCATAACACTCAAAACGGAGCACTTTCAGCTTCTGAAAAAGGTTCACAAACTGGAACAGGCACTTTCGGGTTTGCAGTGTTTGGGTTCCAAGTTGTTTGAGAACCAAGGTACCTCTGTACTATATATGTAGCGACAGTGGCCGCACCCCAGGAGTGGCTTCAACTGACCGGTCTCAAACCTTCAGTGAGTTAATGACTTCTCCTGCATGCGAAGACAGGCTGCGGCAGTTTGAGCGGAGAAGACCAATAGTGAGTCCAGCAGTTAAGCAGGCAGTTTCTGCATGTGCTGTAGATGGAAGTAAGGGGCAGCTGAGGCTCATCAACCTGGGAAGGGAGCCCATCTAGGAGAAGGAAAACTATGATCCTAAACCTCTGCTGCCTAGTGGGATATCTTCAGGAGGAGAAAAAACCAAGGAATAAACAAATCTGGAATGGAGTTCCTAAGACGGTTGGATGGCGCCTTGTACGCTTCCTTCCAGCAACTCCTGCAGCCAAGCTGGTGCCAAACATATTGCTCTGCTTTCCTTTGGACCCCATCAGCAAGGCTGAGAGGCAGCCCCGGACCTCAATGGACCCTACTAGACTTGTCCCCAGAGAGGTCACTTTGGTGCTGCTCATGCAGCGGTTTGGCTTCACCTCCAGAGGCACTGTCTTGAGACAGATGGATGCAGACAATGAAGTTGGCTTCCTTTTGAGGAGTTATCAGGAATGCGTATCTACCATTTGGACTCTTTTAGAAGTTTACAGATTGGCAGGGGATCAGATTGGCAGAGACTGAGTGATAGTAATGTGCCTATTGTGAGTCTTTCTTTCTTTCTCCACTTAGTAAACTGGTTAGATCACAGTCGAACGTTTCGGGAGCAAGGAGTGGACGAGAATGAGACACTGCTGCTGAGACGCAAATTCTTCTACTCGGACCAGAATGTGGACTCGAGAGACCCTGTTCAACTAAATCTGCTTTATGTTCAGGTATGCTAGAGATGGAATCAAGAAATCCCTCTCCAGCTCTGCATCAAGCCAAGCCCTACTCTCCTTTCCAGCTATCCCAGCTTCAGAACAGAAAGAAGCCTTTGAGCTACAGTTCAGACATACATGTTTATCACTTGTTCACAGCAACATCCAGGGGTGTGAATACCATGGGGCTGGATCTTCTAATAGGCCAGTAAAGGAATGTTCTTTGTTTCTGTAGAACGGGCCAAATGGAAGGTGTGCTCCACTATATCTTTCTGTCCTTTATGTAATCCATGAAGGGTTAAGTTCATTCTTCCATTTCAGAGCTTCCGAGGAAGCAAATCAGACAATTTTAAGATAAGTTGACTGTTGGCTGGTATAGATAAGTTCTTCAGCTAATAAGGTACCTTTATTTCCACTAGCTGCAAAATAAGATAAGGGGGCCTTTTTGAATCATTTAAATGCTAAATGTTAGGGGGAAGTGTTAAACTAAAGGAATTTTCTAAATCCTGTCTGTTTGTATTCTGAGGGTTTATCCCTGCCGTATTGGACCAACTTTTTTGCCCTCTGTGTTTTGCACATAGGTGCTTTATATTATAATGTCTGTTGGCTATAGACAATTAGACTTGACGACTGCATGGATGTGTGAACATGCTGTCCCAAATCAAGTACAGATAGCATTTCCTCATGCGCTCACACACACACATACCCCGCATATCCTCTCGCATCCCCTGAACCACAAAGCTATTGTTTTTGTTGTTGTTTCCTCTTTATATTTTACAGTGGTACCTTGGGTTACATACGCTTCAGGTTACAAACTCCGCTAACCCAGAAATAGTGCTTCAGGTTAAGAACTTTGCTTCAGGATGAGAACAGAAATCGTGCTCCGGTGGCGTGGTGGCAACAGGAGGCCCCATTAGCTAAAGTGGTGTTTCAGGTTAAGAACAGTTTCAGGTTAAGAACAGACCTCCAGAATGAATTAAGTTCTAAACCTGAGGTACCACTGTATTAAGATGTTACAGTGGGGTATGCAAAGAGAAGAGTGAAAACTCAGTGGGGAACGCGAGTGTGTCAAGCTAGAGTCCATATTTAATAGTACTGCATAGTACTATTTTCCCATGCTTTGGAGCCCCTGGGAAGCTCAACAAACCTGCTGCCCCTGGAACTGGGAGTGGAGAGTGAATGGGACGCGGCTGTGGGCAGCCTGAGGAAGTGCCATCCACCTTGGGCCTGTCTAGAAAAAGCAAGTCTAGACTGAGAGACTAGGGTGATGTCCGCTGTTTCCAGGAACTCTTCTCATTGTGAGATTTTTGTGAGTGAGATGAGAGTTTGTTTGAACCCTGGCTGAGAAACCAGAGGCTGAGAGGGAGCGTGTGCCTGAAGATGATAGAAATGATAGATGATAGATAGATAGATGATAGATAGATAGATAGATAGATAGATAGATAGATAGATAGATAGATACAGTGGTGCCCCGCAAGACGAATGCCTCGCAAGACGAAAAACCCGCAAGACGAAAGGGTTTTTCGGTTTTTGCGACGCTTCGCTAGACGATTTTCCCTATGGGCTTGCATCGCAAGACGAAAGCCCATAGGGAAATCTCGGGGACCTTTTTTTAAATGCTGGCGGTGGGGAGCAAAGCCTTTTCCCCCCCTCCGGACTTCAGAAGAGGTCCAGGAAGGCCGGCGGGGGCGAAAGGCTTTGCTCCCCACCGCCAGCATTTTAAAAGCGGTCCGGGCGCTTCCCGCTATCCCGGACGGCTTTTGAAGGCAGGCAGGGGGGGCAAAGACTTTTGCCCCCCGCCCGCCTTCGGAAGAGGTCCAGGACCTCTTCCCAAGGCGGGCGGGGGGCAAAAGTCTTTGCCCCCCCGCCTGCCTAACCGGGGGCTTTTAAATCGCCCTGGGACTGTCCGGGGCGATTTAAAAGCCCCCGGACGGCTTTTGAAGCCTCCCCCCGCCGCCCGGCATCAGGGCATTGTCCCGATGCCGGGCGGCGGGGCAGGAACGCCTCTCCCCGCCGCCCGGCTTCGGGGCGAGAAAGCCTCCCCCCGCCGCCCGGCATTGGAACGATCTCCCGAAGCCGGGCGGCGGGGCGGGAAAGCCTTCCCCCGCCGCCCGGCTTTGGGGCATCGTCCCGATGCCGGGCGGCGGGGCGAGAAAGCCTCCCCCCGCCGCCTGGCATCGGAACGATGTCCCGAAGCCGGGCGGCGGGGCGGGAAAGCCTTCCCCCGCCGCCCGGCTTCGGGGCATCGTCCCGATGCAGGGCGGCGGGGCAGGAACGCCTCCCCCCGCCGCCCGGCTTCGGGGCATCGTCCCGATGCCGGGCGGCGGGGCGAGAAAGCCTCCCCCCGCCGCCCGGCATCGGAACGATGTCCCGAAGCCCGGCGGCGGGGCGGGAAAGCCTCCCCCCGCCGCCCGGCATCGGAACGATGTCCCGAAGCTAGGCGGCGGGGCGGGAAAGCCTCCCCCCGCCGCCCGGCTTCGGGGCATCGTCCCGATGCCGGGCGGCGGGGCAGGAACGCCTCCCCCCGCCGCCCGGCTTCGGGGCATCGGCCCGATGCCGGGCGGCGGGGCGAGAAAGCCTCCCCCCGCCGCCCGGCATCGGAACGATGTCCCGAAGCCCGGCGGCGGGGCGGGAAAGCCTCCCCCCGCCGCCCGGCTTCGGAACGATGTCCCGAAGCCCGGCGGCGGGGCCGCGAAGCCTGGGTGCGCTGGCAACTCTCCGCAAGGAGCGCTCCCGCTGCTTGCGGAGAGGTCCGCGAAGCCTGTCCTGGACCTCTTCTGAAGGCAGGCGGGGGGCAAAAGTCTTTGTCCCCCCTGCCTGCCTTCCCAGGGGTTTTTTAATCGCCCCGGACAGCGGAGAAGTCCTCCGCTGTCCCGGGCGATTTTAAAATGCCGCCCGCCAGAAGAGGTCGGGGGAAGGCGGTTTCCATAGGAACGCATTAATTGATTTTCAATGCATTCCTATGGAAAACCGTGCATCGCAAGACGAAAAACTCGCAAGACGAAGAGACTTGCGGAACGAATTAATTTCGTCTTGCGAGGCACCACTGTAGATGATAGATTAGATAGATAGATAGATAGATAGATAGATAGATAGATAGATAGATGATATAGAATTTTGTATTAATGCAACATTTTTACATTTTTTGTAATATTTTATTTAAATTGTCTCTTGTAGCTTCAGTTTTTTGTACTCCACTTAGATATATTTTTAATATATTAAATGGTATAGAAATTAAATAATTAATCAAATAATAAAAAATATTCCAGATAACACCTAATGCTCTTCACCTCCATGTCAGTATTTACAAAGCTGTGTACATCTTCTGTTTCCCCAGAAACTACTAAAAAGCTGTATTTAAAACTTGCCACGTGTCTTTCAGTGGTGCATTCAGATGTGAGCCATCAAGTGACATCATCAGATGATGCAATACCAAGCCACAGTGCTTTTGCACAGCCCCTGTTTATTTCAGTGGGGTTTATGTAGCAGAACTTACCAGTAATCAAGAACCATTAGAAGGCGCCTTATTCCAGGACAGACTGTTTGTCCACTGAGGCCAATATCTAGGTCTACCACATTTGCTATGACTGGCGGATCTTTAGCATCCAGGTGTCAGAGGCCAGGAGTCTGCATCCTCTTCAGGTGAAACAAATGCATGACACAGTCTCTTTCTTCACTTGGTTTCCAGGCTCGTGATGATATTCTGAACGGTTCCCATCCAGTGTCGTTTGAGAAAGCGTGTGAATTTGGAGGTTTCCAAGCGCAGATCCAGTTTGGGCCTCATGTTGAGCACAAGCACAAACCTGGATTTTTAGAGTAAGTTGGTCCAACGATCTTTACACATTGGGTTAAACTGTTGTGTGCTGCTTTGATAACTCTTCCAGCCCAGTGGTTTTCAGGCTGTGTTCTGAGAAGACGGGGTAAGATCCCACAAAAACAGATCTGGGCTTTCTTGTTGAGAAAGCAGGCAATGGTATCTAAAGCTCTCGATGAGAATTTCACCAAAGGCCAGCAGTTGCCACTGCTCCTTCACAGTGTGCCCTCTCAGTTTAGACCTATGCACCCAGTAAAGTGAGGTGGTAGAGACCTGTGGTAGTGGAGAGGACCATATCAGTTTAGACTGGAGGCAGGGGATCATCCTTTGGAAGACCTTCTTATGTACACCCGGGAACCCAAGATTGAAGAATACTGATTCAGGGACCTGGTTCCCTCCAGCTGCTTTGGATTACAGCTCCCATCAGCCCCAGCCAGCATAAACCTAAGATGCTGTGCTTGATAGGAATATAGCGATGCTTACTAAGGATTATGGGAGTTGTAGTCCAACAACATCCGGAGGGCAGAAGATTGGTGAAGGCTGCTCTAAGCAGAACACCTTGCGTGGCAAGGACAGAGGAATAGACTAGAACCTTGATCCTTCATGGGCTAATTTCTCTTCTTGCTGGGAATTCCTTGCTGTAGTTTTACTGTTATTTCACCAGTCAGGCTTCTGTGCAGTTGTGTGCAGTTTCTGTAGAAAATATTTCAGTGGAATGGCTGAAAATCTTCCTTCCCACCAAGGGGAACACTGTGGCTCTCAATCCAGCATCTGCAGCAAGGATACTACTGTATTCACAGCAATCTCTGCCAGTGGTGGCATTGGCTGTTGTTTCCTTTAAGAAATGACAGAAAGCACAGAAGGAAAAACCAAAGGGTCTCTTTTGATGAAGCAGGGAGCCTTCATTAGCCATGAGTGGAGGTTTGTCCAGAACAACTTGCCTCTGCCTTTTCCCCCCAATGCAACTATTCAAAGGCTAAAGCAGTGTTTTTGCAGGATCTGTGGGTTGGGTTGTTTTTGTTTTTCTGAAGAAGAAAAACCAAGGTACCAGCAAGTACCCTTTCTTTCTGTAGCTGGCGAATGCTCCTTTGTACACCCAGAGTCTTCCCTAACATGCAAATATGAGTACTTCAACAAACAATATGCAGGGTAGTGATATAATAACAAAATGCATGTGTGTGACCTTGCAAATATGAGGCCTGCCTTAACTCGTAGTGGAGCTCCCGGTACCTAGCAGTGGTCGTGGGCTGTTGCTGCCCTTTTTGATTTTGATTGTTGCGCTTGAACAGCAGAAGAATTCATATGGCTGCTACAGATGTTAAAACACTCTCTCAACACAGGAAGGAACAAAAGATGATGGCATAGATTGTCCTTGAATTTAAATACATTTAAATAATGTAATTGCATAATAATTGAATTTTTGTATCTCTCTGAAGAGAAGTGGTTCCCTTCAGTGGCATAAGCATTCTGCTCAGAGTTCAAATTAAAAAGAGCTGATGGATGATTTCTTGGGGGCGGGGGTGTTCTCTCTGCCCTTTCCCCACTCTGTACAAATGATTTCCTTTTAATTGGATGGAGTCTTTTCTGAAGGCCGATGTTATACTTAACCATCATTTCCAAAGGAACAGAAGGCATTGTGCTTTTCCGCTGAGCCATTTTACCTTAATGAAGGGGTCTCCCTGGGTTTTTCATACATCCCTTACGGGTATGAACAGTAAGTAACGAAGCCTTGAGTTAAGGCAAAGCAACAAGAGACAGTCTCAAGAAGGGTCCCTTTCACAGCTTTCTTACCAGTCATTTGTGGACAGTGAACATCTACAGCAAGGGCTGCTTCATACACACCCATGGTTTGCCAACCAAGTGTACACACAACATAGACCAATTGCAGCTCCCTGATTGTTGTATCTGTGAGATACATACATTTGCTTTCCAAGATCCATTTGTTGCTCTCATAAGAGCCTGAGAAGGGCCTAACAGTAGAATTTGAGCAAAGGCCCAACTAGTCCAGCATCCTGTTCTCATAGTGGCCAGCCAAATGGCAAGCAGCCCCCAAGCTCCTTTGTGATTTCCAGAGACTGGTATTCAGAGGTAGAACATAGCCATCGTGGCTAGTAGCCATTAAAAGCTTTGTCCTTCTTCATGAATTTGTCTAACCCCATTTTGAAGACATCCAAGATGGTGGCCATCACTGAATCTTTTGACTGAATTCCATAGTCTGGCTTTTGTCTGTCTAGAATTTCCCAGCATTCAGCTTCTCTAGATGGCTGCATTAGGTCTAATGTTATGAAAGAGGAGGAAGAACCTCTGTCCATCCACCATCTCCCATGCCATGCATTATTTTGTACACCTCTGTCTTGTCCCCTCTCACTCGCCTCTTTGGTAAACAAACACTGAAACCTTTCAACATATTCACACTTTGTATATTGCCATGCTTTTGTGCAGCTGCCATTCACATGAATGGGGCTCGCAGATTAAACCACATTGGTGAATTTTACCCTGTGTTAATTGATAGAAAGGGGGCACTATTTAGGTTTTCCTCATACAGGTACATTAATTATGAAACCAGTGGTGACGGTATCTACCTATTGGATATATGCGCAATGACACACCCAGAGTTGTTGCTTGCTGGGAACTGCTAACCACTTCCCCCTCTGGTGAGCAGCATAATTGCAGCCTCTTGGGGAAAAACCTTCTAGATCTGCCCTGACTCCACACACTCAGACTCTCTGACTTTTGGCTTCTTCTCTGACTTTGCCTCCTGGTTGTCCTCAGATCCTGATTGCCTTTTGGTCCTGACTGCCTCTCTGACTCTCCCCAAACCACTTGCCAGAACCCAGCCCTGGCACTGCTGAGTCATTTTAAAGTACTAGTGTTATTAAAATAACTTGGCCATATGCATTACTGTAATAGACATCTTCTCCCATACAAACATACCTCTGCTTTTAAATTGGCATCACGGGTCCTCCTCTTCATCCCATTGTTGCATGAAATCAGATGGGCCGGGTACAAGAGACAGGTCCTTTTAAGTGGTGGCCCCAAAACTGCAGAGTGCCCTCCCTGTAGCAGTCTGCCAGGTTCCCTCTGTGAAATAGCCATCATAGAAATTCACTGTCTTTGAATGGTGGATTATAAATATTTGAAATAATTAATGAATAGTTAATTAAAGACAAAAACTCTTAAGAAAGCTGCAGCTGGAGCCCATCACCTCCCACCCTTTCAGTAATTATTATTAAGCCTGCAAAGAGAATCTAGTTTTGCCTTGAGCACTGAAGTGTCTTGAACCAGCCTGCCATTGACTTGCTGCCAAATTTCATCAGTACCAGAGTTCTGGCTGAATTTTGTTCTTCATCAATACTGCTATTCCAAGCCTGGAGTTGAAATCTACCATGTGATACATGAGGAGGTCCTCCGTGTTTCTAGTGCTTAAAACCTGTGATAGAAAACACGGTCTGCTTGGAATTCTAATAATAGAGGGGTGGAGAATGAATTATCCACGTGCTCAGAGACCCTTTCATTATCACAGAGGTCCTGTGGCTAAGCTGTAGTTCAGATGGTGGAACTGAGGCCAAGGGCACATTCCACCAGGAAACAGTGTGTTCTCACTCATGCACTTCAGGTACACACACATGGGCAAGGCAGATTTCTGGATGCAGCACCACGGATAGCTCCAACTGAGCAACAAAGCCTGGAGGTTAACTGAAGCCTGTGGAGTCTCCTTCCTCCAGTCCATTTTCCCAAGCTCCACCCACTTGGTCTAAAGACTGGATCTTACAGGACTGACCCCAGGCCTGAAGATGAGCTCCTTTATATGACCTCTGCACTGATGGGAAGGTATGGGAGGCATGTGACTCTAGTGGGTTGAGTTCAAAGGGCAGCATTTGCAAAGATCCTGTCTCAGACTCTGCACGCTCTGGGTTGCCAGCCTCAGCCTCCAAAGCACTGGCCTCAGGCACTGTTGGGTATGAACCACCAGCATCAGAAGCCCTACCCAATTCCATAACTGGTGATGGAGCAGCCCCAGACTTGGCCAACTCTGCCACATCTGATTCTTGAGTTCAAGGCAGGGCCACGACACCATCCTGTCGCACAGCTCTGCTTCATTTTCACGGGACTTGTGCAGGCTTATAAGTGGAAGGAAGATGTACTTTGCATGTTTGACCTCAAGCACTGCCGTGCTTTAGTGAAGACCTGCCTCTGAAATTCAGCAGTTTAAGAATTCTGGTCAAATGTTGATGGAAATCCTAGCAATCATGCCGAAATATGTACATCCATCCAGTGAATTTGCTGTCCTGTTTTGGTCTTAATTGTGAAGTTTCTAATGCAACAGCCCATAAACAGGAAAAGTACCTGAGAGAGCACCTTCCCCGTTGCCAGCTGACCTCCTTGTTATGATCAGCAGGAGATGCCTTGCTCAGGAATCCATCCTTAGCGGAAGCTAGGCACATAATATCACAAGACAGGGCCTTCTTGGTAGTGACACCCCACTTATGGATGTCCTCCCAGAGGATATTCTATATGCCTCCACAGCGGATACATTTACATGCCAATTGAAAACATTTTGTTTATCCAGGCATTTGGTTCATAATTTCTTTGGGGTGTGGTCCCTTTAGGTATCTACACTGCCGCTAGTGTATTTTAATGTAGTATAACAGTTTTTCTTTAGACAGTTGTTTTAGTGATTTATTATATGAAGGTGCCCTGTGCTCCATACTGGAGGAGGAGACTTTTAATGACTAAACAAGTGAATAAAATTGTTTTTAAAATGGTATGAAAACAATACTAAAAAACAAAAGTTGCATTGGGAAAAATGAAGTATGTTACATGGATCTCGAAATAACAATACTCGTTCAGGTTCTTTGACATTTTCTAATTGCTGTACTTCAGCTTCCCCCGGGAACCTCAAGGGGGAGGGGGCCACCTACGCAATTAAATAATAATGATGATATTGAGGCCATGAGAGAACAGAATCTGCTGAAACTCCAATGGGCAGGTGGATTTTCAGTGCCTCATGGCACTGGAACAGAATGGATCTGAATCCTTCCTGTGGGCTCCTCGCGCATGGCTGACTTGGTGGTGGCGACTTTGAGAGGTGTCAGGTGCCCACCGAGGAGCTGGGTGGGTGAGCTCCCTATTGGCTGCTTGCTCTCCTCCCCAACTCGGTTAGGTTTCTGAGGTGGATTCCCCTGAATGGCTGCCTCTGAAGGGGAGGGGAGGAGGAACCAATCAGGAAAGAGGGAGGCTGCCAAGGAGTCTAGGAGCCATATTAACAAATGGTTGACGTCCACTTCACTTGAAAATGAGGCAGAGGCGGTTGTCTCTTCATTAAACTGTGGCTCTTTGTTTTTTCCAGCCTAAAAGAATTCCTTCCGAAAGAATACATCAAGCAAAGAGGAGCTGAAAAGAGGATATTTCAGGTGATTAAGAATGCTTTATATAGATATGTGGTATTTCTCTTTTGCTTTCATAACCCTGTGTGTTCTCTTTGGCAATAAACTAGCACCAACTCAAGTGTAAAAGAAGCAGACGGCTTTTCCCCCTTTGGCAAACTTGCTCTCCTAATTCAGATTTTGTGTGTGGTTGGAAGATTTCCTTGCTTTTTATAGTGTGTTCTTCAAGAAATGAGCATGTTTTAGCAGTTCTCAGTTGTAATGTGGAATGCAAAAAGCAGAGCGTTTGAAGGGGGAAAAGATGGTTATGTAAGGGTTTTTGTGGTCCTTTTGTCCACATAGCCCCCTCGGTCATTGCCCACTCGCTGAACCCTACGTGCTGCTTCTTGTCTTCTCTCCTAATGAGGTCTGTGGGCTCGTTGAGGACCTTCAGGTGGTAGGGCTCAGAAGGCGCTCGTTCAAATAGTAAACTTCTGTAATAGGTGGTGGTGGGGCAGATCTGGCTAGCAAAGCCCTAATTTGCCAGTGTCAAGGGGCATTTTAGTTCCAAAGGGGGCTTAGATCTTAGAACTTCTTTCTGTGAAGCTCCACTGGGAATGACCCTGGATGGAGAAACGGGAGTTAGAACTGTCCAAAAAGGAATGGCAGCAACCCAAGTGGCTTGACTACTATAGACCCTTTCTGCAAATCTAGGCATACATTTCTGAGAGACCCAGAGCAGAAAGGGGGAAAAGATGCAATAACTGTATAAATCAACATTGACATATATATTGGGAAGAGCTGTAGCTCTGCAGTAGAACACCAGCTTTGCATTCAGAGGGTCCCAGCTTCAGTCTTCAATGACATATCCAGATACAGCTGCAGGGGGGGCGGGACCAGGACCCAGGAGAGATGCTGCCAGTCAGTGTAGCCAATACCTGAGCTAGATGGACACAACAGTCCGACTCAGTGTAAGCCAGCTTCCTAATGTTCCTGTATCCTTTTTCTGCTTTTCAATCGGCACAGACATCACCCACCTTTGGTTAGTGACATCCAGGAAGATGCCAGTGTCAGTTTAATTTATTGCAGCCTGTTTTGGAAAGAGCCGACAGCAGAAAATGAGCGCGATCCTGCTAGCGTGAGAAAATGTCATTGCACATGCTAATATCTCAGCATTGGAATGTCACGGGAATCCCAGAGAGTAATGCAGGCTGACACACACACACACACACACACACACACACACACACACTCTTTCACAGATTACGGCTGTGCTTTTGGAAAGAAAAGGGCAGTTCAGTGGAAACAGCTGGGCTCCCCCCCCCCAATTGTTTCATTTCTGTTAGAATAAAAACAGCAAATATTTCTGCCGGATCTTTCTCTCTGACATTGGTAGGAGAAGGAAAGGGGTTTGAGGGTGTTATAGGAATTGTGGGCTTGCAGGCAGAAGATCTTCCAGAAATGTGGGTAGAGCAAAACCGACACTTGGAACAGAGAGACGCAAGTGGGGAGTCCAGTCAGGTGAGTTTAAATTGTGCAGAAGTGGGGAGGCTTAGAGGTAAAGGTGGAATGGGGATTGTGAGTTTGACTGAGGGATAGGAAGAGATTCCCCCTCGAGGGGCAGGGAAGGTTTGGTCCAGCCTTCAGTGGAGCTGAATTGTAGGAATGGCTGGTTTGCCATCATGGTGGAAGCAGTAAGGCTGCATCTAATAAATCGGAAGGTGTTGCATAGTTTTTCTTGTCCCTCTTTGGGCCAGCCCTGCCATAAGGCAGAATGAGGCAAGTGCCTCAGGCAGCTGGCTTCGAGTGTTGTGAAATTAAATTGACATTTGACTTACGGTGTTTGCATTTTTACTCCCAGGAGGTGGTGTTTTGTGGGGTTTTCTGCTTCAGGTGCCAAAATAGCAGCCAGCTTTCAGTATGATGGTAGGGAAATGTGCTGTTCTGCCTCTGGCTACAAAATGACTTGGGCTGGGCCATTCGGTTTGCTATTGGAAGCTGGGCAGGTGGAATTATTTTTTCCATTTTGTATAAAACCCCAGCCAGCCCTGATCTCTTGGGGGACAGAGGAGGCTACAGATTGCAAATGAATAAATAAAAATGTCAAGAGGTTGGGTATTCCCATGGATGATCGTTGTTTTGACTCCTTTCTGTTTCAGAACCTTTGGACGAAGGCTAAGAGGCCATCATGGCTTAACAACAAAAGTGCATGTGACTTATTTTTCCTCATAGTTTTTTTTATGATAACAAAAATCAATTGGCGGCTCTTTGCAGGAACACAAAAACTGCGGGGAGATGACAGAAATCGAAGCTAAAGTGAAATACGTGAAGTTGGCTCGGTCTCTGAGGACGTACGGAGTGTCTTTTTTCCTTGTTAAGGTAGGAGGGGCTTGTTTTCAATTCAGTTTTCATTGCTTATAATGAACGGCTTACCCATACAAGAAGCTGGTGCATGATTTTTCCCAAGTCAGAAGACTTATGGTTCCCTGTAAGATGTAAGAATTAATGAAGATTAATGAATTGGTAGGATTGTCATTGAAGCAGGTGAGAATGCGTTTGTGTGTGTGTTTAAAAAATGAATTGTTTTTTGCAAAGAAGTTAAAATAAATCATGGCGGTGGTCCTTAAACATTGTGGTATTTTATTTTTTTATTAAATATTTTTGGGGTATGGCCAGGTTCAGCTCAAAGCTCATGGGCTGTTTCTGAGCCACTCATATGTTCTCAACCAGATCTACCTTTAAGGTGTGATTTGAGGATAAAAGCAGGGTGGGAATGAGGATGCTGCATGCTGTCCTGAGCTCATTAGAGGAAGAATATGATTATTTTAAAAGTACTCAACATATAAATTAACTGACAGCCAGGGGTTCCTTTGGAGCTTCAACAGCAGCTGCTGACATTGCTTTTTAATTTTTATTTATTTAAACAAGAACATATACTTCAATAACATACAACAATAAAGAAATGAAGAAAAGCAATACAGCTGAATGAAAATTAAACAAACACACACACGCGTATGAATTTGGACCGTTTCATTCACATTCCCTGAAAAAACCTACCCTATTCTTGCTGGGGGTGAGTGGTAACATTTTTTAAAAATATGTGTTTTATTTACAAATATTAGGATATATTCTCCCTTAAAGCCAAAAAGTCACTAGGAATTTCAAATAGCAGCATATTTCACAGGAGGCATTTGAACATTGTTCGCCATGTTCTTTCAAACCAGCCTGGCAAGGGAAGATTTATACACAAAGAAGAGAGCGGCTCTTGCAGGATGCTCGGTATTGTGACTTAATTAAGTGATGCTTCTTTCAAATACTCAGATTTCTTAGAGGTTCTAAAGAGAGGTGGCTTCAGGCCAGCAGCATCCCAGGCAGTAGGAACACAACCATTTGGATAATTACTTGTCTGCAGTGACATGCTGGGGTGTGTTAAATTAAAAACGACTATTAAATTCCTTAGACTTGTTCTAGTACTGACGAAAGCAATTTGTCATTCAGTTGTTTCAGTAGCCGTGCTGCGCGTTGTATAGCTGTGATAAATGTGTGAAGGAAGGCCATGGCAGTATCTGGGGCTTGAGTTACTGAAGCGCAGTCCAGCCCCTTGGGAGCGCAGGGATCTGCTGCTTCTGCACCCCTGATAGGTGGCCACCCCACCCTTGTTTAAAAGACTCTAGCCAAGGAGAGCCCGCCTCCTTCCAAGACTGACTCTTCCACCGTCCAATACCACGGAAGGAGAGCTTCCAGCTGCCCCGCCCCCTTAGAACACAAGAAGAGCCTGCTGGATTGGGCCAAAGGCCCAAAGAGTCCAGCCTCCGGGTCTCACAGGGGCCAGTCAAATCATCATCATCATCATCATCATAATTTATTATTTATACCCCACCCATCTGGCTGAGTTTCCCCAGCCACTCTGGGCGGCTCCCAATCAAGTGTTAAAAACAATACAGCATTAAATAATAAAAACTTCCCTAAACAGGGCTGCCTTCAGATGTCTTTTAAAGACACGATAGCTGCTTATTTCCTTCACATCTGAAGGGAGGGCGTTCCACAGGGCGGGCGCCACTACCGAGAAGGCCCTCTGCCTGGTTCCCTGTAACTTGGCTTCTCGCAGGGAGGGAACCACCAAAAGGCCCTCAGAGCTGGACCTCAGTGTCCGGGCTGAACAATGGGGGTGGAGACGCTCCTTCAGGTCTAATGGACCGAAGCCATTTAGGGCTTTCAAGGTCAGCACCAACACTTTGAATTGTGCTCAGAAACAGACTGCGAGCCAATGCAGATCTCTCAGGACCAGTGTTATGTGGCCACTCCCAGTCACCAGTCTAGCTGCCGCATTCTGGATTAATCAGTGAGACCTACAAGCAGGACCTCCCCCCTCCAGCAGTTTCCAGCAACTGCCACTCAGAAGAACGCTGTCTCTGACCACGGAGGCACACCAGAGCCATCATGGCTAGTAGCCACTGGTAGCCTTCCCTGCCTCTGGGAGGCTGGTGCAGGAGAGGGGCTGTGTGTAACACTGTGGGAGGAGTTTCTGTCTAATTGGTGCTGCCAACAGGGCTGTGACTCTTAGGGAAACTGAGGCAGACAATTAACTTGATCCTTTGCTCCAGTGTGGGATTTACTTTCTGTATAAGCTAAAAATTAAAGGGGAAAAATACTGGATGTACATTTCCAAAAAACAAATAAAATAAAACCTACATACAGCAACAGTGTTTTGTGTTTGTAGGCTCCTATGATGTAAGTAATGGGCCCCGCCTGCTAGCCTGCTCCCTAAAATACCACTGGTTTGCTCCTTTCTGTATATAGGATGCTTACATTCTGCATGGACAGGTTGCATGGCCACATGGGCAAATGGCTTTAGATTCTTATTAGGTCCATCAGTTACCATACAGCATATATTCAGCACAAAAAAGCAGCAACAATTTGTTGTTGACAAAGGACAGCTGGACATGTAAAGGGCCTCATTACCTTCAGGAGCTGAGGGCCTCATCAAACCTAAATCCGGCCCTGCTAGGCTCATTTGTGCCTTGAACATCTAGTTGAAACTGACTAGACTTCCTTGTTGTTTTTGCTACTGCCAGGAGATGTAGTGTTGCGACATTTAAAATATTGAATGTTGTTCTTTTTTTGCTGCTACATTTCCTGTATTTTATTGTCATTATTAAGAAGTTATTCCTGTAGTTGTTGATTTTTATGATTTCTCAAACATCGTAAGCCACTGTGAGCATAATTCTTTGCAGAGAGGCAGCATGCCGTGACGATGGTGAACAGCTTAAGCTGTTGGTTAGTTCTTCTGAGTGTTTGTTGGTTTGTTTATTTTTAACTTATTTCACAGAAATTATATGCTGCTGACTCAAATAAAAGACCCCTAAGCGGTTTGCAAAAGACAATGTAGAACATTAATTTTTTTAAAAAACACACACACAAATGAAAGCAGACATTAAAACTGAGTTGCATTTATGAAATAGAGAATGGAATTTGTAATTTTAAAACAGGGATACATACTAACAGCACATGCAAACTGCAGGCTTAGATTGGTATGTTTATTTCGCCTACCAAAAGCTCACTCCACAGGTTCCCTCCCCCCCCCCATTCTGAATGGAGACTTGTATCAGCTGGTCAGTTCTTCATCCATTCTTCCTTCGCAGGAGAAAATGAAGGGGAAGAACAAGTTGGTCCCTCGTCTGCTGGGCATCACGAAGGAGTCAGTGATGCGTGTGGATGAAAAGACCAAGGAGGTCCTCCAGGAGTGGCCGCTGACCACTGTCAAGCGCTGGGCGGCCTCACCAAAAAGCTTCACTCTGGTAATCGCTTTGTGAGGGAGAAGTGAGATGGGTGGGAGGAGTTGCCTCATTGTGGTGACTAAGTTTCTACCCTGATGGTCAGTCTCCTCTCAACAGAGGCCTTGAGGCCTCCAGGAAGGATGTGGAACTGTGGTCATCCAGGTGTTGTTGGACTCCAACGAATTTAGATTACTTTAACGTGTTATATGTGGGGCTGCCTCCGAAGACAGTTCAGAAACTTCAACTGGTGCAGAATTCAGCGCCCACTGGTGTCACTGAAGCAACAAGGCCAATACTGTCCCAGTTTTTCAAACCCATTTGGCTAGTGATAGCCAGCTTAGACCAATGTCAAGAACACCCACAGACCAACTCTTTCTAAAAAGTCCTGTTACATCATTCTGATGCCAATTCCTGCCTTCATCTCTCCCTCCCTTGCAGTGTCACCTGAAGCAGGACACTCCCAGGGGTCTACTCCCGGGAGTCTTTGGCACAAGGGTCTTCCCTGTCATCAGCTACTTGGTCCTTTTAACTGGAGACACTTCCAGGGATTGGACATGGGACCTTCTGCATGCAGAGCAGGTGTTCTTCTGCCCAAAAAGCTGTGGCCCCTTCCCACACCCTACTAGATGGGAACCTGATGTGCTTGGTATTGAGCCCCCAATAGAAAAATAAAATTACAACCTGGTCTGATTGCGCCAAGTTCATGAAAACAGAGTTGGCAGTTACTCTGGAGGACCTTGTTCTGCCTCCATTGCCCATCTTCAGGCCTTTACACTCTGCTTCTGTTTATCATCAGTAGAATGGTACTAATAGAGAAGTGGGACGTGGGTGGCTCTGGGGTCTAAACCACTGAGCCTCTTGGGGTTGCTAATCAGAAGGTCAGCAGTATGAATCTGTACAATGGTGGTGAGCTCCCATTGCTCTGTCCCAGCTTCTGCCAACCCAGCAGTTCGAAAGCATGCCAATGCAGGTAGATAAATGACCCAGAAAGATGTCTGTGGGCAAATGCCAGCTCCCTCAGTCTGAAGTGAGATGAGCGCCGCACCCCATAGTCACCTTTGGCTGGACTTGACTGTCCAGGGGTCATTTACCTTTACCATTTTACCTTACTAATGGCAAATTACTTTAGAAATAATAAATGTCTCATTTCCTTAGGATTTTGGGGAGTATCAAGAAAGTTACTACTCGGTGCAAACCACTGAAGGGGAGCAGATCTCTCAACTAATTGCAGGTTACATTGATATCATCCTCAAGAAGGTAAATGCTCTGATGACCGTCGGGAAAGAAACTATGTCATGCGGTTTTGTTGAAAGATTTCTGGGTGTGAAGCTGGGTCAGTGGTATCAGCTGGGTTTTATGTATTTATTTACACTAATGCATGGGAAGGCAAACTCTCAATACTTTGCTGAGTGGGAGAGAAGCTGCCAGATTTGCCTGGGGATGGAAAGTTAGGGCCTGATACAGCCAAAATATCATTTCCCCCCCTCCTAACACTCCCATGGGTTCCAGTAAGTGATGGAGCTTCCAGGGCCCGGCCAGTGGACAGAGATCTGGGGCTCCACACAGCTCAGGGGTTCCCCAAACAGCCCAGAAACACCATGGCTGAGGCACTGTTATTTTTCTTGAAATGCTGGCTTTGCACTTCAATGATGATGATAATAATAATAATAATAATAATAATAATAATAATAATAATAATTCTAGACTTGCATTGACTCTCCATAGCACAGAGCAATAATAATAATAATAATAATAATAATAATAATAATAATAATAATAATAATAATTCTAGACTTGCATTGACTCTCCATAGCACAGAGCTTTGTGTGTTCTGTGTGCCAGTCCAGCGCCACTTCCTAAGATGTCCAGGAAGTTGGTATGCACTGCTGGAGTGGGGACGGAGCTTTTATTCCACAGCATTTAAAGAAAAATTAAAACCTCCTCAGCCCCCACATACAATAAAATAAGGTAAACAGCACAAGCCCTCCTGAGCTCACATACCCCCTGCCCTTTTCCAGGTAGGGAGAAGGATAGAGTTGGCCAGAGGGGCGGCTGAGATGGAACATACCTGGCCTGAAGACGCCATCAAACTTGGCAGCGCTCACACGAAGCGTCTATGTTATAGTCAGGCGCTCCACCTCTTCCTGGCTCTCTGGCTTCCCCTAAGAGAGTCTGTGGGCAAAGTGACTCTCAGAGTCACATAGTGTGGAGTCTGCAGCCAAGGGTAGATTCCAGTGTTTCAGGACAAGCAACTCTTAGCTTGTAAAATAGGCTGCATGTACAAAGAGGAGGTGATGGCTGAAGTTCTTTCTGGTGTCTCCTGTTCTGCAGAAGCAAAGTAAGGACCGTTTTGGACTGGAGGGGGATGAGGAATCCACAATGTTGGAAGAATCCGTATCGCCTAAAAAGTATGTTGTTCTGCATAACATAATTGCAAATTAAAATCTTTAATTTTGCTGTGTTGAATTACATAACCTCTGTCCTGTAACTGCCCCAGGCTGTGTAAATGTGTCAGCCAACAAGGAGCAGCCATTGGTTGTGGAGCTTTTCCCTCTATTGCATTGCCCCAGTTAACGCAAAACCAAGCAAAAACCCTTTACTGAGATGGTTCCATGGAAATTTGGAATTCCTTGGGAAATTAACAAGAATTCTTAGAGACCTTAGAAGGTCATTAGTGGCAGGCAGGCAAAGCACCCTCAAAAGAGGCAGGCGGATGAAATATTTGGGGTACCACTTTTTATTTGCTTAGTTTAAAAATGAAAACAAAAAGTGGGATGCTGTCAATCTTCCCTTCAGTGTGTAGCTGAGCTAGAAAAGTACAACACAAGGAATGCACTTTTATTTATAAAAGTATTTGCATACCTTAATTTAAAAATCAGCATGGTTAATAATAATTATTATTTAATAATTATTTCTACCCTACCCATTTGACTGGGTTTCCCCAGCCACTCTGGGCGGTTTTTCAACAGGACATTAAAAACAGAATAAAACTTCAAACATTAAAAACTTCCCTAAACAGAGATGCCTTCAGATGTCTTATAAAAGTTGGATAGTTGTTTATTTCCTTGACATCTGACTGGAGGGCATTCCACAGGAAGGGCACCACTGTTGAGAAGGCCCTCTGCCTGGTTCCCTGTAACCTCACTTCTTGCAGTGAGGGAACCACCAGAAGTCCCTCGGAGCTGGACCTCATTGTCTAGGCTTGACGGTGGTCACAACAATTTTGCATAAACCATATGATGAAAACCATATGAACAAGTTAAAATCAGAAATCAGCTAAGTGTTGTGGAAAGACATATTCCAAATTGTCTGCACAGGCCTGGCAGAATAGAAGAATTTTCAGCAGGCATTTAAAAGTTGGCACAGAAGTCACCTGCTGAATCTCTCTTGGCAGGGCATTCCACAAGGCTTGGCCCATGGCACTGAAGGCTCAGTTTCTTGTTGTTGTCAGATGAGCCTTGCCGGTGACATTCCTGCAAATGATATTAGTGATCTGGCTGGGATAAAGGTTTGGGTGGTCCCTGAGGTACCCTGGACCTAAGTTGTTCAGGCTTTGTAAATTAAAGCAGGGACCTTGAACATGGCATGGTAGTAGATGGGCAGCCAGTGCAAGTGCTTAAACAATTGGGTCACAGGCTCTCCACCAGATGCCCCCATCAACAGTTTGGTCACTGCTTCTGCACCGGCTGGAACTTCCAAAGAGGCCCAAATCTTCATCATTGACTGGGGTGGGGAACTTCAGGCCCCTGAGGTCAATGTTGCCCTCCAGGCATCTTGGTTGAGACCCTCAGGCTTCTCCCTAGGCCCTGTCCCTCCCTGGCCCTGCTGTGCATCCTTCTCAAGTGCTTTTGCTGGGCTGGAATGGAGATGCCTCTTGCTTGCTTGGAAAGAGGTGTGTATGTGTAGTATGTGTAGTACTTCCGGCTTTTGATTGCTGGAATGTGGTGTACCCCACGCAATCTGGCTGGAAACTCTGGGTTCAGCACCCCATTAAACCACAAAGGTTTTCAGTCTAACCTGCTTCACAGGATTGTTGCAAGGAAAAAAGGGCAAGAGAACGGTTTTTCTGCCTTGAGCTTCTTGGAGCAAGGTAAAAACAAACCGGGGGGAAATCCACAACTTTTTGCAGTTGCATCTCATGCTTTCCTTTGCAGATCGACAATCTTGCAGCAGCAGTTCAACCGAACAGGGAAAGTAGAGCATGGCTCTGTCGCCCTGCCAGCTGTCATGCGTTCAGGTTCCACAGGGCCAGAGACCTTCAACGTTGGCAGCATGCCTTCTCCGCAGCAGCAGGTGACCGTTGGCCAGATGCACAGAGGGCACATGCCTCCCTTGGTAAGCAACCCTCTGGCCTTTTGTTATTCTCCCCACCAACACGTAACCTCTTCCTGGTTTTTACCTGGGGCTTTCACCCTTCTGAAGATGCTCTTTCAGAGCTTCAAGACACAAAGGGGGGGGCAGTGATGCCACAGGCAGAAGGGTGCTCGGAGCACAGGAACCAGCCTCATAAGAGGCCAGGCCATCCATTGGTCCATCTGGCTAGTTCCATGGCTTGAGCTGTGCCTCAGTTGGGGATACTGGCTGTAGAATGTCCTGTAAAGATCGACTGTGATTTGGGAGCAGAGGAGTTAAAACTCTGAACAGCCTGATTTTCCCACCCTATTACTCGCTTCTTCCAAGGACACATCCCTGTCATGTCATGCTTCCGGCAGCTAAGGAGCTGAAGACAGAACTGTAAAGGAACAGACTTATAAGTTCACAGCTTCTTACTGCCACTGTCAGCCAAGGATCATTATTCCCGGCTGAGAGGTACATTGAAGCATCAGGATGTTTCGTCTGTTTAGTTTTCCCTCAGTAAAACCTTTTAATGCACATGCCAATCAGCAATTGAAAGCATTTGCTGATGAACCTGGTGTGGTGTCAGGACTCTGGGAGGATTCCGGTCACTTATCCCAGAAGAGATTCAAAGCTGAGTTTGTGTCCTTCATCTGTGAACAATCATCAGGCTCATCCATCACAACAGCCTTTGTACTGGAAGGTGGCGAACCACCTCAGCTTTCCCCAGATTTATTCAGAAAGAGGAAAAGGTCAAGCCAGCAGTGGGGAGCCTTGGACCCCTGTGCCAAACCTGCCCCCGGGGTCACAACCCTCACCAGCCCTGCTTCTGCCTGAGTGGGATGTGACTGTCTCTAACCGAGGCGGCTTTAGATGTGACCCAATGAATAGTGCTGGTGGTGACAGGCCGCTCCCACCCACCTGCCCACCCTGATGCAGATATTATCTCTTGCTCTAACAGTTGTTGACAGATTTAGTTGTGGTAGAATCCCCGGCGAAAATAACCTCACTTGACTCTTCCTCCTTGAACTGCCCAGCACGGATTCCTCAGAGCACGCTCGGCTGATCTTTGTTGCTCTTGATTATTTGACCTCATTATGTTTGCTGCGCACTCCTCATCTTTGGGGATGAGGTGTCTTTTTCTGAAAATCTCTCCCAAGAGCTGCCTGTGAGCTGCCCCTGGCACCTTTCTTCCTCCACCTTCTTCCTCCCTAGACCTCTGCCCAGCAGGCCCTGATGGGAACCATCAACACCAGCATGCATGCGGTTCAGCAGGCCCAGGCCGACCTGACCGAAGTGGACAGCCTCCCGCCGTTAGGAAACGACATGGTAAGTCCGGGGCCAGTTAAGCAGAGCAAAGTCGTTGCTTCAGGCGGCAGGTGTGGAGGAGGGGAAGGGGGACAACACGCATCTGCCATTCCCCTCTGTTGCAGATTGAAGTTGTCTTTTCACATGGTAGGTGATGCGCCCCAAAAACTAACCTGCAGTGGAGGACGCCATCTCATCCCATTGCCAGTACTGAAAGGCCAACCTCATTCTGAACATGAAATTGAGGGGTGTCGGGTGGGTCTCTTCTTACCCTTTGCCTCAGACAGCAAAATGTCTTGGGCTGGCCAAGCAGAAACCTAATGGAGGTGGGCTGTGTGATAGTTTGCTGATTTCCCCACGCATCCAGATGCCTGTGCTGCATTTTGGCAGGACTTTCAAGAAAATGTTCTTTCGCCGTTATGCAAAGCGGTGTTAAATCTGGCAATTCGCAGCATGCAGTTGGGTGCCCCTCCCTGTAGGAAACAACCAGATTCATCAGTCTGTGAACAAGCCCTTTGTCAGCTCTTGTTACAGTCTCACTGGCGCTGAAGTCATAGATCTGCTCCATCCTGATCTGTGTAGATTTTCTGACAGAATCCACACAAATGGTCCAGACAGAGCTTCCCCTAAGATACAATACTTTTCATGGCACTTTCCTGTAAAATAAACATTTTTCCTGTAAAATACATACTGTTACTGTTTTGCATACCTTGAATCTGGAGAAATGCATCATCAATTGTGTTTGTTCTGTGAGCTACTTTGGACTACCGAATCCAGTCTATACACTACAAAAGCAGACTGAACAAATTCCTACCCAATCCCTGCCTCTGACTTGAGCCTACTCACTTTCACTGTCTCACGGGTGCTTCTTGCAGGTGGCTATGCATGTTGAAGCTGACCTTTTCTGTTGCTTTCTAGGCTTCCAGAGTTTGGGTTCAGAACAAAGTGGATGAATCCAAACATGAAATACACTCTCAGGTTGACGCCATCACTGCAGGAACAGCTTCTGTTGTGAACCTTACGGCGGGTGAGTTGGTAGTCGCTGGTGTGCAGGTACCTCTGCAGCGTCATGCTGGCTTATGGGTCATTCAAGAGCCTTCCCTTCTGCAGATGGCTGCAGACCTTCATGCAGGAGAAATGGGGAACTATGGGTGGATTCAGATGGCAATGCTAAAACATCATTTGGAACTGTACAAAGAAGCCTAAGGAATGTAGGAAGCTGCCTTAGAGCAGGTCAGACAATTAGTCCAGATTGTTCATTTGTTATTTACTCTGACTGGCTGCAGCTCTCCAGGGTCACAGGTAGAAAAGAATCTTTCTCATCGCAGATTTGGAGAAAGTGGAGAAGGAAAAGTTTTTCTCCCTGTCTCGTAACACTAGAATGTATGGTCTTCCAATGATGCTGAACATTGGATTATTCATGCAGCACATAGTTTAAAAAATATAAAATATTTTCTTGATTTACAAAAATATGTACGTGCATTGACTCTCTTTCAGGTTGTAGAGTCTTTTCTACAGATGAGTTCCATTTGATGTGAGACATTAGTGTTGTGTACAGTATAAGGTGGGGGAGGGAGTGGTAAAGCTTATATTCTTTTACTTAGTGTGTGCATTTTGTGTCAGTGTCATGTGGGTAAGTTCTCTTTCTTTTCATTTATTATTTTCCTTGGCAGTGAGGGGTGGGGCTGGCCATGGTTGGTTGTCTTTAGTTGACTGCAGCGAGAGTTGTTTGCATGTGGGGGGATTGTTGGGTCAGGTTAGCCATGTTAATTTGTATGCTTTCAGTGGGTTCTTGTTGTTGGGCTGTTTGTGTAATAAAGGGGAGCTGGTTTGTTTTGTTTTCTTCTTGTTTTTATTATGTACTTTGTGGTTTTATTCTGTAATTCTATGCTGTGCACCACCCTGAGATCTTTGGATGAAGAGTGGTATACAAATATAGTAATAATAAAGTGTCAGTGCAGTAGCACTAAAACCTTAGTGCAGAGATGAAGACCCGAAGGCCATTCAGAAGTTGTTGGGACTACAGCTTTCATCAGCCTCGGCCAGCATGATCAGTGGGGAGGGACAATGGGAGTTGTAGTACAACAGGGCACCAGGTTGAGTAAGGCTTCTATAAAATATAGGCTAGGGACACGGAACCTGTGGATCTCCAAGTGTTTGTTGGAGTCCAACACCCATCAGCCCCAGCCAGTGTGTTCAGCTATCATGAATGATGGGAGTTGTAGTCCAACAACATTTGGAAGGCACCAAGTTCCCAAGCCATGACTTAGTAAACAAAAGGAAAGAAAACATTGTTAACTGCTGGTCTCTGTGTTGACTTTAGGGGCTATTCATTTACTGGCCCATCCGTGGCTGATCCTTCCTGTTTGGCAGGTGACCCAGTTGACACGGACTACACTGCTGTGGGGTGTGCGATCACCACCATCTCTTCAAACCTCACTGAGATGTCCAAAGGAGTCAAGCTTCTTGCTGCGCTAATGGATGATGACGTTGGAAGTGGGGAGGACCTATTGAAAGCTGCCCGCACCCTTGCAGGAGCTGTGTCGGACTTGCTGAAGGCTGTGGAGCCAACGTCAGGAGAGGTGAAGTCACAGAACTGACTCATAAGCACAGAGATCTGACACTAGATACTGGGGAAAGGATATGTTGAAATCTGTGAAAAATTGCACAGTTGCATTTTTTTAAGGGTACTTCCCAATGGCAAGATGATGATGTCGCTCCTTATTAAATGGTTGGGTAGAGCAGAGTTAGTCAATGTGGTGTGCATCTTGTCAAATGTCCCCAGCCTGGTGCCCTCTATTTGGACCTCAGCTTGCACCACCTTCCTTCACCATTGCGCATGCTGGCTGGAGCTGATGGCAGTTGTGGTCCAACTGGAAACCAAAGGAGGGCAGAGAGCTCTTGTGCTCGGGTCTTGCTTGCTGGTTTCCCACAGGCATCTGGTTGGCCACTGTGAAAGCAGGACGCTGGAATGGATGGACCATTGGCCTGATCCTGCAGGCTCTTCTTGGGTTCTTATTTTCCACATTGACTACCCCTGGGCTAGATAGGGTTTTGGCCCTGACTAGTGGTTTGACTTTTCCTGCCTTCTCCTTAGCCCACCCCATTGGAGTGGCTTTCCTAGGATTTTCATCTTACTAGGTCTTATCTTGAAACCAATAATCTGTGCTGCTGTGTTCTGTGTGTGCCTTTCTCTTCCTCTCAATCCCCCAAATGACTTACCAGCTGTTAACACACATTCTGCCTCTCCCATGGAGCTCTCCAGAATTTCACCAACTGGGGCATGCTCAGAATTTGCTCATGCTCTCACTTCAGCACAGGGGTCCATGCATGCAACCCAGCAAGGCTTCTGTTAAGCTACAGATGGCCTGAGCTGTGTTTTCCCTACTGGAATTCAAATCCTTAGTCCTGTATGTGTATCACAATTTCATACAGGTGATGCTCACATTGATAACTCCTTTCCCAAAATTTTGCTTCACGTTCGCTGTTCTGAAGGATGTAAGGCTGATAGTCAAAACAGGAAGTGCCATATTAAGGTAGCACTATTATTGGCCAACCAGATGCCTGTGGGACACTCACAAGCAGGGTCTGAGCACAGGAGTCATTCTCCCCTCCTGTGGGTTCCAGCAGCTGGCATTCAGAAGCATCGCTGTCTCCCACAGTGGAGGCAGAGTAACCAGTAGCCTTCTCCTCCATGAATTTGCCTTTTAGGCCAACCAAGACTTCACAAATAGTGTGCAAGCTTTGGAGTTCTCTGCAAGAGTTCTGGGAAGAGTTACTGAGAACCTGAAAGCTTACACATTATTTTGTGACATTTTGGTTCATCCAATAAAGGCATTGCAGGGATAAGGAGTTTGGAATGAGTACTAAGTACATACCTCTGCACAATGATAGTTTTCTCTTGCTTTCCTGAAAATTGATAATGTCTCGCACTTTTGGCAGTGCAGTCTCTGGTGCTGACTGGCTAAAGTCATGTTCAGTTGTGCAAAGAACCAAACAGTTTTGCAGTCTGGTTTCTATGAGGGAAGGGGAAGCCGTCCGTTCAGCTGGGATTAAAACCTTGCACATTTATAGGTTGAAGACCTAAGAAGTGATGTAGGGGCATTAATGGGACAAGGAAGCTCAGATGAAAAGAGACTGAAGAAAAGGTGTAAAGTTAATAATAGACTGAGGGTGGGTAGATGAAGACTGAGACTTGAAGAAATAATTTCCTGGCTGATGATGATGCCTTGTGTATTTAGACTATAGTTGGATCAGCTCATTTTGGATAAGAGGCCTGCTCTGTACAGCAACATGCTCTATCGATGTTCTGGAAAACAAGGGATCTGAGAAACTCACCTCCTTGTATTAGCCTGGTAGCTTAGCTTCATAATCTCTTTCTCTTCCCCCTAACTAGCCTCGCCAGACGGTCTTGACAGCAGCCGGGAGCATCGGGCAAGCCAGCGGCGAGCTTCTCAGACAGATTGGAGAAAATGAAACCGATGAACGATTCCAGGTGAGGGCATTTCCTGTGCTGTTCCTTTTCCAGCTTGGATTAGAACATTGCTGTGAGCGTCTATAATTCAGAGGCACAACTCCCCTGAATAAGTTTTCAATTGGTTACTCCTGTGAATTTTAGCTGATTATTCCATTACTCTGTTGATTTAAATTTGCACATGGGCAAAATTTGTGTATGGGTAAAGCAATATTTCTGAAGCAAGAAGCATTTTTATTTGCTTTTGTCTCTAGATGTTAGGCAAACACTAGGCAGTTAGGAGATTGGTCTAGGAGGTTTCGCTCCTGTTTATGACTGAGAATATCTCCTTTAAGATGGTGCATTTCAGGTTCGGCCTTTTCAAGCAGTTCTGCTTTATATTTATCAGCTGCCCTGTTAATCAGGAATGCCATTTTTAGTCAATTAAAACTGGTTAATGTAACCAATTAATCAATTAAATATTGTGGCCCCAATATAAATGTTTTCAGTACCATAAGTACATATTCTGTTCTTACCTTTAGCTTTATATTATTATCATCATCATCACCACTACCACCACCACCATTATTCCTAACTTCTGTCGTTATTATTTTTTAAAGTGTGTTTTGGCTTTTAGCCAGTGTGGTGTAGTGGTTAAGAGAGGTAGACTCGTAATCTGGGGAACTGGGTTCGCGTCTCTGCTCCTCCACATGCAGCTGCTGGGTGACCTTGGGCCCGTCACACTTCTCTGAAGTCTCCCAGCCCCACTCACCTCACAGAGTGTTTGTTGTGGGGGAGGAAGGGAAAGGAGAATGTCAGCCGCTTTGGGACTCCTTCGGGTAGTGATAAAGTGGGATATGAAATCCAAACTCTTCTCAGTGGTTGTGCATCTGCTTTGAATGCAGAAGGTTTCAGGTTCAATCCCCGGCATCTCCAGATAGGTCTGTGAAAAGTCTCCTGCCTGGACTCCTAGAGAGCCACTGCCAGTCAGTGTAGACAGTATGGAGCTCAACTGATCAATGGAACTCATGGTGACTATATGTCTTCTTTTTTCAATACACATCCCCTTTTTCATGGCTAGAGCCATCATAGCAATCCATAGTTAAGAGCAGAAGTCGGCAAATGTGTCCTATTTTATGCTCTTCAAAATCTGGCAACCCTTTCTTTGGTTCCTGTGTTATCATTGGCATACGCTTTGTGATGATAAAATGATGTGTTTATGTCGGAGATAAAACTGAACTAAGCATGAATCTCTTCCTTGACCCTCTGCCTTCTCCAGGATGTGTTGATGAGTCTTGCCAAAGCAGTCGCCAATGCCGCCGCCATGTTGGTGCTGAAGGCCAAGAATGTGGCCCAAGTGGCCGAAGACGCGGTTCTGCAGAACAGGGTGATCGCTGCTGCCACGCAGTGTGCCCTCTCCACTTCTCAACTGGTGGCCTGTGCGAAGGTGCGACTCTGGTGTCGGTGGGAGGTTGGAACCCTTGCAGAATAGTAGCTCCTCGTAGACAGGAGTTTGACACAAGGCAGAAAGAGACCCAGAGAAGTTAATAAAAAAGGCCCCAGGAGCTGTGATAACTGCATTGCAGAGGGTTGGACTAGATGACCCTCAGGATCCCTTCCACCTCTGTTGTTCTATGATCCATGAACACATCTGGGGCTGTGCTTTTTTATTTAAAATATAAGCATCACCGGAGAGTGCAAACTGTTTTCTCAATGGATGTTGACAATATCTAGCACAGTCTTCAACATTCTGATACTGTCCTAATGTGGATTGCAGCCATTGGACCTGCTGAATGAGGCTGATGGGAGATGCAGTCCATCAACATCTGGAGGCCCCCATTGGCTCCCTCTGGGTTAGGCTGCAAGACAGCAGTGGGCCCAAGACCTCCCACCGCCACCTGTGTATCCCGTGTAGCAGGGTTTTATCCTATTGATCCCACCCCTCAAATGGAGTGGCTTACAAAAAAACAGACACACAGGCCTTTTCTGCCATGGCTCCCCGTTTGTGGAAGGCTCTCCCCAGGGACGTTCATCTGGTGCCTTTATTATATATTTTGAGGCGCCAGACAGAAACATTCCTCTTCAACCAGGCCATGGGTTGATCAATATTCTACTCTACAGCCTTTTGTGGAAGTTATTGTTTCTACTTATTTGTGCTTTTATCTTGTATTCTTATTTTGTGAACCACCCTGAGATCTGTTGATGAAGGGCAGGATATAAATCTGATAAATAAAATTCATTGGGTGTCCTTGGGACATTCAGTCCCTCTCTCGGCCTAAATTCCCACACAGAGTTGTCGTCAAGACTAAGTGAGGGCGGGACAGCCAGCTCTCCTGTGTCCAACATGGCGGCTGTGCTTCCGTTACAGGTCGTGAGCCCTACCATCAGCTCCCCTGTGTGTCAGGAGCAGCTGATAGAGGCCGGGAAGCTGGTGGATCGTTCTGTGGAGAACTGTGTCCGAGCCTGCCAGGCGGCCACAGACGACTCCGAGCTGCTCAAGCAGGTCAGCGCAGCTGCCAGCGTGGTGAGCCAGGCCTTGAATGATCTCCTGCAGCACGTCCGCCAGTTCGCCAGCCGGGGGGAGCCCATTGGGCGCTATGACCAGGCCACCGACACCATCATGTGTGTCACCGAGAGCATCTTCAGTTCCATGGGGGACGCTGGTAAGCTGCTTGAATGCGGCAGGTCAGCCTTGATTGAGGCCAAAGGGGTGGGGGGTTAGTTTTCGTATTGCTCTTGACCTCCCTCGCAAGGTTGTTGTACGGATTATATACAGTGCTATCTAAGTGCCTGTCGTTGTTATTGTTTCCGATATTTGTAGATTGCCATTCACCATTATAGATCAGTAATAAAATGATGCCTCGGTCAAATAGTGTGGTGTTTAAAACAATAAAAGGCCACAGGTAAGAAGGTGAAGTTGACCTAGTACAACTTACTTAAAATGCCTGCTAGAATACAAGTATTGTATGCACACAATGATAAATACTGTGTATACAACACTAAATGAGTGTAAAGTCCAGAGCAATGTTTGTTACAGTACATGCAGGAACATTATTTATTTGGAAATGCTACATCCCTGTCCTTCGGGAAATAGATACATGCTCAAAGAACTTACGAAGAGCCCTGCAGCTGGATCCGACTGTGCTTTCCACAGCGGCCCACCAGGTGCCATTATGGGGAGCCCCCAGTAGAACCCAAACAAAAGAACAGGGCCTCTCCCCACCTGTGATTCCTCCCAGCAAGTGATATTTGGAGGCGATACCTGGAAGTAGTACAAAACCACTTGCTACCAATAGCTTCAAGAATTTGTCTGGTCCTCCTTTAAAGTTATTTCTGCACAGCCCATGTGAAGGAGACCTCCTTTCACCCTCCTTAAATCTTCCAACATTTGGCTTCCTTGGGTGGTCCCAGCTGGGTTCAAGAGAGAGAGAAAATATAGCATATCTAGAATGGTGAAAGATTGAGTAACGGTCAGATATTTGTTAATATGAAAATCAAAACTTTGCACAATCTAAACAGAAATGAAATGATCCTGTCATGGCAAGTTGATTTGATGGGAGGTTTGTGAGCCACACCGTCAGATGGGGGTGTCTCCAGGTGGTGCTGCCACAGCCTGTGGAGGTAGGGCCTTTTCTGTGGTGGCCCACCTTTTCCCTGGGATTGTTTCCCCTCAGAGCACAGTCTGGCCCTGCCCCGGATGACATCTTGGCACACTCTTGCATTCCCATGCCTTTGATGGGGTTTCATTTATGTAGGTGCTTCTAATTCACTTCTCTCTGCCTAAGTTATTAGTTGCGTTTTCATCTTATCATGGCAACACTTTGTGTTTGCACCTATAGATGTTTCCTTGTAATGTAAAGACGGTTCTGAGGAGGGGCTACACAAATGTTTTCATAAACAAATAGATGTGACTAAAACAGCCTGTGGTGCTTTTCAAATGTGTTCCAAACATCCCATCAGGATGGTCACAAGAGTTGGTCAGGAAGGAAAGGGATGTGTCTGAACTGAACACTGAGGGATAAAGGAGAGATAAAAAGCAGATTTTTAACTCAATACTGTTGTAGGTGAAATGGTACGGCAGGCCAGGGTCCTCGCTCAAGCAACTTCGGATCTCGTGAACGCCATGAGGTCGGATGCTGAGGCAGAGATAGACATGGAAAACTCCAAGAAACTTCTGGCAGCTGCGAAACTTCTGGCTGACTCAACAGCCCGGATGGTTGAAGCTGCAAAGGTACTCAGCACAATTTGCCAGGTTGAAGGGGAATTATGGATTGATGAATTAGAGGAGTGGCTGGATTAGATAGATATACCGTAAATTTCGCTCCATAACACGCAGTTTTTTTCTCCTAGAAAGTAAGGGGAAATGTCTGTGCGTGTTATGGAGCGAATGCCTACAGATGGCGGGGGAATTTGCTGCAGTCGTGAGCAGTCCGTGGCTCGCTTTGAAACAGCAAAGCGGGTGTAAGCGGCTCCTGTCAGCTAGCAGAGCCGGGGAGGAGGGAGAGAAGCAGAGCGGGAGTTGGCTGCTTTAAAACAACCCCATGCTCTCTGTCCCTGCCTGCAGTTTTTTGCTGTCCGATTTTGGATTAGCCACTGCAGGGGCTGTGTGTGTGTGTGTGCTCCTCCTCCTGCTTCCCCTTCACTCTCCCAGCGCCCCTGCGCTCTCCCTCCGACTTTAGGATTGACACTGTGTGTGTCTCCGTGTGTGTGAGGGCTCCTCCTCCTGCTTCCCCTTCACTCTCCCAGCGCCCGTGCGCTCTCCCTCCGACTTTAGGATTGACACTGTGTGTGTGTGTGTGAGGAATCGTTCTCCTTCTCTTGCTTCCCGTTCACTCTCCCAGCGCCCCTGCGCGCCCCTGCGACTTTAGGATTGACACTGTGTGTCTGTGTGTGTGTGAGGGCTCCTTCTCCTTCTCTTGCTTCCATTCACTCTCCCTGCGCCCCTGCACTCTCCCAGCGCCCTGCGACTTTAGGGCCAGTTCTGTGTGTGTGTGTGTGTGTGTGTGTGTGTGTGTGTGTGTGTTTTGACCTCACTGCGCTTGTTGGGGAGGAGTGTTGGTCACAATTTTTCTTGATTTGTCTCAGAATGGTTACTATCATGGTTTCCTTGCCGGGGAGGAGGGATAGAAGCAGAGCCTGCTTGTTTTAAAGGAGCAAAGCCGGAGAGGAGCCTCTCCTGCATTATTCGCAGCATCCTTCTCCACACCCCCCACGTGTGCTCCTTGTCCCTTGAGTGTTTTTCCTTCCCTCCCCACTTAAAACGTGGTTACAAAGCACGGATCCACATGGATCCTCAGGATTTTTGTATTGGGCTACCCCAAACTCACTGTCAGATCACATGTCTGTGGCCACAGCATGAACCACAAAAATCATACATCCACTGTTTCGTTTAGAATATTTCTTTCTTGTTTTCCTCCTCTAAAAACTGTGTGCGTGTTATGGTCAGGTGCGTGTTATAGAGCGAAAAATACGGTATACATTTAGATGACATTCGCATGCAGCATCTAAGTAGAAATCTGTGCAAAACATTAACTGGTTTGAAGCAGAGCATCAGAAGTGTTCCTTTTCAATACTGTAAGTGGCAGCACTTCAATCTCTCTCTCTCTCTCTCTCTCTCTCTCCTATTTCCTCTGTGTATGTGCATGTGATCAATTCTGCCAGGGAGCTGCCGCAAACCCAGACAATGAGGACCAGCAGCAGAGGCTCCGTGAAGCAGCTGAAGGTCTGCGAGTGGCCACCAATGCAGCCGCTCAGAATGCCATCAAGAAGAAAATTGTCAACAGATTAGAGGTCAGAATACAGCCTGGGAACCTCTTCTTGTTTACCTTTCCCAATCAGGAACATCACAACATTCACCAGCCTGGTGGCCTCCAGATGTGTTTGACTACAACTGCAGACTGTGGGGCTGATGAGGCCTCCACCCTTTCCCACTTGACCCGTGGGGCTGTTTTGACCACCCTCTGAAGTGTTCCTTTGCAGCCATGCATTTACATTTACTGTACCTGTCATGTGGCATCAGGTGATTGACAGGTGGAGGGCTGGCCGCTTTCAGATCTGACTCTGACCAAATGTGGTTGCCCACCTGTGAACTACAAATCACATCAGCTTCAGCTGTGATGGGCTGAAGGGGCACCATGTTGGCGAAGGTGTGCTCCAACGTAGACTGGAGGGCAGAGAAAAAAGCATTTTGTTTTCCTGCCCAGCTGACAAAATCACCCTCTCTTATCCACTGCAGTCTACACTTTTATGCAGGTGTAGACAGACTTCAGGCTGATGGGATCTACTTTGTTCCTTAGTATAACCTCTAAATCCACCACAGGCAGCCAGGTGCCAAACATTTGCAAAGGGGAGCTAATATATACTTATAATTAAGGGAGGGTGACTTCAAGCAAACGGTCAGCCCAGCATTTATTTTTTTCCAATAACAGACTTCCTGTCCTTTTGCACACAAATAAACGCCTCCAGATGTTTCTTCATTTTGACAAGTAAATATAAGTATGCATATATGTTGCAAGACAGAAACTTACAGGTGTGTTTATAGAAACTGATCTGCAGCAAATCACACAGATTTTCCCATTGCTCTCAGTCTCTCTTAGCCTCTGCTTAATTGCATTTCCTTTTTTCCAGGTTGCTGCTAAGCAAGCAGCAGCAGCTGCAACTCAGACCATTGCAGCCTCACAGAACGCAGCCATTTCAAATAAGAACACGGCAGCCCACCAGCAACTTGTCCAGAGCTGTAAGGTAGGCAAGCTTGAGATGGCAAAATACTCTTAAGCACCACTTTCCTCCTCCCCAACCAGAATGACCAGCACTCATCGATGATGGGAGTTGGAGTTCAACAACATTTTTTTAAAGAGCCACAGTTTCCCCATCCCTGGTCTAAGGGAATCAGGGCAAGAGGGCGCTGCCTAGGCCAGTCTTCCCCCCCCCCCACCTTGTGTCCTTTCCGTGTTTTGGACTGCAACTCTTATCAGCCCTGGCCAGCGCTGGTTGGAAAAAGCTGGCTTAAGCTGAACTAGGAGTGACATCTGCACAACTTTGGTTCTTGATTCACAACTGAGCATGGACACTGTTTTTTCCCTTGCTGCTCAGTAACCACAACCTCACACCATTGTTTGTACCATGTGTAAATTTATGCACACCTAATAGGTGAATCCAGTTAATCTGCCAAGGTTTCTTTAACTGGGTGGGTAGCCCTTTTTCTAAGTTTTCTCATCCATTGTCCAACCTTGAAGCATGACAGACAATTCCATGGATTTCTGCATGCAACAGAAGTGGCAACAAGTCTCATCTTCAGGGCCACAAGAATACCCTCTGCTCACACTGGGGAGAAGTTGGCTTCTAGCCTGGACAATCAGAGGCAGCCTGAGACTAGCTGTTGGCTGCAGTTGATTCTGCACTGGCAGCCACCACCTTTATCTCCGCTACTTGGAGGTGAATTGCAAGATGTCTGGTAGCTTTATAAGGAGGCAGGTCTGCTGGCCGTTCTTAGCTGTAGCTCTATGGAATCCCCATGCTATATCTCTGGGGGAAATGAAAGGCCATTTGCTTCTCAGTGTCTGCTGTTGGAGACAGAAAGGTGGACTAAGCAAACTATTATTATTATTATTATTATTATTATTATTATTATTATTTCAAATGTTTCTTATCTGCTCTTCATCAAAAGTTTCCAGGGCAGCGCACCAAAGTCTGGATAAAATTATTCACACCCAGTTTACTGGGTGACTACTGTAGTCCATGTGTTGGCAGCCTTGAGGTTAGATTACTCTATGTGGGGTGGTACTTGATCCTGTTTTGGAAGTTCCATCTGGTACTGAATGTGGCAGCCAGATTGTTGATGGGAGCTTCTCAGTCTTTTGGCCAAGATCAAGTGGGTGATGGGAGCTTCTGGTTGAGGACATGTGACATCATTGTTAAAACAGCTGCACTGACGGACCATCTCCTGCTGAGCCAGGTTCAGGTTTCTTGTATTAATTTACAAAGCTCTAAACAACTTGGGTCCAGGGTACTTTGGGGGCCACCTGAACCCTTCTATCCCAGTTTGATCACTGAGATCATTTGTAGGAGCATCACTGGTCATTTCCCAAGTTGGTGAGGCTCATTTGACAATAACAAGGAATTGAGCCATTAGTGTCATCTGCCCAGTCCTGTGGAATGCTCTGCCACTAGAGATTTGGCAGGCGCCTTCAGTGCCAACTTTTAAACACCTAATGAAAACGTTTCTATGCCACCAGGCCTATGCAGGCAATGAAGAATACATACTTCCACAATGGTTAATCACCTTATGTCTTAAATTTCTAATGGTTTTCATTGTACAGTTTCATGTTTTAATGCTGTCAACTACAGTAAGGTAAAGGTACCCCTGCCCGTATGGGCCAGTCTTGACAGACTCTAGGGTTGTGCGCCCATCTCACTTAAGAGGCCGGGGGCCAGCGCTGTCCAGAGACACTTCCGGGTCACGTGGCCAGCGTGACGAAGCTGCTCTGGCGAGCTGCCACCAGCGCAGCACACGGAAACACCGTTTACCTTCCCGCTATAAAGCGGTACCTATTTATCTACTTGCACGTAAGGGTGCTTTCAAACTGCTAGGTGGGCAGGAGCTGGGACCGAAAGACGGGAGCTCACCCCGCCGCGGGGAACCGCCGACCATGCGATCGGCAAGCCCTAGGCGCTGAGGTTTTACCCACAGCGCCACCTGCGTCCCTGTAAACTACAGTACTTATGTGATAAAAATACATCAGTGTAAAACCAACAAGCAAACATAAAGATATGAGCTAAGCTCAAAATCAGAAAATGAAAGAGCAGTGGAAGGCATAAACATCTCATAAAATGTCACAGTACCCAAGGGAGTCTTTACCTAGTGCTGAAAGGACTGCACCAGATGTGTCTCTTTAAGGAGGGTTCTCCCCCCCCCCAAAAAAAAATCAGGGTTCCGCTGCTGAAAAGGTACGTGCCATCAAGGCTGGTCTTGTGATATGGGAAATCCCATCAGCGCTCTCTCTCTCTCTCTCTCTCTCTCTCTCTCTCTCTCTCTCTCTCTCTCTCTCCCCCACCCCCCAATGATCATTGCATGTGGTTTTCTTAAACTTCTTTTTTCAAGGAGTTACAGTATGGAAATTATGAGATGCTGTTGATCATTGTGCATAAGAGATTTGGTTTTTGTACTGCCAGAGGTCTGTCTTCGTTCCAAACAAATAGCTCATGGTGGAATTGAGGCAAAGTGGGAGAACGCGAAACATGCTGGATGCATATTTATAATCCCAGGGCTTAATGCTCTGACAGCACAGGACAGCTCTGCATTTATCTCAGATCCCTGGGTGGTACGATAGCACTGCTGTATCCAAACAAATCTGTGAAATGAGCTCATAGTGCACTCCAAGGGTAGCATTTTTTCCTTTTCTGGCGATGGTTGCCTGGGCAATTAAAGAAAATCCTGAGGCCAGAACTGATCCTTGCAGAGGTGCAGAAAGAAGGCCACATGTTGTGCTGGCAATGTGCCACATCTTTGCCCTATCCATCTTACACAAACACAGCAGTCAGGACTGCACACACAAAGCCCCAGTCTCAAAATTGCTGATAGCTTGTCCTTAGCAGATCGGTCCCAGTGTAGCTTTTTTGAGGGGGCTGTTGATCATCCAGTCGGAGTAAATAAACTGGGGAAGGCATAATGTATAACAGATGTACCTGTGCACATCGTTCTCTATTCAGTGGTGCATGCATATGCCCTCACTGGACTGGACCATTATAGGCAGAGTTTTGACTTCTTTGCAGAAGAGTTGCCCTGGAGCTTTTGGAGCAAAATCAAGAGGTCACTGACTGGTAGTAAAAAGAAACAAACCCAATTTGTTCTAAAGCTGCTGCTTCTGAGTATGCAATTCTATTTTAATTTTGTTTATTTGTTTCAATTTTGCTGATTATGTTTTAAAGCAACAATTTATTTATTTTTCTACTGGTGAATTTTATGGTAGACTCTTAAATAACTATTTGGAACTTCCTTGCAGCAAATGTGTGTGTGGCTGGGGATCCTGTTGAATCCTGAACATTTCTTCCCTCTGTCTGTTCCCTGCAGAATGTTGCAGATCACATTCCACAGCTTGTCCAGGGAGTGCGTGGAAGTCAGGCCCAGGCAGAGGACTTGAGTGCTCAACTTGCACTGATAAACTCCAGCCAAATCTTCCTCCAGGTACAGTCAACAAGAGCACAGAACGCTAACCCCAGCCTGAGTATACTAGCTACCAATTCGTTTCTGGGCCCAATTCGAAGTATTGGTTTGACTCGTGAAGCGTTATGCAGCTCAGGGACCCAGTACGCCTCTCCTCACGTCAGTCTACCCAGACCCAACATTTTTCATCTGAAGCCCTCCTCTGTGTATCCCTTTCTGAGGATGGCACAGAAGATGCCAACACAAGCGTGGGCCTTCTTACTGGTGACTCCCAGCTTATGGAGTGCTCTCCCTAGGGAGGCTCACCTGGCACCATCACTCCCTGTTTTTAGGTGCCAGGAAAAACATTTACATTTTATTTAATCTTCTGCTTACCTTCTAGTGGGGTGGGTGTAGCTGGATCTGACACAGGGTGTTAGATGGTTTTATGTTCATTTTTGTAAGGTGCTTTGAGGACTTTTTGTGGGGGGAGGGAGGTGGACTAAAAATTTATTAGTAGTAGTATAGAAACCAAGAAAATATACTTTGTCATTCAGAAATAGTTTTTCATTTTGAAACAGTAATTTAATTCACAGAGGTTGCAATCCTATACCTGCTTACCTGGAAATAAACCCACTGTGTTCAGGTGGATTGAGGGTGGGCAAATAGGATTGCACTTTTCAGGCTTTTTCAATCAGGTGCCAGATCTAATCTGGATTCTTTGAAATGTTTGTCTCCCTGGTGATGTTGCATGCATAAGCTCCATGGACAAATGGCCAATAGGTACTCTGCCTTCTCTTCTGTTATTCTTTAAATAGCCAGGGAGCAAAATGGTGGCCTCCGCTAAAGCAGCCGTGCCTACAGTGGCAGACCAGGCTGCGGCGATGCAATTGAGCCAGTGCGCCAAGAATCTTGCCACCAGCCTTGCCGAGCTAAGGACTGCCTCCCAAAAGGTATGTAGGCATCCCAACTCTTGAGTAAAGCATTTACAGATGGGATGGGGCACCTGTAACCCTCCAGATGATGCCTTGACCCCACCTCCCATCATTCCCAGCCATCATTCAGTAATCACGATGGCGGAAGTTTTGTAACAACTGGAAGGCCACAGGTTCCCCATCCATGTGACTCTTAATTCTCAAAGTAATTGGCCCTTTCAAGACTTGGAAAGGTCACTTTAGATCAAGGGTGTAACTTTTTAAGGCCAAGGGCCACATTCCTTTCGAGACAGCCTTCTGAGGGCCACATTCCTTTGAGAGGGGGAATCAGAGATGAAAAGGTAGGTGGGTCCAGGTGCAGAAGTGAGTGGAGCAACAGGTGTGACTCTTACTTTTGTATCATAGGGTACATCTCAGCCGCACAAATGTTTTATGTACTGACACACACACACTCTCCATCCAGGCAAGCATTATCTCAGTTCATGGACACATTCCAGCCAGGCTTTAGATTATTAGTCTTGTGCCTCTTTTCTATTACTCACTCTTCATGTATTCAACAACTCATGGATTGTAGCTGAACACCAGAACTGGCTCCATTGAAGCAGATAAAACTGAAGAAGTGTCTAGCTCATGGGTAGTCAAACCAAGGCCTAATCACCTTCTAAATCCGGCCCGCGGATGGTCCGGGAATCAGCGTGTTTTTACATGAGTAGAATGTGTGCTTTTATTGAAAATGCATCTTTGGGTTATTTGTGGGGTTCATTCCCCCCAAAAAAAAATATAGTGTGGCCCCCCCACACAGTCTGAGGGACAGTGGACTAGCCACCTGCTGAAAAAGTTTGCTGACCCCTGGTCTAGCTGAAGCATTTGATCTGTGATACTTTCTTTCCAACATGCATCTCTGTTTTAATGTGGCCACTCTTGAATGCCATGTGTGGACAGGGTGAGCATGACTGTTAGTCAGAATGGTTGGAGAGCAGCTTTGATAATAAGCCTGTTTTCTGCTTCATTTTCTCCTGCCTAGGCGCATGAAGCCTGTGGACCCATGGAAATCGACTCTGCCTTAAACACGGTTCAAACACTCAAAAATGAGCTGCAGGATGCAAAGATGGCAGCCATTGACGGGCAGTTGAAACCACTTCCAGGAGAAACGGTAAACAGGACAGCATTCATTGTTTGTTTGTTGAATTTGTAAACCACCCTCATCTGAAGATCTCAGGGCAGTTCACGGCATAAAAATACAAAATAAAAACACAAAAAATAATAAAAGCAAGAACAAGAGCAAAAAGTAAAGAAAATAACCCCTTCCAACCACACAAACATATGTTTTATTTAAAGGGGGTGCTGGATGGTTGAACAATTTCAAGTGTGCTTGAAACAGAATAAACAAAACAAACGAGTGGCCATAGGACAAAACGGTCTTCATTTTCCTCATTTTTTATGGACAGCCTTTCCTGAGTCAGATTGCTAATACGTTGTGACTTGTGACTTCTGCCAGATTCTAAGCCGCCTCCTGTGTCCCAAGTGGCTTCAGTGACAAGGAGTGGTTATTTATTAAATTTCATTACCACCCTTCAACCAAGGATAACAGGGCAGTTCACAATATCAAAAACACAAAAATATATACATAAAATATTTCCAGCTACAGCCATTCCTAGACCGGACCAGGCCACTGTTATGCTGGGTATTCTCATGACTGGATTACTGCAGTGTGCTTGCATGGGGCTGCCCTTGAAGGTGCAGCTAGTGCAGAATCCTCACAATTGGATTACAGTTTGGGGCTGGCCCCTGGAGACCATCCAGCACCTACATCTGATGCAGACTTCTGCAGCCTGTCTGCTGTATGATGCTCCTAGGTGGAGCCACAGTACACTTTCAGGAAATACACTATCTGCCTAAATGCCCAACTGGAGCCCTGGTGGTGGTACTACTGACAGGCATTGTCCATTTGGCAGTGATACAGAGCAGGGCCTTCCTGTAGTGGCTCCTAAATAATAGAACTCCCTTCCATTGGAGATAGATTACCACCTCCCACTAGAGGAGCAGGAGGATGAGTAATAAATAAATAAATAACCAATCACCCAGAATGGCCCACTCTGCCAGGTAGAGACAGAGATCTTTGCATGCAGAGTTGCCATTCACACCACTGGTCCATCTATGCTTCCTTCAAACAACAGCCCTTTGCTGAGCCCATCCATTTACTGAGGTTGTAATCTAGATGGCTCCCACCTTTGCAGGTTACATGGGTTCCTACAAGTGATGGTGCTTTCTTGGCAGTGGAGCTTAGGCGGTGGAATAGTTTCCCTAGATCCATTTCTATGTTCCTTTTGGCTCCAGGTGGAAACTATTTTATTTGAAACAGCTAATAACCAGGATAACTTGAAACTGAACTGTATCCCATAGTGTGGGCGCTACTTCTAGAAAGCACTGCTGTGTGCAAGACTTCTGTGTGGTCAGTGGCTGCAATGTTCCATGGGCTGAGGGATAGGAATGTGTGTGTGTGTTGTGGTGGGTTGTGATGTTACCTTTGCTTAATGTTCGCATCGCTTTTTTGCATTCAGCTTGAAAAATGTGCTCAGGACCTGGGAAGCACCTCCAAAGCAGTTGGTTCTTCAATGGCCCAACTGCTGACTTGTGCAGCACAAGGCAATGAACACTATACAGGTAGGCCTCCACTTGCAAAGCTTGGCAGAAGAAAACACACATTATTTATATCAGCAGCTATGGCAAATGTACTGGTGTTACTGTACAAGACAGTTTCTAATTGTTGTGGTTTTTTTCTTGCTTTGAGGGGCCCTTGGGATGAAGAGTGGCATAGCAGTGTTTGTATAAATAAATAGCAATATTAGAAGAACATAAAAATAGCCTACTGGATCAGACCAATGGCCCATCTAGCCCAGCATCCTGTTCTCACAGTGGTCAACCAGATGCCTGTGGGAAACCCACAAGCAGGATTTGAGCACCAGAGCCCTCTCCTCTCTTGTGGTGTCTATCCACTGGCATTCAGAAGCATTGCTGCCCTCAGCCATGGAAGCAGAGCAGAGCCACAATGGCTGGTAGCGATCAATATCCTTCTCCATGAATTTGTCCAGTCTTCTTTTAAAGCCATCCCTAATAATCCCTAATGTTCCCTAATAATATTTTATAGCTCTACCCAGCAAAGCACACCCTGCACATTATCTCCAGGAGGAGAACTGGCTGCCCAGATGTTCTCATCTGCTTGCTCTTCTGATGGTGGTTCTGATGATCTGGGGGTGTAGGCAGCTCATGTGCTCCCTCAGTTACTTTTCTGCTCTGAATGTAGTCTCAACTCTGATTTACTGTATTGAGCTACATCAGAGGTAGCCAGGATAGTGTACTTTAGATGTCGCTGGGCTCCAACTCCCATCAGCACCAGCAAGGATGGTGGGATCTGTAATCCAAAAACATCTGAAGGAAACCACATTTGGCTACCTCAGCAACAAGTCCAGCTCCTGACTTCAGTTAGCTAACTATCCTCTTTTTGAAACCCTTCATTTGAATTACTGGGAACAAGTTTCTGGCAGGGGGGAAGATATCCATTCTCAGGATGACTCGTGTGTGGTTCCAATGTGACTTGACGCTAGTTGTGTCCCTGTATCAAGAAATGAAAATGCATTCGATACCAAAGCGTCTCCTTCAGTATATGAAAGGCTTGGGGAATTGCTGGCTTAATGGCAAAAAGGCTCTTATAGCCATTAAAATGCTCTTGTGTCAATTACATTCTGTCTTCAGTGCTTAGTCCAGTTGGGGATTTCTGAATCCAGCTGATAAAACTCATTAGAGCAACTTTCCTTTTGGTAATGGGACTGAACAGATTTCGGTTGCACTTTGGCTTTGAAGTGGATATAATTGGATTAAGATGGCTCTGTGTTTCATTTCAGATGCACAGTCTTGGCACACGGGAGCTGACATTTGTGCATCAGTAACAATTCCTAAAATATGGAATTCTGGAAGGGGAGGGACCTATATAACTTTCTTTTCTCTTGTTCTGAATCACCTGTGAAAGATAAAGAAACATTTAAAATAAAATAAAATAAAATAAAATAAAATATGGCATTAAGAAACCCCTCCATTTTGGGAAATGCTACCAGACAACTTTGCTGGCTGAGAGGATATATTGATTAACATGCTTCCTGTCCACTACATTAGCTTTGCCTTGGCATCCAGCTATGTTTGGGAACATTGACTTGGCCAGACACCTATGCTTTGCTGACACCCTTGATCAAGGGTGATTAATCCCCAACTCGGGGGATTGAGTCCCCTCCCCCCAGCAATTTTTTTTGCTAGTGACCTCACTAATTATGACAGCAGCAGGAAAATTTACCTTATTTTAAAGTGGGCATGCAGTTTAGGCAGGCAGACCCCAGTGCCCTGATGCAGCTGGATATTGCCCCCTCTCCATTCAACATAATTTACTAGCAGAGAGGGTGATTTGCACCGCTCTGGTGAGAAGGACAGGCTGTGGATCCTCTGTGTGTGGGCGGTATAAAGTCATCAGAGAGTTGGCCCTCTGGCTAAAAGCTGTTCGCTATCACTGCTATTCATTTTTTTATTTGTTGTGATCCAGGTCAGGGAGCACGTTTGTTTTTGTAAGCTTGGAGAAAAGCCAGCTGGTAGTAAGTCTCACAGTGTTGGTGTAGGATTGCAGCAGTAAGGCTCCCACATGGTTTGAATGCTCTTCACTTGGGAGAGCACAGCTCTTATATTTGTTAGGCTGAAAGCTTAAAGGGTTTATAACTCTGTAGATATTTATCATCTGGAAAGCAAAAATGTACCCAAACAGGCCTTGTTATTGTGTCACCTTCCTCCTCTCTGCAAAGGAAGCATTTCCCCTTCTTTCTTCCCTCCTCTTCCTCCTCTTCGCTTTCTCTTCCCTGTGAAAGCTCACCTCCAAATTGGGGGAAGCTGGGCAATTGGAGGTGAATCTTCCCAGTGACCCTGATGGTTGCTTAGTGCTATAACAGCCAGGGTCTCAAGAAACAATGCCATGACCCCAAAGGAGCCTTACGTTAGATTTCCCCCAAATAGCTGTTCATCTGTGCCATGTTGCAAACTGCTTTTGAAACAGGACAGAAGATTCAAAAAGCTGTTTAAAATGTCAAGGGCCCTGGCTGGTTAACACAGGGTTATGGGGGTGTGGCGAGTGGAGTGTCAAATCTTTCACAAAATCTCAGGCACTCTGTGGATCAGAACATTTATTCTTGATGAGAAATCAGTTCCCTGCAAAGCCCCAACAATGCAGGCTACTGGTATCTTTAGCTCGTCACTTTTCAGTCTGTGATGTGGTAGTTAGACAAGCTTTTCAGTGAAGCAGAAACTACTGTCAAGCTGGGTTGTTGAAGAATCTTGTTTAACCCAGAAGCTTGCTATTGTGGAAGCAAAATTCCAAGGATTGGCAAGCACCAGGATCAGGCTGTAGGCAGGTAGAAGACAGGTGGTCCTAATCCTGGTGTCCCTGCTGCATCTGCACTGCGTTGGATCCACCGACCTTGGATATTTGCAGCAGGTGGGGGCCTGGGATTGGCTCTGTGGCATCACCTGGTGACCAGAAGGAGTCTCTGCTGTGGTGACAGTGGCCTGGCTTGAAGGACCTGCTGTTCCTTTCTCTGGTCAGCAGCTGCAGCGGAACAGGGAACAAGCTTGGAGTCCCTACTGAGTCTGACACTGGCCATGTTCCATGAGCCTGGTCAACCATTAAGAGTCTGCTGAGGCCTGCTCTCTGTGTCACTCCCAACATTTGAAGTATGGCAGACTGGCATGGGAGGTGGGGTTCTTCCTGTGTTAGTGAGTGAATCAGTGGAAACAGGTTTTGCCAGCCAAGGCTTATGGAAGTTGCAGCCCAAAACATCTGGAGAGCTCCAGGCTGTGGAAGAATTGAACCTAGCTGAATTGCTGGATTTTATCACATTTCAAACTTATCAAATCCCATTTGGTGCCTTGAATATTTTATGAAAATGAAAATATAAAAAAATGAATACTTTTGTGTCAAAAGGTGAAAGGGCATGTAGAAACAATCAGTCCACATCCCCAAGGGGTTTCTATCCTCATAGATGCTGGTGAGGAATTCTCATTGAAAATGAGGTTATCCCACTTGCTAATGGGGAAATTTGCTTCCTGTGATCTGGAAAGAGGGCTGGACCAATCTGTCAATATAAGTTTCTGTCTCAGTTCCTCATTTTTCAAAGTTGAAGTCCCGTTTCCCCGATTTTCTGCATCCACATGAAAATAGTTTTCATGTACATTTCTCATAACTTGCATTTTTGCAAGCGGTTTTTCCTAATGGAGTTCTCTGCATTATTTTTCACTACTTTATGCATTTTTGTGGACCCTTTTTGGCTGGAGAATACACCACAAAATCCAGAACAGTGCAAATTTCAAAGACTAGCTGTGTTTTGGTTCTCATTTTTTCATGAAATGTGAAATAAAATGAGAAACTAGCTGGCCAGAGCTGAGTATTACTAATATGTTCAATGTGATCTTAATTTAGGGGTTGCTGCCAGGGAGACGGCACATGCCTTGAAGACTTTGGCTCAGGCGGCCCGAGGTGTTTCCGCATCCACCAGTGACCCAGCAGCAGCCCACGCAATGTTGGACTCGGCGCGGGATGTCATGGAAGGCTCAGCAATGCTTATCCAGGAAGCCAAGCAGGCTTTGGTGGCTCCTGGCGACGCAGAAAGCCAACAGAGGCTGGCCCAGGTGAGGCTGGGTGAAATAGAGAGGGATTTGGGGGCCCCCACTGTGCTCTTGTTCAGCCCCCATTCACTGCAGCAAAGTTTGTGCAGGAGACTGTCTCAGTGGCTTGGGCCCTGTGACACCCGTCCATCCATTTCTCCTTCTGCTGCCCTTAATGGTTCCTGGAATCGACCACCCAAGGCAGATGGCTCTTTCTTTCTCCAATCTGTCTCATTCCCATGAAGCATTTGTCTTAGCTCCTTCAAAGTTGATCTCCATCTGTACCTACACCAGCGTAGGGATGGATGGAGGAGTTTCTTGTGATCCATGCCACTTCCATCTTGCCAAAGCAGTTGCCAACGCACACACCCTGTTGGTGTTGAAGGCCAAGAATGTGGTTCTTATGGATGGTCTGTCAGTAGCTGCTCAGAGACAGGCGCTTGGCACAAGGCGAGAAGAGGCCTGGATAAGTCAATGGAAGAAGGCCCAGGAACTATGATTCTTGCATTGCAGGGGGCTGGACTAGATGATCCTTTGGATCCCTTCCAGCTTTGTAGTTCTATGATTCTTTGATTTCTACATTATTTGGTGAAATATTAATATTTAAATACAGTGGTACCTCGGGTTACATACGCTTCAGGTTACATACACTTCAGGTTACAGACTCCGCTAACCCAGAAATAGTGCTTCAGGTTAAGAACTTTGCTTTAGGATAAGAACAGAAATTGGGCTCCGGCGGTGCGGCAGCAGCAGGAGGCCCCATTAGCTAAAGTGGTGCCTCAGGTTAAGAACAGTTTCAGGTTAAGAACAGACCTCCGGAATGAATTAAGTACTTAACCTGAGGTACCACTTTATGCACGTTGTTGCAGAGATATGCTTTTAACACATGTTTTATTTCAGAGTGCATCTTGCTTAAAGTACTTTCCCATATAATAAGGTAGGGGATGTTAACCCCAATTAGTATCTTTTTGAGCTAAGAAATGCATTGCAAAATTCAGAGAAGTGTGACAATCAAAGGAGAATTGTGTTCTGATTCGGCTGGGGAGGGCGGGATATAAATAAAATTTATTATTATTATTATTATTATTATTATTATTATTATTCATATATTAGTCCAGGAGCTGCAAATTAGGTCAGTTGGCTTGAAAATCTGCTCCAATGAAATGCTCCTTCCTCTGTCCATCTGGGTGGCGTGTGGCGTGTGCATTGTTCTCTCCTGCCCTTTGCCTCTCCTCCGTTGTCAAAATTCAGATTGTAAGCAACATGACAGCAGGGATTTCTGACTGCTGATGCCTATCTAAGATGCGAGTACCACGACCTACTTTGATTATTATTCATTTAAAAGATTTTTATACCCGATGGATGAAGACAGCCAGACAGCCCCTGCCTACAGGTTCACTAGCTGAGAAGGAACTCAGTTTCTGGTTCAGCCTCCAAGGAGGTGTGTGTGTGTGTGTGTGTGTGTGTGTGGAGGGGGGCCCGCTACTATAGAGCCTACTGCGGGGTGCAGCTCTCATCTCACTTTTCAGGCCAAGGGAGCTGGTCATGTGGCCAGAATAACTAAACCGCTTCTGGCACAACAGGACACCATGGCGGAAGCCAGAGCGCATGGAAACACTGTTTACCTTCCCGTCACAGCGGTACCTATTTATCTACTTGCACTGGTGTACTTTTGAACTGCTAGGTTGGCAGAAGCTGGGACAGAGCAATGGGAGTTCACCCCATCATGCACATTCGAACTGCTGATCTTCTGATTGCAAGGCCAAGGGGCTCAGTGGTTTAGACCATAATAAACATTTAAAACAGAGACCATCAACTAACCATTATGGAAAGATGTATTTTTATTGCCTTCATAAGCCTAGCAGGATAGAAAAATTTAAAAGTTGTCACAGAAGGCATCTGCTGAATCTCTCTTGGCAGAGTATTCCACAGGACTGGGCTGATGACGCCAAAAGGCTTGGTTTCTTCTTGTTGTTAAATGAGCTTCACCAACTTTAGGAACAACCAACGATGCTCCTGCAGATGATCTCAATAATGGAGCTGGGATATAAGAGTTCTGGTGGTCCCCGAGGTACCTTGACCTAAGTTGTTGTTCAGGGCTCTGTAATTTACCATATTTTTCGCTCTATAACACGCACCTGACCATAACACGCACATCTTTTTAGAGGAGGAAAACAAGGGAAAAAACATTCTGAATGAAACAGTGGATGTATCATTTTTGTGCTTCATGCTGTGGCCACAGACATGTGATCTGATGGTGAATTTGGGGTGACCCAATGCAAAAATCCTGAGGATCCATGTGGATCCATGCTTTGTAACCACGTTTTTGCACCATTGCAGCCCCAGGCAACAGTGGGTGTGTGATTTTGGGGGGGCAGGCTGTAGCCATGGACATGCTATGTGCTCTGATGGTGAATTTGGGCTGACCCAATGCAAAGATCCTGAGGATCCATGTGGATCCATGTTTTGTAACCACATTTTAAGTGGGGAGGGAAGGAAAAACACAGAACGGACAAGGAGCACGAGAGGGGTGTGCAGAGAAGCAGCTGGCTAAGAATGCAGGAGAGGGGTATAACGGGAGGGAGGAAAGGAAGGCAAAAGTTTTCCCTCACCTACCCACCCAAGCCAGCCAGCGCTCTCTCTCTCTCTCTCTCTCTCTCTCTCTCTCTCCCTCCCTCCCTCCCTCCTTCCCTCCTGCATGTTTTCAGCAGCACCGGAGCACAGAGACGACACTCTGCTTTCCCCTCTGCTTGCCTGGAGGGGAGGGGCTTTCCCTGCTCTTTGTTCCATTTGAGCAAACACAGCAAGAAAACAGAGGAGGGTGGGCAGTAAGACCCTGAGGCAGAATGCAGGAAAGCAACCGCTTCCTCTTTTCAGGTTTCCCTTCTCCGAGACGCGCGATTTGATTTTTGCCTGCTTTTTTTGCCTCCACTCGCGCCATTTGGCTCCAGGGACCACACATTCGCTCAATAACACGCACAGACATTTCCCCTTCCTTTTTAGGAGAAAAAATCTGCGTGTTATAGAGGGAAAAATACGGTAATGCAATGACGTTGAACTTAGCTTGGTAATAGATGGGCAGCCAGTGCAGATGTTTTAACAATGGGGTCATGTGTTCTTGGCCATGTGTCTCCACCAACATTCTGGAAGAATTTAAGTCTCTGAAAGATTTGTCCCTTTCCCACATCCTCCTGGAATGTTGAGGCTACTGGCTTGTGGGGGTCTGGTACTGGGGGGAATGCACTGCACACATGCTCAGAGATTGTAGGCAGCATTAATTTATTAATTAACTTTGCCATGTTTCCCCCCTGAAGGTGGCCAAAGCCGTCTCCCATTCTTTGAACAACTGTGTGAACTGCCTTCCTGGCCAAAAGGATGTGGATGTAGCATTGAAGAGCATTGGTGAATCCAGCAAAAAATTGCTTGTGGAATCGGTGAGATACTTTTCAATATTTGTATGTTGTTCTTGTTGTTAAGGTGGTGGTGGTAGGTTTTTGTTTTTAATGCAAAGCTGGCCTTAAAAATGGGTACTGCAACCTCCAAGAAGCAGAACATTACTCTCAAAAGAGTTGCTTGCTTGTAGACTTGTGGTAAGATGGTGGTACAGACCTGGCACCATCCATTCCATCACCTCACTCCACCTCGTGTATAACCAAGCTTTCACAAGGCTCACTGCAAGAGAGTTTGAGCAGCCTGGCCTAACTTTGGGACAGTTGGCATAACCCTTGGGTAGTCCTTGGATAACCAGCCTGGTGCCTTTTCAGTGTTGCTGGACTACTACAACTCCCATCATCCCTGGCCATTGGACAATGCTAGCTGGGGCTGATGGGAATTGGAGGCCAACAACATCTGGAAGGCACCGGGTTGGGGTGCAGGAACTGCTGTAATTCCTGTCCCCTACTGTAACTAAACCCAGGTGCACATAGCCGAAACAACTGCATTGTTCCCCTCTGTTCCATCCCTTCTGTGTGCTACAGTTTTTAGACTGTAAGTTCCATGGAGCAGGGACTTTGCAAAGTGCCATGCACTGAGGTTACTGTACATAAAGCCATTGGTAACTTACCCGCAATCCCTCTTTTTCTTACCCTGCCCCTGCCTGGTAGCTGCCTCCCAGTTCAAAATCATTCCAAGAAGCACAGAGTGAACTCAACCAGGCTGCAGCTGACCTGAACCAGTCAGCAGGGGAGGTTGTCCATGCCACGCGGGGCCAGAGCGGGGAGCTGGCAGCTGCTTCTGGGAAATTCAGTGAAGACTTTGACGAGTTCCTGGATGCTGGGATTGAAATGGCTGGGCAAGCTCAGGTGAGACGTCTTTCTCCACCAGTTTGCTCTCTGGCTGGGCAGGATGCGGTGAGGGGGGAAGCGATTGGTCATGGTTGTTGGAGTGGGGTGTTTGTCAGCTCCTTTGTCAGCTATCCTCAGAAGGGAACAGTGGGATGTAAACGTTGAAATGAAAGGAATGTCCAAAGGAACAGGAGAGGAGAAGACAATAGCTCTTTCCATGCACCTGAAGGTTGCCACATAGGAGAAGGCAGAGTCTTTGTTCTCTAATGCTGTTCCAGATCTCATGAGATCATGTTGAAGGAAGCTTGACTTGGGTTGAACATTAAAAGAAAGCTCTTGACAGAGCAGTGGGGCAAAGAGACCCATTTACTAGAGTGGTGGTGGGTGGGCTCTTCCGCAGCTAAAGGGGTTGGGGATGGAGGATGCTCTAGTTCTAAATTTCCTGCACTGGACTACATGACCTCCAAAGCCATACATGGTGTATGGCCCTATCACATCTCACTCTGTCCAGCTCCCACCCCCCTGGCTCGTTCGCTATCACTTAGCAGGGAATCATCATGTCCATTATAAACAACTTAAGAAGAGCTTGCTGGATCTGACCAGTGGCCCATCAGGTCCAGCCTCCTGTTCTGACAGTGGCCAGCCAGATGGGAAACCTGCAAGCCGAACCTGAGTGCCAGAGCCCTCTCCCCTCCTGCACTTTCCAGCAACTTGTATTCAGAAGCATTGCTGCCTCCAACTGTGGAGGCCGGCCAGGGCCACAGGGCGAGTGGCCATTGATAGCCTTCTCCTCCATGATGTTCTCTGATCCTCCTTTAAAGCCATCTAAGTTGGTGGCCATGACCGCCTCCTGTGGCAGTGAGTTCCATAGATTAACTACGGGCTGCATGAAGGAGTCGTTCTTTTCGCCTGTCCTGAATCTTCCAACGTTCAGCCTCTTTGGATGTCCATGAGTCCTAATGTTATGAGAGAGGGAGAAAAACATTTTCTCTTTTCACTTTCTCTGTGCCATGCATAACTTTCTAAACGTGACACATCTTTTCTCTAAACTAAAAAGTCCCGTATGCTGCAACCTTTCCTCATAGGGAGTTGCTCCACCCCTTGATCATTTTGGTTGCCCTTTTCTGAACCTTTTCCCTATGAATATCTGTGGCTGCCTTTTCCCTAAGGAACAGCAGCAGCAAGGAAAAGTTCTTCTCAGCAAAGGGCAGCATGAGAGCAACCAGCTTGTCTCCTGCCTTTCCTTGTCTGTTTGAGAACTCCAGTCCACATTAGGCTGCGCTGCAGATCTCAAAGGTGTTGCTTCATCAGCACAGCCCTCATTTGCTCTGCTGTTGTCTGGGCAGGCAGCAGAGGGACAAAGTATGTCTTGGTTTATCCAGGGCCACCTGCTCCAAGCTCTGAGTCGGCCAGAACCTCCCTGTGTATTGAGCAAAGACCGCTCTGCCCTTCCCTGTCTAGCAGGCCTGCCAACATTAACAGCTGCGCACCCACCCATGGTCGCTTGACATCTTGTCGTGCTCATGGAAATGAGATGCTAATTAAGCCCTTGCAGTCAAGTCATGCAAATTAGCTGCAGCCCTTTTAGCACTTGCTATAATTTCCAGTGTAGCCCGTGGTGCAGAGTGAGCGGCCCTCTCTGCTGCTCGCCAAACACGTTGCCTTGTTCAACAAGTTGATTTTAAAGCACTCCCCTCCCCCCCCACTTTTTCCGCAAAGGCCCCCTCTTGTCACAGCATCAGGGGCTTGGATGCAACTCCTTTTGTCTTTGCATGGAGAGTAACTCAGAGCTTAGCCTCTTTGCTGCCTTCCCATGCCCTAAATCCTTGCCATGATTTGCTTCTTTGGCCTTCCAGACGAAGGAGGACCAAATTCAAGTCATTGGGAACCTCAAGAACATCTCCATGGCTTCCAGCAAGTTGCTTCTGGCTGCCAAGTCTCTCTCGGTGGACCCTGGAGCTCCCAATGCCAAGAACCTCTTGGCAGCGGCTGCAAGGTAAGGGCCAAGGCAGAAGTGCAGTTCACCGGCTTCTAATCAAACAAATGGGAGGAAGGAAATCAGGGAATATAGAGATCTGTTTTAGATGGAACCCACATGCCTTAGAAGTGGCCTTTCTGTATGTCAACTTTCCATAAGTTGGTACTTTCAAATGTTTTGAACTACAACTCCCAACAGTCCCAGCATTGTACTGGCTGGGCCTGATGGGATTTGTAGTTCAAAACATCTGACTGGCCCCAGCTTTGGGAACCCCCTGCCACCGTTGTTCATCAAGGGGGGCTTTGCTTCCGCTGCCATCTGTACACTGCAAAGCAAAACCTGCCAGTGGAGGCAGTGCCATTACAGAAGTAGCCCTGGGGATAATTTTATTTTTATTATTTGGTAAATTTCTATACCGCCCTTCATCCAAGGATCACAGGGCTTTTTACAATATAAATACATAAAAATACATTCCATAGTAACAAATAAAAACAGTAACCTCCCATGGACAGTTTTCCTCTCAAACAGGCATTGTGCCTGCTTGCCTTGCTTTTTGTAAACTGTTCCTTTTTCCTACTAGAGAGATGCAGCTTTGGGTTTTGGGGGTTGTTTCTTGGATTAGAGAGATAATTTCTAGTTTGTTTTATCTTTAAAAATTGCTATTGCTATTAATTGACTGCTTGGTTTTACTAGTGGAGGAGAATTTTAGGAGACTGTTACTAGCTTATTTTGAGAACTAAGCAGATGCCTCAGGCAGTTGATTTTGGGTGTCGTTTATAATTACTGATTTCTTACTGCCAATTCAAAAATAATTTGGCTGCTCTTGGGTACCATGCATCTTAATTTCTTAAACTTTTCTGGCAGGGTGGTGGTGGGTTGCCACTTGCTTCTCTAATCAAGCAGGCTACCTCATAGCAGGTCCACCTGTGATCTGCTCTGATTACCCACATTGTTGGTCTCTGAGATGTGCATGTCTCTTGTCTTCTAGGGCTGTGACTGAGAGTATAAATCAGCTCATCACTTTGTGTACTCAGCAAGCGCCGGGCCAAAAAGAGTGTGACAACGCTCTCCGGGAACTGGAGGTAGGTCTCCACTTGACTGCAGGCTCACTTTTCTTGGGTGATATGACTGGCAAAGCTTTCATGATTAAGGGTGTTTCGGGCTGTCCTCAAATCTTGCCCCATCTGGACTTGGAGAGTTGCTTGCTAGTCAGCTGACTGAACACTCAGCAGGCTGGCACTTGAGTCTGCCATGCTAACTGTCTAAACAAGAATGCTGGTGGATCAAGTGATAAAACAAAGCTTGGCTGCCATGGTTTTTTGACGGCTGGATTGCCACAGCTTGACTGCTACTACCCAGGGAACCTTACATCTCTTACTTCCATAGACAGTGAATACTAAACTGTATTAGCTGCGTAGCTTTGTTCTCAACTAGTATCATTCAAAGATCGCTGTTTTGTTTCCATTGATTTGTGATAGTGGCCACGCTATTGTTGACATCAACCTTCCCCACCCTTGAGCTCCTCATGTTGCTGGACTCCAAGTCCCGTCATCCCTGACCCCTGGTCACCATGTTTGCTGGGACTGCTGGGAGGTTTTGTCCCATCTGCCTCTGGGAACTCAAGGCTGGGTTTCCCTGATACCCTTCCCCCTGGATGAAACAGATCAAATATTCTATTTGTTAAGTTCTTGGATATTTATATATTCATTACAGTGCCTTTTCTCAGTTTATTGTCACTCACAAGTGCAGATTCACATGTTAATGCCAATAGTTGTTGGCATTATTGTTAATTTCTGAAATTAGCTTTACTTTTCTCCACTTTGGGGGCAGATTCACTTTGCCAGATTCATTTGGGATTGTTGACATTCAACAAACTTCAGGTATTCCTTGGAGGCTGATGTGAGCCAGTAAGTTGTTTTTCCAGGATAACTGCCTGGAAGATATGAGTCTCCTTGCATGTATTCTTCCAGCCAGAGAAGGGGCCTGATCAAAGTGTCAAAAATGTTAATATTGTTGACCACATATGTGATAATTTTATTTCTTCCTGCAACCAACCTAGAGATATACAGACAAAAGAAGGGAAGTTATGTAAATACACATATGCTGCTTTTATTGGGAGGGGGTGTCATACAAAGCAGTGTACAAAACTAAAATCAATCCATAAAATTGCAGTTCAACATTCTAATAAATATAACAAGCCAGGCACAAAAAGCTGGTTTTCATTTCAAAGCAGTATATTTAGAATGGATTCATTCCCATTCCAAGAAGGGCTTTGCTTAATCAGCTCACCCAAGGACCCTAAGAAGGTGCAGCAAGGGCTTCATGGTCTAGGATTTTGACTGCATTGCCCCTCTTATTTTCAGACGGTTAAAGAAATGCTGGAAAACCCAAACGAACCTGTTAGCGACCTCTCTTATTTTGACTGCATTGAAGGTGTTATGGAAAACTCCAAGGTAGCCATTGTATTTTCTTTCCATCTGCATGTTCAGTTTCATGACCAGTTGTACCAAGTCATATTTAGCCCTCCCTGAAGTGGGGTACTGGAGCCTCCTGGCAGGTGAGTGGGGGGAGGAGCAATATCCTGGAGCTACAGCTTTCTCCAACATCCAAAAACAAGGAGATTTTTTTTTTAGTAGTTATGTCAAAAGTACAGTCCACCCTCCCTCCCCAAAGAGAGTCCAGGCTGCTAATAGTTGTTAAAGCACTATATAGAAAAACACTGTAAAACAACACTTTAGCAATGCTAAAGGACCTGCAGTGAAACTAATCTTCATAAAACTAACCTCCAAAAATCTAGAGCAGAGAAGGGGAACCTTTTACAGCCAGCAGGCCAGATGCTGGTGTCTTCCAGCCCCCCATCTTCAGTGGGCCGCTTGGGCAGGTGGGGGGTGCCCACCTGTCAATCAGCTGATGGTGTTGCTCCTGATCCGCAGTGTGGAGATAAAACCAGTAGGAAGGTGATTGTATTACACAGATAATGTGTGTGAATTGAGTCTGATGTGCCTTCTAGGTAGGGGGTGTTATTTTTGTTTGTTACTATGTTATGTATTTTTGTGTTTTTATACTGTAAACCACTCTGTATTCATCTGATGAAGAGCATTGTAGAATATATATATATATATATAAATAGCATTGCATATTATCAAGTATTGATACTAATAAATAAGGCCTATTAGAAGTATGAAGTATTAGTAAACATTAGTGTATGGTTATTAAGTCATGTTGTGATTTCTAAAGCCAGGATTGAATTGAAAGTCTTTAATTGCCTCCCCTCCCCCCCCCCCCCCCGCAGGTTCTGGGAGAGGCAATGGCTGGAATTTCTCAGAATGCCAAGACAGGGGACCTTCCAGTCTTTGGCGAGTGTGTTGGGGTGGCTTCCAAGGCCCTTTGCGGCCTCACTGAAGCAGCAGCTCAGGTGAGTTTTGGGTGACTAATGTACTAAGCAAGGTTTTCTGCAGTGGTGGGTGACAATGTGGTTGAGCTTCTGCAAGTGCGTTAAGGTGTTTCAACTGCTTGCAAAGTGTGAGGATGGAGGGACCTTCAGTGGTCTTTTTGAATGTTTGTCTTGATGGAGTTTCTGCTAGACTGCTTATTATGTATTTATAAATGACATTCTAGTTATCTACCTTGCTGCTGGCCCACTGAATGACCACAGCAGAGGCTGATTTGCCTGTGAATGACTTTAGCTGTGGGCATTAGCATTAGATCAGTTTTGCAAATAATGCTTAAATGGCTTCTCTGCATTTTTCCATGCCTGTAATTGGAATGCAAGACCTGCCTTGTCTAGGAAGAACATTGGATGAAAAAATGACTCTCTCCTTCCACTCTCGGTTTTGCATGATCTCAAGTGAACTAATAGGCGTTTATTGTGTGCTTCTTGAAAACCACCTCTGAGTAGTCACAATGCCTTTGGTTTTTGCCTAGGCCGCTTACCTGGTTGGCATCTCGGATCCCAACAGCCAGGCCGGTCAGCAGGGACTTGTTGATCCTATCCAGTTTGCCAGGGCCAATCAAGCTATCCAAATGGCATGTCAGAACTTGGTGGACCCAGGAAGCAGCCCATCCCAGGTAACTTTCATCAAGGTTGCCAGAGGCCTTTTGCTGGCTCGTGCTTCACAGCCTGTAAGAGGTCCACCTTTGTAGAAATAGCAGTCTTGGGTTGCACGTGGCCTGAAAATAGGGGTGCACTTCATATATTAATTGGGTGTGAACTTGGGAACTTCTGTATGCAAGGCATGGTCTGTTTCTTACTAAGCTTGCAGTACAAAAATTTCTATTGCTACTGCTAAAGTATGGAAGCAAGCAGTTGCTCCTGACTGTTACATAACAGAGAAAAATTAACAACTATTTCCTATGGAGAAAATCACTAGTTTATTTATCAGAGGAAATTTTTCCCTCTCCGAAGTATCTATTTCACTGATTATTATTTTTTTTTGGGGGGGGGAGGCAAGAATAAGGATTTATAAATACCAGTAAAGAGGTTTAAAATGTGTTTGGACTGAATTACGTTTGGGAATGCTGTGTTTGTACTTTACAGGTGAATGAATGCATTTTCCTCTTTTTTGTAAATATAAAGATGCATTTCCTTCAGTCATTAACAGAAATATATAAAGCATGTGAACAACCAACATTTTTAAAACTCTTGTCAACATGTCAGTGGCCATTCGTGTCTTCTCTTTATCTTACTTTGATCTGTAATCAAAGCAGCAATTCTCTACCAACTTACCTGGGAATGAGCCCGATTAAACTGAATGGGACTTACATCTGAGTAGACATGGATAGGACTGAACTACAAGGAGGAAAAAAGCTTGCTGGTATCTCCATAGATCTCTCGGCACCCTTTTAATCAGCAGTGAGACCTGGACCAGCCCTACCTGTATTTTGTTTGCTCCGAAACAGTCCATGCCTGACAGCTGCTAAGGATCTTGCCAAACATTTAAATAACCAAATGGCTCTTTAAAATGTGTCTACTGTCTATGCTGCATTGTAGGGCCAAAATACAGTTTCCAAAGCAGCTCAGGTTCCTTTCTTCCTAACCCACCGGTGCTTCAGAACACAGATGGAGAATTAGCAGAGCAGCTATTCCATCACTGAGCCAGCCCAAGACATTTGGCTGCCTGAGGCAAAGGGAAAAGATGGAGCCTGCAAAAGTTCACCAAATTGTTGAATCCTGTTTTGACACTGGCAGTGAAACAGCATCCTCCTCTGTACACCTGAGGGGTGGGCCACATGGCATACTCAGCTCTATCCACTCCCCACCCCTCCACTCTGCCTCATGGTAGGGCTGGCCCTGCCTGTGGTTCTATTTCTGCCCCCTCAGCCATGTGTGTGTGTTTTGTTTTCCAGGTCTTATCAGCAGCTACCATTGTGGCAAAGCACACTTCTGCGCTGTGTAATGCCTGCCGCATTGCTTCGTCTAAGACAGCCAACCCAGTTGCAAAGAGGCACTTTGTCCAGTCTGCAAAGGAAGTGGCAAACAGCACTGCCAACCTAGTTAAAACTATCAAGGTATGAGAGTCTCCTGCCACTGTACTGTTAAGACAGCCTCAGTCAAACAAAGGCTTAAATACTGTTCATCTCTGGGTCCTTAGAAAAAAAGTCATTTACGAGAAGTTGTTTCTCCTTCTATGGGAAAACAGAGTTTGCAACCTACACAGGAGCTGCCATTTTGAATCTCTTAGGGAGCCATTATCCGCCTCGTTCCTGGAATGCTTGAGAACAGCTGTACTTCTAGAATGCAATTAACCTAATGTATTTGTGATTAGGGAGTTACATTTTAATTCTGTTGTTTCGTCTGGAGGTTCCTCCTGTCTTCATTACAGGAGAAAGAAGACCTGGCTCTTGGGAAAGTGCGGGTTTCAAAAATGAGGAAGGAGAGAACTGTTCAAGAGTTTGGATTTCCCAACATTTATTTGAGAGAGTATATTATTATTATTATTATTATTATTATTATTATTATTTATTTTACCCATCCGTAACCCAAGGTACCAGGCAACATCATTAATAACACAATATTAAAAACTTAAAATTACAAAAACGTAAACTTAAAATTATAAAAATAAGGTGAATGCTGAAAATATACATCTCAAGTGTAATGTTATTAGAATATATATTTCTCAATCCCTTCTGCAATTTGTAGCAAATTGAAAATATGAAAATGAGTTATTTGTGTGGCTTTTAAAAAGTGAAGATATGTAAAGTTCCAGCCATACAGAAGTATGAGAGTCTCTTGCATCTCAACAGATCCCCGCTCACACTCATCTGTATGTTATTTGTATTTGTATTATTAAATTTATTACCCACCTCCATTCACCAGCAGGTTTTAGGGCTAGTGACAACAATTGAAAATCTAGTATTAAAAACTGTTAAAACATATTGTGTTCACAAGAATAGCGTGGGTGCTTAAAGCACACATCTCAGCTGTCAAAGGCCAGGGTAAAGAGATGTATTTTCGACATTTACCCAAAGCTGTTTCATGAAGGTGCAGGACTCGCCTCTGTGAGGAGCTGACATGATCTCTGCTTTGCCTGGGTGTCACGGAATTCAGGAGGCAGCCAAAAACCTGCAGGATATGTTCCTGGGGAAACATAGACAGAGAACTCATGAATGGTTCTGGTGCTGAGCTGGGAACCTGACAGGCCCTTGTAAGCATCATACAGAAATCTGGAGTCAAGCTGACTGAGTGGGAAGATCTGGGTTATCCTATTTTAACGTATTGTGAGATGGAGTTAGGTTGGGATCTGTCATCCAGTGAACTTCACAGATGAGTGGAAGATTCAAGCCCAGGCTTCCCACATCTAAATCTGGTGCTCTCTCTCTATGAACACCACAGCACTTAGTGGGTGGGGGATCCTGGCAGCATCTCTCAATATGTTTTGTGTATACAATAGCTTCTTGAACCCATTTTTATTTTTCTTCACTAGGCCTTGGATGGTGACTTCTCAGAAGATAACCGAAATAAGTGCCGGATTGCAACTGCTCCATTGATTGAAGCTGTGGAAAGCCTAACAGCCTTTGCATCAAACCCTGAGTTTGTCAGCATCCCGGCCCAGATCAGTACTGAGGTAAGAGAAGTGCTGTATTAAATTAACTTTCTAATGATGCAGAGCCTGTCTTTAACTGACTGCAAACCGATCTCCAGTTTTTTGGTCTTTGAGGACATTAGAAAGCATTTTGGAAGTTTGTTTACAACAATTAAGCTCACCTTTTCTATGCTTTAGAGAAGCAAGCTGCCTACATGATCTACGTCACAATTGCCATGTCGACTACATGGTAACCTCACATTGTTTTTATTTAACTCTCTCCCTCCCCTTTCCTGTGAAACTCTTGTAAGTAAAACTGTAGCCCGCTCCAGGGGTTCTTCCACGTGCAATTTGGATCAGGTGAGGATCAGCCTCAGCTAGTACAATTGTAGGATGCTGAGGCTGATGGGAGTCCAAAACCCCTGGACCCCTACATGGTCAAAGACTGGACAAAACAGGTCAACGAGCTATGATCTGATCCGAGGTTTGCAGGGATTACTCAAGCCATAGTCTCTTGGTTTGGAACCTTAAGAATTGAATTAAGTCGTGCTAGAAAAAGTAGGAAGAGAAGGAGCAGCAAATGAGTTCACATGCCATTTCTATTCCAGCAAACCATGGTGGTTTAGTCTGGGGTTATTACATCTGAACCCAACCTGGGAGTTGCTGTGGAACTAAAAGCCATCTGCTTCCCTCTTTGCAGGGTTCTCGGGCACAGGAACCAATCCTGACTTCTGCCCGGACTATGCTAGAGAGCTCGTCCTCTTTAATCAAAACTGCTCGCTCACTGGCAATCAACCCCAAAGACCCTCCCACGTGGTCCATTCTCGCTGGGCACTCACACACCGTGTCCGAGTCCATTAAGAGCCTCATCACGTCCATCAGGTGAGTCCTTTCGTTTTTATAGGCCCTTGCAGTGTGGGTACCTCTGCCCCTTTCTCCATATCACGCCCCCCCATTCTGCAGGAACACACGCCCTGCTCATGCTTATTATTTCAGCAAGCTGGAATATGTAAAAACAAGTATAGGGAACCTTTCTCAGCCCAAGTCCTGCTTTCCCTCTTGGACAACCTTCCAGAGGCAACCTATCAGCAGTGGGCAGCAGGTCCAGAGGCTGGAGCAGTGGAGGTGACATTTGCCTTTTATGCAGTAGGCTACATTCAAACCCTGCAAAAGTCAGGGGTTTCTGCACATGCACAGCCCTCTGTTCAGGCAAGCAAGAGGCAGTAACACAGTTCCAAGTACGCAGCACAGCCAGGCAAAAGCACTTGAGAGGTGCATGGATCAGGGATGGTGGGAAATGTGTCTGGGGTCAGAGAGAGAGTCCTGGAGCATTGCACTCAGCTCCCAAGCTTCCAGTTTTGCAATAACCACACACTGCCTTCAGGGGTCAAGACCTTCCCCCACCTCTAGAATACTCTCTCAGTCAGGCCCCTCTTTGAGGCATGTTTCTCTCCCCGCTCCCCTTTCAGGTCTTTTCCTGTGTGATAATGTACTATGTTAATGTAATATATATGTTTTATGTTGTGTTTGCTTTAATTGCTTCTTTGCATCATATGCTATGATTATTGTTTTCATGTACACTATTCAGTGCTCTGGGTGCTCATTAGTAGAAGAGTGAATGATTATCAGTCCCTTTATTTTCAAGTGTTTGGGGTGTGAGTGCCGTTCCCTGTTTAGGCAAAATAGCACCACCCATGTTCAGGAAAGAGGTATCAGCCGGCTTGGGAATATTCTAAAGTTTGAAGAAGTGCAAAAGAATCTGTGAGGGGGAGTTATTGGATGTGTATGGAGCATGCTCAGTAGCCACAGAATGCAGGCTGATGGGTGGGGCAAGGATGGGGGGGGGGAGAGATGGAAAACCAGGGGGAGGGGAGGGGCTGGAATCCTCTGTTCTTTAATATTTTGTTGCAGTTCCCACTTGTTAATTATGGTTATACCCCCCCTTTCACCCTTGACATAACAATCTGCCATACATTCTCCAGAGACAAAGCCCCGGGCCAGCGGGAGTGTGACTACTCCATAGATGGGATCAATAGATGCATCAGGGACATTGAGCAGGCCTCACTTGCAGCTGTCAGTCAGAACTTGGCCACGAGGGATGACATTTCTGTTGAGGTAAGCAGAGCTGTGCATTGCCAGTGAAGGAAAAGCTGAGCCTCCTTCTCAGCCGGGAGTGTGTCTGTGTGTGCGAGGGAGAGAGAAAGGGAGGGAGGGAGTGCTCTGAATCAAATCAATGTAGTTGGCAGTGCAGGATGAGGGGAAACAGGGAAAGCACCAATAAATCTTCTGCTATAAACCGACTAGAAGATTTTCCCATGATGCATTGCATTCCTCTTGCTAATTCTCTTCCAGGTGAGTGAACCTGGTCCAGCAACACAGGTGGTAAACTGACATAGGTTGTTCGCAAAATGACAGGTTGGAATTCTTCAGGGTGAGACTCTTAAGTTTAGTTTTTCTTTTAATGCCCAGGGGAGAAAAGAAGCACCTTCAGACAACCATAAGCAGCTCAGCTTCATTCCCTCTTTCATTTTTAAGCAGGAAACTAGAATCCTACTCGGAGGGGGAAAATAACAAGTTTTCACAAACTTATTTCTCTTGTTTTTACAGGTAGAGCTTAACATGAAGTTAAGATTTGTGTTAAAAAAATCTGGCCATCTGCATTGGCTGTAATTCAGAAGGTCCCAGGCTCAAACTTGGGATCTTCAGTTGAAAAAAGATCAGATTGCAGCAGGTCATGGGGGGAGGGGAAGTCATCTCTGGCTGACCCCTTGAAGTCTGGTAACCATCAGAGTGGATCGGAGGCTGGCCTTTGGCCCTCCAAATGTTGCAACTCCCGCCAACCCCAGAAAGTGTGGCCAATGCAACGTATACCGTATTTTTCGCTCTACAAGACACACTTTCCCCCTCCTAAAAAGTAAGGGGAAATGTGTGTACATCTTATGGAGCAAATGCAGCCTGCGCAGCTATAGCTGAAGCCAGAAGAGCAAGAGGGATCGGTGCACAGCGGGAGCTCTCCTCCCTCTTCACTCAAGAGGCTTTGCGTTGCTTTCATGTTTTCCTCCTCCTAAAAACTGGGTGTGTCTTATGGTCGGGTGTGTCTTATAAAGCGAAAAATGCGGTAGTTAAACTATGGAACTCCCTTCCTCAGGAGGCCAGCAACTGGGGTGGTTTTAAGGAGGACTGGAGAAATTCGTGGAAGGGAAGGCTATCAGTTGCCTGTGCTCTGCCTCCACAGATGGAGGCATGAATGCTTCTGGATACCAGTTGCTGGAAACCCCAGGAGGGGAGACTGACACTTGTGCTCAGGTCCTGCTTGCTGCTTTCCCCTGGGCATCTGGTTGGCCCCTGTGAAAACAGGATGATGAACTCAATGGGCCACTTTGGGCCTGATCCAACAGACTTCCTTAGGTTCAGCAGCTTCTAGAGGGCCAAAGGTTCCTCACCCCCAAGGAAGATAACGCTGGACCGGGTGGGCAAAGAACTTGTCCTGGCATTTGGGAGCCGATCGTAGGAGGGACAGAAATGGCAAAATGAACACGTTTTTCCTGTTTTTATTCAGCTTCACAAAATCAAAATCACGCCAATACATCAGATAATTGAAGTTTAGTAGGGAGCTCCAAGGGTCATCTAGTCCAACCCCCTGCAATGTAAGAATCACAGCTAAAGAATCCCTGACAGATGGCCGTCCAATCTTTGCTTAAAAACTACCAGGGAAGGATAGCCCACCACATCAATAAATATTTATAAATATATAAAACAATACAGTTCCTCCTCATCCCACAGAGAGAACAAATGTGCTTTTCAAAATAGTGCCTCTGTGTGTCTTTCATGTCACCAAGCACCTCTGCATTGTCATTACATTTCTGTCTGTGGTCCGACATGGCCATTCTGTTTGTTTCTCAGGCCTTGCAGGAGCAGCTGACGTCGGTCGTCCAGGAAATTGGGCATCTGATTGATCCCATTGCTACAGCCGCTCGAGGCGAAGCCGCTCAGCTGGGCCACAAGGTAGGAAGCCACAAAATGGCCACTCTGGGGGAAAGGGATGTTGTTGGTCTGAGGCAAATTCGTGAAAAGAACGCTGACTTGAGGAGGCAGCCATGTGGGATCCACTGAGGAGGATTTGGGGAGGCAACTTTGGGATCCACTGAGGGCAGCAGAGGGTCTGTGAGGCACAATTAACCAGGCAGCCATTTTGAAGTTCTGACTGCAGAAAACTACTTTGTTTAGCCCATGTGTTTTAGAGCAATTAATTCTATTCACTATTTGGTCATTCGCTTCTGTATTTTTATTATTTTATGATCCTGTGCCAAAGCCAAAGGAGGAAAAAAAATGTAATTATATGAAAATGATACACAGGTGGTATCTAACTCTGAGTAGACTAGTGTTTCCCAGTTATCAGTGTTTATACTACATTTTTTTAGATTTGCCTTGAGAGCGTCTTTAAATCTCTTTTGTTGTCCATCGGTATTTCGCTTTCCATCCTTAAGTTGGGAATAGAGTAGTTGCTTTGGAAGACAATCATTAGGCATCTGCACAACATGACCAGTCCAATGAAGTTGATGTTGAAGAAGCATTGTGTGATGGGATAATGAGCTGCTTGTGTGTAAAAGCTTGATCCCTCTGGTGTTTGGCTGGTCAGCCAAACCGAGGCACTAACGGAGCCTCCCAAGGCGTGACTCCGTTAGTCGCTGGTAGAATCTGACAGTGGGCGTCTACGAAATTTACGCCAACATAAAAGTTGTTTCACGGACATGCGCCTTCGTGACTCTCTACGTGACAGCTTCCGGCGAAGGGTGGGAGTTGCCAACGGGGGTCTTGTTACCTCTGCACTATTCTCACTAGAAGTATCCCAGAGCCCTCCCTCCTCCGACTCCCCTTTTGCCGGAGCTTCTGCTCTCCCCCTGCTGGTTCCCTCCTCCGCTGCAGAATCTCTCCGAGTCTGCTGGAGCCTCTGCACCAACTCTCTTTCCGATGGCAGTTCCCTGACATCCACCTCCCCCTCAGGGCCCCCTTCACCCCCCGCGTCCTCTCCCACTGGCGGTGAGGGCGGAAAGCCCCTAAAGGAACTCTCCTCGTCGTCCGAGGATTCAAACACTTCTAACCATGGCGTACCGTCTCTCTCCCCGTCTTCCTCTTCTTCGTCGGAGTCGGCTTCCTCACCCACCCCTGACTCTGGGAACCCTCCAAACTCTCCTTCCTCATCAGTGGTCCCAAAGCGTTCCCTTCTAAATCGTGCCACGGGTTGCGGTTTTTTTGGGAAACGCCGATGAAATGTTTCTATTAAAACCTCGTCATTGACTACCTCAGCGGGTACCCAAGTGTTTTCCGACTCTACTTCCCCCTCCCATTCTACCAGATATTCCACCTGATCCCCCTTCCACCTGGAATCAATGATTCCTGCCACGTTCATGTCGCGTTCTCTCTCTTCTATCACGGGCGTTCGGGAGACCTCTCTCTCACGCTCCCCCCCCCCCATTCACGTCCCTCTCGGTACGGCGACAGTAATGACCTGTGAAATACTGGGTGCAATTTCATGTGACTGGGCAGTCTGAGTTTGAATGCTACTGGGTTCACCTGCTGTATGACCTCAAAGGGTCCCAATCTTTTGGGTTTCAGTTTCTTACAACCCCCCTTGAAAGGTAGTCCCTGGGTGGATAGCCACACCCGGTCTCCCACCCTTATAGTTTCACCTTCCCTCCTATTTTTGTCTGCTTGCTTTTTATATTCTTCCTTGGCTCTCTCTAAGTTAAGTTGTAGCTGACGGTGGATGGCTTCCATCTCTTCAACAAAATGTTCCGCCGCCGGCACACTCCACCTCTCCCCTCCTTCTCCTGGAAATGCCCTGGGATGACACCCATAATTTGCCAGAAAGGGACTCAGCCCTGTGGACACGTTCTCAGCGTTGTTGTAGGCAAATTCTGCCAGAGGTAACTTATCTACCCAATCATTTTCTCGGTCCTTTACATAACACCTCAGGTATTGTTGTAAAATCCCGTTTGCCCTTTCCGCTTGCCCATTTGTTTCCGGGTGCCGGGCAGTGGAGAAATTGATTTCCACGTGCAGTAAGCTCATAAGTTTCCTCCAGAACCTGGAAGTAAACTGTTTCCCTCTGTCGCTGACCACCCTCAAGGGGGCGCCATGCAACCGGAAAATATGCTCTACGAACAACTTGGCGGTTTCCTCCGCTGTGACCGCATGTGAACAGGCTATAAAATGACACATCTTAGTTAATAGATCTACCACTACCATGACCGCCGTTTTGCCCTTGGATTTTGGCAGGTCCGTCATAAAATCTATGGAGACTGCCTCCCATGGCCTTTCTGGTGTGGGTAAGGGTTGTAAGAGCCCCGCTGGCGCCACCCTCTCCCCTTTCGCTCGCTGGCACCTGTCGCAACCCCTGACATATTCCCGTACATCCTCCCTCACCTTGGGCCACCAAAACTCCCTGGTAACCAACCACATGGTTTTGTGCTGTCCAAAATGCCCCACTGTGGGGCTATCATGCAACTGCTTGAGTACTCTGCCCCTCAGTTCCCCATCGGGTATGTACAGTGCCCCTTTGTAATACAACGCCCCACTCTTTTCTTCAAACCCCCCTGTGTTCTCCGCTGTCCTCCTGAGTTCTCTGAGTTTCTCTTGGGCGTATTCGTCGTTCTCCGTACCCTCTAACAGTTCTTTCTGCCCCACCAAAGCCGCCCCACACACCCAGCGGTCTTCAGGGATTACGTGCCTTGCTTCCGGCGCGCCCTCCCCCTCTAAGTACTCAGGCTTTCTGGAAAGAGCGTCCGCCCTTACGTTCTCGGACCCTGCCACGTAACGAATCTCAAAATTGAATTTGGAGAACTCCTGGGCCCATCTCACTTGTCTCTGGTTCAGCACTCGGGCTGTTCTCCAGTACTCCAGATTTTTGTGGTCAGTCCGGACTTGAACCTTGTGCTGCGCCCCAATCAGCAAGTGCCGCCATCTCCGGAATGCTTCATGAATGGCGAGCAGTTCTCGGTCGTATACTGTGTAGTTCCTCTCGGATTTGTTCAACTTCCGCGAGAAGAATGCACACGGTCTCCATTCAGACGCATCTTTCCCCGGCTGGAGAAGCACGGCCCCTACCGCTCGGTCTGACGCGTCCGTCTCCACTCGCATTGGTTGCCGTAGATCCACGTGCAAAAGTTGCTCCTCCGACGCAAACGCTGCCTTTAAGCGTTCGAATGCCCCTTGCGCTTCTTCCGTCCAAGCAAATTTTTTCTTGCTGCTAAGACAATCCGTGATGGGCGCTGTTAAATGGGCAAAGTTCTTGATGAACTTCCTATAGAAGTTTCCGAAGCCCAGGAACCTTTGCACGTCCTTCTTGGTCTTTGGTGTTTTCCATTCCAGTACCGCTTGAACCTTGCTGGGATCCATAGCCAACCCCTTGTCAGACAACCGGTACCCCAGGAATTCCACCTCCCTGCTATGAAACTGGCATTTCTCCAGTTTCACCCACAGCCGATTTTCTCGCAGTTTGCTCAGTACTTCTCTAACATCTCGCACATGCTGCTCCTCATTTTCTGAGTACACCAGGACGTCATCTAAGAACGCCACGCAGTTCTTGTAAAGCAATGGCCCCAGGACGTGATTCATGAATGATTGAAAGCAGGCGGAGCCCGCTTGTAATCCAAAAGGCATAACTAGGTACTCAAACGCCCCCAAGGGGGTGAACATAGTGGTTTTCCACTCATCCCCCTTCCTCACACGTATCAAGTTATATGCCCCCCTAAGGTCCAGCTTGGTAAAAATCTTCCCTTTTCTCACCCGTGTCAGAATGTCATCAATTCTGGGCATAGGGAAAGTCACTGGTTCTGACACAGCATTTAGGGCCCTGAAATCACACACAAGCCTGGGTTTGCCCGTGTTTTTTTTGTCCACAAAGAACACTGGGCTGCCCCCCACCGCTCGTGACTCTCTGATGAAACCTCGCTTGAGGTTCTTGTCAATGAACTCCCTTAACTCCTGCATCTCACGGTCTGACATGGCATACAGCTTGCCCACTGGCAATTGTGCTCCTGGGAGTAAGGTGATTTGACAGTCAAAGGGTCTGTGCGGGGGCAGTTTATCTGCTTCGTTTTCACTGAAGACGTCAATCAAATCAGCGTATTGTGGTGGCACCTTCCCCTTGTCAGTCACTTCCATCCCTGCTAGAGTGGCTCTGGCCCCTGCCTGACCCTCTCCCTCCTTGCAGTGTTCTAGGCAATGTGCTGAACCAAAGGAAACCACCCTCTGATGCCAGCCTACTAGCGGATCGTGTAGTGCCAGCCAGCTCATTCCCAGAATGATGGGAGCTCCTCCCAAGGTGGCTACATTAAACGCTATCAGTTCTGTGTGTCTTGCCACCCTCATAATCATTGGTACAGTCTGTTGGCTCACTTCTCCCCCCAACAGTTCCCTCCCATCAATCGTGGTTACTTGCAAAGGCTTACTTAATGGGAGAGTTTGTATCTGGTGTTCAGCAGCAAACTCCTTACTCATGAAATTACAGGAGCTGCCTGAATCCAATAGCGCTTTTATCTTTAGTGGGTGTCCGTTTGACAGTTCCAGCAACACCTCTATCACAAGCGCTGGTCTTGGAGGTTCCGGCGTGGGCACATTCACTACTCCCTGGCCTGGCTGCTGTGCCCTGATGTTGGCAACCAGGCGTTGGCTTTTACTTGCTCCTCTGTTTCTCCTTCCTCCTTTCCCCCAACAGTTCCCGCCATGCCCTGCCATTCCTTCCTTTGCGGACAAACTCTGGCAAAGTGCCCTGGCTGTTGGCAGAGATAACATCTCTTGGCACTCTTTCCCTCCTTCTTCCGCCCTTCACTGGTGTTTGAAACTGCGCGCGCGCGCGCTGTTCCCAGTTCCATCGGCTCTGCGGGCGGGAAAGACTGCTCCGGAATCTCTGGAATGCGGAAGTCCTTCCAACGTTCCCCCTTTCCTTCCCGCTTTTCCAAAGCTCTTGCTTCTAGGCGCGCTCCTATGGACAGTGCAGATTTAGTCAGCTGGTCCATAGACTCCGCCCTGGGCGCCCGGGAAAGTTCATCTTTCACGGTCGGAGAGAGCCCTTCTTCAAATAACATTTGAATAGGTTCACTTGCTAGATCCCACCCAAGTCTATGAATAAGCATAGTGAACTCAGTCCAGTACTCACGTACAGATCGGCTCCCCTGTTTGCACCCCATCAACTACCTCCGCACCACCCCCTGCTCAATCTCGCTGGAAAACATCAAGTCCATGGCGCGAAAAAACTTCCTCGTGTCCTTTAAGATATCATTATTGGCTGCCATCAGGGGTCGAACCCAGTCCCTCGCCCCTCCCTCTAGATGGCTAATTACGTACGCCACTCTAGAGTTCTCATTGGTGAAGTCATCAAACAGTAGATTGAGAGCATATTGCATCTCCGTTCTAAAGGCTTGATAGTTCCTGGGATCCCCCCCAAATCTCTGCACCAATCCAGGCACCTTTCTGGCAAGTGGGGCGGTTTTCCCCTTATCCGCATCTTGAGCCCTCCTCTCCTCAAGCCTCGCCGTTTGCAGCGCGAGCTGGACCTCCATCGCCCTGTACCTTTCCTCCAGGCTTGGACCTGCGCCCGCTCCAGCTCCTGCGGTTCCGGCTGGTTCGCTCATGATGCCCTCTGCTTGCACAAGCAGCTTACAAAGACTGTCAGATTGCTGTGATGGGATAATGAGCTGCTTGTGCGTAAAAGCTTGATCCCTCTGGTGTTTGGCTGGTCAGCCAAACCGAGGCACTAACGGAGCCTCCCAAGGCGTGACTCCGTTAGTCGCTGGTAGAATCTGACAGTGGGCGTCTACGAAATTTACGCCAACATAAAAGTTGTTTCACGGACATGCGCCTTCGTGACTCTCTACGTGACAGCTTCCGGCGAAGGGTGGGAGTTGCCAACTGGGGTCTTGTTACCTCTGCACTATTCTCACTAGAAGTATCCCAGAGCCCTCCCTCCTCCGACTCCCCTTCTGCCGGAGCTTCTGCTCTCCCCCTGCTGGTTCCCTCCTCCGCTGCAGAATCTCTCCGAGTCTGCTGGAGCCTCTGCACCAACTCTCTTTCCGATGGCAGTTCCCTGACACATTGCTTTGACACTGGTGATCTTTGCTTCTTCCAATACACTGACATTAGTTCGCCTATCTTCTCAAGTGATGTGTAAAAATTTCCGGAGACACCGTTGATGGAATATTTCAAGGAGTTGGAGATGGTGTTTATAAGTGATCCATGTTTCATAAGTGTACAGTACGGTTGGTAGTACAATAGCTTTGTAAACAAGCATTTTGGTTTCCCTGCGAATGCCCCGGTCCTCAAACACTGCCCTTCAATCGGGAGAAAGCCGCACTCACAGAGCTCAGGGGATGCTGGATTTTGGCATCAATCTCGGCCCTAGTGGAAAGATAACAGCCCAGGTAGGAAAAGTGATTGGCACTTTCCAATGTTACACCATTAAGTTGGATTTTTGGCACTGCGGAGGGGTTGTTTTGTGCAGCTTGTTGGTGCTCTTGAAGTACATAATGTCTGAGGCCTTCTGGGAAAACAAAATGGCAGCTGCCCAAATCATAAACATCAGCACTCTAACCACCCTGAGGACACGGCTCATTGGGCAGCACAGAAATGCTTAAATAAGCAAATGAAATATATGAATGTAGAAAAACAAGATGTATTACATTTAAATAGATGACAAATGGTAAACAGATGCATGGTGGGTTTTTTAAAATGAATGCATGATGAAACAAATGAGGTCTTTGCGCAGCCACATTGAATGAATTCCGTTGCCTTCTTTCCTTTCCTCCCTTAGGTGACGCAGGTAGCCAGCTACTTTGAACCGCTGGTTCTTGCTGCTGTCGGTGTGGTATCCAAGTTGATGAACCACCAGCAACAAATGACCTTATTGGACCAGACCAAGACTCTGGCGGAATCTGCCCTCCAGATGCTCTACGCAGCCAAAGAAGGGGGAGGAAACCCCAAGGTAGGCCACCCTCAAGATGACTAATTGAATGCTGATATTTAGAGGTGACGTCCTAAGAGAGGGTCCTGCATGTTCCCTATCGCACTGTTCATCAGGATGGCCAGTGATCAGGCATATGATAGAATCCCTGCTACCTCCAGTAGGTCTGTGAAAGAGTTAGAGAGTCATTATAGCCATTGCTGAGCTAGATGGACTCTGTATAAGGCAACTCCATGTCTAATTATGTTTGAAGGAAAGCACATTGACTGTAGACTAATTTGGCACCAGTAAATTGTGTGGTGGTGGTGATCTGATTTGATGGATCACAGCAACTGATGGCCATACAAGTTTCCCAATTCCAATTGAGTAAGTAAACAATCAGCTTTGCAGCAAAATTTTAACCTGGGTCTCTCCAGTCCAAAGAGTCATCATTTTTTCAGATTTGGATGTTGGATTTTAAGGGTTTTAAGCTTGCATACCTTTGTTTTAAAAAAGAGAAACTTGTGAGTACAAGCAGAGAAGAGTTCTGCCTGAACTAGACAATATGGATAAGACTCTTGCACCACATTTCAAGCCATTAGACTGTTCCTGTTTGTCTGAGGCCATGTCATGGGATCAGTGGCAAAGCCGCCACATTCCAGCATCAGAGGAAGATTCAGAAGGAACCACCAGACAGCTGAGGATGCCCTCCTTTCATTTCCGCAAAGCACTCAATAATTATTGCCTAGGAGGGCTTCCAGTTTCCTGGGCTGTTAAGCTGTGGCATGTTCAGCATAACAGTTAATCCTGCCCTCTGAATTCCTACACAAATGTCTATGAGAGTAAAAATAGACTGGTTTCAGCTTTTCCAGACAATTAATTTTGAACTCCTTGCCCCATAAGCATCTTCCTGTTCAGCTCCCCTCAAAAGCTCTGCCATCTCTCCCTGCTGATGCTGGAAAAGGAGAGCCAAGGTTGGAACCACAGTGTGTTTAAAATGGCAACAATGGCATTGTCCCAATGGCAACATAGGAAGCCACGTTTATGAAGCATTTGTCCATCTACCACAGTATTGTCCCCTCTAATAGTCAACAGCTTCCCAGAGTGTCTGGCAGAGAAGAGTCTATTCCTTCACATCTTAGTTGGAGACTTTGCCAGGAACTGAATCTGGGACCTTCTGCAGTCACGAGAACATTGCAAAGGCTCTGCTACTGCGCTATGGCCCTTCTGGTTGATTTTAATTGGTGGGAAGATTTTAATTACACAAAAATATTGTCCTGTTAATCACACTGATTAAGCCACTGAAGCTTGCAGGCCCATTGGCATTGTGGTTTAGTGTGCTGTTGTTTTTCTTAAAGGATAAGTTCTGTAGTTTGCATCTAAGCATGGTCTCTTGAGAAGGTAGAATGGACTGTGCTGTTCCAGACCATGATAATGTCAGGGAGGAGGGGATCCCATTTTTGAAAGCTAGCCTATATAACAAACTCTCGGTAATGGAAAGCTAGCATGTCAGGGAGACAGGTTCCAGGCTAGCCCTTGTTCTTACTGAGCTAGTTTTCTGTTTTCAGGGGAGCAGTCAGGGATTTCAGCACTTTTACCACCTCATTCTTCTGCCTGTGTGGACCAGCCATTCATCTTTCCCTCAGATATTTTTACTTTGTCAGAAGATGCTTTCAGAGAAGGAGAGGTGATTTGCATGTCTGGGGGTCTAAAAAATACAGTCCTTGTGAGCAATCAAGCATGAATGGTGATGGATGATGAGAGACTCAGGAGATATTCTTTAATGGCCCTTAGACAAACGTGTGTAATTAAAAAATCCTGCCTTCAGTAATCACCCCGTCTGACAGTCGTCTCCCGCAATGAGATCATGAAGCAAACACTGTAATTGCCTTAAGAAAAAACTAAATGTGTCAGTAGGAAGTCTAGTCTTAAAGTCTCAAATCAGGGGAGTGGAGACTGGAAGGGGAATGGAACCTTTTAAAAAAGAATTGCTTTTTTACTTTTAAAACTAGGCTCCTTTCTCTTTAACACACCAAGGCTCACATCCCTTGAGTCATTCAGCACCAGCCCTACTATTGAGCAGGCCTCCTCAGGAGGCAAATGTTGAGGGGCACAGAGGCCACATTCACACCATACAGTTAAAGCATGATGATACCACTTTAAACAGCCATAGCTTACCCACAAAGAATTCAGGAAGATGAAGCTTGTTGAGGCTGCTGAGAGTTGTTCGCTGACCCCCTATTCCCCCTCACAGAACTACAGTTCCCAGAGTGGTTTAAGTGTCAGTCCCTCTTCGCAGGAAACTTTGGAAGTTGTATCTCTGTGAGGGGAATAGCAGCCTCCTCCTAACAACTCTTGGCAGCTTAACAGACTGCATCTCCCATAATTCTTTAAAGGAAGCCATGACTGATTAAAGTGGTATTGTACTTCAAATGTATGCTGTGAAGGTGGACAGAGCAGACAAAGCTGTGGGTGTCTACTCCTATTTTCTGTGTTCCCACATGGAAAACCTTTTTTCAGGTAGGAAAGTGACATCGATATATATAGAAGATTTTTTTTTTTTAAGTCTCCATGCCGGCCATCACACAAAAGTTGTGTTTTTCAACAGAAGGGACACTGGGATGTGTTTCAGTTGTGTCAAAGAAAGAGGGAGATGCAATGTTTCCTGTTTTCTCCATCATCTTATTTCAGGCTTCACACACTCACGATGCCATCACGGAAGCTGCCCAGCTGATGAAGGAAGCAGTGGATGATATCATGGTTACCTTGAATGAAGCTGCCAGCGAAGTAGGGATGGTGGGCAACATGGTGGACTCCATAGCTGAAGCCATGAGCAAGGTCTGTAAGAGTCACCTGGGATCCCTTCTCATTGCTATTTCCAAAGGCCCATGGAATATGTGATTATCCCAAAGCACCCAGGAAGACTCCAATTGAGGTTGCAGCTATCAAAAACTTGTTGTTGATTATATCAATAATTGCCTTCCTTGGTAGCCGTATAACAGATTGAGGTGTCTGTGATTCAAGGACTTGGGGGGGGGGGGGGAGAGGGGAGACACATGCAGACTCCCACCCCTCAGTCCCTGGCACTAATGATACCATTCCTATTTTGCGTAATTTAGGTCAGTCATTGTGGGTTTTCTGGTTACAGTAGACCCTTTCCACTTAAGGGAACAGGGTCTAGATTTCCTGCCATTTTGCTCACCTTTCTTCTTCCTCTTCAACTTCCTTTGCAGCTGGACGAGGGCACACCACCAGAACCCAATGGAACTTACGTTGACTATCAGACCACCGTAGTCAAATACTCCAAAGCCATTGCAGTGACAGCCCAAGAAATGGTAAGATCCACAGTGATCCATGCGACGGTCACCTCCAGGCTTGACTACTGTAATTCACTCTACGCGGGGCTGCCCTTGAAGCTGTCCCAGAAACTCCAGCGGGTGCAGAATGCTGCAGTGAGGCTCCTCACAGGGTCCCTGCCATGGGAGCATATTCACCCAGTGCTTTTCCAGCTGCACTGGCTCCCGGTGGAGTACAGGGTCAGATTTAAGGTGCTGCTTTTGACCTTTAAAGCCCTTCATGGCCTAGGACCCTCGTACCTACGGGACCACCTCTCCTGGTATGCCCCACGGAGAGCCTCAAGGTCCATAAATAGCAACACCCTAGTGGTCCCGGGCCCTAAGGAAGTTAGATTGGCTTCAACCAGAGCCAGGGCCTTTTCAACTCTGGCTCCGGTCTGGTGGAACACTCTGCCTCATGAGACCAGGGCCCTGCAGGATCTGATTTCTTTCTGCAGGGCCTGTAAGACAGAGTTGTTCTGCCTGGCCTTTGGCTTGGAGCCAATTTGATTCCCTCCCTCTTTTTCTTTTTTCTTTTCCTTCTCCTCCTGCGATGAGGCTACATTTTAATATTTTAATGTTTCATTATTTTAATGTTGTATTTTAATTTTGTTTTTAAGTTGTAATCCTTCAACTTGTTTTTATTATTGCTTGTAAGCTGCTCTGAGCCTGGCCTTGGCTGGGGAGGGCGGAGTATAAATAAAAATTATTATTACTGATTGCAGCAAAATGCTTTGAGGTGCACCTTAAGTGATGGCCAGCGGAAGCCTTTGGGAACCAAAGGATAATCCAGTGCAGTATCCTGTTTCTTACAATGTAGCGCAAGTGAGGCATGTTCACCTCTTCTTTCTTCACATTCCTTCAGATGACGAAGGCGGTTACTAATCCAGAGGAGCTGGGAGGACTCGCCTCGCAAATGACCACAGACTACGGTCACTTGGCGTTCCAGGGACGGATGGCAGCCGCTACAGCAGAACCGGAGGAGGTCTTGAGCCCTTGGTCTTGTTTGGGGTTAATAAGCATGCAGTGATGGGACCAACTTTGCGGGGAGGGCCCAGGCAACATCAGAGTTCTCCTTCCGCCCCCCCCCCTTTCTGTTCTTAAATTGCTGCCCCAAAGAAACTAGTGGGCCTCCCATATTGGAACCTTGCTGCTTGTGCAGAAAAATCCTCTGCCTCTTGATTATCTCTGTTGTCATCACAGGGGTACTGATTTGGTGTACTTGATTTGTGCAAAGTTGGGGTTTTGCCTGCTGTCTTGAGCAAGCCAATAAAAAGGCAGAATATAAATTTAAGCAACGCTTGAATTTATTTATTATCTGTTCATTTGTTGTTGTTGTTTGTCACATGTACATGCCTCCTTTTTCTCCAAGGAGCTCAAGCTGGCATGCATGGTTCTCTTCTTTTAATCCCCACAACAACCTTGTGGGGTAGGTTAGGCTGAGAGGCTGTGGCTTGACCAAGGCAACCCAGGGACATTTATGGCTAAGCAGGGATTTGAACTCTAGTCCCCCAGGTCCCAATCAGACACTCTAACCCAGGATTCCTCAACCTCGGCCCTCCAGTTGTTTTGGACTACAATTCCCATCATCCCTGACCACTGGTCCTGCTAGCTAGGGACCATGGGAGTTGCAGGCCAAAAACATCTGGAGGGCCAAGGTTGAGGAAGCCTGCTCTAACCACTGCACCGCACTGGCTTTCCTGGTAGGAAAAGTAGACTGGCCTGTAAGCAAACCAGATTGTGCTAATTTTAATCAAAGTGCAGTACCCCATGTCCTGCTAACAAGCAGTAGCTAGCGGGAGTCCGTGGAAAGGGTGTGGGGGCCCTCTAAACCTGCCCTCCATCCTGTAATTCAAGTACTAGGTATAAGTAGCAGTAATAGCAATTCTGCAAGCAGGAACCTTCAGAGTCTCTCAGACTTGTGGAAAGATGCACTTTCTGGTGCACTTGCAGTTAACCAATTGAAGGTAAGAGACCCATGAAGACCAGCAGCTTTGATTTTGACTGCTATCAATTCATCATGGCATCCCTATACCTTCTTTTAGCCATTCCTCACCTGGCAGGATATTATTATTATTATTATTATTATTATTATTATTATTATTATTATTAACTTCAGTGTAGAACTGTGCAACTGCTAAAGAGATGGGGCCACTTCTGCTAGGTACTGAACGCCTGGAAAAACAATTGAGTGTTCAGCTGTCTCCTAAAGCAATTAAAAGTGGGAGACAGTTGGATCTGCACTTGGAGGGAGTTCTATAAAAAGGGTGCTGCCACTGAGAAGGCCCTGTTAGACTGAGAAGGCCCTGTCCCTCAAATAATATTCATTAGGTTTGTCATAAGGGCATCTTATAAACCTGTCCAGGAACGGTTCCATAATAGGGAAATGCATCAAAGTGGTGTGCCAAGGTTTGCCTAACATTGCTGCCTTTACCTCCTTTACAAATAACTTGCAACACTTTCTTTTCCTTTTCCTCCACTCTGTTCCTCTCCACACCAACCACTTGGCTATCCAGATAGGCTTCCAGATCAGAACGCGGGTTCAGGAACTTGGCCACAGCTGCATCTTCCTGGTCCAGAAGGCTGGTGCTCTACAGATATGTCCCACAGATAGCTACACCAAGAGGGAGCTGATAGAGTGCGCTCGGGCAGTCAGCGAGAAGGTGGGTGCCCTCAACTTGAGTGGTGTGAGCTTAGATACCTCCTGGTCCCCAGTGCGTCCCTGAGAATAATGTCCTCTTCTAAGTCAGGGTTGTAGCAATCCTTGATCAGAAGCAGGGTTCAGGGCAGCTTGCCCACACCAAAGCACCCCAGTAATCTCACTTTGCCTCCGCTGCTGCCGCCATCACCTGCTAAGTCAGGTATCAAGACCCCCTTTTTATAGTGGGTGCTTGGAAGCATCCTCAAATACTTGGAAGGTGTCCATAAAGGTAAAGGTAAAGGGACCCCTGGCCATGGCCGACTCTGGGGTTGCAGCGCTCATCTCGCTTTATTGACCAAGGGAGCCGGTGTACAGCTTCCGGGTCATGTGGCCAGCATGACTAAGCCACTTCTGGCGAACCAGAGCAGCGCATGGAAACACTGTTTTCCTTCCTGCCGGAGCGGTACCTATTTATCTACTTGCACTTTGAGGTGCTTTCGAACTGCTAGGTTGGCAGGAGCAGGGACCAAGCAACGGGAGCTCACCCCATTGCGGGGATTCGAACTGCCAACTTTCTGATCGGCAAGTCCTAGGCTCTGTGGTTTAACCACAGCTCCACCCGCGTCCATAGAGACTTCTAAAAGGGAACTTCCTCAATATTAAGGGCAGGTTGAAATCTCTTACTATCATGACATCCTGCTGGGTTACACCATACTGTTGCTTATTTATTGTTATTATGGGTTGTGTCCAGCTATGTCCTAGTGAAAGTGAAGTGAATGTACCTAAGTTAATTGTGTTCATTAATTTCACTGGATCTGCTCTGAGTAGGATTTTGCTTGTTCCTCTTGACAGGTCTCCTTAGTTCTGTCAGCCCTGCAGGCAGGCAACAAAGGCACCCAGGCGTGCATCACAGCTGCCAGCGCCGTCTCAGGCATCATCGCTGACCTGGACACCACCATCATGTTCGCCACGGCCGGAACGCTGAATGCTGAGAACAACGAATCATTTGCAGACCACAGGTCAGTGTGGCCGCAAGATTTCAGACCAGGGGCATGTCCAAAGGGGGCCGGGCTGTCAGAGGCAAAACTGAACCATAGGCTGCAGGAACCCTGGAAGAGTTTTCAGGGAGAATGTAAGGTGCTCTGACATGAAATTAAAAATTGAGTTCAAAAGGGAGCCCATCTAGACTGAAAAGATGCAGTCAGTGAATGGTAGAAGAACTCAAAGCTTCCTGGTCAGAGTGAGGCCTCTCCACTCTTAACCTCAGCTCAGTCACCCTCCCCATGCATTAGCTCTCAGTTCAGCTGCCCCACTCCCACCCCCACAGCAAATCTGTACTCTTCCCCATTGTACCGCAACCTGCCACAAATGCATATATGGAAGTGCAAACGAACCTTGTTCTGAGTAGACCAATATGTTACCATGGATTTTTGTACATACCAGGGTGGCCAGCCTTTGACTCTTGAGAAGTTGGATTCCCAGTTCCCATCTGCACCAGCCAGCATGGTCAGTAGCTCAAGGATGGCTCTGTGTGCATTGTTTAGGCCTATCCCATTTATCAAATAAGTTGTACAGGTTTTTATTCAGAAGCCTTCCAAACCTGTCTAACCTAAAACTAAAGTGGAACAGATGAAACATCTGCATTTGCCAGGAGAAATGAAGTCTCTCCCAGAGCTCTTATAAACCACTGTCTGTTTCAAGCTCCAAACAGCAGTTCCTTGATGAAAAAGTGCCTCTGGTTTTCAAATTGCTTTCCATTACTTTTACTCCAAAAATAATAATAAATCCATAGTGATTCTGAAAGACACAAAAACGTACTGTGTCTGGGATGAAAAAGTCTCTTTGGGAAGGAGCCCAATAAACAAATGGCTTGAAAAACCTATTAGGAAAGGCAGTTCTAAAATATTCTCTCTATTTATTTCCCTTCAATGCATAATTCCACTTTAATGAAAGCTTTCTACAGAAAGCCCTGAAGGACATTTGGGGTATTCTGAAACTTCCTCAGCTTTTTGGATCATTCTGAAATTGTACTTTTCAATGCAAAAAGACTCAATAAAGCTTTGTTGCTGTTTTTGGAAAACATGTTCCAAGCCATTGGTTTCAGAATAATAAACTGATTCTGTTCCAGGCACAAAACAAGATCAGGCTAGCAGCAGCATTGTTTTTTGGATAGGATAAATATGGGTAGAGAAAACTGACGCTAGAGGTATATTTAACCAGTAAACCGAGGAATCTCCTTTTGCCTAAATTAGGGTCCCCCCCCCATACACATATTTTATGAGTTTTTATACTGCTTGAACAGCTGGTGCCTTGGCTGTAAAGAGAACTTGAATTACCACCTGATCCGTGAAATGAGCCTAGTATTTTGTTGCTCTCATGTGGGGGTGTATGGTCCACAGTGCAGAATACAGTCATACCTCGTGTTGCGTTAGGCTCATGTTGCGTCTTTTCAGCTTGCGAACGCGGCAAACCCAGAAGTGTATACTTCTGGGTTTTGCTGTGCGTGTGTGCGCAGAAGCAGTGCTCTAGTTGCAGACTTTTCGGGGTGCGAATGGCACCCCGGAACGTATCAAGTCCGTAACTAGAGGTATCACTGTATACAGTAATAGCACTAGCCCTTGTTGTCATGCTGAAATCGCTTAAAATAGTTTGGTTAGTTTCTTCTCATTTTCATCCTACAGAGCATTATAATTCCAGAGAACTGTTTTTAGAATTATTCTCTTGGCAGTTCTGTATCTATTTGGGGGAGAACAGTATTTACATGTCCCTGGCGTCACTACATTTTGTTCCTTGGCTCCCTATATGTAAAGTTGCTCACAGAATTTGCACAACTCAATAAACCAGTAAAGCAGTGGTGTTTAGAGCTCATATCATAACAGGGACAGTGTCTTCTTGTTCACAGAACTTAGATGTGTCCTGCTAGTTAGAGCATCTGGTCCATTGGCTAGGACCCCATTTTGCCCTGCACAGCATCTTCCAGGAATGTTTGGTGATGGGTTTTCTACTTTGGCCATGCTCAGGCACCCATGGAACCTCAGCAAATGGCCAGCCCCTTCTCTTGGAATCGGTGAGGAGTGGTCATGGTCTCACTGCTGTCAAAATGCTTCCTGCCCACCTCTGCAACTTCAAAGTTCTGGTGAAATCTCTCCCACTCTTCTTATTCACCAGACGGTGGCAGCACACTCACAGCAATGAGCTCAGAAATGGCGGGGCCTGGTGGTTTTTAATGTTGTGTTACCAGTTCGGCCCATTTCCATATCAGAAAGCAGGCCAGAATACCCTTGTTTGAAAGTTACAGCATTTCACTCAAGAACCAGTTTATTGTTATGTGAACCATGAGTTTGTCAGAGACATAAGACTTAGCTTCCTGAGAATCTCAGCACCTTGCTTATTTTAAGAGCATGCTATTAGTCCTTGCAGTTGCAAATATGTGTTTTGAAGTTTGTGAGCAAAATCTTGGGGGCTGCTATGCATCCTTCCACTGGGTGTAATGGACATAGTGGCATATGAAAAAGTTTTTGTTATTGGCAGCCTACAAATGAAGTTAATATGCTAAGGACACAGCAGAGTCTAGTGGTTGCCTGTAGGAGGGCAACCAAAATGGTCAAAGGCCTAGAAACGATGCCTTCTGAGGAACGGCTAAGGGAGCTGGGCATGTTTAGCCTGGAGAAGAGGAGGTTAAGGGGTGATATGATAGCCATGTTCAAATATATAAAAGGATGTCGCATAGAGGAGGGAGAAAGGTTGTTTTCTGCTGCTCCAGAGAAGTGGACACAGAGCAGTGGTTCCAAACTACAAGAAAGAAGATTCCACCTAAACATTAGGAAGAACTTCCTGACAGTAAGAGCTGTTCGACAGTGGAATTTGCTGCCAAGGAGTGTGGTGGAGTCTCCTTCTTTGGAGGTCTTTAAGCAAAGGCTTGACAGCCATATGTCAGGAGTGTTCTGATGGTGTTTCCTGCTTGGCAGGGGGTTGGACTCGATGGCCCTTGTGGTCTCTTCCAACTCTATGATTCTATGATATTGCAGCAGGAGGGACTTTATCATTTTACATGTAAAACAACACAATCAATTGGCTGATGATCAATTGGCTAAGGAGTAAAAAAAAAGTCAAACACCAGTAACCCATCTGGCAAACTTAAGGTGCTGCTAGGGCAGCATTTATATTTTCTTTCTTTTCTTTAAAATATTTTAATGCTTCACCAAGGGATTTTTTGCACAAAATATGACATAAGCTACAGGTATAGGCATTTCAATCACATCTCATCCTAAGTCTTTGCTGGCCAGCAGCATCCTCTGAGGTAGCGGAACACTCCCACTAGTCAGTGCGGAAGGCCACACGTTTCGCTGATCACCCCTTCACCCTCAAGCCCTTTTGCTCCTCGAAAACCTGCTCCAGAGGGTCGGAGAGCCCTCCAGAGCAGCATGAGATGGGCCAGAGGGGGAAATGGCAGAAACTTCCCCTGGATACCAGTTCCTTTCATATAACATCTGGCTCCATTCTTTTGTTTCCTTACATGCTTACAAAACATATGGTAAGTATCGAATGACCATCCACACAGTCCACTTATGCCATTTTAACAGCTGTGGCTTCCCAGAAAGAATCCTGGAAACTGTAGTTTGGTAAGATTGCTGCGATTTGTTAGGAGACCAAGACCCCTAAGAAACAACGGTTCCCAGGAACTGTTCCCAGGAACTTGAGGGGGAGCCATGACTGTTAAAGAAGTATAAGAGGGCTTTGAATGGATGGTGCAGATGTGAAGCAATACAGATCTTTCCTTGGTCCATATCAGAGTGTCTCATACCAGATTATTTAGTCAACAAGGAAGAATGGTGGGGCACACCTCCAGGTGTTGTTGGGACTCTGCTCCTGTCAACACCTGCATGCCCAAAAGTTCGGGGAAGATGATGGGAGCTGTAGTTCAGCAGCAGCTGATAAGCCAGAGGTTCTCCACCTGTTCTACACACTTTTTACATACAGCATATTTCAAGTTTGGCACAGCCAAAGCTTTTCCCACATTCCATGCACTTAAATGGTCTCCTCCCAAAGGAGAAGTCAATGCAACTTCTGTACAAAGCTCAGAAAGCAAATCCATCTGCTCAAACTTAACTTTGCAACTTTTTCCTTGGGAGGGTTATCTTAAAAGCTCTTGCAGGTCCTCTGCAACAGTGCAGATGAGTACCAATTGAGTCTTCTCTTTCTTCCACCCCACCCCACCTCCCTCTTGTCTTTTTCCAGGGAAAATATTCTGAAGACAGCAAAAGCTCTGGTTGAAGACACAAAGCTGTTGGTATCTGGGGCTGCCTCAAGCCAGGAGAAGCTTGCTCAAGCAGCACAGTCATCCGCAAGCACCATCACTCAACTGGCCGAGGTTGTGAAACTGGGGGCAGCCAGCCTGGGATCAGGTGACCCAGAAACACAGGTGAGAGGGTTCAGCGCTGGCAGTTTTCAGCTTCCTGAGATGCTCTGTTCCAAGGTGTATATATATATATATATATATATATATATATATATATATATATGCTTTCGTAGATTTTCACGGGTACAGGAATGCAGGTTTTGGTGTCCTCGGGTGTCTTCCCGTGTAAAAGTTGGGGTGTCTAGGCGACGTTTCGACGAGGTCTCACTCGTCATCTTCAGGCTGGTGCTTTCGGCTTCTTGTTACTGGAACAGAGCAGGATCTCAGTGTTTGAGTTCCTATAAATACTGTTGAGGGGGTGTGGTGTATAGCCTCCAATGTTCTGGGCAGAGAGGAAGTTCCCAGGCTAGTGTGCCTTTTCTTCTTTTGTTCCTTAATTACTTGAGGGATATCTTGAGTGATTTCTTGAGTGATATCCTGAGTACCACTTAGGTGGGTCATTAGGTGTGGATTAGTTGCTAAAGTCTTTGTGTCTTGACCTCTTGAACTTTGTGAAGAGTTTTTCTGAGAAGATGGCTGTACTGCACTTAGTTGTGCTCTGGCTTGGCTTCGTGTATAGGGGCGAGCTGTGGTTTTGTGGCCTGTGTCAGCCAGATCTGTGTAGGGATTGCAGGGGGGTGCAGCATCCGGAGGTGCCACCATGGTTTGGCTACTGGATGGTGTCTGTAATTTATCTGTGGAGAGGGTCTGGGTTTGGGTCTGGTGTGGTTGATTGGTGATGGCGTTCTGTGTGCCTCTGGATCTGGTGTCAGTTTTTGTGGGGAGGGCTAATTTCCAGATGTCTGGCAAGCGGGATGTGTCGTCACGCTTGTTCATGTTGTGAGGGTGTTTCGAGATAGAGAAACACCCTCACAACATGAACAAGCGTGACGACACATCCCGCTTGCCAGACATCTGGAAATTAGCCCTCCCCACAAAAACTGACACCAGATCCAGAGGCACACAGAACGCCATCACCAATCAACCACACCAGACCCAAACCCAGACCCTCTCCACAGATAAATTACAGACACCATCCAGTAGCCAAACCATGGTGGCACCTCCGGATGCTGCACCCCCCTGCAATCCCTACACAGATCTGGCTGACACAGGCCACAAAACCACAGCTCGCCCCTATACACGAAGCCAAGCCAGAGCACAACTAAGTGCAGTACAGCCATCTTCTCAGAAAAACTCTTCACAAAGTTCAAGAGGTCAAGACACAAAGACTTTAGCAACTAATCCACACCTAATGACCCACCTAAGTGGTACTCAGGATATCACTCAAGAAATCACTCAAGATATCCCTCAAGTAATTAAGGAACAAAAGAAGAAAAGGCACACTAGCCTGGGAACTTCCTCTCTGCCCAGAACATTGGAGGCTATACACCACACCCCCTCAACAGTATTTATAGGAACTCAAACACTGAGATCCTGCTCTGTTCCAGTAACAAGAAGCCGAAAGCACCAGCCTGAAGATGACGAGTGAGACCTCGTCGAAACGTCGCCTAGACACCCCAACTTTTACACGGGAAGACACCCGAGGACACCAAAACCTGCATATATATATATATATATATCCTTCGACCTGGACAGTGGAGGAGAGAGCTGTTGATGGCTCCTAGCCATGATGGCCAAGCTCTGCCTCCATAGCTGGAGACGGTAATGCTTCTCAGTACCAGTTTCTGGCTCTTGTGCTTGAATCCTCTTGTGTGTTTCCCACAGGCATCTCATTGGCCACTGGGAGAACAGGGTGCTGCACTAGATGGCCCACTGGCCTGATCCAGCAGGCTGTTCTTTTCTTACGACAAGGGAATCTTTTTTCTTTAGTACGAGGGCCAAGTATCCTCTTGAATAATAATAATAATAATAATAATAATAATAATAATAATAATAATAATTTATTATTTGTACCCCGCCCATCTGGCTGGGTTTCCCCAGCCACTCTGGGCGGCTTCCATAGAAACCAAAAATACACTAAAATATCACAGATTAAAAACTTCCCTGAGTTTTCTTTAGGGGCCACATGCCAGTAGCAGGCAGGGCCAAAGGTGTAAATGGATGAAGCAACAGATGTAGACATCAGTCCAGCCACATAAATGTCAGAGGTGACACACACACATACACACTTCCATCATCAGTCCAAGGAAGCAAGAGGCTTTATGGTACTTCAAAGACACATTTCATCCCATCAGAAGTAAATGAGGAAAGTGTGGATTAGGGCCAGTGGGAGACATGGCCTGGGAAGAGACCTGGGGCTCAGTGTGAGTAGAACCCCTTTCTATGAATTCAAAGCCACTGTCATATATTGGGACACACCCACCCCAATTCCTACATATACAGATGATCACCTGGTACCTCCAGCCATAATGGATCTGGCATTAAAACATTTGTTGAGCAGGAAAGCAACATCTTAAGGAGCCTGAAACCATTTTATAACTAGTGTGGATATGAAGTCACCAGCAATTCAGACAGAAGCCAAGGCTTGAGAAGCTTGTGTGAACACAACAACAGAAGTACCACTTCCACGTTCATTTGTGTGCATCTTGAGATGTACACCCCACTTACATTTCATCTCTTCTGAGGCTTGCAAAGTGCCACAGTATCTCAACATTCTTTTCTTCCCATCCTTCCAGGTTGTGCTGATCAACGCTATTAAGGATGTGGCAAAGGCCTTGTCTGACCTCATAGGCGCAACTAAAGGAGCCGCCAGCAAGCCTGCAGATGACCCATCCATGTACCAGCTCAAGGGAGCAGCAAAGGTAAGAAATGTGTTGGCTTTCCATTTGCAAGTTCCACACCTGGCCATCTGAGCTCAGTAGGGACCTCACCTGTTCTCCAAGAATTTTCAAAGGTTGTGGACAAAGGCTCTGAAATTACATCCACACACTCAGCAGGGAGTCACCTATCATCACCACCATGTCTCTTCCTCCTCTGGGGAATGGCAGGAATCATTCTATGGACTGTTCCTTCCAAAGGCTGCTTGGAGTGTTCTGGGATCTGCGCCTGCTTCTCCTGAGTTTTCCCCACTTGTCTATTGAAGCTTAGTTTGATACTGTTGGGATAGTTTACAAAGGCAGGATGGCTGCTTGAGCATTCTGTGATGAGAGTTGGCAGTTGAGCAGTTTCCTTCTCCTGACTTTCCAGGTAATGGTAACAAACGTCACATCACTACTGAAGACTGTGAAAGCCGTAGAAGATGAAGCTACGCGAGGGACAAGAGCACTTGAGGCTACGATTGAGTGCATCAAGCAAGAACTCACGGTAAAGGCTTTGTATAATGATGCTTGCAAAATCTCTAGAAGTAGCAAGCAAACTCTAGGTCCCCGACCCAATGCTTAAAAATAAATAAACTGAGGATTACTGCATCTGTTTTTCAGGCCAGCTCCTATTCTTTCCTCATACAGCGCAGTTCAGCTTTTGTAAAAATTGCAGTGCAATGCTGTGCATGTCTACATTATAAAAATATGTGCACCCCACCACCAGATTTAGTTCCAGGCAATTTACAACATTAACATATCAATAACCATTTTTAAGTAATAAAAACAACCAGCAAATTAAAGCAGTGTTCAGCACAATGTTAAAATGTTTAAACTACAATCCTAGAGCAGTTAATTGGAAGTAAGTCTCATTTAATTCATTGATACTTAACTTCTGAGCAGACATGCATAGGATTATGCTGTAAAACAGTTATGTCTGCATGTTTTTTGCCGTACTTAATTGCTGTTTTATTGTAACTAAACTTGTTTGTATGGCCATTCTCAGTTCTAATTGAAAAGGCACCTACTCAGCAAAGGCTGCTCCAGAGGCCGTGATTTTATTTTTATTTTTAAATGAAGTCTGTGAGCGAGTCAACTCTAGCCAGCATTGTCAGTGGTCAGGGATTATGAGAGCTGTAGTCCCTCAGCATCTGGAGTGCACAGATTTCCCATCCCTGATATAAATCATTATGCAAAGTTGTTGGCGTGGAGGGAGACATTAGCATTTCATTAAAGAAATACTGTAAATCTGGTTGCTACAGTGTGCAGACTGGCTTCCTTCTGTCCATAGAACTGGAGCCATCATCCTGTGGGCGGCAAGTAGACATAGTAGGCTGGCATTGGTCCATGTCTAATATTACTCTGATTTAGGAGTGGCTTTCTTCAGCCGCTGTACATGAGATTCCCATCTTGGTACCTTATATGCTATCATGTTGGCGGGGTAAGTCAGGTATACTGCTGAATGGATGTAGTGCAGGCCCTCTAACATTGGAGGAAGAAAAGACCCGCTTCTGGAAACCAGATTTAAGTGGGAGCAAAGAGAAGGGTGAAATGGACTGGTAATGAAGGAAGTGGCTGGTTCCTGTGTCCAAGTGGAGACATGTGTGGTTCTGTCCAAAGAATATCAGGAACATAAACCTCTTCTCTAGGAGATTATTTAGTTTGAGGTGGGGGGACCAGCTGTTTTCCACTTAAATGCCTTGCTTTTTGACATTTTGGAGGCTGTTTCCACGCCAGAGTTTAACCCTTCCAAACCAAACGTGTTTGGGGCTGGGGGCTTGCTTGTAGGTGTTTCAGTCAAAAGATATTCCTGAAAAGAACTCATCACCTGAAGAATCGATCCGGATGACGAAAGGCATCACCATGGCGACAGCCAAAGCCGTAGCAGCTGGGAACTCATGCCGACAGGAGGACGTGATTGCCACAGCCAACCTGAGCCGCAAAGCTGTGGCTGACATGCTGACAGCTTGCAAGGTAGAGACGCCTCGCTGAGCTGGGTGGGAGATTTGCTCTTCTCTTGGAACACCTCTCCCCCAAAAAATCCTGGTACTGGTATGTTGGTCTGGGTTGCTTGGGTTGATCTTTCTGGAAAATACCTGAATGAAAGGATGAAATCTGTTCTTGCAAAACAGATTTGTATTTAAATAACCTTGGTAGTGAAAATAAGTTTTTGTTGTTTGTTGACCCATTTTGGTTGTTTTTTTTTCTGCTTTTAAGACTGAAAGTTGAAATGAGGTCATTGGTGAGATAGATAGATGATAGATAGATAGATAGATAGATAGATAGATAGATAGATAGATAGATAGATAGATAACGTTTTAATTTAGATTTTAATTTTTAATCTTAAATTTAATATTGCAACCAGGGAATTATAATGCTAACACTTTGTTACAGGTACCTGAAGAAGTGTGCATGCACACGAAAGCTCATACCAAGAACTAACTTAGTTGGTCTTTAAGGTGCTACTGGAAGGAATTTTTTTGTTTTGACTTTGTTACAGGATTATATTTAAGGATTGCAACAGAGCTTTCCACAGTGTTGTGGCACATTAGTGTGTCGGCTGCAGTGTGTAGCTGTGTCACACAAATGCTTCCCTCGCTCCTCCCGGGGCTGGAAAGGGGTTAGTTTAACCCCCGGTTTGCTAGTAAAACTGAATTACTGCGTTGCGAAATGATGCATGTCTGAAAAGTGTGTCACCAACATGGAAAGTTTGGAAATCTCTGGATTACAGCAAGATAACGTGTGAAAGGTGCTTTGAATACTCCAAAGTGCTACATAAATACTTGGTAGCAGTATTCTTAAATTATTTTAGTGGATGCTCTCTGTATGTGCCTGCTTTGGGAACACTGACAACATTCCTGTACATTGCTTCAAAAAACGGGGTTCTCTTTTTAATCTACCTGTCTATTGACTGTGCAATCTTATGCATGTCTACCCCAAGACTAGCTGACTATAGCCAGAGCTTTCCCTTTTCAAGTGCTGCTAAAGTGGTTATGTTTTCAGATACCAGGTTTTCTTTTTAATTGCGTTGCCTTGTTAAATGAAGAATTTTAACATAGCAGCATCACTGCCTTTCTCTTGCCTAAGCATGTTCTTTTGCATCCTTAGCAAGCTTCGTACCACCACGACGTAAGCGAAGACGTCCGGACAAGAGCTCTCCGCTACGGAACAGAGTGCACCCTGGGATACCTGGAGCTGCTGGAACACGTTCTCATGGTAAGGGACAAGGGGGAACCCCTCTATATCTTTGCCAAAGGACAGCAAAGGTTTGTTGAGGCTAGTTTGTGATGACTGCTGTGGTTAGCGTTGTGATTTCCTGAGTTGTTGTGAGAGGCAAAGGACCGGCATCTCTTGGTCAGAGGGTACCAACCTGGAAGGATTGTGTTCTTCCTCATATTTGCACATTGTGCAGGGGAGGAAGTGGTAGAACATCTGCTTTGCATGCAGAAGGTTCCAGGTCCTCTTCATCTCCAGTTAAAATGGATCAGGTAACAGGTGACAGAAAAAGCCTCGTATGCTGGGAGCCACTGCCTGTCAGAGTGGGGGGAATCTTCTAGATTTGTTGTTTATTTATAAATTTGATTTATTAATTAACTTTGAAATATTTGTTTGCGGTCTTCCTGAATAAAATTCACTCAAGGTGAATTTTGAAATACAAATTGAAACAGTAATAAAACAGATAAGTTACAAAAGCTTCCAGAAGAAATGGCCACAATATGAAAACCAGCAGCGCCAAATTACGGCATATTTTAACAAGGCCATCAACCAGATAATGGTGTCACACAGCCCACTACCTTTTCTCTGTCAGGACTTGAATGGCTGCATTTTGCACCTGGTAAAATGTCTAGGCTGTCTCTAAGTAGTAGAGTGCACCACAGTAGTCAAGACTGGATGTGATGAGAATGGGCAACACCAACCCAAGCTGGTAAAATGCAATTCTAGCCATCAGTGATCTGACTCAGAGTAAGGGCAATTTCTACATTTCTATGTTTCACAGCTGCTCAAAGATATTTTTGGTGCGTGGGGAAGAAACTTCAAACAGTAGCACCATGTAACAGCTAGTATGGGTGCAGGAAACCTTATTAAAACAAACCCAGGCGTTGTGCAGCAGCAGAGGGTTTAAGTTCCAGGACTGGCCCACACATTAGGCTCAGTGAGACAGTCACCTGAGGCAGATTGGGGGCAGCTGGGAGGGGTGGCAGATCCAGGGAGCACAAGAGTGTGCCATTCACTGCCTCCTGCATTTGTTGCCCACACACTGTCTGGGAAGAGCAGGACCTCTGCTGCCACCACTGTCTGCTGCTCCTCAGCCTCCTTTTTAATCCCCCGCTGCCTTCACTCCACGGCTTCCCCAAGCAACCTCCAGTAGCCTCAGGCAGTGGCAGATGAGGGGGCGGGGCAGCAGAGGAGGCACAATTTTCTGGTTTGCCCCAAGGGGCAAAATGTATTGGGCCGGCCCTGATAGACTTGATGAGTTGGCTGTGCCTGACTCCCACACTGCCATTCCCAGTGGCACCCAGAATCTCCCAGCTGAAGTGATCACATTGGCTTATCTCTTAGTAAGGTCACCTCTGCCATTCCCCCTCCCTGAACGTTGTGTTCTTCCATTGACATTCTAACTCTGAGCAATACAGGGTGTGGATTCCAAAAAGCTGCATCTAAGTAATTTGTGAGTCCAATCACGCCAGTGAATTGCCAGAAGCTCCCTCTTGGCCATTAAGCTGTCTGAATAGAAACGTCTACATTGCCCACACAATGATGAGCACAGGCGGACCATGTATTTTGTATTTTGCTTTACATGTATTGTAAAGCTTCTTGTTAAATTGAATTAATGGGCATGTGTTGGAATAGAGATAAAGCAGAAACAAAAGGCACAGTTGTGTTATCACCTGTCGCTAACAAGGCAAACAGTGTGAGAAGAATGAAACCTTTTAAATATCATTACAGGAACCTACTCAGCAGAATCATTTATATTCAGGAGCTTGATTGCTCAAAAGGGATTTGCTAGATATTTTTAAAGCCAGCCTTCAATAATTTCCCTTTCTGCCTCAGCACTGGGACATAACCAAAAACTGATTTGGACCTTAAGGATACGAATGCATTTTATGAGATTGCTGTTGCTCAGTTCACATATAACTTGGTTGGTTTTACCAAAGTGTGGTTTATTCGAATATCCCAACACAGCCCAATAGACTAACCATGGTTCGTTTTCTGGCATCAAATTGCAGTGACCTACAAACCATATCTCACTTTAACAATGGCTTGACATTATGTCCAGACCCAGCTTAGCCATGGTTTGTTTCACCACCCCACCCCAGACTCTCACGAAGCTACAGAGGCACAAGGCAAGAACAGTTTGGAAATGAACTAAGCTTTGGAGAAACGAAGCCCAGGTTGTTTGCTTATCTCTGACATAATTTATGGTTTGTTGACAAAACTCTGGTTAGAACGAATCGTGGCTTAGAGTTATGTGCGGCAGTTGCGATTGAATTATACCTAAGGCCCGGTTAATTATAGGGTGAGAGAAGCATTTTACATTCCAAACTAGCAATGAGTTCCCTTGCCAGTTTAGGAGGCGAGGGCTGGGCAAGCCCTTGCCCAGAATACCAGGATTCCCAGGTTGTGGGTCTACTCATTCACTCTCAACAACCTTACTTGCTGTTGTATCAAGAGGAGGTTGGACCCCCTTCCTTATAAGGAGAGGTTAAACCATATGGAGCTTTTTTATTTTAGAGGAAAATACAACTAAGTGGATCTTCTTTGATGGAAGCTGCATTTGAAATAATTAGGAACTGCTCCAGGAAGAGTTGCCCTCACTCTGAATTGACGCTGAGGTAGCAATGCTTCTATGGACCCTGATTGGCTGGGCTCAGGTACCCAGGAAGGGTACTTTTGTTCTGCAAAAGAAAGAGCGATGGTGCCTAAGCAGCTGCTGTTTGGGTAGCAAACAAAGATTGAACATCTACAGACTTCTGGCACAGGACTAAAATGTTAGTCTCCACTCTAATTTGCACCTCCAGATTCTACAAAAGCCCACCCCAGAACTGAAGCATCAGTTGGCTGCCTTGTCAAAGAGGGTTGCTAGTGCTGTCACAGAGCTCATACAGTCAGCCGAAGCAATGAAAGGTGAGTTTGGCTGCTCTGCTATCATAACATGCAAATGATCTCACCTTCTGGGCTCAGAGATAGAAATCTACTGTCAACCACATTCATTTCACTGGGCCTTATAAGCACAGGGGTTAATAAGAAGTATGGCTGCAAGGCTTAGTCTCTTAGATTAATTGGTTTTGATAGGCTGCTCTGATAGGCTGGGGGGTGGGGTGTTTGTTTTTTTCAATTAACAGAAGTATAAAATGTGGCAACTATGAGCAGCATTTTAGAAGAACTCTCTCTCTCTCTCTCTCTCTCTCTCTCTCTCTCTCTCTCTCTCTCACACACACACACACACACACACACACACACACGAGGGGGGGGGGTGTTGATGGCACTTGCCAGGACAACCAAATGCATCATCTAAAAGCAACAAATATGTGTGTCTGCTTCAAAATTATTGTTTTTAATTAATCAAGTTTGCATGTGATTCGGCTATATTTACTACTGAAAATGCATAAAGGTGATAAAAAGTTTGCATACAATTCAACTCAGCCTCATACAATTAATCGACTAATATTTCTTTAACCAGGAGACACGCAGCATGGATACTTCCAGCACAATCCAAACCCCTAATAAGCTGGAGGGGGGTTGGATGGGATGGAGCTGTCCCTCCTGACTCCACCTTTTCCTTTTTACATTTGACATCATGTTTGGGGCAAGGTGGCAGGAGCCATGGTCTGTTCCAGCTTCAGCTGCTACAGCAACTGGTGTGATGGTTCTTCTCTTAAAAAAAAACTCCATGCAGGCACCGAATGGGTGGATCCAGAGGACCCCACAGTCATTGCCGAGACAGAGTTGCTGGGAGCTGCTGCATCGATTGAAGCTGCTGCAAAGAAGTTGGAGCAGCTAAAGCCAAGAGCCAAGCCTAAGGTGAGCAAGAGACAGGGCTAGTTCACTTCACACAAATAATAATAATAATAATAGTTTATTATTTGTACCCAGCCCATCTGGCTGGGTCTCTCCAGCCACTCTGGGCGGCTTCCAACAAAGATTAAAAACACATTAAAATGTCACATATTAAAAACTTCCCCAAAGAGGGCTGCCTTCAGATGTCTTCTAAATGCCAGGTAGTTGTTTATCTCTTTGACAACTGATGGGAAGGCGTTCCACAGGGCGGGTGCCACCACCGAGAAGGCCCTCTGCCTGGTTCCCTGTAGCTTTGCTTCTCGCAGTGAGGGAACTGCCAGAAGGCCATCGGCGCTGGACCTCAGTGTCTGGGCAGAACGATGGGGGTGGAGAAGCTCCTTCAAGTATACTTGGCCGCTTAGAGCTTTCAAGGTCAGCACCAACACTTTGAATTGTGCTTGGAAATGTACTGGGAGCCAATGTAGGTCTTTCAGGATCGGTGTTATACGGTCTCAGCGGCCGCTCCCAGTCACCAGTCTAGCTCCCACATTCTGGATTAGTTGTAGTTTCCGGGTCACCTTCAAAGGTAGCCCCACACAGAGTGCATTGCAGTAGTCCAAGCGGGACATAACCAGAGCATGCACCACTCTAGCGAGACAGTCCGCGGGCAGATAGGGTCTCAGCCTGCGTACCAGGTGGAGCTGGTAGACAGCTGCCCTGGATACAGAAGGTGGGGTCTGGAGTAGGGTCACATCAGAAGATCTTAAGCACGAGGGTGACTCCCTTTTTTTGCATCGCCTCAAACCTCCCCTAGCAAAGTTGGTCCTTCTTGCGGTCCAGGGACTCCAGAGAACCATTCTGTCCTGGAAGTATATCAAGAAAACGAGGCCCCTCCAGAAGGAAAGATTATCCTCACAATATTATCAGCAAAGGCTTAAAATAATGAAGAGATTTGAGGGACAGCATAGAACATTTTAGGGGGGAACATTTGGCAAAACCCAAGAGAAGTGGCCAAGAAGGATTTCCTGGTGACCAGAGGCAGGTGCCCCAGGCCTCGCTAAATCAGAATACATTGTGTAAAAATATCAGGTGAAAGGCATGCTGGTTTGAAAGGGATGATTTCCACATCACAGACTCCTCACTGCAGAAATACAGGATATTCTATACTCTATATTGCACTTCGTGTTGTGCACAAAGTCTGCATCACAGTGGATCACCACTTCCGCATTTTGTGCAGCAAGGTTGAGAGGAGGAACGGTGGTGTAGGGCATTGCCTGTTGGTGCTACGATACAATTCTCCATTTATCAAGATGCTTCCTGACATGAAAGTCTTATAAGAAGTTATTCATGTTGAGTAAATGAAATCAGTTTGTCTCTGCTTTGTGTTCTGCGATAGGGATATAAATGGCTTTCCATGATTTCTGCTAGGATGCAGGTAGAGGGCAGTGGTGCTCTGCTCTGGCGATGGGCTGCCCCACCCCACCCCACCCCCTTCAGACCGCCTTCCCGCAAGCATGCAGCCTGCTGCCCCTGAGGTTCCCATCCAGCTTGCCCTGCTGGCTTCAGTACCTGGAGGAGGAGGACCGTGTTTGAGGAAGGGCGGGGGAAGGTTTTATCGAGATCTAGCCCCCCTTGTGGCTTCCTGCTGTTGAGTCTAATCCGTATTTCAAGCTGAGTCCAAACCTGGATGCCTTTTTTCTGCAGGACTCTGTGTGATATGTTTGATATATTAGGTTGTTATTTAGTCCAACTATATATCAAACATTCCTACAGTGTCCCGCTCTGTCTCCGGGGACTTTTTAGATGAGAGATATGTAAATATATAGAAAACGTAGCAGGAGGCAATACGGAGTTTGCAAAGAGGCTTGTTAAAGGTTTAGAAGAACTGCCTGCCAATTCTGCTGCTTCTTTCAAATACAGTGGAGAAAACCAAGCTCCCTCTTTCAAGCATCGTGGGAAGATGGCGGATTTGGAGCTCCCTGCCACCTAGCATGGTGGTAGCAGTGGCCTCTGTAGCATAGTTGGTTTTGTAAAATAAACCAAAAGAATAAGAAAAACTGTGGTGGAGGGGTAGGCCCTTTTACGGCTTGACAGCTGTGACTGTCTGCTGGGACCCCCACATACAGAGGCAGAATACCCTTGAGTGGGAGAAATAAGAAGGGAAATCCATCACTTACTTGCCTTGCTTGGAAGCATCTGGAGGCGCATGGCAGATCATGGCCAGACACCTGATACTGGTACCTTTGGTCTGGCCCAGCCAACAGATCTTAATATGACTTCGCTCTTGAGCTACACGTAATAGGCAGCAAGTTTACAGAAAACAGGGGTGACTTAACAGAGCTGAACTCAGTTTTCTCTGTGTGCTAATCTCTGCTGAGCCTATATTCAAATATGAGCTCCCATGCATTGCAAAAACCAATAATGGCGGTTTGTCTATTGCAGGGCAAGGGGGCACCATTTTAGAACCCAGAGAATCTCTGCCACCTTCCTTTGGAAAGTTAATCCTCAACCTCGAGTGACTGTTTCACAGAGGAAGTTTTTTTGGGGGAAAGATAGTATAAGTGTTTAAAAGATCCCTTCCCTGCAATTCAAACAAAAAAACAGAAAGATGGTCTGACATAATATATTTTCATTTCCCATTATTTCAGAGTCTGTATAGTAAAAGCCAAATGAATTCCCCCACATTTGTGATTGTTTCAGCTTCAGGGGTGGGGAATATTTCAAACCATGTCCTTGTATCAGTAGCTCTTGGCCAGAGGCAACTCTTACCACTGATGATTCTTTCCCTCTCTCCCCCCTCTTTTAATTGCACCCGCTATCCCTCAGGTCCCGCACCTTCCCCTCCAAGGGGTCTTCCCTCCTGCCCTCTTTGGCCTTCTGCCCTTTCAGGTCCGGCTTCCTTCTTTCTGGGGCCTTTTGCCTTCCCAGCCTCTCTGCACCACATATGGAAGGAACCTGGTCTCCCCCCGAACATTGTTGGACTCCCATCACTCCTGACCATGAGCCATGACAGATGGGGCTGCTACATCAACAAACCATAGGCAGGGCCAACCATACCATTAAGCAGAGTGACATAGCTGCCTCAGGCAGCAGTTGCTGAGGCGCATGGAGCGGGCAGAACTCTGCACCCCCTGCCATGTGCCTTGCACCCCATGAACAAGCCTGCTGCATCCTTGGGTGCTGTCCTTGGGTGCAGTGAAGGAAGCTGTGCCAAGTGTCCCGCTGCCAGTGCTGAAGTGAGATTCAGCAGCCAGTCTGGTTGGCTTCTGGAATAAATTTGCCCTCTGCAGCAGAATGTCTTGGGCCAGTCCACTCTGAACGGCCCACAGGTTCCTCATGCCTGCTCCAGAGCTGCACCACTCAAAGCCTGGCCGGAGCTTCACCACCCAACACCATCAAATCATTTGCTGCAGTAGTCATCAGTAGATGTCAGAGCCACCTTTACCCCAAGCATTTGGAGATGTGTTTCTGGAACTTTTTTTAAAAAAACACACCCATATTCTGGTATATGGTAGTATTGCTGTTGCTCTTGGATCAGGCTGTGGCCCCATAGAGCATCCCCCCCCCACCTGAACACCAGCGCCTTACAGGCTACATGCTGGTAGCTTATCCTACTAGGTAAAGGTAACAGGACCCCTGACCATTAGGTCCAGTTGTGTCCGACTCTGGGGTTGCAGTGCTCATCTCGCTTTACTGGCCGATGGAGCCGGTGTACAGCTTCCAGGTCATGTGGCCTGCATGACTAAGCCGCTTCTGGTGAACCAGAGCAGCACATGGAAACACCGTTTACCTTCCCACCAGAGTTGTACCTATTTATCTACTTGCACTTCGACATGCTTTTGAACTGCTAGGTTGGCAGGAGCAGGGACCGAGCAACGGGAGCTCAGCCCATCACGGGGATTCAAACTGCCAACCTTCTGATCGACAAGTCCTAGGCTCTGTGGTTTAACCCACAGTGCCACCCGCGTCCCTTGCTTATCCTACTAGTGGTGTCCATTAACACCTAAGTAACATGGTGAGAACATGGCCTCTGGTATGGGATGCCTTTTGAGCATGATCCCTGCCCTAGAGCTGGGGCACATATCACCACTGGACCAAGCAGCAAATCAGCAGAAATATGCCTACCACATTTCTTTCAAATAAAGCCAGTATTTTGCTTAATCCTCCTCTCTTATTGCATTCTTCTTCTGGCACAGGAAGACGTAGAGAGCCTTGTGTGGAATGTGCCTCTTCCTGCTCCTTTATTATTATTTTAATGGTATCATAGAATAGAGCTATAGAGTTGGAAGGGACTCAAAGCGTCATCTGGTCCAACCCCCCTGTTGAGTATTCATCAGGCAAGGGCTGATGAAATTTCAAGAGAACTGTAGATGACAGTCTCCTCTTCTGGTTACAGCAGGCAGACGAGACCCTGGATTTTGAAGAGCAGATACTTGAAGCAGCTAAATCCATTGCAGCCGCCACCAGCGCGCTTGTCAAGTCTGCGTCTGCAGCTCAGAGGGAGCTGGTTGCCCAGGGCAAGGTTAGTGAGCAAGACTCTGCCCATGAAAATGTAAGTCACCACTTTAACTATGAGATGACACATCGGCTGGTGGAGTTCAGGGAGCAGATGCCGGGGCAGCTGTGCGGGAGTAACGTCCCATCATCTGCCTGTCTCCCGATACAGTTCAGTTGCAGCATAGCTTGCTGTGTCTCATTTCTTGCAGCTTTACACACTAATGCAGCAGCCCTTATGGCTATGAGACAATTGCCTTGTGGCCTCACAGTTAAGCTAAATGCCCCAAGGTGCCTTGTAGTGCCTCATGGTATAACTTTTAACTGCCATCAGGTGGATCTGGGGGAGCCTTTCCTGTAGCGAAAAGCACTGAGAGTTCCTGAGCAGATTTCCAGATGCATTTTGGTTTAACCTCTCAGTCCCACCTGAGGGCAAGTTCAGATGCAGCCCATAATGCTGCCCAGCCGTTTGTCATAAGGCAGCTGCTGCTCATGTACCCTGTCCCATTTCCCCCAAATGTTTATGCAAGGCCCAAAGCCATCTAAATGTTGTATAAAACGTTGCTTTCATGCTATCAATCCCACCACATAAGTAATTAATAATCAATCAATCAATCAATTAATTATTCCTGCTAATTAATTTTGTCTGAACTGTTTTTCTAGGTTGGAGCCATCCCTGCCAATGCAGCTGATGATGGACAGTGGTCTCAGGGACTTATTTCTGCTGTGAGTTAGTCCAGATTTTTCTCCTTCCACCTTTTCAAAGGTAGCCACCATCTGCTCTCTGCTGGCCTGATCAGATCCGCCCATCCCCCTGTTGCTCTGCAGTTGGGACAGAAGCATTGCAGGCCCTCATATTTTGCAGGCTCAGGCCCTCATATTTCCTGTTGAAGCAGAGGGTAGGGGATTGGATGCAGCCTCCCAAGCCTCCCTGGGACTCCCTCATGGGCCACGGCCCTTGCTACCCCTGCTTGGGGGGCCCTTGAGCACTTTTGCCTGGCTGGATTGTGCCCTTTTTTATTTTCATAGTCATCTAGTCCAGCTCCCTGCAATGCAAGAATCTCAGCACACGGGTCCCCATCCAATTTGAAACCATACCGGGCTCTGCTTAGCTTTTCTGGTGTGCTACCTGTTATTTATTCTATTGATATCTCACCTTTCCCAGAAAGGAGCTCAAGGTGGTGTACATGGTTCTCCACACCCTATTCCATCCTAACACAGCCCACTGAGAGCAGTCCACTAGGCTAAGTCCTGGGCTGAGGGGCAGTTGTGGCAAAGTGGGGATTTGAAATGGTCTACAGCCTTACCGACTACACCCCACTGACTCTCTTGAGCTGTGATAATGCTTCTTGTTTCTGTGGATGGAGATAAGGGTGGGTGGGTGTGAAACCTTTGTAAACTGCCTGGACGGTTGGCTTGTTTTTACAGTCAAGCGGGATATAAATTTTAGGTGTGGGGGGGGGGGAATATGAAATAGAAACCTCTGCATTTTTTTTAACAGGGGTGCAGCATACTGTATAAAGGCAGAGAGTCACACACTTTTTGCCTCTCTTCCTTCCCACCCTTCTCTATAGACCTCAAGGCCCTGTGGTCAGACAGGGTCTCACTGGGAGGTCAAGGGAAGCAGAAGACCAGAAGATGGATTTTGCTGCTGGACATGATTCCAGCACAGATCCTGGCATTTTAGATTTTCTTTCATCTGACCCCACCTGAGCCTAGTGGACCATTGGCCTGACCCAGCAATAAAGCCAGGCCTGATATTCTGTTGTTGTCCCTTCCAGGCCCGAATGGTGGCAGCTGCCACCAGCAACCTCTGTGAAGCGGCCAATGCTTCAGTCCAAGGCCACGCCAGCGAGGAGAAACTGATCTCCTCTGCCAAGCAAGTGGCAGCGTCCACAGCACAGTTGCTGGTGGCTTGTAAAGTGAAAGCAGACCAGGACTCGGAGGCCATGCGGAGGCTGCAGGTAAGGAAGGTTGTGTGGCTCAAATCTCTCACCTTTTGCAAAAGCTGCTTCGCTTGATGCAGGAGGTCACCGTGCCTTGCATTGATTCAGCACAACAGCCTTGCAATGTAGGTCAGTATTGTTACCTCCATCTAGCAGGGTTGGGGAGCCTAAGGCCCGGTTTAGCCTACCACGCCTACCTGCCCCTTCTTGACATCACACATGGGGGAGGTAGGGATACAACTTAGATAGGTGAGCCTGCAGAAGGCAAGACTGAACTCCCTGTCCATCAACTGATCCATGGGGAGGTTGGTCCTGCTTGGTCACTATCTTCCCACAAATTTAGATGGGTTGGGGAGACCGCTGCCCCTAACAAATCACCTCACATCATTTTGACATCAGATGATTGATAGGTAGGTGGTCCTGCCCACTTGTCGAAGTAGATAGGATTACCCACCTGTCAAACATCTGATTTCCTAATGATGGCACTCAAAAGTTGAGGTGAGATAAAGATCTAACCCACAGGGCCAAAAAGGTTCCCACCGATTGCCTAAGGCCAACCAGCAAGTTCATGGCTGGAGTGATTCCTGGATAAGGGAGCTACCACCTCACTCTTGAGTTGCACTACATTCTGCCCTCTAATGGTACTTCCGAATGCTCCTCTAAAGCTTGTTATAAGTGGCAATGGCCTCGCTGCAAAAGTTCATTAAATGAACTGGATGCTTTGTGGCATTAATGGTCAGCAGGCTCCAGGGTAAAGTCCTGGTGGGATCAAGATAGAGACCCTTTTTCATGTGGAACTCCAGTGGGTTTATTTGCTATTCCTTTCTGGGCTCAGTTTTCAGTCCTCATTCTTATCTTAAAGGCAGAAATGGCTTAAGATCTGGTTACCAACTTTCATATAGTGCCCCTGCCTGGTTTTAGAGTTGAAAGGGTGTAGAGATAAGGCTCCAAATATGACCTGAAGAGACGGTGCAGGAGCATGAGACCCTTCAGACCCCCCCACCCCCCCAAAAAAGCTTAGAGCCACCTTCCCCAAGCTGGTGTCTTTCAGGTGTTGTTGGACTTCCATCTGCCCCATCCAGCAGGGATGGTGGGAGTCCAGAAACATCTGGAGCATGTCAGGTGGGAGAAGGTTGACTTACACCAGGTGTGCAGGACCTTTGGCCCTCCAGATGTTGCTGAAATGCAACTGTCCTCATCCCTGGCCATTGATACTGCTAACTTCTTTATCTGCTCCTTCTGTAGGCCGCAGGGAATGCTGTCAAACGTGCATCAGATAATCTGGTCAGGGCAGCCCAGAAGGCGGCGTTTGGTAAGGCTGACGATGATGATGTCGTGGTGAAAACAAAGTTTGTGGGAGGCATTGCACAGGTCAGTAATAATCTTTCACCTGTCTGTCCTTTTCACCTTTTCTCTCCTGTTGAGACCATGTTGAGAAGAGTCCATATAATGCCGTAGGCTATGTGACGGCAGAAGTACATAACCTAAGGATCAGGGGCTGAATGTGTCCCGCTGGGCCTGAGACTCTGAATGGCATTGAAAGTAAATGAGACTCTGCATGACATTCTGAAATCTGTTGAGTTTCAGTTCCTTGCATGTGCAGAGCGATTGCAATCAGCTTAAACGTACAGTATGATCACATCTAACATGCATATAACTTGTGCAATTCCAACCTTGCACAATTGAAGACCATCCAGTTGAAATTGCAGGAATTAAATGCCTGCAAGGTTTTCCTGGTATGAAAGGAGCTTTAGGTTCTCTGCCTTGCTTACCATGCAAGGCCCTCTCAGCACACCAGCTCTGGAAGCCTGGGGGTGGTTGTGTGAGCTCTTGGGGGATCTCAGATGGCCCCATGAGATCTCATGAGGGCATCCCAGACCTGGTGTGCTGTGTGGGGCCTTGCCCAGTAAGCAAAGCAAAGCAAAGCAAAGAGCTTAAGAGCTCTTTTTGCACCACATTTTCCAGCTTTGGAGTCCTAGGTATGCTCATGTGGCGGCGTTTATATGGCTTTGAGTACACACGTTTTCAGGTATATGTGGAACCCTTGGAACTGAACCCCTGGGTAAGATCCGATCGTACTGTATTTTATTTATGTCATCATTTATTTCTGTGGCACCATCACTGTCCTTTATTCTTCTAGATCATTGCAGCGCAGGAGGAGATGCTGAAGAAGGAACGGGAGCTGGAAGAGGCGAGGAAAAAGCTGGCCCAGATTCGTCAGCAGCAATACAAATTTCTCCCTACTGAACTGCGGGAAGATGAAGGCTAACCTTTCCCTGGTGGTTTTGCTTGAAAGAAACCTGAACTGAAGGGGTAGAAGATGAAGAAACTACCAGGCACTTCCTGAAATAGGTTTTGGGGCAGGAGAGAAGCAGAGGGTGGGCTGTTGTTTCTCGACTCTTCAGCTACGGTGCGCTGGTCAACCGACTGATGGTACAGTGTTATGGTCTCCCCACCCCCCACCCTGCCCTTATTTGCTGTATCTCAGGAGAGAGAGCCTCACTTTTTTACACAAAGGGTTATAAAGTCAGTATTATATCATAATCAGAAGTTTTGATCTATTTATTATCCTCTTTGACTAGCGTTAAGGACTTTGGTATTATAATATGTAGGAAAACGGTGTTTAGAAGTCCATGATTCAAATAAGCTACCCAAATGGAACTGCTGGTGGGTTTTCTTCTTTTTCTTCTTCCTCTTTCTTTCTTTCTTTCTTTCTTTCTTTCTTTCTTTCTTTCTTTTTCTTGTGCCCTCTTTCCTTCCAAGACTGAGGCAGCAGCCATGTCCCAGAGAGACATTTGAATGTGTTGGCTTCATGGAGGGAAAGTATTTGCCCTCTCCACTGTCATATAGGGCTGGTTCGCTCTAAACGTTGGGGGAACTTTCTCGGTAACTGTTTGCACTAGAAGTATCCATATTGGCACATTGCCACGCATCACCCCATTCTTTGTACAGTGGGTTTTTTTTTCCTTTGGGGGGGTGGATTCAGGTTTCTAGCCCACAAGGAATTAGAATAGTTATCCTTTTGGGGGGAATAAAGTAACCCAAGAAAGACAAACCGGCGTTCATTTTTTTAAAAGTGCAGAGTAGCAGGTTCATGGAGGAAAATGCCTTTTTGTTTAAGTATACCTCTTGCTTAAATCAGCCTTTGCTAAACTGTGGCCGTCTGGATGTTTGAGACTACAATTCCCATCAGCCCTGGCCAGTACCAGCCTGTTAATACAAAACACATCTCAATCCTAAACTCAACAGCTTTTCTCTCTCATTTTAGTGAAGACCTGGCTTATGTTATGAATTTGTGCTTGAGCATCGCTAGATGTGATCCATGAGGTGTAATATCAGAGAGGATGCTACCTAGCAGACCACTGCCCCACATTGCCCCCAAGCAGCCATTTAGGTTTTCTAGGGTTTGTGCTACCACCTGAATTCAAAAAGGAGGAGTCCATGAGGACCAGTGGCATGTACTTCCATTTATCCTTTTTCTGTGGAATCTCTCCTCCCCACTGCCCCCTCCCCCATACTTTTTACAAATGTTACATTTTGCAGGGGAAATCAAAAGCTGCTTTTATCAACTGTGAAGAAAAATATCTGGAAATTAAACGGCTGGCCAGTAAAGCAGTATTTTTCTGGGAGATGATCGTTGTGTTGCTATCCAAGGAACAGCATTCTAGAAAAAATAAACTTAAGAAAATGCTGTTTCAAAGGTATTGCAATGCTCTTCACCCATTGCGGCATAAATCCTCAGACAATATACCATTACAATGTTATGTTTCTCATACAAACAGAGTTTGCCACATAACTGAAAATGGGGAAACTAAACTGGAGGTTGTGAATCATCATAATTATCTATCATGCTCAGATTGTGGCAAAAGTCTTCAGAACAAGCCTCCCAGTCTACTGGCTGGAAAAGAATTTCCTTCCCAAGTCCTCCTGAATGCCATGAAATTAGCTCACCTGCTCCAAATTGCACCAAGCAGCCTTCCTGGCTTAGTTACACTTTTTGCAGAAATAATCCTCCCCGAACGCAGTTGAAATCTTGTGCAAGCCTTGGGCGCCAGGTGTGATATGCAAACCTCCAGCGGAGGCCTTGCCTGCCTGTGGTGGGGTGCAGGCCGGGCCTGAAGAAATGGGGGTTGTATTGCCTGGTTCACAGAAAGCTCTGGAAGAAATGGTAGAGCTGCCTGTGGACAGGATTATTTCAGACAGCAGGTGGGAAGTTGTGGGTAGGTGTCAGCCCCATGAAGACTGTCGCTGACTAAGCAGGAAAAAAGCTGAATGAGGGCTCTTCTTCCCCACCCTTAAAAAATGGCTTTCCAAATCCAGAGAAGTGAATGGTGGTTTTCTTTTTATTTTTTCCTTAATATAGACTGTTCCTCCAAATGCAGCCTGATGAGCTTCAGCCCATCAGAGCATCTTTATCATCTTATCACTCTCTTGGAAATGGGTGCATCCTGTTTCATTTATTGTTCCCCAAGGGCTGGCCAAATGACTGTGGAACAGGCAGGAAATTGATTTGTTGCTGGTGGAATGCAAAAGAGGGCCTGATGTTTCACCTTCCAAATCCACAGTCTACTTCAGGCCTTGACAGGATTCTAGTTGCCAACAACTTGCTGTAAGGCTAGGCTATAATTTATGGTACAATTTTAGCCTCTCCTTAGGAAATGTCATCGTGCCAGCAGTTGTTGTTTTTTTAAATACTTTGTCTGAAATGCTGAAGCATTTTAAGGTCTGTCAGACTGCAGAATCCTTGGCAAATATAGAAAACTTTAGCAAAGTTTGGGGTCCTGGCAGATTTGGACCCCTTTTTGAGGGAGGTCCCACTGTCAGCCTCTGAAGGCTTTCTACAGGGCAATGTATTTTAAAACGTTATTGAAAGTCTGCAACAAATTGAGTGCATTTCATAATTCATTCTGTGAGATTAATTCCTTTCCATAATTTATTCCATTTCTCCAAATCATGGAGGAGGGTCCAAGAACTCTGTGGAACATCATTGTTACACTCCCAGCCACTGAGAAGCTTATTCAGCTGCCCTCGCCTCCTCTGCAGCTTCTGATGTTTCAGCAAACATGGTCCATACACACCCAAGAATATTTTCTCAGGGCTGGAAACTTGCTTTTCTTAACATTTGAGAGCTTAGGCTCTCAAAATGCTGTTAATTTGCCCCTGCGCATTTAAAATTCGAGGTGCAACCACTCAAAGTGCAATGTTTGGAGTGGGGGGAGTTGTTCTGCGAGCAGAACCAGCACAAGGCATTTGGGGCCTGTGGGAAGAAAACACCCATTTCCCTCCATGCAGGCAGGGCAAAGAATCAGGAAGGTCGCCTGCACAAGCCCCACTGAAATGAAGGGGAGGGTTCAGAAAGGCTTGCACAGGAGGAGAGCATCTGGATGGATAGTGTTGCTGTGCACAGAGGACCCTTTTGGTTCTCCCTCCAGCCCCCAAATGCCTTGGACCAAGCATAAAGCAAAGAGGTGACCTTGACATCAAGAGTTTTAACATCCTTGGCTTTTATCACCTGCAGTGGTAACAAGAAAGTGAAGCAGACTTGGAAAAATTTCCACTAAAGAAGGGTGGTGTCCATTTTCACCCCATCCCCTGATCTCCTAGCATGGCTCTTCTTGGACAGTTAAATTCCCCCCCCCCCCCAAGTACTCTAAGAATCTCTAAAGAGAATTGTGACTGGCAAACGCCTGTTTAGCAACTGAGCATCTTTCCACAAGGAACCGCCTTTGCCTTTAACGTCTCCCCAAGTCCCCCCCCCCCTGCCTCCAGTAAATGACCCAAATCCAAGCCCCACCCCTGCTCCCTTTGGAAGAGTGTTAAATTTCTCATTTGTAAACAATTGGGATTCAGGACTTGCTTGTCAGCCTTGTTTCTGTTCTTCAACAAAACCACTATTGACATTGCCAAACTCTGAATGTTGGTGTGAGCACCGAAGAACTTCTGAATGATTCAGACACTTGTGTGGTGACAGAGACGATGTGCTCCTGTTTGCAAGGTCGCCTGCGCAAGGAAAAGCACGAGAGGAGCGCACACTCCGTCTTGATGTTACACTGTATGTACACTATTTATCTGGCCCACAAAACTGTTTTGTATTTACCATAAATAAAGCTTTTGATGGCACAGGCTCTTTTTTTTTTTTAGACCTACATCTGTACTCTCACCAGCTGCTGCCTGGCAAGTCTGTCCCAAACCTGGGAAAGAAAGATATCTTAGTCAACCAGCACTGGGCTCTTCCAGGCAACCTATTCATTGAGACTTCATGCTGATCTGTGTGCATGGAGGTGGTTTATTCTTTTTTTAAAAATGTATACAGGTGTCTGCCATTTAGGCACATCCAGTTGACGTGCAACCACAAACACGGGTCCTTTTGGATGCAGAAGAGAGAGGGGGCCCTATGCATGCTCCACAGACACACACTTTGACGTGGAGTGCAACTCCTGCAGAAACAGGGTTGCCTGTATACCACAATGCTATCTTTAAAATTATAAAGCTACAATAAACACCATGTAAAAACGTTTAAAACAAGACATCAATTAACCATTTGGAAGGTATTCTTAAACGCCTGAATAGGCAGGTTTTCAGCCCATGATTAAATGAAGTATCAAGGGGTGATTGTTCCATAGTTTCCCTGTCTCATTCCTTACCCATTCCACAAGTCCAGGGCTTGTGGTTTGGAAGCAGGTGAAGAGGTCACCCATAAGCGAGGGAAACAAGGCTAGGCCGTGGGGGCCTGGCCCTGCCATCAGAATCGAGGCAAGAGAGTGCTTGGAGAGTGCTGTGCCCACCTGGGCTGCTCTCAACCACGTGTCTCAGGACTGCTTTCATAGCTGAGCAACTCTGCTTTGAATTCTCGCCCTATGCTGTGTAACTTGAATGATCTTGTAAGCCTTAAGCAGTGTTGCACACCCCTCAGTCTCTGAGCAGCAAGAGACTCCAGGGAGGTTTGTACATACACAGGGTTCAGTTTCCTTGGAATGAAGGCCAATGCAGACTGTGGTGTCCTTAGAATACATGGTTTTATTTACACATGTATACATCCTGAGCATAGCATGGAAAGGTTACAGCAGGAACCCCAACAGATCTTGCTTCACCACAGCTGGGGGTTGGGGTTCCCACACAAGCAAGATGAGCATCTGTGTCTCCAAGGTGATAGGGCATCCAGCCAGGTTGCCTTTTGTCCCTTGGGCAACTGGACTAGTTCTTTGGATATGTAAATGGAAGTACGTAACTGGCCAGCTCAGGCCATTATTTTACAAAGAAACTAACCTGACCAGTTCAACAGGTTTTCTCACCCCTTGCTTTTTCCTGTAAGACGTATTGCAGTCGTTAAGAGTCGTCAACAGGCTCATCACAGCTATCCGCCAATCACCCATTCCCACCATCCTTCTGAGTAATACCCCTCCCCACCTTCTCACTATATAGAAGGGTCTGGAAACTTCTGTTTCAGTGTATCTGAAGAAGTGTGCATGCACACAAAAGCTCATACCAAGAACTAACTTAGTTGGTCTTTAAGGTGCTACTGGAAGGAATTTTTTTTGTTTTGACTATGGCAGACCAAACCTGTAACAGGTTTTCTCTTGTAGTTTCTAAGCTCATATACACAGAATCATGGGTTTAGAATGCACCTACAAGTATAATCCAGACTGACACCCCCCCCCCTCCGCAATTTATGTTTTGAATACACAAAAGAGTACTGTGCTAAGTATGGTTAGATGCTTGAGCAGGGAGGCTTGGAGATCCCATCACAGAAATGTCCAGTGGCACTATTCAGTTTTTTGGTACAGTTACTGAAGACAGATTCCGTCCCTTTTTTATTTTTTAATAACAGTATTACAAAATTAAGTGGCAGGAAATGGCCTACAATAATATGGTTTTGGATTCTCATCTGTAAAGGAAAGCCAAAGCAAACTATGGTTGGGACTACAAGCTACTCATTAGCTTGCTTGGAGTCTATAATGAAACATGCGGGTTTTGTTTCTCCAAAGTTTGGCAGCAAAATGTTAACATCTGCAGAAAATAGGGCAGAGGCACATAGGGCTCAAAAAATCAGCTGAGGCCAAACACACTGGGAATCTGTTTATTTCAAGACCATATGGGCTTTAGAGGCAAATCCAGAAAGCTTAGAAGTGAGACAGAGTTCAACTGTAGAACCTTTCTGCAAACTTAGACTTGGAAAAAATGGGGTAGAATCTCCCTTTCCTCCTATATCCCAATCTTTATCTTCTCACATACAGTACATGCTCAAACCATCCCACTTACCAGGGGTGGGCCGAACACAGGGACACAGGGAAGCTTCCTTATACTGAATCAGACCATTGGTCTGTCCAGGTCAATATTGTCCAAACTAGCTTGTAGCAGCTCTCCAGGATTTGCAACCAGGGTCTCCCAGCCCTACCTGGAGATGCTTCCGGGGCCTTCTGCATGTCAAGCCAGTGTTCTCCAGCAACTGGTGCTCAGAGGTGCACTACCACTGATAATGGAGGTTAACAGGTAATATAGCCATTGTGAGTTGTCACCACTTGTTGCTTTCGCCTCCATGAATTTGTCTCACCCCTTCTTATAGCCGCCCAGGTTGGTGACCATCATCATATCATGTGGTACCAAATTCCACAGTTTGTTTATATGTTGTGAGAAGAGGTGTGTCCTTTGCTCATTCTACAAAGGGGCACTGTTTGATCATTCTCTTGCACAGCCTGTCTCTGATCTTATACACCATGCAAAGCGGATAGGCGATCTATTTGTTTTTTAAAGCCACCTTGCCTGACAAAACAGGATTAAATAGAATCTGAGGGAATCTGAGAGGAGGCAGATTCCACACATAGATTGCTCAGAACCTGAACGGCTGAGCAGTTCAATAAAAAGAATTCATTACCAGCTGGTCCCTCAAAGGATGCAGGAATTCAGAACATGTTTGGTATTCCTTTTGGCTCACTGAGGGGTGACATTCCTTAAATGCATGTTAGCATCTGCTGCCCTCCAGGTTTTCCTTCTTCGAAAGAAGCTTTTTGTCTCTGACACATGCTCCCACTTTGTGGGTATACTTGCCCATAGTCCCCCTCTTGAAAGAAAGTGTGAGAGTACCGTGAGGGCTGCTGCTGTGTTTGTGTCCTGCTGGTGGCATCTGGGTGGCCACTGTGGAGAATATACTTTGATGGTGATTTGGACTGATCCAATAGCCAGGCTCTTCTGACATTCAAGGCTGCAAACCATGGGGTGTTGTTAAGGATTGGAACAGGAACAAAAGGACTTGATTGTTCATTTATTTAGAGTAGGCTTCTGTGGTAGCAGGGCACTGCCTCTTCTGTTTCTGCCACCTGAGGCAGCTTCTTCAGGCTGCCTCATGGGCTACGAAATGAGCCAGCAAAATGGCTGCCCAGCTGAAGCTGAGGGGAAGGGGTCAATGCCAGAGCACTGCTAGCTCGTTCCCTGGTATTTGGCAGCTTGCCATCCACTCTGCTAGCATGCTAAATTTCAGGGGTTAGGAGCCTCAGGGCCATGTGTTGGGTGTGGCCCTGCAGGCCTCTCTCTCTCCAGTCACCAGGACTCCCTTCCCTGGCCTTGCTCTTTGTTTTCCTTAAGTGCTTCTGCCTGCAGCAACGCACCCAAGAACTGTGCTGGTGCCTTTTGCCTGCCGGGATAAAGCGATGAATGTGGGCGCATAGAAACCTCTGGCTTTAGCAGTACTGGAAGACAGTGTCTTGTACAAAGTTAAGGACACCACCTCCTTTGCTCCCTCCCCTTTTAGCGCACAGCCCCCATAAGCTGTCCCCTACAGAATCCCAGGAACTATGGCCCTATGCAGTACTTTTTTTTGGGGGTGCTCAAGAGTACTCAGTACTGACACCTTTTCCCCCAAATATTAAAAGTGTGGTGCTTACTGTAACAACTTCATGGTGTATACCAGCACCATTTTTCTTTTCTTTTTTAAAATACTGGCCCAATGAGAGGAATAGGAGTGTCCTAAAAACTTTCAGCACCCCAGGATTCTGTGAGGGGAAGCTATGACTGTTAAGTGGTATCATAGTGGTTTAATTGTTTAATCAACCTCTCAAGCCAATGGCATTTGAAGGACTGGTGTCTAAATGGCAATTTCATTGCAGAATCTATGGATCAGGGTTAGCAGTTCATGCTGATCAAGTAGTCACTTCACTGACATGAGGAATATAACTCCACATGTTTATCTGGCATGGGCTTCTTTCTTTTTTGGTAATCACAGCGGGCTACAATTGCTGCCCTAGATGAACTGTTGGTGGCTTTGAACTGGATGCTCTAAATGCCAGGAGCCAATACTGGACAAAGCTACCCAGAACTGGGCTGGCGTCCATCCAGCATCCACTTCCAGCATCAAAGAGGTTGGGTGGGTGCTTTGCTTTATATACTTGGGAAAGAGACACCAGAGTACAAAATACAATGTGTGGCACTTTCACTTTTAGAACACATGGAAAGAGGAGCCAGAAAAGGGCTGGGCTCTCGGATCTGGGTTCTCGGGTCTTCTAAACTGAATCCATCTTGGCCAGCATCCACCTTCCCCTCCTGGCCAGACGGATGCCTCTAAGAAGGCAACAAGCAGGGCTTGAATGGAACAACATTCACTTGCCCTTTGTTTCTTGTACCAGTTATCCAGAGGTATACTGCACTCGCACACAGAGACTCCATTTTAGTCATCATCTTGACTAGTAGCCATCAGTGGCGTAGCGTGGGGGGTGCAGGGGGGGGCGGCCGCACCGGGCGCAACATCTGAAGGTTAGGGGGCGCAAATCCACGGGTTAGGGAGTGCAAATTACTTGCCTTGCCCTGGGTGCTGACAACCCACGCTACACCACTGGTAGCCATTGCTACATCTTATGATTTTTTCTTTATCCCCTTTTAAAGCTCGGATGGTGACAGCAAATGCCATGCATTGTGTGGAAAGGTCACACCCACCCGCCACCCTCTTGCCTGCCTGAATCTTCTGCCAGTCAGTTTCATTGGATGACCATAGACCTACTACTCCCAGAGAGGGAGGGAAGCATCTCTGCTCCTCTGGTGGGGGGTGGGGATCCTGATGCCATCCAGCTGCTGTAGGATTGTAATTCCCATCAGCTCCAGCCAGCATGGACAATGCTCAAATGTTCCCCCATCCTGATCTAACTTGCATGAACCATCTGCAGCTATCTCTGTACTTGGGTATCAGCACCAAAGGAGCCCAGGAGTGCTGCAAATTCTGTCACATGAGACTGTGCCCTCCCTTTGCCTCCTAATAATGCCACTTCTGGGTGCTGGGAATGACTGGGCACACCTTCACCCAAAGCAGAGATGCCCAAAGAGCCACAAGCTTTCATTAAAAAGCAGCTGCTCCAGGCTTAGACATTGAGCAGACCCTCTGCCACTGGACAGAGCCAGCCCAAGACATGTTGCTGCCTGAAGCAAAATACAAGATTGTGTCCCCTGCCCATTCTACAGGGTGGGTCGGCTGATGAATCTTACTGCAACACTGACAATGGGGTGGCCTCCTCCGCTGGACCTGAAGGCAGCAGCAGGTTAGCTTAGGGGGAGCACATGTGGGAAACATACCGCAGCTCTGATCTCCAACAGGAGAATGTCCAGGGGATCAGGAAGAAAAGTTTGATGGGGGCCATGGCTGCTCCCCCAGTATCTGCTGCCCAAGGCCACTGCCTGACTCTTCCTAATGGGAGGGCATCTACTGGAGTGCACATTGGTCTCCCCAGCTTCTTTCTTCCTTTGAAAAGAGAAAGGGATTGTTCCTTCTGTCATCTGTCTAGTGGTTCCAGGGACGGGAAAAGCAGTGAGACCAGGATCCTTGCAGGCCTGTGGGAATCCTGGAGCAGCTCCATATTTGGTGATTGCAGAAGAAGGTTTGCCTCACAAATGCATTCCAAAACTGCAGCTGAGACAGACATTTAGGGTGTTCTGCTTTCAGACTGCCACAGGATGCCAACTGGCTTTTAAAGCAGCAGCTTCCCTTTTTTCTGAAAAAGGAATCCAAAATGTGAGCTTTCAAAAGAACCACTTAGGTGTTGCTGCTGTTTACATCCAGCCTAGAAAATATAAATGTCTTTCTCTTCCAGCATTTTCCAATTGTCATTGCTTTTCAAAACATGATCATTAAGGGCACCAATAAATTATGCAAAACCGCAGTCATATATCTATTTCCATTAAAAAGCACAAAAATCCTCTTTCTTTTTCTTTTTTCCTCCAACTTCCTCTGGGGCCTGGATTGTAAAATTTTCAGACCTCTCAAGTAGCTACATTCCTTACAGCCACCTCACCATATTTTATTGCTGCTTCTGGCGAAGAATTCCTTCCTAGCAAAATCTGGTGTACTGAAGTGAGGGATAGGGAACTGGCTTCTTGATTTGTGATCATGACTATTTCATTATGAGAGCATTTCATTTGTATGCCACCTTTCCACAGCTCAAACCATGCTCAAGGTGGCTCACAACATGAAAAATATACTAAGTATAACATAAGAAAAATAGTCATAAACACTAAATAAAACATCAAAAATATACAACCAAATGGAACAATTTCCACATACATTGTACTAAGATCTAAAATAAAGATACAAATATAAAAAACAGCAACAACCCCCGCCATCAAAAACCCCAAAACAATTCCCCAGCTCTATGGATAGCTCCATGCATTGGTTTGTGTTCCCAGGGAAATGGGAGCGGGTGGCGCTGTGGTCTAAACCACTGAGCCTCTCAGGCTTGCTGATCGGAAGCTCAGCAGTTCGGCTCTGCACAACGGGGTGAGCTCCTGTTGCTCTGTCCCAGCTTCTGCCAGCCTAGCAGTTGAAAAGCACACCAGTGCAAGTTAATAAATAGGTACCGCTATGGCGGGAAGGTAAATGGTGTTTCCATGCGCTCTGGCACTCGTCACCGTGTTACATTGCACCAGAAGTGATTTGGTCATGCTGGCCACATGACACGGAAAGCTGTCTGTGGACAAATGCTGGCTCCCTTGGCCTGAAAAGTGAGATGAGTGCCGCAACCCCATAGTTGCCTTTGACTGGACTTAACCTTCCAGGGGTCCTTTACATTTACCTTAACCTAGTGAAATTATATTAACTCACTAGATCTGGCCAACCAGAAGTCACTTTTCGGAGGCTCAGGAGAATAAAAGCTCCTAGGATACTCCTTGGTACAAAACTCACCTCATCTCCAACATCTCAGTGGCCATAACAAAGCCCTTGTCCCTGTGAGTAGTAGGCAGAAAGCTCACAAGAGACAAGCTCTTCTGATGGCACATAATTCTTCTGTGTCTGTCTGCACAGTGAAGTGAATGGATGATCCAACCACATCAGCGGCAAAGATGTGGCAGAATAAAACTGCATGCACATGTAAACAAACACACACTTTACAGGCAGCCCCCTGTTTACAATGGTGTTACCTTCTGAGGCACCACAAGCATCAGCAAAATTGTGTATAATTGAAACCCACTGAAGTTGCCTGCAAACACCCCACTCTGCCCCAGCTCCGTTTCAGTGATGTCTTTATGACATTTCCAGGTCACTTCTGGATTCGGCACGATGCGCGTATACACAGTCACACACATATTGAACATGCTTAAACAGGGGGCTGCCTGTACTTGCGAGGAGATTGCAGTCAAAGCAGCAAATTTTGCAGAGGGACTGCAAAGGGAATAAGCTGAAAATTCTGGCAACATTTCCAACGTTTAACCAGTGGGAGGTCCTTTGCAAGAAACACATAGAGTCCAACAGCATTGGAAGGGCCACAGATATAGGAACTATACTGAGTTAAATCGTTGGCAGAGCTAGCACAGTGTTGTCTGCATTGACTGGGTTTCAGACAACTCTCCTGGAGATTCCCAGCCCTACTAGGAGATGTCATGGGGGAGACTGAGCTCAGGGCAAATGCTCTGCAGCTGAACTACAATGGCCCCTCCTCACGCTTTAAATAGTCCCTTCCTACTAATGACCACAACCCAGTGGAGAAAGCTGTATGAGAGTGCATAGTAACCGTGTAAGATTTGGTGTGGTTTTTTTGAAGTGTTTTTTTAAGGGACAGGGAAAAGAATTAAGGAGGAGGCAGCGAAGAATTAGAAACAACAGCCACAGTTCAGCCTCCCAAGAGAGGAAGAATAACCCAGCTATGTGTGTACACAGGATGTAATTCTAAAATTAGAAGCCTGGAAGAAACTGTAAATTCAGTGCAAAAGGCACTTGGCATTCAAAGGGAGCACAATACAATGCTGTGACTTGTGCCTTGCTCAACTGCAGATGGAGGGTTAAGACATTTAAATCTAGTTGCCATTTGTCAGGATTGGCTAACCTGTGACTCTCAAGAGGTAGCTGGACTCCAGCTCCCATCAGCTCAACCAGCATGGTCAGTGGTCAGGGATGATGGGAGTTGTAGTCCAACAACATCTAGCAGGCCACCCTTAGAATACAAGAAACTGTCCTTCACTGGATGAGATTGAGGGCCGAATTCCACATGACACCAAGTATATATTTTCATCTTAAGTCACAGTGTTTGCAAAGCACAGTAATCAAATTCAATTGCAGGTTGTACCCAAACCAAAATGCAAATAACACCAGCTGCGAGAGGGAGAATAAGGCTGATAATCAGCAAGAACAGAGCTGGGGAATTTTCAAACTTTCATCCTCTCCTGCAATCCTGAAGGAAATCCTCAGTTTGATTCCCTTTCTTCAGCAACAGCCCTGTGATGGAGGAAACTCTCTCTTCACCACGCAGCCTCCCCCCCGCCCCCGCCCCCGCCTGCAACCACCGCCCCTTCCATAAACCTCAGCTGGGGTTGCAGCTCCACATGCATCTGAATACTTTGTTTGCAATGAAGCTTGGCAGGTCCGGCTCTGTTTCCTTGGCACGGGGCAGCCTAAATCTATAAAAGGCAAACTCCAGCCTTTGTTTATGTGCTAATAGATCTTTGGAGCATGCCAGGGTATATTAAAAACGAGCTCCTCATTTTTTATTTTTCCTTGATCATTCACAGGTCACTGGAAAGAACAGCCAGAGAGTCAGAGATTGAGAGAGAGGCTTTACCTAACCAGACTGCAGCACCGCCTCCATAGAGCAGTGGAGAAATGTTCAGCTGTGAAGCCAGGACTGCCCACATTCCTGAGCTTGCAAGATCACCCCAAAAGCTCAATAACAGTGGTAGAATTTAACATCCTGTGCATTTCCACTGTGTTTGTTTAAAGGAGGGTTCCTACAGTGGTGTGGCAGGGAGTTCGATATTCACGAGATGGGCTCTGTAGCTGTGCTTCTGTTCACACAGGTGGGAAACCTGTATCCCTCCAGGGGCGACTGGGTTACCTGTCTCCTCTTTGGTGCTGGTCATGCTGGTTGTGAGGGCTGATGGGAGCTGAAGGTCCAACAACATCTGGAGTGTCACAGATGTTTCCCACCCCAGCATCTACTTATATCCTCTCACACACTTTGGACTCCCTCATGTAGGGTTGCCATATTCTGGACAGAAAAGTTGTTCAGCCTTTTGAGGGGGGCAAAGTTGTGGGTAAAATGAAAACAGTGTTTTGGAGCTATTTTTATGGAAATTTGGCAAAAACCGACACTGCCGACATGGGTTGCCATATGTCCGGAATTTCCCAGGCATTATCCTGATTGCCACCTGGACACTGCTGCCGACTGCAGTATTCCAGATATGGCTGTGTGGCAACCCTGACCTCATGAGCCTTGCCCCCTCAGGTATATCACCTTGCCCATTCTACCAGCAGCCTACAGTTCTTGTTTCTCCTCCCTCACATGTACGAAGTGAGCATCTGAAGTGAGCTTTTGTGGGGGTCAAGTTAAACACCATAGAGTAGCCAGATTTCTCCATGTGACCACTTCTTTCTAATGTTAGAAGGGGCTGTAGTGTCACACCCCTGAGGGTTTCTTACTAGGCCACAGACAATTCTCTCTTCAGATAGTAGAAAGAAGCCAGGCCAAGGCTAGGAGGCTAAAGCCTCAAGTGACAAGGATGGATGGAGGTTGCAATGAGGGACATTTCAGCTCTGCACCCTTAACCGAAGTAGAAGCAGGAGGTGCCCACGTCACAGGCCTGAGGAGCAGAAGACCCTGAGCTGGTCCATCATGGCTCTCAGAGTGTTGGAAGCCTCCAGACAGCAGTGGCAGCAATGATCCCTGAGGCAATGTGAAGGCCCACACCTCCACTAAGGCAGCCACATTGCATCTCACTGCCAAGGACCAAGGCCCCATTGAGGCAGCCCCCTTGTGTCTGGGATGTTGGCCACCACTGAAAGCAGCAGATTTGTGGGGAGGGAGATGGAGCCTGCCCACAGACAACAAACCACTGGGAAGTTCTCCTGTGTAATTGCCGTTGAAACAAATGGCCAGCAGAGTAGAGGGTGAATAGAAGGACACAGTGCCATGGAGCAGAGAAGGGGGACAGCTTTCCTGGGAAATGGTCTATTGAAGTGGACATGATTGGTGGGGAGTATAGAGGAGAAATTTGATCAGTTCACATCTGAAGGTGAACTTGCCTGATTTGCACTTTCCAAAACAATGTGCAAACCAAAATGCTGCCACCCACAGCGGTTTGTGCTTCTCTCATTTTTTCAGTGCAGTTATCCAGGCAAGTGTTTACAAAAATGCAGATACTAGGGCAAAGTATGCATAGCAATGCTTATATTAGTGCAAATAACATACAAAAATGCACTATATTGGGGAAAATTGCTTTGCCAAAATGTGTAAATTAGGCAAAACTGCATCCAAAGGAGTAATTTGCACTAAAATGCTGACAAATTTCCAAGAGGACATTTTCTTTCTAAAGCAAACTGATGTGGAAATGTGGAGAACTGAGCTTAAGTTTGGAAAAAATAAGAAACTGAGAGAAACTGAACTTGTCAAATGTGCCTCACTCTCCTTGGGAGCCCTCACACTTAGTGTTCCACCTGCCCCAAATTCTGCTCTCCTTCTGCCTCCAGCCAACCTGTGTCAGATGCTCCTCACCAAACCGTTCATCTCCACATCTTGGCTCCATCTTGATCTGGGGAGCTGCACCCTGGAAGGTTGTCCCTGGAATTCTCACAACAGCTGAAAAGCCAGGATAGGGCAAGTGTGTCCCAACCCTGTCCTTGTCTTGAGATGGGCGCTGGCAAAACATGCCTTTGTTCGCTTATTCCAAAATCTCAACAGAGGGTCCCGATCTCTCTCTTTCTCTTTTTTCCTCTTTCTCCCTTGTTTGTTTAGTGAGGCCTGTGCTTCATCACAAGGCACTCTTTGCTTATACACACACATTTGCGATCTGGGCCCCTCCTTGTATTTATACAAGAGCGGTTTTGTGGTAGCCATTTTGATTTGGCTAAAGTAAACTATATACTTTGGAGCTGGCAGCAGTAGCTATGCAGTGAGCAGGAGGCTGCTGCACAGAGCTGGAGAGTCGAACGCATTGCTGGATTCTTGCCTGAGCATAAGGAGAGGTGGAGGCAGCTGAATGTGGCTGCCACAAAAGGTGGCAGAGTGGGAGACAGGCAGCTGAGACAGGGGCACTGAGCTCTATGGGGCAAGCCCCACTGCAATCCGTGAGTGCCACGCAAGAATGCACAGCTTCCCGTTGGAAATCCCTGGAACTCAATTCTGGCACATCTCAGACAGGCACCACTGCCATTCTGAGAGAACGAGGAAGGTGTTTGAGAAAAATAGCAGCGCAGCTTCTATTCATTTCAGTGGGGCATCCATAGGATTATGTACCCCCAGCTTCTTCCAAAGTTCATTAGTGTTAGTGTACGGGGGCACCACCTGGATTTTCCATCTCAGCAGACAAAACCAGAAAGGAAGGCTATGTACATGGTGTGAGCAAAGGTTACTGTATTTTTTGCTCTGTAAGACTCACTTTTTCCCTCCTAAAAAGTAAGGGGAAATGTGCGTGCGTCTTATGGAGCGAATGCAGGCTGCGCAGCTATCCCAGAAGCCAGAACAGCAAGAGGGATTGCTGCTTTCACTGCGCAGCGATCCCTCTTGCTGTTCTGGCTTCTGAGATTCAGAATATTTTTTTCTTGTTTTCCTCCTCTAAAAACTAGGTGTGTCTTGTGGTCTGGTGCGTCTTATAGAGTGAAAAATACAGTACTTAACACAGGCAGTGTCCAGGAAGAAAATAAATCCTGACAACACTTTATGGAGGAAACTGATAAAAAACATCATATAATCTGAGGAGAAAAGGGCAAAGAGGTGTTGTCATTCTTAGTTCAGGCCTTTCACATAGCAGGATGCCATTCAAACCAACACACAAAGGAATTACTCTGACTGGTTGCTAAGTGGCACTCCACATATCCCCCTCTTGGCTAGTTGACTTTAACACCAACAGAAATAACTGAATCTCTGCTGTTGCACTTCCAACACATGGAACTGCATTTTCCCATACAGTGGTACCTCAGGTTACAAACGCTTTGGGTTACAAACGCTTCAGGTTGCAGACTCTGCTAACCCAGAAGTGCCTCGAGTTAAGAACTTTACTTAGGATGAGAACAGAAATCACGCAGTGGTGCAGCAGCAGCAGGAGGCCCCATTAGCTAAAGTGGTGCTTCAGGTTAAGAACAGTTTCAGGTTAAGAACGAACCTCCAGAACGAATTAAGTTCTTAACCCGAGGTACCACTGTACTTGTTCCCTGTTTCACCACTGCCTCTCCCTTCCTTTCATGTTGCCACTGCTGTTCACATCTAGATTGCAAGCACCTTGGAGCAAGGATCCCACCTTTTTTGCTTCTCTATTTTGTTTATGGTACTCTGAAACACCAGGTATGCTACCTTGAGAAGTAGCAAAGCTCAGAGTGCAGAGATGGGGCACAGCATTCTGAAAACCCCAGATTTATTCCCTGGTTCCATTGCTCTCTGCCCTAGGAAGCCGAGTTCAGTTGTGAGCCCTGGTGAATCCTGATTTCAAACTGCACTCAAGCTGGATAGCATCTATTTCTTATTCCACCAATAAGGAAGCAGCCCCAATGGAAGCAGGTGAAGGATTCTTGCCTCATCCCACTAGAGGGCGGTGTTTGGTGCAGTAATGAGCCATGATTACTCTGATGATTTTGTAAGGATGCTTTGCATTAATACGAATATGATTTGTATTAATATGAAGTAATACTCTGTTTCTGCCTGGCTCTCTGCTAAGTAACATGCAATGGACACCTTGTTCTGGGAAGAGGCGGGGTTTGCAGGCTGTCAGAGATCCGTCAAGTCTGATTCCTGCCTCTGCCATGTGCAGAGGACCCTGCCTGTTTCCTCCTGTTCATCAGTCTCCCAGCCTCCAGTACTTCCCAACTTGTCCCCCCAACTTTGAGGTGTGGTCAGTCTCCCACCACCAGGAGTCTGGATCCAATTCCACTCCCTCTGTGCTTTCCTCCTCATCCTGCCAATCCCTGACACAAGGTGGCATATTTAGTTCCCCTCTTCCCCATTTTTTCCTCAAAACAACCCTGTGAGGTAGGTTAGGCTAAGAGGCAGTGACTGGCCCAAGGTCACCTAGGGAGCTTCAGGACTTGAGTGGGGATTTTGAAACTCTGGCCTCCCAGTTGTTAGTCCAACACTCTGCTACACACCCAGGCTCCCTTCCAGTCTGTTGTTTAGTCGTTTAGTCATGTCGGACTCTTCGTGACCCCCTGGACCAGAGCACACCAGGCACACCTGTCTTCCACTGCCTCCTGCAGTTTGGTCAAACTCATGCTGGTAGGTTCGAGAACACTATCCAACCATCTCGTCTTCTGTCGTCCCCTTCTCCTTGTGCCCTCCATCTTTCCCAACATCAGGGTCTTTTCCAGGGAGTCTTCTCTTCTCATGAGGTGGCCAAAGTCTTTGAGCCTCAGCTTCAGGATCTGTCCTTCCAGTGAGCACTCAGGGCTGATTTCCTCAAAATGGAGAGGTTTGATCTTCTTGCAGTCCATGGGACTCTCAAGAGTCTCCTCCAGCACCAGAATTCAAAAGCATCAATTCTTCGGCAATCAGCCTTCTTTATGGTCCAGCTCTCACTTCCATACATCACTACTGGGAAAACCAGAGCTTTCACTATACGGACCTTTGTTGGCAAGGTGATGTCTCTGCTTTTTAAGATGACCTTCCGGTCAAGCAATACACATATCTGCTCCATTGATGACTTTCATCTTCTCAAAGCCTCTTAAATATGTATCTTTTGCAAGGTGCCCTCAAGCCTAACTGTGCCCCACTGGTGAGTTGTTAAGGCAGCCTTCACCAACCTGGTGCCCTCCGGCTGTTTTGGGACTCTCATCAGCCCCCAAATAATGAGGTTTTTCTGGATTTTGCAGTGTGTGTAGCTTTTGCCTTGGGCAACATGGAATAGCAGTCAGCTAGGATGAGCTTCTTCTAAGGCCGCCCCTTGTGAGTTTGGCAGGAGTCCTGTGTTTTGGGGAGAGATGGCTGTCATTTTTAGGGCAGGTGCTAGAAGGAATCCTTTCCCTTCTCCTAGAAGGAACTGACAACAGATTATCTTTGTGCATGAGGATTAGCAGTGCAATCATATGCATGATTACTCAGAAGCAAGTCTTTCCATCTTCAATAGGGCTACTTGCATCTGGAGGCACCATGCTGTGAAAAGGCTGCTGTTTCACACCCAGCAGTTGCTGAGATACCTTTTGGATTCCTAATAACTGATCCTAGGATGGTTTTCCCTGTAGGCCTTTAACCAAAAGGACCACTGCCCTGTTTCTTTGTACTTTGTTAATCAGCAAAAGGCAGGCAGCTGCAGAGTAAAAGCATGCAGAAGGTTTAGAGGTGAACAGAGATGTCAATAATTCACAGGGGCAGTGGTGGTAGTTTTGTTATTTTATTACATTTCTTAATTTCTTAATTTAATTAATTTCTTAATTTCTTCTTTTATAAAATTTCTCAAAAATGACCAAAGGCAACTTACAGAAAAATAAAACAAATGTACTGTAAAACATACAGGGTTTGAAACCAAACAATAAAACAATGAATCCCTGCATGGATCTACAGTGATGTTTTAAACGTTATTAGAATGATATTAGATATATTGTTCTAATACATCACCTTACCTTTTTTAAAAAAATTATTTTTATTCATTTTGCAATACAAAAATATAAAAACACATAACACATAACACAATTTTTCACAGATACATTTTTGGGACTTCCCTCAGCTCTTCTGCAAATCCTCCATTTTAATCCTTCTTCCGCATTTCTTAATCTAATATTGCCTTTTATTAAAAACCTCCTCCCTCTTATTCCCTTTTTTACAATATTTCTAATATTATTTTCACAGAGCCTCTTGCAAACCTACAAACGTTAATTGTTCATTGCAAATACTTTTCAAATAGTCTACAAATTTACTCCAGTCTTCAGTGAATCTGTGGTCTCGTAGGCCTCGGATCCTTCCTGTTAATTTATCAAGTTCTGCGTATTCCATTAACTTCATTCTCCATTCTTCCATCGACGGTAATTCTTCTTGTTTCCATTTTTGGGCTAGAAGTATTCTTGCCGCTGTTACTGCTTATAAAAAAGCTTATAATCTTTTCTGTTTATTTCATTTCCTACCATTCCTAACAAAAATGCCTCTGGTTTCTTAACAAATGTATATTTCAACATTTTTTTCAATTCATTATATATCATTTCCCAGAAGCCTTTCACCTTCTTACATTCCCACCACATATGATAAAAAGTCCCTTCCTTTTCTTTACATTTCCAACATTTATTACACATTTTGTACATTCTTGCTAACTTCACTGGTGTTATATACCATCTATATACCATTTTCATACCATTTTCTTTTAACGCAGTACAGGCCGTAAATTTTAACCTTTCGTTCCATAGTTTTATCCATTCACATAACTGTATATTATATCCAAAATCTCTAGCCCAATGAATCATAACCGATTTAATTTCTTCATCTTTGGTATACCATTCCAGCAGCAATTTATACATCTTAGATAAAATTTTAAAGTCATTATTTAATATCTCTATTTGAAATTTCTATTCTTTTTCAACATAACCTTTCTCTTTTAGTTCTTTTTTAAACATTTCATTAACCTGATAATAATGCAACCAATCATTAACATATTCTTTAACTTCCTTGTAGGGTTTCAATTTCCATTTACCTCCTTCTTTAACAATCAGATTCCCATACGTTACCCAATTCCCCCTCATATTGATCTTCTTTACACTCATCACCTCTAATGGAGACAACCAGTGTGGTATCCCTGGTTCTAGTAGGTTTTTATACCTATCCCAAACTTCTATAAGAGATCTTCTGGAGATGTGGTTTTCAAAGCCTTTATGAATTTTTTTCTTATCACACCATAAATATGCGTGCCAACCAAATCTGTTATCAAATCCTTCCAAGTCTAACAATTCTTCATTTTCTAATCTCATCCACTCCTTCAACCAACAGAGGCATGATGCTTCTTAATACAATTTCAGGTCTGGTAGGGCGAAGCCGCCTCTTTCTTTCACATCTGTTAACAACTTAAACTGCATTCTTGGCTTCTTACCCTTCCAGATATACCTTGAAATTGTTCTTTGCCATTCTTTAAATATTACTGCCTCTTTGATTATCGGGATTGTCTGAAATATAAATAGCATCTTTGGTAACACGCTCATCTTTATCGTTGAAATTCTTCCCCAAAATGATAACTTCACCTTAAACATCACCTTACCTTTAACATGCAGTTTCCCTATTGCCAGTGGCTCATTGCTCTGCAGTACCTTTTGGTGCCACATTTTAATAACGCATTATTAACGTTATAAACCACAAGTGCAGACCTGCCCCCTGTCATATTAAACAGGTGCAGGCCATAAAATCAAACTGGCAGAGTATACAATTAACCAAAAGCAAATAAAAATTAATGGAGGGGAAAGAATCCCCCCTCATCCGATCAAATGCAAGTTTTAAATTAAACTTGCACCTAAAAAAGAGAAACAGCAAGTAGTGATCATTGGTGAAAGAGCTAGAGTATTGCACACCTGTCCATAATAATGTCTGTGAAAAACTGAAGGATAAGGTTCAATATTCCCCAACTCTTAGAATGATTTAACTCGCTGGATCATGTTCAGAGGCTTAAACTGGTACAAAAGCTATATAAACCCATCATCTGGCCTCCTGGGACACGGGGTGGAGGGTGGGGGGGATAGTTTCACAGCTCATCACAAGATGCCACTCTCCAAAGAAATATAGCTGAGCTTTTGTTTCTGAGCTCTCCACCCTGATGTTATGCTAAACACATCAGTGTTTGCTTTGAACTCCAAGCTGCTTCTTGATTTTGGCAACTTCCGTCAGGTGGGTGTCAAATTTTCACACTCTAAATGCCATCTGGCTGAAATTTGCCTGGTCTGTCTGCTGCACTCTTCAGCTCAGCTCATATGACGAAAAGTCACTTTCATGATTCATAAAAATATAAACACCAAATTGAAATACCTTCCCAGTGTGACTACCTTCTTCCTAGATCCACTTTCAGTTTACTCCCATTGGAAACCTATTTTGGATGAAACCCTCACTCTCTGGATTCACATTTCAGAGCTCACTGGCCTGGCCCAGACAATAACTTCTGACGCCAGTTGAACTTTCATGTGCCAGAAGTCCCGTCAATGGGTGCTTGAGAGAGAGCTGCTTGAATTATGCTTGCAATGACTTTGTTGCAAGTTGGTAAACAGCAGTCAAATGTTCCAGGAGTATCATCTGCAACGCTGATGGTCTGCAATTCATACATATGCCCCTTTGCAAATGGGGGGGTTGGGGTGCATTCATATGCTTCCAGAAGGGTGTTTATTGTGATATCGGTGCTCCTCATCATGCATTCCAGTTTTTCACAGTGTCCACATACTGTTGTTGGCATCAAAATACCAGCCTGTATCTCTGTCTCCCCACAACTCCCCCTCACAATTTAATCAGGATTTACTCTTTTAGAGGAAATCTGATAAGTTAAAAGAAAAATGCAATGACCTGTTTGCAAGATATGAATGCAATATTAAGCCCACACATTTCTTTCCTTGAGTGTTGTGTATGTTGTGTGGTTCGTATGTTTGAAAGAAGAATCTTTGAGCTTCACATTTTACCCTGCTCTTTCTCACTGTGTGCACAAGGAGAGCCAAGTAGATATTTATGGTCAATGTTGGAATGAACCATCATTTGGCAAAAAAAAAGAGGCAATTTTGCATACTGAGAGCCAGTGTGGTACAGTGGTCAGAGTGTTGGACTAGGATTAGAGAGACCCAGGTTCTGCCATGAATCTCAGTGGAGAGTGTTAAGCTAGTGCATGGGTAGGCAAACTAAGGCCCGGGGGCAGGATCCGGCCCAATCACCTTCTAAATCCAGCCCACAGATGGTCCGGGAATGAGCGTGTTTTTACATGAGTAGAATGTGCCCTTTTATTTAAGATGCATCTCTGGGTTATTTGTGGGGCAGAGGAATTTGTTCATTCCCCCCCCAAAAAAAAATAGTCTGGCACCCCACAAGGTCTGAGGGACAGTGGACCAGCCCCCTGCTGAAAAAGTTTGCTGCCCCCTGCTCGGTCTGTCCTTCCTCACAGGGTGGTTGCGTTGATAAAATGGGGAGGAAGAGAATCATGTACACTGCCTTTTACTCCTTGGAAAAATGGTGAGAGATGAATACAGCAAACCAAGTAAGTATTAATAGAAATATAGAAGGTAAAATAAAATCCATTTTACTCTGGATACATAGACATATACACCCCAATGTATCTGATGGACTGTAGTCTTTCCTTCCTTCCTTCAATTATTAAACAACACACACATCATTTTTCATTTTAAAATAACAAAACAGTCCACATTCCAAATACATCAAAATAATAAACTTATGAAATACATACTTCCAACTCAACAGTTCTATGATACATGCATCTATAAACACAATGACTATCCCATAGTAAATGCAGTTGTCTTTTAAGGTGCCACAATACTCTTTGTTAGCAAGAGGCTAACATAGTTACCCGTCTGGGGGGAAATAGGTTACTGAAATATTGTTGGGACAGAAGTCATTTTCTTCTGGGATGTACCTAATGCATGTTGCTTCACAGCTACTCCTAAAAACAACCTGCTTGGTTTCTGGTGCAGCTGGGAGCCATGTGCTTTTGCAAGTGTTTTCTCGATTGCCCGTGGATGAAAGAATTTTGATGGCTCCATCATCTGCCTATTGACTGTCGAATCCAGCCTTCCTCAATCTGATACCCTTGTTCTGGACTACAACTCATATCAGTCCCAGCATTGCACAGCCATGCTGGCTGGGACTGATGGGAACTGTAGTCCAGAACACCTGGAGGGCACCAGACTTGGAGGTCTCCTCTAATGAATTGCACTTAAGTCAAACTTCTTTTTGAGAAAATGAAGGCTGCAACCATAGCTCAAGTTACCTGGGAATAAGCCCCAGTGAATTAAATTCAACATATTTCCAAGTACACAGGATTACGCTTGTAATTATTTTTTAAACAGCTGCTGCTTATTGTAGGAAAGTAAAGTTATTTCCCCCTTTCGCTTCCGTAGGACAGTAGCATAGGCAAAGGTAAACGGACCCCTGACCATTAGGTCCAGTCGCGGCCAACTCTGGGGTTGCGGCACTCATCTCGCTTTATTGGCCGAGGGAGCTGGCGTACAGCTTCTGGGTCATGTGGCCAGCATGACGAAGCCGCTTCTGGCGAACCAGAGCAGCGCACAGAAACGCCATTTACCTTCCTGCCAGAGCGGTACCTATTTATCTACTTGTACTTTGACGTGCTTTCGAACTGCTGGGTTGGCAGGAGCAGGGACCGAGCAACGGGAGGTCAGCCCGTCGCGGGGATTCGAACCGCTGACCTTCTGATCGGCAAGCCCTAGGCTCTGTGGTTTAACTCACAGCACTACCCACATCCCTAGGACAGTAGCATACCTGAATCTAAACAGCCTCAAAAATACTGTGCCCTTTACCTGCAGTGTCAGCCGTTAAAATTGGCCGTCTCTATTCATTCACCTTAAGCTGAAGGAAGCTCCCAGTTGAACCTTTACCTCACAGCCCGAACTTACTAGAGAATTCCTTGTCTCTAAGCCTCAGTCTTCCACCTACAATACAAATTATTATTCATTTATGCAACATGAATTATTCATTAATTTCTAAAACTATGTGCCACCTCTCAGCTCTAAAAATAGTCCTGCCGTAGCAGAACGCTGTCCACCTCCTGCCCTCCAGCTGTTTGGGATTTGACCTCCCATCAGCTCCAGACAGAATGGCTGATGGTCAGGGTTGGAGGACACATCAAGGAAGGCTGCCTTAAAGGGCTGTTGAAAGAATGGTTAAGTGGGACATGCATGAAATATTTGCTATATACTGTATTCTAGGGGCTGCAACACTGAGTTTATCACTTAGATAATGCAATGTAAAAAAATTCATTGACTAAAAAGATGCTCCCGGTTTAAACTACTTCTTAAAAATTGCAAGTGGCAAGTGTGATCCCTAATATGGACTCATCTTGTTCTTCTCTTTAAAGCATGTTTTCTCATATGCAAATGCATCTAGATTTAATGGATGGACTGGTTGAAGTCTCTGCTGTGAATTAACTCAGATTTATTTGGGTGCAGTGCTACTAATATAGCAAGCAGTTTCTGTCCACATGCCCTGGCTTTCCAAGACCACTGACAGAGATCAGCCAATGCTGGAAAAGACCAAAGTCCTATTTGGACCCACAAGGACCAGAGCAGAAGGGCAATAGCGCCCCCGCTCTTGTTCCCCAGCAACTTGTATTCAGGGTCCTACGTGGCATCAGTGGCATAGCGTGGGGGGTGCAGGGGGGGCCAGCCGCACCGGGTGCAACATCTGGGGGTTAGGGAAATCCACGGGTTAGGGGGCGCAAATCCATAGGTTAGGGGGCGCAAATTACTTGCCTTGCCCCGGGTGCTGATAACCCACGCTACGCCACCGCGTGGCATGGTGCTCAACAGGTGAAGTTTGGGAGGCCCTCTTCCTCTTTGGCCCCAGGGTTGCAGCTGCCAGCCTGGCACCGTCACATGACCAGAAGCATTCAAGACTTGTTCCCTAAGATGTGCCTCTGCTTTCCCCCTTCCCACACTACGTCTACCCTTCTGCTTGCTGTGCTTGAGCTTCTCTTTGAGGAAGAACTATTTCTGCGTCAGCTCCAAGTGCCTTTCTAAACTGGGGCTTGGCTCCTTACAGATGCTTTTATTTTGGGCAGAGCTTGAAACCGTATCCCTGAGGAGCTATCAGCCAGTGTGAACACACTGATATTCCCAGCTTCACAACGCTGGTGAGCCACTCAGTCATTCTGTTGGTTCTGGGTGCTTTTGAACCCAACTCCAGTGGAAGGTGGAAACAGAAGAAGATGCCCCAAACAGAACCCCTGTGTGGGCTGGTCTACTGGACTTGGGGGCATTAGGCTAAAATGGCACATCCATGATGCCTGCATAGCCATGGGACACCAAAGATGACATCTAATTTTTGTGGGATCACAGGAAGACTTTTTTAAAAACTCAGATACAAAGTGGGTTTCTATGTGACAATAATAGAATCACAGAATCTTAGAGGGGATCCCGATGATCATCTAGTCCCACCCCCCGCAATGCAGGACTCTCAGTTAAAGCATCCATGACAAATGCCATCCAACTGCTGCTTTAAAACCTCCTTAGGAAGCATAGGAGCCAACTCCTAGGGGGTGTGGGAGCTTCAACCCCCACAATAAAATATTTGAGGGGACTGGGGGGGCCCTAAAGTTGACAGGCATTCAAATGGTGTGTGTGCACTGTCTCATGTGATTGATTATGCAGGATGGGGCCCCCACAATATTTTATTCAAGTTGGCACCCCTGTTAGGAAGTCTGTTCCAATGTCAAACAGCTCTTACTGTCAGAAAGGTTACAGATAGGTAGCCGTGTTGGTCTGCCATAGTCAAAACAAAACAAAATTTCTTCCAGTAGCACCTTAAAGACCAACTAAGTTAGTTCTTGGTATGAGCTTTCGTGTGCATGCACACTTCTTTATCTGGTAGCTTTATCTGAAGAAGTGTGCATGCACACGAAAGCTCATACCAAGAACTAACTTAGTTGGTCTTTAAGGTGCTACTGGAAGGAATTTTTTTTGTTTTGTCAGAAAGGTCTTCCTGATGTTTAGTCTAAACCTCCTTTCTTGTTACTTGAAGCCATTAGGTCCTACCCTTCAGAGCAAGAGAAAATAAGCTTGCTCCATCTTCCATGTGGCAGCCCTTGAGATATTTGAAGATGGCTTTCATATCTCCTCTCAGTCTCCTCTTATCCAGGCAAAACATACCCAACTCCCTCAACCATTCCTCATATGGCTTGGTTTCCAGACCCTTGATTATTTTGGTTGCCTTCTTCTGCACACATTCCAGTTTATCAATATCCTTCTTAAATTGTGGTGCCCAGAACTGGACATAGTAGTCTAGATGTGGTCTGACCAAGGCAGAATACTATGACCTCCTTTTATCAGAACACTATACTTCTCTTGATGCTGCCAAGAATAGTATTAGCTTTTTTTGTTGCTGTATCACACTGTGAATGCATATTAAGTTTGTGGTCTTCTAACGAAAGATCCTTTGCACACATAATACTGGCAAGCCAGGTGTCCCCCATGTTATATTTTTGCAGCTAGTTATTCCTGCCTAAGTGCAGAGCCTTACATTTGATGAAGGGCTCTCTCTCTCTCTCTCTCTCTCTCTCTCTCTCTCTCTCTCTCTCTGTGTGTGTGTGTGTGTGTGTGTGTGTAATTCATTTTTGTTAGCTTTGACTCAGTTCTCCAATCTGTTAAGGTCATTTTGAATTGTGATTCTGTCTTCTGCAGCATTCGCGACCCCTCCCAGTTTGGTGTCATCGGCAAATTTGATGAGCATCCATTCAATTCTTTCACCCAAGTCATTTATAAAGACTTGAACAACAATGGGCCCAGGACAGAACCCTGCAGCGCCCCACTGGTCACCATTTTGCAGGATGATGAGGAGTAAGTACAGGTTCAGTCAGTCAACCAACCAACTGCAAATCTACCTAACAGTAGCCTCGTTCAGTCCACATTTTACCAGCTTAGGTTGTTTTACCAGAATATCATGGGGTACTTTATCAAAAGCCTTACTGAAATCAAGATGCACTATGTCCACAGCATTCCCCTGATCCACCAAGCTTACAACTCTATCAAAAAAGGAAATGAGATTTGTTTGGCATGACTTATTTTTGAGAAACCTATGTTGGTTCTTAGTAATCACGGCATCCTTTTCTAAATGCTCATAGACGGTTGAATATCTGTTCTAGGACCTTTTTTGTTCTATGAATCTGGGAGTGTTGTTGCTGCTGAGCTCCTGTTCATTTCAACAGGGCTTGTGCAGAAGAACCTCCCAGTGGATTAGGCCCCATCAGTCAAAGGTGTCTTTGCCAGCCCCCCCCCCCATTCAGTTGCTCCTCCCGGTGCCCCCGCAACACCTACAAACTGATGCAGCTCCTTTGCCTTGCCATGTCACCATAATTTCATCACATTATTTCGAAGTATTCTTAGTGTGCTGTTTGTCTACCAAAAGATCATCAGAGTGGATTGCGAGAATTTAAGACAAACAACACAGTACTGTATAATATAATTATGAAACATTTAAAATGTCCAGTAAAACAGAATCAGGGCAGTCAAACCATTAAAAATAGTTCAATGAGAGGAACCATAGGCCCTTTGAAATAGAAATATCTTCACAACATCAAGCATGAATAAGCATGAATGCAGCACTTAGCCCAAAAATGTTTTGCCATTTATTTGGGTTTATTTGGGAGACAGTGGTTCTCAGGGACCCAACCTGGATCCAGACTGTTTAGGGCTTCGAGGTTGGCATCAGTCCTTTGAATTGAGCTCAGAATCAGATCAGTTGTCATTGAAGAGCACTTAATGCAGGTGTAACATGATCCAACCTGATTGTCCCATCTGGTGCTATTTGGAATCAACTGAAGGCACACAATCCAGTCTTGAGAGGACTTGGGTTCCAGTAACTGAGTCCTGGTAGTAATATTGCCTAGTACTTCCAGCAAGGGTGCCTAGAACTAATGCCTGGTACTTCCATCCATGTGGTGTGTGCCAGAGGCTGGAGTCTAGCTCCACCATCCCTCACTGCTTCCCATGCTGGACGCAGCAGATGGGAACTGGCCACCCCCAACTTAGGTTGTTTGAGTGATTCACAAAGTTTTTTTCCAAAATCCTCACAATGGCCCTGTAAGGCCAACATTATTATTGCTATGCTGCATATGATGAGCTGAGGCTGTGGAGGTGTTGTGCTCAAGGTGAGATTTGACCCCACGATGTCACAGCCCACGTTCTCAGCAGCTTGTACTCTTGACTTCGCTCAGCCATCTCTCACACGCTGTGAATGGCCCCCAAATGACTCTGACTAACAAGGATCCCCCTCCCCTTTATTAATCAACATTCATAAAAGTGCCAATTGATCTCCATGTGTAAAGAATTATTTATTGTTTTGATTCACACCCATCGTATCAAATGTCCCAGCGACAAGGAGCCCGGTGGATTCCGTTGCGGACTTGGCCTGCCCAAGAAAAATCTCTCCTGCCTTTGATCAACCCTTTGCTTTGGAAGCTGTTTCAAGTTTACATTTAAATTTCAGAAGATCGTGTTTCTTTTGAAAACCTCTCTGGGGCCACATAAGGGATCTCTTCCAAAACTGAAAAAATATTCTGCACAAAGCACATTTTGCTTGGTGTGGGTAGGCTCGTCACGGACTCCTGCAGTGGTTTATAGGCGATGCTGCTCCTTCTCTCTCTCTCTCTCTCTCTCTCTCTCTCTCTCTCTCTCTCTCTCTCTCTCTCTCTCTCTCTCTCTCCTCTCCAAGTTTTGACTCCCCTTTGGAAGAAGATCCTTGCAAAGGAGAAACATTACCTTAAAAGGAAAGGAGTGTTATTTCATCACAACCCACAGCCATCCAAAGAACCCAGAACCAGCCGGCTACCTTTCAAGCTACCTTTCAGAATGAGATTACATTTCTTGAGCGTATTCTTCAGAATTTTTTTTTTCTTAAGTGCAGTCAACTTCAAATGAGACGTGTGTGTACATAGCACGTGTATCAGGGATCCAGGAATGGTGGCAGCTTCCTGTCAATTGTAATAGTCACAAAACCAGGTTTGCAGCCCACAGAGAAACAGCTAGTCTGCCTTCTTTAGCCTTGCACTCCGACTCCATCCAGATGTTTTGGGCTGCAACTCCCATCAGTCCCAATCATCACAACTATCTCAGAAGAGGCATTCCCTCCCGTCAGATAGAGACATTGCTTGCCACTTGTGTTTTAAAAGGGATTTGTATTAGGAAATATAACTTTAAAAATAAAGATTCTGATCCAGAATTGAGGGGTCCCTTTTCTAGCCATGTCAAAAGGGCAGGGCTAGCCTGAGGCAACGGAGAAGATGGGCCCTTCCCTCAACCCTGGCAATGGGGCAGTGTCCTTCACTGTGCCTGTGCTGTAAATCCACCAGGGCTGGCCCACCCATGAGACAGACTGAAGCAGCCACCTCAGGTGGCAGAATCCCATAGGGTGGTGCCTCCACAGGTGCCCCACCCAGGCCTGCTGCCACCACTGGGGTCATATGGCTGCTGTGGCTTCTTCCAGCAAGATCTCGCAAGAGTTCAATAAGATCTCACTGGAAGCCATTGCCACAGAACCCCAGTAAGTGAGGCTTCAGGGGGGTGACCATCTCATTTTGTCTCAGGTGGTCAAACAGGCTGGGCTGCCCCTGGAATCCACACAAGGACTGTCATAAAGAGCTCAGTCAGACCTTTGGTCTTTTTAGCTCCATAATGCGGCCTTCCAGGCTGATCTCCTCCAGCCCTACCTAGTGATGTTTCTACCTAAAGGGTGAAAACAGAAATATACTTTTTTCCTTCAGTGCTGAGGGCAGTTGATGATGTTGACCCAACAGGTGAGATGACAAATGGCGGGCCTAGTGACTTGGCTGTTGGCAATAGGAATCTTTGGTGGCAGGAGCACTGGCGGCCAAAGGAGCCATCACTTGAACTGGAGTCATGTATGATGTGCTTAAGGGCAAGGGACCAGGTGTTCTGATGTGACGAATTGTAATCTAGAGTTTTGTATAAAGGCTGAGCAAGTAGCTCTTCTTAATTTCCTGCACAGGAATTTGCACAGGCTCAGATTACTCGAAACATATTTACACCCAAACTTGTGGATAAACTTAAGGTCAGGAAAGATATATTTCACATAGCAGTTGCTGGCAACTCTGGCAATGATCCCCTCCAGCTGACTAAGCATCAACCACATGGAAGGAAATAGCATCGCCTGCATTCTCCAGAGCTAAGGAGGAGAGAGAGATTTAGTGCATGGGAAAGCTGGGCTCAGCCTTAGAAGATGCAAAGTGGGGTCCCCACCCCCACCCCATTTTCAGTAGGGTATCCATCAAGCAGAACAGCTGGCCTCCACAATTTTGGGCAGAATCCCTGTAGTGGCAGCGGAGAGTCCAGGCACAATTCCCTCCCCAAGCACTGCTCTTTCTCTTTGTGTGTCACAGACATATGTGATATGTGTGAAGTCACCACAGTGGGGTCCTTGGAGACCATCTAGCCCACCCTCATGATCAGTTCTGAGCCTCCCAAACCAGCCTCTGCTTTTAGACCTCCCCATGAGGGAGAACTCACCAACCTTTCTAGCCATTGGCTTCATTGTCAAACTGATCTACTGTTGGGATATTAGCTTAAAGGTCAACTGAAATGGCCACTCCTGTAAACTCATGCGCATCAGGTGGCGCATGCGAGGGTGGCGGTGGGATGAGGCAGGTAGCAGAGAAGAAGTCCTTTCCCTCCTCCAAGTGGCAGTCCTTCAGCTGCTTGTGAAGAGTGCTGCCATGTTTACCCCACTACTATTACTACCTTAGTCTCCTATCTAGCTCAGTTGGTTAGAATGTGGTGCTGATGATGCCAAGGTTGCAGGTTCGATCCCCGTAAGGGACAGCTGCATAGTCCTGCATCGCAGGGGGTTGGACTAGATGACCCTTGGGTCCCTTCCAACTCTATGATTCTTTGAAACTTTGCTACAGATCATAGAATCATAGAATCTTAGAGTTGGAAGGGATTCTAACCCTCTGTGATGCAGGACTCTCAACTCAAGCATCCATGACAGATGGCCGTACAATTTCTGCTTAAAAACCTCCAAGGAAGGAGAGTCCACCACTTCCTAAGGGAGTCCGTTCCACTGTCAAACAGCTCTCACTGTCAGAAAGCACTCCCTGATATTTAGTTGGAATCTACTTTCTTATAACTTGAAGCCATTGGTTTAGGTCCTACCTTCCAGAGCAGGAGAAGACAAGTTTGCTCTAGGTTCCATGTGGCAGCCCTTGAGATGTTTGAAGATGGCTCTCATATTTCCTCTCAGTTTCCTCTTTACCAGGCCACACATATGCAACTCCCTCAACCATTCCTCAAAAGGCTTTGTTTCCAGATCCTTGATCACCTTGGACACCCTGCTCTGCACCAGAAATGGACGCAGGACTGTTTCCATACCCATCAGCATCAGTGCTTTTTTCTGGCAGAAAGTGCCTGAACACAGTTCCAGGGCCATTTTTTTGGTCAAATCTGCTCACCTTCTCTTATGGGCGCATCTATCCCCCCGAGCGAAACCCTCTTCTCCCAGCCCTTCAGGTGGATCAGGGGCAAATCCAAATGCCAGAGCAAGTGTAAAGCAAAGCTGCTGCTAAGCATGGCCAAAGGGTGGAGTAAGCCACTTGGCAGTCTGCTGTTCACAGTGTTGCCTGGCTAGGAGAGGAAGCGCAAGCAACAGAGTGCAATGGTGAGCTGCAGAAGGGCAGCCATGGAAGGCAGCAGGGCAATGCCACTCACAGAAGGGGCAGATGGCAGGAAACACTGCTCTTCGAGCGGAGGTCAGCCACAGGCTGGATGAGGGCAAAAATGGTGGGTCCTCTTAGAAATAAGAGCCTCCAACCCGCCTGTAAATGGCATTCTTCTGGTGACCTTTCAAAGCTGTTCCCAAAACCTGTGGGCCAGTTATGGTTGGCATGTTCACTGGCATCCAAACAACAATGCCAGTGTCGGGAAAGAGTAGTTTCCCTCTGAGCATGTACAGAGTGCCCCCTTCCCCTACCACCCACTTGCAGCTGAGCAGTACCAGCACCTTTTTTTCTGTTAAAAGGAGCACTGCAACTCCTTGTTGTTCTCTACTGCAGTACTCCAGTCACAGTCCTCTGCCAAGGGCAGAGTAATGAACAACTGATGCCCTCTGCATTCCTATGCTACTTTTCAAATATTATTTTGATTTATTTCTTGGGAGGCTGAGCCAAAGCCTCTGCTGAACTGAAAGCCTTTGTCCGGGTCTGTTCAAACAGCGCATACCAAGCTACACCCAAGGGTATGGGACTGCTAGGAAATGTGTCTTTCACTTAGTGCCTGGCACAATGCTCTTCATGGGAGTTATCAATCGCATCTACCGTGGAAGTGTTGAATCTCCTCCCAGTGACTGGAGGGAGCCAGCTCCAAGTCTCCTCTCTGAATTGCCCCTTGAACAAGTGCAAAGAAAGTCCTTTTGTCTCCCCTAATGTTTGACCAAAATTCCTTCCTGCAGCTTAAGCCACTAGTGAGCTGCACACTTCCCAAAGCCTCAAGCTGCTTTGCTCCATCTCTTCAGTGCAAAAGAATTTGATCAAGTTGGTCCCAAATGCTGAGATGGTAAGGGAATTACAAACCACTTCTGGGTCTCTCCTTTTGACCCAGCTGCCTATGGGTTGTGGTGCAGACACTCAAGGCTGAACTAGGTATAACATGGAGGTCTCTGGACTCTGGCAGCTTTTTAAAAACATGACAGCACCTTTGAGGGCACCTGAATCAGACTGGGACCATGGCACCCAGGTGGCGGGCAGGAACAGTGTTGTTGCGTGGGTTGTCAGCACCCGGGGCAAGGCAAGTAATTTGCGCCCCTTAACCCGTGGATTTTAGCAGGGGGCAGAGAGCTGCGAGTGCGAGCGCGCCCCCCCAGATGTTGCGCCTGGTGTGGCCGCCCCCCGCCCCCCCACGCTACACCACCGGGCAGGAAGTCTAACCTTTTATCCTGCACCATTTCCCCAATTAAAATTGCCTCTTGCTGCTATTTGCCCTGTGGCAAATGAATACTTACTTTAAGATACAATGCAAGGGAGCTGCTAGAAACCTCTTGATCAGGGCCAGATCTCCCATTCGGCAGCAGGTGCAGGGGGCCGCAGTGGCGCCCTTGGCCATTCCTCCCGAGCCTCCTGAAGAAGTTAGAATTGTGTTTGCACATGGCCAGTCACGAGCTCCACAATCTAGCCTGCTGTCCTCAGTTGCAGGGAGGATGCCTGTCCCATAAGCAGTACTGAAATAAAAATCAGCTGCCAGCCTAATCAACTTCAGTACTGTACATGGATTTGAGGGTGGGGTCAGTTTGCCTTTTGTTTCAGGCACAAAATGTCTTGGGCCAGCTCAAGCTCCTGATCGTATGTTTTGTGTCTCGTCTAGTTTATCCCTAAGCCTTGACCTGTGACTCATAAAGCCAAAGGTCACTAGCAAAGAGCCATGTGTCATCGATGCCTCGGTGCAAGGAATGCCAAGCTGCTGGCCAGGACAATGGACCAAGGAAAACTGTTATGGGAAAAGGAAAGGAGGGTACCAGAGCACGGCCTGGGTAAGGAAAAGGCAACAAAATAAGAATCCGTGTGCAGGCAGTTAGCTAGATGCAAAGGGTGGGTTCATATAGCGCTGTCAGATATGAAGTGCTGAGAATTTGGGTTTCTTCTTGATTTAGGGATGGAGGAGAAATGTGTTGCAGTTCACACTATAACATGAACTTAGTTCACACTTGCCAAGCCCATAGGAAAAGCTGAAGTGAAGCTCCCTTTTGAAATTCAGAGGCCATTTCCCAAATTTTGTGATACAGTTCGCCAACCTAAAACACACACTAAAACAAATGGATTAGGTGAAAGTGTGCACAAGAATGCATTAAGGAAACTGGTGTACAAAAATGTGTATATCATGAGTGATGTGTATGAAAATGAATTTAAATTTTAATGGAGAATTTCTCTTTGATTCACAAACTGATACCAGAATAGAGCCAAATGGATTTTAAAATTAGAGAAATGAGAAACTGAGAGAGAAATGGGAATTTGGCAGATTCTTCTTCCATCGTTATTTCCTATTCTGGAGAGAGTTATGTTCCTGGTTTTGTGAGTGCCTCCTTGCTTCAGGGTTTGCATTGTGATAAGCAAAACAGGACTGCGCTAGCAGAGTTGAATTTCTCCTCCCCACCCCCCACCTCTTGCCTAAAGTTGGTGCTCTGGGATGTTGAAAGATCCACACTGCAAAGTCACTTAATCCCCTGTCAGCTACTCAGGCCTTAAGCTAGAAGTGGCTTTCACAGGATCCTAGTTTCTCAGGCAGAGGAGAAGCTTGAACGTGCTAAGGCGCTGGCATTGCAAGTATTCCTCAAAAAATGTTGCTCTGACAGTTTCTGCCTAAGATTTACTGTGTGTTGGGCAGCACTGTATCATTATTCTGGAATATAAATGAAAACAAGCGTTGCAATCCTGAGCATCCTTGCATGAGAGTAAGTTGGACGTGGACCAACTGTTCTGATGTCCAGATATCTAAATTCTGCTGGAGGGGGCTATAAATCAATGCGTGGCATTCTTTTTCTTCCAGAGAAGCTTCAAAGAAAACCTTCTATGCTGGTACCTAAGGACTATCATGCTTTCTTTACTAAGCGACTGGAAGGCTTGGTGTTCAGCACTGCATGTTCAGCCTGAAGCATTTTGGTGCCTAAGGCACAAAACCTAAATAGCAGGCACATATGCCATTTCCTATTAAATAACATGGGGTAGAATCCAGTTGCTGAGGTTCAAGCAGTGCTGGAAACATTCATGTTGGAAGCTAGATGTTGCACTAGGTGGATTTTTAGACTTGGCCATTTGGGCTCTATGGAAACGCTAATGGAGAAGTCTATTAACAGCAATGAGCAATGGAACTTCCATATCCAGAGGCAGTCTACCTCTGAATATCAGGCACTGGGGAGAAACAGAAGGGGAGGGATATTGCCTTTGTGGGCTTTCCCAAGTCATCTGATTGGCCATGGTGGGAAGTTGGGCCTCTGGTCTGATCCAGCAGAGCTGCTCTTTATGCTCCTAATTCACTGGGCAGGTCTCATGTGTAAGCCACATTGAAGTGAATAAACATCCCTGCATTTGAAGATTGCTCAGGAGAATTTCCCTGTGGATTGTGTCCCATGAGCTGAATCTGCCTCCCACTCTGCCAGCCTTAAACATACCCGAAATCCACCAACCCTGAGGCTTGCTGAAATTAGCATCAATGGCTCTAGATGTCTGCTGTCTACTAAAAGGAGCCTTGATTGGAGCTGCAGAGAAGAGGACTACTTCTTGGGCATGGGCCGTAGACCCAGGAGCACGCCTACAGGCGTCAAAACGCCCCTCTATGCTCACTTAGTACAACATTTGGGAAATGTTTATAACATGGAAATGGTTCTTCTGCTGCTGAAATCCTGCTGCTGCTTAGACCTGCTGGCCATAAGAGCCTGTTCCTTGGAGATGGCAGATGGCTGAGTTTTGCAAATTAGAAGCACCTGGGGAAAGGGGTACACTGCTGATGTTTACCCCAGATGGGGTCTAATTATGCTTTAAGGTCTAGCAGGGTGTTTTCCTGTGCTCAGGTTCATGTATTTGTAAATGCACAAATACTACAAAGAGAAATATCATAAAGGAAAGTGGGGAGATGCAGGATGGGCTGCAGCCAGGTTGGGAGGGGGCCTCAGCAAAAGACTGTTTGAGGGGGGCTTCCATTACCCTTCTACTTACACTCCTGTGACAGCAGCAGCTTCTGCTGATGCCTCCTTTTTGCACGAGGCCAGAAATGGGTGGAGAATCTGAGCACCCGTCTTGTCAGGAAATGTGGGGTCTCCCTGGGGCCTCTGGAGTGGAGCAATTTGGTTCCCAGTGGGGGAACACCAACCTCTGTATCTCTGCAGAGGAGCTGCAGTGGGTTTTGGTCTCCTTCCTCAGTTGTATCCAGTCTGCACTGGGCTCCTTTTGGTTAGTGGGGCATTTGCAGGTACCCAAACAGACCAACCACTGACACACAAACCCTGCTTAGCCAGGAAGAAAGCTGCAAAACAGCACTTGGAAGACGTTTATGGGCATTATGTCACTGGGCTACAATGCTGTTCATGTGAAGACGAGAACTACTAAAAGCAACGCAGGATGACTCAAAGATTCCTTTGGTTGTGGGGCAAGACAATCACATTCCTGGGCCCAAGTGATGTCAGCAAGTCAAAAACCCAGCCAGGCTTGTTGAGATTACCTCATTGTTAACAGGCAGGAGAGATTTAATGTCTTCTTCCAAGATCCTCTCTTGCCTTCCTTAAACATGCAAGATTCCTCTCCAGGCCTGTCAGACGCCAGGAGGGCTCTCAACTTTCCCAAGGATGGAGTTTGCCACCTCCCCATTTGCTGACATAAATTAGTCCTCCAATGCACATTTCACTCCCGTTCTGGAAGCAAATCTTGATCCAACCTCAGCTATTTATATATCTGCTTTGTGTTCAGCCACTGTATCTGAGGCATTAATCAGGATTTCTATTTAAACCCTTCGTACAAAAAACAGAGTTGAAACCCACCTCAGGTGTGCATTTCATTTTGTAATTTGCACAGAAGACTTCCAGTTCAGTTCTTCTAGGATAATGGCACCTGTGCACATAGGCGCCGACTTCATGGGGCCTGAGGGGGCCCGAGCCCCCTCAAAAATTCGTTTGGGGGGCTCTGCCCCCCCAATAATTTAAATAAAATTATTAGTTATATTATGCTTTGTAAAATCACAAAATTATGTTGGTATTTTTTATTTTCCTTGTTTGACGATAGTTACCTTTTAAAATACATTCAGTAATGAGTTAAAACAAAGCCACTCCCGATCTAGAGAGGGGGTGGGGTTGCGGGCTCTCGACCCATCAACAACCTCGCGGGGCTGGTGTCAGCCCCGCCGAGAAGCGGGGATTCCCCCTAGCTCATTAATATTAACCGCCCACGGCGGCAGCCAATCGGGCCCTCACAGGTTCACTTAAGGTCGGGGCAGCCCGGGGTTCGCCCCTTTCTTTCCCCCAGCAGCAGCGGTTTGGAGGTCTTGGACCCCCCAATATTTTTTATAAGTCGGTATGGGCCCCCGCCCCCCCCAATATTTTTTATAAGTCGGCGCCCCTGCCTGTGCAGCAGTAAAGGATGTCTCCAAATTTTAGACACTTGTCGTTTACAGTTTCGTTTCTGTAAACAAAAACAGCCAAGGAAGGAAGGAAGGAAACCCCTATCAATTCTCGCTATTTGGGAGCCTGTTGTGTGTGTATGTCCCAGTCAATGTTACTGGGCCGCCGGTCCATATTTCGAAGTGACACTTAAGGTTTGGGTAGCTCCGTTGAAGCAGCAATTTGAAGAAATCCAACAGATTACCTGCCAAGATGTATTACTGGCTCCCACCCTAGCGATTTTGAACATTCAGAATTGTCAAAATTAGAATTGTAAAAACAAAGCACTAGTTGGTTAGTTGCTAATGGCAGCTAAACTGAACACACTTTTGGAAGAACATGGACAAAGCCATAGTGGAAATTTCTGGCTGTGTCAGAAAAGCCACCACAAAAAGTCCATTTACACAGAGGGGATATCAAGAAAGGACATTTTTTTATCTGGTCTGGTTTGACTTTATTAAATATATAAATAAGGGATCATAGAGTCATAGAATCGTAGAGTTGGAAGGGACCCCAATGGTCATCTAGTCCAGTGTTTTTCAACCACTGTTCCGCGGCACACTAGTGTGCCGCGAGATGTTGCCTGGTGTGCCGTGGGAAAAACTGAAAAATTTGAAAGATTAAAAAAAAAGAGTCACATTTTCGCCCACTAGGCGGGCGCCAGACCGTGTCCACCCTATTTTCCATCCGTCCTGGGTGGGGATCAGATCGGATGGGATCGGATGAGAGTGGACAGGCGGTCCACTCTCATCCGATTCCCCATAGAGAGCAGCGGGGCTCTGACATCTCCCTCTCCGCACACAGTGCGGAGAGGGAGCTGTCATCCGCTAGCTCAGCGGGGATCAGCGGATCGATCCCCGCTGAGCAGAGAACGGTCCACAACGTTTTTGTTTGCCATTAAAGAAAAAAATATTAAACATTTTCTAATGGTGGTGTGCCTCGTGATTTTTTTCATGAAACAAGTGTGCCTTTGCCCAAAAAAGGTTGAAAAACACTGATCTAGTCCAACCCCCTGCAAAGCAGGAATATCAGATAAAGCATCCATGACAGATGGCCATCCAAGTTCTGCTTAAAAACCTCAAAGGAAGGAGAGTCCACCACCTCCTGAAGGAGTCCGGTCCACTGTGGACCAGAGGCTGCAAATGCATCAGCCTGCTATGCAGCTATGGAACTCTCAAGAGCTAAGACACTCAACGTCAAAGATCAGTAACCATTATCTTGGAACCACCATGAAGTCTGTGGAGAGGAAAAAATAACCAGACTCCATTCTGATCCTCATTTAATATATTACATATTTTTACTCACCTTTGTTGTAATTCTGGGGATTTTTCTCATGAGTTTATTGTTCATGATTTGTAGCCTTACCTTTTACAAAATTAATCAGAAACAGAAAACACATTGGGATTTTTTTAAAGGACTGATGCCTTTTTTGGAGCAAAAATTATTCCCAAAATAAGGGAAGCCTCATTAAAACTTCTGCATCGGTGGCATTAAACACGGGTGAAGCTATCCCAAATATGTAAGGAAGTCAATCCCAATTGTTGGAGGGGATGCACAGGCAAAGGTACATATTTCCCTATGTGGTGGCGGTGTGACATCATCAGACCCTTCTTGAATGCTGTCTTCAAAGAAATAAGCTTGATATACAATTGGAATGTTCCCTACACTAGCACTGCTTGGGCTTAGGATCCTGTTTGCTCATGAATATCCTAAAGATGACCTCTTAACCTTTCTATGGACTGCTGCCCGTATGAAGATAGCCAGTTGTTAGAAAACCAGTGTTGGGCTGAACATTGATTCTTGGTATAACAGAGTACGGTCAATAGCATTGGCTGAGAAACTAACATGCCAGGTGAGAGTGGCAAAGGGCAAACACAATCCATATTCCTTTTATAACATATGGCAAGTGTTTAATGAAGACATAAATTGTTCAAAATAAAAAAAAAACCTTCCAGTGGCACCTTAGGGACTCCCAACAATAATAATTTGTTGCCCATCTAGTCCATGACACCCCAATTATTGGAAAATGGTATTGTTGTGCCCTCCCTCAAAATGGAGGACAATTGGTGTACACTAAAGCTGTTTCTGCGGTTAAGGCCCACGTCAGCTGAATAATGGCTGAATAGGATGCTTCATTCTGTAATGAGCTCAACAGCCGTAATTATTTCAAATAGCAGAAATTAAGGCTGAATTGTCCAAGCCAGAAAGAACAATTATTACTTCAAAGGACAGGGAATAAACTCTGGATGACTACCACCTTGGCTGATCACTAATCTTCTGCTGAGTATAGCCTCGGCCTCTAAGGCCACTTTAAAAACTGTGGCATCAAAACACAATTTACTCTACATTGTTCGTGTCCAGTGAACATTAACCATGACCTCTCCAGTAAAATTAATATTTTCAGAGCAGTGAACACCCCTTCTGTTGACAACCCTATAGGCCCTTTTGATGGTGATGGTTAGGGCTGTAATTCATGATGCTGTCCCACTTTGCTATTTTTCATGAATTATTGAGCCCATCACACTTTGCAGCTTTGATGCCCTTTCATCCCTGCGTGCTTCACCTGCATAAGATTTTGTAATTGTTTTCTCCACCAGCAGCCCCTATTTTTGTAAAAGGTTCCCTTTCCCACAAAATTACAGTCAGCTGCAACCACAGGCTCATTTTAGCCTGAAAAGCACGGTGTTGTCCTCTTTTGTGCAGAGGGATCTCTAAGCCAGCTGGCAGAGCACCAGGGTAACTGACGGACCCTTCTGGTTCTGGCAAGTGAAGGTAATAACAAGGCTTTCAAATCTGCTTGTGGCATGTTAGCAAAGAGAAAGTCAAAGAATGAGAATAATCAAGCAGAGGCTGGATACTTCTTCTTTTTTCTTCAATGGGGTTCCTACTTCATGAAAGCAGTTTAAACAGTAATATTTATTTGAAAGACTGATTGCATTTCTAGTTAAAAGCAAATGCTTGCATTTCATTGGGCTGATTTTTTTTTACAAAAGCTCAACGTGTTTTACAAGTTGAACCCATGTGATCAGAAATAAGAACCAATAAATTCAAGTGTGTTCATTTGCTCCCAGATAACTATGCATAGGATTCCAGTTCTGCCACATGGCTGATTGGGCCTGTGAACTCAGGTCTCCGCAAACAGATTTCAACATACTAATCCCTACACCTTTCTTTGCCAGTTTCCAGTTCTATGACCCTAATTGATTTTAAGAAATTGGGTATTATGCTATGCTCTACTGTTTGTGAGGCGGGGGGATATGATAGGTAGATAAATAGAGATAATGGATCAACACAGCTGCCTCCATTTTTACAAGTCTACTTAGACACATGGCTATGGGGACATTGATGATGAGCTCCTGTCCTGAGATTCAAAATTTACCATCACAACACCACTGACAAGGATCCCTCTTCTTAAGTCTACCTCTAGAAATATTAAACAAGGAATTTCAGATTAACATGTAGAACTTAGTTTGTAAAATAGCCTGTGGGGATATAGCGCATGGGGAACATTTAAGTGAGAAACTCTCAAGAAATATCTGATGTCAAGTGCATAGCTGTCAACATTTCCCTTTTTTTAAGGGAAATTCCCTTATTCCGAATAGGATTCCTCGCAAGAAAAGGGAAAAGTTGACAGCTATGGTCAAGTGTCAATGTATTTAAATAACATATATCTAGGGAGAGGAATGGAAGAAGGAAGGCAACAATTGCACATAAAGACTTTGTAGGTAAAATAAAACATCAATGTAGTTGTTGTTGCTACATTTCACCAGCTTGAGTAAAGGCTTGGGTTTTAGAGCATGTGCAGAACGGCATGCAGAAAGGAGGGTCCAAGAGTCTGTGGTGGTTCAGATGGCTTCAAAGAAACCAAAACACCAGAAGGATGCTTCAGTTTTTATGGACATTTAAGAGGAGGAAAAGCCAGTCTGTTTACCATGATGACTTGTTGTTTGGATCAGTGGTGAGAGAGGCTAAGTAGCCAATCAAAACTATATTTAGAAGCTGGTTCCACCTTCTTAATTATTCTGATCTCACAGTGCAAAAAAGACTAGCCACTTGCAGCTGGGTTATGGTGTTATTTTATTTATTTATTTATAATATTTATAATATTTTATTTATTATTTTATTTATCTTTTTTCCTCCAAGATGCACAAGGTGGCATACAGGGTTGTCCCCCTCCCCAATTCATCTCTACAACAACCGTGTGAAATAGGACAGGCTAAGAGGCAGTGACTGGCACAAAGTCTACCAGGGAGCTTCATGGTCAGGTGGGCATTTGAACCCTGGTCTACAGGTCCAACACTCTTAATTGCTACACTACACTGGCTCTCACGGCTAAAAAGGAGATTAACAAAACCCAGGATATTATCTATTATTCTACTTGGTTCACCAAAGGGGTGTTGAATTCCAGATGCTCTAAGAGACACTGGTGGTTTACTTCAGAATATGTGGGTTTGTCACATACAGCAATGCCACTTTGTTCCATAGGGCAGGAACCTCTACCAAAAAGGCCCTGCCACGTATCGCCTCCAGTCACACATCTGATGCTGATGGGAAACACAGCACAGTTTCCACTGGTGATCTCAGCAGGTGGGCAGGTTCATTGGTGGTCCTTGTATGATCCTGGTCCTAAGGCTATATAAAGTCATGCTAACCACTTGGAAATTAAGCAGCAATAGGATCACATGATGCATGTCGGGGGCGCTTGGCCACAGCATTGGGCATCTGTTTCTGACCTAATGAAAGATTCAGTCGCCATTTTCGGCGGCAGCAGTGCGTTTAAGACCACCTACCCCAAATCAATAGCCAAAGAAGGTTTAGGTAGGATGGCATCCCATATCAGGCTTGCAATTGTCAAGATCACCAGTCTTCAGCCTTTTCAGACCCAGAGCTCATCTTGCCCCCCCAGCCTGCAACATGACACCCCCTTTATTTCCACCATCTTGCCCCATCCCCACTAGGCACCTTGATTGATTACAGCAACAAAATAATGAAATAATTTTCTGTTTCTTTCTAAAACAGACTATTCAGTGACAGTTTCAAACAAGCACATACTTATTCTTTTCTTTTCAAAAGGACGGGACTATTTCATTTGTTTTCCTTTGGGTTCTGGGTGCTGATGTTTGTGGGATATTTTCAAAGCATTGATAACAATTAATGGTTGGGGGAGGGGAATCATGAGGTATAATCCACCAGGAAGTTCTCATGCACAGTTCCTGTGGAAGTGACAAGGAAGTGCACAAGAGCACAACAGTGTGATGGTCTGTGAGCATAGCCTTAAATTGTGGGTGCCCAGCTAGTGTTGTGAACAAGAAAGGTTTCTTAGAGAGGGCAAGGGGTCAGGCTGTTGCTCTGTTAATTCATTGTGCTCTCTAACTTTGAATGGGAAAAAGCCAGGAGGAGAGCTGACCATGACCCCAAGAGCAGATGCTTTGCTCTGCTCCCCTCCTGCAATTAACTGCCACATTCTTCTGGTTGATTAATGCAGCCAGGCTAATGAAAGCAAGGACCTCACCCCAGAGGTGTGGAATAGGGATCGGTGGCTGTTCTCAGCTTCCTCAGTGTGTTAATATCAGTGTCTTGTCCTGAGGCTCCTTTGTGTAAAGGGCTCCAGTGATGTAGGAAATGGCTTCAACTGAAAGTTGCCAATGGCCTTTTTTTGGAGAGCTTCCAGGACAGGTAGAAACAAACAGGATAATTCCTCCTCCTGAATCATCATCACCATAATCTCATCATCCTGCCATTTGCAGTGGCACTTCAACTCTTCTTAGGTCATCATCGCCTTCCTTGAGATCAAAACATTAAAAACTGCAAGTGTACCACAAGCCAAAAAAGGAACCAAATTACTTCATCATCATCATCATCATCATCATTATTATTATTATTGTTATTGCAAAAAAAAATCTATAGTTGCCCACATTAAGGGGGGATATGTGGTGGTGTCAACAGCATAAAATCATCCGTTATTATTAGGATATTATAGGGGTCGTTTTAAAGCAAATGTAACAGTTAACCATAAAAGCAAATAAAAATAACATAGGAAAACACATCTAGTTGAGACTTTTCCCCTATTCAAGTCAATCCTTACAAAACACAGTAGTTTCCATTCAGCATCTGTATTCCAGATCCACTGAAGTCCTTTCCACTGACTTATTTTTCCTGATTTCAGCTCCTGCTTCTTTCTCCCAACAATGCTCTTAACTCCCACTCCATTACTTCTACTTCCCCTTCCCAATCTTTTGGCTGTTTAAATTTCTATTTCTCATAATTCGTTTTGTTTCCTTTCCCTGCCTAAGGACTGAATTTTTAAACCTGCTGTGACATTTTGCACATCCTGGTCAGAATACGCTCAAAAACAGAAAGGGGCCATTTTACAAGCAAAAAGCCACAAAGCACAACATGGCTGGGATTGCCCCTTCCTTCACAGAGGGGCTTATTTATTAAGTTTTCTTCCTGATTTGCTTGCACAATGCAAGATTATATCTGGTCTTACTGAGCCCTCGTTTGGATTTGTTTACAGGGTGGTGATGAGACAATGAACATTCATCCCAATGTGTTTGTGTGGGGTTTACAGTATATATATTCCCATTAGTTATTCATTCATGACATACTTTCAAATTCATTTCCCCATCACTTTCCAAACTGAAAAAAGTCCAAATTTCTTTTTCTTTTTAAAAAGTGGATTTGTTAAACTAAGGCAACAGAGTGCTTTTTTCAAATTTTAACTGTACAAAACTGAAATCATGACGGTCTGGGGGGCTCTAAAGACTTTGCACGGATAGCTAAATAAGCACCTGTGATCAACAAGAACTACTCTATTCTGAACTTAAAAATGGGAAGAGTAATGCTGGTGGTCAACAAAAGAAGTGTAAAGACTCTCTCAAGGCAAATATAAAAAAATGTAGTATAAACACTGACAACTGGGAAACACTGGCCAGCAAGCGCGCCAGTTGGAGTACAGCCTTCACCAAAGGTGTCATGGGTTTGAAGATGCTCAAACTCAGGACGCAAGAGAGAAACGTGCTAGGAGGAAGGCACGCATGGCAAATCCACACTGTGATCAACTCCCGCCCGGAAACCAATGTCCCCACTGTGGAAGGATGTGTGGATCCAGAATTGGCCTCCACAGTCACTTATGGACTCATTGTTAAAATCGTGTTTATGGAAGTCAATCTTACTCGGCTACGAGTGATCGCCAAAGAAGAAGAAGATCAACAAGCCAATCAAGGCCTGAATTGAGATTACGTGTCACCTAGGTGTGTCACCCAAGAAGTCTTTGAATTCAGAACACATAGCCACACCCTTTCCTCATCTTCCTCTGCAAAACAGTAAAAACCCCACAGCCACCTGGGGAAGGCAGACCTGCAGCCCCCCTGCACTGCCTCCACCCAAGTAAATAAGCTCACAATAGCCTTTGTTCCTTTCTTACCTGAGGAGCTGCCAGAAAAAAAGAGAGGAAAGAGGTGTCCTGCAAAACACACACACACAAAGGATCCTCCTCAGCCCAATTAAGATTTCACCATGTAAACATTTCATAGGTGTTGTTCTGCTAAGTGTGAATTGATGGGTGCTGATTAATGGAAACTCAAGGTCAGGGAGGAGTTCTGCTGCTCATGCCTTCTAGTAGACGTGCGGCTCCAGAGCACCTGCTTGGCATGTAGAACGGCATCTCCTGGGTTTCTTTCCTTGCTTGTTTAAAAAGGGGGCCTTTGGTGGCAGGGCTGGTAAAGACCCTCCTCTGCCTGAGACCCTGTCATTACTTTTGTGGGAGTGATCTAATCTCCCTCAGCTTTGTGCAAGCAAACCAGGACGAGTGCTCAGTTAAACAGAAGGTCTGGGCGTGGGCCCTGCAGAGCTGCTGCCTGCCAAGTTGGGCTGTAGCAGGAGGCAAAACAGGCCACTGGGCCATCTCAGTATAAAGCCGATGATAATATTCCCTAACTGGGCTTAGAGACAGACTTGGGTAATATGGCAACCGGAGCAAAGACAAAATTTAACACCACTTAGGCAAGGGTTGGGTTCCAGGGGTTCATGCATAAAGGCAAAATCGTGCAAAGTCAGGACCCCCATAACTGACACACACACGCCATGAAGCAGAGAAAAGTTTGAATCTGACAGGCAATTGTCAAGAAGTGACAATGGTCAAGAAGTGACTCTGGCAGTGGCTGTTGCTTTTGAGGGACTAATAATGTACTCTAGCAGTCAGTGCCGGATTTACGTATAAGCTAAACAAGCTGTAGCTTCGGGTCCCACTGTCCTGGGGGCCCCCAAAAAATGTAAAGGAAAAAACATGGATGTGCATTTCCAAAAAATAAGATAAAATAAAATAAAACCTACATACAGCAACAGTGTTTTGTGTTGTGCAGGCTCCTATGATGTAAGTAATGGGCCCCACCTGCTAGCCTGATTCCTATTAGGTCCATAAATTACCGTATAGCAGGAATGTCCTACTCCCACTATAGAAAAGTTGTTGAGCTTTTTTTTTGTGGGGGGGAGACAACGATCAGGATCACAGAATCAACCAGGATTGATAAGAGGCGCCCCACAATCGACCAACAGAATAGAATAACCACACTGCTATTCTCTTCCACAGCTCTGGGTTGTTTCAAATAAGCTTCCTCCTTGTCCTTAGCTTCCGCATTCCCTTTGTAAAATGCAGAGGATAGGAACCAACTCCTAGGGGCTGAGGTCCTTCACACACACACCCATAAAATATTTGAGGGGCTACCCGCCCCCGTTGTCTTTGTCCATGGAGTTTTCTTGGCAGGGATATTGGAGTGGCTTGCTGGTTCCTGCTCCAGGTGGATCACGTTTGGTCAAAACTCTCTGCTATGACCTGTCCATCTTGGGTGGCCCTGCACGGCATAGCTCATAGCTTCTCTGAGTTATTCAAGCCCCTTCGCCATGGCAAGGCAGTGATCCATGAAGGGATCACTGTGAAGTGATCCAGTACTGAGGCTCCAATACTTTGGCCACTTCATGAGAAGAGAAGACTCCCTGGAAAAGACCCTGGTATTGGGAAAGATGGAGGGCAGAAGGAGAAGGGGACGACAGAGGACGAGATGGCTGGACAGTGTTCTCGAAGCTACGAACATGAGTTTGACCAAACTGTGGGAGGCAGTGGAAGACAGGAGGGCCTGGCGTGCTCTGGTCCGTGGGGTCACGAAGAGTCGGACACGACTAAACGACTAAACAATAACAACACCCGCCCCCAGTGGATGGGCATTGCCATCAAGTGATGTGTGAGTGCCTTATCCTGTGAATAATTATGCAGGGTGGGGCTTACCTGGACCCCCTCCATACATTATACCATAAGCATTTCATTTGTTCTCCAGCACCACCACCCCTGCAAATACTTGCTGCAGCATCCCATCCATACTAGCTGGGATGGGATTAATCCCCCCTCCGGGCATTTGATCTCCACACGTTATCAAGAAGCTTAAACAGATTCCATCCATGACTACAAATATAGTTAGGAATGCTCCACTGTCATGAACGCTTTCTAAAGTGCTTCTCCATCTGTTGGGGTTTTACTCCTGCGATAATCGAACATAATGACAGTAGGTGTTACTCATTACCTTGGCTTGTGCCTAGTGGTGTGTTGAAAGCGGATGCCCAGGGAGGGGCCCTGCTGATAGACAGGCATCCTTTTCTTCTCTGTCCGGTTTTGTTGTTTTCCTTTCAGAAGTGGCTGCAACAATTGGCCCTCCTTTATCCTCGCCAGCTGTTTGGTTTCAATAAACAGACAGCCTGGTTTACAGGGAGCTCAGGCAACGCTCCAGACATTCTGTGAGTAACTGCTTAGAGTTACAAAAGCATTCCTGATAAGATGCATCCTTGGCAGGGTCTTCCCAATATAGCCTGCTTCACTCTGAGTGAATTGTGGCCTACACACAAAGGCCACCTGGGCACAAAGGAGGCTGGGAATTTACGATGGGAAAGCTGGACATCCAGATCAGCCACCCACCACCACCCGCCCTCTGGGCCTGATTCTTTTCAGCCTCTTGTTGTGTGTAGGCAGGGCCAATCCAAGATGTGTGGCTGCCCAAGGCAGAAGACAAAATGGTGTCATTTCTGTTCCATTTGCAAAAGCTGATTGCACTGGCAGTTGAATCGTACATCAACATTGGCAAAAGGACAATGTGTTCCAGAGCACCCAGGAGTGGCACACTAGTCCAGACGGTGGTACACACCAGACGGGAATGACCAAGGGCTCAGGAGGAACATGGGCAGGAGGCTGCCACAGCATCTACCGCCTGAGGTGATTGCCTCACTCTGCCTAATGGTAGGGCCGGCCCCTGTGTCTAGGCTTTTAGGGCAGCCACCACTTGTAACTGCCACCGTCTAGGTTCTCCCAACAGCCTGCATTTCTTGGTTCCTGTTCCTAGTAAATCTCTTTACCTAATTATTTGTAGCTTTTGGTGGTGCCTCATTAAAATGTTGACGGGGTGTTTTGTTTCAATATTTCTATTTATTCCCAGCATATACAAACATAGTCGTGTGCAGAAAAACAAGCAAACAAAGCAATGAACTATATTCAGGGATGAATTAAGATTGGAGCCCCCACCCTCTGGCAGTCCTGTGAGTCTAAGGCACCCTCCATCTTATGGGATCAGGGGCCCAGGCTGAACTGAGTCTTCTGCTGATGCACACACTGACTGCACACCCATCAGCTGTGCATTTGCTGACCATCCGAAGGGGCTCTAGGAAACTCCTCCATGCAAGTGAGGGATCAGGACCGCCAAGAACCATGCTCCTAAGGGGCTCTAGGAGACTCCTCCTCCTCCTAAGAAAATAAAAAGAGCTCTGCTGGATCAGGCAGTTGGCCGCTCTAATCCAGCATCATCTTCTCAAGTGGTCTGCCAGATGTCTCTGCCCACCTACAATTCCCAGTAAATGATTTTCAGAGGCACATTCCTCCCACAGTGAAGGGAGAACACAGCTATTGTGGCTAGTAGCCATTGACAGCTTTATTGTTGCCTTATCTCCTTTTTAAAGCCACCCAAATAAGTGGCCACCATGAATCTTGTGGAAGTGGGTTCCAGATATCAACAACACACTGTGCATAACAGAAATATTTCTCCTGTCTGTCCCGAATCTTCACTGGATGGACTCAAGTTCTAAATAATTAAAGGAGGAGTTGAAATGTGTGCATGGAGTCCCTTCACATCGCTGCCAAACACGCAGCCAGCGGTGAGGAGTATGGCCCACACGCGTGGCCATGGCAGGGCTTTGTGGCACAGGCACCTCACACATTCTTTCGAGGCATGAACAGGCACATTCAGGCCCCAGGAGGGAAAGGAGGAAAGATGAGATTCCAAGCAAACATAATTATGCTCTGTGCTCCTGTTCCCACCTCTCTCTCTGGCATCATACAGAGAGGGGCAAGCTCTTGAGAGGACATATCCCTGGCCCGCCAGCCTAGAGTAAAATCCCTTGCCAAGACCGGGCCATGCAGTGCCAGCTGACTGGCACCTCCGACCTCCAATGGGGCGAAGCAGCTACTACAGGAACAAGGCGAGGTCATGGCAGAGTTTGTGTTTGGATCCTGTGTACTCTTCTGGGACTGGTGCTGAGAGGAGAGGATTAAGAGATTGTCTTTAGCACTCTGTGTGAGAGGTCCGTGCTGGGTATAGCCTCGAGAAGAATGCTTGTCATGCCTGATGCTGGAGTGCGGAGAATTCGCTGCGTCTCTGAGTCTGGCTGCGGCAACCCAGCTTTCCGGAGAGGCTTATAAAGCCAGGAGGAGGAGGAGGAGTTGGTTTTTCCACCTATTTCCTGTCTTGCTCAGACACACAGAAGACCTAGGCAGCCCTGCGGGTCCTTTAGGGGAGGGGAATCCATACAGTAGTAGCCCAGCTGCAGCCCCAGGCCACTCCAGATGTTGCTGGACTCCCACTCCCATTAGCCCCAGTCAGAATGGCATTTGGGAACTGACTCCCACTCCAGCTCTGACATCCTGCAACAAATTACCTGGCTCCCATACCCTCCAACGTTTCTCCAATGAAAATAGGGATGTCCCATTCCATAATGATAACTTAACTATTTATACTCCACACTGCTGACTGGGTTGCCCCAGCCACTCTGAGTGGTTTCCAACATATATAAAAACATTAAACATTTTTTTAAAAAAACTCCCTATACAGGATTGACTTCAGATGGCTTGGGGGTTGGAGAACTCCGTACCCTCCAACTTTCTCCAGTGAAAATAGGGACATCCTAGGGAAAAGCGGGACATTCTGGGATCAAATCAGGAACTGGGACTGCTTCTCTAAATCAGGGACGTCCCTGGAAAATAGGGACACTTGGAGGGTCTGCAACATGTTTATCAGCTTCTGTTAGGAATGACAGCTAAAAGGAACCTCCATGTAGAGGAGTAGTATATCTCTGAATGCCACACACGAGAAACAAACATAAGAGGCAGGGAAGATAATCCTGGGCTAGATGGATCTTTCATCTGATAAAGAAAAGGAATAATGTTTTTATGGATTGCGCCCTCTGCTAATGATTGTGGTTTGCAGGGTGCTGCCATTTGGGGACGTGGGTGGTGCTGTGGGTTAAACCACAGAGCCTAGGACTTGCCAATCAGAAGGTTGGTGGTTCGAATCCCCACAACGGGGTGAGCTCCTGTTGTTCAGTCCCAGCTTCTGCGAACCTAGCAGTTCAAAAGCGCATCAAAGTGCAAGTAGATAAATAGGTACGGCTCCAGCGGGAAGGTAAACGGTGTTTCCGTGCGCTGCTGTGGTTTGCCAGAAGTGGCTTAGTCATGCTGGCCACATGACCCAGAAGCTGTACACTGGCTCCCTCAGCCAATAAAGTGAGATGAGCGCCACAACCCCAGAGTCGTCCGTAACTGGACCAAACAGTAAGGGGTCCCTTTACCTTGCTATTTGGGGGGTTTTCTGCCTCAGGCTCTTAAACTATTTAGGGTTGCTTCCGTTGTTAGAGCGGGGGTGGGAGGGTGGGAGACATGGTCCTCAGCCCCTGACCCTTGGCAATGCTGGAGGGTGCTGGTAGGAGGTCTCCATCCCTGCGTTGGTGTTGGATGAGGGCTGGAAGGATGCAGCTTCAGACCCCCCCCAAAGTGCAGTGGGTGACCTTGGACCCCTCAATACCTCTTGGTCTAATCTACCTCCCAGGGTTGTTGTGATTTATAAACTTGGGGCAGTGAGAGAACCATTTTACACCACTCTGCATTCCTTGGAGGAGTAAGAATGGGATTAGCATGTAGACAGGCAAACAATCTTCCAATAAATTGGAAAACTTACTGGGGATTGTGCCCTTAGTACACCATGTAGGGAAACAATTGTTCTTTAGTGTGTTTATTTAATATAATTATTCCACTATCTTATTTTTAAAAATGATCGAGGACTTGCCCTATTTCAAAAAATATTTTAACAACCCCCCCCCCAAAGGAGCCAGAGGCCTGTTTTTACATATGGGAGAGATTCTGGAACACTCTGAACATGCAGTTCTGCCCTGTCAGAAGCAAGTGGCCTTTTGCAAACATTCCATCTAGACAGGAAGCCCCAGCTCTGTCTAGCACAGATAGGCAGCCTGAAAAGCAAAATCCTGGCAACACAAAAGCCACCCTCATTAAACACCCATTGTGCCTCTTGCACACACAATATTGTCAGCTCCACTGGGTGGTTCCAGATATTTTGATAGGAAGCAGAAGGAAACCTCACAAAAAATATCAGGAAGGGAAAGGTATGCCCACAACATTGACCCATAAATGACATTATTGTGGTGGAACCCTCAAAGCAGGGAGGCAGGAGAAATTTGATTGTGCTCAGATTTTAGCACTTTCTCCCTCACTCTCTCACAATACTGCAACTTGTGGGCAGTGGAAGTTGGGAAATTCAGGACAGACAAGAGGAATGACCTTCTTCATGTAGCCCAGAGTTAAACTATGGATCGCTCTCACACAAGAGGCAGTCTTGACCACCAACTTGGGTGGCTTTAACATTAGACCAATTCATGGAGAATAAGGCCATCAACAGCTATTAGCCAGGATGACTAGGTCCTACCTCCATTGCTGGAGGCAGCCTACCACTTGGGTCCTGGGTGGGGGTTTCTCATCAGGGCATCTGGTGGGCCCTATGAAAACAGGATGCTGACAAGATGGACCTTTGGTCTGGTCCAGCAGCTGAGTTTTTCTGAGGTTCTTAGTGCAAACTTAGCTAATTTGAACCTTGCAAAAAAAAAAGCACCCCATCCTTTGATATTTGCAGACCTCTGGGGATTTGGGGGGGGGTGGGCATTGCAGCTCTCCAACCAAAAAGGTGTCTGTTGGGGAAAGTGTCCACATCTGTGGGCATCATCATAGTAGCACACAGAAATGCATTATTTTTGTGGAAATTGTTCGCAAAAAAATGTGTATATTAGGCAGTGCTTTTTTCTAAAAAAAATGTTTGGGGTACTCTCATTTTCCTGCTCATATTAAAATACTGCCCCTCAAGGAGGCCAAACTTAGACTCACAAAATGTTTAGGGGTATGTGTACCCCTGCATACCCCCAGAAAAGCAGCACTGATACTAGGCAACAAAAACATGTATGTCAAGACTGGAGAAATGAACAGTAAAACACTAATGAATTCTGGTGTGAGTAATCACAAACAGATGCAGAAACTTTAGACTGGAAAAATGAGAAATTGAGGGGCACCAAAACTGGCTGCTTCATTCATTCCTACCTGAAGCAAAATTATTTTGCTCTCCTTCCTTTCCACTCCCATCCTTAACCTGCCAAAATCTTTTCCAGCTATGGATCAACTAATATGAATGGATGGGTGCATCTATCTATCATCTATATATCTATAATTTAATAGCACAAAAATATATAACATAGTAACAAACAATAATAATACCCCTTTCCCCTTCGTTTAAAAGGCTATAGTTTAATTAGCTGAAGGCCTGAGAGAAGAGGAATGTTTTTGCCTCGCACCTAAAGATAATGAAGGCACCAGACAAGTCTCTCTGAGGAGAGAGAGCATCCCACAAGCAGGGAGCCACCTCAGCAAAGGTCCGCTCTTGTACTGCTGCCCTCCGGACCTCTCACAGAGGACGAGGCACACAAAGATGATGATTGCGGTTGGGGAGAGGTGGTCCTGGACATATTGCAGTCCTGGCTTTATAGGTCAGAACCAGCGCTTTGAGTAGAACCTCGAGACTAGGGCGGGATTTGCGTTATGTGTTCATACCATCTTGCCCCAGTGAGCAATAATATGTATTATATGTATAAAAATTGTAGGCAGCTCTAATGGTCTATTTGGGGAGACGGGACCCAAAAGCAGCAATATAACTGAATCTGTGCTTACTATATTAAAAGTATGTTGTTACAAATCCAAGTAATACATGGTTGTGCAAGAGACCTGCCCGGTTGAAAAGCTGTGCAGAACAGTTCCACGATGTGGATGATTTTTGTGGGATACCAGCCTCATATAACTAACATGTTTAAGTCTAATTCATGCATGAAGGGGTTAATGCCAAAGAGTAAGCTGTTCTGCCCCTCAGCTGTAGGGCCCCCAAAATATGAAATAAAGTCAAACCATTTTCAATGGGGGAGGGGGGTTTGACAAGAAATTTTTCGCTCCGGGTACCACCTGACCTTACTTTGCCACTGGGTCTCTCACGAAAGAGTACTTGCCCCGAACTTAGGTCTTCATATCCAGGGAATTCTCCTTTTATACCTAAGTTTCCTTGCCACCAACAATTTCTGCTCCACTGTCTCCTGTCCTTGTTGGTGGGTTGATCCATTAATTTATTATTAATTGTGATCAGAAACCAGAGCCCAGGAGGGGCCCAAAATATCTTAAGGCACAAAACTGGTCAGGATATGACCTCAGGACGAATGCCTCTGCCAATTTTGAGAGAACATTATGAAAACAATATACAACTCCTTCTTTGTTGTTTTCATTCATAGATGTATTGCGTCAACATTTTTCCTGGGTGTCCTTGACATCTCACCTGCTGTTCCCCAGCAGATGGCTCTTATCTTCAGAACAGAACAAAAACTCCTCTTTCCTTGGTAAGAACGGAATGAAGGAGCTATAAAGTTGATACGCAACATGGAAACAGTGAGCAAGAAATGTCAAATATTCATATGCAGACAGGGAATCATCTGAGATCTGGGCCAAATTCTCCACTTGAACAATAAACTTTGCTTCACTGCCCCTTGCTTGCTCCTCCTCAATCATCTAATCAGCCAAATTAAAAAGTGGCCTCAAGCCCTCCCATGCGGCCAGTGCAATAAGCAGGAGAAAAATATATTACAGATAAGGCTGTTTCCGTCTTTAGCTCCACCCCTTCTCCTTTAGCACTCTCCTTTTCTTCTAGAAAAAGAGGTGCCAGTACTACGTATCCTTGAGTTCCCCCAGCAAAAAAAGCCCTGGACTTACCTGGCACAACTTCACCCACCTTGGCTGGCCACACACCCTTCATTAAAGAAAAAGGTAATTTAACTCAAATATTTTATGCTGTTATATAGTGCTTTTTTGTTGGGGGACATAGGGGGACGCATACCCCTAAACATTTTGTGAATCTAAGTTTGGCCTCATTCAGGAGCAGTATTTCAATAAGAGTAGGAAAATGAGAGTACCCCAAACATTTTTTTAGGAAAAAAGCACTGCTGTCATAATATATTGTCATGCACATCTGAGTCTCTGTGGGGCCCACATTGCTTTCTTGGATGATAAATTGTTGCTACTGTTTTTACCTCCAGGTTTACTGAAGGGCTGGGAGATCTGAGACCCAGGGGTCAAATGTCCGTCCCCCCAATGTCATGGACTGGATGGACGCAGAGGAATTGTAGGAGGAACTGGGTGGGGAACTGCCAAGGGAAGAAGGCTCAGAGGTGGGGGACTGGTGGTGGGACAAAGATGAGTGGCCAGAGGGAGAAGAGGGAGAAGACTGGGAAGAGGAGGTGTTGGAAACTGAAGAAGTAGCAGGGCATAGTGAGCTGGGGGAGCCTGTGGCAGAGAGGAGGCAGAGGCAGAAGCTGAAGCCAACAAGTGCAGGGAGAGAGACCAAGAGGCAGAGATGAATCAGGCTAGTGAAGAGTCACAGGTGTCTCCCCCACCTGACATGAATGGCTCTCCTCCTGTCTTGTCTTCCAGAACCAGAAGAGGCATGAAAAGGGTGGAGGAGAGGTTGGCTTCATGTAGGCGCAGCCTCTGATGGCTTGGAAAAAGCACTGGAGAGGAGGTGACTTAGATGGCTGTGGGGATGTGCCAACTTTCAGCCTCAGCAGCAGATTCATGGGATAAAACCAGAGATGAGCTGCTGTGCTCAGTAAGCCTGACACTCAGCCAAGTCTGTGAAGGTGGTGTTTTGGCTAATAAAGAGTTAACTCCAACTTTGAACAGTGTGATTTACTAACTGTTTGCTCTTTGACACCAGCTGTCTCTGTCAGGCCCTTTGGCCTCTGCCCAGGCCACAACCCGCACCAGCCCTACATTGTACATTGTTTTTGACTAGCTGGAAATGGGTCCTTGAACTTTCGTAATCTCTCTGGGCTATGTAGAAAGGCTTTGAGTTTAAGGTGGAGCTTAAGGTAAAGGTAAAGGGACCCCTGACCATTAGGTCCAGTCATGGCCGACTCTGGGGTTGCGGCACTCATCTCACTTTATTGGCCGAGGGAGCCAACGTACAGCTTCCGGGTCATGTGGCCAGCATGACTAAGCTGCTTCTGGCGAACCAGAGCAGCGCACGGAAACGCCATTTACCTTCCCGCCGGAGTGGTACCTATTTATCTACTTGCACTTTGACGTGCTTTCGAACTGCTAGGTGGGCAGGAGCAGGGACCGAGCAACGGGAGTTCACCCCGTTGCGGGGATTCGAACCACCGACCTTCTGATCGACAAGCCCTAGGCTCTGTGGTTTAACCCACAGCGCCACCCGCATCCCCAGGTGGAGCTTATTCTGATACAATTCTACAGTGGCGTAGCATGGGGGGCAGAGGGGCTGTGGCCCCGGGTGCATAATTGGGGGGGCATGAACCAGGCGCCCCCGGCCCCTGCAAAAATCCCTACACCCTGCCTGGATCCAGTGGTGGGGGCTTGGTGAGAGTGGAGGGTGAGGAGCACCCTCCGCAGCCTGCCCCCACCCGGTGTAGGAGCACCTGTCTGGCTGTGGTGGCGGCAAGGGCTGGGCAAGTGTGCTCCACCCCCACCAGGCACGTGTGTGTGCACCCGCCCACCCCGGGCGCCAAGAAGCAGCGCTGGGTCCCTGCAATTCTAGCCTTACAAATGTCGTGGTGGCACTCCAAGAATTACAGTATCAACTCATTTTCACCACTGAAAATGTGGTGCAGCACCAGCGTTAAGCAAGAATATATAGAAAGTCTGGTCCTGCCAGTCTCAAACCTGCCAGCCGAAGGAGGTGTCATGCGGAATTTTGAGTTCCTGTGTCCGGTACCGAATTCTGTGTCAATGCTCTCACTTTGCACGTTGCAGCACGTGAGTCCAGGCCCTGATGGAACTTCTGGCCTGCCCAGTGGCAAGATCACATTAGTGAGGCCCAGCAGAGGTCACACTTACACACCACACCATCATTTTATAATGAAAAACCAATTGTTTCAGAATGAAAATTAGCACCGTTGGCTGCAACAAAGTCCACTAAACCAGACCATCTCGTTTCTAGCACTCCACCTCCTTCTGTTTAGGTCTCTCATTTTAGTCCAAGAGGAACACCAAATTCTCCCAAATTGGCACAAACTGTCTGTCCTCGGCTTACTGAGAACGAACCATAAAGGACTAATTTATTGTGGCTCTTGGTCTGATTTCTCGTCCCTCCCTCCCTAGGCCACTGGGGAAGCAAGGGAAGGGGAATGAAAAGGGCAGCAGAGATGGGAAAAGAGGTGGCCCCACCCACATCCAGCATGTGGCCCCCAACAGATTACCCTCAGCAGAAAAGACGTTCCCCAACTCTGACCCAACTCAATTTGTCTGCAGCGATTGACAGTAGTTCCCCAGGGTTTCAGACAGAAATCTTGAGATATCAGGATTTGAACTAGGTGCCTTCCTCCTGCATAGCACACTGAGCTCCAGGTAGCCCTTTCCCTTGTCCTGTTCTGACTCCCAGCTCCTTCATTGGTTTTGACCCCAGTCAGAATGGCATTTGGGAACTGGCCCCTGTGCTCCAACAGTCCAGCTCTGACATCCTGCAAGAAATAACCTGGCTCCCATACCCTCCAATATTTCTCTGATGAAAACAGGGGTGTCCCATTCCACAATGATAATTTTACTATTTATACCCCACACATCATACTGAGTTGCCCCAGTCACTCTGGGTGGTTTCCAACATATATAAAGACATAATAAAACATTATACATTTAAAAAAAACCCTTCCCTGTTCAGGATTGCCTTCAGATGGCTCGGGGGTTGGATAACTCTATACCCTCCAACATTTATCCAATGAAAATAGGGACATCCTAAGGAAAAGTGGGACATTCAGGGATCAAATCAGAAACCAGGACGGCTTTTCTAAATCAGGGACATCCCTGGAAAATAGGGACACTCGGAAGGTCTGGGCTCCTTGTGAACTTCCCCTTTGTGGCTCCGCTTCTGGTTGCTGTGCTCAGGCTGCCCACAGGGCTACAGCTTGCATGACGCCCAAGGACTTGGCTGTGGGTCCCCTTAGATTCCTTGACTGGGTCTTGCTTTCCTGTCAGGTGACAGAGGGCTTGTCCACACCTCTGCTTATCCTGTGCTTCCTGGACATGGGTCTGAGCAGTTTTGCCATTGCCCTACTGTAGGGGTCAGCAAACTTACTGCGCGTTGGGCCAGTGTTTCCAGTGCCGATCGCATAGTGGGCTGGAGGGCGGGGGAGCACGTGCCCATACGCATGCGTAGATGCTATTTCCAGCACACTTCCGGGTAGAAGGAGCACCGGAAATAGCTTGTGTGCATGCGCATGGGCCTCCTCCGACCCAGGTGTGCACCAGAAATAATGCTTGCGCATGCGCACAAGCTATTTCTGGTGCTCCTCTGACTCGGAAGTGGACAGCCGTGCAGCGCAGCGCCACTAATAGCAGGCGGTGGCAGCGGGCAGTGGGGGTTGCTGCGGGCCAGATAAACAAGTCCCTCAGGCCTTATCTGGCCAGCGGGCCTTAGTTTGGGGACCTCTGCCCTACTGCTTTCCCCCAGAAAACCCACTCTTTGGCAGTAAATCAGAACAAACAGCCATCAACCTGATTGCTGTTTGCTCAGATTCAGCGCTGAAATCAGGCTTCCCCAGCAAGACAAACAGAGGTGTGGATAAGCTGAGAGTCTTAACATTCTGCCAGTTACCTACCAGGGGCTGTAGGTCTGTGGCAGAGCCCATGATTTGCATGCAAAAGGTCTCAGGCTTAATTCCCTGGCTCTGGAACAAACTCCTGTCTGAAGCCCCGGAGAGCTACTGCCAGTTAGTGTTGAAACTACTGATCTAGATGAGCCAACACTGCACAGCCCAACACTGGCAGAAAGTCAACTCAGGTGGGTTCCATTCATGGGCTAAGAAAACAATACGGCTGTTTGAACCGGTCCTCAGAATAAATCTGACCAATGTCTAGCGTGCAATAAAGCCCATTGTCTGCTCTGTCAATTGTCTAGCAAGTGCCAAAATAGATGGTGATGAAACAGGAGCTCCTCTCTGGCCGTTGTCCTGTTATCCAGCTATTCTGGAGCTCTGCCCTCTCTGGGCCAACTTTCAATTCTACTTGATTAGCGATTCCTGCAGTTCCCTAGAGGGCTGGGGGGCAGGTAAACATTTTGACACATGAAGACCGAGCTTGTGAACTGCATCCCCACTCCCTGGGATGCTGCTAGCTGCTATTTTGATAGCCATTGTTAGAACATTACTGAGGAGACAGCAGAATGTAAAAAGAAAAAAGAAAAGAAAAAGACAGATACTCCATTACTCAGAAACACTAATCTGGAAGCCATTCTTTCCACTTAAAATAAGTACACTGTAGGCATAGTATGCAGAATACATCATCATTATTATTAGGTCTGATGTACGCTCTGTAAGAAGGAATACTAAGTGACTGCTACTTGACCAACCAATGCCACAACTGCCCAGACAAAATCCTGAAAATCAATTATCTTTGAAGTGAATGAAATGCATCCTGAGAACTATAGTTTGTCAAGGATGCTGGTAATTGTTGCTCTGTGAGGAGCAAATTACAATTCCCAGGATTCTTGGGGAAAATGTACTTTGAATGTGTGGTGTGTTTGCAGACAAATGCAGAGATTAATTAGGGGCTGGATACATACTTCCTTTTCTTTGATGGAATTCCTGTTTCAGCTGAACAGTGTAAGTAGTCATGCTTCATTACAAGAAGTTTTCCATTTCAAATCCAAGGCTAACGTTTGCATTTTAGCTATCCGAAGGTCTTTTGTTAAGGCTCAGTGTGTTTTTCAAGCTGAACCTTTGCTGTCAGAACTAAGCATCAATGTGTTCAATAATGCTTACTTCCAGGAAGAGATGCATACGATCACAGTCCTACTGGTTCCTAATAAACTGGGTGTTATGCTATGCAGTGCTGCTCTTAGGGAGAATTGTTGTGTACTAAAGGATCAACAGAGATGCTTGCATTTGGCCTCTCCCTGAGGGCATGGCAATGGGGCCTGCCATGATGAGCTCCTACGCTTCCAGTTTTACTACGGCACCATTAGTGTGGTGACAGTGATGAGGGAGAGAAGCTTTTCTCCCTCCCTGTTGGAAGATTCCCTGTTGGGAGTACTTATTCACACAGCCCATAGTTAAACTATGGAACTCACTCCCAATGATGGCCACCAACTTGGATGGCTTTAAAAGAGGATTACATAAATTAACGGAGGATAAGGCTATCACGGTGGCTGTGCTCCACCTCCAGGAACAGAGGCACTAATGTTGCTGAATACCAGCTGTTGGAGGCCATTTCAGTCTTTTCACACCCTGTATTTCTGCCCTCAGTCTTGTAGACATGTGTTCTATTAGAGGTGGTGGTTATGAGACACCTACAGGAGAATGTTGTCTATAAGATGGCACAGAATTGCATCTGATGCTAGGCTTTCCTTGGGAGCCAGAAACTGTCAAACATGGCACACACACACATACACACACACACACGGAAGTAGTAAACAACTTCAGCCTCATGGTAAAGAGCCTGTTGAAGGGAAAGTCCATAGTATTACCTAGTGAGTAAAAGGCCTGGTTTGGTCCCGCCTTAGAATGAAAGATAAAGAAAAGCCTTCCTCCTGCACGATATTTCAAGGCATTAGCTCACAATGTCTCGCTCCCAGCATTTGCCTTGGTATCTGAGCTCAGTCTCTTGAGTTACAGACCCAGGCAGGTGCAGCAGGGTGCACTATAAATACTCTCGCCCTTAAGGGACTCAGCAGGCAAGCAAGGAGATGCCTTCTTGAATGACAGTTTGATGGGAACAAGGCCTCCTTGGCTAACAGGGCCAGCCACTTTGGTCTGAAATGACAAGGCTGGGTCAGACACATTTGCCCATTCCATTCTTTGTTTTTCAGAGCCACACTCTTCTTAGTAATCCTTAAAACAAGCAGTTGGAGTTGCTTATGACAGTGACACAGAGACCTCTTAAAGTGTGCAGCTGCGACATTCCTCAGTGATTCGGAAAGCTGCTTTGGAGGCACGAGCCGGGAACAAGGCATCAGGGCCCCTGAGATCAGTTTCAAGTTCTGCCACATATAGAACACAAGAACAGCCTTTGCTGGATCAGACCAAATGTGCATCTAGCCCAGTGTTCTGTTCCCAAAGGCGGGCGGCCAGATGCTCCTGAGAAGCAGGTCCCTGGAGAGCCAGCCACACGCCTTCAATTTGCCTTGTTGTTGCTTGTTGAGATCAGGGGCTGATTCTGTTTGAAGGGGGTGGGGGAGGGGGCCTGGGGATGATAGTGCTTAGTTCAATATTGATATCCTACTTTTGTGCATAAAATAAATAAGAGCACCTGCTGTTGCCCCCCAAGGTAAGGTGCTGGCCTCACGTTCACTTTGGGCCAGTCTCCGTCAGGCCACTAAGGATTGGGGCATTGTGGGGGATTGTGAGAAGGCATCTCTCTTCGGGCAGCGGGGGGAGGAGAGTTCAGCAGCTGCCCAGAGGACTCTCAAGGAGAGGAGGCTGAGGGAACACTCCACAAGAGAGGGGGTTCAAAAAAGAGGCTGAGAGGCTGCCAGCTTGGCAGGCAAGAGGTGACATAACTGGGCTCCTGAGCCCCACAGGGGTGCCGTAGAAAGAATGTGGTTAGTCAAGGGAGCTGTGAGCCCAATAGACTGCTGCTGTCTGCAGGAGAGTTTCTCCTGCAAGTCCCAAAAACCTCAAAAGACCTTTTTGCAATAATTTAGAGCAAGGCTTTAGCGTGGCTGCTCCTGTTCTGTGGAATAGCATCCATGTTGACAGGCACCCACTCTCTGAACTTTCCAGAAACAGTTGGAGACATTTTTGCTCCAACAGACCTTCCAAGCTGGACGAATGGGTCTTTCGCCACGAGTGCCAGCTTCTTAGGTTTTTAGTCTTGTTTTAAATTTATTTGTTTTTGTGTTTTTGAAATGTTTTTAATCATCTTATGTGCAAATCTCCTTGAGATGGTGGTTTAGAAGGCAGTTGATAAATTAACTGTAATAATAATAATAATAATAATAATAATAATAATAATAATAATGGTTAAAAGAGTGGATGAAGAGGAAAGTGGGCAAGGCCTTTTGGCTCCAGAAAGGGAAGAGAGATGATGATGAGGGAATCTAAAGCGAGACAGAAGGCAATACAGGGATGAGGGAGGGTGTGAGCCGTTGCCACATTAGGAATTTTATATCTCTACAGCCAGGGGGGATGTGACAAGATTTGATATTGGACCCTCAGAACCCCATTGTAGGCTCTGTCCCAGAAAAGTAAATCCTAGTTCCATAAGGCAAAAGAATAAGAGAGAGGTTGTTCCCCCGATTCCAAGACTCATGGGATGGATTTTGCATATCCATTTTATTTAAGCTACATATTTCTTTCTATGCCCCAAACCAAACCAGTATTGACTTTTAAGTGCCATGTACTTTGCAGCAAAGGACTGCAATCAGACATTGCATTGGAAAATAATAGTCCCTCACACATAAACTCCCTTTAACCAGCCTACATAAATGCTTACTCAGTTGAAAAACAGTTTACCCCAGAACTGGTGAAACCAGTCCTACCGATGCAGTCAACAGGATGACTCCATTTAACAGAGGAGGAGGAGGAGGGTGAGGACAGCCACGCATGGGAGAAACTGCTGCTTCACTCACTAAGTGCATTGCGAGTCCTACAGGAACCTCGGTTGCTTGTCTGGGAGTCACAAGTAGGGCAAGTACGGCTTGTGTGGTTCCCTTAGGCCTCAGGATGTTGGGCCAGGTGGGCCTCAGGTCTGAACCAGCAGCCAGGCTCTTCCTGGGTTTCTGTAGACAAAATGCTCACAATCCAGTGAAACGGACCATGACTTTCTCCTTAGAAAGCAGCTCAGTCGTATTCTTTTCCTGAGGGTCAGCTCAGAACATTTTGGTGCCTTAGCCAGGTTATCCAAACTTTAACTTTCATAAGCAGTGGTTCACATACATGGGATCCAGTCCATTGGACTTGCAGAGCCTCCCTATCCGAATCATTTCCATGAGGATTCTGCAGAAGAACTTCCCTGTGGCTTGTACCCGACATGGGTCAGCCGGCCTGCATGTCTTTCTCACTCCTCCCACGCCCAGCAAGGGCAGACACTAACTTGCACAAAATTTGCAGGTGCTAATTTATGTGTAATTGTGAGAACTGAGGAACAATTCCTATAACCATTAAATAGAAAATGAAATAAGAGGCATATTGCTATCCTGGGGGAGATTGTGTCACGACAACCTGTGTGCTTGCTCAGTCTGCTGACCAGGGGGTGACTTCAAGGCCACTCCTGCTCTCCTGTCTTCTGGTGTTGTTGTTGTTGTTGTTGTTGTTATATTACAATTTATTATATGCCCTTCACCATAAAAAGAATTAAAAACAGTTCCATGTATAAAAACAATTAAGAAATCGTAAAAATAATTCCATATATAAAAACATTTAAAATAGTTTCTCTACAGATGCAGATGGAGATAAATATCTCTACTTAAAATACTTATTCAAAAAGGAAGGTCTTTAGGAGGCACAAGGAATTGGGGAGAAATTTGTTTTGGTTTGAACTGAAAGGTGAATCTAACCCAATTCACACTTTACAAAACAAAATGTGAATAATCAGAATTCATACCTCTGAATTTTGCAATGCAGTTATTTATGTGGGAAAATGCATATAGTGAAAGAAAGGGTGCGTAAAAATTCATCTATATTTGTAAATCTAACATATAAAATGCTTTATATTAGGGCAAACTGGTTTGTAAAAAGTGTGTGTGAATTTTGCACAATAATAATAATAATAATAATAATATGATGATGGTGCCAGTTGGCAAGAGACTACATTGGTGTGGCAAAGACCCAGGCTAAGATGCAGGCCTTATATAGCCCTCTTGCACTTGCCTCCAGCTGCAGCCCATCTCATCACCTGACTGGGCTTGCCGGCCTGCACCTGATTCACATAAGATCCGCCCGCCAGGGCCCGGCTCCTACAAACCCTCACAGGGCTCATTACAGGACACACAGCTACCCTGCACCTCTAACCCTGTTGGCACCTGGGGTTTGGTGTGTGTTTTTAACTGAAAAACAAAATGGGGGGAGGGATTGCAATATATTTCCTTTCCACCAACTCCTTTTTCTTCTGTTGCACAACCACACAGGAGTTCCTTTCCACCTACATAACATACAAATGTTTCTCTGGGTCATTTCACCCTTCTTCCAGTCAGCATTTCCTAGGCAGGCAGAACAATTGCCTCGAGGTTGCTCAGAAAGACTGCTCTTTTCCAGAAGCCTGTGAGGCAATCAGCAGTGCCCTGCGTGTTAAATGCAGTGATGCAACTAGTGTGTCCCTCATTCTTCTTCCAGGCGGCACAAGCTGGCAGCTTTGACTTTAGACAACTGGACTGGTTGCTAAAAGCTTTGATCCTGGAGAGCAATGTGGTCCCCTCCCCTTCGTAGACTAGCCTTGCCCCCAACATTGCATCCCCCAGCACCTGAGCATAAGGTGTGAACAACCTGCACATACCTTTGCGCATACAAACACATTGATACAATGTGTGCAAATTGCTTCTGGAGGGAGGAGAAGTCTCCTTCTCCAGTCAGCGGTGCAGCCATGTCATTTTACTCTGGACTTCACAGCCTTACGTGGATAGGAGCCTTCAGCCTCTTTTGCCTGTATGTATGATTTTGCCTACTTTTGAAATGTTGTGAGCCAATCTTGCTGTGTTTTGTGACCCTTCCTGCTCATCTTCCTGAGTGGGGTCCTGAACCTCTTCCCTAAAGTCCTGCCCTGGCAGTCCCAAGGTAGCAAAATCAGGCAGGCCTTGCTTTTTGGGGACTTTGGGGACTGGCATTGGTCTGAATCTCTCTCTCCTCCCCTTCCCCTTCTTACCTCCCAAGGCTTTCACCCTCCTGGCAACTATCCTCTGAGGCTGCTGTGTGGGCAGTGAGGATACTTGGCCACAAGCGGCTGGTCAAAGTGACTTCCTTGCACATCTGTGAGGTGCACAAGGAGAGTAGGAGCCATTCTGAGCACAGTGCAAGGCACCCTCCTTTCCCCACCCCCTTAATTGGCAGGTCTGTGCAGGCCACAGATGAGGTGGGGAAAGAGGCCCCAAGCGGTGGGTGTTTGGAATTTCCCAGGGTGGAATCACAAATAATTGGTGGGGGCTGCAATTGTCCCATATGGTCCTTATACTCTGCAGACCTTGAAGAATCTGTGCAAGCATGTTGTGTTTTGTTTTACGTTCCTGTACACATAACTAGAGGAACAAGTTAAATTGCCAGATATTCAGCTTCCTGGGAGAAGCAAACTCTCACTGTAAACAAGAAAATCCTCATTCACAGATTTCAATGCTTGCTAAAGCATTTAGGGTTGGCAACGTTCTATCTTCCTACAGGGAAAGAAAGATTTCTGTACCCAGACTGGTTCTCCAGACTTCCCCCCATGCCTGGGGCTCCCAAACCACATTCAACATCCTCTCTCCAAAGAGGAACTGAATGAGAGGTTTGTCAGTCCCTCCTTGTAAGTAGTCAAACAGGATGCTGCCTGAAAGATGTTCCCTTTTGCCCAGAGGCAATAGAAGAGCCTTCCTCTGTTTTAGTCATCCGGGCTCAGGCAGGATGTAATATGCAACCTTTCCTTTTTTTAAATTTTATATCCCACCCTTCCTCCCAAAGCGATAAAAACAATTTAAAAGTTCTAAAAGCAACTTAAAAAACAGTTCCAGTGTAGATGCAGACTGGAAATAAATCTCGACTTAAAAAGCTTGTTGGAAGAAGAAGACCTTCAGCAGGCACTGAAAAGACAGCAGAAATGGCACCTGTCTAATATCCAAGGGGAAGGAATTCCAGAGGGCAGCTGCCACAACACTAAAGGCCTGACTGCTGTGACAAACAGATGATATTTGATCAAGTGGGTGTATGAGAGCTGAGACGATATCAGAACCTCAAGTGTCACTATTTTCCAGAGACAGTCCCAGATTTTTAGAAGCCATCCTGGTTTCTGATTTGATCCCAGAATGTCTTGCTTTTCCTTCAGATGTCTCTATTTTCATCAGAGAAATGTTGGAGGGTATAGTAGTGAAAAACCCGGATGCAGACATTGTTGAGCTTTTTTAAGTTTTGTCCAAAGTTGTTGAGCTTTTCCTGCAAAATCTTTTTTTTTTAAAAAAAGAGAGATTTTGAGCTATTTTAAATTAAATTAGCTAAAAGCTACACTTCCGACATGGGCTTTCTGGAATTTCCCGGACAATTCAGTGATTTCTGCCTGGACGCTGTTTACCATGGCTGAATACCGGCTATGTCTGGGAAATTCCAGATGTATGGAGTTATGTGACCCCATGAACCAAGGAGATGAGTAACTATACAACCTTTAGAGGACATCTGTATAGGGGAAGTAATTTAATGTGTGATGCTTTATTATGTTTTTATATATGTTGGAAGCTGCCCGGAGTGACTGGGGCAACCCAGTGAGGTGGGCAGGGTATAAATAATAAAATGATGGTGATGGAATAGGACATTCCTATTTTCATTGGAAAAACATTAGAGGGTATGCAGTATTTTTTGGTATCATCTCAAGCTGCATTGGGGTTTGTATACCAGAACCAGAACTTTGAACTTAGCTCAGTAGCTAATTGGTAATTCTTTCCACAGCAGCGTAACATGGTGGTGATTATCCTGCCCCAGTGATCAGTCAGGCTGACCCATTTTGCACTAGCTGCAACTTCCAGACCAACCTCAAGGGCAGCCCCACACAAAAGTGCACTGCAGTAATCTAACCTAGATGTTACATGGAGCTTTTTGAGTCAGCCAACAGCTGAACAAATGAGCCACCTCTACATTTCAAAATGAAATGAATGTTGTTGCCATTGCTGATAACCTAGGCCAGCTTTCTGCATCAATGAGGTGACTTCCAGATGTTATTGGACTATGGTATGGATTGCTTGGAAGAAGCCCTGGAGAAGAGGAAACAAACACGGCTGTGGGGAAGCCAGGACTTTTAGTCACAGCAACCGGTTTCATGCAGTAAGACCTGAGTGAACTAGCTCCAGCTTTGAACTGTGAGATTGACTGACAGGAATACAACTGTCACCAGTCCCAGTCCACATGCTCTTGAAAAAACAATGGTGCATTAATAGTGGATTTATTCTGCTTTTTTAATGGTTCTCTGATCCTTCCCCAACACCACCACACTGTCTGCAGGGGCTCCAGCACAGCGAAAACAAACCTAGAACATTTGGGCATTAAAAGTCACAGGGCTTCATCAAGAAATTACAAGGCAGGCAATGGTTGGAAATGAAGCAGTATGAATACCCCAAAGCTTTGGGATGCACAAATAGTGAGGAAAGTGAGATCATGTATGACCATCCAGCTAACATCATGAGCACAAATCATCATAAAAGTAAAGGTAAAGGACCCCTGACAGTTAAGTCCAGTCACGAACGATTCTGGGGTTGCGGCGCTCATCTCGCTTTACAGGCCGAGGGAGCCAACCTTTGTCCGCAGACAGTTTTTCCGGGTCATGTGGCCAGCATGACTAAGACGCTTCTGATGAACCAGAGCAGCGCACAGAAATGCCATTTACCTTCCCGCCAAAGTGGTACCTATTTATCTATTTGCACTTTGATGTGCTTTTGAACTGCTAGGTTGGCAGGAGCTGGGACCGATTCGAACCCCCGACCTTCTGATCGGCAAGCCCAAGGCTCTGTGGTTTACACCACAACGCCACCGGCGTCATGAACAATAAACAGGGCATGTGAAGCATCCCTTAAAAAGTCTAGTGCTACCTTAAGGACTAGCAAATAAATGGTGGACTTCTGGAAGGTATGTCCATAGGCAAAGCACAGGGAAAAGAAGAGAAATTGTTGTAGCTGTTTCAACCGAGACCCAGAGATCAAATGCCAGAGGCAGGTGTTTCAAACGGGCACCTGGGGATGGTACTGCTGGGCAGCTGCTTGGCTTCAGCACCTCTGGAGGACCCCCCAGTGCTGCCATCAATACTGTATTTATTCTCCATTGGACATCATGTTGTATGATGTACATCCAAGAATGTAGGCAGCAGGAAGTGGGGGGAGCAGAGAAACGATTTCAGCCTGCATACTTCCCTCCAATTTATGCCACCGTCTTTTATGCCTTGCTGTGCTCTGACAGGCCTACATGCCTTTAGGCCATGTCCACAAATTACATATTCCTGATTCCCATCCCATTTAAGGGAATGTCTCTAAATTATACACTCAGTCACTCTAGCTGCTGGCCCCTAACATGCTTCAGGCCTGCAGTTGAGCAAGACGCTCCATTGCTTGGGTTGAAAATTGGGAGGCCTGAAATATTTTGCGACTCCAAGCTGCCCACCCTCAGAGAAGGCTGCTCACTGCAGCTCTGTGTGATGTGCCTACAGTTTGAAAAAGAAGGAAAGATCTGGTAGCAGTGAGTGATGGAAGTGATGGATCTGTGCCCACGATCACCCTGAAGAGCCGCTGCCAGTCAAAGGAGGCAATACCCAGCTAGATGGACAAAGAATCTGGCACGGGGCAAGGCAGGTTCCTTTGAGGCGCCCAGGGATTCCCAGGCCGAAGTTCTAGGGGAAGAGTCCTGGGACCAAGCCGCTTCCTGTGGTCCACCACAGCACAGGAACAGCAAGGCCAGGTGACTCTTCCTTGCTGGGCACCTCCATCTCCCCAAGCAAGAGTCATGTGGGTCAGGAGGCTGCATCTTGGGAAATGCGAGATCCCGCTGCATTCAATACCAAGTTCTCTCATCTTGTGTCAGGGCTATTCCACTTCAGGTAGCAAGGGAGGGCTCACGGGACAGGATTGTTCCTCCATGTGCAAAAATGGTTAATATATTTGCTTGCTTAATACATTCCACTACTGATACAAAAACAACTAAATCCCTGCATCTAGATAGTTAGTACACCCATGAAAAAAGGGCGAGGCAATAACCCTGACATGCTAGATTTATTGCTGCAGGGATTTGAGGTGTTTGTGGAAGAGGTTGCCTGCCTCTTCTGGGCCATGCACTGGGGAAATATTTGGGTATTCTTATGCACTGAGAGTATTATTCCTGCATTGCAGGGGGTTGAACTAGGCAATCCTTGGGTTTCCTTCCAACTCTACAATTCTATGATTTTATGATTCTGTTATTCCAGCCAGGCTGTGCTTGCATCCAGTTATCCTACTCCATCAGGATTGCTGCTTGTGTAGACATGCAGCCAGATTATCTGTTCTCAGAAGAGTTTGCCCATTGTATCCCTGTGTGAGTCAATGATCTGGGCCCCATGTCCTTCTGATCAGGTCAGTGACTTGTGGAGTATAAGAGGGCATCAAGTTCCTTTCAAGGGGGATCATACTTTCTCTTAGAATAAACATTTTCAGGGGTGAGCCCGATTCCAAAAAGATCCCGTTTTAACTCTGAAAAATGGAGCACTCCCTCGGCTTCCAATGTGTGGGGTGCCCTGCCTCATGGACAACACAAATGAATGTGGGTTTTTATTAATGTCATTTTAAGCAAATTGTCAGCAATTGGGGCGGTGGGAAAGGGGAAAGTGCAGACTTATGTAGCTCAAAGCTAAATATTTTTATACCTCCCCGAACCTAACCTCTGCCGACGTCATTCCACATTCAGTTCCCACATGTGTTGTTCCCATTAGAAATGTAATGACATGCCAAAATCTGATCTACCAGGGCTGCTGCAGTTACGAAAATATTCTTCCCCTGCCTGGCCTGTGAGTGAAAAGCAGAAAAAGGGTTTCATGAGCCAATCAGACCCTCAGTTGTGATGCTACCCTTGAAGCTAGTTTTCATCTTTTAGCCAGACTTTATGAAATGAAAAGGTTTATCTTCTGTTCATTTGTGGTGTTTTATTGTTTTGTTTTTATAAGCATCTGTTTTTGTAGTTTTGTATTTTAAGTAATTGTCAGCTGCCTTGTGGGGTATTTACCTTGAGAGACCTAAAAACACTTAAATAAACAAATGGACTTTTAATGTCCTCAAGGATTTCAGCTCCCCCTAAAAAGGTCGTGTGAACTCTGGTGTGAACACAGCCGAGTGTTTGCAAACTTTGAACTACGTGGTCCAGGCACAGTCTCTGAGGACCCTGGGACAGGATACAGTTCTATGATAAGGGCAAACTTGGCTGTGTGACATGCAAGGCTGCCTTTAGGGCACTGGCAACACTCTGCAAACATTATTAATTTGGAATAGTGATCAGCAGCTTGTTTTGCATGGACAGTTGATAGTGCAGGTTAGAATATCCCCGCAGGGTGTTTAGTTGCTGGCATGAAGCTGCTTTGACTCAGAAGTCATCCCCTTTGTTCTGAACTCTCTTCCTCCTGTCTTACTGCAGTGCAGGGGGGGGGAATTTTTATATACATGCTCTTCTTGATTGATGTGAAGTTCATCTTACTGCTAGCATTTTTGTATTTATCTGGAACAATGAGTGTGATGGATCATAGTATAGCCCCTGCCCTGTTCACAGGACTTATAAGAAGCAATCGGATCAGGCATAGTAGTAGTAATAATAATAATAATAATAATAATAATAATAATAATAATAATAGCATTAATTTACTTACTTCAAAAAGGCTAAAGGTGTAAAAGGCAAAATACATAAAACAGTGTACAGTATATCAATAAAACCATTTAAATAACTCATTAACAAAGCCGGCAGAAAGGCCTCAGAAGCCTTCCCCATCTGAATATGTATGGGGGAACATCTGTGCATGCTTAGAAACATTATACAGAGTAAGACCATGAATCCATATGGCCTAGTATAGATTCTGCACTGGCTCAGACAGGAGCTTTTCATGAGCCCAACATGGAGATGGCGGGATTGAACCTTCTGCACGCAGAGCAAATGCTCTACTTCTACAGAAAGGTCTGTCTTGTAGTTCTATGTTCGAAGACTGAGAACTGTTACTGGGGTGGGGGAGAGAGAAAGATTGTGGGGTTGGGACCTCAGTTTCCTGCAGCAAAGGAAGACTGACTAATCCAAATCCTCTCCCATATCTTAAAACAGGGCAATAAACTTTACCCTGGAGGTTAACCAATGAATTCTGGGGTTGATTAATCAGCAAGGCAGCAAGTTAAGAGAGCACACTTGGTCTCTTTCTTTCTTTCTTTGACTGTTTTGTCTCTGGCATGTTATTGCAACAAGGAAATGCGGGGAGGGGGAAACAGAAATTTGTAACATGGCCTTTCCACTATAGCATTGTCTGAAAAAATTGTAAGTAGCATTTGAGTTGTGTGTACGGTACATTTGTTTCAATTCAAGCAATGGATGGGTTTTAAACTGGTTGTCCATCTAAGTTTTAAAACATGTTATTGCTTGATTTTATTGTGTTTCTTTTAGTACAATTAGATCTTGCATTTCTCTTACAGCATAAGAGGGGAAACCTGAGACCCAGGGGCGCACCTGATGTGGTCCTCAAATGCCTTCTGGAGTTGCCCACTCTTCCATCCCATCAGGGCTCCTTTTTCTGCTTCCTCATTTTGCCTGGATTTTTTATGTACATCTCATCACCACACGCTTTCTATGCTTCTGCACACTAGTTGCTGGAAACTGCAGAAGAGAAGAGGCCTCTTTTGCTCAGGTTCTGCTTGCATGTTTCCTGCCACAGGCATCCAGTTGGACCAGTGCTGTAGTGTGGGAGAAAGGCTGGGGGGGGGGAGGCCATGGTCCAGGGGCCACCACAACAGGCTCCCTCATCAGAGCCTGGATCTGGCGTGTGAGGGAGCTGCAGAGACAGGCAGCTTCCTTGCGCCAAACGCCACCAGCCGCAACTCCATTCCTGGGTCAAGCCTGACCCGGAGGTGCAGAGGAGAGTAGGCAGCAACACTGCTGCCCACTTGCCAGGGCTGCAGCATGTGCCCGCCCAGCTGCGGCTCCATCCCAGGTGAGGTTTGAGTGACCCAGTGGCAGAGAGAGGCTGCGGCATGCGAGGCGTCCAGCTGCAGAACTCTATAGCCGGGTCAAGCCTAGGCATTCTTACCGGAGGTAGTAGCCACGGTGGACATCAAAGCCAGGCTGTCCTGATTCCAGATCAGTTAATCCAGAACATTTTTGTCTCTGGCTCCGCCCACCATTGGCATGCAGCCTGTGGAAGGTTATGCCCAAAGGAGTGCGACCCTCAACAAAAGAAATACCATAGATTTCCTACCCTTCCTCTACAGAGCCCAGCTCTCTTTCCTTCAGTGTCACCCTCCCAAGATGAGGTAGATCAGGCTGAGGGAGGAGTGGCCCAAAGACGAATGTTTTATAGGTTATAAATGCCATATATAATGACTTTTGATGTAATTGTGATGCTTAGCTTGTTTTTCATTGCTTTGTTAATAGTGTTCCATAGCTATTAACTGTTTTTTTGAAATTTCATTGTAAGTATAGTTTTATTGATTTCCAGTACATAACAATTACAAAAGGGTGGGGAAGGCAAAACCCCAGCTTGCCTCCCTCCCCACTCCAGGACCAATCAGTCTATTTGAGTTTGCCAAACTTCAAGCTTTGATTTCGGTGGCTGCCGTTCTTCACGGTTATCAGTAAAGAATTTTATAAAAGAGATTGTAATTGTTTCACTGATGATTTGTTAATTATTTTATATGGTTTATATGCTGCACTTGAGATGTTATGTTATGCTGTATTACGATATTCTTTATTGTTTGCAAACCACTTTGGGATTCATTTGAATGAAAAGCATCTAGGAAATACAATCAATTAATCCAAGGAAGTTGGAGAGCTTAATGGCTTGAATCTGCCTTTGAACCCGCTTCTCCCTGGACTGTATAAAGGTAAAAAGAGCCTGGGAGGGGGGCGTCCATCGGGTCCATCACCCTCTTCTCACAAGATGCCCCAAAGGACGGGAAGGCGCAGGGCGCGCTGGCCACTTGCGCTCAGAGGAATCTCCCGCTTCTGACGGCGGAGGTGGAAGGCAGCAAGGGGCCAAGCAGAGCCCAACGGCCGTCCAAGGCGTGGTGGTCTTCCCTCGCCTCCTGGGAAAGCCGTCCAGGCCGGTGAGGGCCATCCTGGGCCGCGTCTTGGGGGAAGAAGCAGAAGCGCCGTCGGGCCGCGAGGTTGGACGGAGGCTCCCGGCAGCAGCGGCGGCGGCTCCTGCCGTCTCGCCCCGTCCCTCTTTGCCCTTATATAGGCATCTCTGGGATCAAATGGCAGGGAGAAGAGAAAAGGATGCGGAGAAGGAGAGGAGGAGGGCTGGGGAGGCGGGCGGGCGGAGGAAGGGCGGCGCGAGCCCTTTCCCAAAAAAGTATTGGATGTCTCCAGGAATGCACTCGGCCCCCGGGGACGGCGGTACTTATCTGCCCGGCGCGACTGGGGAGGCGCTCGCACTTCAGCCCGGCCCTTCGTCTCCGCGCAGCCCAGCCTCCTCCAGGAAGGCGCTCCAGACGCAGCAGCAGCAGCCAGACGCACAGCTCCGCCGCCGCCGCCGCCTTCGAACCGGGACCTTCTTCTTCTTCTTGCCGCTGACCCCCGACCACCGCCGCCGCCGCCGCCGCCATGGATGCCATCAAGAAGAAGATGCAGATGCTCAAACTGGACAAGGAGAACGCCTTGGACCGGGCCGAGCAAGCCGAAGCCGACAAGAAGGCGGCCGAGGACAGGAGCAAGCAGGTGGGCGGACGCCCCGTCGGGGCCCCGCAGGGGAGTGGAGGGAGTTTGGAGTGGGGCTGGGGAATGTGGGGAACCACCCTCCGAGAAGGCGAGGGGGGCGCGCCAGCAAACGACCCTCCCGATTCTCGACGTGTTTCCTCGGGAGTAAGGTCCGTGGATCTCCAGGAGGTTCTGCCTTCCCGGCGTTGGGTTTCTGGAGTGCTTTGTAAGAAAGAGGGCGCGCGGTGGGCCGTCGAGGAAATTTGCCAAAAGTGGGGGTGTCTTTCTTTTTTGCCCCTGGAAGAAGCTGGGCTCACGGGAGAGAAGGGACCTGCACCTCCTCCTGAGGAAAGCAGTTGGCTGAAGGGGAACGCTTCTGGACGGTGGCTCGACAGTAGCAGGCCCCGCTCCGCGGCGGAAGAGAAGCAGGGTGTGCCGTGGGACGTTTTGACACAGGGAGTCACAGGCCGGCCTGCCAGCTTTCTGAGCGTCAAACTAGTTTCACTGCAATAAGAGGCGCAGAATCCCTACAGCAGGACCAGAAGCCTCTTTTCCCAGAAGTAAAATCCCATGGGGATGGGATTTTACTTCTGAGAAAAGATGCAGAAGGCCAGGCGGTGAGGCTGCCCATTGGGCTCAAGGGCCCTGATCCTGAGGAGGCATGCCTAGAGGATTGAGCCCACAGCCTCCCTGTGGGAGGAAGCCCCAACATTCCCTGTTCTGCTTGACTTCCAAGTGGGCATGAGGGTCCTTGCCATCAATCAGTCCAGGCCAGCTCAAGCTTGTCATGACTAAGCCCCACTGAAAATAGTTACTCACAAATAACTTGTTTTGTTGGTTTCAGCAAGATTTACTAGTGACTAGGTATAGCTGAATTGGGGTAGAGTTCAAATCAGGGACTGTCTCCCACCCCACTTTTTTAAAAGTGATCTCCAGAGTGGGGTTAAAAAATAAAAAGAACAACCAAACCCTCTAAGTCAATAACTATATCTAAGCACAGGGTGTTGACTGGCCTGTGGATGGGCCTGCGTCCACGGCTCAGATCTCACATGCCACTTGGTTAATGCCTTTTCTCCTGCTTCTGGTCTTGTCTGCCCATGTGATGGAGACCTTTAAAAATATTGTGCTTGCTAATTCCAGGGTGGGTGGGAGGAATCCAAGAGGGTGGCTGAAGGCAGGGCAATGTCCCTGGACACAAATGCATCTGAGTGTGTTGTCTGTCTCCTCCTCTTTTGCCTCTAACATGCGTGGCTAGTTGGAGGAGGACATTCTGCAGTTGGAAAAGCAACTGCGGGCCTCTGAGGATGAGAGGGACCGGGTTCTGGAAGAGCAGCACAAAGCGGAAGAGAGCCTGCTGGCTGCGGATGAGAAGGCCACCAAGGTACCGTGCTGAGAGGATGCTAACGGTTCTCCTTCTCTCCCTCTTTCCTCCTTCTCTCCTCCTCTGTCCATCTGTCCTTCTGCACCTGCACCTCTCCTGTGCGCGATCACCTTGCCTGCTGCACCCCCTTCTCCCACACGTCCTCCCTGCTTTCCCCACGCCACAACCAGCTGGAGGATGAGCTGGTGTCTCTGCAAAAGAAGCTGAAGAGCACTGAAGATGAACTGGACAAATATTCTGAGTCCCTGAAAGATGCCCAGGAAAAGTTGGAGGTGGCAGAGAAAAAGGCTGCAGATGTGAGTACCCTTCCCTTTCCACCATCACACACACCACTAACATTTGGGCTGCCCTCAGCCCAAGCAATCTCTAAGGCCACCCAAGTCCATCTTCAGGGCCAGGCATCTATTGACATGGGTGGATGGGCAGGAACAGACCATTTTCCTTGCACGATGACAGTCACCCCATCACCAAAGAGCATGGGTACCATTTGTTCATTTTGGGTACCTCCAAGCGTGTGAAGTGCTACTGCTTCATAAGCTAAGGGGAAAGATGTCTGTTGGGGTCAATATGCAGGCAGAGGATGAAGGGATAATTGATGTTACATTTAAAATCTTTGCAACTATTCAAAAGACACATATTGATACACATAAAACAGGGAAGGGATGTAAATAATTAGGGTTGTTGAGTTGAGGCTCCAATGCATATAATGGATACCCAGTAGGTTACCAAAAGATGTCTGTGCTTAAGGATTTGAGGGTACAGGTAGGCCAATGATTCTTAACTTCCAAACCATCTTCTGGTTTTGAAAGTCAGAAGGTTTGTCAAGAAAACTACAGCTGTGAGAACTCAGCCCGGAAGGTGATACTTGCTGGGTCTGCAGTCTGCAGGAGATAGATCCAGAGAATAAGCATCGGGGTTATATATAGCTCAGCACTTTATATGGTATGGGAGAGAGCTGCACCCTTTGCAGCCTCTCACTCCGCCCACCTGTCTACCCCTTGACGAGTATTAAATAGTCCCATGCATGTAACTCTCAGACATTTGTAGCTCCCCGTCCTTTACGGTGCAAGGGAAATTCTTTCCAAGTAAAGACGTCCTCCCAAGTTTAGAGCGAGTGATGCACATCCCAAGCAGATGATGTCACTTATATTTATCTCATTTGAAAAATGGTAGCATAACTTCCTTATACATAAGTGGTTTTAGAAAGAATGGGCAAAAGTGCGGTGTTAAATGAAGACGATCCAGTGCAAGTTTGAAGACAAACTTCTTTCTTATTTCTGCTCAGTCCATTGCATAGGATTAAAAAAGAAAGTCTTGTGCCCAGGAATCTGTTTGACTTAATTTCAGCCATAGAACCACAGAATGACTCGTCGTCTCAGAGACAGGCTGCGTCTAATCTGCTTCAGATGTGTTTCCCCCGTATGTGGCATTCTATAGATGGAAGTTAGCATTCCAGCCAGCCGGTTTATTTAACTTGTTCAAAGGAACCGCATATAGATCCAGGGGAGATATTCCTTATAAGGAAAAGAATGCAGACTATTTTGAAATGGCTTGTCTCAGATGAAGGCTGGGGAGAGCTGAGAAATGCTACTGGATTCTCAGAAGGAGACTCTTGCCGTTTCCCTTTAATTCAGAAAGCAGGCACATTGGCTTGCAAATGTTGAAAGGAAAGTGAGAGCTCCTTCCCCATCTTTTCCCATCCTGTACCTTTTAGGTGTGGGGTTTCTTTTTGTAGAAAGCAGCAAAAGGAGATCCAGTGCTGATTGATCTAGAAGGCCAACTTGCCTAGAGAGGAAATAATTTCCTGGATTGATTCAGAAAAATGCTTAGGGAAGGACGGATGTTAAATGAGTGTGCATGAGGAAGGGCTCCCTGGAGTGAGATCACCTTTACCGGCTGGGATTGGGCAACTGCAGGGACATTAGTCATGGGCAAAGCAGACAGCAGTCAGCCTCCAAATCACTTCCTTTGAGACACACTGGTTTGCCTGTAGTTGGAGGGAACAGCTTAATGAGTAACTTTAGGGTGTTGCTATCCTGTTCCTGCGTGGCCTCCTCCAGTCAGCAGAGTCTTGGCAGGTGCCCTTTTACTGTAAAGGTGTGCCCTACTGTTCTAAATTGTCACAGATCCTACTTTCAGAAGCCTTCACTGCCAGAAAGCTGTAGTACAGGCAGCCCCATCTGAACTTGCTCTGCTTTGAAAACTATGTTTGAGAGAGAGAGAGAGAGACAAACACACACACAGAGAGAGAGAGAGAGAGATATCAGTACTACTCGTGCAGCATGTTGACTCAGGACCGAGTCCCACTGAGTAGATTGAGTGGGGTGGGGTTTGCTGGCTGGTAAGTGTTTAGGGATTGCAGCCTTTCAGCCCAATCCTATACTATTATACTCAAAAGTAAGGTGAGTTGAGTAATCTGGGGCTTACTCCCCAGGTGCTTGAAATGGCAGCTGAAATCTGCCTGTTATTCCATCCTCCACTTCTGCCCTGAGTGCCTGTGTGTGTTTTGAAGACTTCCTCAGGAGGTTTATGGTAATCCAAAATGGCCATCCGTGGGGGGGGGGGTTCCTCCCTCCCAGGAAGGTGAGCAGGCCAAGTTCCTTCTGGCTTCTGAACACAGCTTTCAACTAAAAATCCATTTGGATGACCAGAACAATATTTTCCATGTGCCGACCTCTGTAGTATATAATTCTGAACATGTGGAACATCCTGTCTTGTGGAAAGGAAACTGTTATAATGAAGAGGGCTAAGCAGCTTCTCTCTTTAAAAAAATACCCTCCTTGCAGACTTCTCCATTCATTTCTAAAAGGGGCATTTTTAAAGCAAACAATTGAAGCTCAGTTTAAATATGAAGCTCTGTGTGTGTGTGTGTGTGTGTGTGTGTGTGTGTGTGTGTGTGTGTGTTAAAAGCAGAAACATCCACATGTAGAAACAACTAGTGCACCAGAGCCACGTGCCACAGACTGGATTCCTGGCGTCCTCCTGTTGCTCACACAGTCACCAGAGACGACGCACCTGGTTGGGGATGAAAACCTGGCAGAAGGTTCTGTAGATGCTAAGTGCTCAGTCCCAGCCAGGTAGGTTGTCGAATTACTGGGTTTTAAATATATATATATACCTGGTGTCATGCTTAAACCAGGGCTGAGGAGGAGCTGATTCTGACCTAGGCCAACACCCACCACACCCAACTTGGCGACTCATCTGACCAAGATTTGAAGCCAAAGTTTAACTGAAGTTGCAAATCCTAGTCAAACGGAAACCCTGGCTAGCCTTTGCCATAGCTCATATCAGGAGATAAGGCAGGAGTGAGGAAACCACTCCCTGTGGGGAGCAGAAAAAGAGAAGCCCATAGCTCAATGGCAGACATCCCTGGCTTTTGCATGCACAGTAGTACCTCGGGTTAAGTACTTAATTCGTTCCGGAGGTCCGTTATTAACATGAAACTGTTCTTAACCTGAAGCACCACTTTAGCTAATGGGGCCTCCCGCTGCCGCCGCCGCACCGCCTGAGCACGATTTCTGTACTCATCCTGAAGCAAAGTTCTTAACCTGAGGTACTATTTCTGGGTTAGCGGAGTCTGTAACCTGAAGCGTATGTAACCTGAAGCGTATTTAACCCGAGGTACCACTATAGAAGTTTGGTGACCTGGTTCCCCCCCCCCCCCGTGTTTTGAACTAAAACTCCCATCAACTCCAGCCAGCTGGGCACCAGACTGCTTTAAAGGATCCTTGCCTGAGACCTTGACAAGCTGTTGCCAGTCAAAGACAGCAGTACTGGACGAGATCAGGAATAGGCAGGCTTTAGGATCCGCTTTCGTTTTTTTACCAAACCCCCAAGACCAGCCAATTGGAGTCAGTTACAAGAGGCATCTTTTTGGTATTCTCCACTTGGTTCTGCAATCAGAAGGAAGGAATGGCGATGGCATAAGGCATCTCCTCTACTGCCCTTCGACTGTCCTCCACTGTGGTTTTTCTGGTGGTGCCAAGAATCCCCCTGTGCCTTGTTGCTATGAAACTCCTTGGAGATATCTGGAGTATTTTGGACAGCACTTTAGCATCCTGCTGTCACTAAGCCCCACCTATCCTAGAATGACTCTGGAATATGGAGTGTTCAACTCAAGGCGATTCTCTGGTTTGACATTCCCTGTGTTTCAGCCAGTATTCTTCCTAGTTTTCTCTAGCCCAGCAAGTCCTGCTCCTTCCCCCTTCCTGTTTTCTCAGGGGGCAGGGCACAATTTTTCCATTCCATTTGCATTATAACACAAGCATGTTCAGAGCCAATTTAAAACCTCTTTGCTCTTTCCCAAATAGAAGGATGTAAAGTCCCCTTCCCCCACCGAACACACCTAGAGTTGCACAGAGGCCACAATTCTGTTTGCTGCTATCTTGAACAAGCATACTTTTCAGAATTCATGCAAGTTCTCTAAGCCTTCCCTGCAAACATAGACCAGTATAGAGATGGTAATAATATTGGTCTACCTTGCAGGACTCTTGTGAGGAATGGTGAGATAAGGCATGTGAAATGATTTGAATGCCAGCAAATGCTAAGTGGCATTAAGGCCACAACCCTAAAAACCTAAGCAGCTTTGTACTGAATCAGACCCTTAGTGTAGAGACAATACTGAGGTAGATGAACTAACTGGCAACAGTTCTCATGGGGTTTCAGACAATAGAAATCCCAAAGCTATACCTGGTGGTGCCAGAGATTGAAACTGGGGCCATCTGCATGCAAAGCCACTGAGCTCCAGCCCTTCCAAACAGAGGAGTAATATCCATCAGACACAACAGGATTTGCTTCTGAATAGACATGCATAAGATTGCACTGCATATCTCCCATAATGGTTGTCAGAAACGTAGAAAAGCACCTATCATTCTCATAATAATAATAATAATTTATTATTTGTACCCCGCCCATCTGGCTGGGTCTCCCCAGCCACTCTGGGTGGCTTCCAACAAAGATGAAAGATACACTAAAATGTCACATATTAAAAACTTCCCTGAACAGGGCTGCCTTCAGATGTCTTCTGAATGTCAGGTAGATGTTTATCGCTTTGACATCTGATGGGAGGGCGTTCCATTTCATGTCCTCCCATTTCATTTGCATTGTTATGGTGGCCTTTTCGCAATCTCTGTTGGTGGGAGTCTGCCTTGTTTTTGCATATCTGGCTCTTGCTAGGTAGCCTGCTAAACAATTAATGCTGGGAATCTTTAGCAGGCTCAGTCCCTGGCAACTACTTCCTACAGTGCTATTGTGACAGCTGGCTCAACTCTTTAGATGGTTTGAAGCCAGGAAATGTTGCTGTAGTATCACTTGGAGCCAAAGCATCTATCTGTCCCTGGGAGCACAACACCTTCCACCTTGGAAGTGCTGTGAATCTTTGACCACCAGGTAGCACTTGTGCACCTTTTCTGCAAAGTCTCCATTCACTTCCACCCTCCCCCTTTTCTGCTGCAGCAACCCCCAAACCTCTCACCCATTCCTGCCCCAGGGCATTTTGCCTTAGTACAAAGAGGAGAGAGAGGCTGGGGCAGGGGCAGTTCCAGGAGAACAGGCCTGGGACAAAGCCGCTTAGTCCACCACAGCACAGGAACAGGGCCAGGTGACCCTTCCTTGCTACCCAAGCAAGAGTCATGTGGGTCAGGGGGCTGCATCTTGGGAAATGCGAGATCTGGCTGCATTCAATACCAAGTTCTCTCATCTTGTGTCAGGGCTATTCCACTTCAGGTAGCAAGGGAGGGCTCACAGGACAGGATTGTTCCTCCATGTGCAAAAATGGTTAATATATTTGCTTGGTTAATACATTCCACTACTGATACAAAAACATCTAGATAGCTAGTATGCCCATGAAAACAAGCTAAGGCATAACCCTGACATGCTAGATTTATTGAAGCAGGGATTTGAGGTATTTCTGAAAGAGCATCCCTCATGCAAGCTTGACCTGTCCAGAGGTTGCCTGCCTCTTCAGGGCCATTCACTGGGGAAATATTTGGGTACTCTTATGCAGAGAGGCAGGGATGCGGGTGGCGCTGTGGGTTAAACCACAGAGCCTAGGGCTTGCCGATCAGAAGGTTGGCAGTTCGAATCCCTGCGACGGGGTGAGCTCCCGTTGCTCGGTCCCTGCTCCTGCCAACCTAGCAGTTCGAAAGCACATCAAAGTGCAAGTAGATAAATAGGTACCGCTCTGGCGGGAAGGTAAACAGCGTTTCCGTGCGCTGCTCTGGTTCGCCAGAAGTGGCTTAGTCATGCTGGCCACAAGACCCGGAAGCTGTACGCCGGCTCCCTCAGCCAATAAAGCGAGATGAGCACCACAACCCCAGAGTCGGCCACGACTGGACCTAACAGTCAGGGGTCCCTTTACCAATGCAGAGAGGCAATCAAAAGCAGATAACATAGCATGATCCCAGAAGTGTTTACTCCACTGTAAGATTTTGTGGGCCTTGCAAAAAAAGTATGTGAGGAACTGTGTCTGCATGCAAACTGATCATGGACATGCTTGTTGTTGTTGTTGTTTAGTCGTGTCTGACTCCTTGTGACCCCTTAGACCAGGCGTACTCAGTAGCAAATCCCATGGCTTTGATCTGTAGCGGGACTCACTCCCGAGGAATTCTAGGAAATGAATTCCACTGGTTTTACAATTCCACTTGTTACAATCAAGCCGGATATATATGTATATATATATTATTGATTTTTAAAAACTAATAAGGGAGGGGTTTACTTCCAAACTAACAGTGTAAAAGGGGTGGAGGTCTCCACATATAAATTGGGCGAGGAATTAGGCAGCGCGATCCGTAGCGCATTTCACCCGCAGGAAGTCCCGCAGATCTCGATGATGCTGGTTGGGCTTGAGCGGTTCTCCAGGCGCTGAAGATGCGGCCTTGAAACGACTGCGGCTTACTTGCGAGTAAGTGTCCGCGCAGCCCACTGCAGGGCAGGGCGCGGCTCCGCGCCGAGACGCGGCGTCTGCTGGCGGCGCAGGTGGGCGCTGGCGGGGCCGGGAAGGCGGACTTCCGGAGGCGGCGAGGCGGGAGGAGCCGGGGTGGGCGCCGCCTTGCCTCCTGGCCCTGCGCCGCGCTGCTTGCCGGTCGGCCGCGGCCCGCTTCCCCTTCTGGCAGCCTCGCCTCCTGCTCTCTCCTGCGGTGCCCATGGCGGCGGGGCTCAGCTCGCTGGAGGCCGTGCGCCGCAAGATCCGCAGCCTGCAAGAGCAGGCGGACGGCGCCGAGGAAAGGGCCGGCCGCCTCCAGCGGGAGCTCGACGAGGAGCGGGCGCTGCGCGAACAGGTAGGCGGCGGCGGCCATCCCCCGAGCATCGCGCCGGGCGCCGCATTCCCAAGGGCGGCGCCCGCCCTTCCTGCGCCTTTGCGCCTCTGGGGAGCTTCGCGCGCTCCGCCGAGAGCCCCGATCCAGCTCGCCTGGGAACCGGGAAGACGCGGAGCGCGAAAGGGGGGTCTTTCTCTTTCCAGCTCCCGTCTCGGATTTCTAGCAAGGAGGGACTTGGGGAGCCCCGCTTGGAGTCGGGAGCCCTTCCATCCCGGAGACGAGAGGGAGCCCCGTCTCCCTCCTCGGGCCTCGGGCCCTTCGCGCTTTGCAAGGCGCGCCCCGTAGGAGCCTCCCCGAAGCTTCCTCGGGAGACAAAGGGGGCTGCCGGGGATGCTGCGATGGCCTCGCCTCGGCGAACAAAGGCGGCGCTTTGGGGAAGTTCCCCGCGAGAAGCGAGCTGGCCCTTGCAAGGGGAGCCTGGCGCGGCGCGGCTTCGACCGAGGCCGAGGAGAGCCTTGCAGGAGTCGCTTGGGGCTCAGGCTCGGAGAGGAAGCGAGTTACCGTTTAGGATTGCTTTGCGCGGGGTGGCGCAAGGGGCAAGTCTGCACCACATGCCCCTGAAAATCTGAATTCGGGGTAGCGCAAAACCCACCTTTACACCTCTGGGATGAAGAGGACGGGGCTCTGGGCACAGCGAGGGGGTTCAAAGTGGTTGCTTTTTTAAACGGAGTAAAATCCATGCAAAACAGTATGGTTGTGGAGGACATGCATTAATGTGCACACTTTGATTCCGGTTTATCCGGACTTCCTTGTAAGCAGCAGAAATTGGCATGCCAGCCTCATAGCCTACCCAGAAATTTGCCTGGTGTCAAGCGGGACCATTGGAGCATCTTGGCTTCAGTCTTGGCTACAAGGGCTCTCCAGGGATTTGCGCAGGAGGTTTTCGAACTGCTAAGGATCGAACTTGGAAGAAGGGGCTGAGCTGCTGTTCTTTCCCCCTCTGAGCTAGCGTCCTTCCCTAACTTGGGGGGGGGGTGGCGGGTAGGTGAGGCTCAGAGACTTAGTCAATGCAAACCAGAAATCGTTTAAAGCTAAGCAGAGACTTGAATTCCTCCCCAACTTAAACCCAGTGTCCTGCCTCTGCACCCTATTAACTTTTCTCTTTAAAATGTTGGGGGATTTGCTCCCATGGGTGTAGCCAGGGGGGCTGCACCCCCCAATCAAGTAAATAAATAAATAAATATACATAACTAACTGACCAATTTCATTTGCAGATATCTTGGTTCTGCCCCTGCAACAAAAGCCCGCCCCCGCCAAAATAATTCCTGGCTACACCCATGTTTGCTCCCAAAGTAGAAAGTGCTGGTTCCTTCATGTGTGTGTGTGTCCCTCTCTGTGCCTTTCACAGCTGATGCCACTTAGAATCATAGACTGGGTCGTGGATTTGAGCCCCACGTTGGCCAAAAGATTCCTGCACTGCAGAGGGTTAGACTCTAGATGACCCTTGTGGTCATACAATCCAACCCCCTACAATGCAGGACCCACAGCTAAAGAATCACTGATATAGGTGGCCCTCCATCCCCAATGAAGGAGAGACCACCCCCCTCTGTGCACATCTTGCCCTGCCCCCAGCCTCAAAAGGCAGCTGAACAATCATTTTGGAATGTTCCCAATACAGGGTCACAAACCACATTGTGTGTTATACCTGTGCAAATTTGTTGACCAGAGGAGGGGTGGGGACCCTTTGGCCCTCCTTAAGTTGTTGGATTCCATTCCCCCATCAGCTGCAGCCGTCAGCAAGGTCAGGGATGATGGGAGTTGTAGTCTGGCAACATTTGGAGGATGTTCCGCACCCCGGACTAGAGTTCTTTCCCAATGAACATCAGAAGAGTCCTGCTGCTGGATCAGATCAAAGAGCATAAGAATAGTTTTGCTGGATCAGGCCAAAGACCCTTCGGGCCCTGCATCTGTTTCTCACAATGGCCCATTCGATGGCCGCCTCCTGCAGAATGGAAACATCATCTGTCCTACCAGTTCTCTTAGTAGGCTAGCAAAAAATAGCAATAGTAAGAAAAGTCTTCTGCAGAGCAGATTGGGGCATGAGGGGTGCTGGTTATGGGAAAACATTTCCCTCCCCCCCCTTCTCCGTGGCCAGACCATTCATGCACCCCCATGGCATTCCTTGTTGCCTGCCAGGGGAGTTGCTCAGCCAAACTTTGGCCCTCCATCTGTTGCTAGAATACTGCTCTCCACCTTCCCTGAACCCTGGCCATGCTGGCTGCCAGGTTTGCTGGGTGATGGCAACATCTGGGGGTCATTGCTCCTGCCCTGGCTCTCCTAATCTGGGAGAATATGCTCCCACCTTTTGTTGTGTCCTTTCTTGGTGTAAGTAATGGCTTTGCTACTCGACACCACAACTCCCTGTGGCAGATAATTCTGCAGGTTAACAGTGTACTTAAAATGACAAAACGCTCCAGAGATTCCACTTGGCCATCATTACTATTGAAAAAGACCCCTATTTGTGCACTTTCCTGCCCTGCTTTTGGTGCAACCTTCTCTTCATCCAGGTTGTTAGTGTGTGGTTGTGCTGTCTGGGCTGCAAATTCTCAAGCGTGTGTCTGAGATTCACCCACAAAAGAACTCCGCCTTGTGCAGGTGCAGCGGGTGACTCAGACATCATGGATGCCTGGGTGATGGGCAACTTCCCTGAGCACTGCTAACCAGTTTCATTCAAGCTGTGATCCTGTGTTCATGGGAATAATCTCCCTTGACTTCTAAGTAAATATGCATATTGATGTTGGTACCATTTTATTTAGAAAAACCAATGTGAACATCTTTGAATCTGGTTTCCTTTGCCACAAGGCTGAGTTTCACATGGCTGCTATGCACAGGGTTGCCATATAGCTGTTCAGATCAGGACTTGGGTTTTTTTTTGGGGGGGGTTAAAACACAAGCTGGGGGGAAAGGGGCACCTGCAACAAAATGTTCAGGATGCCAGCAGCTCCCTCCCGCCTCCATTTCAAGCACTTCAAACACCATCACTTCTCTCAAAGGATCCTGGGAACTTGTAGTTTGCTAAGGCTACTGAGAGGTGTTAGGAGAGTGGTTTAACAAACCCTCTTCTTGGGGAACTCTGGGAGCTGTAGTTCTCTTGAGGGGAATGGGGGGTCTGCTCACAACTCTCAGCACCCTTAACAAACTACAGCTCCCATGGTTCTTTGGAGAAGCCATGGCCATGAAAAGGGATGTATAGTGCAGGTGGGGTCTTCGTTGCTATTCCTGTTTGCCTGCTGGGATCCTGCCCTTTTCTCTGCAGCAAACATTTAGTTGGGCAGGTGCCGTGTGGGGTGGATGCTTGACTTAATGGCACGTGACCCACTTGTTTGCTTGATCACCATGCAAAGCACAGGGAGGTGGGGATGAGAAGAGGAGGGGCAGAGGGAACCCGGAGCCAGGGCTGCTTGGGGATGTGGGCTCTAGATGGAGCAGGACTCCAACTCCTGCCGTCTCTGACCATTGGCCATGCTGCCTGCTGGGATTCCAGGTTTCCCCATCCCTGACTTAGATGGTTTTGCAATTCAGGCCACAGTCCTATGCCTGGGGGCTCATCTCAGCATCTGAGAAAACGTTGCTCGTTAAGGAAGCCTTGCATGTATATTTTACATTTTTCTTGCTTGCTTGTTTCTCCAAAGAGACTGGAGGCAGCAAATAGACAGTAGGAAAAACAGATTAAAGCAAACATGATTCATTTTTATAAATAATAAATAAATAAATCCCCCAAAGCACATGTTCAGATCAACCCATTTAACAAATTCCAGCAGCATGAAAATAATGTAGAAGCCATCCTGGGGTGGGGGTGGGGTGGAGATATATTATCAACCCAAGGACTTTTAAAGCCAAGGTCATTTAAGCAAGTCCACAAAAGTTGATAGTCTGTAAAAAATGTTGTCTAGCCTGCTGCAGAATGGCAGTGCTGGGCTGGAGAGCAGGCAAGCGCTTAAAGGCCAGGCTGTAAGAAATGGCCAGTGTATTGTGCAAATTCCAAATCCTGTGAGGATACTCCTTTAAAACACAGAGATCAGGTAACTAGCAGAGTTGTTGAAGGGGAGTCTCTGCAGGGTGGAGGGTGCCTTTCCCTTCCCATTCACTTCAGAATGACGACTGGAGGGGGAGGGAAATAGTTGCTGTCAAGCCCAGCAGCAATCATTAATCCCTGGTCTTCTCATAGTGAAACTATGAGCAAACACAGACCAGAAACTTGTGTTTATCGGCTAGCCCTGGTGCCCCTCCGGTGTCATGGGTAGTTTTCTTTACCATATAAGGAAAAGCCCTGCTTTGCAGAAAGAGGGGGGAAAGGCGGGGGGGGGGAGGGAGAGAGCAAGGCCATAATTTTGGGACTTTCAAGGAAACTACAAGCAAGCCTCGGCTGACTTTCTGCTTTGGGAACAGGAAGTGGGATGGTGACCTTTAATCACTGCAGACTGCAACTGGGTTGAGATCAGTTTTGATGTAATTATTAACTGGGCTTCCTAATTGGTTTTTTCCACACTTGAGACCAGGGTTGTTTGCCAGTTTTCCCCTCCCCAGAGATGAAAGTGCTGTAACACTGAGAGCCTCAGAAAGCACACATGGACTCTACTTTAGCCACAATGGCCCAGGAAGTAATTCTGTGCAGGCCCCACCCAGGTGAACAGGAACTCAGTGCATTGAAATGTGGCGTCGCCCTTTTGACTTCCAGAAACTTGTATTTATTCCTGATCTTTTTGCACTGGAGATCCTAAGCAATAGGGAGGCTTTTGCATCAAAAACCACAGCAACTGAGTTTGCAGAAGAGCATGAAAATGTGGCTTAGGTTGCAGTCCTAAACCCACTTCCTAGTGAGTAAGCTCTGTTGCACACAGTGGAGTTTCCATCAAAGTTGACACGTCACTGTGAACTTGTGGAAGTATTTAAAATTAGGTAGTCTGGTTTGCTCATATTTCATGTTAGAATAAAAATGGTAGAGAATGACATTCCTTGTAAAATAAGGCGTCCCTTGACAAGTTGTATAAAAAGTATTGAACTCTTTTCCCCTCCCCGATAGGATGATATTTGGCACGTGGGCCACCACAAGTTGGGTTGGAGCTACTGACTGGTGCCCTTTCTGGCACAGAGGATCTGAGAGTGCAGGCCACTTCCCCATGCGCTGTGGTTTTTTCTCTTGCTGACTTAGCTGAGGATTCAGCATCAGCCCAGCCCTGGAGAATCAGCCAGGAGTCTGAGCTGTCTCTTTGGGTCGTGTCCAGGACTCCAAGAAACTCCCATGGCCTGCTTATGCCCTGCTTGGTTTAAGTTTCCTGCTTGGCAGGGGGTTGGACGCGATGGCCCTTGTGGTCTCTTCCAACTCTATGATTCTATGCAGAGACCCCAAAGCTTTTCATGGGGGAAATGCATTTCCCTCCTTACTCCATGATTTGAGCAAATAGTCTGGAAGTATGTCAGGCTGGTGTGAAGGAGAAGACAGCTCTCTGCCCCAAGAAGTTTGAAATCTGGAATGACAGTAGCCAACGAGGTACCCTCTAGAAGCTGTTGGATCCCCAACTCCTTTCTGCCCCAGCCAGCGTGACCGGTCATTGAGGATGGTGGGAGTTGGGGATCTGACAACATACAGAGGGTGCTGTGTTGGCCACTTTTTATCTAAATTTTGGAAGCAGAAGGAGTTGCATCCAGGGCAGCACACCTGTAAAGGGCAGTTGCTGGGCCTCATCTCCCCACCCTTCGTGTTCTTACCCTTGATCTATAAGACCCATCCTTCACGTTTTAACTCTAAAAGATGGGGGGGTCCATTTCCTTTGACTGTCTATAAGTGAAAGTGGTTCTTGATCCCTCAGTGAGTGAAAGATCAGACTGCCTGAGGTGTATCATGAAGTAACTCACATGAAAAGGAAAGAGTTGAGAAATATTCTAACAGATGAGGCAAGCGATGATGGGGACACACATGGCCACAGTCTGCTTTTTTAAAGAATCCCCTACTTTAATAATTATAGAATCATAGAGTTGGAAGAGACCACAAGGGCCATCGAGTCCAACCCCCTGCCAAGCAGGAAACACCATCAGAGCACTCCTGACATATGGTTGTCAAGCCTCTGCTTAAAGACCTCCAAAGAAGGAGACTCCACCACACTCCTGGGCAGCAAATTCCACTGTCGAACAGCTCTTACTGTCAGGAAGTTCTTCCTAATGTTTAGGTGGAATCTTCTTTCTTGTAGTTTGGAACCATTGCTCCGTGTCTGCTTCTCTGGAGCAGCAGAAAACAACCTTTCTCCCTCCTCTATGTGACATCCTTTTATATATTTGAACATGGCTATCATATCACCCCTTAACTTCCTCTTCTCCAGGCTAAACATGCCCAGCTCCCTTAGCCGTTCCTCATAAGGCATCGTTTCCAGGCCTTTGACCATTTTGGTTGCCCTCCTCTGGACACGTTCCACTTTGTCAGTGTCCTTCTTGAACTGTGGTGCCCAGAACTGGACACAGTACTCCAGGTGAGGTCTGACCAGAGCAGAATTCAGTGGCACTATTACTTCCCTTGATCTAGACGCTATACTCCTATTGATGCAGCCCAGAATTGCATTGGCTTTTTTAGCTGCTGCGTCACACTGTTGCCTCATGTCAAGTTTGTGGTCAACCAAGCTTATTGGTTGCTTATTTTCTACTAACCCCTCAAAACACCACTTTCCCCTATTTGTTTCCGTCTGCTTCCCCCCAGCCTGGCACCCTCCAGATGTTTCAGACTTACAGCTCTGGGGGTTGTAGTCCAAAACACCTGAAGGACGCCGGGGGGGGGGGGGGGAGCTGGCTGAGGTCTCCTTTCCTCTTCACAGTGTGCTTCCCAACCACCTCTTCGGCTCCCTCAAAAGTGATGGTGTTTTCCTTTCTCCGCAGGCTGAGAGCGATGTGGCTTCTCTGAACAGGCGTATCCAACTGGTAGAGGAAGAGTTGGATCGTGCCCAGGAGCGCCTGGCAACAGCCTTGCAGAAACTGGAGGAGGCTGAGAAGGCGGCAGATGAGAGCGAAAGGTGGGGATAGCCCTCCAACTGTTGTCCAATCTCAAAAAAAAACCACCTCAGTTGGGAGGCAGGAGCATAGCAGCTGTTGTGGCCTGGCCTGCCTTTTAGCCTCGGCTGTGTTGGGCCACGTACCCTAATGCACAGCATATCTTGGCAAGAGGGCACCTAGGGAGGAGGGGCACCTGAATGGCCTCTTCACACATCCATATCCTCCCAGAGTTCCCTGAGAAGAGGGATTGTTAAACCATTCTGGGAACTGTAGCTCTCTGAGGGGAACAGGGATTGTCAAAGTGCTCTCAGAACCCTTAACAAACTACAGCTCCCAGAATTCTATGGGGGGCAGGCCATGACCTTTTAAAGTGGTATCATTGCGCTTCAACTCTATGGTGTGAATGTGGACACAAGCATACACACATGCACACACACTCTGACATGGGGCCCAGTCCACCAGGGTATTATTTTATTAAATTTCTCCAAATTTATACAGTTAACTCCCCCTTTGTGTGCATTTGAGGCATGCATGACCACTGAGCCGCACACCATTTTCAGCCCCAGAAGCATGTGGGGCTGGCTTACACAGTCCTCTTGATGCATACAGTGCCTCAGAACGCCACCTCTGTGCAAACGGGAATTCCATGGACACTGGCTCTCCCCCCCCCCCCTTTTAAAGCAAACTAGCAAATAGCCTGTTGCTGTAAGTAGCTGTGTGTTTTGAAGGGAAGTTTGTACCCTTTTACACACCTGTAAAGTATTTGTGAGCAGAGGCACCAAATTGTTCTTTCCCATACGAGTGAGTGGCAGCCATACATGTGCTAGATAGTTGGAATATCTTGAAGTTTAATTTTGGTACCCAAAAGTGCAATGAGCTAGAGGGGGAACCAAAATTTCAGCCCACCAGTGAGGAAGGTACTTGTGGGAAGTTTCTAGTCCTTAATAGTGTTTTAGAATTGTTGAAACTTCCCTAGCCAGAGCGATGGCTGCAGAAGATTTTGGAGGCAGGTGCTTTATATCCCAGGACTATCCAGGGAAGCATAAATTAGGCAAAATCAAAGAGGCCATGCTGATTTGCCTACAGGTCGCAGAAATAACTTTGGGGGGGGGTGAGGGGGAGCAGAATTGTTGAGACACAAATGGGCCTTCAATAGCAAGCTCTTTTCCAACCCTTGTAATTTCTGCCTTCCAGAGGAATGAAGGTCATTGAGAGCAGAGCCCTGAAGGATGAGGAGAAGATGGAGATCCAGGAGATCCAACTCAAGGAGGCCAAACACATTGCAGAGGACGCCGACCGCAAGTATGAAGAGGTGGGTACTTGAGCGCAGCCGGGGGCCCTTGGGAGGTTATTCGGTTTGGCTGCTGTTTACAAGTAGGGAGACTTGAGATGCTCTGCAGAAGGCATGGGGTGGCAGGGTGACCCACTGAGAGACAGTGAGGATCTGAGCGGAGAAGCTTTGTGGAGGAAGCCCACAAGAGCGGGGCGGAAAGTGATGCCTTTTGCCTAGCAAGCATTTGAGAGAGTGTGCTGAAATTTCACAAGGGCAGGATCGCTGGGAGTTGTACCCCACCTCCTGAAGCTTCCTGCCTTCTGAAATAGTCTCCCTCTCCACCTCCCTGTCTCAAGTATGGGCAGCACAGTTACTTGGGGCAACCTTCCCTGACCTGTTGCCCTCCAGATGTTGTTGGGAGATGATTCTCCACCACAGTCTCCATCTTGCTGCTGGGCCCTGAGCCTCCCCCCTCCTTCTGCTTTCCCCATTGCTATAGGTGGCTCGTAAGCTGGTGATCATTGAGAGCGACCTGGAGCGTGCGGAGGAGCGGGCTGAACTGTCAGAAAGGTAGGGGCCACCGCCTGGCCAATTAGAAAAGGGCTCTGGGGTCCGTGCGGCAAGTGTGATGTATGTCGCAGTACATGAGTGTCTGGTGCGGGACGGTGACTGGCTATCTTCCAGCGGCAGCTGCGGGGATCTGCTGCATGCCTTGGCACGCCTGAGTGTGTGTGTGCGCGTGTCGTTGCGCCTGCGTACGTCTGTGCGCTTCCGTGGTGTCTGAGTCGTTTCCTCTGGGGGCTCTCTTATTTGGTCTGGGTCACTGCATGCTTTTTTACTCGCACACGGATTGTTTTGTGAATGGCTCTTGTGCATTTTCATGTGTTCACTAACAGCCAAGCCCGACAGCTGGAGGAACAGTTAAGGATAATGGATCAAACGTTGAAAGCATTAATGGCTGCTGAGGAGAAGGTACTGGAGACAACATACCTCTGTATCTGTGAACCGAATGATCAGGTTTTTTTAGCTGCCACCCAAATCTCCTGGCTACCCTGACCTTCTAGTTAGATGCCTCTTAGCAGTAGTGGCTGGATCTCCCCTTTATCCTTCTCCTTCCTCTCCTGTGTTTGCTTTCTCTCGTCTCTGGTGTGGATGCCGGCGTGAGTGTGCACAGGTGTGTGCTTAACCTTTTTTGTAGCTGATCGAGCCCCAAGAAGAAGCTGAACCTCCTGGGTTGGTTGAAGAGTTTTGGATAAGTTAGCCCTCAGGTGTTCTGGACTACACCTGCCGCTTGGGCTGTTGGGAGCTTAGTCCAAAACATCTGACGTTGGCAGAATAAATAATTCTGAAGCAACCTGGCTATTTGAAAACCCACAGTTGTGCTTGTAGAAGTCACATCTCCATTTGCTCCTGAGTGCAGAAAGAGAATTCCATGGAAAATCAAGACAGAAGATTGTTGCAGCTCTGCAAACAGTTTGAAACTTGCCATTTTGGCCCTGCTGAAATGTGACAGCATTTGTTTGGAGGCTTTTCCACCAGGGACTCTTGGCTCACCCAACCCAGAGCAAGTGTGTGATGGCCCAGTAGCATAGCAGATTTTTGGACAATATTTTGGAGTCCTTCAAAGCAACTTTGGGTTCTGCGATTAATTTATCTCTTTGATCTCAAGTGGGTTCAGCTTCTTTCAAGGCCCTTTCTTAAGCTCTGAGATTCAGTTTTCATTTTTCTCTATCTTTTCTTCCCTCTCTTTCCCTCCCTCCTCCCCCAATGACTGTTCTTCCTCTTGGCCCCTTTCCTCCCTCCATTCCAAAATAATAGCAAATGTGCTGAACTTGAAGAGGAGTTGAAAACTGTGACCAACAACCTGAGGTCGCTGGAAGCTCAGGCAGAAAAGGTATGGTCTAGCTGCGAAAGGTGCAAATGTTACATGATGGGCTTTCCAGGCCACTTGTCAGAATGTTTATTCTGAAGTAAGTCCTGGTGCCTCCAGTGGAGAATTTACTTCCCGAGTACTCTTTTTTTATATTTTACTTGCCACTTATTTCTGATGCTTCTAATGCCATGTTCACACCATACAATTAAAAGCACTAGGGTACTACTTTAAACAGTTGTGGCTTCCCTCAGAGAAATCTGGGGGTTGCAAGAAGATTGGAAGAAATTTAAAGACTATCTACAGAATTCTTGTAAAATTAATGAATGTTAGAATGATGTTGGATAGAAATTAAGTGGTTTCCAGGTGTAATGCTTTAAGAGAATATGAAAAAAGGGTTATAAACAGGTAAAAATCTAATGGTAAGGATTTGCTCAACCAACAATTTGAAGTGGAATACAAAAAAGGGAGGTATGAGGAGGTCCGGGAAACAAGCTAAAGGAAAACTAGCAATGGAAAATCTGTGTGTTTTTAACTATTTTTATTTTGTATTTTTGTTATTTTTTCATCTTTATTGTAATACTTTAAAAAATCTTAATAAATATCCTATTAAAAAAAAGAGAGAAATCTGGGGGGTTGCGGTTTGTTAAGGGTGCTGAGAGTAGTTAAGAGAGATCCCTGTTTCCTTCCTGAAACTACAATTCCTTGAGTGGCTTAATAATCCCTCTTCACGGGGAGCTCTGGCAATTGTAGCTCTGTGCAGGGGAATAGAAGTATCCTAGTAACTCTCAGCACCTTTAACAAACTACAGCTCCCAAAATTCCTTGGGGTAAGCCATGACCATTTAAAGTGATATCATTGCACTTCTAATGTATGGTGTGAGTGTGACCTTAATCACCCAAAGCTCCCAAGGTGATACTTGCAGTGAATACAATACAGATTGGATGGGTTTTGAAGCTTCCTCAGATGACTCTTTCCTCTACTTAGCTGTGTCCAGAGGGCTGCTGTCAGGTCTTGGGCAAAGGAGCACATTTCCATGCCCTTCTGTTTTGAGATCTGTTTAACTGAGAGGATTGGGGATTGAACTTGAGATCTTCTGCAAGCAAAACACTGCTCTCTCTACTGAGACCTACAGTAAAACAGAACTGTAAAAGCATTCTGTAATAAAACAGTATAATGACAGTTTTGTTTAGGGTTGCAAAGTGGATTTCTTATTACTATTCTAAAAAAAGAGAGAGAGCAACAGTCACTTGTTGCCAGATGAAAGCTGTGTGTCTTTGACCCTTTAACTAGATTTCTGAGAATCGGCAATGGATGCTTTCAAGAACAGACTGTGACTATGGCTTGTAGCATTATGAAGCTGAACAAGGAACCCAATAGGCTGTCTTTTAATCATCCTGTGTCAGGAGTTCTGTGCTGTAGTGCAAACTTCTTTCAATATTCCCGCCCTCCCGGGCATGAGAGAGATTGTGCAGTCCTGCAGAAACAGCTGGTTTGAGCCAGAGATTATAAGCCTGGGTGGGGAGCCAGTGACCCGGGCAAGGTGGCTAATGGTCAGTGGTGGTGGGATTTGGGAGTCCAGCAATATTTGAAGGGCCATTCCTGTTATAAGCTTTTCAACTGTTAATGCATTTAGCTTACAACAGGCTATCGCTTGGGCTTGCACAATGAAATCTGAACACTTACTCCTGGCATTGCAGTTTTGCTGGTTTCCTCTCATGCAGTTATTTTTAGTGGTTTTTCAATTTGTGATTGTAAAGATATTGGACGTTGCCACCTCAGTGCTGCCCATGTCTGCTCAGTTGACCTTCCTTTGGTCTGCTTAATCTACAGTACTCACAGAAGGAAGACAAGTATGAAGAGGAGATCAAGGTCCTTACTGACAAACTGAAAGAGGTAAAAATGCCGCTGTATCCTTGGGACAGAAGCCACCCCTCCTCTTTTCCCTGCAGCTTTTAAGAGATTTTGGCCAAACACCATGAAGAATCTTATTTCTTGCCCAAGTGGAGGGCATGAGAGCTTTGCTCTGCTCTTGGGAAACTTCCATTCTGATCAGAAAATGTTCTTTGTGGTCTGCATGTACTAAAAAGACAGAGGGCTGCATCCAATTTTAGGCCATTGATTTTGGGTCCATAAATTTTAATAGTTCTACTCTGAGCATAATGTAATTGGATGTCACCTATAAATATAATTGTTGCCCTGGGCTCCTTTGGTAGGAAGGGCAAGATACAACATGAATAAAAAAAAATAATTGAAATGCTATATTGTTGTATTTGGAGCTGGTTTCCCACTCTGTTTTGGAAGATTCTCCTGCTGCCGCCACCCAGCCTCTTTGCACAATGCAGACGCTTTCCTAGACCTTCCTTGTGCTTTTTGACCATTGCCTTTGTGTGTTTTCTTGGCCTCCAGGCTGAGACCCGAGCTGAGTTTGCAGAGAGGTCGGTAACTAAGCTGGAGAAGAGCATTGATGACTTAGAAGGTACGTTTCTTTATTTGCATCCCTTGCTAAGCTAGAAGGCTGAGACAGCAAACTCCATCTTTGAAGTAGGCACTTGCAGTGGACAATTGCTAATTTTTGGTCAATACTGGTAAGCGTCTGCCATGGATAAGTGCCAGGCAGCAGAGGTTGGGAGACCCCTCCCTAGCATCACTGCGTCTGGAACGGAAGTGACCACTAGGCAAGGGAGGAAGGTTGCTGGCTGAACTTGCCTTTCATGAACAGGAGGGGACGCAGGTGGCGCTGTGGTCTAAACCACTGAGTCTCTCAGGCTTGCTGATCAGAAGGTCAGCAGTTTGAATCCCCGTGACGGGGTTAGCTCCTGTTGCTCTGTCCCAGCTCCCGCCAACCTAGCAGTTCAAAAGCACACCAGCGCGAGTAAATAAATAGGTACTGCTGTGGCAGGAAGCTAAATGGCATTTCCACATAGTCAGATTTGACAGGACTTAACCTTTACCTTTAACGCCTGAACAGGGCAGATGAATAACAATTGGCTGAAAATGGGGTTTCAGAATGTTTGATAACTGGCTTTAGACAGAAGGTTTTGTTTTTGCCTCTTTCTCTTTTGTCTCTGTCCCTTTGGTGTCTCAAGACTTCATTCTCTTGAATATTGAACTCTACTTCCTCCTCCTCCTCCTCCTCCTGGTCCTTCTGGAATATTCCACCGTAAAAAAAAAAGAACAAGTCAGATAGGAAATACTATGAGTGCCTTAAGATCACAGGCTGAAAATGTCAGCCAAGAGAGGCATTGCAGTTGCTCCCATTAGGAATGTTGCAAGTTGACATAGTTATCTGATGGAGATGATGAATGAAGGTCAAGACAGCCATTTGGTGGCACCTACTGACTCCACTGTCAGCGACATTTGAAGCCTTGCTTGTGTGTTAATGGGGAGCATCTGTTTAGCAGTTACATGCACCGTTTGCTTCCAAGGTCTTCACAAGTCCTTGGAATTTTCTTCTGTGTTGCTTGAACACTTGGGGAAGTGGAAGTAGTTGCTGGAGAGCCTTCCTCCAAGTCTTCCTGTTCTTGTTGGGGTGTGAGGCCTGACCCTGTTCTCATTCTGTAGGGAACTGCTGCGTGGGAAGGGGTTGTCTGCTGTTATACTGGAAGAATGTTTTGGATTTGGACTTTGCCAGCTTGTGTGTTCTGGTGCTTCCAACAGGGAGAGGGTGGAAGGGGGCCTACATCTCCGGGGGAAAGGAGGAGTTTGGTTTCAGAGCCCCTTGGGCCTCAGCGCTATTCTTTCTGCTGAGCCAGTCTGCTGTCTGACCCTGTGACAGTGGCACCAGGTCCAAGAGTTCAAGCCCCATGATGCAATGACAGAATCGGAAGGAGCAGTAGGAGAGATAAGGACTTTGACGGGTCCTAGAGAAAAAAAAATCCCGCTGGTGAAATGCTGGTGCCCCAATGTGTTTCTGGTAGGAAAGCCTTCCTTAGGTGGGACTGTGCAACTTCTGCTTCAAGCTGTGTCTAGGCCACAGACTTCTCCAACCTGGTGCCCTCCAGATGCTTTGGACTACTTAATACCCCCCAAGCCAGCACAGTTGCATCATGCTGGAGCTGATGTTGTAGTCCAGGCATCTGGAGGGCACTGGTTTGGAGAAGGCTGGTCTAAACTGTACAACTTTTGGCTGCAGAGATGGAACAGCTCAAATGCATGTAGAAAAATAGATAGGAACAAGTTTTATCCAGGTTTAATGGAAAGCTAGCATCTAGGAGAGTTTTTGCAGTATCACTTTGATGTTTGTTTCCCACCATTTGCTTGCTGAGGAATGCTGAATTGTTATTATTTCTACCCACATATAGCAACTCCACCGCTTGAATTCTTTTTGAACCCATTTGACTCATTTGTTTTCTTTTGCTTTCTCTCACACCTCTCCTGTGCCACACGCTGCCGCCTTCCACACACCTCCACCTCTCCCCTCCTGGCTGCCGTGACTTCCGGACGGTGTTTTGCTTCCACATCACCCTTGGTCACTGCCTCCTCCTCCTCCTCCCACTTCTTCTGCCTTCCCCTTGGTGACTCTCAGATGAGTTGTATGCTCAGAAACTCAAGTACAAGGCCATCAGCGAGGAGCTGGATCACGCTCTCAACGACATGACTTCCATGTAATTGGCCTCTTGTTTCTGCCTGCCCCTCTGCCCCCGAGGCGCCTCGCTGCTGCAGCCTTGCAGGTTAAACTGGCTCACTCTTTAGTGCAGGGCTGGCCCCTTCGCACGACTGGTGCTGGCATGGCTGTGGTCTGATGGCAGCATCTAGGGTGGGGGGAAAACATTTTAAATAAAAGTAAGCTTCCAACCTTTAAAATCTTGGAGAGTTTGTTAAATGTCTCCTAATAATTTCCATGCCAGTTTCGTGGTTTCATAGAGCACAAGGCATTCCTAGTCAGCAATAGATTGGCTGGCAGCCAAATTCATAACACAATTATTGGCAATCAGCTGTGAGGTCCCCCAGACACCCAGTGCAATTCCTTTTGCTGGGCAGCTTACCAGACTCTCTTAACGAGAGGGAAATTCAATGATCTTTGAGCGTTTTCTATTGCAGTAAAGAGTGGGCACGTTTCATGCTTGGATAGTTGAATTTATCTGACATTCCTACAAGGCTCATTTTTACCTAAGTGTGTGTCCATCCTGCTCTCTCCCTACACCCTTTTTGGAGTGTTTCTTCTTCAAGTTCTCTTCTGTTGCAGCATTTCTAAAGTTCTGTTCCCAAATTTAGTAAGTTTTTACGGTTGCATTCCTAACCTCCACTGCTAGGAGATGAACTCAGTTGAAATCAGTGGAATGTACTTCCTAGTAAACACACTTCAGCTTGGATAAACTATGCTACCTGCGGGCCACCTGCTTTTAAAAACAGCCACACACTTATTGGATCCTGCTTCTCAATATCATTTTGCTTCACTCTTTCATGCATTCCTGCTATGCAAGAGGTTCGGTGTAGTTAACAGACTTTGGTGCATGTTGCTTTAAGAGAAATAAGGGCACTCAGGGATCTTCAATGACACTTGGGGGATTCAGGACAGACATCCCTCTGAATACCAGTTGCTACAAATCACAAGTGGGGTGAGTTGCTGTCGTGCACTGGGATCCTGCTTTGCAGATTTCCCATAATAGGCCTCTGGTTGTACACTAGGAGAACAGTGACATCTTCCCATTTTTTCAGATTCTCAGAACATGGCAAGGAGTTTTAAAGTGAGAGATCAGGTGATCTTGGCTTCCTTCACCCCCCCCCCCCAAAAAAATCAGCTCAGGATGAGTTTGCAGTATATTGCAGTCCATATATCTTATTTCTGTGGAGAGATCTTGGGGGCTTAGGATTGGTGTAATCCAGCGGCCAAAGGGAGCTGCTGCTTTCACACTCTGCCTGCTTCCCACTGGTTGGGCATGGTCAAAAGATGGAATGCAGGTTTCTTTGAAATAATTATTCCCTAGTTAGGGAAAGGAAACAAAGGCATAGAAATTGCTGAAATAATGTACCATCAGTGCTGAGTCTTAGAACACCTAAGTAGCCCATAAAACAAGTAGCCCATAGATAGTGGAAATTGCTGGGAGTTTGAGTCTGTGGGGTCGATTTGCTTTTTAACGTCTTAGAAATGCTGAGCAGAAGTCAACTGTCCTGTACTGAGAACTCGTAACAAGAAATTTGCTAACTTATTTAAAAACAGCAAAAGGGGAAATCTCAACCTACTTCCCAAATTGCATGGCTAGCTTCTTTGCAAAATTTCAGTACTTTTAAATTCCTGCATATTGACTGAACGTTGCACACTAACACAATAACCTTCTTGGCTAAAGAAAGTAGAGATTTTTTTCCAGGTCCTGCTTGAGAGGGAATTTGGAAAAGGCAGGTGAGGAAGTTGGATATGCCTGGCTTGAAATAGCAGGTGTGTGAATAAGGGTCTGCCAGCCTTCTCCACCCTGCTCTGCCCCCTGCGATGTTCGGCTCTAGCTCCCCTTATTCCTGGCCGTTGGCCATTCTGGCCGGGGCTGATGGGAGTTAGAGACCAGCAACATCTGGAGAGCACCAGACTGCTTTTGACTCTTGAAATGGTGTGTGCCCAGAGCTGCTCTGAATCAAGCTGCAGAAATAGATGTTTTTAAGACCGTTTTTTGTATATGTTTTGAAAGTGAATATTAATTGTGAATATTAAAAAGAAATAACTGCCAAGAGTGCTTGTGGAGGCAATTGGCTTCTTCCCTCCAATGAACCCTGCACCCCTTACACTGACGGTCATTTTCTTTGTCACCCCAGTCACTCTAAAGTGGGGGGGGGTGCAATTAAGACGCCCATGAGCTCAAAGTCCCCTCCCTCCCAGGCTGATTTGCATAAATTTGTCATGATGAGCAAGGCATGTTCTGAGTGCTGTGTTTGGAGGTACTGAAAAATGTTGGCTCTGGCAGCCCCCCACCCCACCCCAGTTTGGGAGGGCTGACAGCCCCAGCTGTGAAATGTTTCATTACAGTGGGAGCAGCCCTCTGATCAAAGCTGGCTTTGTTTCTCTGACCTGTTGCCTCTCTCCTGTCTTGCTCCTCCCCCTTGCTGCTGCCTCTTCCACGCCATCCATGATGCCATTTTTTTCATTTCCTTTCTTTTATCTCTGTGCAGATAAATGTCTTTGCTTCACTCCTCCAAAGACACCTTCGTCATGCTGGACAACCCATCTTTTCCAAGCTGCTGGCTGTTTCTCAGTACACGGTCCTGTCCTTCTCGCCCAGTTTCCCTTTAACCTTTTCCTCCTAGCTCTCCCTTTGCTCGCAGGACGTGGGGTGAACACTGTCTCTTCCTCTCTCCTCCCTCTTCTGTGCCTTTTCGACTGTACAGAAACTGGCCAACCTTCAGTGTAAAATAAAAAAAAGAATCCCACTGTGTAAGCTGTATCTCTTTTGCTATTTCTTTTATTTATTTCCATCATTTCAAGTATGAATAAAATAAAAAAATCTGCTTTCTCGCCATTAGGGATTTATTCTTACTTTCTATTTTAGTTTATTTTTTGCCTCTCTCTTCCACTCTACCCTCCCCCCTCATCCCATTTCACAAACCTCCTGTCTTTAATCCAAGAATGCAGCATCTGTAGTGTAACCTCCCATTGTTGGATGGAAAAAGGGTCTCCTTTTTAAAGCGAGTTTCCTTTTTCTTCCTTGACTTCTCCCTCCCTCTTAGCCAGGTGAGACAATATAAGCTGGATTCTTAAGAAGTATTTGTTTAAAAGTGTGGGCATTTGGAAGCCTGTCAGCTTAGAACTAAGGGTCTCTGCATATGGTGAAAGTCCACTGTAGCCAGGCTTCTGTGTGTGGACGCTCTCAGAACTGAGTGTTCTGAGAATCTCAGCTTCCACTTAAAAATAAACACGGTTCTAACCCTTATGATTCTGGAGGCGATCGAAGGGGAAGGTGGCAGAACCACATCCAACAAAGGAAGCGAAAACCCAGATTGAGCAAAGAGCTGAGGCTGAGAAAAGTCCTCTTTAATAGGCTCTCTCCTCTCTTCCCAGCTGGTCAATTACAAAGTGTTCATTAGAAGGTTTTTGAACATATATTTTTCACATGTCACAGGCTGAACTCATATTGGTTTGGACCATCGTGGATCAGTCTGTGGTTGGGGAATTGCCCAGTGTAGCTGTTGGCTGGAAATATTTCCCTACTGGTGAAGGTGTTGGCCAGTTGGTTGCCAGGGTGGTATTTGGCTTGCAAAACAGTTTTCTTCCTCTGAAGACCTAGGCAGGCAAGCAACTCCAAATCTGCAAGAGTGATCAAATGGAAATAAGTCATGATACGGACAGGACAATAAGAAAATGTGATGATACGTTCAATACAATAATTGTTTCATCTGTGAAAAATGGAAATGCTCCAGAATTAACTGGTGGCTAGCTGGCAAAATTCGATTTTATTTGAATCCTCATCATAAGCCATCCATCTAATGTGAAGATAAATGAGGAAGGCATAATCCTCATATAAGAAGAAACATTGCTAACATTGCAGTCCTGCGAAGGTCTGCTTGGAACTAGACCCAGCTGAATTCAGTGTTGCTTACTCCCAAGTAAGTGGGTGCATGCCCACTTATTTGAGAGTAATCCCATTAAACAAATTTGTAATCAAATTCTGAATAGATATGTACAGTTGTTCCTTGGATCTCGAACGCCTTGGCTCCCGAAAGATTGAAACCTGGAAGTAAGTGTTATGGTTTTCGAACGTTCTTGTGGAGTCCGAACGTCCGACAGGGCTTCCAATGGGCTACAGCCAATCATAAGCCGCGCTTTGGTTTTTGTACGTTTTGGAAGCCGAACAGACTTCTGGAACGGATTCTGTTTGACTTCCAAGGTACAACTGTATATTGTGTTTCATGTCACCGGGCCAGTCTTATTTATTTATTTGTGACATTTACATATCATCAAGTAATGCACATCTTCTGAGATGCTTACAGTAGAAGTTTGCTAGCTGATGAAAACTTGCTTGAAGACCTGCATGCTTTCCCAGGGCCCCAGCTTAGAATAATAATAGATATTACTGGCTATGGTGGGTAGAATTCTACAGTGGTTTAATGTTTTTAAATACGTATTTTATTTAAAGTGTATTTGTTTGTTTTTTGTTGTTTTTTTGTAAGTGCTCTGAAATTATTTGGAGGGAGAGTATGTGAGGGAAAGTATGTATAGAAATAAATGTGCATAGCAGTAAGATAAAAATATGAATACAAATAAAGTATATCTAAAAGGCATTCTCACATCAAGAATGCACCCTCTAGATGTTTTGGAATAGAACTCTATTAATCCCCAGCCAGCAGGGCCAGTTCTCTGGGCTGATGGGAGTTGTAGTTCAAAATATATGGAGAGCACCAAGTTTGGAAGGCTGCAACAGGCCTGGCCTTTCTATTAGCACCCCAACACTAAGCTGCTCATTGAGAGTCCCAACAACCAAAGCAAGAGAAATTGAGGCTGGTGGCTTCCTCCATAGCTGTTGGAAATAACTGGTCCATTGGAGCATCTGTACCTTGATTTGAGAGAGCCACTTGGACACATATTTTACTCATGTACATGATACTTACAGATGTATGATCTCATTGATACACGCCAAAGGACCCAATGACTTGGTGAAGTTTCTTGTGAGAATTGATTCTACTTCATAATACATGGATGGTTTCGTGGTAGCACAAATTAATTTCATCAGTGAAAATGGACATGTTACCAGTTTTATTCTGTTGTTATCATGACTTATTTCACTTCTGTGTCACACTTTTGGTACTGGACTTCTATGTTTTGTTTAGTTCGCTGGTTAATCATAAATGTGTTAAATGTTATTATTTTTATATACTTGAAATATGTTGAGAAAACAATGTAGGGGCAAGCCTTAGCCGCTCCATGGTCATTTATGTATTTAGCTTGTATCAAAATCTCAAAGCAACACGTTACGTAAAAGAATCAGGCCATACAGCTCAATGCCAATAAATTACATATAACAATTACATTACAAATTACCAATCAATTACTTAAATAAATAAAAGAGCAGCTGAAGGACTGAAAGTCATCACATCAAACGTATCTCCCGGCAATGATTCCTCTGGTCATATTCTGTCCAGTGTAATATTACCCAGTTTATTTACAAAAATGCAGTCTCATAAACATACGCATATCTTATGGGATATTTGAGGTTCTTCTGGGGATAAAAGGAGGCAGTGAAGAGCTGTTCAAAAACTTCTTTTTGAATGATGCATTCAACACCCTGCCCTTTGGCTAGCCACTATAAAGAGACCATAATGGGATCTTTTCATACAAGCAGGAAAGCCTGTCTCACTTGGATCTTATCATAGAGGTTTCTGGGTGCTCTCTGTTCAACAATGGAGCTGGCATGGGTAGTGGTTAGAGTGTTGGACTTTCAGGGGTCAGCAAACTTTCAGCAGGGGGCCGGTCCACTGTCCCTAAGACCTTGTGGGGGGCCGGACTATATTTTGAAAAATATAATGAATTGAAAAAATAACGAGTTCCTATGCCCCACAAATAACCCAGAGATGCATTTTAAATAAAAGGACACATTCTACTCATGTGAAAACACGCTGATTCCCGGACCGTCCGCGGGCCGGATTTAGAAGGCGATTGGGCCGCATCCGGCCCCTGGGTCTTAGTTTGACCAGGGTTCAAGTTACAGCCTCTCAGCCTAACCTCACAGGGTTGCTGTGAGGATAAAATGGAAAGAGGGAGAACCCTGTACACCATTTCAAGCTCCTTGAAGAAGGTGGGAGAAATCAGTGGGGAAAAGTTCAGAGAAATGTGTCTAACGTGTGTAAAATGTGTTTGCGTTTGAAAAAGTGAGCCACAAATAAAGTCCGGCTGCAGCCTTTACATTGCCAGGAAAATGCCACAGCCTCCTAGGACATCAGGAAGCTGCTATAGGGCAAGGCTTCTGTTCAAGGCTCTGGAACAACTCAGAGGTGTGGAAAGCTGGGATGAATTATGGGACGGAAGATTTTGGTTGGCCAGTGTGGGAAAGACTATCTTCTGAATGGTGCCCCAAACCCTGATACTTGGCCGTCTCCTGGCCTGCCACAATCTTCTGACGTGGTTATTGGCGGTGAGCGCATTGCCCACTTTTGACGGTAGAATGTTCTTCCTGGCTGGTGTTCTGCCGTGCCTGTAACAAGAGCATGAGGAACCTCCAGCTGTTACTGGACTCCAGCTTCCATGTGTCCCAGCTAACTTGGCTAATGGTCAGGGCTGATGGGAGTTGTAGTCCAACAGCATCTGGGCCATCACTAACACTGGACCTGTTTGAGCTTTTGAAGTCTGTGTTTCCATCTCAGGATTTCTCGAAACTCGTGCACTTTTCCAATGTCTTTCTGGCTACTGAGCTGTCTGCATGGGGTGAATTTTCTGGTTAATTTTTTGGTCTGTCTCTAACCTTCTCTTCCTTCTGCCTCTTCCTCCTTCTTTTTTCTCCTGATTCGCTTGCTGACTTGCACAGACCACCTCTACCAGCAGCTTGAGCAAAACCGCCGTCTAACTAACGAACTAAAGTTGGCCCTGAACGAGGATTAAGCTTTAGTAGGAACCAACCCTTTCTAACAAATGTGCTTGTGATTCAGTTGATATTGAAATATGCAAGAGACCTGTGCGAGTAAGAAATATTGCTTCGGTGATTGTTGGAGGTGAAACTGGCTTGACTTAGGGACATTTTAAAATTTCACCGATCAGTTGTGCTCTGTTTAGAATTTTTCCTTTATTTTTCAAAGGCCAGCTGTATGCCTGGTGATTATTTTACAAACAGAGAGGAAACCAAGCAGCCTTCCTCTTAGAGTGGAGTTTTCACTAGTAACACACAGAGGTGGGAGCGGAGAGAACTTGGAAACCTGAATCTTTTATTTAAAAGATCTCAAATCAAATGTACTCCCAGCTGCTTATTTGGAATCTGAACCCCATAAGTTTGAGTCCCGGTAAAAACAGCTTTTGTTTATGGGTTAAACTACCCACCTAAAGCAGAGGCTGTTATTGAGAACCTCTGACCAGTTTAAAGGTACACTTGCATCATAACAAGGTCACTGTTACTGTTGGGTTGTATGTGGTACTGCAGTTTCTGTGCTTATGTCAGCATCACTGAAGCGTGTTTAGTGGCTGTCCTACAAAGTGTGCATGTAACAAAACTAAGAACTGTTGTAAAACTCTCTCTTTCTTTTTCTTTCTTTTTCTTTTGCGGGCTGGGGGAGGTTGGAAGGCTGCTGTAAAAATAAGTCAACTGGGGTTTTTTTCCATACAGTCAAACTGGTCCCCCCCTCCCGGCTTTCATTTTCTGGTAGTCGTTAAATATCAAATGGGTAGAACTGCTTCTGAAGTCCTGTCATCAGCATTTTTAAGAACATGTTTGCATTTCCTCCTGGACTTTCCCTGGAACTGGCTGCGTGACATGCTTTTGTACCTTTCCCTATTACTATTTTTTAAAGAAAAATTAGAAAACTCATTGAATTGAGTTGGCAGCCGTCATGTGACATAAGGTTGATGGGTTTTTTGGTGCCACTAGGATTAAAACAAAAAACACTCCCCAAAGTTGTAGCTTAACTTACTCTGTTTAGTTCCCCACCACCACCTGGTTCTTTGGTGTTATGTTTGATATGATATGAGCCAGGTGTCTTTGTGCCAAAAACAAGTCCCAGTTCTTGGCTGCTGCCTCCTTTGATGATGGACCCAACAGATAACTCGCTTCTCATTTGGCAAAGGTGTTTTGGGGCTGCTGCCTGCTCTGAAGTGTGTTGCCTTTGTCACCGCCTAGTTGATGTTAATCCTAATATGTCGTGGTCATGCACCCTTCATGCTCATTTACAAATGATATTTGCCTGTGTACAGTTAATATAAAGCAATGACATTTTTTTTCATAACTTGACTTTTCTAATCCAAAACAGAGAAAGTGGCTCATGCCAAAGAAGAGAACCTCAATATGCATCAAATGCTGGATCAAACTTTACTGGAGCTAAACAACATGTGAAAACCACCATAGCTGCGGCCACACCACTGTCAGCTTTGTTTTGATTTATTTTTTCACCTGCTTGCCATGAAACCCTGAAATGTGTCTTTATTTTATTACTGTCCCCCCATGTTGCTATACTCACAGGTCCACTTGCTAAACCCCAGGCATGGAGTCAGGGAAAACAACATATATACACATGTATATGTATATGTATGGGGTTAGGCTCCATGTGGCTGTGAATCAGCTGTGCCATATTCCTGGCCCTAATGTTGCCTCTGTTTTGTAGAATTCAGTGCTGCAAATTGTGTGCAGCTTTTGCTGGGGGGGGGGAGGGGGCAGGTGATGGCAGAAATGTTCTCTTCCACCTGTCCAGCCAACTTAGATATTAAACAAAGATTGATGTTAGAAACTCAGGAGAGGAACAAGGAGGGGCGTGTGTGTTTGACATTCCTTGAAACTAAAGGTACTTGTGTGGTCCTTTGAATGGTATTTCTTTAATCTCAGCGGTTTGTCCAGCTCAGTAATTTGGTTTCTTTGGAGATGCCTCAAGCTGCAAAGGTTTGGCCTTTGCATTTGAGAACAAAACAGGCCTGTAGGCTCCATTTTAAACTATTTAATGCCTGAGTTGAAAACGTGCAATTTACAGCTCACTACAAATGGTTAGGCAGCATTTTGGTCTGCAAAAAGTCATTCCATGGCAGCGTCTTAAGATCCGCTGCACTGGGGAACAAACCAAACATTTTTCATCAATGGATTCCAGTTGTTAACTCTGTTTTTGTCTGAAACACAAGGGAATCAAATACATTTGGTATTTGCCACATGTTTGTTTGACACACTTTTTTTTAGCAGTTTTAAAAAAAACGTATCTGTATGTAAACATTGTATAATTGATAATAGAATAAAAGAACAAGCACTCTAGGACATTTTGTAAAAACATGCTGCCTTGTGATCTTTATTTTCCCATCTTACGGGTTTTGTGCATGCAGCTTTTCTGTTATGGTGATGGAAACGGGAGGAAGGGTGTCATCGTTCCAGCACTGGCAAGACATAGGATGGAAAATGGGGGTTCCAGCAAACCTAATCCTCAACTTCAGATTCTTTTAAAGGTTCTATCAAAAATTGGGGGGGGGGGAGGAGAGGTATAATGCCTAAGTGAAAAGTAATTTGGGGGGGGTGGTGAGGAGTCTGCATGAAGCATGGATGAGTGCCATGCACCACAGTTCACATATTCACCACAATCCAGCAGCTTTTTAGTCATGGAGAGGTGTCACCCATTGCATGCATGAGTCAAGGCAGATCTGGAGACCTTATTGTATCTTGCTAGTCCTCAGCAGTGAATTGGGGGTAGGGAAAGTAGAGAGCCTGGCTTTCCCCTGGAGTCAAGGTGGATGCTGCTGAAGCAAGTGTGTTAACAAGGACAGATGGAGAAACTAAAGGCTGTAAGTTGGGCAAGGGACCTGTGGTTCTCTAATAATAATTATTATTATTTATACCCTGCCCATCTGGCTGGGTTGCCCCAGCCACTCTATATGTTGCTGAACCAAAATTCTCTATCCTGGACCGTTGGCTGTGCTGCCTGGAGAATAATGGATGTTGGGATTTGAGCAGCGTCTGGAGGGTCACTGGTTCCCCATGGATGATGGAGGATTCCTAAAGACAGGCACTCACACTGTTGAGTTGCAATTCCGTGTGCACACATCACCCCAGAAAATGTCCTACCTCTGCACCCCTAGAAAATATTAGCTGTGTGTTTTCTATCATACAGCTAGAATTTCCAGGAAGCCTCCAGGAAAGGGAGCAGGAGCATTTTGTTAACTTTTAAACCAAAGCACCTCAGCTTTCCATGGTGAATGTAGGCCTCCACCTAAGGAGGCGGCTGCCATCCTGCTGGCAAGTACGGGTGGTTTTTATTTTACTTTGGGCACTTTCTATCCTAAGCCTCTGACACCCCCTGAAACCCTACAAACCCAGAACACACTAAGGCAGCAGCTTGGCATTGAGCCCATAGGAAATCCTTATTGGATCGGTGATCCGATCAGTAACAACATGAAGAGTTTCTACGAAGCATATGGCTTTCTGTTCTATTACATTCTTTGGGGAACATTCTGAAGAAGCCCTTTCCCAGAGGAAACCTGTAAAACTTTCTTCCTGAATTCATTGCATGAAGCAAATATTGAAAGTTGAAGAGTTTAAAGTCAGAAGTATTTCAACATGGGGCAGTTAATTACTGGAATCTGTAATCAGTGAGGCTGTCAGCTCTTTGGGCAGTTTGGAAAGACAGCTTTTTGGGGAAAGGCTCTTTTCTTTCAGTACTGGAAATGCTGGCATCATCATGCCATTTTCTTACAGTAAGGAGTACAAGAGCAGGATTAGGAGTAGTCTACCCAGATCTGCCCCCCACCCCAGTGTTTTAGATGACACCTCCTGCCTGTCTATAATTCTTAAGTGCCAACACACATTCCATTTTTGTATCTCTGAACAGCAGAACTTTAAAGTTTTCTGTAACATGTTTCTACAGATCAGCCTGTTGCCCTTCAGATGTTTTGAACTTAAGTTCCTCAGTCCTGACCACTGGTCATGCTGGCTGGACCTGATGGGATTTTGATTTAATATTTGTATTCCGCTTTTCCAACAATAAATGTTGAGATCAAAGCGGCTCACAATAATCATAATAGTATTAAAAAACAACAAACTATGAAGGTAAAAAAGTATTTGAAAATGATTTATAATGAACTGAAAAAAAATGTTTAAAATTACTCCCCCCCAAAAAAAACACAACAACAACAAACCAACACCTGGAGTGCTTTCCGTTGCGGATAACTCAGATTGAAATCCCCAGGGGTCAGAAAAGTTTATTTATGTATGCAACAACTGCAGCCCATGTTTTGTTAGCCCAAAAATGGAAAGTGAGCGAGGTCCCAACTAAAGAAGATTGGCAATTTGACAGAATATGCACAACTTGCAGATTTAACATATAGAATAAGAGAGCATGAAAAACATACATTTAAATAAGATTGGAAAATGTTTATTGATTATATGGAAAATAACTGTACAGCTGAAAACGCTGGCACCATTAAGATAAATTCAATAGAGTAAATAATTTTTCATAGATGTAATAGTGGAAAACCAATTGGAATAGTTATTGTAAAATATGCAGGGATGTAAGATATGCAAAATGAACCATGGAAAGAGAAGAAGGGAAGTCACTGGATACATTAAAGTATGTAAAATGTTTATTTGAAATTGCAAAACAGAAAATTTAAAATAAAAATTACACACACTGCAATCACTATATTATCAAACACTAACATAAAGCAACAACAGATAATAACAGATAACATAAAGCAACAACATACAATAACATAAAGCAACAATATAAAGTCATAGTAATTCAAAATATTACGAAGAGCTGCTGAGCACCAACCCTGTGCAGATGAGATCCTCTCTCTGGGAAGGGGCTTCTCAGGGCACCAAACAGCATATTTTCAGGCATATCTGCCATAGTTCTTAATCTTGACTTCTTTTTCACCTTGTACAGGTACACAGCAGTTGGTATAGGCTTTGCACAAGGGGCCTTCTCAATGGATTGTGTGCCTGTTATAGTGAGGGGGAAGTTGCCATTTGAAGTTTCGGTACCAAAAGGTATTGGACTGGGACTGGGACTTTCACAGACAGCTTAGGAACACAAATAAGGGCAAAACTCCCAGGAGACCAAACCAGCAGTACTAGTGGTCAGGGTTGATGAGAGTTGCAGGCCCAAAACATCCTGAACGTGCAACTTTGGCTACCCATGGCTACCTCCTGAACGGAGGGAAATTTAGACACCCAATTGTGATACCTAAGAACTAGACCAGGATGTCTCTGCAGCTTCTTAGCTGGAATATACATGGCGGGAATTCCCCAGAAAAAAGAAAAAAAGTATTTCATATTTTGAAAAAAGAACAATTGGACATTATCTGCTTGCAAGAAACACATGTGACAAGACTCCACAGAAAAGTGTTAATTAATAAAAGATTAGGCCAAGAATTTATTTCATCGGATAAAGTTAAGAAAAGAGGAGTGGTGATATATGCAAAGGAGAGCTTGTCACCAAAATTTTTATTTAAAGACGAACAGGGCAGAATTTTGGCGATTGAAATTCAGACACAAGGAGAAAAGTTTTTAATCTTAGGAATATATGCCCCAAATGAAGGAAAATCGGAATTTTTTAAGAAGCTGCATGAGATTATGCTGGACTATTTGGATTACAACAACATTATTATGTTGGGAGATATGAACGGGGTTGTCTCAGTGAATATGGACAAGTCGCAAAGTGCTAACATAACGAAAGATGGCAGACTACCAAAAACCTTTTTCGAAATGACTGACAATTTGGATTTGATTGATATATGGAGGATCAAGAACCCTCTAGGGAAAGAAGGAACTTTCTTTTCTGAAGCTCACATGACATGGACGCGAATCGACCAAATATGGATAACTAGAGGACTGGCACCTAAGACTAGAAAAGTGGAAATCTGCCCAAAAACCTGCTCCGACCACAATGCTTTGAGAATGGAACTGAGATTAAATACAACCGGATCTTTCAGATGGAAAATGAATGACACTCTGCTAAGAGATCAGGAGATTGTCAAGAAGGCCCAAAAAGCTTTAAAGGATTATTTTGAAATAAATTTAAAGACAGCCACGGAAAAAAGAATAATCTGGGACGCAAGTAAAGCAGTTATGAGAGGGTTTCTAATACAGCAGAACACGATTAAAAAAAGGCTCTGGAATGAAAAGAAGGAGAAGATCTTGGAGAAAATAAGAGAAGGAGAGAAAAAATTGAGATCTAGGCCTAAATCGAAGGAAGTGTTGAGAGAAGTGAAGTTTTTCCAGGCACAATATTCGAAACTGATAAATCAAGAAGTGGAATGGAAAATTAAACAAATGAAACAAAGATCCTTTGAATCAGCTAACAAGTGTGGGAAACTGCTAGCATGGCAGTTGAAAAAGAGACAAAAGCTTAATACAGTTACAAATCTAGAGATTAAAGGGAGAATGGTCCAGAAACCCGAGGAAATTAGAAAATGTTTCCAGAGATATTTCAAAGAACTTTATTCACAAGGGCCGCAAAAAGATTCTGAGGTGGATCAATTTCTCATAACTAATGGACTACAAAAAATACCCCCGGAAACGAGAGCAACTTTGAATTGTAATATTACGTACCAAGAAATTGAATGTGCCATTCAGAACCTTCAACTAGGCAAGTCTCCAGGACCTGATGGACTTACTTCCAAATATTATAAGGTATTGAAGGACTCGTTGATACAACCACTGTTGGAAGTTTGTAACCAGATTATGGAGGGGAGGAAGGCATCGGAAACGTGGAAAGAAGCTTTCATCACGTTGATACCAAAATTAGAAACTGAAAAAACCCAACTTAAGAACTACCGTCCCATCTCACTCCTAAATGTGGATTACAAAATTTTTGCAGACATTTTGGCAAGTAGGTTTAAGAAAGTATTAAATGAAGTGATTCATAAGGACCAAGCAGGCTTTCTCCCGGGCAGGCATTTGTTTGACAACACAAGAAACATCATTGACATTTTGGAATTTTTACAAACAAACTTAAATACAAGAGCGGTGTTGATCTTTATTGATGCGGAGAAAGCCTTTGACAATATTTCTTGGATGTTTATGAAGAAAAATTTGGAAAGGATGGGAGTAGGGCGGGGGTTTGAAAATGGAATAGAAGCAATTTATTCAGAACAAAAAGCTAAATTGATAGTAAACAACGTGGTGACAGAGGAGTTCAAAATTGAAAAAGGGACACGACAGGGGTGCCCTCTGTCTCCTCTGCTGTTTATTTCAGTCCTGGAGGTGCTATTGAACATGATCAGAAATGACCGGTTGGCACAGGGAATTGTGGTCGGAGAGAAACAATATAAACTGAAAGCATTTGCAGATGACTTGGTATTAACATTACAGGAGCCAGTCCCTAGCACTAAAAGAGTGTTAGAATTAATTTCTGACTTTGGTCGGGTGGCGGGATTCAAGCTGAACAAACAAAAAACTAAAGTTCTAGCAAAAAACTTGACAACTACAGAAATAGAGGAGTTCATGAAAGAAACAGAATTAAATGTGGTTAAAAAAGTAAAGTACTTAGGGGTGTACCTGACCTCCAAAAATTTGAATTTGTTTAAAGATAACTACGAGAAATGTTGGTCAGAGATTAAAAGAGATTTGGAAACATGGTCAAGATTGAAACTTTCCTTGTTGGGTAGAATAGCTGCTATAAAGATGAATGTATTGCCGAAAATGTTATTTTTGTTTCAGGCCCTTCAGATCGTGGACAAGGTGGAATGTTTTGGAAGATGGCAGAGGGATATTTCTAAATTTGTCTGGCAGGGCAAAAAGCCCCGAATAAAGTTTAAAATACTAACTGTTTCGAAAGAAAGAGGGGGGTTTGCCCTGCCAGACTTGAGGTTATATTATGAATCTGCAGCCTTCTGCTGGTTGAAAGATTGGATTTTATTGGAGAACACCGATGTCCTCGATCTGGAAGGGTTTGGTAATGCTTTTGGGTGGCATGCATATTTGTGGTATGACAAATCGTTCATAAATCGTTCAAAAACCATATTGTCAGAAGAGCAATTTTTATGGTCTGGACAAAATACAAAGACTTATTGGAGAGTAAGACTCCGAGGTGGCTCTCACCGATGGAGGCCAAAGCATGTAAAAGACTCAATATGGAGGCCCATTGGCCTAAATATTGGGAAATAATTGAAAAAATCGGAGATAATTGGAGGTTGCAGAGTATGGAAAAGTTAAAAAACAAGGTGCGAGATTGGTTGCACTATGCTCAAATTCAGGAAGTCTTTAAAGCGGACAAAAAAGTGGGTTTCCAGGTGGAAAAATCGAAATTAGAGACAGAGTTGCTAGAGCCAAAATCTAAGTTACTCTCGAGAATGTACAACTTGCTGCTTAAATGGAATACACAGGATGAGACAGTTAAATCCTCCATGATAAAGTGGGCGCAGGACCTGGGGCATAACATTATGTTTGAAGACTGGGAAAGGTTATGGAACACCGGGATGAAATTTACGGCATGTAGTGCCTTGAAGGAAAATATTATGAAAATGGTATACCGGTGGTACATGACCCCAGTCAAGCTTGCAAAGATATACCACCTGTCGGACAATAAATGTTGGAAGTGTAAGAAGGAGGAAGGGACATTCTTACACCTCTGGTGGACCTGCCCGAAAGTGAAGGCCTTCTGGGAGATGATACATAATGAATTAAAAAAGGTACTCAGATTTACCTTACCCAAGAAACCGGAGGCCTTCCTCCTGGGCATGGTAGACCAGAGAGTGGCCAAGAAAGATAGAACTTTCTTTATGTACGCCACCACAGCAGCAAGGATCCTGATGGCAAAGCACTGGAAGACACAAAATTTACCCACGCTGGAAGAATGGCAGACGCAGTTGATGGACTATATGGAATTGGCCGAGATGACTGGCAGAATCCGAGACTTGGGAGAAGAAGCAACGGAGGAAGTCTGGGAAAAATTTAAGGACTATTTGAAAAAGCATTATAAGTTGTATGAATGTTAAAAAAATGCTCCTTTTAGGAAACTATAGCTTCAGCATTTGTAAACTTTTGAAATGGAAAATAAGGTACAAGAAGCTAGAGGTGGTGTAATGAAATAACTTTATTGTGTTGAAATTAAAAGCTTAAGGATTTGGACTACAATGTCCTAGAGATTAGACATCACGATAAAATGAAAGATACATTATTGTGTTTGAAATAAGTTAACAAATTGCTGATGTTTTGAATGTACAGAGAATGCAGGGTTCGGAAGATGGGGGAAGTCCACTAGATCTATGGAAATTTGTAATTGGAAGTTGGATTCTGTATTTCATAAATTTAATAAAAAATTATATTAAAAAAAAACCAAAATATTACGAAGAGCTGCTGAGCACCAACCCTGTGCAGATGAGATCCTCTCTCTGGGAAGGGGCTTCTCAGGGCACCAAACAGCATATTTTCAGGCATATCTGCCATAGTTCTTAATCTTGACTTCTTTTTCACCTTGTACAGGTACACAGCAGTTGGTATAGGCTTTGCACAAGGGGCCTTCTCAATGGATTGTGTGCCTGTTATAGTGAGGGGGAAGTTGCCATTTGAAGTTTCGGTACCAAAAGGTATTGGACTGGGACTGGGACTTTCACAGACAGCTTAGGAACACAAATAAGGGCAAAACTCCCAGGAGACCAAACCAGCAGTACTAGTGGTCAGGGTTGATGAGAGTTGCAGGCCCAAAACATCCTGAACGTGCAACTTTGGCTACCCATGGCATAATGCAAATAGGGCAAAGGAAGAGTTATGCTTATTTCCATGCTGCTTGGAAACCGATCTCCCCAAAAAAGTCCAGAGCAAAGGCTGAGCCCAAGAAATCATTCCACCACGATTCAAATGGAAAGGACTATCAACACAATGCAGTTGCAGTGGCCTAGCGTGGAGGGGGGCACATGGCCACAGGTGCATTTTGGGAGGGGTCGCAACGAGGTGCCCCCACGACGGAATCCCTCATTGAGGGAAGCATCGCCCAGCTTTCAGGGTGGGAAGGGCAGCAGGGCTGGCATCTGGCAGGTGAGTGCACTTCCCCACCTGGCTGACTGGAAGGGTGTGCGCCTCCCCTGCTGCGTCCTGCTCATTTCTCCCTTCTTTCTTGCGCTGGAAGAGCGACATGAAGATGCAAGAGGCAGGCGCGCTTCCAATCAGTCCAATCAGGTTGAGAAGGGCATGCGCCTCTCCATCAGCGTCTTCGTCATGGTGCCCTCCAAGCCCTGGGCACTGGGAAGGCAGTCTCCACCGCTGTACATTCAGTACTGTTGCTGTAAGTTATCTGCCAAAGTAAAATGCTCTTAAGTGAATCCAGACTTTCTCTGTGTTGGATATGAATTTGGCATTTGATAAATGACTCTGTTTTATTGGGAAAATAGTAATGAGAATTAAAACAACAAATGCTGAAATGAATCCCACCTGGTCTGCATTTGATTGCACATCTGAAAGTGGTTTGGTCTGGCTTGGAGCCCAGCTCCATAGTTCAAAACACCACTGGACACGGGGAAGGATGCAAGAATTTGTTACTCTATATTTCCTGGATTCTGCACTACTTTATGGTACAGAATAAATTGTTAATGGCCTAAATAATTTGCTCCCATCCTTGGTTTTCATCATTGCTCCACCTACTTGCCCACAGTGTGGCCTTATTTCAGTTGCTGAGTTTTAGACTTTAAAAGTAATGGGTATGATCCACCAGGATGTTCATTTCAATGGAGCTTGTTCAAAAAAGCATCCCAGTGAACAAAGTCCAAGATGGAGACAGTTCTGGACATTTTGGAGCAAGCCTGATGCAGAAAATCCAAATGGTGGTTAGTATATAATAATAAATTTAAAAATGAACACTTAGCTGCTTTTTAATAGCACAGTGGTACCTCAGGTTACATATGCTTCAGGTTACATACACTTCAGGTTACAGACGCCGCTAACCCAGAAATAGTGCTTCAGGTTAAGAACTATGCTTCAGGATGAGAACATAAATTGCGCAGTGGCAGCAGGAGGCCCCATTAGCTAAAGTGGTGCTTCAGTTTCAGGTTAAGTACGGACCTCCGGAACGAATTAAGTACTTAACCTGAGGTACCACTGTACTCCAAAATCTGCTAAGGTAGGTTGTCTTGCTCTGCCTAATGGTAAGTGAAGCTTGTCAGGCAGCAGGAAGAAAATGTGTACATACTCCATTCTCCCAGCATCTAGACATTGTTGGATGACAGCCTCTATAATCCCTGACCTGCTGTCTAATGAGACTTGGAGTCTAACAGCAACTGGAGGGCCACAGGCTCCCCTTTCCTGCTCTAAATTGCTATTTAATGATGGCGTAATAATAGCTGTCACTCCAGCTGTCACCCTCCAACATTTCTCAAATGAAAATAGAGACGTCCTACCATACCCTCCAATGAAAATAGGGATGTCCTATGGAAAAGCAGGACATTCCAGGATCAAATCAGAAACCAATACGGCTTCTGTAAATCTGGGACTGTCCCTGGAAAATAGGGACACTTGGAGGGTCTGAGCCGAACCTGCTTTTCAGGGTTGTGAGAGTAAAAGGTGGATGAAGAATTGATCCACCTTGATTGATTGATTGATTGATCCATTGATTGAATTTATATTCCATAGCACCAACCACACCTACATTTGGTGGGTGGGGGAAGCATTCTGTAACATTCTAAAAAGTTTCAGTAAAACTAGTTACAAATAAAAATCAGACATGATTTCAAAACATTAATCCAGTAAGATTTTTAAACATTATCCAAACAATAATCCTGGGTGCTGCCTTGAGCTCATTGGAGGGTAGGTGGGATAAAAATATAGGATATGATACGGCAATCTTTATTGTCATTGTCCCATACAGAACAACGAAATTGAAAAATCTACACCAGATGTGGGTATGTGGCTGTCTGCACATATGAGTGTTTTTGTATGCAATGTTTGGGAGGAAATAAGATGGCAAATAACAAAATAAATATTGATGTGTGTAATTTTTATTTCTTAATTATATTTAGTGGTAGTATGGCTCTATTGTTTTTTGTAACATAAAATCATTCAATAAAAATTATTTTTAAAAGAAAAGAAAAATCTACACCAGACATTCAAAACAACAAGACAACAAGCCTGCTATCCCAGCTATCCCAGCCTGGTTAACCCCCTAAAAACTCTGATTCCCCATAATTAAATACAATATACTCCCACAGAGACTACCTTACGCTGCGTTTAAAACCCAAATCGCATTTGGATAAAAACCTTAATAAATCTAAACGCTGGATAAATCTAAAACGTTGGATAATTCTAAACGTAATAGATGAATGGGACTGCACACTCAGGAGATATGTTGAGTATACTAAGGAAGGAAGGAAGGAAGGAAGGAAGGAAGGAAGGAAGGAAGGAAGGAAGGAAGGAAGGAAGGAAGGAAGGAGAGAGAGAGAGAGAGGGGGGGGGAAGGAAGGAAGGAAGGAAGGAAGGAAGGAAGGAAGGAAGGAAGGAAGGAAGGAAGGAAGGAAGGAAGGAAGGAAGGAAGGAAGGAAGGAAGGAAGGAGAGAGAGAGAGAGAGAGAGAGAGAGAGAGAGAGAGAGAGAGAGAGAGGAGAAGGAAGAAGGAAGGCAGGCAGGCACTGATGAATACAGAGGCGAGGGCTGGCTGTTTGGCACAGTGAGAATCAAACGGGACTCTCCGCAGGGATAAAACAAGCCCCGCAAGACTCCGCTCGATGCGCTCGATGGGCTCCTGCGCTGTCTGATTGCGGTCGGCTCCGCTCGATGCCCTCGGGGGCCTCCTGCTCCTGCCTGGCGCGTCTCCTAGCAACGCGGGCCTAGGCCGGAGCCGGGCGAGCGAGCGAGGCAGCTCTTGGCCGGCCATGCTGCGAGGGCTGGCGGCAGCGCGGAGGGTCCTGCTGCCCGTGGGGCGCCCGGGGAGCGGCGGCCCGCGGGCGCCATGGAGTCCGCCCTCTCGCGGGAGCCGCTGGCGGCTGGGCCCCGTGGGGCTGGGGCTGGGGCTGGCCCTGACGGCGGCGGCGGCGGCGGCTGTGGGGAGCGAGGAAGAGCGGGAGGGCCCTCGGGCGGAGAAGGGCTTCGCCCGGGCCGTGGCCAGCAGCAGGGACCTTGTCCAGCGCCTGAAGGTGGGAAGGCGGGGAGGGGCCGAGGGCCAAAGTTTATTCCGCCGCCGCCGCCGCCCGGTTTTGTTTTCTTCTTAAGGACCGAACGGCAAAGTTCTGAATTTACATAGCATAAACTATGATAAAAATTTAGTCCCCCGTCTGCATGGGATGCCTTAAATGTGCAGTACAAGTCTACAGAATTAGATAATTATAGAGTTGGAAGGGAACCCAAGGGTCATCTAGTCCAGCCCCCCTGCAATGCAGGAATCACAGCAGAAGAATCTGGCAGGTGGGCATCCAACCTCTGTTTAAAAACCTCCAATAAAGGAGAATCCACTACCTTCTGAGGTAGTCCATTCCACTGTTGAACAGCTCTTACAGTTATAAAGTTCTTCCTATGGTTCAGTCGGAATCTCCTTTCTTGGCATTTGAATCCATTGGTTCAGGTTCCTGCTCTCTGGAGCAGCAGAAAACAAGCCTGCTCCATCTTCCAGCCTTTGAGATATTAGAAGATGGCTATCAGATCCCAACTCCCTCAACCTTTCCTCATAAGGCTTGGTTTCCACAGCTTTTATCATCTTGGTCACCCTCCTCTGCACATGTTCCAGCTTGTCAACATCCTTAAATTGTGGTGCCCAGAACTGGACACTTACCCAGTTGGAGTCTGACCAAGACAGAATAGAGCATCCTCATGAGAATCTTCTGCTCACTTTGCATCCTCCATATTCTGATTAGTCTATTTCTAGACTACCCTTAATCTGAAGATTGCAGGGCCGTTTACAGCATACTATAAACCCCTTGCAATAAAAATAAATAAATCTTTAAAATCATATTGATGTTAAACTAAACTAGCACAAGAGAAAGGTCCTGAAGCATATGCAGCCCTGGTGCCCCCAAAGGCCTGAGTAAATATATCTGATTACTAACACAGAGAATAAAATTGTGATCCAGTTAGCAAAATTTTGGCTTGGGGAAGGAGGAAGAGGGTGGTTTCTTCTCCACCTCCATTGATGTGGGCAAGGGTATGTGGCTTTAATGGAATTAAATGAGATTTAAATGGTTGTTGTGGGGGGTTTTAAGACACACTCTTAGGATTGACGCATCAGAAGGATTAGGAGAATTCAGAAAGTCAAAGTTGTATTTTATTCCAATAGGATGAAGTGGGAGCTCCTGGAATAGTAGCTGGAGTTTCTGTAGATGGCAAAGAAATTTGGTTAGAAGGTAAGTGAGGATTAATGCATTTTTATTGCTTGTCAAAGACTTCTTGTATGCAGGGGCAGGGGTTGTCTTTATATTAAAAAAATATATATTTAAGATTATCATTCATTAATATAATTTCTATAGCTCTTTTGAGAATTCAGGAGGGAGGAAAGCTATCCAAATACAAAATTTGAGGAGAAACATAAGTTTGTGATGTAAGTCAGTAAGTCACACATACAGGTTTGTTATATATAAGTCAGTAACGTTCACATGATGGCTGGCTGGCTGGCTGGCTGGCCAGCTTCCCCATTGCTCTGGAGCAACAGTATTCTCCTGCCATGCCTGTCAGTTATAATTCTGCTATCATTTGGCTGCTAGCAGGAATGGGGTGGGATCGTGTGTATCTCAATTCTGGGCTGAGCTTTTAAGGTTTATGTGTAGTCTTGGCAAGGCCAAATTTATCAATTTTTTGAAATTTCAAACCCTCATAACCCAAAAACAGGATGAGATAAAAAAAATAAAAACTTGAGTTATTGGACCTTCTCTTATACTACTTATAAGAAACTGAAACAGAAAGCAATATAAAATGGTAAGGTAAAAGTCATTGGATCACTTGACATGGAATACCCCCTCATAATCTGAGACCTTCATACCACTTGCATAAATATTTGATGTGAGAAAGGAGTCGTAAAGGTTTTTTTGTTCCCCTCACAATGTGCCCAAATAAGACTTGCTCAGAAAGTTCTAATAAACTGACTCAAAACATTCCCTCTTGAAGATGTTTGCTTGCCACAGGGAGGTGCCATCCCTTAATCCTGCTTGGGCAGGTCTAACTTGTACTGTGACCTGTATAATCACTTCTCAGGACAGCAAGCCTTTATTTGAACTCTGATATGTTGCCTCTTTTCAACTTTTCTCTTCCTCTCTCCAACTCCAATTAGGATCTTAAATGGCATCTATGTTTTTGTTAAAAAACATTTGTTTCCTTGGGTGTCTTTCTAGCCCTCTCATGCAGCTTCAGAGCTCAATGTGGTAGCCATTCTCCCTTCCTAGACTTGATAACTTTGTATTGCTACTGGAACAAACATGTTTGCCACACACAATATCTCTTATCATGGATGTTAATGAAGTGCTGCTATTCATTTGATGTGCAAACAGACCAAAGCTAGATATTATGCCAAACTCACATTTGTCTGTCTTGAGAAGAGGAAATTATCAAAAAGTCTTTGAGAAGTCTTAGGCTGCATACACACCAACCAGTAAAGCATATTGCTTCCCTCAAAGAATCCTGGGAACTGTAGCTTATCCCTCACAGAGCTACAATTCCCAGCACCCTTAACAGTTTCCAGGATTCTCTGGGGGAAGTAATGTGCTTTAAAGATATGGTGTGTGCGCAGCCTCAAACAACTTGATCTTTTAGTTTTCAAAGAGCCTGAGGCATTCCAGTGCACAAAACACCACTTGACAGTAATCTGCTTATTCCCTTAAAGGAATGGGTTATGCTGACGTGGAGAACCGTGTGCTCTGCAAGCCAGAGACCGTCCTGCGAATTGCAAGCATTAGCAAACCTCTGACTATGGTTGCTGTTGCAAAGTTGTGGGAGGAAGGAAAGCTGGATTTAGATGCTCCAGTGCAGAAGTATGTTCCAGAATTTCCTGAAAAAGAATATGAAGGTGAAAAGGTAAATGAGGCCATTCACCAGCGTTAAGTGGTGGTCTGATGGAATTTCTTGGATATCCAGTCATCTGTAACATGTTTAATAGTGACTAACAGACAATAACTCTCTTGTTAAGAAGAATGAAGGACATGTAATAGGAATATAGCTTTCTTTATTGGGATGGGGGCATCCTTCTGTTGTCCTGCTGACTTTAGCGAGGCTAGTTAAGTGTCAGCAGATCAATGGATTCTCACTGACAAGTCCCCACCACAAATGTTGGAAAGTTTTTGTTGATGATAGCATGTGATATCACTCCACTGTTTACTTGAGCTGATGTCTTTTTAAAATGTAGGTCACCATTACAACAAGACTGCTCACTTCACAGTTAAGTGGGATTCGCCATTATGAGAAAGATATTTCCAAAGTAAAAGAAGAGAAGGAAAAGGCCAACAGAACCCTGAAGGCTACAAAAGATATCACAACATCTGACAGAGAGAAAGAAGACAAAGTCTCTGAAAAAACTGATTTTGCTAAAGCCAAGCCGGAACACGAAGGCAAACATTCCAAAAGTGAAAAGAAAAAATCAGAGTTTGAACATAAAGAATATTATTTGAAAGAAAAATTTGATAATGTGATTGATTCATTGAACTTATTTAAAAACGATCCTTTGTTCTTTAAACCAGGTGAGTTGTACATTTAATCCAAACTTCTTAGTACAGCTGTGTTGTCAATATGCCTTTTGGAAGCCTTACATAACTTGGTTGTTTCAACATTACTTTTTCATGGAGAAAAGGTTTGACTATCTTTGCCTACTCCATTTTCATTTTGAAGTAGGTCTTTATTTCTATACTCTTCCTCTTTTAAGTTTGGTATCTTCCACTGTTTGCATGAAAGATATCTATGTCTGTTCTGTGGGGATCTGAAGAGGAGGAAGTAAAGCCCCGTTCTTTCATGCAGAGGGTCTCTGCTTAGATTTTTACCATTTTCTGGTGTGGTTGAGAAAGACCATGGAGAGCTGCTGCCAGTCTGTGTGGACAGTCTGGATCTAGAAGGGGAATAGTCTGACTCTATATAAGGTAGCTTCCTATGTTCCAAAGAGTGAGTTGCAATCGAAATTATTCAACCCCCATGGCAAATTGGTTTATTATCAAAGTTTACAGACTTTCAGCTGTTTGCAATGAGCAAATCAAACAAATGGATGTTCAACACAATGGATGCTTCAAGTGGTCTCCCCAAATTGAGCTGAAACTGCAACTTATACTGGTTTCTCCAGTCTCACTATTATTCAACCCCCTGAATAGAATCCCTCACAATAGCACAAATACAGGTGTTCTAGCTCAAGCACACCTGATGCAACTAATCAAGGACTCCATTAGTTGTACCAGGTGTGCTTGAGCTGGAACACATGAAATACATGAACTGGTTAGGGGGTTTGATGAGTGTCAAATTTAGCTACATCTTAGAAATATGTCTAGCTCAAGAGAATGGTCCAAGAAGGTAAGAGAAGAGATCATCACCCTTGACAAACAAGCAGTATACAAGAAGATATTGAAGGCACTGAATATTCCTAGAGACACCCTTGGAAGAATATTTCGCAAGTTCAAAGTTAAAGAAACAGTGGTTACACTAACCTGGACAGGGCAAAAAAAGGCACCAACCAGATTTCTGAGAAGGCAGGCTGGGGGAAAATCTTGAGTGACTACAAAAGAGCTGCAGCAAGACTTGGTGGCAGCAGGCACTGAGGTTTCAGTGAACACAGTAAAGCACATACTAAATGCAGAAGGTTTCTATCCTAGAACTTCCAAGACGTACACCACTACAAAAGCACAAGAACAGTCGGCTCCAGTACAGTGGTACCTCGGGTTATGAACAGCCTAGTTAACGAACATTTTGGATTACAACCACTTCAAACCCGGAAATCAGCGTTCCAGGTTGCGTGGGGTTTTTTGGGTATACAAACGGACGTTTGGGGGTACCACCACACTTCCCCGTCCTCCGAGGCTTCTCTCTCCTTTCTCAATGAGCCTGGGCAGCCCCATGACTTGCTGGTTCCTTGGCAATGGTGGTGGTGGGAAAGCAGTATGCCAGGTATGGAAGGCAGAGAAGGAGGGCCGAGAGCGGCGGAGGCAGCGGCGAGGCTCGGGTCGCAGTGCTAGCGGCCTTGCTCCTCCCACCATCGCACAAAGGTGCTTTGTTCTGCTTTGATAGGTAGCACGATGCCTCCCTTCCCATCAGAGCAGCCTGATCCCAGTCCTACTTGCATGCAAGCAGGAGGCAGCTGGGATCCCTGATGGGAAGGGAGGCTTTGCACTGCATAACAGGAAGATCCATGCCCCCTCCTGCTTGCACGCAAGTAGGAGTTGGGATCGGGGCTGCTCCAATAGGCAGCATGAAATCTCCCTTCGCAGCTGAGAGATCCTTGCCCTGCTCCTGCTTGCACGCAGCCGGCTGAATAGTTGCTGGGGTCAGGGAAGGTGGAGGCAGCCCGGAAGCTGCATCTTAGAGCCCTTGCACCACCTGAAGGCAGCCAGGCGCTCCCCAGCAAACCAACAGGAAATGAATCAAAATCACAAGAAAACATAAGACAACACTGACCCTGACCCTAGCCCTTATTCTAACCCTTACCCTAAACCTAACCCAGTCCTAAAATTAACCCTGACCTTAACCCAGAAATGGTCTTGTTAGATAGAAAATCACTGGTGGGATTTGAAGAAGGCAGTTGTAGAACGCAAACCCAAAAATATTACTGAACTGGAGGCCATTGCTCCTGAGGAGTGGGCTAAGATTCCTCAGGAGTGCTACCAGAAGCTGCTGTCTGGCTCTACATCTCTTTTGCAGCAGGTCTGCAAGAGGCTGCCCCACTAAGTACTAAAGATGCTTGCAGTTTCAGCTCAATTTGGGGAGACCACTTGAAGCATCCATTGTGTTGAACATCCATGTGTTTGATTTGCTCATTGCAAACAGCTGAAGGTCTGTAAATTTTAATAATAAACCTGATTTGGAATGGGGGTTGAATAATTTCGATTGCAACAATATTTCAGATATGTAAATCCCAGAAATTTTTAATATTACGTTTAAAAGTATGAGAAAGAGAGCAGCTTGTTATATTGAGAGGTGTTTATTTAAGTCCTACACTTTATGTGCTGAAAGAGTTACCTTTATACAGTTTAAGATCTAGAGTTAACTTAATAAAGTACATTTTTTCAACTCTCACATCGTCTCAATCTAAGTAGATCCCTCTTTAGGGGACTAAGCACCACTGGTGTGTAAAATGCTCACAGCATAAACTGTGTATAAAATGTACCTTTCTTCTTCCCTTCAAGGTAGCCAGTTTTTGTATTCAACTCATGGATTTACTCTTCTGAGTGCTGTTGTGGAGAGAGCCTCGGGTCAGAAATTCACAGACTACATGCTGAAAATATTTAGTGACCTGGATATGTTGGCAACAGGACTGGATGATAATGAGCCCCTTATATACAACAGAGCGAGGTAAACTTCCATGCAGTCATGTCCTGTAGGCTTGCAACAGTTGCTGTTCATTTGTTTTGGCTTAATAAAATATGGAGTATCCACTCTCTTTGGAGTATCCACAGCAATCTGGGTTCCACTGACACTGACAGAAGCACTTGTGTATCTTTATATGGCATGTCCCCTCTGCAACAGCCTTATTTTCCCTCATTCACCACTGAGCAGTTATTGGCTCCGTTGGAGTTGTGCATAGCTCAGTTTTCCCCTACCTTGTGCCCTCCAGATGTTTGGGATTACAACTCCCAGCAGCACAACCATACTAAAGGGCCCCTGGATGGTTAAGTCCAGTCAAAATCAACTAGGGGGTGCAGCGCTCATCTCCACTTTCAGGCCGAGAGAGCCGGCGTTTATCTGCAGACAGCTTTCCGCGGCAGGTGGCCAGCATGACTGAACTGCTTCTGGCACAATGGGACACCGTTATGGAAGCCAGAGTGCACGAAAACACCATTTACTCCCCGTGCCATATGGCCATGCTGTTGGGGGCTGATGGGAGTTGTAGTCCAAGACTACAGGCACCAGGTTGGGGAGGGCTGCTTTAGAACAAGATGAAAAATTAGTAGTTGGTGCAGGTAATAAAGACACTGCCAATTCTTAAAATTTAGTTAAATATTGAGTTAAATCCTGCAGAAACACTTTAAAGTTTGGAATAGCCCTGATGAATGGTTTCCAATAGTTCCCATGCCTTGGGTAACCTTCTCTCTCCCCCCCCCCCTCCATAGTGCCCATTCAATGATCCCCAGATGAGCAGGAGTTTTAATTACAAATTATTAAGAGATCAGAAGCAATATGTTGTGTTAATCGACTGCTTAGAAAAAAACTCCCTCACCCCTCACAAAAAGAAAAAATGGCACAGCTATTGCTGTTAGAAAGTATAGACAATTCCCAAGGGACATGTCACAGGGAACATTTTAATTGTGGATGTTTAGTGTTAAGAAGCTAATATTTTGGAAAAATTGTTAGGGACAGTGACTTGAGGAAGATGGATAAGCCCTTAATTTTTATAAATGAAAGTAAATCATATGTAGCAGTTCACATAATTCCAAGCAAAATTAAGGGGACCTGATAAGCTTAATGTAATGCTTCAGCATGTCTGGGAGTGATGTTCTAAAATCAGAGTTCACTGCCACCTTGTGGTTCTCTTTGTTTTTACATAATCCAAGGCTGTGAGATGATAGTACAGTGGAAACCTCGGGTTACGAACGTGATCCGTGCAGGAGGCACGCACGGGTCGCGATTTGGCGCTTCTGCGCATAGCACGATTTAGCGATTCTGCGCGAGTGCCTAAACCCAGAAGTAACTCATTCCCGTTCTTCCGGGTTCGGGGTGGTGTGCAACCCAAAATCACATAACCTGAAGCGTCTGTAACCCGAGGTACCACTCTACATACATTTTTTGTAGTCATACCTTTTTCAAAGAGCCAAGTATAAGAAGCAGAGTGAGTTTTGCCCTAGATCTAAGATCATAATACAGCCAAGTTAACAGTGCTTAAATTTGTTCATACCTACAGTTCCACAGCCCTCGAAATACTCCAGTTTCTCACGAGTTTCCATGGCTGGCAAGCTGTTTACTGGCATTTTTGCTGTGTGTCTTTTAATTCAGAAAGCTGTGAGGAAGGGTTCTCACCTAGATTTCAAATTTGGAGGGACCGAGTTCTGAGGCATCTTCATTACTTTACAGTGAAGTAGGGCTGGCCTTGAATGCATACAAGAGCTTTACTGCTCAAGAGCCTCATCAGTGTACTTGGAGGTCTAGCCTTCACCAGTACAATGATGTGGCTAGAGCACTGATAGCCTTGTTTCCTTTCTGCTGTTCTAGTGCAACTTGTCCTCTTACCTTTCATAATAAAGCAACTCCATGCTGAGGTGTGGAACCAAGCAGTGATGAATCCAGCAAATAGCTGAGTGGTGTTTGTTAATTGGGCAAAGCTTCCCCGTTTGAAAAAAAAACCAACAACATTGCACTGGTTATCACAGGCATAGGCAAACTCAGCCCTTCAGATGTTTTGGGACTACAACTCCCATCATCCCTGACCACTGATCCTGTTAGCTAGGGATGATGGGAGTTGTAGTCCCAAAACATCTGGAGGGCCAAATTTGCCTGTGCCTGGGTTATCGCCATCTTTTGCTTTCTTCTCGTGTGCAATTTCTGTGGCACATTTGAATAAAATAGTTGCTTCCTTTTCTTTGTGGATGACCTCCAGGAACTACATTCACAACAAAAAAGGCCGTCTGGTCAACGCACCCTACGTGGACAACTCCTACAAGTGGGCTGGTGGTGGCTTCCTTTCCACAGTGAGCGACCTTCTTAAATTTGGCAATGCCATGCTGTATGGCTATCAACTTGGACAGCTGGAAAACCTCGCTGCTGGACTCCTTCCTGGCTATCTCAAACCTGGCACCGTAGCGATGATGTGGAGGCCAGTTCCAAACACAAAAGCACCTGGGGACAAAGATGTTAAATATGGGATGGCCTGGAGTGTGGTGGAGAATAAGCAGGAATATGGCTTCTGCAGGCGGCAGCGACACTATGCCTACCACACGGGTGGGGCAGTGGGTGCAAGCAGCGTCCTGCTCATTCTTCCTGAAGAGCCAGACTCTGCAGCTTCAAACAGTGGCCCACTGGTGCCACCCAAGGGTGTGGTGGTCACAATTATTTGTAATATGCAGTCTGTTTCCCTTAGCAGCATTGCCTTAAAGATTGCAATGGAATTTGAACAGGATAAGTTGGCACAGCACACTGTTAAAAGCAGCTCCTTACAGGATTAAACAAGATCCCAAAAGAAATGTGGAAAGCTATATATGCTGACAGGTGTCCGTAGCACTGAAAGCATCATATTGCAAAGGCATGTCCCCATTCTATGTTGGTTGTGCTGCATTCAAACTCGCTACTCAGGGAAGCAGCCATGTGGGTCAAGCAAACTCATTAGAGGTATTTCTCGGGTGCAAGTTGCCAAAAGTGTGAGCAGTGGTAACTTTTGCCACCCAAAGCCAAATCTAGTTGCCAATCACATCATTTCACTTCTTCATTCTCTGATCTTAATTGAGAAATTGACTTTTAACTTTCACTGTTGTATTTGAAAGATTGAGAGGGTTAGGGATGGGCGATGCCAGCTTTTCAACATTGTGATGTACCAGCCAAACATCCCGATCTGACGATACACCATGATGTTGAAACAGAGGAACAAGTTGCATTGGCCAGGAGCTGAGGCAGCTTGTTCCTCTTGCCAGACACTGCGGGTGGAGGGAGTCAGCCAGACAGTGGTAGCCAAGTGCAGAGTCTGTCAGGATCTGTGCATTTGCCTGCCTTTGCCTTCACCCAAGCAAGTAGTCGCACTGTGTCTTTCCTCCTGGGGTGAAAGACACACCCCACCCTCCTGGGTGAAGGCAGCCAGGTGGTAGCCAAGCGCACAGAGCCTGTCAGGCTCCTTCCGTTTGTCTGCCTTCCCCTACACCCCAGTGAGCGTGCTGGGTCTTTACTCCCGGGTGACTAACCACCCCTGGAGGAAAGATGCAGATCACCCTCCCAGAAGAAAGCAGCCAGGTGACAGTAGCCAAGCGCCCAGAGCCTGTGAAGCTTCATTCACAAGGCTGCCTCTGCCTTCGGCCAGAGCACAGTGGCAGTTTCACCCGGCGGTATATTGCAAGTGAAACCACCGCTGCTCCTGAGTCCCTCTGCCTACAGCACCTGGCTGCAGCTTGTTTCTCCTTCGGCACGCTGGGCACTTGGGAGCAGCAGCCGTTTCACTCAGAATATACCGCCTGATGAAACTGCCATCGCAGTCTGGCCCTCATATTGGTCTTGGGCAATGTATTGATATATCACCTAGGTGAAAACCCAGGGGATGACTGCCACAGGCACCGCTTGACTCAAGTACAGTTGTGCCAAGACATCAGGAGAGCAACAGAGGTCTATTAATCATGCAGGGTTTTGGTTCTACTATGCCTGCTTGTGGGTGCCAGCTCTCAATAACGGACAGAGAAAGGCAGCAGGGACTGAGCTCCTAAGAGCAGCAATTCCCATCAGCCCCTTGGGGACAGTCAAAGGACCTCCTTCCCCTTCTGGCTGGAACCGTTAGCAGGGCTCAACCCTCCACTTCAGTAACATTGATACAAAGTACAGAAAGGTACTAAATCCTGAAGTTATGGTGGGATTGACTTGAGACTCTTTAAGTTTATGTCGGGTGCTGCTATTTTGCTTTTAATAGTTTAAGAACTTGCCCACCCAGTAATAATTTCCTAGACTTGAAGGTAGTCGGGTGTGTGTGTGGAATTTTGATGTCATGTTTGCCTCACAATAGCAAAATTGTAGTTGGTTTCAGGTAGGCATGGTCACAATAGGCTGCCAATGTTGCTTCCTGCCAGTCAACACTTTACTGCGTGTATTATTTGTGAAGTGTAGGAAACAGCCATTTGAAAGCTTTAAGAGAAGTTTACATTTATTGAAAAGCTTCACTCCTATGTGCATCTACTTGGGAGTAAGCCCAGTTGAATAAATGAGACTTGCTCCCGCGTGAATATGCATAGATTGAGGCTGCGCCTGACATTTTTTCTTGCTCTTCTCTAGAAAGCATATCCAAGATGGTCCTTTGTTGTTGTTTTATTAGCCTAGAATTCCTCTGAGAGCCTGGTGCACCATCTTCTTCATTTTTTTAGTCATACCTGCTAGTTGTAAGAGTGGAGTCCTGGGGCTGATGGGAATTGTAGTACAAAACTTCAAGGGTATGAGGTTCAGGAGGGCTGGCCTAGGTGCTAAATGATTGATCTGTCACAATGATCCTTATATAAATCATGTTATATGTTTCTTTTTCTCCTGCCCCTGCCTTTTCTCCAGCGATCTGAAATTTGGCTGAACTAATTATGCTTATGTAAAATGCCTATTTGGATCCTTTTATTATTGACTAGCCTTTTTGTATGCCTTAACCAATAAATACTTTATGTTGTTGACGAAGTTCAAGTGGCTATGGGTGCTCCATCATGTTCAATTGCCTCCTTTTTGGCAAGAGGTGTAAATTCTGGAATCTGGGACAACAGCTATCTTGCTTCCTTGTAGTTTTAAGAAGTGTAGAGCAACATTTGTAAAAACTGCATGGGGATGACAGAGGTATAGAAGGACCGGAAAGTAAGACAGTGGGGGGGTCCTTACCTGGAAGCTTCTTTAAGAAGCCCCTCATCCAATGTTAGTCACAAGAGTGTGTCATCTTGAAACTTTTGAAATAGCCCCTAAAGCAGCACAAAGTTTCTTTGCTGGGGCTAAACCTACACAAATTGGTTCACAAATGAATGTGTAACTACAATTTATACATTTACCTAAATTAACAATTCCTTGGATAAAGCAAGACAGGTTAACTTTTTAAGAAGTGCAGTAAGGCAGCTCACACTTTCAGATTTCATATCAAGCAGTTTATTGATTCTAATGCAGAAAAATTAAAAAAGCACAAAACACAGCTTTAGTTGAGGAAAGAGACAACTACTGATCAACTAAGACTCTTCAAACTTGGAAGGAGGCCTGTGTACCTCTAATGATGGTTTTGAGACTTACGTTTTGAATATTACCAAGTAAGGAATAAGACACAGGCTGTAGTAATTATGATTAAAGTTAATCTGCAGTGAATTCTCTTAATGCCTGATAAAATACTCAAACCAGTCAGAAATGCAACCGCCATAACACCAATCCACAATTTAGTACTCCTTGCAGCAACTTGCATTTCTGGTTTTAGTACTGTGGGTCATTATTTGCTCTACTGACCAGAACTAGTGAAGTGCATGTCATTCTGCTGACTATGCAGTACAGGCTGTAAACAGCAGTTCAAGAGGCAGAAAACAGTCTATAGAATCATAGAATTGTACTGTTGGAAGGGACCCAAGGGTCATCTAGTCCAACCCCCTGCAATGCAGGAATCTTTTGCCCAACTTGGGGCTCAAACCCACCACTGAGATTAAGAGTCTCAAGCTCTCCCAACTGGATGATCAATTTGAGTACAAGAACATTAGCAGTTGCTGTCTACTAGGTCAGTCCATTTACCCAACTAGCTCACTGCTGCTTCCTCTGACAGGCAGAGAAGCTCTCCATCTTCTTTTCCTTCATCTGCTGTCTGCATGCAAAGTATGTGATCTAACACTGAACGACAGTGCCTCCCCATAAAAATAAAATCAGAAAAGTTAACAAGGACACTGCATTGTATTAACAGAGAGGCACACAACAACGCAAGCCGGTTCTGAAAACGTTTGTCAAGTGCTGTGCAGTTAGTTGACCAGCCAGGAAATAGGATCAGCACCTTTTGTGAACTTTTCCTGGGCAAGACTACCAAAACAATAAACCAAAAGGAACCTAGGAAGCTGCCTTACACTGAGTCAGACCATTGTTCCACTTGGCTCAGTAATAATCCTTTTCCTGTGGCCTCCTCGGCCTAATCTCCACGCCACATTGTGACACCTCTCTCTGCTGGCTTCACAGTAAGAGTGGAAGCATTCATAGGCCTATCTTCCCTGCATTGGTCTGATTCTGATCTGGTGCTCTTTTTCTACAGGAAATAATAAGAATGGAGGAAAAAGGAGGGATCCTTGTGGGTTTTTCTGAGACCAGAGCACAGCAATGGCATTTAATATATAATCTTGAGCTTTTGCATCCATGAAATGGGGAGGGACATCCCGAATCGTTTGAGGAGAATTGAGATCGAGGTGGAGGACCCACAGCTGGAAGTAAGTAAAATTACTTATCTTAATATAAATTGTCTATACTGACTGGCAGCAGCTCTCCAGGATTTCAAGGGGTCGTGTCTCCCGGCCCCACCTATGGGTGCTGGGTACTGCATGCAAAGCAGATGTTCAGCCACGGAGCTACAGTCCTTCCCAAGTACCGGTAAGCTATGTTTCTTCTTGCTTTTATTCATTTCAGTGGAGATTTGCAAATCAGAAGTTCCAAGAAGACTAGGCCCTATAGCTGCAAAACCAGCAGGGTTAAAATATAAAAACTGTTCCCTTCTTATGAAGTTTTTTAAAGACTGGCATTTGAATTTCTTCATCATAGTGATCAGCTGGTTGTTACTGCGAATAAAAATGCACTAAATGCATTCAAATGACATAATTAACAGCCTTATTCATTCAAGGTTCATTGTATAATAAAAGCTATAAAAATAGAGTTTGGTTACCCCTAAACATATACACAAAATCTGCACAAAACCCCACCCCACAGCTAGACATAATTAACTTGCTAGATTAAGCAGCACTGTCAAACATAAGGCTTCCAGTGGTATCATTTACAGCAGCACAGGAATTCTTCAGTGTTGCTTTCTTCTAAATGAGCAACCTGGAAAGAAAGAGCACCACACATGAGATCCAAAGAGCTTATAAAGATTGCAGACAATGACATGAAAATCAAACCTCCTACTTGTAAAATAACCCCAGATGTTTGTGTTTGTAAATATCCAAGTGTACGTAGTTTCCCTTGTCAAATTGTTCTCATTGGGAAACTTGCATTAATGCTTATATTATTTCTGTCTCCCTGTAAGGATTCCCCCCACCCCCTGCCAAAATGACTGATCTTTATATCATATTCTCAGTTCCCTTTAAAGAAATTCAACTCTCACTGTCCCCCACCTCGCCATCCTAGTGCATTATCTCCCATAATTGAACTGCACTGAGTTAATTTACCTTTAGAATATTTTTACCTATTGAAATGCAGAGTAGCTCAACAACTAGGAAATCTTTCGGTTAAGAATTTTAACTTCAACGGCACCTCTGGACTTAATAGTTCTGGGAATTTTGCCAAGCTGCAATTCTGCCAGTTGAGAACCTCGTTTAACATTGAACCCATTTGCTCATCTAGGTTTTTAAGAGCCCTTGCATTTGTGATTCAACTTTAGCCACACTAGAATGAACAGAATTTTAAGAAATGGCGTGTTCCCCTGACCTTCCATCCAGACTAGGCACTGATCAGCGGCAATTTCTGCTAAATGTGTGTGGACTGATTGGCATTCTAGCCAGCCACTCCCTACATCCAAGGCCCTGCCTTATAGACTTATTATATGCTTTTCCTCAAGTGCTGATGCCCCACTTTTTGTTTCTGAGAAGAATTTTAATGCTGTGTTCTAAACTCTGCCAAAAAACAACAACCCTACCCTTCAATGGTTGAAGATGTTGGAGTATATTTCCAGATGCATGCCCAATCATTAACATTAAAGCTGTTTTGTGCAGAACTGAGCAAACCAATCTGCCACATACCAAGTCAGACCATTGATCTATCTAGCCCAATATTTACTCTTCTGTCCGTTTCAGGCACAGGTTTTTCTTGGCTCTGCTACCCAAAAGCCATTAATTGAAGATGACAGGGACTGAAGCTAATACTTTATGCATGTGTTGAATCAATGAACTATGGGTAATCCCTATGGCTCCAGAACAGCCTTCCCAAATCTGGTCCCCACCATATGTTCCTCATAAGTCCCAGCCAGCAGGCTGGGAAATTCTGAAGTCTACAAATACATTAGGAGATAAAATCAACAATTTATTTCAACACATAGACTGCCTGAATAAGCTGCCCGTGTTAATGAATACTAAGGTCATGGCATAAATGGTGTATCTGCGCAGAAGAAGCCTGATTAAAGGAGCAAGGTGGTTTTCCCCTACCTTCTGTGAGTCTGGCTTTGCCTCCTGTTGGCTGGCACAAGACAGTCGAGCATCCTACACAGGGCACCACTATCTGAGCATGGCTGAATACTGTGGTGATCTTGTAGCATCCTGAATTTTAAAAAGCACATATTTTTCATTCCAATGGACATACACACTGATACTACACTGAGTGTCCAACATATTACCTAATGCTAGACTGGGATGTCAAATAATGTGCATTGCCCTTTCAGGTCTTTCTTGCCTCTGTGTTACAATTAGTACAAATGAGTTGGTTTTTTAAGGCCACCAAGTGCTGTCCATAACTGGGTCTCTTGAATCTGGGTCTCTTCCCCTGTACAACTTTATTTAATTTCATAAAAATAGACATGCTCTGAAGTTGTTCTCAGAGTGTGTGCCAATGGTTAGACAGTCAGTGTATTTTAGTTACAGTGCTCATTTATGAAGAGAAAGGAAGAGACTCTTAATGTGTTTCTCAAACCCATTTGCCCATGAGAAAAAATAGGTTTTTGTACATGTGTACTGGTGTCACACAGATCACAGATGTTTACAATTGCAAAAACAAAAATACAGTGGTACCTCACGTTACATACGCTTCAGGTTACATACACTTCAGGTTACAGACTCCGCTAACCCGGAAATAGTGCTTCAGGTTAAGAACTTTGCTTCAGGATAAGAACATAAATCGGGCTCCGGTGGCGCAGTGGCAGCAGGAGGCCCCATTAGCTAAAGTAGTGCTTCAGGTTAAGAACAGTTTCAGGTTAAGAATGGACCTCTGGAACGAATTAAGTACTTAACCCGAGGTACCACTGTAGAACTTTTCAAAGAAATGCAACAAGCTTCATACCTTAAGAAAACCAAAGGGTGTATGTATGATTTTACAAACAATGTTTGGCCCTACAGTTAAATTGATTGTAGAAATAGATGGCAGGATTGTAGTCACCGACAAGCTGAACATGAGTCAGCAACGTGAAACTGCTTGAAAAAAGACTGATGCTATTTTAAGCTATATTAATAAAATTGTAGTCACAAGAAGTAACAGTTCAACTTTATTCTGCACTAGTCAGGCCTCAACTGAAGTACTGTGTTTAGGTTTGCGAAACACAATTTAAGAAAATCTGGAATGAGTTCAGAGGACAGTGGGGATGGTGAAGGTATAGGAAATGACTGCTATGAGGGAGGTTGAAGTACTGGGTATTGTTGAGCCTGGAGAAGACAGAGACATGATCATGCTCTTCAAATACCTGAAGAGCTGATAAATAGAAGATAAAGATTTGTCCTCTTGCTGCAGCAAGTGAGAGAATGTCAGATGCAACATTTTCATCCTTAGACAACATTTAGCCTTAAAAAGCCAATTCCAGAAGCAAAAACTAGATATGTAGGCAGCAGGCTGAAAAATGTAATAAACCTCATGTACGCTTAGGAGTAAGTCTCACCAAGTTCAGTGGGAATAGATAGGTATGCAAAGGATTGCAGCCTGTAAACAACACTGGTGTACAGTGGTGCCTCGCAAGACGAAATTAATTCGTTCCGCAAGTCTTTTCGTCTTGCGAGTTTTTCGTCTTGCGAAGCACGGTTTCCCGTAGGAATGCATTAAAAATCAATTAATGCGTTCCTATGGAAACCGCCTTCAGACCAGGTCCGGGGACAGTCTGTCCCCCGACCTCTTCCGAAGGCGGGCGGGGGACAAAAGTCATTGCTCCCCCCTGCCTGCCTTCAAAAGCCGTCCGGGATAGCGGGAAGCGCTTCCCTGCTATCCCGGACCGCTTTTAAAATGCTGGCGGTGGGGAGCAAAGCCTTTCGCCCCCGCCGGCCTTCCTGGACCTCTTCTGAAGTCCGGAGGGGGGGGGGAAAGGCTTTGCTCCCCACCGCCAGCATTTAAAAGAGGTCCCCGGAGATTTCCCTATGGGCTTTCGTCTTGCGAAGCAAGCCCATAGGGAAAATCGTCTAGCGAAGCGTCGCAAAAAACGAAAAACCCTTTCGTCTTGCGGGTTTTTCGTCTTGCGAGGCATTCGTCTTGCGGGGCACCACTGTACTTGGATAGCACTTGTAAAATGTTTGATACACACACACAGTATCTCCCATTAATTACACTTTCAACCTTTAGGAGGAGGAAACTATTTCATCAACCTGACCTTTTGAAAAAATCTTCTGATAAGTTGCTGCAGTGTTTCAGTAATGAAAGTGAAAAATGAGCCACGCCAGTGAATGTTACACTGCCAGCAGAACTGGCAGAAACCATTGTTCAAAACTGCAGAAGGAAATAAGTGCCTGGTTTTTCCTTAAAGTAATTCCCCTCACAGCCTTTATATTTAAAGTTTTATGGTCAATGAGATTTATTAAAAATATTTGCTTATGAGACTATTAAATTGTCTAGTGTTGGATAAATAACCAATCTTACAAATCAGGGCTTTATCAAGACCATTGAACATTTTTTGTTAAGGATACAGGACTAAATTAATTCTTCAATAAATGAGCGTTATTTGTTGCTCATTGGGATGTTGAAGCAGGTAAGGCAAAAAGTGGAATACTTACAATTCATTCTCAAAGAATCTGCTTCTTTTTTATTCCTGGGAACCGATAAATGATAAAAGTAATGAAGAAAATTACACAGATCCACTACATGTGCCTTCGCAGTACTTTTACTCCAGGAGAGAAGAGGTTAATACGCAAATTCAAGTGGCAGGCCATTATCTCTTACTGCAGTCTTTGCCAATCTGGTGTCCTCCAGATGTTTTGGACCACCAGATTGCCAAAGGCGGTCTTACTACAAGTTTTCTGTGGTCCTTTACAGGAAAGAACACTTTAAAGAATAGTTACCTGGACACTTGACATCCATGAAGTAGGAATTTGGACTCTGGACCAGACGTTTCTTTTTGTGTTTTCTCTTTTCCTCCTCTAGGGATGGGTGAACTAAGTCTCTGGTCAGCTGTGTGAGATATTAGGGAGTTATTGCTAACTTTGCTGAAAGAGGTGTTTACTACTGAATATTATTAATTATAGTTGTTGTTTTTTTATATATCTCGCTTTTCCCTGCAAGGATTATTTCATTTATATCCCACCTTTCCTCCAAGGGACTCAAGGTGGTGTACATTTAATCCCCACAACAACTTTGTGTGGTAGGTTAGGCTGAGAGGCAGTGACTGTCCCAAGCTCACCTAGTGAGTGGGAATTTGAACCCTGGTCTCCCTAATCCTAGCCCACCTATGTTGGGTATTTCTCTCAAGGTTCCCCCAAACCATTTAGGTGCCCAAGCCACAAAAATCCAAATGGTAACAACACAGGGCACAATCCCTCATAACAACAGTTGGGGACCCAAAGATCCCCAAGCCTGATCTTTCTACTCCTCGCTCTACAATCCACAATGGCATCCAGCCTGTGCCCACTGCCTCCTCTGGGTACCTCTTCCCACCCAAAACTAACATCACAAGAACACTCCTCTTATGGGTTAGAGCAGTGGTTCCCAATTAGGGGTCCAAGGAGAACGCGCCCAGGGGGTCTGCGGCCCCATTCCTTGCCGCTCCAACTAAATTTGTGTTATTTTTGCATGGTAATAACACAAATTTTATGGTCTGTTTTAGCACTGTGCAATTTTTCAATATATTGGCCAAAATCGGTTTTGAAATCACAGTGCGATAAGAATTTTGACCTGACAATACATAGCAATATATCAAGGTACTCTCGATATCACATGAAGCTCTCAGCTGATAATGCTGTTGATAACTGCTGATTTGAGAACAGGGCAGCTTATCTTCAAGGCACCATGGCACTACCATCCCCTGGCATTGAGGCGGAGCTAGTCAGCAGGAAGCAGGAGTAGCCACAGTGGATGTGCATCTTCGCTGAAGGCAGCTTGATGTGACTCCATTTCCTCTCCTCCCTCCACCCATCCTATCACCACGGCTGCCCCTTCCCTTCTCCCCCATGCTAATCTCCCATTTCAGACATTGTGATATATTGGAATATTGTGATGTTTAGTTGCTGATATACCACGATGTTGAAAACTAGGTATCACTCAGCTCTAGTCTGGTTTTTAGTATACCTAAAATCCTTTGCTTATTAGAAGCTACCTCATATTTTGTTCAGAAAATTGCTTTGTAAAGGTAACTATCATTGGCTTTTGAAAAAATAGGGGGTCCTCAGTAATTAACTAATTGGGAACCACTGGGTTAGAGTATTCGCCATATGGCAACAGCGTTTGTGTGCTGAATTTGCTCAATACTATATTGACTTGGTTGTAAACAGAAGGAGTCCCAGATCCTGGAAAGAGTGCATTGAATAACAAAAAGTCGGGGGGGGGGGGGGGAAGATGTCTCTCCTTGGATAGCCTGTTGTGGATTCTAAAATTAGCCACTGTAACACCAGTAGGTGCCTGTGAGTGGTGATGATGAAAGGAATAAGCTGACTCTAAGGAAAAGAACTTTGAAGATTACCATCTGTCTGCACCAAGTGCCTCAAAATGCAGGATGGGAAAATGAAACTGAAAAGCAGACTAGAAAACTGTAAAATACCTGAGCTAGATGCCAAAGTCAAAGGAGGCCACATACGTACTCCCTGCACCACCAGGCCATCTGCTCAGTTATGTAGCTATATTCCACCTATGCTGACAATTTTGAGACTCCAGGGAGCTCTGGTGCTTCCACCAGAGTGATCCACGCACTGCCCAGTATCCATCCCCAGGTAAAGAGTTAACAGCTGGACCCTGGCTAGGAATCCATATGGCACATCGCATTAAAGGGGAAGAGTGTGGTGGTGGGGAGGCAGAAAGAGCTGCCTGGTTTCGCAGGCTGGCCTGTGGCCAGGAGTCCGTGGGCACCGGGAATTCCTCTCCGGGGAAAGGGCATGGGTCGGATGATCCCGGTGCTGGGTTTGGGATCAATGCATACGACCTGTCATGGGGGCGGAGGCGTTGATCGTGGCGAAGTGTTTGTGTGTGTGTGGCTATAACTGCTACGTGTGTGGCTATAACTGCCCATAAAGCAGAATAAGTGCTTTCCCCCCCCCTACACCCCCCCACCGTAAAAGTCCTGCTCCACCCCCGCCCGTAAACAGAGTGGAACACCCCACCCACCCCTTCTCTCCTCTTAGGTAATGGGACAAGCCGCCCCCCCGGCAGGCAGAGCCGAGGGGGCTTCTCTCCTCTTTCTGCCCCCTTCCCCCCCATTAACCCTTGCCGCGCCGCCCGCCTTCCGAGTGGCCCCCACTCACGGGCATGGTGGCGCCTCGCCGCTGCTTCTCCTCCCTCCGCGCCAGCCTTTCCCTCCCCGCGCCCCCCAACACGCGCAGATACAAACACAGGCGCGTGACGCAGGCGAGAAGCCCCGCCCCTGGGGCTCTGCGGGCACGCCCACTTCCTCGAGACCATCTAGGAGCCCATGCTCTATGGTTTGGAGAAGGGCGTTTTGGCTTTTCCAAGGCGCGGCTTCCCCTTCAGAACCAGCGAGTCCAGCCCCCCCCCCCAACAGTCCTCCTGGGTTGTCAGGATTCAGCCTCAAACCGTTAGCCGCCATCCATCCTCCTCATCTCTTTTTTGAAAAGCAAATCTCAAGGGCTCTGGGAGTGTCCAGGGGCATAATAAAGCTGGCCCCGTGCAAAGACGTTGCCTTTATTATGGAGCACATTTGTGCATATTACATATAGGGACATTTAAATAATATTCCAGTAGAGAGATTTAAGGGGTCTCTATTTCTTATAACACATTTTGATAGGACTAGAACAAAATTTAATCTGAGGCTCCATCAGCCCAGGAAAGAGAGGAGGCAAGCAGCCAACAATCTCTAAAAGCAGAAAAATAGAGTGCTGTCTTGAATCCTTCTTTAGAGCTAATCAAATATACAGCTGCCTTAAGCGTCTGTCCTAATTGGATAGGGTTTGCAAAGCAGAAATATCGAGGAAACTGAGATACATTCATTTTGTTCTTAGGTTATTCCAGTCTGATGGTGAGAACATTTATCAAAGCCTAGTGTTTTTGGGGAAAAGGCAGTGTTTTGACATGATTGAACACACTTACCTGGGAATAAACCCCATTAAATGCATGCATAGGATTGTGATATAGTACATGAAATAATTCTCTTCCCTCCTAATCAAGAAAGCCCAATATTCTGGGAGAGGGAGGTTTTAAGTTATTTTTAAATCATTAATCAGTGGTAGGGGTGGTTTCTCCAATCTGATTATTTATGTTTGTCTAAAACAATTAACCTATTTCGTTTTAGTGCTCCATTGTCAGACCAGTAATCTGATTAAGTCTTACAATAACCACTTGAAAGGTTCTATTTAATTACTCCCAACCCCCCATTTGGGCACTGAAATGAAGAAGCAGAATTACCTTGACCACTTCCTCTTTGTTTATAAATGAACAGGCTGAGCTACTATCGCTTAACTTAAAAAAAAAAGAGTCTTTTAAAATTCTAGAAATTGAACAATGACACAGATAACATATAGTGAACAAGAAGCAAAAGGGCACAAGATCTTACATTACACAGCAAATGTGCTGGCTGACACAAAGTTCATTTGCCACGATTCCATTTTCATATGCAAAGGGAACAAAGGTTAGTTCATTTATATGTTTACAACTTGGAATAAGGCAAAGATCCAGGGTCTAAGATGCTATGCAAAACACTATCTTCTTAATTTTAAATGCTTTCTGTTTCCTTCTCCTTTGTATTTTTCACTTTTATTTGTTTATTATTTCATGTATACCTGACCTCTCCTCCATGGAGCTTAAGGTAATGTACATGGCTTTTCCCTTCACCAGCCCTGTGAAGTACATTAGGCTAAGAGACTGTGGCTGACCCAAGGTCACCCAGTGAACTGAGTGGGGATACAAACCCAGGTCTTCTTTATTGCTTTCAAACCAGGGGCGCCGACTTATAAAAAATATTGGGGGGGGGCGGGGGCCCATACCGACTTATAAAAAATATTGGGGGGGCCCAAGACCTCCAAGCCGCTGCTGCTGGGGGAACGAAAGGGGCGAGCCCCGGGCTGCCCCGACCTTAAGTGAACCTGTGAGGGCCCGCCCGCGAGATTGTTGATGGGTCGAGAGCCCGCAACCCCACCCCCTCTCTAGATCGGGAGTGGCTTTGTTTTAACTCATTACTGAATGTATTTTAAAAGGTAACTATCGTCAAACAAGGAAAATAAAAAATACCAACATAATTTTGTGATTTTACAAAGCATAATATAACTAATAATTTTCTTAAATTATGGGGGGGCAGAGCCCCCCCAAACGAATTTTTGAGGGGGCTCGGGCCCCCTCAGGCCCCATGGAGTCGGCGCCTATGTTTCAAACTGAAACACTCCTATTTCTCTCTTTTGAGAAGAAGAACATCTGTGGCACCTCCATATGTTGCCGAACTCTAACTCCTATAAGCCCCAGCCAGTATGACTAGTGGTCAGTGATGATGGGCCACAGACCTTCCATCCCTGGCCTAAATCCCTCCTTCCATAAAGGGGCTTGCTTGTTTCTTTGTCTCTGGGGCCTATAGGTGCTCTGTTATCACAGACCCTCCAAGTGCCCCTATTTTCCAGGGGCAGTTCCAGATTTACAGAAGCCTTCCCCATTTCTGATTTGATCCCAGAATGCCCCGCTTTTCCTTGTTGTTGTTGTTTAGTCGTTTGGTCGTGTCCGACTCTTCGTGACCCCATGGACCAGAGCACGCTAGGCACACCTGTCTTCCATTGTCTCCTGCAGTTTGGTCAAACTCGTGCTGGTAGCTTCGAGAACACTGTCCAGCCATCTCGTCTTCTGTCGTCCCCTTCTTCTTGTGCCCTCCATCTTTCCCAACATCAGGGTCTTTTCCAGGGAGTCTTCTCTTCTCATGAGGTGGCCAAAGTATTGGAGCCTCAGCTTCACGATCTGTCCTTCCAGTGAGCACTCAGGGCTGATTTTCCTAAGAATGGAGAGGTTTGCTCTTCTTGCAGTCCATGGGACTCTCAAGAGTCTCCTCCAGCACCATAATTCAAAAGCACCAATTCTTCGGCGATCAGCCTTCTTTATGGTCCAGCTCTCACTTCCATACATCACTACTGGGAAAACCATACCTTTAACTATACAGACCTTTGTTGGCAAGGTGATGTCTCTGCTTTTTAAGATGCTGTCTAGGTTTGTCATTGCTTTTCTCCCAAGAAGCAGGGCTTTTCCTTAGGACGTCCCTATTTTCATTGGAGAAATTTTGGAGGGTATGGAGTTATGCAACCCCCGAGCCAAGGGGATAAATAGCTATAAGACATCTGAAGGAAGCCCTGTATAGGGAATTTTTGTAATGCTTTATTATGTTTTTATATACAGTATGTTGGAAGCCACTCAGAGTGCCTGGGGCAACGCAGTCATGTGGGTGGTATAAATACAGTAATAAAGTTGTTGTTATGGAATAAAACGTAAAGGTAAAAGACTCCTGACAGTTAAGTCCAGTCGTGAACAACTTTGGGGTTGCGACGCTCATCTCGTTTTACTGGCTGAGGGAGCCGACGTTTGTCTGCAGTTTTTCCAGGTCATGTGGCCAGCATGACTAAGTCACTTCTGGCGAAACCAGAGCAGCACATGGAAACACCGTTTACCTTCCCGCCAGAGCGGTACCTATTTATCTACTTGCTCTTTAACGTGCATTTGAACTGCTAGGTTGGCAGGAGCAGGGACCGAGCAACGGGAGCTCAGTAATCAGAGAAATCTTGGAGCATATGTGTAGGTGCTGTGGTGCTGTAAAGCCAACCAAACTTTGAAAATGCTATGATTCTGTGGGAAATGCACAGACATCGTCCCCACAGAGCTTTGGTGCTGACATTCTTGGAACATTGCATTCCTTGAAAAATCAACAATGCCACTGAAGAAAGCATAAAAAGACAACAGAGAGAAATATGAAGGTGTGGGGCAAAAGTTTAGGTCTTTTATCAACAGAAGGGACATGGATGAGAAACCACCAGAAACTCATGGACTTTGTAGAGAGACATGTTTCAAAGTCATTTTCTGGTTTTATGGCTAATTTAAATTGATTATATCTTTTCTATATTTTTTGTAACTTCATTGCACAAAAACCACAGAAACCATGGTGTGAATCAGTTTATAAAAGTGTTGAAATAAGTATTTGTTTATTATTATTATTATTATTATTATTATTATTATTATTATTATTATGCCCTGCTCTTCTGGCTGGGTCACTGCAGCCACTCTAGGCAGCTTCCAACACATTTAAAACAAAATAAAACATCAAAAACCTCTGGATACAGGACTGCCTTCAGATCTTTTCTAAAAGTTGGGTTTTTGTATTTTAATTGTGTACTGTCTCTTAGAAAATCTAAAAACAAATGAATTATAATGAATTATATTTGAATAGGTTTTACTCTGCTAAACCACTGAAATTAATGTCAGTGATTAAGTTATATTAGTGTCTGTGGGACTACTCTAAGTAAAAGTTAGTTGAATTCAACACTACGTTTATTTGTATACCACAACATCAGCACCAGATTTAGGGTAGTGTAGACCAGGGGTAGGCAACCTAAAGTCTGTGGGCCGGATGCGGCCCAATCACCTTCTAAATCCGGCCCCCAGATGGTCCAGGAATCAGTGTGTTTTAACAGAAGTAGAATGTGTACTTTTATTTAAAATGCATCTCTGGGTTATTTGTGCGGCATAGGAATTTGTTAACCCCCCCCCCAAAAAAATAGTCCGACCCACCACATGGTTTGAGGGACGGTGGACAGGCCCACGGCTGAAAAAGGTTGCTGACCCCTGGGTGGACAGTTCCCTTGCACAGGGTGTTGAGCTGAGGGGTCGAAAAATTATAATAGTAATATGTAGTAATAATTTTTAAATCTGTATTTAAATGGGTCATTATATCAGGCTGAAGGAGAGGGAAAGGGTCTCCATCTGCACAACTCTTGGCAGAAAGTCAAGACCAACAACTCTTGGCTCCTTCTCTTGGGCAAATGTTTTCTTTTCTAAGTGGCACTTCTAAGAATCATGTAAGTAAGAAACAGTGACTGAGTTTGCTTTTTCTCCTCCCTTCCAATCAATTTTTATTCTATCATGTCTTTTCAATCCTAAGTCCGAAGGCAGGGACTCCTTTTCTTTTTGTACCACTCTGAGAGCCACTTTGGGGGCTTGCTTTTTAATTATTATGTTTTTAAAAAAACATTTAAAATAAATGAATACATTTGCACTCGAAGTGTCACACAGGAAACAAATCTAACCACAACAGTGCAGTGACAATGCAGATCAAAATTACTTGAATTATATACTTTTATTGATAATGATATGTTTTTATTAATTATTATTCCCCCCTCCAAAATATAACTGGACAACAACTATCCAGCAATTAGCAATTTGTTGACATTTCTGACTTTGGACGATATTACTAAATAATATGTACATTATAGTATGGCTTCGGTAGTACCAATTCCCAGCACTGCCCGCCGTCCCTCCCGGCCAGGCCTCCTCCCTCCCGCCTTGGAGGCTGGGATTTCGACAGGGACTTTCGCGATCGCTTCCTACAAGAAAAACTGGAGAAGTCCCGCATAAAAAACTACGACTCCCAGAGGCCATTGCGCGGGCGGCGAAGGCTGGAGGGAGCGAGAAGGCGGGGCTTCCGTCGTCGCGCGCGCCGCTCGCCTGGCTGCCCCGCCCCTTCCTGTTCCCCTCCCTCCTGCTAGTTCCCCCTCCCCTCCGGCTCCCGGCCGCCAGTCGGAGCGAAGATGGCGAAGACCTACGACTATCTCTTCAAGCTGCTCCTCATCGGCGACTCCGGCGTGGGCAAGACCTGCCTGCTCTTCCGCTTCAGCGAGGACGCCTTCAACACCACCTTCATCTCCACCATCGGTGAGGCGGCCTCGGCCTCCCTCTGAGGGGCGCTTCCTCAGGCAGGCGCCTCGGGCGGGGGGCGGCTTCCTCGCCTCACGGAGCGCAGGCCCGGCCCCCTGGCGCCTCTTCAGGGCGGCCGGCTGGGTCTTGGGGGGGGCGGCGGGGGCCACGGGCGTCGCTGCGAGCGAGGAGCGAGCCGGTTTCCGTTTCCATTTCCCTTCCTCTCTCGCGCCCCGCCTTGTCCCTCAGACCGTTTTCTGAGGGTGGAATTGTGGGGGTTTCTTCGCGCGACGTCCTTCCCCCCATTCCGCCTCCTTCCCGGTCCCCGTTATGTCGCGGTTGATCCGGCGTTGATCCGGCGCGGGGGGCGTGAGAGGAGCGGGCCCTGCGCGAGTCTCCGGCCCGTGACGCGGGGGGCTCCTCTTCCTCTCCGCTCTTCTGCCGCCCACCCCCCTTCGCCGCTTTGTTGTGGGGATTTGTGCTGGAGGGCGGAGAGCGCCTTTTAGGCGGGGATGCTCTCGCCGCCGTAGCGCTGGGACGGGACCCTTTTCTCAGATGGCCGCCCCGGAACTGGAGATCTGTAGGTGCCCCTTCCCGCACCGAAGACGCGCCCACGGACGCCCACCTCCCTGCCCCGGAGAGAAACAGGCTCGTTAGCCCGTTAGGCTAACCCGCTTTCGGCTGCCTTGGAAAGCGCTTTTTCCAGCGACCCCGCCACCCTTTTGACACTCTTGGAGTGCATCTCTTAACCCGTTTGACACGCCTAGAAATGTCGCCATCATCAAATGTCATCTTGGCCCCTGTTGGGCGGGGCGGAGGGTTGGAATAGGCACTGGTTTGGGGACATAGGGAGGGATTTGTCACACTGTTAAGACGCAAGGTTGGAAGGATCCTCCTGCAAGCTGTTCTGCGAGTGCTCCTAACCTAGAGCAGATTTTGGGGAGGAGAGGGGAGGTGGATACGTGCTGTTGCACTAGTGGGAACCCTTGCACCGACTTCCACTAGCATGATTTATAAAGTGCCAAAAACTGCTTAGTCCCAGTGGCGTAGCGTGGGTTGTCAGCACCCGGGGCAAGGCAAGTAATTTGCACCCCCTAACCTGTGGATTTTAGCAGGGGGCAGAGAGCTGCGAGTGCAAGCGCGCCCCCCCATGTTGCGCCCGGTGCGGCCGGCCCCCCCTGCACCCCCCACGCTACGCCACTGCTTAGTCCTGTAAAGAAATGCTCTCTGTCTACGGTTGTAACATGATGTGAAGGAAAGGGAAGGAGAAACTGACCTAGGTGAACAGCAGTCAAAATTGGCCACAGGAACTTGTCTAGCTGTGCAGGAGCTCTGATACAGTGGGCGACTGGAATCATTTTTACTCTGATAGCCAAAATGGGGAAGATAGTGATGGATTTGAACTTTGCCACTAGTTGATACCTTTGTTACACATATCATGCGTGAGTGGTTGCTAGTTACTCTGTTAAACTACAGTGGTACCTCAGGTTACATATGCTTCAGGTTACAGACTCAGTTAACCCAGAAATAGTACCTTGGGTTAAGAACTTTGCTTCAGGATGAGAACAGAAATTGTGCAGCGGCAGCAGGAGGCTAAAGTGGTGCTTCAGGTTAAGAATAGTTTCATGTTAAGAACGGACCTTCAGAACGAATTAAGTACGTAACCAGAGGTACCACTGTATCCTTTATGTGCTGTCTCGCAGGATGCCCATATTGCTAGGTGTTTTATATGCTCAATTTGTTCTGTCTGCTCCCTCCTCCTGCAACACTTGAAACACTTGTGCATTGATGCAGGTAGCAAGCATAGTGCTCTCCAGATATTGTAGGCAATGCTAGTTGGGGCTGATGGGAGTTGAAGTCCAACAATATCTGGAGGACATCACATTGACTACGTCTCATAGAAACTTGTAACATCTAGGTGGCTGTTCTGTGTCTGATTTAGAATACATTATATGGCCAAGTTTTGAGTCTTGTTTCCTTTTTTAAAAAAAAAACCTGTAGCTCACTGGCTAAATATTGTGATCACTACCTGCTTAATACTATGCTGTTAGGCTATAACCAAAAAAGGGAGTTGACTGAGCCTTTGACAGACCCTCTTGAATGGCTACTATGACAGATTGGCAGGTTAAACATTTTGCAGGCCTGCCTTATTCTGATAGTTCAGAGTGGGTAACATGAAAACTTCCTGTCTCCCACATAAGGTGTGAGGAATCAAAGAGGAAAAAAATATTTTTAAAGCCAGGGGCAGGCATAGTTCCTGTCTGGCCTGACCATAAGCATAGGGCTAGGTACTAAGAACAAAAGAGAAGTAGAGTTCTGCTAGATCAAAGCAAAGGTTCATATTGTCCGTCATCTACTTCCCAAGGGAAACTCACAAGCAGGACGTGAAGACAACATAGTATTATGAGAGAGGGAGAGAAAAAGCAAAACTCTTCATACTTTGTATAATCTGATATACCTCTATGATTTCTCTTACTTGCCTTTTTTATTCTTATAAACAACAAAGTTCCAAATGTTGTAACCTGTCCTTATGGGGAAATAGTCCCAGCCCCCTAATAATTTTGTTTGCCTTTTTCCAGCTCTACAATGTATTTTTTTATTCACAGTCATACCTCGTGTTGCGTTAGGTTCATGTTGCGTCTTTTCGGCTTGCGAACACGGCAAACCTGGAAGTGTATACTTCCTGGTTTCACCGCACACGCAGAAGTGTTCTGCGCGCTTCGTGCATGAGCAGAAGAGCTCTATTGCGCTCCATGCTTGCACAGAAGCGTCTCTCTAGTGGACTTTTCAGGGTGCAAACGGCACGCCAGAATGGATCGTGTCCGCAACTAGAGGTACCACTGTACTGCAACCAGGACTGTATACAATATTCCAAATAGGGGTGCATCATAATATTTGTATAAAGACTTTACAATATTGACAGTATTATATTCAATTTCTTTTGTAGTGATTCCTAGCATGGAATTTGCCCTTTTTGCAGCTGCTGCACATGACAGTGTAGTGCAAACAAGCAATTGTGCAGGTTCCTGAAGCAAAGACTGTGGTCCCAATACTTCTTCTGCTTCTGCCCCGCTACCTGGGACTAAGCCATGGTTCATCTTAACATTACATCTGAATCTGGGCTTGTGGATTGTCTCACCCAGAGAAACCGCAAGCGGTAAGCTGAGAACAAATCTTCATTACGCTTGTGGTTTGTCTGGACTGAGACAAACCATGATTCAGGGTTTGTATATAACACTAAGCCAAACCATGGAATAGCCTTGGGTATCATGATGGCAGCAGGAGCATGCGAGGAGTGCAATGACCTCAGTCTTATGCTCATTCACATTAAGTCACAGTTTAGCTTACTGCTGCATGCATGTAAAATTTAGATTTTGATTCCCCTCCCCCCCCCCCCCCAGTATACATCACTTTTGACTTATTTACCTTGAGTTACAATTGGCATTTTATTTCCCGTTTTCCCAAAATTGGAGAGTTCCTTTTGGAGCCCTTTACACAATGACACTGTAGGTCATTTATGAATTTTAGAATAGTATTGATCCTGCCAAATATCCTTTGGTGACTCTACACCTTGCATCCCTCCATTGTGAGAGTTGCACATTTATTATTGCTCATTGGTTCCTGTTATTAAAAGTTATTGATCCATATGGGGATTGCTTCCATTCACAATCTTCTTTTCACTCTGAAATTTTAATGAGACAAGACTTACCTTTGCTGAAGCCATATTGATGAAAGACTTGTTCTTATGCTTCGTAAATTTTATATTTAACAATTTACCTAGAACTGATGTTAAGCTAATCAGCTTGGATCCTTTTAAAAACAAAACTGATTTTACACTGGTCACTTTCCAGAATGGGTCTATCCAAGTGAATAATTTTTTTTCTTACTTGGAATGACGTCCTCCTTCTGAGATGTATATTCTCCATGATGGCAGAGCAGTTATTGCCCTGGGAGTGGAACACATTCTCAAAGGCCTTGTCACAAATTTGAGTCTCTTTCAAGTTCTCCAGGGCATCCCCATGGCCACGAAATTAGACTGTAACTGTGCCCAGCTGTTTGAGGCACAGGACATAGTGGTGCTTGTAATCTATTGTTTGAAAAGTAAGAATAGAGTAACACTTTTTCATTAAGGTATTATTACAGTGGTACCTCGGGTTACAAACGTTTAAGTTACAGACTCCGCTAACCCAGAAATAGTACCTCGGGTTAAGAACTTTGCTTCAGGGTGAGAACAGAAATCGTTCTCCTGCGGTGTGGCGGCAGCAGGAGGCCCCCTTAGTTAAAGTGGTGTTTCAGGTTAAGAACAGTTTCAGGTTAAGAACGGACCTCCGGAACGAATTAAGTTCTTAACCTGAGGTACCACTGTATTTCTTTTGTTGGTTATACAATATTAAAAACGCTGGTGTGTACCCCGCTTTAAAGCAGATACATCAGAGCATTTAAACAAAGAAAACTGCTGTAATGCCAGAGCATTTTCATGACCAGAGGTAATAGATTACCATAAGTGATAAGGGAGTAGGAACAGTCTTAATGAACCTCCGAACAACCTGCAGGACTTGGTTGCAACTTGCACTATTTTCATTTCACTGTTTGAGTATCTGCTAAGAAGTCAACAGGGCGGCCTTCAGATGTCTCATTCAGCGCAAGGCATTTTACAGGTGTTTTTTGAAATACTTTTTAAAAGCAACATTACAAACACTTATGCCAAACAGTAGACAATTAAATCATAAGCAGGCAAGACTCAAGACCACATTATTGGGACCAGGAATGCCCAAGGTTGTGCTCTCTAGATGTCGCTGGTCCTGGACTGCAATTCTCAACAGCCCCAGCCAGCATGGCTGTAGTTCCAGTAATATCTGGTGGCTCAACATTGGCTACTCTGAGACAGCCCAGCCATGGTCGTTTATAGGAAGCTGCCTTATACCAAGCAGACCATTGAGCTCATGCAGCAGCTTTCCAGATTTTCGGATGAGAGCCCGTTTCAGCTCTACCTGGAGATGCCAGGAATTGAATTTCATATCTTTTGTATACAGAGTATGTGCTCTACCTCTAAGCTATGGCACTTTTGGAGTTTGCTCCCACAATATGTCACAATGGCGATCAACTTGCATGGCTTAAAAATAGGATTACAGTACAGTGGTGCCTCGCAAGACGAAATTAATCCGTTCTGTGAGGCTCTTTGTTTAGCGGTTTTTTTGTCTTGCGAAGCAAGCCCATTGACAGCTTAGCGGATTAGCGCTATTAGCGGGTTAGCGGCTTTTAGCGATCAGCTGTTAAGAAGCTTATCAGCGGATCAGCTGATAAGCGGCTTAGCTGCTTAGGAAAAGGCGGGGAAAGGGGGGAAAAACCCGCAGGAACTCGCAAGACATTTTCGTCTTGCGAAGCGCCTCCAAAACGGAAAACCCTTTCGTCTAGCGGGTTTTCCGTCTTGCGAGGCGTTCGTCTTGTGGGGCACCACTGTATACAGATTCATGGAGGATAATGCTACCAATGACTACTAGCTACTGTTGAAGGAAGTATATCTCTGAATCTCAGTTGCTGGCAATCACAAGGAAAAGAGTGCTTTAGTGCTCCATTTCTGCTTGCGGGCTTCTCATAATGGGCATCTGGATGACCATTGTGAGAGCAGGGTGTTGGAATAGATGGGCCACTGGCCTGTTCTAACTGCTGTGTTCTACAGATGAAAGGTTTTTACTTTCAATGGGCTCACTCCTAGGGTTGAAATTCCCAAAAGATTCTGCTACCACATAAGAGACATGACATTCACTCATTGAGTGAATAATGGCACCCTAAACAAGCCTTCCTTAGCTGAGTTCCCTGTGGGGAAACAGTTGATTCGAGGAAGGGTGTTCTTTTGTTTCTCAGGGAACTGTCATAGTAACTGTTTGCTAACTAAAGTTTTTGAATGCTGAGTGTACTAAAATGGTCAGGAAATGGAAGAAACCACAAGAAAACCTGCTCAAGCACTAACCAGCTGCAAGAAACCAAGCATAAGCTGGAGTTTTCTTGTGTTCTGAGGCTCTGTGGCTTTCTGGCCCTGCTGGTTTGTTTTGTCAGGATAGGAAGATACATTGGCATTTGAAGCTCTAACACTTTGAGATTGTTCTTGTACGCTGATTGTTCTTGAGTTTTAATTACTATGCTTAAGTAAATTGAGTTCCTGCATGGTGAAACCTTTATTATGTACTGTTCTGTCTTTCTGCTCATGTCACATGTGCTTGTATTTTCATGTCTATCAATTTGATAGTAATGCAGAAATGTGCATTTGATTTTAAATAGTTTATTTAGCTGGTTTTCTCAGATAAGATAGAATTCTCACATGCATAGACAGGAAAGAAACTACAAGGCATTTTGAGTGTTGTATATGAAAATTCCTCTGAGGCTATAATCTTAGAGCATTACTATGCCACCTAAATATTTTAAATGTCTTCAAAAATAGTTGAGACATTTATTAATTGAAGGTCAGTGGTTCCCTGGATAAATTTGCCATCATGTCTAGATTTTAAGTTTTCTATGCACTAAAGGCAGCACTGTCAATGTGGCATGAGGCTGCCTTTAGAAATGTTCCAGATGCCTGGGCAGCTAAGAAGGACTTCACTTAAGATTTTGTTCTTTTTCTTAATTTACCTGAATGCCAGACTATGCCCAAACTCTACTGGTATGCTGTTTAGAAAATTTTGTTGGGAGCCTAAAAGACAGTGTACATTTGCAAGTAAGTCACCTGACTGCTCAGTAGTTGATGAATTACAACTGAATGTATGAATTGACATATTATACTTATTTGGTGGAAACCATTGATCAACTTTCAAGAGATTTTCTGCAATTATATAGTGACTTAAGCAAGCTGCCTCTGTACATGATCTGTCAAGTTTCACTTCCTCTTTAGCCAGATCGCCCACCACATCTTCCTACAATCTTTCACTACAAGCCACTAGACTTTGTTTAATTATCCTCCCCTTCAAAGGTCAGGTTGTTAACTGGTCGTCCATACATGTCGCAAGAAGGCATCTAGCTGAGCTCTTGGGCATAAATCCCCTTTCCATCGATCTAGAATCCACTGTCCACATTTACAGCAAGCCACACATGCAGAGGATATTGCTCACCTTCAAATCTAAAAAGTTTCCAACTTATATGATGTCCCTACGAAGCTCCCTGACTAATTTTGGAATTTTTATTACAAGAGTTTTTATCAACACTAAGATTTGCCCTCTTATACCCTACCTTCCAGCTAAAAGGAAAGCAATTAAAAATGAGGGCACCCCACCTACTACGAGCTCTACCTCTCCACCCTCAGACTTAATTAGTTGGACAGAGACCCCCATGCCCCTCCTATCAAAGGCTACTCATCTAGAGAATTCGATGGAGCAGGAGTTACTTGTTTCCTTCTCCCATCTCCCAAAAGCCGAACAAACAGAGATAACGGACAGACTAGATGAGTTATTACTCTATCTTCGCAACCCTGAAGACCTAGCGCCCATAAAAGAGGCAAACACTCCACCTAACTTGGAGCGAAAAATGGAATATGAATCTCCTCAGGTCACGTCAGAACACCCCCCCCTACTCTGCCCAACTGAAATCCACGCCGAAATCGCTGTGGCGCCCCTAACCACATTACCGGAGCCTTCACCACCCAATGGCTGCATCTTCCACGACTCCGGGAAAGTCCTAGATGCTATTGAAGAGACAAAATGACTCTCACCTCTATTACTATCCTGGAACGTTGCTGGGTGGCAATCGAAAACAATGGACAAAGACGTTCTAAGCTACGTATCACAGTTTAAGATCATCCTGCTCCAAGAAACCTGGATGCAAAATCCTTTCGATCTACACAATTATTTTGCTTTCCACGCCTGTCCCTCAATTGGCCCCAAAGGCGGAAGACCGGCGGGTGGTCTGAGCACCTTCGTATCGATAGATCTAGGAACCTCCCCCACCCAATTGAAAATCGATAAAAAATGGATTTTGGCTGTGAAAATATTCTCTACCCACTTTAAGATCATATGCATCAATGTTTATATTCCCCCACTCATGAAACAAACTGATCTTAAAAACATCTGGAACGAACTGGAAGACTGCATTCTCCTTGTCTCAAATAAGTTTCCCTCTGCCTCCCTAATCATTGGTGGGGACTTTAATGCAAGGCTAGGTCATTCAGACGAACAACTAATCAACGAAAGTGGAATGGGTCCCCTAAATGCTAATGACGAACACTGGCCCCTATTCAGGCGTCATTCACTTGACCCAGTTACCAATTTCGCTGGTACATGTCTCTTTCTAATGGCACTTAGATTAAACCTTGTTATTTTAAACGGCCTCTCCTCGGGAGACTGTCCTGGCCAATTTACTTATTGGTCAGGCTTAAGGCATTCTGTTATTGACTACATCCTTGTCTCCCAAGAACTCTTTGATGAATATATTGAATTCACTGTAGATATAAGAACCGAAAGTGACCATCTCCCTCTAAATCTTAAAAGGACTGAATTTTGGGAACCCTCTAGATGTGGGCTCACCCCACAGACCTCTGATCCTAATGTTCTACAACAAATAGGCAGATCCAGAATCAAATGGTCCCCTTATGTTAATAACAATTTCAGCATTTGGACACAATCAATGGAAGGTCAACTCCTCTGGGCTGATCTGACCTCCAACGATACTGAAGAGCCCTCCCCAATTGGCCATTATAACACATTAATCCGAAAACTCCAACCGCTATTGTCAAGACTCGGGAGATCTAGCCACAATGCGTCCCCTACCAACAAAAAATGGTTTGACCGCGAATGCATCCAGGCAAAACTTATACTCAGGGAATGCTTTAAGGTCTTCCAGCAAAATCCTAACCCTATCACTAAATTAGAGTTACAACTTAAAAAAAAGAACTACAAAGAGTTACTAAAAACCAAAAAAAGAACCGCAGACTCTCTCACCTGGCAGGCCCTCATAAAAGCGTCAATAGAAAAAGACAATACCAACTTCTGGAAAATTATTTCCAGCCAAACCAAAGCTCCTAACGAGGGCACAATAATCCCTGCAAACTCATGGGAAGAGCACTATAAAGTGCTGTTTAGAGAACATCGACCTTCTGCGCTGCTTAACATCCCCTTAGACAATGATACATCATGGCCCCCAACATCTGAAACTGAAATCACTTCGTTAATTCTACAAATGAAATCTGGCAAAGCCCCAGGAAGTGATTTCATTGTTGCTGAACTTCTGAAAGCGCAAATAAACTGGTGGGCCCCGGTTCTTGCAAATCTATTTTCATATATAGATAAGACAACTGAAATCCCTAAAGATTGGGGACTGGCTATAATTGTGCCTATATTTAAAAAGGGTAACCCCTCTGACCCATCTAATTATAGACCAATTAGTCTTCTGAATGTGATCTGCAAACTTTATACAAAACATCTATGCCTAAAATTATGTGAATGGTTAGATCATAATGATTTACTAGAAATTGAACAAGCAGGGTTTACATCTGGACGTTCCACTATTGATCACTGCTTAGTGTTAGATTATTTTGTCTATAAGTATGTGAAACACTGGAAAAAGTCACTGTATGCAGCCTTTGTGGACCTAAAGGCAGCATTTGATTCTGTATCCAGGGGTAGGCTCTGGGCCAAATTGGCCAATATGGGTATTAACAGAAGGTTATTACTTCTGATGATTAAGCTTCATGAGAACAACACCCTCCAGATAAGACTTGCACAGGACGGCAGACTCTCTAGAGAAATCCCAGTCCAAAGAGGAGTTAGACAAGGATGCCTATTAGCCCCATTTTTATTTAACATCTATGTTAACTCCCTGGTCACATGCTGCCGTGAAATCGAAACCCACCCCCCCGTGTTCTCTAACGGCAGAAAAGTACCAGTTTTAATGTATGCGGATGACGCTGTTCTTCTCTCTCAAACCAAAGTGGGTCTGAAACGTGCCTTAGGAAAGTTTAGTGACCAATGTAACACTGAACTGTTAACAATTAACTTTGCCAAAACCAAAATTGTACATTTTAACCGCTCCTTCAGGAAAGATAATTGGAGCGTAAAGGGAAACGCCATTGAACAGACTAAGACCTTCCAATACTTAGGCATTACTTTCTCTTACAATGCCAAATTGTCAACACACCTGACCACATCAGCTATATCAGCAGGAAGAAGTGCAAATGCCATCCTTAGATTATTCAGAAGGAAAGGAGCTGGCTTTCTACCGATGGCCCTAAAAGTTTTTCAGGCAAAATCTTTAGCCCAACTCCTATATGGCACTCAAATTAGCCCCTCTGTCAACCTTAAGACCCTTGAAACAGTACAATCAAAATTCTTAAGATCACTATTTGCCACCCCAAAGTGTACACCTAATGCAGTCTTAAGGCAAGAGGCAGGACTACCCAGAGTGGAATTAAAAGTCTGGGAGCAAGCAATATCCCTCTGGCTGAAAATCCATTACAATCCTAAGGGACTGTTACCTTGCTTCCTGGCCGCAGTTCCCTATCCTCCTTGGCTTATGCAAATAACTAACAAGATCAAACAAATTGGCCTAAACCCTGAAAATCTCTTTCTTGGAACTCAGAACAAGGCAAAGGCAATTATCACTCAGAGACTTTACGATGTCGAATTACAACAAGAAGACGCCCTACTCCCGGAGACATATAGATGCTTAAAAGCTTGGCCTAACTTTGCAGCTGCCCCTTATTTAACTAACATCACTAACGAAGCTTATAGATGGGCTTTCTCCAGAGCCCGCTTTGAGACAATGCCCTCAGCAGTGCTGTACGGCAAATTCACGCGGGTACCGATGCATGCACGTCTCTGCCCCTGTATGTCTGATAGGGTAGAATCTGTTACACACATCCTTCTGTCCTGCAGATTTTATAGTGAAGAGCGAGCTCGACTTATCTTGCCGCTTTTGTCAAAATTCGTACCCCTACGGCATTATTTGGAATCCTCCCCCAAAATTCTAAGAAAATACCTTCTGGAAGATTCCTCGGGCTCAATATCATATGAGGTGGCCAAATTTTGCGCTTTAGCAATCAGGAAGCGTAGATTTCTGCTGTTGAATGGCACATAGCGAAGTTCCCTTGTGTAATCTTTTTTCTTCTTCTTCTTGATGTTCTTGTGGATCTCCTTTTTGTTTGACCTTGTGATGTTTGGTGTCGCTGGCTTTTGCCGCAACAAAACTTGGTAAACTTGGTAAACCTGGACTTCTGAAGCCCACCCCATATTGCTGTGTTAACCGATCTTTTAATTTTTCTTATAAATTTTTACTCACCCATTATCTATGCCTAATTAAGTATTCTATGTATATGTTTGGTTCTTGCTCTTATTTATTTAATAATTATTCACTTAGATTCATACTGTTATGCTACTTATTTAGATGTTTTGCTTATGCTGGTCTATGACCGTAATAAAGAACTTGACTTCCTCTTTAGAGGAGAACTGCGTAATGGCAATAATTTCCACTCAAGGAAGCTGTAAAATCCTGACTGCAGAGTACTTGACTCAGTTATGTTTCCGATAAACATAGCCATTTGCAGAGATACAAAAGGATATTATTGCTACAGATTAATAAAGTGTAAGGGAAATAGGCAGGGTTGTAAGAGCATGAGACGCTAGCTTTGAGCTTCAAAATTCAAGGGCGTCCTCTTCGTAGTTCCTCTGCACCCAGAGGTTCAGGGTGGTGGCAGTCCAGGAGAGGGCATTCTCTGTGGCAGCCTTTAAGCTTTAAAATTTCCTCCCCACAAAGGATTCCTTATACTTCTTATAGAAGTATATTTTTATTTTTGTAAGTGCTTTCAAACTGTTTTCAATGTGGTATCTGAATGTTGTAACCTGCCCTGGGACCTTAGGGTGAAGAAACAAATAATACTGTTGCTGCATGATATATAGAACATAAGAGGATACCTTCTGAATCAGAGCACATGCCCAAATAGCCCATCGTTCTGTTTTCAAAGTGGTCTTTGAGAAGTGCATAAGCAGAACATGGGTCCAATATCTTGTGATCCCCCGCAGTCACCACTGTTCAGAGACATACTTTCCATCTGCTAATATATCAGGGTACAGAGACACACATGTTTGACTGTGGTATCATAGTTCTTATCTGTGTTAGGCTTGAATTAATCTATTGCTATGTGATGTTTGTCAGATTATATGTGTTGGGTTTTATAATACCCAGTGAGAGAGTTGTTCTCTCCAGAGATTGTTGGATTTCTTCTGCTGGCAATAGTAACATAGCAAATTTGTGGGTTAGCTTTCTTAAACACTGGGAGGAGTTCAAATTCAATGCAGAAACTTGCTGACTATGAAACAAACTTTGGAATATTTACATTCTTATCCAAGATGATATCAGTATCTGGCAGTGTGTCCACAAAGGCTGTTTGTATGTCAAATGACTGGAACAGATTAATATTTTTTTACAGAGTTTTTTTTTGCCTCTGGGTTTCATTCTGTCTGTCTCTAGTTTGTTTGATTAAGATAAACCTTTACATTGGAGCATCAGCTTCTAATAAACAACAACAAAACCCCCTCGTATTTTGGAAGACAATATAAAATGAAGGAGAGCTGTAGTAATAGAGAGACTTTGCTTTAGAAATTCCAGTTTAGTATGATAGTGTCATACTTAATTTAAACTTATAACAACTCTTTGGTAGTGTATTGTATCATCGTATCTAGCTTTTTCCTCTCAGAATTGTATGAAAAAAATCTGTCAACTGCTGATTCTGAACTTTCAGTTTGAGTTTGAAGGACTTCATAAATTAGAAAACTCATGAATTAAATCAAGCTTCTCAACTATTTTTCTTGATTGTTGCTGTGGTTGTGTATTCAAATATGCATCCATTTTTCTCTGTGTGCAGAAGATGGAGGCATTTGAGATGCTTGGTGGCTTTATGACCATGTCACAGAGACAAGATATTTGGCAGACTCCCAGACTGTGCTCTTGAATCAAATTCCTGAAGATGTTGTGCAACATTTAGGAATACATTTCCAACATAGCCCTTAGAATGTTGCTTGCTTAGTAATTGAAACAAATCCTATAGAAATCCTCATTAGTATCATTTGAATGTTTGCTCAGTAATATTATTTTAATACATTGTCTTTAAAATTAATTATTTCTGAGAGAAAATGTTTTGAGTTTTTATCCATTTCACACCAAGCTTCCAAGCATTCTGTGCCAGGCCTGGGGTGATGGAAGTGGGAGGAGGGGCAGGCTAGGCCACTTGGTTTGCGATGGTCTATCTTGGCTTTCTGTTGTAGAGTATTGTATTCACCTTAAATAGCTTACCATTCCACAGCCATGTTAAAATGCTAGTTTAAAACGGCTTCCATGTTATGCTTATAGATGCAGTGCCTCTGTGCTATTGAAATGTGAACACTGCAACTCCTCCCTTTTATGTATGTTGACAGGTCTTTTGGTGAAATGGCTTGGGTTGAATGGGAGAAGCATCTGCACCTTTTGTCTTTCCACATGACAGATGTCTGAAGGCATCATCCCAATTCACAATTGGCAGATGGAGCTTTCTTATATGCTGCTGTCTCATTTGACTGACATGGAGACAAGTGTCTTGCTTAAATATCAATTAACCCTTAATGACTTTAGGAATGAGTGCAACTTCTGACTGAATAGCATATGCTCTGAGAAACTTACTGTGAGCCGGATGAAAAACAGCTACCATACCTTGATGCCTTTATGTTCTTCAAAATAATTTTTTTGCACATTGTTGTTTGATGGCTGGATGTGGATTGAATGTGTGTTTCTGAAGCTCCTTGCTGAGTTTTCAAAGCAAAGCACCCTACCCTAACTTTAGATCAACCTCTGATTGTGGGCAGACTTCTGTTTCTTGGAGACTAGCAGATAGCATTCTCCAGTTCACCATTATCTATGGAATTCTGTAGTTAAATAACTTTCCTAACATTAAGATTCCTTAGCATATGCAGTGTTTGCAACAAAATGTATATTAAGTCTTGAAACACAGAACTATCCAACCTCCCAGTTACTTGCTTCTCACCAATTTCTTTCAACCCTTAAAAAGGGACATAAGTTAGGAACTGTACCTGGGAATGATTTTGCTTTGCATTACTTTGTGTGTGGCTTCTATGCGGACAAGGAATGCTTTGCCTCTAGCTGAAGGTAGCCTCTGAATATAAGGTTTGCCTCCAGTGATTTACCATTGTATAACTGCAATATACACTTGTCTATATTGAACTGAACTTTAATGTCTGGCTTCCTGAGAGATGCTAGCAGGTTTGCAGTTTGATAAACTGTGAACATAATTTCCGACCTAAAGGGTATCTTTTAAAGCCATGTGTTGCTATTTGTTTGGGGCACATTCATGTTAACTGAGTTGACATTTGTTTGCATTCTCACTTGTGGTGTGATTTGGTTTATAAGGGGCACTTTAGAACATTCTAGTTGGGGAAGGAAAACAAGTGAGCTGGCTGCATTCTTCTCAAATCTGCTAAAGAAAAGGGAGAAAGATTTTCTTCTCTGCTTCCCTTTCTCCTTTTGTCTGAATAGATTAACATTAAAGGTGGGGTGGTGCATAAATATTGCCTTATTACAGCTGCTTGTTGGCTTGGATTTGCTGTGCTGTGGAGATCTTTAAAAAGAAAAGTACTTTATATTTGTGAGTGCCATGCAAGGAACAACATGCTACTGGGACAATTCTGAGAATGACATATTTTGAGAGGCAAAACATTAAGGTAGCAGTATTTTGTTTGCTTTCAGAACTAAAATTTAAAAACAGAGAAATTGGTATGGAGAGCAAAATGAACTATTGGAGAAAATCTGCCACTTAACTAGTAAGACAATCATTTTGTAAGTCTTTAACCAACAGGTGACTAGACGATTTCAGTAGCCTTCCTAAGGCAGGGAATACCCTGATTTGCTATTTAGGTTTTAGGTTTTCTTCGGTATCTACCTCGTAATATTCAAGTGACTTTATCCACTGTGGCGTTAGGTCCAGTTGTAGCCGACTCTGGGGTTGTGGCGCTCATCTTGCTTTATTGGCCGAGGGAGCCGGCATACAGCTTCCGGGTCATGTGGCCAGCATGACTAAGCCACTTCTGGCGAAGAGCATGGAAACGCCGTTTACCTTCCCACCGGAGCGGTACCTATTTATCTACTTGAACTTTGATGTGCTTTCGAACGGCTAGGTGGGCAGGAGCAGGGACCGAGCAACGGGAGATGATAATAATAATAATAATACTTACTTACTTACTTATCAAACCTTTATTAGGCATTATGCGAATAAAACCATAAAAGAGAAAATAACATATAAAGGCCTTGAAATATATATAAAAGGGCAGCAGTTGGCTACATACATATATATATATATATACATATAGAGTCAATGGTTTTCTTTGTTAACCTGCTCCTTGGAGGACTGCTACCAAAAACTCGGCTACCCCCGCCGTTACCCTTTGGTCAACGTCGGATAGGTAGAGTCCCACACATTCACCTTGCTGGGGTTCCAGACCACCCGAGAGAGGGGACAGCGCGCGTTGACGGAGCGTACTGTACAATGGGCAATGAAAGAGAATAATAATAAATTTTTATTTATATCCCGCCCTCCCCAGCCAAAGCCGGGCTCAGGGCGGCTAACAACAATAAAACAGTACAACAATAAAGCAGAATTTTGCTTCAGGATGAGAACAGAAATTGTGCGGCGGTGGCAGGAGGCCCCATTAGCTAAAGTGGTACCTCAGGTTAAGAACAGTTTCAGGTTAAGAACAGACCTCCAGAACTAATTAAGTTCTTAATCCGAGGTACCACTGTAATTTGAATGCAGGGAACGACTGATTTATGCACTTCCAATTGACTTGCGCACTATGGTGACCCAGAGGTGGCTGGAAAGGGGGGGGGCAGAGACGGAATGGGCTTATGTTCACTCTGCCAACACATGGGGGTAATCTTCAAAATTAGCCAAGCACATTTTGCACCTATCAGCTACTTGCAACCAAGTGAAAGGTGCCTGGGTGCCAGGAAGGGCGTCTGACATCTCCACCATCTGGAGGTGCATGCCTGGGGATCATTGGATCTTGACTTTTTTTTTTTGCACACTAATATCAGATCCTGTAGAATTCTGTCAGTTATATTTTATCTGTACAATTGGACTGAATTTCAGGAACCAAAATGCTTTTTCTGTGCAGCCTGAGCAGGAGCAGTAAACATTATAGTTAATTGTTGTAGCTTTTCATTTGCCCCACCCAATTGCCCTGCTCACAGTTGTGAAGAATATTCTTATGATATCAGTGGTCTATGTCACCATTAAGAAAAGGAGGTCGGAATAAGTCAATATATGTGTGGACTATCCCTGGATAAAGTGACTTTTCTTTTTAAAGTTCTCAAAGTTCTTAACCTAGCTCAAGGCTAGGTGTTTAACAGATAAATCAATCACAGTCAGTCCTTCACAGTCAGTCCTTCATTTGAAAAATAAGACTTTAGAGCTGTATTGCCCTAAAATGGCAACTAGACATTCCATTTTGGCAACTGCAACCTTGGTTTAAGGAGCCTTTTGGCACCTAGCTTATATATCTGGCATGGGGGTGTGCACAAATTGGTTGTTGCTTGTATAAGCACATTGACCCTACATTTAATGAGCATTGCAGAACTATGACGCTCCCCCTCTGCTCTCCTCTTCCTGCATGGTCTAGATGAGAGATAAAAAGTCTCTGGTTCTAACTTCACATCATGGTTAATAATCTTGGTTTCTTTGAATGAAACATAGTTTAACACTAACCACAGTTTCCAAATAAAGAATGCTCCTCTCAGTGCACAAACCCATGGCTTTCTCATGCAATACTAAATTTTGTGTGAATCAAACCAAACTCTAAACTGAATCAGTGCCCTCTACTAGATGCAGTGAATTTAAAGATGGTTTCCTATGTAAATTAAGAACCAATTTGATCATTGCCCATACATAAATATTTACAGCCTACTTACTCAACATAGGTATTTCATTTCTACCTCATATGTTGCTCTGGTCTGCGCAGTAACTATCAGCCCTTGCTTTGACCTATCAGTCATGGGAATTTCATTTTTGTTTGCTTCTTTCTTTTTGTGATGGCACGGCTGGGCCAAGGCAGAGGGAAAAGCAGACAGGAGCAATATTGGAAAGAGGGAAATGTGGAATTGTCTAGTGTGCAGGGTGTTTTTTTCCACACCCAGTGATACCTTCTGGTTGTAAGATCCTATATACTGTAATAATATTTTAATGAAATTATTTATATAGATATGTTTTAAAATCTATTAAGCAATGTTATGTTCTAAAATTAGTAAAAAAATAAACTTGTCTTTAAAAATTATACAAACTATCTCCTTTACCCCTTCTATAACTAATGCCCTATTTAGTTGTAAATTAGCATTGCCTAGTGGTTGGATTTGCACAATTTAAAATAAAATGTGAAGTATATCAATAGGAAACTTGATTCAAATTTGCCTTTTTTTCTTGCCGATTTAAATTATGAAATGTGATTGTTTCAAATCCCCTTGACTGGATTTTGCTGCAAGCAAGGTGGATTTCAGAGTTGTTTTTGGAGCTCAGCTGTTAAAAATGGAAGAATGGGATTGTCTGCAGTGTGCTGCTCTGTTGTTGATTTGAATGGGATTTTAGTGCTGCTTGGAAGAGGACAGATGAGCCAGGCTCTCTGTTTAATCTGTGGACTGGAGAGGTGGTCTTCCTCCTGATAATATTTTAATCTTATCTGTTTAGTCACTGCTCATAGGTTTACTAAAGGGGGTGAGGAGCTACCTCTGCTGGATTTAAAGGAGGAGAGCCTCCAAGACCAGTGACAGCCAGCACATGTCCGTCTGAAAATGAGCACTTCTTGAAAGTGAAAATTCATTCTCTGCTGGAATGGAATTCTGTTCAATTCCCTGTTAGCCCTATGAACTTCATATGGTTGCATTCCATACTGCTTATGCAATGGACTTCTCACAGTGAAATCCTTATACATCTTAATGAGAAGTTATTTGCATGCCTGAATTTCCCTGAACAATGATCTAACTGTTGGAAGCTTGCTGTTTGACTTAGGATAGTGGCTTGTAACAATTGCATGATTGATAGCTTGAAGAGACTATTTCTGTAAGTAGTCAGGTTAGCAATTTATTTCTTAAAGGGACACTGATACTAACAATAACACTTGAATTGGTTTAATTTGGCCTTGCTATCATAGCAATTCCACTTATGGCCACACTTTTGTGTATATTAGCATAGCTAGTGATTGCTTCTGCCACTGGTACATACACCGTTGGTACGAAATGCACACAATAAATGATATTGGATTGCTCCCCTGCATATTTTGGTATGCCTTGAAATGGGAGTATGAATTGGATATATCCAGTCATTTTCCTTATATCTCAAAACATTACAGAACAAAGCCTTGCCAATTTGAGTCACCTTGAATGTAGAAGGACCTTTTCAGGGTGGGGGGAGGGCCACTTCTGACCCTGAACCTAAAGATCCATTGAAGCTTTGGCCATCTTGAGCTGTGAGGAAATGCTTCCTCCATTGCAGTAAATGATTGAGCATTTTATTCATGTTAATGCCCTGCCGGAGCATGTGAGACGTGCTCTTGAGGTTTTGTTCTAATTTTGTCATTGGGACATTTTCGACAAAATGACATCTGTAAAGGACTACATGAAACTCTCAAATTAGTTATTTTAGTGCTTTATTCTGGAGGGTCCTATCACAGGCGAAACCTACCTGCAGAATCTTGAAGCACCTGCCAGCATTGCTATACTTGCTTTGACCTGGTTAGTGAGTCCTAAAGTGCACAAGAATAGAAAATGTGCACAAACTCTTTCTCCTTATCCACAGCAAGCTTAATTATGGAGCCTATCATACTTCACCTTTAATCCTTTTTGAATTCAGACCTTTATAATGTCTACTCATGATGGTACAAGTTCAGTTGTATGGATCTTCTGGAACTAGTAAACAAGCTAATTGAGGCTATGGACATTGACACATTTGGAGCAGTTGGTGGTGGTGGCAGATGTTCTGCATGGAGCTTGTGACCTCAGGGTCATCATGTGTATGCTGTTCTCCCTTCCACTCTCCAGGACCAGGTGCAGGATTGTGGGCATGCTCCTAATACCAGGTAACTCTTATGGGGGGTCTCCTGTTGCTGTGTATGAGCCCCAAGTTACTGTTGGAACTACTCTTAAAATTTATGCTGGTCTTTGTATTGAAAGCTGTTAATAGGCTGGCAACAAATGTTAAAGTAATACTCTCCTTGAATAGTAAAGGAATTTACACCATCCTCCTTCAAACTATCCAGTTTTTGTCTTTTGGAAGGGTTCTTGCCTATTAGTGCCATACAGTAAGTTTTTTTGTGTATCAAAGAAAATAAACCTGTATTTAACCCAGTATCCTTGCCTATTATTTGGCAATATAATAGGGCCAGCAGGTCATGATGTGTATGCTGAATTTGCTTCCCTCACTAAAAAAGGCCACAGTCATTGGATCACATGCTAGTTATCTTTTGGTGCTTCTATCCTGTCTGCTTTGGGTGAAATTGTTTGCATATCCATGAAAATGCCAATGGATATGTTTTGGGAAAAGAAAGCCAAAGGTTAAAGTTCAGGGTAAGTTGCCTTTGTGACTTTGCACAGCATGACACTAGTATGTTGCAATTGTACTCCACCCTCACAAATAGTATGAATGTGCCTCCCATAAGCATTGTGTTCCTCATATCTTTAGTTTTTTGCACAAGTAAGGATGTGCATAAGCAAGACTTAATATTTCTTTCAACTTTAAAGAAGGGAGGCTGAGCAATCTCATACTTTAGGAGTTTAGAGGCTAGTGTAAACATATTTTTAAATATGGAAGTGTAATAGAGGAAATAAAAAGGGAAATTCCAGGCACTAGACTTGATCCTTGGAGTCCAGTTTTGGTGCATCATCACTTTCACAAAAGACTCATATGCACATGTAACAACTTGCAGGTATGTCTCTACATGTCAAATTTTAATCCCTGAACTGTAAAGTCAACATGATCCCCTCAGGGTTTTTCTTTCTTTTCATTTTCAAAAAAATTCCCTGCCCACCCCTTCTTTGGAGGTTTTTAAGCAGAGGTTGGATGGCCATCTGTTTTAGCTGAGATTCCTGCATTACAGGAGGTTGGGCTAGATGATCGTTAAAAACACGGAAAAGAAGGCAAAGGAGAATCTGGGGGGAAAACATTAGGAATCAAAGAAGAGAATAAAGTAAAAAATCTAGGAGTTTGGCTTACATCTAACAATTTAAGTCTTATTCAAGATAACTATGAAAAAATGGACAGAAATAAAGGATATGGAAAAATGGAACTGCATGAATTTATCTATGATGGGCAGAATATCAGCAATTAAGATGAACATATTTCCAAAAATATTTTTTTTTTATTTCAATCATTTCCGATGATCGCTAACACTAATTGTTTTAAACAATGGGAAAAGGACTTAACAAATTTTATATGGCAAGGCAAAAAAGCCAAGAATTAAGTATAAAATACTAATAGATGACAGGAATAGTGCGGGTTTCTCGCTTCCGTATTTGAGATTTTACTATGAGGGTGCATGCTTAGTGTGGATAAAAGAGTGAGCGGAATTAAAGGATGTAGGAACTCTGGACTTGGAAGGATTTGACCTAAGGTTTGGATGGCATAGCTATTTGTATTATGATAAGATCAAAGTACATAAGGGTTTTTTAAACCAGGTGACCAGGAGGAGTGTGTATAATGTTTGGGCAAAACACAGAGAATTGTTACAAAGGAAGATCCCACGTTGGATATCTCCAATGGACACGGTTGTGGTAAAAAAGAATTGAACATGGAGGAAAACTGGGGAACATAAAAAGACCTTCTTGAATTTACAGATAAATTTGTAAGACTTTAAAAAGAAGTGATAGGACTTGTCACAGATTGGTTCCAGTATTTCCAAATAAATGAGATTTTTAAAAGAGACAAAGAAAAAGCATTTGTAGAAAGTGGATCGGAATTTGAGAAAATAATATTGGGGGGGGGGAATATTGAAAGTATACAGAACTCTACTTGAATGGGAAATTAAAGATGAATCAGTGAAAGAGGCAATGATACACTGGGCGTGAGATTTCAGATATAACATTGAACTTTCGGCATGGTTAAAATTATGGAATGGCACGATAAAATTTTCGGCTGCCTATGCAATTCAAGAGAACATCTTCAAAATGGTATGTAGATGGTATCTTGACACCAAATAAACTTGCCAAAATGTACAAGAGAGGATCCAATGCATGTTGGAACCATTTAGAAAAAGAAGGTTCTCTATATCATATGTGGTGGCAATGTAAGTATGCAAAAAAATTCTGGGAAATGAGGAACTCAAAAAGATGTTTAAATTTACCTTCCCTAAAAAACCAGAAGCCTTCTTGCTGGCAATAATAGGGGAAGGTATACCTAAGAAAACAAAGAACTTAATTTTTATATGCAGCTGTGGCCGCAAGGAGAACTTAATGCAAAAAAAATGGAAAGAAATTATTGATCCGACAAAGGATCAGTGGTTGCAGAAGTTAATAGAGTTTGTTGAGTTAGCAAGCTTGACGGCCAAAATAAGAAATTATGATGAAAAGAAAACAAGAAGCAAGTGAGAGCTTTTTGAAGAATACTTAAAGAGTGGTATCAAGGTTAACTGGCAAGTAGGATAAACCTATGAGAATTAGTAGACAAGACAAAGGGAAAGAAAAAGGAAATAATGAAGTGGGGGCGGGGAGAGAGAAAAGGTAAGGAGTTGTCTCTAAGAAAACTAAGAATTTGAAAATAGGATATCAATGGAAGATAAGCCAGGAAGCCTATGTAAGACTAAGGCAAGACTTGTATGGATGTAATGTGTAAAATGGAAAATGAATGCACACACACACCCTTAGTAGGCCAGTGCAATATATCAGTATATTGTTTAAAACCGCTATTTAAAGAAAATGATAACCTTTAAAAAAAAAAAGACCTGGCAATTTACTGTGAATCAAGCAGGGTATAGGAGAAGCTGGGGGAAGCCTATGCTTCGTCCTGTGCAGCCCTTGCTAACTTGGTGCAAGCTCCTCTCTGCCTCCTGCAGGCAGCGAATCACAAGAACTAGCTGTGGCTGAAATGATTGAGAAACCACATGCAGCGTTAACTCCGCCTCCAGTTTCCCCTGCCTATGGCAGCAGCCACAAGTCTCAAGAGCAGCCTGGCAAAAAAATCCAGAATCTCTGCAGCCAATCATCTGGTAGGTTGCTTAAGAATGCTGCTCCATTACTAGTCTGGACTTCTGGAGCCACTTTCCTCCTTCTGTTCCTCCTCCTGTTCTCCCGTAAACATAAACAAACTAAAAAGAAGCACCTGCGCTGGTCTTTTCCCCCCATCTCTGTGTGTGCACTGCTTGTGGGAGGGCAGTGGGTTTTGCTTTTGTTTATGTGATTGTGATTATCTCCCAGTCTCTCTCTCTCTTCATCCCCAGGCTGGCTTTCCTGAGGGAGCAGCTCCTAGCTTACCAGTTTGATTATTAACAGAGCCAGTCCAGCAATCACTGTGGACTGAGCTCTCTCCTTCATTGTAAAAGAAAGACTTGTTAATAATAATAATATAAATAATAATAATAAATTTTATTTATACCCCGCCCTCCCCAGCCAAGACCGGGCTCAGGGCGGCTAACACCAAATATAAAACAATTGATTAAAATACAACTTAAAAAACAAGATTAAAATACAACATTAAAACGCAGCCTCATTTCAGCAGAAGCTCAGAAACCTTTGGGGGGATGAAAATGTCAAGTCTTCATCAAGGCTAACTATCCAAAGTGGTCCTACGTGGGGCAGAAAAAGCCAGGGAAGTCCCCAAGTAGGAGTTCTGTGTGAAATCCTACTCTTTCCTCTCATCTGTGTTTGGGGGCAGCGGGTGGGGGGGTGTCTCTCCCCTGGTGTTTCGTTTTGCAACAGAGCAGCTCCCAGCTCACTGGTTTTATGATTAACTAAGCACAGAGCCAGTCCAGCATTCACCGTGGGCTCTCACCAATGGTTGCTTTTCATAATAAAAAGAAAGACACTGCTCTGTGCTTGAGACGCTACTCTCCCCCCCCCATCTGTGTTGGGGTGGCAGTGGATGGTGTGTGTGTATGTGTGTGTGATTGTCTCTGTGTCTCTCTCTTCCCCACTCCCCAGGTGTTTGCTTTTGGGACCGAAGCAGCTTTGTCACCCTCTCACACATTCAATCAAGACTCAGTGTTGAGTTATATTTGAATATCTAAAAGTGTGACACTGAATTGCCCTTTTTCTTGTTTAGTACGTAATGTAATTCATTTTTTAGGGAACATTCTCTTACCTTACCTATGATGTGGATGAAATAAAGGGGGTATGATTCCTTCTACAGCTTTAATTTTAGAAAAAAATATATGCTAAGTTAAACATTATTGGTAGTAAGTTGCCAGGTCATTACCACATTCACTTCTACATAGCTTCAGCCTTCTTTCACATATCATGATATATCAAAATATCATGATGTTTAGCTAGTGATATAAAAAATCAGATACTTCTCAGCTCCCATTGCATCTGCTAGCACTCGCCCAGCACAACGTTTCAGAATAATTAGGTCTTTAACGTCCCCAGTGGGACAGCCAAATTTAAATACAAATTTTGACCCATAGCTGTGAGGCATTTGCGAGTTTTTTTGCGGAGAAAGTTCTGCTGCTCCACCGTTACCTCCCTGCCAATTTGGATACAGTAATAGAACTGGAGGCCCCTGTACTGTCCTCGGGTCCAATATTGGACCATTTCGACTGGATACTCCCTGCCGATGTGGACAGATTCCTCCAAGCTGGAAGGCCCACCACTTGCCTCCTCGACCCATGCCCGTCTTGGCTTATTAGAGCATGCCCAGACGAGGTGCAGGTCCCCCTGGGTGAGATCATCAACTTATCCCTTAGCACAGGGACATTCCCAGGGGAGCTGAAGGAAGCAGTGGTGTGTCCGCTCTTAAAGAAAACATCATTAGATCCTTTAGATCTATCCAATTACCGCCCGTTTTTGAATTTTTCGTACCTGGGTAAGGTATTTGAGAGAGCGGTTGCTGAACAGCTTGGTAGGTTTCTGGAGGAAACATCGGCTTTGGATCCATTCCAGTCCAGCTTTCGTCCTGGTATGGGACTGAGACGGCTCTGGTTGCCCTAACAGATGTCTCTGTAGACAACTGGACCGAGGCGGGTCGGGACTGTTGATTCTTTTAGACTTGTCAGCAGCCTTCAACATGGTTGATCACAATCTTTTGGACCACCGCCTTGCTGACGTGGGGATTCAGGGCACAGTCCAACAATGGCTTTATCTCAGGTGGGGGACAGAGGGTGGCACTCGGGGAGGAGATGTCATCGTGGCACCCCTTGGTATGTGGAGTGCCGCAGGGCGCAATCCTTTCCCTGATGCTTTTTAACAGCTTTATGCGCCCCCTCGCCCAGATTGTCCGGAGTTTTGGGCTGGGTTGCCATCAGTATGCTGATGACACCCAGCTCTATCTGTTGATGGACGGCCATCCTGAGTCGGCCCCGGACACACTGACCAGATATCTGGAAGCTGTGGCTGGATTACTGCGTGGGAGTCTGTTGAAGTTCAACCCTTCAAAGGCAGAGGTCCTCTGGCTGGATCAGGACGGCATGGGGTTGGGGGCCAACTCCCATCTCTTGCGGGGTCTCAACTTGTGCCAGTGCCTTCTGTCAAGAGTTTGGGTGTAATCTTGGATGCCTTCCTCTCCATGAAGGTGCAGGTTGCAGCTACCGCAAAGGCAGCATTTTTCTATCTCCGCCGTATCAAAAAGTTGGTCCCTTACCTTTTCCCGCCCTGGTCTGGCCACAGTGATCCATGCGATGGTCACCTCCAGGCTTGACTACTGTAACTCACTCTACGCAAGGCTGCCCTTGAAGTTGTCCCAGAAACTCCAGCAGGTGCAGAATGCCGTGGTGAAGCTCCTTACGGTGTCCTTGCTGGGGGACCACATTCACCCAGTGCTTTTCCAGCTGCACTGGCTCCCGGTGGAGTACAGCAAGTGTTCTGGTTTTCTAACCTTTTTTTGGAAGCTGAACGTCTGATGTGGCTTCCGCTTGAGTGCAGGAAGCTCCTGCAAGCAATTAGAAGTCATGCCTTGGTTGTCAAACATTTCAGAAGTTGAACGGGCTTCCGGAACAGATTGCGTTTGACAACCAAGGTTTGACTGTATTAACCTTAAGTTCTTTCTGACAGAGGGGCCGTCACACAGCTGAAGATGGGATTGGACATGAGAATTAGCACCAAAAGCCGTCCTCTGTGGCTACAAATAAGATATGAAACATGCCTTGTAGTGGCACCTTAGAGATGAATAACTTATTGTGTCATAATTTTTGTAGAGTAGAACCTAGTTCCTTAGGTGCAATATTGTCCTTGTTGGCTGGTTATTATTAGTTTTATGTGTACACAAATCCAGAAAAGGTTTGCAAACTCTTATGATTCTCCTTCCTAAAATGGAAGGGTGCAGTAGGGCTGTCGTGTTTCTGTGCAGATATATACACTAGCATAATCCATTCAAAATACCAGCCATTAGTATCTTATTTTTCTTGAGATCCTAATTTAACATCTGAAGAGACAATGGCTTTCTGCAGTGGGGAAGATAATCCCATATCTTGATAGATCTATCTTTGATCTTGCTTAGCAGAAAAAGACATCTGAGCAGTGTATTGCAAATGTCTTAAAATCTCATTAAATCTTGACTAGCCTGGCTTGATACAGCTTAATACCTGAAGCAGAAAATCTAAATCACAACCCCTTTCATAATTAATACAAGACAGAAGCCTCTGGAAAATTCTACAATGGGGCTTATGTGGGAGGGAACTTCTATGTTTTTCTGCAGCTTCCCATTCATTTCAGTTGTAGCTTGCACAGGAAAACTTGCCTGTGGATTCTGCTCTGTTTGTGTTTGGTCCAAATGTGCCCTAAGTCTTCTCTTTACTTTGATTCTTGGTCAATCCACCTCTGCTTGGGCATAATGTTCCTCAGTAGCATTTTCCAGACTTCCGATACCTGAGGCAGACTGTTCAACTGAGCAGAAACTGGAGGTACATTCACTCTTACACATACACACTGAGAAGTTTAGTGCTCATAACACTCACTGTGTTTCTGTCAGCTGCTGTTCTGGGCGTGACTCCTGATGTGAAAGGGATTTGCAGAGAGGAAACGGGTTAATTCTCAGGGTAGTTCAGTTAAATGGCATCCCTGCCTCATGAGTAGTTGCAATATTTAATCATACCTGATGCAGACAGAGCAGTGTTATCTGTCCTAGTGTAGGCAAGGCTAGAGTACTGGATCATGCAGAGACTTAGGAAACAGATGTCTTTGTAGGAAGGTACCTGGGCTTGCACAAGCCTTTTAGTTATTCTTTATCCTAATGGCATATCAGCAGTACTGCCATGGCACACAATTTACGAGTTAGCGACCAAAGCTTTCTCACACTAGTGGGGATGGGAAATTCAAAATATCTCTAGCTGCTGCCTGGCTAAACTCTGAAACCTCCTGTATCATGTTCTTCAGTGTGTAAAGTTCACTTTAGAAACACTTTATTTCATGCTTCATGCAACTTCTGCAGCAGGAAGCAGTCGGTCACCAGACCTGTGCTGTTGATGGGTGCAGCAGCTCACCACTTCCTGTTGCTGAAGTGAGGAAACAAAAGAAACGTCAGCGGGTGGCTCATTCTAGCCACTCATTAAAAGCTGCAAGTAGTTGTAAGACTTTCCATTGCTTCCATGAAGAGAGAGAGTGTGTGTAAAAAAACAGCAACCCACGAATCCTGTGTACATTTCTCAAATTTGAACAGGAATTTAGTTAGTGATTGCAACTGCTATGTTATGGCACACATTACATTTGTAGTAAGAGAATTTAAGGGTTGCATATAATCTATGCCAGTGTTTTTCAACCTTTTTTGGGCAAAGGCACACTTGTTTCATGAAAAAAATTACGAGGCACACCACCATTAGAAAATGTTTAAAAAATTATCTCTGTGCCTATATTGACTATATATAAAGTAATTCTTTTGAATAGGAAAAAAATAAACACAAAGAAAGTATTTTATAATTACTTTATTATGAAATAGTAAGTAAACAGAAATATGAAAAATTATAAAATACTTTATTTTTAAATCTTTCAAATTTTTCAATTTTTCCCACGGTACACCAGGCAACATCTTGCGGCACACTAGTGTGCCGCGGAACAGTGGTTGAAAAACACTGATCTATGCACACCAAATGTAGGCTTAAACATAAGCTTGTAGGCACCAGTCCTTCCTATGGGATGGAATCCTTTCTGAGTGCAGGAGAAAGATGTTTTAAGCAGATAGTTCTTATCTCTAGGTTAAAAATTCTCAAATTTGCTATAAACAAGACAACAAGAACCCACTGACAGCATATGAATCAATATGGCTAACTTGACACAACAACCCACCCATGCAAACAAAACTCACTCACAAAACTGTAGGCAACCACCCATGCCCTGGGCCCCCCAACCTCTCTCAACACCAATGAAAACTAATACAGTGGTACCTCGGGTTAAAAAGTTAATTCATTCTGGAGGTCCATTCTTAACCTGAAACTGTTCTTAACCTGAAGCACCACTTTAGGTAATGGGGCCTCCCGCTGCCGTCACACGATTTCTGTTCTCATCCTGAAGCAAAGTTCTTAACCTGAAGCACTATTTCTGGGTTAGCGGAGTCTGTAACCTGAAGCGTATGTAACCTGAAGCGTATGTAACCTGAGGTACCACTGTATATTAGTTGTCAACAGCAAGTGGACTGCCAAGCCAAGTCTCAATTTTTCTAATTTAATTATCGTTAAACTCTCACATGTGTTGCCATTTTGTGCTGATTACTGTGATGGCAGTGGTCGCTGTTTTGAGTATGTTTATGAAAGGCAGGATATAAGTTAAACACTCATAGATCAAGGGGAAAGAGTTCAAGACTTTACATATCAGTCAGGAGTTGTGGGACGAAGAACACACAGGAAAAGGTGGAACTTAGCAACAGAAGTGAGCTGTTTTGAGTGAAATGTCATCTTTATTAGCAGAAGCCATGTCAAGACTCTTGTCTGATGTTAACTCTTGGTTATATTTTTTGAAGATAACTGCTCATTTTAGATCTTTCTGAAGTAGTCCAGGGCTCAGAAATTTATTCCATTGCAACAAAAGGAATACCGTGTTAGCTTCAGTCACAGTACAGAAAATGTCTATAGCTTATTCCATTTTTATTCTGCTATACTACTCATTTTATCTTTAATACTGTTCAGTATGGTTAAATGCAAGCTCTTCGTGCCCTTGACAGATAAATTTGTACAATGGATTTTAACACTGGGAATTCTTTGGAACTGTTTGTTGAGAAGCGTTGATCACTTTATTGGGGGGGGGGGGGTTAGGCAGAGAATAGTCTCCATGGATGGATTTGGGATAGGTTTAACTCTGCAGGTGGTTAGTCACTTCATGATGTGTAAAATGACTGCCTTTTGGATTCTGCATGACTAGAAAGCAGGACTGCTTAGATTTACATATGTAACTTTAGGAAGCAGCCATATCTGTTTCAGAGCCACTCTGTGTCTTTCCAGTTCTACTCATTATTCAGAACCAAATTAAACCTGTTAAAAACAAAGTTCTCCCCCCCCCCATTCACTGTAATGGATATTTTTAAAAGAGCAATATAATCACCAGTTGCACAGAAGTGGATGAAATTTTGAGGAAACCATCCAGAGTGAATTAAGCCTGTCAAGTTGTAGGCACCTTTTACCCTTTTTTAAAAAAAAAATGAAATAGTTTTCTGCCAGATTTGGATATCATTTGCAGGTATAGTCACCCCTTCTCAGGGGATGAAACCTGTTAAATTTCAGAACGATATCTGCAACAGACAGGCTTTACTCTTTAGAGGTGGGTGGAGTAGGAACCATAGGGTGGGGTGGGGGAGTCTATGGCTCTCCGGGAAAATCTGGGGCAGAGAAAATGTCATCACAATCCCCAGCAAGAAACAACAAGAGTCACTGGTAGGAGTGAACTTCTGTCTACCACCAAAGTAGGGTTACAGCTGCTTCTCCACAGAAGAGGCAAAAAGTCCCATTGTGAAAGTGAAGTTCCACTCACACTTCTCCGGAGCCCAGCAAGTGTGAGACTGGAAGTCCTCTTTCATATAAAGTAACGCTGAGAATTCTGAACTTCAGTATTTACAGAGTTCTCTCTGCCTACCACGATGATAGACAATATCTAATTTGAGAGCAAAGCAGCAGAAACCTGCAGAATCCTAAATAACACAAATCTATCTTTCCCACAGGAATTGATTTTAAAATCAGAACAATAGAACTAGATGGGAAGAAAATCAAACTACAGATATGGTAAGTTTTTTAAAAATGCAACTTGCCTCTGGAGCTAGAGACTTCAGATCATGTTTGTAAATTTCACACTCCTAGTAAAATCATAGTGCCTTGAATGTGACAACCAGTGGCTGTAACATCTGGGTACTCCCACTGATGACAGACAAACTTAGTTCCCTCCCAAGATTGTTAAAGAAGCATCCTGTATGTACTCAGCAGACAGCATGAGAGGATCTCCTCACACAATATAAAATCAGCTCCACTCGTCCACCTTCCTAGCAAAAGAACGTAGAAGCTGAGATCACTGCACTTGGAATGGAAAGATTGCACTGATAAAACTGCCATTTAATTAAATGCATACAGTTGGGGGAGATGGTGCACATGGATGAAAACCAAACTGTACATGTAAGGGCTGTACTTGGCAGTAACGTCTATTAAAAGTAAGCCTTGCTTCCAAATATGTCAGGGATTTAACTATAAAACTACTGTCTAGATCAGCCTTCAACCTGGTGTTTTGCAGATGGCTAGGGCTGATGCAGGTTGTAGTTTGTAACACATGAAGGGGTTGGGAAAGGCTAATCTAGAACCTTCTTGCTAGTAAATACAGCTTGCATAACTTGTACTTTGAATGCAAATGTATTGAGAATGAGGCTGTAACATTTTGCTTAATTGTACTTGTCCAACGTAGAATGTAATTGCAAGGCACTTGTAGAATTGTCTCATTTATTTTTAAATTGTTCAGCCCGGACACTAAGATCCAGCGCCGAGGGCCTTCTGGCGGTTCCCTCATTGCGAGAAGTGAGGTTACGGGGAACCAGACAGAGGGCCTTCTCGGTAGTGGCACCCGCACTGTGGAACACCTTCAGATGTGAAGGAAATAAGCAGCTAACCTATTTTTAAAAGACATCTGAAGGCAGCCCTGTTTAGGGAAGTTTTTAATATTTAATGCTGTACTGTTTTTAACATTTGATTGGGAGCCACCCAGAGTAGCTGGGGAAACTCAGCCAGATGGGCGGGGTATAAATAATAAATTATTATTATTATTATTATTATTATTATTATTATTATTATTATTATTATTTAATGGAAAGGTCCTCATTAAGGGCATTGGTATTGGGTGGGGGTGGGGGTGTGAGCACTGAATTCCTCTCCAACCCCCATTTCTTACATCTGTTTTGGTTTACAGGGATACTGCTGGTCAGGAAAGATTCCGCACCATTACAACTGCATACTACCGAGGAGCCATGGTCAGTGCTCTTTTTCATGCATAGTTTTTCAACTGTTATAAAAAGATATCAGCATCTCACTTTTGATTATCAAGTATATACTGTTGAAGATAAATATTTGGCCTTGCTTGACAGAAGAGCTGTTTCGTGTATCTGTCTTCTAAAATCTTGTTTCCAAACATCATGATGGGAGTAGTTTTTCACAGAAGATTTTAGATTTTGGACCAGAGCTCTCCAAACTCTTCGTGTTGGTGACACACCTTATTTAGACATGCATCATTTTTGTGACACAGTATTTCAGTTTTACTAGCAAACTAACCCCTTTCTAGCCCTGGGAGGAGCATGGGGAGCATTTGTGCACATACCTACACACTACAGCCAACATACCAACATGTTTGTAAAGCTGTGTTTTAATCCAACATCCAACACCCATCCAGTGTTAAAAATTCAGATATATAAGCTAATTGCCAAATGACACCCTAAACCTAGTTTATAGTTGCCACAACAGAATGTATAGGCACTATTTGGGGGGGGGAGGTAAAATTGTTATTGTTATTGTCGTCGTCATCATTTCTGTACCACTTTATATTTTAAACAAAAGATCTCAAAGCAGTTTACAGCACAATAAAACATCAAATAAAACAATCCAGAATAAAACAAATTAAAGCTTCAAGAAAAATATTTCAGATCCTTCTCAAAGTGGCATTTTGTTTGCCCCATATTTATTTACCTACTTAATTTTTATAGCTGCCCCATAGCAGAAGTACTCTAGGAAGGCAGTATGGTGTAGTGGCTAGAGTGTCAGACTGGAAGATCATGGTTCAAATACTGGAAGATCATGGTTCAAATACCCAGAATCATGAAGCTCACTGGGTGACCTTGGGCCAGTCACAGCCTCTTAACCTGCCTCACAGGATTGTTGTAGGGATTAACTGAGGAGGGGATGAATCATGTGCTCCTTGGAGAAAAAGGTGGGAAATACTTGCAATAAATAAGCTATTCTGCTTATATACCGTATTTTTCGCTCCATAAGACGCACCAGACCATAAGGCGCACCTAGTTTTGGAAGGAGGAAAACAAGAAAAAATTATTCTGAATCCCAGAACAGCAAGAGGGATCTGGCTTCTGGGATACCGTGTGGCTGTTCTGGCTTCTGGGATAACCGCGCCAAGCCTCTTCAGGGCAGCAGGATGAAGGCTTCCCTGCTGTGCGGGGCTAAGGCAGAAGCCAGGACAGCAAGCAAGATCACTGCATAGCGATCCCTCATGCTGTCCTGGCTTATGGGATAGCCGTGTGCAGCCTCTCCCGGGCAGTGGGATGAAGGCTCCCCTGCCCGAAGAGGCTGTGCGCAGCTAAGGCAGAAGCCAGGACAGGCGTGTCGCTGAAGGGGCGCTGCACAGAGAGGGAGAACTGTGCAGCGCCCCTTCAGTGAAGCTGGAGAAGGAACAGAAGGAGACCCTTCTGTTCCTCCTCCGGCTTCCAGGACAGGCGCGTCGCTGGAGAGGTGCTTCACAGAGAGGGAGAGCTGCGCAGCACCCCTTCATCGAAGCGGGAGAAGGAACAGAAGGGGCTCCGTTCCTCCTCCCGCTTCGCTGAAGGGGCGCTGCGCAGCTCTGCTTCTCTGCGCAGTGCCATTTGCTCCATAAGACACGCTCACATTTCCCCTTACTTTTTAGGAGGAAAAAGTGTGTCTTATGGAGCAAAAAATATGGTACTTAAGAAAGCTGGAGGGGTCAGCCAGATGGAGATGTCAGACGCCAACCTGGCATCCAAGGATCTCCACATAGTCACAGTTGGACCCGTGCCAGTTGCAAAATGCGCCTGGCATCTGAGGAATTTCTATCACTGCTCCCATCATCCCTGTTGGCTTCAGAATACAATTGGAAATTGTTTTCTGGGGGTTGGTTTTCCCATTGGTATCTGGTTGACCACTGTGAGAACAGGATACTGAACTTGATGGGCCTTTGGCTTGAATCCAGCAGCCAAGCACTTACGTTCTTACTCTGTTTTTTTGTAGGGTATTATGCTGGTTTATGATATCACAAATGAGAAGTCCTTCGACAACATTAAAAACTGGATAAGAAACATTGAAGAGGTATGTGTCTACAGGGGAACAACCAGCTTTGAGTGCTAGCTCAAATTTCACCAACATCATCTCTTAAATTGCACAGTGATGAGGACAGCAGCTGCCATGTCAGTGGGAAGTGGGGGCAAAGTGACTTTGATTCACTGGTAGGATTCAGGTGAAATGTTTTTATAGGATATCAGGTAAATCCACACACAAAAAGTGGTGGAGGGAAGAATAAATTGATTCAGACTGCTTTCTTTGGGCAGTATTAGATGAGGGTATCCCCCACACCCCGATGGAATAGAGATGAAACAAGAACTTGGTAATAAAAATGTAATGGTGTAGATTATTGTATAAAGGTGTATATTGATGGTCTATCTACTCTTGATCGTACATGGTTGGATAATATTTTAATTTTTATGTTTGAATAATGGCACTTAGAGATCCCTTTCTAGTTGTTGAGCATTTTGTTAAGGTCTGGGCTAAACTTTTATTTATTTTCTCACATAGCTGAAGCTTTTTTACCACTTGGTGCTTATTTAACCACCAGCATGAGGCCCTGCATTTTGACCCAGTAGTCCTTGCTCTGTTAAATGAAGCCATGAAAGTTTAAAGGGCAGAGTTAAAAGAAGAGATGGTGTCTCAAGAGATGAATTAATCAGACAATTCTTCATGAGCAAAAGATAGCTAGTTTTATTCTGATATAATTAAAAATGTGTTAATTTGTGCTTTGTGTTGCCTCTGAATAGCTTAGTTCTTATTATGTATCTGGCATATCAAGATTTTGTGACTTGGCTGTTTTTGCTGTTTCTCCCTCTGTTCAGCATGCATCTTCAGATGTAGAAAGAATGATCCTGGGTAATAAATGTGATATGAATGAGAAAAGACAAGTTTCAAAAGAAAAAGGAGAAAAGGTAAATCTAGTTTCATCTCTCTGGATATTTTTTCACCTTCCTGACCTGATGCCCTTTTCTTTCTTGCACCCATTTTCATTTTGAGGCAATGAGTGATGCAGAAACAAAATGTTCTCAATACTTTGATTTGGGGATGGTCTCTGAGCAAGCAGGTGGCGCTGTGGTCTAAACCACTGAGCCTCTTGGGCTTGCTGATTGGAAGGTTGACTGTTTGAATCCACACAATGGGGTGAGCTTCTGTTGCTCTGTCCCAGCTTCTGCCAACCTAGCAGTTTGAAAGCATGCAAGTAGATAAATAGGTACCACTGTGGCAGGAAGGTAAAAGGCATTTCCATGTGCTCTGGCACTCATCACGGTGTCCCATTGCACCAGAAGCAGTTTAGTCGTGCTGGCCGGAAAGCTGTCTGTGGACAAATGCTGGCTCCCTTGGCCTGAAAAGTGAGATGAGCGCCACAACCCCACATTCGCCTTTGACTGAACTTAACCATCCAGGCATCCTTTACCTTTCTTTTTTCCTTTTTACCCTTGAGACAGCAGTTTTCCTTGAGCATCTCAGAATCAACATTACTGAGATGAAATATTCATGATAGGACTGTAGGTCATAATATGCTAACCATCAAGTTCATCAAGTAGACGAGCTTAAATCACAAGAGTTTAAATACCCAAGACTAAAGACCTGGCAACACAGATAACAAGCAAAAGATTCAGGACATGAGACCCTTGAAAGCCCCACGACCATGCAGGCTGGACAGTCATTAACTTTAATTCTTATTTTGTGAATAGACAACAGTTTTAAAAGGTGCCAGTTGAAATCAACTGTATGTTCTCACTTCTGCTGTGGTTGTATCTGGGTCACAAACCTTATGTCCTGAACCAGTTTTGATTCTGTTTAGCTTTAGCATTAAAACTCAAAAGGTTGAGGTTTGCCTAATGCAGGCTTGAAAACTAACTTCAAGGACTCATTAAAGTAGACTTCAAAACCAATGCAAGCCTTTAACATTCTGTTCAGATCTTAATCTGAATTGAAAGGAATGCCTCTCCCACTGGAGTTAATGGAGTAAAGCTATGATGGAAAGGGGCAGGGAGGGAACATCTTAACAAACCAGTTCAATGGAAGGAAGCTGCTCTGTTAGATTGCTGGGGTGGAAGGAATGGGGGTGGAATTCTGCAGATGATGGGCAAGAGAAGACAGTTTTCCAGTACCTCAAATTGGCTCAGTTACTCAGGTAATTTCCAGTTTTAATTCTAGAGCATCACTCATTTCTAAGAACCCTTAACTGGTGTAAAACACCATTTGGTGTTGCTTGCCATACTGGATAGTATGCTAGCATCTTGGCATATTTTAGCTTTTCAAAATCAATGAAAATGAAAAAAATAACCCAGCAGGTAACAAGTAAATGCAGAGGCTGCATTCCAGAGGGACACATGGTGCCTCCTCTGTGCCCACGGGATGCTTCATTCCAGCGCTGGTGCCCAAATGTCTTCCAGGAGGTGAGGCCACCTAAAGGGAAAATGAGCCTGTTTGTGCCTCATCTACACGGACCTTTTGCACATTGGCCCCTTTGGATTCCAGTGGAAGAATGTCAGCTTGGAGGTGATAGAGATGGCATTGACTTAGCTATAAATTCTGCTTCCTGCTTTTTATCAAGCTGTGGTATAGTTGGGCAGTTAGAAGTATCCACTTTTTAAAGCACTAATGAGTTCTTATTAACACTTTTGCAGTTAGCAATTGATTATGGAATCAAATTTCTGGAGACAAGTGCAAAATCAAGCATAAACGTGGAAGAGGTAAGAGTAGCTAACAACCTGGTGAACGCCTGGTGGCTAAAATATTTTCTGATGTTGTGTTATAGATGCATTAAACAAAGTCCTATGCTTACACAGATGCTCTTGTGTGGTCTTCTGGGGTGGGGTTCAAATCTTAGTTTGACTTGCTAGCCAGGGATTATTTGTATGGCCACTAACACCTTGCTGAGTACTCTGGGGAAGCAGCATGAGTCCTTTGTCCCTCTTTTGCAGTGCTTCCATGGGCATGGGGAGAAGTGGGAATCACTTATGTGATAAAGCACATGCTTTGCTGCATGCAGGTGGGCCCAGGTTCAATCCCAGGCATTTCCAGCAAAGAAGATCAGGTAGCAGGTGATAAGAGAGACCCTTTCAGACCCAGAGAAGAGCTGTTTGAGCCAAGAACATAGCATTAAGTGGGAGTGCTCAGGGGAGTCCATAAAAGAGTGCTTTTACTTTGAGGCATGTTGAGGTCTCAAAGATCCCTTTTAGAAGCCAGTTCCTATAAGACCCAAAGTTTAATGGGACAAAGATTTTTCAGTTCCAATAAAGGAATTATTGTACTTTTCATTTTTTAAAAAAGTGCTTTGCACTCTTAAATGCGTAAGATGTGATGATTCATTTGTGGGGGGTTTTCTTACTACTCTCCTTTTTTCCTTGGTTCTAGGCTTTCTTCACCCTTGCACGGGATATCATGACAAAACTCAACAAAAAAATGGTTGGTTTCTCTCATTATTTGTATCTCATAATTAGTATGTTTTCTACCAAATTCTGAGATTCAGAGTGGTGTTCAACTATGTTTTACTGTGAGTCAACCCATTCAGATTAATGAACATGGCTAAGTAAGGCTTATTAATTTCAGTTGGTCTGCTTTGAGTAAGAAACGTAGTTGAACACCATCCCCCCAGTTTTGCCAGGCAATAGTAGCCAGCAAAATTTTTGTATTTTCAAACATACCTCTCTTCTCCAAAGAGGTGGGATCTTGTCTGTGATATGCTGAGCTTGGGAGGTGCTGGGGGCTCCTGTGAACCTGAACCCAGCAGTGACAAGCTCCCATCTTCCTCAGTCTGGAGCTGAGATAGAGACTTGTCCTTCTTGGGCTCCTCTTCACTCTGGCCAGATGCTTCCTTGCATGGCAAATCCTTGACTTTGTGCAGAAAGGAACTCCTTGATCAATCTAATGCTTTTTGTTTCATTTGGAACTGGAAACAACATTATAGCATAGAACAAACTCAAAACAAAGGAAGTTCTTACCATTGTTTTGTGCACATTTTGAACAAATTATGTAGTGTGCCAGTGTTGCACAGGGCAGTGGGAATATGCAGATTACATTCCTTTCCATATGCTCAAAAGCAACATTCTGCACAGTTTCTTCTCAAGATCTGCAATTAGGAGGCCCCTAGCCAAACATTTGTAAAGCTTGGAACTGGCCTGCAATGGTATTAGAGCTTATCTGGTGACATCCCACAGGTATTTTGTTTAACCTTTTGGCTTTCCACATCTAAATGGCTGCAGCTTGTCTTCCTTAGAGGACTCTCTTAAGTGCCAGTGAGTTTGCATTTGTGTCTTTAAGATGCAAGTCAGGCACCATAATCTGAAGAAGCCCTGATTCCTGCCTCCACCCCCACAGTGTAATATAAAAGATGTGCTACAACATTTGCTTTTTTAATGAGAACTTGTGCACACATCTTCATGAGGCCTTTCCATTAAGTAGTGGGCTCAGAGAGAGCCTTGCCATTAAGACATTAGATCTTAGGTGCATTAGAGGTGGCAAAATAGAGCATGCAGGTCTGAACCCTTGCGCCATCCTCCAGGAAATGCTCCTGCACAAGCCTTGCTGAAACACGTGGGAAATGTGCAAGAAAACAGAAGTGTGTAGTTCCCATTTCTTTGAAAGAGGTGCTCAGGAGAGTTTCCTGCCACATTGTGATCTGTTAAAATCAGATGCGGTGCTCTTTGAATTTCCCATTAGATATTCCCCCAACTGCTTCACTTGTCTTGTACTGCAAAGGGATGCAATGTTGCTCCTGTTTGTTTTCAAAACCACCCAATAAGCTAGATTTCCTCCTAGAGGGGAAAGAGCCCCCAGTTGTCCTGCTCAGGGATTGTCCCATTTGGAATAAGGTTTTCTCACTTGACATAGAACTGCCTTTGCCTCCTGTGCTACCTTGATTGTACTGACAGCCAAAGACCCACCTTTGAGGAAACTTGAACTTGTCTGATCAGTCATTTTTCCTAGTTTGCTGCACTGTGAATTCTGAATTAATTTGTATGATTTTTTATTTTTTTTGGCTTGTCTGTCTTCCACCCTAATCTGCTAAGGGAGGAAGGCCAGGATTTAAATGTAGTGACATAAAGAAAGCAAGGCTGTCCTGTGTAGTGTCCATGTACAGGAGGCATAATCAAGCTGAATCCTCTCTAGCATGAACTTTAGGAATGGAATTTGCACATGAATCTGCTGCTGCTCTTTTGCAAAGCTCCTTTTCACTACAGTGAGGCAGGCGTATTCATTCTTTCATGATTTCCCAAATGCCCGGTAGCTGAATCAAAATTGTGGAGTGTTACACCTGAAGAGGTTCTGAGCACCCACACACACCCTGGTGTCTGCATGAGTTTCTGTTCTGGGCATAACTTCAACAAGCACAGAACAGTGACTCATGCAGGGCTGCAACGGGCATCCACCTCTGAGGGCAGGTAACTACTGCAACTCTGTATAAGTTGTGATTAAATGCTCCAGATAGGGAGAATTATAAAGGCTAAGCAAAGGAGGAGGCATTATTAGAGCAGTGAGATGTATAGAGCAGGGTAGGTCCAGTGCATGGCCCTCACCAACATTTGATGCCTCTTGCACACACACACACACACACACACACACACACACACACACACACCCGCTGCCCTTGTGCTGCCTTCCCAAAGCTGGGTAGAAAAGAAGCTGGGTTTTGGGAAGGAGGCATGGGGGCTCTAGAACCCTGGCAGAGCCTGGCGCCTCGCTTAGCTGGCTTTGGGAAGGCAGCGTGAGAGCTGGGAGGGTAGCGTCAAATTTTCCAAAGCACTCTTCTGTGCCCTGTGTGGGGTCAGCTGCTTGACCTCTTGTTTTGAGTACACAATCGTACAGTGTATGATTTATGTACTAGTTTTTCATTGGATTTGAGTTTTGTTTGGAGGGGGGGGGCAAAAAAATCCAAAGGATTTGTTCATTCTGCGACAATAATACACCTTAAATCATCATCTTCTTATGTCTCTCCTTAGAATGACAACAGTTCAGCAGGTGCAGGTGGACCAGTGAAAATAATGGAAAACAGATCAAAGAAGAGCAGCTTCTTTCGATGCACACTGCTTTGATGAACTCCTAATAATAGACTGCAGCATACCTAGAGAGAGAGAAAACCCTTTTCCTGCTTCTCTGAAAGCACAGGCTCACCTGGCCTCAGAGCTGTTACCACCAGGCTGCTGCTGAGAGCTCTGTTTGAATGTAGAGTGTGCTAAACCAAGAGAGAAAAGGATTTTGGTTCGCTCTGCTTCTCAGCAAGTCGGGCTCCCTCTTCTCAAACACGGAAGCTGTGAAGTTGAGAGACACATGTGCAGGAGCTAAATCTTCTTTATTACTTTGTTTCACTGCCTGCTTCAAAAGCTGCTAAGTTTTTCTTTGCACACTCATATTTGCCCTCTGTTGCCTACTAGAGCACAGTCTTAACACTTGTCTTTGCACAGCTTTCTTTCTTTCTGTTCTGGTAAGCATTCCCTAGCATTTCACCCAGCTGTAGTATAAAGGGATCAGATTGGGTCCCATACTGAATACAGAGGGCATGGCCGTAGATGCAGCCCCCATGCTCAGAGGGTCACCATAGAGCCAATAGAATTCTGCCTACAATAATTCATGGGCATCACAAGAGGCCCTTGGAGCTCTGTGTGCTTCCTATATCCCCAGCCAGTTGCCCTCCTCAACTCAGTGTAATTTACTTGTGCTCTGTCAAGGCAAAAGGGAGGGCTAGATGGCATGTAGGCATAGACCTCCCACCAACACTGTGGCTCCTCATACTGCCTTGTGTACTTAATAAGAAGGGGCAGGAGGGCTGAAAGCCCTGCATCTGGTGGCCTGGAATATGGCCCTGGTATTTTTCTCAGGCATAGAAATATGCCTGCAACATAAATGTGGTTTTGTAGCCTGGTGTTGGAAAGCTTAACATCCCAGGCACTTAAAATTTCTATTTGGGCTTGCCACTTTTGTTTGACAAACACACAGATCTGTTTATATGGAAATTACCTTTTTTCTGAATGTATGGTGTTGAATTTCTATGTACAGAAGGTGTACTGGAACCACTTACAGTATCTCTTACATCAATCCAATTTCACTTCTATTTCATGCTGTATTCAGTTGAACTGGAAGGCACTCAGTTCTCTCTTGAATGCAACTATTCCTGTATATAAAGGTTCCTGTTTCAGCCTGTTGAATATTAATAGAAAAAGCACACACAACATGTGTAACTATCCCCTCTAGCTTTCAGTCCCTTTTTCAAAAAGCATAGTCACTGTCCTCCTGATATGACCTTCCATGAATCTTGAGGCAACTGATGTTGGTTCAGACAGTTAGAACAGATATAAACTTAGCTGCCTTTCTCACTTAACTGAGACTCCCATACCAGCCTATTTCACCACTATTTAAATTATTTATAAAATGTTGAGTTACTTTAAATACAGGTGCTTTAGTTCTATTGATGTGCCAAACATGGACCTTTGTAAGTTAAAACTTATCTCAACACAACCTTGATGACACCCCAGCTCCATGAGCTGCTGTTGTGTAACATGTCCCATTAGCTAGCCAAATAAGCACACAACGTTGCATCGTTTTAGAGGGTCAAATGTCAATATAATTCTAAGCATATCTTGCGTCATTCAAGGTGAATAGGTTGGCCACTGGCACTCTGTAACATAACATTGGTTGAGCGGGTTAGAAAAAACATTCCTGTGGAGTTGTGCATTTTTGTACACTCTTCCTGCCCCTCTGTTTATAATCCTAACAATATTGCTCCAATTACCTCTTGGATTGCAGCATCTGGGTTGATGCATGGAAAGAGGAGTGTATCCAACAGGAATATTAAGCAGCAAAACACAAATGTGTCTGATTGCTGTAGGTCCCATGCTTGGGCTAAAGTGTTGTGGTTCTTGCTTTATAACACAAAGTGCTTTTTGGGGGGCAAGTGTGACTCCACCCACGATGAATGTCCATCTTTTTTCCACATCTGACTTCTTTGTATTGTAATCTGTATCTCAGGGGGTTTGTCTGAAAGCCAAAACTGACAAGTTCTGTGGTTCCTTTTGGCAGATTTTCTTTGCTTATGTTTCCTCTTTGTTGGCATCATACTTCACATCTTGGTTCTATGTACGAACATTTAGTCTCTATGAACTTCCCTTTGAGAGAGCCTGTAACTAGTTGAATTTATATAAAGTGCTTCTTGAAGCAGCAGCAAATTGGGGTATCTACTCTGTTTTATTTTAAAAAATATCTTGCTATTTTCTTACTTCTAGCTGTGCTAAAATGTACATAATTTGAGTAAGACCATAGGAAATTCACTTTAAGATTGGTGTAAGGATGCCACACACTGTTCACTTTCCCTCATTGTTAATATTGTTAATATTTAGTTTTATCCTGTCAAAATATTAGTGACAGAATAGTCTGTTCCCTGCTGAAGTTCTGAAAATATTTGTTTCATACGGAAACAACTTTAGTCTTAAGGAAATGTTGGTATAGCCTATGCAGCAGTATTAAGTGCTATGGCTGCACTTCAAACTTTTCATAATGGTTGATTTAGCCCATTTTTCTACAAATAATATGCCTTGTCGAACTGCATTTTACAGTGTAAATCAGCCGATTGTCCACGTCAACTTATTTCCTTGAGTGCTCGAGGCAAACAGGCAAACTATGATGGTATGGGGACTGTCTTTGCCTTCATTGCTTGATGCAAACATTTCTTACCCCAGAACAAGTCTTGTGTTGGGTGTTAACCCTGCAAAAGACAACATTCTTCCATTTAGCTAATAGTTGGTTTAGATTCCCCAACTGTTGTCTTTTCTTCATGATACAACACATTTAGCCTTGCTCTGCAGAACTCACCCATTTAAATGAAGGGAAAACCTGGATACGCTTTCCAGAGCAGAAAGCATACACTCTCTTTCCATTCTTAGTTTTTTGTCGTTTACTACTGACTTTCTAAAAAGAGAGTGCAATTTTAAAACATGCATCTGTGCTTAGCTAAACTTGTTGATCCATCAAAGCATTGTCTCTCCTCCAGTTGACATTTTATAGCTTAATTGCTTGGTTTTAAGTTTCATACATCTGGTTAGACTTGGATTCCTGTGTGGCATATGAACTATAATCTCTTTTTGAACTTGGTGTTCTCTCTGTACCATACTTGTAAAATACTTGCTAGCCTTTTTTGAGAAGTGTTGTTTTTTTAAATAAATGGGGTATTTACCTGTCCCAAGTGCATTCCCACTTCTCACTTACTTGCAAATTCAATGAATAAAGTCCATTAATTCTGCTAGCCAAAATGGATGTTGTGTTAGACTTCTTTAAATTCTGTCATCAACTTGGTCTGTAACAACTTGAGAGGCTTGTGACAGTAAGTTAATGTGCAAACGTGTTTGATAATTATGGAAAGGCTTGATTTGGAGTGAGTGCAATATTTGTAAGGCTAAAGACTGAAGGAACTAACAGTAAGTCTGGTGTCACCATCTTCTAGTCTTATGCCTTTCATTTTAAAATACATGTCCATACAGGGCTTCTTAGATAAGTTCCCCTAGCTTCTGGGGAATTTGTAGTGTGTTCCTATGGCCTTACAGATATATTTTTCTGCCCAAATATCATGTTTCTCCCTTGAGCTTAACAGTTTTAATGAGACATACTAAATTCTGAGAAATAAAGCATGATCCAGAAGAGCCTAATTTTTACATAATTATTCTGCCACGTGTGAAGCACATATTATCAATACTCCAAAAGCCTAAAGTGGAAAAGCTCCAGCAGATAATGTGAACTTGTCATGTGGTTAACTTGTAAACTTAATCATTAACTGTGTATTGATACTGTGTACAAACGAACAAAAAGACAAGGGGGAGGGGTATTATTTCAAGTGAACTCTTTTATAACTATGTGCGTCTCAAATAAAATTACATAATTAAATATTAAGTTTTTATGAAATATGCAGTGTGATCAAACAAGTTCTGTAGTGCATTATCATTCTGCCTGATGCATGCTGTTGGGAGTAAAAAGAGGTAAGAGACAACTGTTTCCTGAAACTGAATGGATTGATTGAACACCCTATGTTGAATAATTCAGAGCATATCTACAATATGCTTAACCCTGATCGCACACAATTTTCAGAACTACACTCAGAAAAAGTAACACATTAGATCTACATCCCTGTCCAAATGTTGAATTACAATGCGCATCAACCCTAACTCTTGGCTGGAGCTGATGTGGGCATTTGGAGAGTCAGAAGTTCCCTATCCTTTGCCTACTGTGTCTCCAAGAGCTTTCCCCCCTAGCCTTGTCAGGAGACGCCAAGAACTGAGTCTGGAACTGTCTATGCCAGTGTTTCCCAACCTTTTTTGGGCAAAGGCACACTTGTTTCATGAAAAAAATCTCGAGGCACACCACCATTACAGCCCCGTGACGTCAGCGCACAGCGTCACGCCGGGAGGGACGCAGGAAAGTGTAAGATTCAATTTTTTCCCCTCCCCCTTGCCTTCCTTCTGTGCCAACCGCCAAAAAGCCAAAAATCGCGGGACCGCCGGCGGAGGGGGGGAGGGTGAGCGGAGGCAGCGGCGAGCCCCGTTCCTCCCCATCCGCCCCATTCTGTGCAAGGAGCGCGAACAGGTGTGAGAAGGGGGTCAAACCTGCGGGTCGGCACCGGGGAACCTCCAAGCTTTGGGGGTGGGGGGGGAGGAGGCAGAAAAGCGAGGCAGGAAGGAGAGCGCGGCTTGGCGAAGTACTCGGCGGCGAAGGCCAGCAGGTCCGGCGGCCGGTGCCACAGCACCTCCACCGTGTAGCCCTGCAGCAGCTCAGTCAGACCCGGCGGGATCTCGATGCTCATCTTGTAGCCGAGGCGCGTGGGAGACTCAACGGACGGGCCCGGGAGAGAGAGAGAGACAGAGAGAGACACACGACGGAGAGAGAGCGGGAGTCCCTGCTCGCCGTCGCCACCGCTACAACTACTGTGGCGGTTGGTCGTGGTCGTCGCCGCTGCCGCCGCCGCCCACCTCTATCTATCTCTCCCCCTCAGCTTTCTACGCGGGCCTCGAGCCGGAGGTGGGGGGTGGCCGCCGCCGCTTTCTCCGCCTCCACGTCCTGCCTCCTCCTCCTCGAGCCCTCCGTCAGCCCTGAGGGAACCGCCACGCTCGCGCCGCCGCTCTCTGACACGCGAGAAAGAGAAAGGAACGGAGCGGCGGGGTAGTCGGGGGAAGGAGGGGCCGGAATGGAAGCGCAAGGCGAGCTGCGCATGCCCAGCAGGAAGCGGTGGAGAACGCCAGGGAGAGAGAGAGAAGCAAGGGAGGGTGGGGAGTGGGCGGGAACACGCTTCATGCGTCACAATAACGGACAAGAGGCGCTCGAGGGATAGATTAGGACCTAATTTGACTTTTACAAAAAAAAAAAAATCTTTCGAACTTTCCCCGCGGCACACCAGGCAACGTCTCGCGGCACACTAGTGTGCCGCGGAACACCGGTTGGGAAACACTGGTCTATGCCTCTCAGCTACAGACTTCTCTCTTCAATCATCTGTGAATGAACTGTTTCCTGCTTCAGTTTATTCCAATGTGAAAATCTGTAAAAGGTGACTGACACAAACATGGTCTCCAGCTATATTTCATTCATATAAAGATTTTGCTAGTACAGTCACTGCTGGTTTGAAATACAGCAGAATATTGTTACTTTTGGTGAACAAAAGGATAACCTTTTGCATATTCCATTCATATACAAAGCTGCTCGGGGAGCATGTAGCCCAGCTGAATCCTCAGATAAGCGGCTAAAGTTGGAGAGGAGTGGAAAGGAAAACTGGCAGATGTTTCCATGCTTTCTGCAAGACTTCTGTACTAGGATAGCTAGTACTTGATTGCAGCCTATCAATATATTTTGTTTTGCTTTCACTTCCCTGCTCTTTCTGTTAAATTTATTTGGAGGCATTCCTATTTTATCTTGGCAATAATCTTGTTTAGGTTGAGTGTGAGAGTGACCTAAACAGCTTCATGGCTGAGCAGGGAGAATAATATTGTGTGTTGAGCTTAGAACTAGAGAGAAGCATTTACACTGACTTCTAAGTGTGAGAGAGGCTGCTATCTTTACTACTTAATCCCATGTGTTTGGTTCCCTTCTGTAACACAGCACCAAAGTATCCCCTTCCAGCTGGTGAAGGCTGCCTGCCAGAAGTCAGTGGTTTGAAAACCCTCTATTCCACAACAGTAGCTTATCTGATATTAATGTATTGCTAACCTAGTTTGGGCCTAATGAGTCGTGTTACAAAGGACAAAAGGCATGCTTGCATACCATCGGAATATCCCTACTCTGGTAGGCTTGAAGACTCATCCCCTTTCCTAAAAGTATCGTGCTCAGGATTTTTTTAACCCTGCCAGAACATCTATATGAAGCTGTGGGGAGTGGTCGTTAGGAGTTTGGGGCTGAGGTTTCATGAGTATATGGCTGAAACCCTTTTGTAGAGCAGGGATGTTTAAAGGTTCTGGACTTTGGTTGGTTTGACAGCTATGCCTGTTCCTGAATAGGAAGAATTTGGCTACTTCAGTCATGCATTGGTAACCTCGCAGACAGACAGTGGCCACAGCACCCCATCCCATAATTATGTATTTACAGGACCCTGGGCCTACCTGGCTACACCATTCCAGCAGCATTTAATTAGCTAGGCGGGTCCAGAGCAAAGGAGGTCAGACATTACCGCAGGTATGATCCCATAATAAAAATTATAAAATTCTATCGGTTCAAGCATATATTCAAAAGGCATGTTATTATTATTCACGACAATTACAATAATATGAACCGACCCGGACATCGTGATCATCATCTGAGACCCTTCATGTGCTGCCTCTGTGAGAGGTCCAGAAGGTGGCAGCCTGAGAACAGGGCCTTTTCTGCAGTGGCTCGCAAAATCTTTAGGTGCTCAGCAAAAATATTTCTCTTCAGCCAGGCAGTCGGCTGATTACGGTAACATTCTATGGCTTTTAAATGTGTTTGTGGGAGGGAGGTGATTGGCTTGTTTTTGTTTTATTATGTATTTTGTGTTTTCTGTTGCAAACGGCCCCAGGAACTTCAGATGAAGAACGGTAAGTAAATAACAACAACAGCTATATAGCTGGGATAGTCAGTAGCGTATGAGACTCTTAATTTCAGGGTTGTGGGTTTGAGCTCCACATTGGGGAAAAGATTCCTGCATTGCAGAGGTTGAACTAGACGACCCTTTACAATTCTATTAAATAATTGAAATGGCTATGCTTACATGACATATTTATTGTAAGTGGTCTCTGTTTGGTTGGATTAAAATTACCAGTAGATTTTTAAAAATATGCAGTTAGGACTAATGTACACATCTCTGTAAGCCATTTCCCCTAATAGAATGCATTTTTGCATGTTGTTTTCACTAATATCTCCATTTCTATGCATACTTTCCTCTAACATGCATTGTGGTGGGCTGGAGAACTGCACTGAAAATTAGGATAAGTGCAAAGGTTGAAGGACAGACATGCTTCACATGTTTTGGAAAGTGTGAATTGGAGAGATTCTGCTTTAAATGTTCTGGATCCAATTCCCCCTCCATCCTGTCAGTCGACCGAGGTGAGGCGAGGCCTAAACCGATAAGCATCAAGTTTTGCCCTACTTGTTGCAGAGTTTTCTTTAGTCAGCCTTTGTTAGAACCAGATTTTGTTAAAAGAATACAGTAAATAATATTCAGAAAAGCAAACTATTTATGAAAGTGCTTCTGTACCACTACAAATCAAAGTGGGGCTGTGTATAACAATAAAACAATATAAAACATTATTTGCAGGAGTTGATTGGCTGCACTTCTATCCCTCCTTTTCTCCAAGGGAGCCCAAGGTGGTGGACCTGGTTAGGCTGCTCCCTATTTTATCCTCTCAACAACTCTGCAAGGTGGATTTGGCTGAGGGACCGTGTCTGGCCCAAGTTCACCCAGTGGGGTTTCATGGCTGAACAGGGATTTGAACCCTGGTCTCTGAGGTCCTAGTCCAACACTGCACCATAAATGTCTTTAAAGCCATACATCTCCATAGGTTACATTCAAATAATAAATGGATCAAACAAGCCCATTTTCCTACTGACTTGTCAATATGAAAATTTACATTCCTCCTATGAACTAAATCTGCCATTCTGTTAAAATGGTTTGCAAGGTGGTTGAGGATAAAAAGCAACAACACTGTAAAACATTTTGGAAAATTTAACATGCTAGTAGGAAACTGCAAGGGATAGTTCAGGTGAGACCCCATTGTGTGGAGCCCCTGAATAGTACAGGGGCATGGCAGACGCTCCACACACTGGGATTGCCAAGGGCCTGCGTGAAAGTCTACAGAGCCCATGCCAGGTTATCCTAGATGTGTCTTGGGATCTTTCCTCTTTGATTTTTAGGTTTGTTTTTTATATTGCTCCAGACGTGGCTGGGGATATATTTCACATTTATATGCCACTTTCCTCCAAGCAGCTCAAGGTGGCACTCGTGGTTTTCCACATTTTCGGAGAAAAACCTCACTGAGTTAAATGGGACTTAGTCCCAGGTAAATGTTTCCCACTGTATTCTTTGGGGGTGATGTCTGTGGAGGAAAGATGGGGTGGACAGGCAATAACATGGGGCTTCCAGATGTAAGTGCAAAGCGTTGCCACATTAAAAAATTATCATAATAGTTCCACCATGCACTAAAAAAAACAGATATTTCAGCAAAATTCTTAGTCCTAATTTGTTTAGATTAGCCCTAAGTTTAGATAAGAATATCTTTGCTTTTTGCTCCATATAGAATTCTGCCACTAGATGGTATCAAATTGCTTCTCCTTGAGATTGCCACATCCCCTTAGTGTTTCAAAAGAACAACTAAATAGACCCTGTGTCTTGAAATACACATCTTGCTACTGTTGAGCAAGAAGCTACAGTTTAAAAATTATCTGTAGGTATATGCATAACTGTTGATCTCTGTTATTTCATTTTGCAGTGTGTATAAGTGAGATGTTTCATTTTTTTCACTCAGGCAATTCTTTTTGTTCCTTTTGACATTACTCTGTTATATTCTCCCTTTCCAAAACATGAATCCCTTTAGCTGGCTACAACTATACTGACTTTATGTTAGCTTGTAATGTTTCTGTTGTTTCTGTCTTCGTTGTGTGTCAATTAGTCACCCACCCTGGAAGAATGGCAGATGAAGGTGATGGAACTGGGGGAAATGACTGGCAGAATCCGAGACCAGGGAGAAGAGTCGGTGGAAGAAGATTGGAAAAAATTCAAAGACTATTTACAGAAATATTGCAAAATTAATGAATGTTAGAATGATGTTGGAATGAAGCTAAGTGGTTTTAGCAGTAACGTTACAAAGGAGTATGTAAAAAATGGATTGTTAACAGGTGAAATGTAAAGTTATAATATATTAAGATAAAGGATTAAGATAAAAACAAAGAGGGAAAGGATTTGCTGAATTAACTAACTGAACTGGAATACAAAAAAGGGAGGTGTGAGGTCAGGGAAACAAGTAAATGAAAGATAAGACATGGAAAAATTGATTTGTTTTTAATTGTTTTTATTTTTCTATATGTTGTATCTTTTGTTTCTTTTTTCTCTCTTTTCTTATTTTTGTAATCTTTTTTGAAACTTTAATAAATATCATTAAAAAAACAATTAGTCTACTGCTTCTATTTATGTGTGTGGCAAAAATGTATTCTAAAAATAATTTAATTTTTGATATCTATACAACTCTAGAAATATTCCCATATTACATTGATTGGCTGATGTTGGAAGCTGAACGCTGAACAAAAAGACAGAATACATTATTGTGGTCTTACACACAGCTGCTGCAGAGATAGCCACACACAATTTTGCCGCTTTATGAATGTCTTCAGCCCAGTTCTAGTGACTTTTAAAAACATTTAGCCTTGAAACCCCTAAGAGTCTTAATTTACAGTGTATTTGCGAAGTGGCTCATCATAAGCATGGCAGCTTGCTTTAGCTTTGTTTTATGTTGGTGTTATAAGAATTAGATGTTCATCAATGTACCAAGCAAACAAATATGTAAACCACATGTCTGAAACCCACAGAAGTCCTGAAGCAATTTTCTCTTTCGCAAAATGACCTCAAATATTGCTCTGCAAGGTCGAAGTAAATGGGGAAAAACCTCCACATTGTCTCTGTGCTCACAAATCCTGCCTTAAGGGCACATTTAAGATGTGAATAGGATGAACACGTGACCTGGATTCGGGAATTAAGTAGTTATAATAACAAAAGAGTGGCCAAAACCCAGATAATACAATCAGGTAACCTGCCAGACAGGAGATAACACACTCAGGATTCTGTTTTTAGACCACCCCTTCTGTGATGTATGATGTATTAGGGGAGGTGGTCCTGGGCTACACCCATTCTGTGTTGTATCTATGATGTTTCTGGGGCTGGTCTGGAGTTTGAGGGTGGGCAATTTCAAAAGTCTATATAAGGGCAGGCACACCTTTGTTCTGGGTTCCTCCTCTTTCCTGCTTGTGGTGAGTGAGGACCCTGTTGCAAGAGTTTAATAAAGATCAGGCTTAATAGCTGGGTGGCACTGTGGGTTAAACCACAGAGCCTAGGACTTGTCGATCAGAAGGTCGGCGGTTTGAATCCCCATGATAGGGTGAGCTCCCGTTGCTCGGTCCCTGCTCCTGCCAAACTAGAAGTTCGAAAGCATGTCAAAGTGCAAGTAGATAAATAGGTACCGCTCTGGTGGGAAGGTAAGTGGCGTTTCCGTGCACTGCTCTGGTTTGCCAGAAGCGGCTTAGTCATGCTGGCCACATGACCCGGAAGCTGTACACCGGCTGCCTCGGCCAGTAAAGTGAGTTGAGTGCCGCAACCCCAGAGTTGGTCACGACTGGATCTAATGGTCAGGGGTCGCTTTACCTTTTAATAGCTGCTTTGCTTTTCAATATTCTCTGGATGGCCTCCTACCAATAGAGAACCTACAAAAGGACTCTATATGGGCTCTTGGGTACCCCATAAGGGAAAAGTAGCAGTTTTTTCCCTCATAACATTGGCATATTGTCATCATAATGTGATACAAACAAATTATCTTGCTTATTCATAATCCATTTAATGAACTCCCTGTCTTCTCTTTTAATTGGGTGGTGTGGCTACTTTCCAATAATTACTTTGAGCTAGGGTGCGGAAACTCAGGCCTGGAGGCCAAGTGTAGCCCTTTAAGGTGTTTGGCCCTCAAGGCAGTCCCAAGGTCACCAGCCTTGTTCCAAACCCTTCTCAAGTGCAGTTGCCCAGCTGGAGACAGAATTGTAGAGTTAGAAGGGACCCCATGGGTCATCTAGTCCAACCCCCTGCAATGCAGATATGACAGACAGCAGAACCAGACCAGAGTCTGAAATTCCCCCCGAGGGCTGGAGCCTCTCTCTGATTGGCTACAGAGTCTGCTAGTGGGGGGGGGAGCAGCACTTTGCGGGGTGGGGGTGGGGAATAGAAATTGAGCTGTTTCTGAGGAAGAAGTTAGATAACAGAAGAGTTAGTAACAGAAACTGAAATGTAGCAACTGATTTTGAGTAGAGAGAGGTTAAGAGAAGCTGTGAGACATCTTATACTGTAGTTAAAGTAAACTTCTAACAGACAGTATGCAATTCCTGTCCCCACTTTGTTTCACAAATTTCTTTTTGCTTAATAAAATTTTCCCTATTTGCTTGATCAACTCCTGCCTGAGATGGTAAATGGTAAAACTTATGTGATTGGCATACAGAGTGTGTGCTATATTTAATTGGGGGCAGTTAGCAGGGTGAGTCCACTCATTATTAATTGGTAGTGTTAACGGAGAAATCCGAGGGCTCTCTTGGACAAAAACAAAGACACCAACCAGGATAACTTGGAGCAAAACAGCAGCCTGTAGGCTTGGCCTTTATTGGATACTGTCACGACAGGACTACCACCCGCAACAAGATGAAGCAAAATGGAAGTCCAGAACAAAAGAAGACCCCAACTTTTATTAGTTACTAATCCCCCAAACTCTGGGACGCAGGTGGCGCTGTGGGTAAAACCTCAGCACCTAGGACTTGCCGGTTCGAATCCCTGCGGCGGGGTGCGCTCCCGTTGCTCGGTCCCAGTGCCTGCCAACCTAGCAGTTCGAAAGCACCCCCGGGTGCAAGTAGATAAATAGGTACCGCTTACTAGCGGGAAGGTAAACGGCATTTCCGTGTGCGGCTCTGGCTCGCCAGAGTAGCTTCGTCACGCTGGCCACATGACCTGGAAGTGTCTGCGGACAGCGCTGGCTCCCGGCCTATAGAGTGAGATGAGCGCACAACCCTAGAGTCTGTCAAGACTGGCCCGTAAGGGCAGGGGTACCTTTACCTTTAATCCCCCAAACTACACCCCTAAAACGACATGACAACTACATCACAAAAAGGAGGGGTTGAGGGAGGAGTTGTGGTGGTAACCTGAGTATCTTGTCACCTGGCTGGTTCCTCCTTTTGCCCCTCCCCATGAGTACTTTCCAGGTGACAGAGGGGAATTTGCAATTTCCTGCCCCCCCCCCCCAGGGAAGAGCTGATCATTGTCCTGTGTTCCAGTCCATGCTGAATCCACTCCTATATGCAAGTTCTTTATGACCTTGATGGTCTTCTGTCTAGGACCATCAGGGTTGGCATAGCAACTTGGCAGGGCCTCCTTGTATGTGCTGGTATGCTCAAGGGATTATAGCTGGCCTGTATCAAACCTTCCCCATTTTGTAGTCCTTCCTTCATGGAGTAAAATAAAAGTGAAATGGTGCAGATCCGATGTATGGTTGATTTTCTATAACAGAAGCGTAGCGTATGTAGTGTGTGTGTGTGTGTGTGTGTGTGTGTGTGTGTGTGAAGTTTGTACAAACTGAATGATTGGGGGGGGGGCTTCCTGCGACAGTAGTAAGCGGTGGATCTGCTACAGCAGGAATCCCAACTAAAGTATCTATGACAGATGAAGGTATCTTGAACTATGATAATGCCTCTTGCTTTTCTGGATGGAGAGGTGTTTGTATGTGTCCAGGTGTGTGTCTGGAGTGTGGATGCAATATATCCTACTGTACAAAGGTAAGAATCACATCTGCTGCTTTCCACATTTTTAGCCTTTGGCCCTGTCATGGGGGCCTCGGGAAGGTTGCCCGTAAGGGAATGCCCTAGATTATTGAAAACTAAGGCTGAAGGTTTCTAAAGCAGTAACTGTACACAATTGCATCTAGGCTCTTAATTCCTCTTTGTCAACTTCTTCTGAATTGCTTTAGTGCTCTAAGTATAGTAAGACAGTGAAACTCGAAATCCCAGGCAACTGGGAGCTGTCTGATGTGCCAGCTGTAGAAGCATTGTATGGTGGGAATTAGTCTTCTTTGTGGTCTGACTTCAACAGCAATTTGCCCTACTCCTATTTTGGTTGTGGCCCAGCTCTTGAATAATATTTGTGTGGAAGTGTTTTTGTAATTATTGCTATAGGAGGTACACATATGGGGGGGGGACACAACCAGTCAGAACAAGACATCTCTCTGTTTACATTTTTTAGTTTTCCTGTCAGCTTCACCCCAGGAAATTTAATCCAAGTGGCCAATTCCAACATTTGTGTTTTGGGGCTGAAAGCAAATCCTGTGTTGGATTCAATATGGTATATAATGTTATTCCCTCAGTATGTGAACTCGGGCTATATAAATACTCAACCAGGCATGAGAGAGGACCAAGCTGCTGTGCAGAAATGCAGTTGTGAGTATGTCCAAGGATGGGAAACTAGTCTTTATTTCACCCACATCAACAACCCAGTTTGGTGTGCGTACACACACACACACACACACACACACACACACACACACTTGCATACACTCACAGGCTGGAAGCATCAATGGCACCCTTCTGGAAGCTTAACCCAAGGCAAAAAAACTGGCTAGCCTCCCTATAGCTATGGTCCAAGTGACAGCCCCCCCATGACCCACCAACTAATTAACACAAAGCATAATCTACCAGAAAACACAAGAACACCACAGAGAGCTGTAAACTTCAGCATGCTTCACTCTATACTGAATTGTGGCTCATGAATATTTGTTTCCTTATATGCTTAAATTTGTGGTCCACCAGACCTGGAGGCTCTGAGCAGGTAACAAAGGACATCCATCACTGCCCTGGCCAGTGATGATTGACTAATTGAAATAAATTTGCCCCTTCCTTTGTTGACAAACAAGTAGGTCTTAAAATACTTCTGCACCGTGAGTGTCGGAGAAGGCCTCTCCCTCCTCAGGCTAATTCCATCTGGCCTAGGGGGCGGGGCCCAGGCTCACCTCCGTGATAGCTTTAAGGACACTGGTGCTGCTGCAGCAAATGCTAAAGATGTTTTTATATATATTTAAGGTGTTTTAAACGTGTTTTTATTGTTTACTTTGTTGTACCACCGTGAATGGTGGTTTTTATCTATGTATTTTTGTTTTGTTCCATCCTGTTTTGTTTTGGGGTTGGATGTTGAGTGGGGTGGGGATTGGTTTTGTTTGGGCATAATTGTTTTTGGTTGTTTTGTTTTTCTATTTTGTAAATGGAGATTAGTATGAGGCTTGGGATTGCGACCGTGGAGGGGCAAGGGAGGTATGGCGGTGGGGGCAGATGTTATAGGCGAAGGGGATCGAGATACGGACATGCTCGTACCCCTTCCAATCTGCGCCCCATCCCGAGAGACGAGGGTAGGGTGAGCAAGGATTACTCACCTCCTTCACTGGTGTATAGGCAACAAAACCGCCTATAGGCAACAAAACCGCCACCCTGCGAGATTTCTTTACCTCGCAGGGGGTCGACCTGGCTTGTGTGACGGAGACCTGGGTGCACGAAGGGGTAACTGTTACCTTACGAGAGATGGCGCCCCCGGGTTTTTCTGTCCTGCACCAGTCATGGACTGTGGGCCGGGGGGGAGGGGTGGCATTATTAATCCGGGAAGATTGTCCTTTCAGGGCTCTACCATCGCCATCGATCCCCGGCATTGAATGTGTTGGCCTAGTGTGGGGCTCCGAGGAGAGCTTGGCTGTCTGGCTGGTGTACCGGCCACCTAGCACACCAGCAGCCACCCTGTCAGGCCTGCTGGAGGCGGTGGCCGGCTGGGCCTTGGAGTTCCCTAACCTATTGGTATTAGGAGACTTCAACTTCCATGCTGATGCCACTCCCTCCTTACAGGCTCTGGACCTGGTGTCTTCCATGGCAACACTAGGGCTCCCCCAGTTTGTTTCGGGCCCCACACATCAAGCAGGCCACACGCTGGATTTGATCTTTGGCGCCGGTATAGATGTGATCATGTCTCCTTCGATGAAGGTGCCATGGTCTGATCACTACGCTCTGAAAGCCAGGATTGACTTTCCACCCCCACCCTGCTCAGGTGGCGAGCCGATTTGGGCTCGCCCGCAGAGGCTGATGGACCCTGATAGATTCCGTCAAGCCTTGCGGGACCTTGCTCCTCCTGGTGATTCATTGACTGAGCGTGTTGAGGGCTGGAATACCCAGCTCCTGGCAGCCATCGATGAGATCTCACCTAAGCGCCCTCTGCAACCCCGCAGAAACCGGGCTTCCTGGTTTACCGAGGAGCTTCGGAAAATGAAGCGGGACCTCAGACGGCTAGAGCGAGTATGGCGGGGTGCCCGTGACGGAGCCTCAAGAACATCTTATAGGGTTTTTATGAAAACCTATGAGATGGCAGTGAAGGCCGCTAAGAAGTCTTACTTCTCAGCCTCCATTGCATCCGCTAGCTCTCGCCCGGCGCAATTATTTAGTATAATTCGGTCTTTAACGTCCCTTGAAGGACAGCCAAATTTAAATAACAATCTGACACATAGCTGTGAGGCATTTGCGAGCTTTTTTGCAGAGAAGGTCCTGTTGCTCCGCCATGACCTCCCTGCTAATTTGGATACAATAAAGGAACTGGAGGCCCCTCCACTGTCCTCGGGTCCAGTATTGGACCACTTTGACCGGATATCTCCAGCCAATGTGGACAGACTCCTCCGAGCTGGAAAGCCCACCACCTGTCCTCTTGACCCGTGCCCGTCATGGCTGATTAGAGCGTGTCCAGACGAGGTGCGGCCCCCCCTGGGGGATATCATCAATTTGTCCCTTGGCACCGGGATATTCCCAGGGGAACTGAAGGAGGCAGTGGTGCGTCCGCTCTTAAAGAAAACATCTTAGATCTATCCAATTACCGCCCGGTCTCGAATCTTCCATTCCTGGGTAAGGTGATTGAGAGAGCGGTTGCTGAACAGCTTGGTAGGTTTCTGGATGAAACATCTGTTCTGGACCCATTCCAGTCCGGCTTCCGCGCTGGTCATGGGACTGAGACGGCTCTGGTCGCCCTAACAGATGATCTCCGCAGGCAGCTGGATCAAGGCGGGTCGGGGCTGCTGATTCTTCTAGATCTGTCAGCAGCCTTCGACATGGTCGATCACGAACTCCTGGACCACCGCCTTGCCGACGTGGGAATCCAGGGCACAGTCCTTCAATGGCTACGCTCGTTTCTCTCTGGTCGGGGACAGAGGGTGGCACTTGGGGGGGAATTGTCATCGCGCCACTCCTTGGTGTGTGGAGTGCCTCAGGGTGCGATTCTCTCCCCGATGCTTTTTAACATCTTTATGCGCCCCCTCGCCCAGCTTGTCCGGAGTTTTGGGCTGGGTTGCTATCAGTATGCTGATGACACCCAACTCTATCTGTTGATGGATGGCCATCCTGACTCAGCCCCAGACACACTGACCAGATGTCTGGAAGCTGTGGCCGGATGGCTACGTGGGAGCCGGTTGAAGTTAAATCCTTCAAAGACAGAGGTCCTCTGGCTGGGGCGGGACGATATGGGATTGAGGGGGCAACTCCCATCTCTTGCGGGGGTGCAATTAGTGCCAGCACCGTCCGTTAAGAGTTTGGGTGTAATCTTCGATACCTCCCTCTCTATGGAGGCGCAGATTACAGCTATGCGACGGTCACCTCCAGACTGGATTATTGTAACTCGCTCTACGTGGGGCTGCCCTTGAGACTGACCCAGAAACTCCAGCGGGTGCAGAATGCCGCGGCGAGACTCCTTATGGGGTCTTCGCTGCGAGATCACATTCATCCAGTACTATACTAGCTGCACTGGCTCCCGGTGGAGTACAGGATCAGGTTTAAGGTGCTGGTTTTAACCTTTAAAGCCCTATATGCCCTAGGACCCTCGTACCTACGGGACCGCTTCTCCTGGTATGCCCCACAGAGAAACCTACGGTCTGCAAATAATAACATCTTCAAGGTCCCAGGCCTCAGAGAGGTTAGGCTGGCCTCAACTAGAGCCAGGGCCTTCTCGGCTGCGGCTCCAATCTGGTGGAACGCTCTGTCACAAGAGACTAGGGCCCTGCGGGACTTGACATCTTTCCGCAGGGCCTGCAAGACAGAGTTGTTCCACCAGGCCTTTGGTCAGGGGGCAGCCTGACTCCCTCCTCTGGCAACCTGCACAGAATTTTGCTTAATCGGTTGCCATTAATTTGATTTTAATTAATTTTTATAGTGAAATATTTTTAGACTGTGTGATTATTTGACTGTTTAATATTTGATTGTTGTTAGCCGCCCTGAGCCCGGCTTCGGCTGGGGAGGGCGGGATATAAATAAAATTTATTATTATTATTATTATTATTATTATTATTATTATTATTATTATTATTCTGAAAGGCCCCCTGACTTCAACCCTGGCCTCTCTACGTTAATTCTGGAGATATTAACAGGGGAAATATGATGCTGGGACTTAGGGCTTAAAAGCAGCACCTTGAATTGTGCATGGAAAACAACAGGGCAGAGCTGCAGATGGCAAAGCACCAGTATAAGCTGCCCCTGACTCACTAGTGGGTGGACTGTACCACTGCCAGGAGTGCGGGTGCAACACCTCAGGTGCGAGTCCCCATTTAATTAAGAATGGAGGCCAAGCAGTCTCACCGACATTTTCACTCGTGTTTCTGAGATATCATGGAAGACACAGGATGCCAATGGTGTAGTCACTGAAAGATTCCAGTTGTCTCCTTACTGTAATATTATGCACACTTGCTCATGGGTTACCAATATTGAAATAAGTAGAAGTTACGTCTGAGTAAATATGCTCAACCTTGCAAGAACAGAGAGTACAGCTAGAACAAACTCAGCACTCACTTGCAGCTGGCATTGCAGGGCTGTGTTGTTGGTGGCAGTCTTTGAGAAGGTTGTCCATTAATACGACTGATTTTCTTTGTTGCTGAACCAATGGGGTTCCCCGGAACGCAGTTTGAGAACAAGCCCCAGTATGCCTTGGGAGCAATCACGATAATATCTGCACTATAAGGGCTGCCAGGCACTCCTTGCTATCTGGGTGAAAATCCTTGCTGTGGATTACATGAGCATCCCCTGGTCAGCTGAGAGCTCAGGAAATACAGGGAAACATTGCCTGGCTTCTATTCAGGAGAATAATTTTGTCTGATATATTTGTAAAACGGTAAATGATTGAAGACAAATGGGATTTGCCACAAAAACTCTTAATAAAAATATTTATTACATGCTGCTATATAAAGTTGAAATTACTGATTAAGTATATATTTTTGTTTATTTACAAATTTGTGGCTTCTACCTGTTGTCACTAGCAATAACAACTAGGAGGAAACAAGATTTCTTTAGCCTGAACCCAGTGGCGTAGCATGGGTTGTCAGCACCCGGGGCAAGGCAAGTAATTTGCGCCCCCTAACCCGTGGATTTGCGCCCCCTAACCCTAACCCCCAGATGTTGCGCCCGGTGCGGCCAGCCCCCCCTGCACCCCCCACGCTACGCCACTGCCTGAACCTAATGAAGCTCATTATAGTCTCAGAGGAAATGTGAGTTTTATTTGACCTGTTTTATTTGAAAGTACCTGACCTCTGACCCATAAACTGCTTAAAACTGGCGCTGGGAAACCTGCATCCAAAGCAGGTTTTCTATCCAAATTTGCTCATTTTCCTCTCAACATTTCCCACTGTTCCAATTCTATTATTGACACGATCTTTCAATCTGTCACCAATAATGTCATCTGCTCCCTAATACAGGTGATTCCTTAACATTAGCAGCACTGGTTTTCTGATAGGGGGAGGGGAGTCACATTTTCATACACATGAAAAGCTTTCTTTAAACTGTAGTACTTTTTGTTACAGGTAGGTAGCTGTGTTGGTCTGCCATAGTTGAAACAAAATAAAAAAATTCCTTCCAGTAGCACCTTAGAGACCAACTAAGTTTGTTATTGGTATGAGCTTTTGTGTGCATAGTATCTGAAGAAGTGTGCAAGCACATGAAAGCTCATACCAATAACAAACTTAGTTGGTCTCTAAGGTGCTACTGGAAGGATTTTTTTTAATTTTATAGTCCTTTTTGTTAGCCTTGCTCATAAAGCTCATATTTGAAGTCATAACATAAACAAAGTTCAACACAGCTCCTCATATGTTGTTTGGTACACTTTGGAAAAATATTTTTGGTGGGGGGAGGGAATATTAAGGCACATCTCTGTTGCACATCTACTTGAGAGCAAGCTCTGTCCTTTCATATTCTATTGCACAAAGGAGAACAGCTGAACATGTCTCTTTTTGTGCTCAGGCAAAAACAATCCAGCAGATTTGACAAAAAAATTCCTTCCAGTAGCACCTTAAAGACCAACTAAGTTAGTTCTTGGTATGAGCTTTCGTGTGCATGCACACTTCTTCAGATACACTGAAACAGAAGCTACCTATCTGTAACAGATAGGTACCTATCTGTACCTATCTGTAACAGCAGATTTGGGTGATAAAGCAAGAGATAACAGTGCAAATGTTTGAGAAAGTAGTGAATGAGTGGCTACTAAGGTAACTCAACAGAAGCTTATGCTTTGGAAATATTCTCCTCTTTGCTGATCGCTGGCTTGTAGATGACCCCTTTTTCTTCCCTTGTTTGTTTGATGCTGAAAAGCAGAACAACTGGGTTAGTCAAAGCTGAAATTGCAATTGAAGAATATCAGCAATTATTTTAAAGCCCTGTCATATTGTTCTCTGAATTGAAGTCATGAAAGGACGGACTTTTCCTACACAGACAATGGTTAAAGTAGACGTTTTAATCTATTGATGCTATGAATAGTGGAGCAGGGGGTGCTTTGGACTCATGGCCCGAATGGCTCCAGTGGGGTGGGCAGGGTAAGGACACTGGGAGAAAGATAATTTGTGTGGTACAGTACCAGAGTAAGTCTGTAGTAAGACTACTGAAATTGGTTTCATCTGCTAATTGTACAGGGCAATCTAGCTGCAGAGAACCATGACTCTAAACTAACACCCCATGGAACGACAGTAACCGTCTTACCTCTTCTTCCTTCGAATCAGCCAAAAGGCTACCACGAGAATGAAGACACTGCCAAGACTACTGGCTAATACAACAAATGGAACAAAACCTAGGGTGGGGCAAGGAAGGAGAGAGAAGCAGGCAGTTATGAGTAAAACATTGTAATTGAATAACTTGTCCCTAACCTGTTGTGATGCTATAATTGCCTTCACTCTTAGCAGCCTGTACTGAGGCCCTCAAAGGAGAATACAGAGTTAAGTACTTTTGTAAGTACTTCACACGGTGCAGTGTTAAACTATGGATTTCACCCATACAATATATAGTGATAGCTGCCAACCTGGATGGCTTAAAAAAACGGATTCGACAAATTCATTGAGGATAAGGCTATTAGTCATGACAGTATATTCCACCTCTATTGCCAAAGGCAGCCTCTCACCTCAGTTTCCCATTAGAAAAATAGGAAAAATAATGATCAGCCATTATTTGATAAATGCCATGGATAATAAAACTAAACATGACTGCCCACAAAGCATTAAAGAATACAAATGTTGCTAATTGGGAGTTAGATTGTTGGGTTTGACAGCCAGTACCTTAGAAGAGGGCACTATTGACAAAGCAGGCAGTCAGTCAAGCAAATGCAATTACATAATTAACTGAGATTGAAACTTCACTTCCATGCAAGACAGAGAGAAGCAGTATTACAAAAGAGATTACTGGTACATTTCTACTTGTGCTTCTCCCTAACTCCTAACTGATGCTTCATAGACACTATACATTTTAAGCACATCTCTCCACACACACACAATCCTGGGAACTGTAGCTAACATATCCCAGAGCTACAATTCGCAGCACACCTAACAATCTACAGATCCTAGAAGTGGAGAATGTGCTTTAAATATATTGTGTGTACGCAGTCTCAGTTGCATATTACATTTTCCAATCTAAGCACAGGGTGACGTCCGCAAGTGATTTTCCTACAAATATGCAATGCACATTTCTCAACAGGTCTGTATACTTTAGTGTGCAAGTCATGCATGTGACCCAATAAGTCACTTTTAAATCCAAGATCAGGAATTAGGAATGGCAGATGTTACTCATGTTTGGACAACAGGATATTCAGATTTCTAAATCATACAGAGGAAATTGAAACTCTAAGTCAGTTGATGAACATGTATGAAATTGTTTGTCAAGACTCGATAATACTTTGCAGCTACTCCATATGTGATCAATCCTGAGTGCTCTTGTACAGGCAATAACTATCAAGAGGACTGATTGGAAGAAAGATATTCTTGTGATGAAGCATAATATGAGCACAAATTTAAATGGAAATAGGTACCCCCAGGGTCACCTGCTAGGAATCCAAATGCTGAAAAATATAAATATGCCAAATCATTTCCTGTCATCAACAGAAAGGCGTTATATTGGAACAGGCTAATAACTAACTGCATGCAGAGCCCAGGCAGGAATGAGACAGTGCTGACAAATGCAACCTTCACAATGTCACATCAGTACAACAAACACAAATGCTCATGCAGCAAACACCAGTACTAGAGAAATGAAAGTCTAAACAGTGTGTTCAAATACTGCCAGCCAAACCACTGCAAGCATATACTGTGTTGGCCTCTCTTCTGGGCAGTGGATTTAGACATACTGCTTGCTGGACTTTCATTTCTACCTGTCCAGATGGAGTCTGGATCCAGAGACTCAAGAGTTTCCGTCATCTTCCATCTGTTAGGCTGAAAGTTAATTGCAGCAGGCATCTTCAGCATCCCCCAGAGGTAAAAATCAAAGGCAAGTCCAACACATGTAAAATGAATGTCTCTCAAAAGCTCTTGACTGGCTTGAGAGCCACCTGCGGTCTTTTGAGGGTTTCACCACAAGGAAGCTCAGAAGAACCTTCAGCAGAGCCAAATTGGTACATACTTTAAAACAAATGCATTTATTGAATGCTAATCTAAAATACTTTTACGTGGTATACCTGTTCCAATGCCCGCTGCTAAATGTGTGGATTCACAAAACATTCCTTCACCCCCACATTACATTCCAGAGAGGTAGCCCTGTGAACTGGTTGTGGCAAAACCAACCCCCCCAAAATGTGTAGCACCTTCAAGACATGCACATCTATTTTAGAAAATGCTTTTCTTGACCATGTACCACAATACTCTGCTTTTTAAAAGTAATTTCTCTTGTGGAGAGAGAGATGCAATTTATTAATCTAACAAGTGAAATAAAAAAATATGGTATGGATGCCTTTTCGCTTTCCTTTTTGAATTAAATATATATTATGCAAATATAATATACTATAGTGGGATCTCAGATGAATCTAGAACCATGCTCCTGGGATTCTACCTAGAAAAAATACAGCAAATAGTCAATTTAAAAGTGACATTCCCATATCTGTGTTTTTTAAGTAATTCTGAAATTCCAGCCCTCGAGTGCCAAGCATTTCACCCTCGGCCCATCCTTTGTTTTCTGTTCCTTTTCCGTCCACTGTTCTTAATTTAATAAATAGGGATAAAGACTTCTATGATCATTAAGATCTGCCATATTGTTATTAATTCAGAATAGATGTCTTAGAGATATAGACCATGCAGGGTTTGTGGGATTGCTGACACTTGTCTTTTCTATAATGCTTCTTGAATATGCTTTAAAAATTGAGAATGGGGTATAGAATGCAGTGAGGAAGGCCAATTGTAAAGATTTAAGGATATAGCATAGATTACAGAGCCAGACTGGGGCCATGACAGCTGGGTTCACATCCCACAGCCAGGAAGTTCACTGAGTGGCCTTTGGAAAGGCATTCTTTCAGCCTGACCTACCAATATCATAATGTTGTTTTACAAATCTATGATGCAACCTCACTTGGAATGCTGTGTATAGTTCAGGTCACCTCAAGTGAAAAAAGGGGGGGGCTCATTTAATCTCACTGTACACAAGTGGTACAGTGACAATAAAGTATTTCTATTTCTATGTTGTACTGCTGGAAAAAGGTTCAGAAAAGGGCATCCAGGATGATCAAAGGGTTGGAGCAACTCCACTGTAAGTCGGTTTTTAATTCCCACTGTTGACTGTTTGAAAGGGTTGCAGATCCCTTTGTGTGCTCTCACTGACTTGAATGGGACAAGATGTGTATAAGATTTCAGACTTGAGCATGCTTGGATTTGAACTTGGTGGAATTTACAGTCTGAACCATGCAGAGTTTGAAGTTCAAACTTTGAACCATGTGTGTTTGCTTCAAAGTAAGTCCCACTTTGGCAGCTCAGCTAGCCCTCCCCCTTCCCCTGTATTTCATCAGCTGTGTCCGTGTATAATAGCATGGTCCTATTCAACTGAGAAATGATGGAGGGTATGAGCTTGTCAACATCCTTTTTGACACATAGTACCTGGAATTTAGATTTTACTAGCAGCATGGCCTAAGAACACTAATTTTCTAAGTTCAGTTTTCTTTTTGCTCCTTTGAATGAAGGATTCTGTACAAGGCAGAGCTTAGAGCAGTCTTTATTGCAAATCCGTTATGTGACTAATTGAAAAATACAATATATAATAAAATTAGACAATCTATTTGCCACCTCAACGCTCATTATTTCAAGAACCACTCACTGCTTCTTTCTTTAGGGAGAGAATAAAGAACCTTGTTTACAGAAAAATTAGCCATCTTTTGCCTTTCCTTTTCAAACAAATTTAAATTGGTGTTAATTTCTAAGGCAGAACACTGAGCATGTCAGATCATTTGGGACCTTTTCACACATTATGTGGCAACGAACTTAGGACTGTAAATGTGTGTACATATGATGGGGAACTCCAACCAATTCTGATGCTCTGTGCCTGTATAATACACATGTGTGCCCCATTCACATGTATATGTACAGGTGTACATGCTTGACTGGGCTTCCACAATTGAGTTCCACAGAACAGAGGCAAGCTCAGCTTTCCCAGTTTAGTGGATTCTTAGGTCTCTATACACAGATCAGAGCACATCTTTGAGTGTTTTGTGGGCTTGGGAATGGGCTCTAAGAACCAAGAATCTAAGCCAAGAATCTAAGAACAGCACAATCCTTCTCTGATGCAAACATGTCTGACATTGAGAAATACACACAGGGCCATCGTCCTCACCATGAAGGGGAGGCTATTACAGAAGTCCACCAGGAGGAAACAGCTGTTGGTAAACATCTGTCATAGAAGCAGAGAACTTGACTTGGACTTGCTTCTTTTGAATGGGAGACTGGCTGGCACTACCGGGCCCTTGGCATCTTGCCACAATTTTGATACCCTAGATTTTGACTAAGTCCCCACCAAAGTTGTCACATTATGCACTAGATTTATTCTGCATCCCAGATATGAACTTTCAAAGAAATTAACAATTTTGAGCAAAGCACTTAAAAAATACCCACAACATTTTATGGATACCGTAGTGCTTGGTTGGTCTAGTTAAGTGCAAAGGATAAATGAAATGTAGCTTTCATGATATACAAGTTTGAAGGCCCATGAAATATCCTGGGTTGCGAAAGGAAATCTCCCCGTATCTCTTTCTTCCTTCTTTCCTGTCTTTGGGAGGGTCAGCTGTATAAACTACAGCTTAGTTTATAAGTTAGATGCCCTAGTTGAATAGCAAATGGGCAGGCAAAGAGGTCCAGCTTGCCCAGCACAGCATAGGCTTAAAGACAGGGGTGGCATAAGACAAGCACGTGTCCCTGAAAGTGCTCTCTGGTGCACCTTGCGCATGAAGTCTTCTGCCAGCTGCTTGGTTCATGCTCCATGTAAAAGCTTTATTGGAGCAGTTAACTGCTGTTTACCCTGTCAGTGCTATATAAATAATAAATAAGGTTTGGGGTTTCCCCATATGATTTTAGAGTACTACAATTTCAGACCTCTTCAGAAATCTTCAGTGGAGAATCCCTCCTGAGTTATTTATACAGTTGCAGGAAACTACAGCTGCAATTCTATGCAGAATTAACAGAATAAGCTCCTTTCGAAACAGTGGCTTATTTGAAAGTAAACATGCATAAGACTGCATTATGTATACTTTCTTTGCTGTAAAGCAACAAAGTTTGCAGTTCAGTTTGCAGAAAAGAAGCCCTGTGACAGTAATAAAAAACATTACTGATCCACAGTAAAATACAAGGCTCCCCCCGCTTTTTTCTTTTTGACAGAGGTCATTGTTGCATTGATTTGCCAATAATTTAGAACTGTATAATAATCTTCAGCCAATTATTTTTGCCTCACATTTCACTTCAGTCAGATGGCTAATTTTTCCACTCATGACGGTGGGTTTTTTAAATCAATCCAGCGTTATGAGTCTTTTTATTACGTGTCAAACTCATTCTCCTGAATGGCTTCATCGGATCCTTTGAAACTCCCCAGAAAGTGTCTTCCTGCAATGCAAAGTTGTGGTTCCTTTTAGATGCAGATCATCAGATAGCAAAATATCCTTGTCCGCTGTTATATTCTGCTGAGCCAGGAGGGCTCACAGGGGCCCAGATACTCAGGTTCCCAAAGAAAGCTGTCCACACCGCCAGGTTTACTTAAAGGAAAAGCAAACTCACAACCCCTGCTTCCAGCACTCTGTGGGACAAACTCCACAACAAGGAGATGGCTTGTCCGCACCCAGGCAGTGGCACAAATGCTTTTTATACAGCAGAGCAGCCCACAGGTGGCCATGATCTCCACCACACCCAAGGTTATCTTGAGGATTCAGCTGGTGCCAGCCAAGCTCCTGGACCACCTCACCTTTGGTTCAACACATCCACTTGCTGGTGCTTGTTGCAACTTTAGCCTTTTAGGAAATACAGTCGGGCTGCCCCAACAAAAGGCAAGATAAACAAACAAAACCGTATTTAATGACACCCCATTTCATATCATGTTAAGGGGGAATGCTGCACACCCAACAAACTGTTCTTGGCTTGGAAGTGTCTCTGGTGCCATTTATAAAACTCTAAACTCTGCATAAATTTGAATCTTCTGTTGCTTACCTTGCCGGAAGGACACAGAAACCAGCCTTTCATCAAACTCCTGGACTCTCCTATAGTTGTTCACCATTTCAAGAGGGGCAGGGTCACTAGGCTGTGTGCAGTACAGAGTGCTTTCCAGGGCCAGCAGCTATGAGCAAAGCACAACAGTTTTAATGATATCAGAGTGGCAGGAATGGAAAACCATGCTTTCCTTCCACTGCCAGTCCTTATTACAGTTGAGACATTTCCCCCAGTATCTAGCTTTAATGTTTCTGTAGCTGGGATGTATTGACTCTACAGTACTAGTCAAAATTCAAGCGACTGAATTCTCCAATCTGTTAAGGTCACTTGGAATTCTGATTCTGTCTTCTGTACCCCTCCTAGTTTAGTGTCATCTGCAAATTGGATGAGCATCCCTCAAGTCCTCATCCAAGTTGTTTATAAAGATGTTGAACAACAATGGGCTCAGGGCAGAACCCTGCAGCACCCCACTTGTCACTTTTTCCCAGGATTATGAGGAACCATTAATGAGTAATTATTGGGTTCAGTCCACCAACCAGCTACAAATCTACCCAACAGTTAACTCACTTAACCCACATTTACCAGCTTCCTTGCAGGAATATCATGGGGGACTTTTTCAAAAACCTTACTGAAATGAAGATACTCTATGTCCACAGCATTTCCCTGATTCATCAAGTTTGCAATTCCATCAGAAAAGAAATGACTTATTTTTGAGAAACCTATCCTGGGTCTTAGTAATCACAGCATCCTTTTCTAGGTGCTCACAGACGAACTGTTGAATTATCTGTTCTAGGACCTTCCCTGGTATCGATGCCAAGTTCACCAGTCAGTAGTTACCTGGGTCTGCTTTCCCCCTTTTTGAAGATGGGGACAACATTTGCCCATCTGCAGTCTACAGGGACCTCACCTGTTCTCTTAACATACAAACTGTGTAACATATGGAAAATGTGGAAATGGTGGTATGGAAAGTATGCACTGTGGAAAGCTGGAAACCTCAGGAAGGGAGAGGGCTCTTGTGCTCAAATCCTGCTTGTGGGTTTCCCACCGGCATCTGGGTGCCACAATGAGAACAGGATGCTGAACTAGACGGCCCATTGGCCTGATCCAGGAGGCTCTTCTTATGTTGTGTAAAGCAGCTGCCACAGCAGACTTGACTAAGCCAGAGGCACATGCCCCCTCCCACTTTGAAGAGACCTGGAAATTCCCACAATTAAGGAGAATTAGCTCTCTTCGTATGTTTGATTAGGGCTGCTTCAAACAGCCACATATGGGCTTGTATTCAGGCTTGACAGCTTTTAAAAAAATGTCAACCCAGATCAAATGTGGGTGTTCTAATGTGGTTGAGTGCCAGCGGCAGAGCTTGCCTTCCCAGTGCCCAGTGTGCATGTGCCGGGGGGGGGCAGGGCTTGGAGAGCACCATGAGGAGGAGGCAGAGGGGAGGTGTGCACCCTTCCAGTCAGCCAGGTGGGGGCTGCACTTACCTGCCAGATGCCAACTCAGTGAGGGAGAGGGGCGGCGAAGCTACCACTGCCTCTCCTCTGCTGCTTCCGCCCCGAGTCAGGCCTGCCCGCAGCTGTGTCCTCCCCCTCCCTCTCAGCTAGCCCAGGGGCAGCCCTAAAGAGAAGGGGCACCTCATTGCACCCCCTAAAAAAATGTGCCTGGGGCCACGGCCCTCCCCCATGCTGCGCCACTGCTGACTGCATTGCCTGGATTGCAATTTAGTACATTACTGCTTATCCTTCAAGTGGTTTGGTTTGCTTTTGCAGAGGATACTAGCCCTGTGATGGAATGTGTGGGCAACCATTTCACCATGGCTACATTCAACACACGTTCAGGTCTTGCCCAAGTTTCTTAAATGTGCCCCAGGATCTCTTGGGTTGCAACTCTCATATTGTCCACTGATTGCTTGCACAGCCCTGGACACACTGATGACAGAACAATTTCATTTCATTTTTCACACTGGGTCAAATGAATTAGCCCTGTCTGTGTTTTCCATGTCTCAAACACTAGGGTGGAAATTCAGTCTTAATCTTCAGTTTGAATCCAACACAGTAAAGCTAAGACGGTAGACGGGAGTCTAGCCTGTGCACAACAGCAGCATCCATAAAGGTGTAAGTAGGCGGGAAACTCAGAAGGCACAATTACTGGCACAATTACTGGCAAGATTACCGGATTTAACTGAGAACATATGTTTTATAGACCCTTGCCTGTTCCTCTGAAATTTGTACTGGCTTTCGAAAAACCGTCCAAAGAACACTTGGGTAGCAAGGAGGTGTGGTCAGGGATCCTTCATAGCGGTAATATTCATCCAGTCTGTCTGGGAGCAAATCTTGGACGTTGAAACCCGGGATGAAGGCTTCCTGATCTGAAAGAGATCACCTTTTTTTATTAACTATATTCTTGCCAGCCCAACTCTCAGCATATTTTTGGATGCAGCATTTCCTTAATTCTTCACTTTGCCCTCTTTTCCATTATTCCGGATAAGGAGGTTTCATTTGTGCATGCAAGAGAATGAGCACTTTCACCAGTCAGTCCCCCTGATGCTGTGCATCTAGCTAGAGAAGCAAAGTGTTCTGCTCTAAAGGTCACAGCTGTGTCAGCCAATCAGTGTGGCTGGCTGCTGCAAAACACACACTTTGCTGAGCAACAAAAGTAATCCAGTATTGTCATCATGACACATGCTCAACCGCAGGTTAGCTAACTTGTCTAGGTCAGGGGTGGGGAGGTGACAGTGAGGCAGACAACAGGGTGGGTGCATGACAATGGCATTGATGGATAAAACAAGCAGAATGTATTTTGTTACGCTGCTTTTTAATTTTTTTGTTTATGCTGCTTTGGGTTATCACTTGCTTATAAACCATTTAGTACCACATACAGCAAAACAAGGGATGCGGGTGGCGCTGTGGGTTAAACCACAGAACCTAGGACTTGCCAATCAGAAGGTCGGCAGTTCGAATCCCCGTGACGGGGTGAGCTCCCGTTGCTCGGTCCCTGCTCCTGCCAACCTAGCAGTTCGAAAGCACGTTAAAGTGCAAGTAGATAAATAGGTACCGCTCCGGTGGGAAGGTAAACGGGGTTTCCGTGCGCTGCTCTGGTTTGCCAGAAGCAGCTTAGTCCTGCTGGCCACATGACCTGGAAGCTGTACGCCGGCTCCCTTGGCCAATAATGCGAGATGAGCGCCGCAACTCCAGAGTCAGCCATGACTGGACCTAATGGTCAGGGTCCCTTTGCCTTTACCTTACAGCAAACCAACCTCACACCGATCTCTAATGAATTAACCTGCACTGCAAGCACATCCTAAATTGACAAAGTCTTCTAATCTGACTGCTTAGGGATGCAAAATTCCAGCTGAAATCTTCTTTCCTACCTTTGTATTTCACATTCTGAAAATGACTGAAGATCTTTTCAAACGATGGATTGAATGCGCCTATCTGTAACAAAAATGGAGAAGATTTATTTTCTAAAGCCATTATAATTCTGCGTAGTTTTAGGTTCAGCAAGTACTTGCAGATCTTTATTAGGCACCATTAATGGTAATGGAAGAGGAGAGCCCACCAAGGGGCAAAATCCAGCAGGAAGGTCTCCTGCGCAAGAACACAGTAGCACAGCTCCCATCCACTTCAATGGAACTTGAACAGGAGAACTTTGGGTGGATGGTTTCCCCATGTTTACTCAGTAGGGAAGACCATGTGGATGTTTTGGGCACCCGAATGTTTTGGTCTGACCTTGTTGTTTCAGTTTACACCATCATTTGTTGGCGATATAAGCCCAGCCACAGATTTAGTGGGCTGAGGTCATTTCTTTTCAGGCCACAAATACATTTGTGTTTCAATAACCCCAGAGCTGCTCTCATTAGAATAATGGCATCTGGTGGTGAGTGATTTCTTCAACCACATTCTAAAATACTTAATAGCCATGATTACAGTTCACTAAACCATTAGCAAAATAGCACGGGAAAAGCAACCCCAAACATATTTGGTGACCAAAGCATACTTTGGGGAGGGAGATAATGTTGTTTGCATTGTAAGATGTATGAAACAGCTTTCAACAGGGCAGCAATCCTTCATCCACAGGGGCAGGCAATCAAAAGAGCCTTGTCTCCTCCTTTTCCCTGTGTCTGGAGAAGGGGAGGGGAACATGTGGCCCTCCAGATGTTGATGGGCTACAACTTCTGCTATCACTGAGCATTGGCAAGTGGCAGGGGCTGATGGGAGTTGGAGTCCAACAACAACCGGAGGGCCAAAGCTTCTCCAGCTCTGGGACAAGCTTGGAACCTGGATAGAATCATCAACTGCCAAGAGCCAGATAAGACCCTATTATATTAAACCTCTGGGTGGACTTCAATTTTTGGACACTTTTGAGGGAAAGAGCCCCTTACCTCAATCAGGATTGCCAAGACTGCCAGTCCATCTGATTTGTCCATTGCTGAGTTCACGTCCAGATATTTGTCAGAGTTGTAATGTACAATGTGGAGCTACAGAGGGGGAATAAAATGGCAAACACCAACTGAAGGCTTAACCACTGGTGGAGGAAGGCAGGTGGGGTGTGTGGTGCGCACCAGGTGTCAGCTGTGAGGGCAGGTGACATCACTGCACCCCCCCACCCCACCCCACCCTCACTGTGCGGGCGGTGGGCTATTAGGGACGATGCTGCCACAGGCAGCTAGCGGCATCCCCCCCCCCACGCTTGCAGCAGGCAGCTAGGGATGCTCACCATATGGGCAGCTAGCCCCGCCCCCACTCCACTCTGGGTGCCGGGGCAGGTAGCTCCACCCCTGGGCTTAACAAATTTACAAAGCTTGCAAAAGATAACCTGATTTACTGGATGCCTCACTGCAGTATAAGTTGCCTGATTAGGAAAACTGACTATATATATATGCCTGAAAGCACCAGCATGCTGGATTTCACACACCCCAAGCCTGGCCTAGTTATAATAGAACACAGGTGCAGAATTTGGGGCCTAGGGGCTTGACTTGGCCCACCAGGCTTCCCCATTTGGCAGGTAGTGGGGCAGGTAGACATGAGGCTTCAAAGGAACGAGCAACAGAGACCAGATGTGCTCCCCTCCCCTTCAGCTGATGTGTGGTAGGAGTGCGCTTTGCTCAAGGAGGGGAAAGCGGTTTCTATTCAATGTAAACCACTTTTCCCTCTCAGAGTTGCTCTTTGAACCTCCGGAAACTGATTTTCAGTGGTTTATGGAGCAGTGTGGAGCTGCTTGCAAAGGACTTTAGCACAGCATCTCATGACATCACTGTGATGTCTGGTGATTGACATGTGGACAGCCTTGACCGCTTGTCAAATCTGGCCTGCTGGTGGGGGAGAGAGTAAGATCTGGCCCACCAGTCAGAAAAGGTCCCCTGTCTCTGTAACAGACCATCAGAATTACAGAATTACAGCATTAACTACAGAAGTGGCAGAATGGAAGACAGGGGAAATCCGTCTGATGGGTACAGTCTACCAAGAATATGGCATTTTAATGAGGTGGCTTATGTGGGAGAGCTTCTGGGCAACTTGGATGCCCCCTGTTAACAGCAAGGAATATGGGATGGGGAAGAGTGCCAACATCACACCATTAGGGTTTTCTGCCTCAGGAACCAAGATGTATCGCTCTCAGTCCCTTGTAATTGACCTTGAATTATACTTCATGGCAGGCATCCATGTGTTCTGCTAGACTTATAATTAGTGCAAGACATGAAACAGCTTTGTGGTTGTGAACTGAAGGAACTGAACATAATGGCAATTCTTTGTGGCGTCCACAGAACAGTGTCATAGCGGGGGGGGGGGGCTAGCTAGATTTTTGCCACAGGTGAAGCCTCCAGAGGGGTGCCATTGAGGTTCCCAGCCTGTGTGTGTGTGTGTGTGTGTGTGTATGCATGCGTGTGCACAAATGAATGGGTGTGCATGCCAAACTGAGTCTTTGACCCAGGTGAAAGCAAGCCTAGTTTGACCCTTGCATGGAATGGATTGTGGTGCTGTGTTCAGATTGGTCCTCCCAGGCAGTTCTGTAGAATAAATATCTAAACTAGGATTGCAAAACCTATTAGCATATTTGGATCAATCAGCAGTTCTTAAGAGCACCCTCATCCCAGGGTGGCCAATGTGGTGCTTGCCAGATATTGGTGATTACAACTCCCATCATTCCTGATCTTTGGTCATGCTGGCTGGGACTGATGGGAGCTGTAGTAAAAAAATAATAGTTACACTTGGCATAGATTTCTCCCTGCTAACAGATATGATAGTTCACCATGTATTGAATCTTTAAGGAAAAAAAGATTTTTCTGGCATCATTTGGAACTTGTTTGTGTTATGATTTGGTGCTACAAGATTTGTAAATGTGTTGCTTAGAGAAGGTGGGGGTTGTAGTTTGTCCTGAGGAAAACTATATCGGGGAATGAAATAGAATGCAACTTCTTGAAGAGCTAATAAACTTTTTTATTATTATTAAAGTTGTGAAACTCAAAATATATTTTTCTTTACTTAATAAGTTTGATTAAAATATGTATATTAAAAATATTAGCTGCTTTTCCACCTGAGAAAAGGTCCTAAAAGTGACGTACAAAACTTGGGATGAACAAATCCAGCTGTGCTGTGCAGCAGAGGGGAGCAACTAGCAGTCTGCTTCTCCAGCCTCATAAGGAAAAGGAAAAATAAGGCAGGAAATTTAGTGTATTTTAATCTTGCCTTTCAATTTTAATTGTTGTTGGATCTTAATTGTAAATTGTCTTGGGTGCCCTTTGTAGGGCCAAAACGTGGCATAAAATGTTTTAATAAATTAATAAATAGATCTCTGAAAGGAGCAATAGATTGAATGCCTAAAAATCTTACTTCAGCAGCAAAATGCCTCCCACCAATTGTGTGTTCAGAGCCTTCCTGCTTGTTCCGGTTTCCCCAGTGTAAATGGAGCTGAGCGGCAGAATAGTGGGAAGGGAGGCTCCGGATGCGCATGCTTTGAGAAAGACTCATTCTTACTAGGAGAGGAGAAGATGGGAGAGGGAGACAACACGACATGAGAGTATTAAATGCAGGGGCAAAACTCAGTGCAGGTCCACGGCACATATTGACATAAAATTGCATATGCTAATTTATATGTACAGAGGCAAATGAATTCTGCCAGTTCTGATCCTAGATGTAGCTTCCCAAGTTAGGGTGCAGCTCAGATTGCTCTCACCTTTTGGGGCAAGACCTTAAACTGAGATCTACATTTGGGGCTCCTAGTACTAACACTGGCTAATATCACAGTCCTCAAAGGATTAATGTTGGGATGTTAATGCATTTTAAAAGGGTTATATTTCACACTGGTGCAGAGGCAACAAGAATCTTTGCAGCCATTGAAGGAAGAGAGTTATTTTGTCATCAAACCTGCTGCAGAAGGGAATAATTCACAATAGACATTAAGGAAGTTAGATAGAACTTACTATGTGCATATGGATGGAGATTACTAAGGAAGGAAATTCTGAATATCATCTGCATTTTTGTTGGGATGAGGAAACTAAAGGGGTGACAAACTAGCAACGTTTTGAAGCATCCTGTTCCTCTGCTAGTTGTATTTTTCCATATTCTGACTGCTGCTAATATCCAGAATATGAAACAAAATACTAAATGCAGCTCATCCCTCTAAACTTGGAAGAAGAACATTGTACCTTGGTTGCCAAACCCAATTTAACACGCTAGGCAGTTATTATTCACTGTGCTTTGGTGAGAGTTGTACACCTTGTGGTTTTAGAGCTATTTCGTCTATTAGTAGCGCTGTATTAAGACCGTCATAATCGTCACCAATAGCAAGTCATTTAACTTGTAACTGAGGTTCTTTGAGTGGCCACCTGTGTAGACACACATATGGGCACAGAACCAATATGTGTGACAACACCTCCACACAGGAGGGAAAACTAGATCCAAAGTTATGTGCCAAAATAAATAGGCAGTGTGGTGAAGACTGTAAACCCAACCAAATCCTATCCATGCTGATCCCTGAATGTCTACAAAATGGGAATAAGGCTGGCCTATGTTATCTTTTTTTTTAAAAAAAAAAAGAGAGATAATAAATTATTAGAAATTATTATTATTGAGAAAATATATATTGAGAACAATCAGAACACTCTAAAGTCCTGCACAAGTGCTAAATAGTATTCTTTGTCATTATGTAATGATAGTAATAGTTCAATTTTCTCTGTCCATGTTAGCCTCCCTTACCTGAATGTCCATTATTGGTCAAAATAAACTCCTCAGTGGGGGAGACATTGTAGCCTTCCAGTTCTATGGGCAGAAGAGTTGAATCATACTGGAGAACGTCATTGTGAAAATCAATTGGAGACTGGAATACTCCTCCACAAAAGGGGAACATCTTGGGCCACACTCGCTCCCCATCAGAAGAACCTCAGGGAGACAATAAAGGAATCCAGTTTCAAAACACAGGAAGATGCAGGGCACAGGGTCAGACCATTGGCCTGTCTCGCCCAGTAGCCTTCAGCCTCTTCAGACATTCGAGAAATACCTTGAACTCAAACATCCATTTAGGGACCCATTTGGAAAACTATTGTAAGCAAGTGAAAAGGCTAGCAGGATGATTGTAAATTCAACAGTATAATTTAGATTAAGATATAATGGGAAGGGGGAAACTAGATGGAAGAAATAGAATAACAGTATAATTTAGATTAAGATATAATGGGAAGGGAGAAACTAGATGGAAGAAATAGAATATGCAGCTAATTTTGAAAGTACAATGAACCATCGGAGGAGGAGAAGGGAACTCGTTGGATGTATGGTTTTATATTTAATTGTGGAAAATGTGTACCTGAAAATTTGTTTGTTTGTTTTTAAAAGAACCTTGGACATGTGAATAGGCAGGTATATATTGCCCTGGGAACTATACAGACAATTGCTTCTTGAGACAAGCCTTATGGCCTGCCCAGTGTTACGCTCGTTCCATGCCTTGAAAGGGTTTGAGCGGTTTCCCACTTCTCCCCCACTTTCTAAGAACAGGTCTGAGTGGTTTTGCCCTGCAGCTTTCCCTTGAAAAACCCACTCTTTACTGCTGAATCGGAACAACCAGAAATCCGCAGAAAACCTAATTGCCATTTGTTCCAATTCAGTGGTAAAGAGTGGGTTTTCCAGGGGGGAAGTAGTGGGCCAGATGGATGAGTCCTTATTTGGATTAGGAGCAGGGAGAACCTAGGTTCAAATCACTGTTAAGTCATAAAACTCACTTTGTGACATGCATCTCTCTCTCTCTAAGCCTGGCCCCTGGCCCACCTAGTGGAGTTGTGAGGATAAAAGTGGAGTTGGGAGAATAAAAGCTCCTTGAAAGATAAACACTTAATGGCAACAACTCTCTCTCCTCTCCTTGCCTTGCCAGCAGAACAGAATTGTCTCTTGCTGCCCCCTCTGCTCCAAAGACCACCACAACCTTGCCCTGACCTGTTAGAATCACATCCTGCAGATGAAACCCTAACCTTTCAACCTTTATATACCTGAGGTGCCTGTGTGTGCACGTACACACAATTTCTACGTCTTTAGAAACAGTGGAATGGGTTTAAATGTGCAAAGGTCTCCTGCAAGCTTCCTACATGGAGGGCAGGACCTGGGTGGGGGGGGGAGCTCCTTATCTGACTCAGATAAATGGAAATGTCCTGCAGCAATAAGGAAAGGAATTGAGAGCTGATGCTTGCTAAAGTTGGACTGGGAAGCTCTTACAGGAGAGAAACAAGCAGCTTCAGCAAGTCATAACTCTACACAAAGATGAACTGTGTGGGGCTGGGCAGCGGAGACAGCAAACGCTCTGCATCATTTCCCATGTGACACAAAGGTCTCTTGAAAAAAACAATAATTCCAAGACAGATTTCCCCTAAGGGGAAATTGTGCCATGCAGCTGTTTCGCTTTGGAGGCTACCTTGAAGCAATGCAGCTCCCTAAGTGTGTCTTACAAGGTCAATTTCCCTGTGGAGAGAGAGTATGATATGGGCATATGTGTTCATGTGTGCTTTTAATATCTGCATATTTACAAATATAAAAACACGGAGGAACAGCCATGCACTCAGATAAGGCTTCTCCTGTTATTGAATATTCATCCTAATTTCCCTTGCACAAAGCTTACACTGAGGGCAAACAAACAAACAAACAGATAAGATAAGATAAGATAAGATAAGATAAACCTAAATTTCCAGAAAGCCCTTCTACCCCTCCCACAAAATACTGGCAGTCTGGAAGTGACCATAGATATCATGCCTGTGTATAAACCTGCATCAGTTCACCCCACATGCAAATGGCATATCCTTGAAGCCCCTTAGCCAGTTGCATAATTCAGACTTCATTGTCTCCTTTGCAGCCACAGTCCACCTCTTAGAGCAGGGGTCAGCCACATGCGGCCCCTGGGCTGGATGTGGCCCACGAAGACCGTTTTACTGGCCCAAGAGCCACTCCCGAACTGAGCCACCCACTCGGCGAGTCCCCCGTGTGCTGCGCTAAACCAGCACGGCGCTGCAACTCACTGAGTGGTGCCAGAAATCGCATCTGTGCATGCGCAGATACTGGAAATCACATCTGCGCATGTCCAGATGCCGAAAATCGCTTCTGTGCAGGCATGATTTTTGACATCTGGGTGTGCACAGAAGCGATTTTCAGAGCAGTGGACATGTGCAGAAGTGATTTCCAGCATTGCGCTGCGCCAATCCAGCCCACAGATGATCGTCTGTGGGAATGATCCGGCCCATGGCCAGTAAACCTTGCCGACACCTGTCTTAGAGTGTTTCTACCCAGCAAAGCAGGTAAGGGATGTCCAGTAGCTAGTAAACACCAGGCATCCAAACACCTTTTCCAGCTCTTCACTTGACACAACACATTAGGATTTCCATTTCTGGGCTTTAACACATGGGCCAATGAGTTCCTGCAAGTTCTGGGTGAAAAAAAGCCCTGGTCCTTGAGACTCAACATTAAGGAACTAAACAAAAAGATGTTCCATTTACAGGGCACAATGTTGTTGCCACACAATACACCTTTGCCGCCAGCCAGCCGCTGCCTTCTACCCCAGCTCATTTTCAGATACAATGGTACCTTGGGTTAAGTACTTAATTCGTTCCAGAGGCCCGTTCTTAACCTGAAGACCACTTTAGCTAATGGGGCCTCCTGCTGCCGCCGCGCCGCCGAAGCATGTTTTCTATTCTCATCCTGAAGCAAAGTTCTTAACCCGAGGTACTGTTTCTGGGTTAGCGGAGTCTGTAACCGGAAGCGTATGTAACCTGAAGCGTATGTAACCCGAGGTACCACTGTACTTGTGTGGTCTGTCACCTAGCAGTGGCCTGGTAAGTTCTGTTATAGTTCAGAACTTAACTGGTTAAATTCCCTGGTGTGTGTCACCTGCTGACGTCAGCTTACAGCTGGGCGGAGACAGAAGCTTTAGAAGCTGGGCGGGGCTATTCCCTGTTTTGTTCAGTTCCCCCTGTGACTCTGAGCGGAGAAGGATGTTCCCTCTGCGTATCTGAGAGGGAGACATGTTTGCAGCAATGGCTGCCAGCAGTGACGGACTTTGATGCTGTAATGTTTTAATAAAGAGCTGTAAATAGACGAATCTGTCTATGTGTGCTTACAAGGAGTGAGACTGCTTTACACGCTGTGTTTCTACTCTGCTAAAAGCCGTGACTGAGAAGAGACAGCAGGAGTTATTGCGCAGCTTGGGAGGAAGCGTGCCGGACCGCTGTAAGTGATTGATTGGGATCGTAAAGCTGTCTGAAGTCGCGGCTCTATCGATCAAGGGCCAGATCGATATATTCGCACAGGTTATGGAAGGTCAGCCAACGCTCGTAAAGCAGTCGGTGTGAGCTCCAGGAATGTTTTTGAAGTCAGCGGTCTGCGGCTGAGGAGCGGAACGGGAGCTGTGTGGATGCCGGAGAGCAAGAATGATTAATTGCCTGCTTCCGAGAGGCAATGAGAGCTTCTGATACAGAGAGCTGGAGCTAAAAAGCAGCTAAAAGCTGGAAGCTGAGACGCAGCTCAAGACGTTTCTCCACGCAAAGGAAGGCCGGAGTCAGCTGGTACTGAGTAAGTACAGCTTGAGGGGCACCTTGGGAGAACGGGAGAACGGGAGAAGATGGCTGAAAGCCAGGATATGCCGGTGAAGCCTCTAACTCTAAAGAGTTGGGCAACGTGGTCCAGAAGAATAAGGGGATGGTTCTTGGTTGAAGGGCTCTGGGAAGCAAACCAGTGGGAGCCAAAAGAAATACCCCTTAGCTGGCCAGCAGCTGGAGCAGGTGAAGCAAGCTGTGGGGCTGTGTTGGCTGAAGATAGCCAGAGGCTGCAACAAGAGCTGGAGATGCTCAAAGCATGCGTTGATGCATCACTGAGGCCTCATTTGGAGGGCGTAACGACAGCGTGGGCTGCCTGGAATTTGCTGAAGGGCTTGTGTGAGGCGTCAGCGAAAGGCCAGAGCCCTGAAGGAAGCCCTGGAGAGGCAGAAGGATGCCCAGAAAGCCCAATGGGGGCTGGGACAGTGTTGGGGAGCTGTTATAATGCTTCTACACGTCTGTGTGATGGACTGAGTCCTGGAGAAGCTGGACTGGCAGGCCCTGTTCCCGATGTATCGGCCTCTAGGAGCGCTAGTGAGCAGATCGGGGGGGCGAAGAGTTCCAAAGGCAAGTTTAAAAGACTTTCGCTTTGTGCTGAAGCGAAGAGCAGCTTCAGGGGGGGCCAGGCTGGTGGGAGGCGCCGTTCCAGAAGGAGGAAGGCCAAGCCAGCTGGGAGGAGCCCCGGGCAGTGTTTTTCCACTGGGGTTCAACGTCTGCGTGGCAGTAGCCCCCACCGGAGCAGAGAGCCGAGGCAGGATGTTGTGAAGGACACTTCTCATGGGAACCAGGCGGGTTTCCATGGCAACAGGCCTGGGAAGACAGGCAAGCGTGCAGGTGTTCGTGCAAAGCACCCGGGAGAAGAGTCTTATCAAGTTTCTGCAAGCATGGCATTGTTCGAAGACGGCCGAGTGGAAAATTCCGAGATGGCCTTTGTAATAGACTCTGCAGCTAACCGCAACATGGTTCCAGAGACCCCTGCAGTCGAGAGGTGGAATTGCACGGCAGTTCCGAAGGGACAGACTATTAAGTTCGCGAATGGACAGAAAACTAGAGTTTCCAAGTGTACTAATGCCTATCTTTCTGTTTTACAGGAGACGGTGGATTTTTGTATTGTTCCAGAGATTCATCACTGTTTGTTATCTGTGCCTTATTTGTTAAATAAGGGGTTCAAGGTTTGTTTTGAAAATGATGTCTGCACAATCTCCAGAGGGGGGAGGTTACTGGCCAAAGTGCAGAAGGGACAGAATGATCTTTTCATTCTTAAAACGTCTCTTGGAGGTGAGGGGAAGGTTGAGAAAGCACAAGCGTTGCGTGCTACAGTTCCCAACCAGCGTGCTACAATTCCCGCTCATAATGTTACATGTGCATGTGTATGGCATCAGAGAACGATTCACAATCCTTTAGAGGATTTGCAGGCGTTACCTGAGGTTGTTACAGGTTGTAAGATTAGAAATTGTCAAAGTGCCATTAATTGTGACACTTGCAAGCAGGCAAAGGTGAGAGGGTGCAGTTACCCAAAGGTGGAACGTGTAGCCACCAAACCTTTTGAGCTGGTTCACATAGACTTGTCCGGTCCTGTCAAGGAACCAAGTCTGGGGGGGGGGGGGCAGGTTTCTGCTAACTTTTCTGGATGATTTCTCGCAGAATTCCTGGGCTCACGGTCTCAAATCCAGGGAGGATGCAGCACAGCTGATCAAGAGCTGGATTGAGGGGGTGGAACAGAGGTTCTCCACCAGGGTTCAAGCGATCATCAGTGACAGAAATGCTAAGTACACTGGTTCTGCTTTGCAGAAGTTCTTTCAACAGAAAGGGATACGACACACAGTTATTTCACCCCAGCTAGGGGGGGTGGCAGAGCTGAGAAGTGGAGCTCTGGTTAAGGCTGCACAGGTGATGCTGAAAGAAGCCAGGTTGCCTCCTGAGTTTTGGCTGGAGGCTACGAGGGCTGTGTCATTTACCTGGAATCGTGTCTACAACTCACTGGTAGGTGACACACCGTTCTCTTTGTTAAATGGCCGAAAACCCCAGGTTCACTTTCTGCGGACGTTTGGGACTCCTGCGCTTGTCTCTTTGCCTAAAGCTTTGCAAGGGCCAGATGGAGCCAAAGTCCAGAGAATGATCTTCTGTGGGTATGAGCCAGAAGCCCGTGCATGGCGATTTGCTTACCCGTCAGGTGATCAGAGTAAGGTGCTGATCAGTAAACACGCTGAGTTCTTAGAGCAGAGTGAGAAGCCAAAAATGTTTGTCAGGCGTGATGTTCTCTCAGAATGTCTCTCTGATCCAGAAGACAGTTCTGATGAGGCGGAAGAAGAAGCTGAGGCTGCTGATGACGACCAGGTCACTGACCAGGGTCAGGAGCAGGATGTGGCATCTCCACAAGTTGTTAAGAGAGTGCCCAAAAGTGAGCCTAGTTCTCCTGTGAGTGTAATGGAGAGGATTCGAAGACGCTTTAAGTCAGAAGGAGAATCCCATGATGCAGAGGACACACCTGCTGATCAAAGTGAGTCAGAGGGAACACCTGAGTTTGTGCCTAGGAGGTCCAGTCGCACAACTAAAGGTATCCCACCAGAGAGGTATCAGGCCACAGGTGCGTGGGTAAGTTTCGCACAGTGCGATTCTGAGAGTTGTGAGGTGGTTCCACAAATGCCAAACAGGTTTGCCAAGGGAGGGCACAAGGCATTGGGGAAGGGATTGATCTCACAAGGTGTTACTGAAGATGTTGCACAGGTATCACGCAGGGACACAAGGGGGGGTGTTATAGTTCAGAACTTAACTGGTTAAATTCCCTGGTGTGTGTCACCTGCTGACGTCAGCTTACAGCTGGGCGGAGACAGAAGCTTTAGAAGCTGGACGGGGCTATTCCCTGTTTTGTTCAGTTCCCCCTGTGACTCTGAGGGGAGAAGGATGTTCCCTCTGCGTATCTGAGAGGGAGACATGTTTGCAGCAATGGCTGCCAGCAGTGACGGACTTTGATGCTGTAATGTTTTAATAAAGAGCTGTAAATAGACGAATCTGTCTATGTGTGCTTACAAGGAGTGAGACTGCTTTACACGCTGTGTTTCTACTCTGCTAAAAGCCGTGACTGAGAAGAGACAGCAGGAGTTATTGCGCAGCTTGGGAGGAAGCGTGCCGGACCGCTGTAAGTGATTGATTGGGATCGTAAAGCTGTCTGAAGTCGCGGCTCTATCGATCAAGGGCCAGATCGATATATTCGCACAAGTTCTACCTTCACTTACTTTTTTGGTCAACCAATTGACCTGGTAGTTAGCCAAGTACTGAGCCTACCTCTTTGAACAAGAATTGATTTCATGTGACACAACATGTTCCTATGATATCTGTACCACATCATGGCATCACATGCTGTTATCACCTGATGTGCCCTGTTGTGTGGATGAATGGAAGATATGTAGACATTAGATCAACAAAACAGATCCTGCTATTAACTAAATGAGACCTCCCTAGATCTAACCTGACATTAAACAAATAGGATAAAGAATTACAATTTAATGTATTGACCTAAAGTCACTACTTACCCATATAAGACCACTTGGACCCTAGAAGGAAAATAAAATAGATACAACTTAGAACATATACAAAATAAAGTACTATAGCTAAACATGTGTATAAAAGTATAACATATTATACTTTATAATTAACTAGTAACTAAGAAATTTAACCAGAATTTGGTTAATTCTTTCTCTCTCTCAATCTCTTTTTCCCATTGAATGATGTCTTTCTAAGTTGGAAACCTGAGAGTTGGGACTATGTTTAGTAATTTGAAAGCTGTTCTGCGAACCTATTTTTTTCTCTTTTTTTGCTAAAGAGTGGGGACCTTAAACGAATGAAAGAATGCATGAATAAATGAATAAATAAATAAATATTTCTTCAGAAATAAATCCCAAACCATATAGTGCTGCTTGCTCACATGTATGTGTGCATAGAATGGCAGCCTTATTCCTTGACAGTGAACTCTCTCTCTCTCTCTTTCGCACACACACACACACACACACACGTACCTAGCAATATCCAATGCTCACCATACACAGAGCAGTCCCATTGAAGCTAATGGACAAGATTAACTTGTCCATTCATTAATTTCAGTGGGTCTGTTTTGAGTAGGATTGAGTACTTAGGTCAGCCTCCATTACTGAGGACTGGAAATGTTGCCAATGTACCACCAATGTTTAAAGAGGGATCTGGAAGGATCCTGGAAGTTATAGCCCAGTTAGTTTAATGACTGTCCTGGGAAAACTGGTGGAAAGTTGGATAGCTCAATGGAGATGATGACCCAGTGTGATGTTCAACACTTTGAACTGACTGTTGGAGTCCTGGGTTCAAATCCCCACTCAGCTATGAAGCTGAGTGACTTGGGGCCAGTCACTGTCACCCAACGCAGCCCAGCCCAGACTCATCCATTGTGAGGATAAAGTGAAGATGGAGGAGAACCATGTATACCCCTGTGAGCTGCTTGGAGGAAAGGTGTGATGATGATAATGATGATAACGATGATGATAAATAAATAAATCCACTGTAGTCATCTTCATGCAAGAACAGAATGAAGGTTGAGGTATGTTCTCTCTCTCTCTCTCTCTCTCTCTCTCTCTCTCTCTCTCTCTCTCTCTCTCGTGTGTGTGTGCGTGTGTTGAAAACCTCTCATACTTTGGGCTTTTAAAGGTTGTTTGCAGCAAACATCTTGTGTGCATGGCGTACGTGAGAAGAAGGAGCAGCCAGTGCCCCTCCCTCTCTCCCTTCCCACAGAAACCTCCTAAGAGCACACAGGTGTCCCTGCCTCCCCCTCCTTTCACAATAGAACTTCTGTCTCTTGTTTCAACAGCAGAACTGGTGTGTTTAAGAGGGAGCAACCAGAAGGTTTTTGTATTAAACACCAAGGGCTTTAACACAACTGAGATACTACTCTTACTGCCCTTCTTTATTTCTTTGATTCATTATTTTAAAATTTCTAATCCCTCTCTCCAGTTAAAACTGCTCCAGGCATTGAGCTCAGTGTGCTTTGGGCTGTTGCAACTTCTTTCTTTAAGCAAAGTGTGGAGGAATAAGAGTAACAGAAGCTGTTAAGAATTCACTCTTTTTCTGAACAGCAGCATTATTCAGCAGCCTTTGAGTTTACAGTGAATACAGCTCAGTTTCTGTAGGTGTGTGTTTGGAGTGTGTGTGTGTGTGTGTGTGTGTGTGTGTTGTCGTTTCCTAGACTAAAATATCTTCAATTAGTGTAACTAGCAGAAGAACAAATAGGAATTGCAGTGGCCCCTACTTGCTATGGGTTGTAAATCAGGCATGGGGAGCCTATTGCCCTCCAAATGCTCTTTTTCTGCATCTCCCAACCCACCCACCATGAAAACAGGCCATGTCTGCTTCGGCTGGTGGGAGTTGGGGGTCCAACAACATCTGGAGCAACCCTGTTTTACACATCATCATCCCTATTCTGCCTTTGGGGAGGGGGAAGATCTTGGAGCGTTGCCTTCATCATTTTGCTTCTGTCCACGCACCGTGCAGCTCAAGGTAGTGTACGTGCAGAGGCCGATTTAGGGGAATGTGACCTGTTTGGTCGCCCTGGGTGTGGAGCCTTGGGAATGCCACAGGGGTGCCGCAACTATGATGTAGAATGGAACGTGAGAGGAGGTGGCGGCACAGGGCGCTGCTGAGATTTGAGACCCCAAGGTCCTCCACTGCGTCTGTGGTCCCTGCATTTTGAGCTCACAACAACCTTGTGAGGCAGGTTAGGCTGAGAGATGGAGACTGATTCAAGTGAGCTTCACGGCTGAGTGGGAATTTGAATTTGAATTGTCAGGGGCAGCCAACATGGTGCCCTCAAAATCTTGTATCCAACTATCTAATCCAGGGGTCAGCAAACATTTTCAGCAGGGGGTGGTTCACTGTCCCTCAGATCTTGTGGGGGGCCGGACGATATTTTGAAGGGGGAAAAAGAACAAATTCCTACGCCCCACAAATAACCCAGAGATGCATTTTAAATAAAAGGACACATTCTACTCATGTAAAAATACGCTGATTCCCGGACCATCCATGGGCCAGATTTAGAAGGCAATTGGGCCAGATCCGGCTCCCGGGCCTTAGTTTGCCTACCCATGATCTAATCATTTGCCATGCTGGCTGGAGCTGATGGGAGCTGTAATTCAGCAGCAACAGACCCCCTCTGCTCTACCATTATACCACACAGGCTCCTTTTATGACATTTCCTTACTCACAGTAGCCATCCTACTCATAGGATGCCTGTCCTATCCACTTTCCCCAGACCAATAGCAGTTAAATATCTGTTGGATGCATTTCCCCCAAGCACTTATACCTACAAGACACACAAGTGAGCACTAAGGCAACATGCTGCAGTGTCTATCATTGCACACACTTCTTATGCCTGTATTTTCAGCTTCCAGTACAATCACCCTAAGTTCTTGATTCAGCACAGTGTTGTGTTGGTGGTTAACTTTATTACCTTCCCTTCACCAGGAGATCCCAGGGCAAGTTACAACAATTAACTTTGGAATTAAAACCAGTTGAGACAAAGCACGGGAACAGGGACTATTTCTTGTAGGAGCTACAGGTATGAGCTGTGAGACAGGATAGCCATTATCCAAATCTCACAACCAACCAACCAAGCCCAGGTTTACCTGCTGTCTCCAGGGTCCCAGCCAGAGGGCCTTTCTTTCCATCACTACCTGTTCCTTTTCACTGTGTAAGTTAGGGTTACCATACATGCAGAATTTCCCGGACATAGCCAGGATTCAGCTGTTGGAAAGTGTCTGGGTGGAAATTGCTGAAATGTCCAGGAAAATCCACAATGGCAATACTGTGGGAATAAATATACCCTACAAATGTATGGCAACCCATGTCAGAAGTGCAGATTTTGGCCAAACGCTTTATTACCATATTGGCCTGAATATAAGCCTCACTTTTCCCCCAAATTCCAACCATAAAAAGTTAAATTGTGGCTTATATCTGCGAACTTATGGTATGCATCCAGGAGCGTGGGGCAAACAGCGTCAGAAGCGCAGCAAAGCTGCACCCACCCCATGCGTAGTCCCCCCCCGTCCTCTCCCCCCCCATCAGGGAAGGCAGAGAGGGAGGGAGGGAAAATGCAGCACAGCTCCCCCCTCCCACTATGCAGCCAGGAGCAGCAAAGATTGGAGCGGCTTATATTCAGGGTCCCCCCACCCCAATTTTAAAGGTGCAGCTTATATTCAGGTGCGGCTTATATTTGGGCCAATACAGTATTTTTTTTTTACAAGAAAAAGCTCAACAACTTTTCTATACGGATTTTCACTTTTTGAAATATGGCAACCCTAGTGCAAGAGCTTTTAGGAACCTTGTACCACTGTTGTCTTCTGCTTTTGTTTTGTTTTGTTTCTATCTGTGACTGTTCCTAACTGGTTTAGATTTCCCATTTTATTTTGAATTTTATGGCTTTAACATTTATCTTGCAAACAGTCCAACAAACTTCACTTATTTGGGCAGGATAAAAATGTAGTGAATAAATAATGAATCAATAAAGAGGTTGCCTTAAGCAAGCTGGCCTTCTCCCACAGTGTCATCCTCACAGCACATCTGCAAAATGGGCATATTATTACTAGCCAACCTGACTGGGCTGCTGTAAAGATGATAATACCTGTGAAGAAGTTTAAAACACTGGTGTATAATATTATTAGCACATCTTGTGTGGTCTGAGCTGTTGGTCATTCCTGCCGGTTTCTGCAGTCCCTCCAGGAATATATTCTTTATCAATATTTCTTAAGGATGCAGTGTAAGCATTTGGGTACTGCCAGCAAGCAAATGCAAACACTCGTCTCTTGCATGCACTTAAGAACATCAAGTGTGGCCACTAAGACATCTGAAAGGAACTTCCAAAGGAAGTATTGGTTTCTTGAAGAAAAGCCAACAGTTCTGCAGCACCTTAAAGACTAAACAATTTATTAGAGCACAACTTGCTTTCATGCAATAGGCTAGAGTCCACTTAATCAGCTGCCTGGAAAGTTGTTCTCAGCAGGCTGGGCTGTAGTGGCTGGGTGGGGGAGAACGTAAAAGGTAGATTGAAATGGCAATAAAATGCAAAACATGCAATTCGGTTAGTGCTTAGCTTCCCAACTGCCACATGCATTACTGCTACAGTACTTTAGGAACAGGGAGAACAGGAAAGAAGGCTCGAAATGCATTACCGTTGACAGGTGCCTGTGCAGAAAGGTGAGCCTCTAGGAAGAGAGAGAGAAGAACAGCTGCAGTTGTGGCCGACATATCCAGGGAAGCCTTTTGACTCCTTATGCAATTCACACAGGGCAGCCTGCCCTTCCTTCCGTGGAGCAAGCTGGCTTCAAAGAGAGACACACGTACACCACCAGACACTCCTGCTAATGACTTACGGGCTCTCCACCCTGCCAGCCTTGGCTTCTCAGCAGCTCAGCCCCCAAACAAATGATGTCAGGGATGGACCTGCCTCCCTGGTCACATCTAGAGCTGCAGAGCATACTTAGTGTGCTCTGTTTGGGAAGCATTCCATTTTTATTTGAAAATGAAACACTGCAGTGCACAACTCTTGGGGGAAATCTCAGCCCTTGCTCATTAAGTTCAGCAATGTGCCTTTCATTTTCAGGCTCCACTTCCCCTACACTGAACTCACTTTTGGGGACCCCAAACCAGCACCTCGGAGGCCAAAGTAGGCACACTTTCCATGGTATGGATGCAGTTAATATGCACATGTGCCCGTCTCACAAATGTGCTTGCCTGGTGGTGGGAAGCAAAAAGGTGGTCAGTGCTGGAAAAGGCTCACTGAGGGCACTTGGTGCAAGAACACTCCCCCCCCCCCAATCTGGAATGAGGCCTGAGCTTATCTGAAGATTACTGGGGAGAGGATTGAACTTGGCACCTTCTGCATGCCAAGCATATGTCCTGCCGCTGCCTTATGTGTCCTCCCCCCACAACTGAGAACTTGACATACCACCTTCACATTTTCAAGAACAATCCAAGGGTTCTCCTCCTTATAAGGGTTTGAGGAGAGAAGAGAGAGAGCTTGGGAGACCACATTATACAGCACGGCGGTCCAACTTTTCATACAAAATGGGCCACAAGACAAACAGCAAATTAAATTTCCAAACTGTAAAGTGTTTGTAATTAAACACTCAATTAATAGATTTAATTATTAAACAAATTTGATGCAGAGAAAGATTATGTTCTTTTGTTAACAACACATGACAACAATATTTTGTAAGGCTTTAAGGTGTTTTTTTCTTCAATGTTGCTGAAGGATGACTAAAAAGGCTTCGCAGGCGCATGTGGTTTTGGACCACACTGTTATAGAGTCTTCAGTAGGGTGACAATGGCTACTCACGGAATGAGGTGAAAACAAGATAGAAGAGAGACTGGACAAAGAAGGCCTTGTAAGGATCTGGAGCTGGTAGGTATAACTTTTTATTTCGAAGAAGCCCCACAAGCCACAGGTGCAAGATCCTCTATTTTCAATAATACTAATAATACTAATACCAATAATATTAATACCCTGTCCATCTGACTGGGTTGTGTATTCTTGCATGTGGCACAGCCGGTGTGCTTGGTGTGTTTCCTTCTACTAAACTGACGCACTCCTGGCGCTGGGCCACCCAAGTCCCTCCCCACCTCTCACTGTGGTTTGCCATAATTGGAGTTGATCATAGGCTAAGCCTGTTAATGATGAGGATTTTCATCTGATTATGTTTGATCTAACCATGTCTTGCTCTCTGACTTTTTCACCCCAGCCTCTCTTCTAATCTTTCCTCTCCAGTCTAGTTTTCAGACAGAGATCATTTTGCAGCAGGAGGGGTGCTTTTATTTGTCCCTTTGTTCTTTTAAATGTTTACAAGTGGCTTTTTTATCATAATCCTCAAAAGTGGGTTCATAACAGTGTCTGTTTCTCTCTCTCTTAAACTGCAGTCCTATATATTCCTACTCACAATTAGGTCCAATTGTTCTAAATGGAACTTCCTCCAAATCAAATGTGTAGGGCTACAGGTTTAAAGTAGTCCCATCTCAAATAAAGAGTTGTTTAACATTTATGGGGAGCAGTAGCTGTGGTAGCCCCTGAACTGTATATATAATTATTTTATTTCAGAATTCTGTAATGCATTTCTATGGGAGGCTGTTAACCTACAATGGAGAGTGGAATAAAAACACTGACCCTTCAGCTGGATAAATGCATTATAAACAAATGCACTGCACAATATGCACATTATAAGTGCACTGTTTCCCCTGACAGTCCTAAAGCTTTTATGCTCAGGAAGCACACAGAGCCTGAGAGCAAGGCTAACCCAGATCCCCCCCCCAAAACAACCAGCCGATTTACAATTAAGGACCGGGAACATTCCCCCCACCACCACTTGACACAACGCATAACAGACGATTAAAAATGCACAGTCTTAAAGAGGGGCTCAGAGACCCCAGTTACCCTAGGGAATCTTAAATAAGATCCCAGACTGAGAAAGACAATTTTTGCAATTTTACAGTTTAGGTTAATGAAATATACTTGGAGTCAAGAGTTGATTTCATGGTCTTTATTCAGCTCATAATGGTGAGGAGGAATGAAAGTTTCCCCAAAGTATCTGCTTTATATACATTATTTACACAATGGGCTGCACGTGATTGGCTAATTCCAGAATTCTCCTGTAGGCCAATCAGGTTGTGGATTCACTTCCATCTGGAGCTGGATTGGGTGGCTCCTGCAGACCAATCATACTGCTGCATTGTTCTAGGACCAATCAGACTGCTGCATTCTGAATCCTATTGTTCTAGGACCAATCAGACTGCTGCATTTTGGATCCTACTTTTCTAGGACCAATCAGACTGCTGCATTTTGGATCCTATTCAACTCAGTATATAACAGTTAAAAGTTGCTGGTAGGCAGCTCTCTCTCCATTAGAGAGCTGAAACATGCCCACGCTGCCCCTCGCAGGAAGACACAAAACGTGTCCCTGAAACCTTGTTATCGGGTTTACAATACAAATTACAATATGAACAGCAGTTCCAGAATATCCACTAAACCAGAGGCATTCAAGATTTTTGAGTCCACGACTCCCTTGACCAACTACATTCTTTGTGCGTGCGGCACCCCTGTGGGTCTCAGGAGCCCAGTTATGTCACCCCCTGTATGCCAAGCTGGCAGCCTCTCACCCTTTTCAAACACCCTCCCTTGCGGAGTGTTCCCTCAGCCTCCTCTCCTCTCTCCTCTGGAGTCCTCTGGGCAGCTGCTGCTGACCCCCCTGGTCTCTGAGCTGCCCCCAAAGAGAGGTGCCTCCTCACACTGCCCCACAGGGGCCTGGGAAGCACCCCCTGGCCAGACCCAGAGGCATCCTTCACCTGGGAAGCTTGTAACCAGGGCTCGTGCACAAACAGCTGTGCAAGCCTTTGGGAGGCAGAGACACAAGAGGGCATCAGAAGAGGGAAGGAAAGAAAGAGGGACAGAGGCCAGTGTTGCCCATGGCACTCCTGACCAACATTCAAGGCACCCCAGGGTGCCACGGCACAATGGTTGAAAAGCACTGCACTACACCATAGCCATATTAACTCACATTTTGCTCAGGACTAACATCAAACAAATTACAGTTTATTCACTTTCAGGAAGCTTCCTGCCAATCTAATCCACCAAACAGGCTAAGCACATTGTAGGCAAACAGAACACAATCCTCCCTTCCCGCAGTCCTAAAGCTGACACCAAAGGACCTTTCCACAAGGGTGAAGTTTGAGCAAACAGTACAGCAAGCGAGCCATAAGTCCGGCAGTAAATGCCTGAAAACAGGGCTACTTTAGCCCCAAATGAACCAGCTTATTTACAATGAGAGAGTCCTAAGCTACATATTTCTACTTACAATCACTTTCTGGCAACTTTCTACAACCACTTGCAGGAAACCTTTCTATGACCACTTTCAGAAAAACTTCCTTTTTTTATAAGACATTTATTCAAGATTTTCTTAATACAATATAAAAAAGAAACAAAATGACATATAACTTTACAATAATCATACTTTCTTCACTTCATTGGACTTCCTCACGTCTCTCGTTCCTGTGTTCCAAGTTTATCAAACTTTGTCCAGCAATTTATCACCTTGTTTCAATTCTTATTTTATAACTTTCAGATATTATGTCCCAAATGTTAAATAATTTTACCCCTATCTTAAAAGCTTAATTTTAACATATTATTTAACCAAAGTTTAACTTTTCATATATTTTCACTTATCTTCATATTCCTTTCAACTAATTTAATGGTGCCATATTATTTATAATCTTGCATCTTTCTCAACACTCATACAGCTTCTAAATCCCTTTTACACTTTGAGAAATCCCTTTTTTCACTTTCAGAGGAACTTTTGTCCCTTCTGCCACAACTCACACCTTTCTCTTCCTGACACTTCAATCCAATAGCCTCAGACTGAAGAAAAAAAAACATGAACCAGATTGGGAAAGTTCCTAAGTAGCAGGGGACTGGGTGGGTATCAGACAGACACGATTCCAGCAAAACTGGCAATAGAATGGGGAACAACCTCTTGAATTGCATCAGTTTGTAATCTGACAACATATTAGGTTTCAAAGCTAAACAAAGCAACAACATACTACAGCCATGTGAATTATGGGTGTGTTCAGTTATTAGTGTTACCAGAAAATAGGGGGTGACTTCTGATGGCCCAACTCCCCAAATTTGTTACTGGTCAGAGATTAATGAGCTGAGGCAGAAATCCGGTGAAAGCAAAGCTGATCTTTTATTATCTGTTGCAACAGAGTTATCTCCCCTCCCCTGTCAGAAGGTGAAGGACCCCGAACAAAGAAAAAACAACTCTTTTTAAAGGTTTGCATTTTGGCATGGAGGACATCCCCTTTTGCAAACGTCAGAAATACATTACACGTAAGAGGCTCAGGCAGGTCAAGGTGTGACAGTCCTGAGGATTAGCAAGTTGGTTCCAGATCCTTGGAACAGTCACATGCCCAAAGCCACACAGTTCAGCTAGGTCAGGACAGAAGGTGTTTAGCCTCTCGTAAAACACTTGGTTCATCGGGGGGAAGAAAGCACAGCATCATGGACTCTCCTCAGGTTCCACGTTTTTGTTGCCACAGCTCCACAGGTGGAATTTTGGTTTTCATTAAGAGCTCTACCCTTTGCAGACATCCTCATCCACAGTATGCACTGATATCAGTTTTATACCATGTTATTTATTGTATCAAAACATTTTTTTCTAATCTGCTGCCTGGTTCATTAATCACACCTTTTTAGTTGATCAAAGTTTGGCTTCTCAATCTGTCTGATCAATCAATTAAAATTTACAGCCATGTATACAGAACCACATGCCAGAAACACCCTTTAAAGGGTTGCAACGAAGTTTGATTCAGAGTAGACCTATTAACTTATTGCCTTTTAAGGTGGGGGTGTGGATTTTGCTTCTTACTATTTTGCTTCTTACTTTTTTGGTTTTATATTTTAAACCACCCTGTGATCCTCAGATGAAGAGTGTTATAGAAATACAATCAATCAATAAATAAAATAGTCATGTTCAGTAACTTAAGTGTGCAATTAATGCTGATTAAAACTTAGTTGAATACCATAATCGCTTGGGAGCCACATTTTGCATTTCTTTAAGCTTGACATTATTCATTCTCAAATTATTCATTTGTCAAACCGTGATCTGTGCCATTTGACTCTGGAATGCCATTCATTTTCAAACCTGACCGCAGGGGACCAAAAGGCTTGTTTCAGTCTCCAAAGCTGTCTGTGGGAACACAATATGAAGTTCCAAACCATGTCTTCAGGCTTCCATCAGAGGGACACATCCGGATTCCCACAACAATCAGCTCCCCGCGCCATGTCTTTAGAGAGGGGATGTTTGTTGAACTGGTTTATCTGTCAACTTATTGGGACAAAGGTTTGTTTGTAGATTCAGAACATGCAATTGTGTTATTGCAAGGGTCACAAGCTCCCACACTGCAATGAAAGTCCTTTTCTCTCCACAACTGTGGTATGTAAGGCTTCCCTATATATCATTTTACAACATTCCTCTGGACACAAAGACACTTGTCCTAGACGCTGTCACCAGAAAGTGCCCCCTCCCCGTCTGCTGCCACTCCTAGCAGGCCATCTCAAGAGCCATCCATCACACCCTGCTCTCCTGAAGCTCCCAGAGGCAGCTGGGCTTGCTGAAGGGACCTTCATGTGGCTCATTCCCCATTGGTCAAATTGGTCAAACTCCCACCTGACGACCCTTTGGTTGCATGTTTGCTTATTGCAAAGTCTGTACTCTCCCTCCTCTCCTTGCATTGGCTGAAAACAAAACAATCCATGGGCATAGGCAGTGCCGGATTTACACTTAAGCTAAACAAGCTATATCTTCGGGCACCACACATTTGGGGGCCCCTAAAAAAATTAAAGGAAAAAAACACCTGGATGTCCATGTCCAAAATATATGATAAAAATCAAATAAAATAAAACCTACATACACCAACAGTGTTGTGTGTCATGTAGGCTCCTATGATGTAAGTAATAGGCCCTGCCTGCTAACCTGCTCCTAAAATATCACTGGTTTGCTCATTTCTATATATAGGGTGCCTACATTCTGCTTGTCTAATAGCAGACAAGAGTACAGGACTGAATTAAGCATAGACTGGTCGCTTGGAAACATGTGCAAATGGCTTGAGATACCTGTTAGGTCCATCAATTACCATATAGCATATACTCAACACAAAAAACAGCGACCATTTGTTGTGGACAAAGGACAGCTGGACATAGAAAGGGCGCCATTACCTTCAGGGCTCAGGGCCTCATCAGACCTAATTCCGGCCCTGGACAAAGGCCGCCCAGCTTAGTCCGGGGACCGGGCGCAGGATGCCTGCCTGGCGCGGACCCTGTGCGTTTAAGTCTCTCTCCCCGGAGCCTGGCTCCAACGCGCAGCCAGAGCTCCGCTCTCGGGTCAGGTCTGGCCGGGGGGGGGGGAGGGAAGCTGCGTCGCTGCCCCTTCTCCGGCCCCGGGAGCGGCCAGCTCCTTCCCGCCCGGCCTCGGCTCTGCTCGAGAGGAGAGGCGGAGAAGCGCAGCTGCGCCGGCCTCTCTCGCGCGCTCCCTTTGGCGCAGTCGCAGCTCCGCTCCTGGCTCAGGTCGGGCCCGGGAAGCCGAGAGGAGCAGTGTCGGGGGAGCGCAAAAAAAGGTGGGTGCCCCGCTGCCCCTTCCTGGGGAATGGTGTGGGCGCTGGAGCAGCGGCGCCTAGGAATGGACAATCAAACATTAAGTAACTTTTAAAAGAGAAACGCGAGAGGGAAACACCAGCAAGCTAATAGCAGACAAGAGAGCGGGACTGAATTAAGCATCTACAATATTGTGAGCCGCCCTCAGATCTTGGGGTGACGGGTGGTACAGTGGTACCTCGGGTTACATACGCTTCAGGTTACATACGCTTCAGGTTACAGACTCCGCTACCCCAAAAATAGTACCTCAGGTTAAGAACTTTGCTTCAGGATGAGAACAGAAATCATGTGGCGGCAGCGCGGCGACTGCAGGAGGCCCCATTAGCTAAAGTGGTGCTTCAGGTTAAGAACAGTTTCAGGTTAAGAATGAACCTCTAGAACGAATTAAGTTTCTTAACCCGAGGTACCACTGTATATAAATCTACATGCATCCAACCTCAAAGGAATCCAAGCAGCAGGGAGGCCAAGGATGCCCATCGCCACCTGCGCCATGAGACAGCCCTGAGCTGGATAAGGTTCTCTGTGTGGCCAGCCAACTGCCTGACCAGTAGCAAGATAAGCAATCCTGGCCATGGTTGGAAGCTGGTCTAGATCTGTGGCCTTGTATTACTGGACTCCACTTCCCAGCAGCCCCAGCCAGCATGGCCAGGGATGATGGAAGTTGTCATTCAGCAGGTTGGATCATAAGGAAAATAAAAAGCACAAAACGGGAAGCAATAAAGTAATCTCAGTTACAAAGCTCAAGTGGGGTGGACGGTGGACAGCCTGGAACTGGAAAGCAAACCAAGCATCAGGCAGCTCTGCTTGGGAAAAGCATTCCATAAATGGGGCTACCACCAAGAGGGCCCTCACCCAAGTTGCCCCTCCAATGATGATGTTCTCAGCACAGAGGCAGGCTGGTGTTCATTCAGGTATTCTGTTCCCCGCACTTGGAGACTTTCAGCACCAGTACTTTGAGCTGTCATTGCTTATGACAATTGCAACCAGCCACCCTGCCCCCTCCATCCACCCTCATCTCCCCAGTCATGCAGGCACTCCTAGACATGGCAGTTGCTTGCAGCTGAATATCTGATGCTCAAGGTGGGCTTTATATGGAACACAAATCATAGGGATGCACTGGTGAAATCACTATATTTGCTCTGTCTGCGTGCGCTGGAAAGGCTGGCCGTCTAGTTAAAAAGGGAGCAAGTGAGGTAAGAGAGAAAGGAGAGGTCCTGCTTGGATTTCTCACACACTGTGCCTGGCTATCCCTCGCCCTGAAGCTGGATCCCTCCATAAATAGCCTCTTCTGTAATAATAAAGCTGCTTCTATGGCTTCAGTTCTTTTTTTGCTGTTGTTGTGACATGCTTTTTCTTACCAATGTCACAAGGGAAGCTGAGAGGCACTGGGCTCATCCAGACTTGTTTGTCCCATGATTTCTAAGCATGAGTCCCCAAAGTTTTTCTTTTTGCGTGCCAAGGCCCTGTGACCCACTCACTCCCTGTATGGTGGAAGAACCATACAAGACAGCAGAATATAGGTTTTGGGTTCAAATAGGTCACAACTTTATTGGATACAGATGTGAACAGTTTGGCATAGGCGAAGCCATTTAATCAACTCTAGCCCGTCTGCTGGGAGTGTATCTAAGGGTAAACCACAACATGGGGCCCCCTAAGACTTACATCAAATAGAGGCACCCCTAAGGGGTCCCCGCTGGAGGAGTTCTATGGCCCTAACCCCCATCTGGGCGTTGGACAAACACAAGTCCTCATGGATCCTTTTAATGGAATACCCTTAACCAAGGTAACCCTAATGTCTCAACAAATGAAACTGACCTATGGAAAATGTACAGTACCTTGAAAAAAGAGGCATTGCGCATACCTTTGTAAACCAAGAAAACTTTAATACAATTTTTTTAAAAAAAACCAACAACCAAGGAGGGGCAGGCGGAGGCTACAACCTCCCCTCCAGGCTCCAGCCAAAACTAAGGCTTACCCAGTTCCTAACCTCACAAAGAGTTGTGATGATTGCTATGAGGTAGGTGAAAAGCAAATGGCCAGTGCCAGTTTGCCAAATGGAAAAATTCCTGCCCGGCTCTGAATACAACAGCCAATAATGTCTCTAGCAAGGTCTTAGGATGAAAGAAAAGCATATGAAATAGGAGAGGAACGATGGGAGATCCAAGAGAGAAACTGAGGAGGAATGCTGGGCTCACCTCAGTTTGTTCCCCAGGGGACGAATCCAAGCAAGGCCCATTGGCTGGTTGAGCCCACCCCCTGGGGAATCCCTGGAGCCAGCCCTGCCTGCCATAGGCCAATCTGCAGGCAACCTGCAGCCCTCCCCAGCGGGCTGCTGGATCGCTGACCAGGCTCATGGTTAGGCCACAATGCAGCCTGACCGTTTAGGGTAAGTGGACTTGTCCTGCCACTTTCCCTGGGAAAACCTGCTGACCCAGAACAAATGTCAATCAGGTTTTCTGCAGATTAATGTTTTGTTCTGATTCAGTAGTAAACTATGGGTTTTCCCAGGGAAAGTGGTAAGACAAAATAAAAGCCTCTCAGACCCATGCTGAGAAATCACAATGCAAGCAGAAAAAAATCCTAGGACAAAGAGTAGTGTTGATGAGCCCCCAAGGTCTGCTTTTTGCTAGGCGACCATAGGCTACATCTCTTGGTTGATTGCTGCTCTTCTTAAGGGCATTTTAGCCTTGAAAACCCACCACATTGTGAAGCTCCTGTTCAGTCACAAGAGCTAGAGTCCCCTTTTAGCAAGGAGGGAGGGAGGGGCTGCTCAGTGCAGAAAAACCCTCTGTGTTTGCATGCAGGACCCCTTATTGTTGGTGTCTGCTGAGTTTTTTGTTCTTGGGATAAGACAAAAGGCAGGTGGTGGGTCAGGAGGAGTTTGGATTGGGTTGACCTTCCTGTTAACACAGTGTCTGGGTCAGGCTCATTTCTAACCAGCCACTTGAATGCAGGTAGTGTCGGCAGGTTGGCCTGGACTGTAGTGAATTAGGTGGGAAGAAAACTGGGTTTGTACATTTTGGCTCCGTGTTTTAGGAAGAACCAAGAGAGAGGTTGCATTATTGGTATCCTGGAGTGCCAACTCTTCCCAACTGGCTTAAACATAGACTGAGGGTCTTCTTTCTTAGACCTAAGAAACGGTTCCTTTCTCTCAAAGGCTCTTTGAGGATTCAGCTGGTGATTTGCCAACTAGGACATAGTGCATCTATGTACACCCAGGCAGCCCAGCTGTGTGCAGAGGGGAAATTTAGCACCCCTCTCCAATCACAGGGGTTCTGTGTATCAAGTTAGGGTCGCTAGGAAGTGCTGTAATGATTTTGCCAAATGTTGGGTCCTGGGGGTGTGCGAATTCTCCAGAGATGGGGATGTAGTCAACATGGTTTCTAGTTTTGGGCCAAAAGGTCTGTCCCTATCTGAAAGGATGGGATAAATGGAGTGGACTGTGGATTTAAGAGAGTTCTAGTATAATATATTTCTATACTCAGTGCTAAGACTTGCACAATGTGAGCCATGTAGGGCCCCATTTTAGACAGGAGGACCACAATAGAACCTTCTCCCAGTTCTTTTGCATGGCAATCTGCATCTGGTGCTAATAATTCGGGCCAGGTGGCTTTGAGCAGCAGGTTACTGGACACAGCCAAGCACAGGAGAGGCAGGTAGTTTGGGGTAGTGCACCTAACACATTTTGGGAAGTTGGTGTCCAGCTTCGCTCCTGGTCATCAGACTTTCCTTAGACTCGGTGGAGGGAGATATGACTTCTAGAGACTGGGAGGTGAATAGATTGAGAAGGTAGACAGTGGTGCCTCCACTCAGTGCCATTCAGTATGTTTCTCCCACAACAGAACTGACATGTGGATACAACATTGAGTCTTGGTGGGACCACAACATTCCCTTGCTTGGGTTCCTGCAACAACTGGAGGGTCTGTTACGGATTTTAATTTTTATTTTTAATAACAATAAGGTCAAGGCAGTGAGGTGAACTTCTGGGTGCTAAAATCTATATTCAGTATGTCTTCCTGCTTACCAAGTCTTCGGACTGAAAAGGCCAAAGCAAAAAGCTTTTGATTCTGAGCAAAGGGGCTGCATGAATGACTAGATGCTTTACAAATGGTGACCCAAAACTTAATGTGGCTTTCATTTGACATTTCCACGGCTTTTCCAAAACAAACAGCAAGGGAAACCTAATCCCACAGCCAAGGCACCTTTGCCTTTTTATAGCAGGGAACAAAATATGGGTGGATGCTGAAAGGTAGACCAAGTTATTCATTTAAGGTTTGGGGCTTCTGGCAACTGTCATTACTAAAGTGTTGCTTGGTTAAAAATGGGCTTTGATGAAAGGCTTGCTGTGTGGGTCGGCTGGAGCTCTCAAAGGAAGGGATTCTGGCACCTGACTGTGCTGAGGGATGGGAGGTGGCCAGGAAGACTCCCAATATGGCTGGTTTGCTCATGAGCACAAATGGACATTATTTCAAGAAACAGAGCTCTGTGAACAGGAAAGACACATTCTTCATAGTCACTGCAAGTAAAATAAATTGCTCTAACTGGCCACAGTTCCGCTTATTCAGATGAATGGGTTTGAGTGTCCTTAAATCTGTTTAAGGACACTCAAACTCATTCATTTGAATAAGCTTATGTGCATTCAATAGTACTGGATTGTGGTCATTCTGTTTATCTGATATTGTTTTACTGAGCCCACTTTTACTGTTCTTTAAAAGTCTCTAGCTGCCTCTGATCCTATTTCTCCCTATTTTTACATTTCACAATGCATCATCATCATGATGTCAGGGGCTAGCACTGTAATTCTTTAGGGTTCAGTTCCATACCCTGGGTTGAACCCTGGTGTTTAGCACGTCAGTGTAAGGTGAATGTGCACTTGTATATTTCACTCAGTACAGCTGCACAAGTATAACATAAGGAATTGTGATAGCATTTTATAAGAGCCAACTCTAACTTTATACAGAGTAAGATGGCTGCTGGGGTGCAAGGAGCAGCAGTGAGGTGTTGGGAGACAGAGCTGTTTGTGCCATTCTCCCTCAGGTACTGTGGGGGTTGCTGTCCTGTTGCCAGCATTGAAGATTCAGCAACCAATTAGACAATTCACTTTTTCTTCAATGCAGCAAACAAGCACCCACTTCCCTTTGGAATCAGTAAAGGAGGAACACACAGCATGCAGCAGACAGTGGAGTAGAAGGGAAGAGCCCGGCTGCAAATCGTGACATGGCAATGGTGAGGAGATTTCACCCCTCCCATACCCAAGAATCTCTGATCATCTCCTGAGGTCTCTGCTGACTCTACAGAGAGGAGGAGCAATGTACTGCTCTCTACTTAATTAGTCAAGTGAGTGAGTCTCTGTGTGTGTGAGAGAGAGTCAGCCAGTGTGTCGGAGAGTGAGTGCAAGAGATAGTATTTAGAGATAAGATTGCTGCTAAGAGCAGCTGCAGGCACTCAGAGTAGCATTGATGTATGCTCAGAATATTTAGCTCTGTATATAGTTTGTATTATAGCTGTAGTTATAGAATAAAAGAATATACTTTACAGAGCTGCTCTCCGAGTGGTTTATACTCTGCAAGACTCTGCAAAACGCTGCTGCGCAACAACTGCATTATTGAGACAGTGAATCCGGTGCTCTCAGCTCCAAGCTGTGAGTCCACAGCACTGTGACCAGTTCCTGTGGGAAAGGAGGACTCTGGCAGTGCTACCCAGCTCACCTAGCCCAGTCGGGGCTGTAGTGCATGAGTCCAGTTGGTACACTGGCTCAAGGGTGATGCTGACATCGGTTATGGGCCCAGTCGTCTGACCAGTCGTTGTTCCAGTCATCCCAGTCGTCCCAGTTGCCAGAGGTGTCTGTTGATGATCGCTGGACGGCGGAACGGAGGCTGCATGCTGGACTGATTTGTGGTGCCTAGAAGCAGAGCTGTGTTGGAGCAGAGTGCTCAAGCTGCCGCTGTTGCTGCTGCTTGAGGTCTGTTGCTGACTGCCAAAGAAAGAAGATAGCATCCCTGTTTGCCTGTTAATTGCGCTTTGAGTGGGGGAGAGAGTGGCTGAAGAAGTCCAAGGCTTTATCTGTGTTTGCACGAGGGAAGTGTCTTGCTCTAAGTAATAGCAGACATGGCCTGTGCACATTCTGGCCAGATGGCTATGTCCTTTCCCCTCCTCACGCCTGAAAACTATGCAGTTTGGCAAGTTAAGATGAAAGCGCTTTTACAGAGGGAAAAGCTATTTCACACCATAGAAGATGACCCTCCAGATAAAGATGATGATGATTGGGCTGAGTGGCATGCTGCAGATATGAAAGCCCGAGGGACAATTGTTTTGAGTGTTTCAGACCACTTGCTTGTAAACTTAGAGGGTCAAGAGACTGCACAAGCTGTTTGGCATAAGTTGAGAGATATGCATCTGAGACAAAATGCTGGTTCCAGTGTGATTTTCTTCAAGAAGCTGTGCAGGTTGCAGTTGCAGAAAGGTGATTTGCCTAGCCATCTATCTCAGTTAAAGCGTCTCAGACAGGACCTTGTTCAGCGAGACCTGGCTATTTCAGAGGCTGTGTTTGCAATGCTGATGATAAATAGCCTAGATGAGTCTTATGATGGAGTAGCTGCCCAGATTTCTACACTGCCTTCTGACCGGCTAACAGAAGATTATGTGTCTATCGTGCTCTTGAATGAGTGGGATCGCAGACAGGCTGTTAGAGAAAGCCGGGACAATGGTGCTGTTAAAAATGTGCCTGAAAATGTGCCTGAGTCTTCAGCAGGGGAAAGTGAAACTGCTGCTGTTAAAGCACTAAAGTTGAAGCGGTGCTTTTCATGTGGAGCACAAGGCCATTTGAGTTTTCAGTGCTGCAAGAAATCTTCAAAGAAGAAGGGAAACTTCAGAGGCAGAGAGGGAGGAGGACGAAATCCCCAAGCACCTGCTACTTCAAAGGTTTTGCTCTCTCGCTGCTGCAGTCAACGTGGGTGGAGTTTCTTCGTGATCGACTCTGGCTGTACCAACCACGTGGCCAAAGATAAGGATCTCTTTGTTCAGCTTCAGAAGCAAGAGAAAGAAATTCATCAAGCAGATGGGACAGTTCTCACGAGTGAGGCTAAGGGAACTGTGTTCTTAAAGAGCCTGAATGCAACTATTAAGAATGTCCTGTATGCGCCTGATATTCAGGACAATTTGTTGAGTGTTTCCCAGCTTGATCATCAGGGTTTTAAGGTGGTGTTTGCTAAATCTCGCTGTGAAATTCGTCGAGATGGCAAGCTCATTCTATATGCAAAATGTGTAAATGGTCTGTATCAGTTGCCTTTTGTTTCAGGTACAGGTACTGCAGAAGCAACTGAGAAAGAGTGTTGCAATTTGTCTGTTGATAAGAATGAGAAGATGCATGACCAATGTATTCCTTATTACCACCGTGTTTATGGTCATTTGAATTTCCAGGCTGTGGCAAAAATGCCTGATATGGTTCAGGGTATGAAGCTAAAAGAATGTCCCTACCACATGAAATGTGTTTCTTGTGCTGAGAGTAAGGCAAGGCAAGCTCCCAAAGGTACAGAGTCTGGGAGAGAGTCCAAGAAACCATACGAAGTCATTCATGCAGATTTAGTGGGGCCTCTAGCGCTCTCTAGAGGCAATTCAAGGTTTTTCATGGTTTTGATAGACTCCTACTCTAAATATGCATGGGTCTATGTGCTGCAGAAAAAGTCTGAAGCCTTTACTAAGTTTCGTCAGTTTTGTAAATGGCTCAGGAATGTACATAATGAGAATGTACATTGTCTTTTCACTGACGGGGTGGAGAGTTTTGTTCAGAAGAGTTTGAGGCTTTTCTTTCTGAACAGGGCATTGAGCATAGGACTGCCACGCCCAGATCGCCCTGGCAGAATGGTTTATGTGAGAGATTGAACCAGACCCTGCAGCAAGGAATCAGAACACTGTTACATGATTCGGGGCTGCCCAATCCTTTTTGGGCCGAAGCTCTCGTTTTTCTGTTATGTGTATAACAGGAGGTACCAGTCTAGTGTAAACTGCACCCCATATGAGATGCTTCACGGAAGAAAGCCATGTGTGAAGCACTTTAAAATGTTTGGTTTGGAAGTTTGGGTGCACACCTCGCAGGGTGACAAACTGAGTAAGCGTGGAGAACATGGTATTTTCCCAGGATATGAGAAAGGGTCTTATCGTGTCCTGATCACAGACACGAAAACCATAAGGCTGACCAGGAGCATTGACGACAATCCACAATGGGACAAAGTTGGCATTTTTCAGTGCCATCCCATTTGTGATGATGGTGCAAAAGGGGCAAAGAAAGTTAAAAGGGAGGCAAGTTCTGATGTGATTGATAATTCTGATGCCAATGTAGTTTCAGATGATGGCACAGATTATCAGAGCCCAAAAGCCTCAGGTGAGTCTGACGCTGATTCAGACTTAGCAGCTTCATATACTTTAGCTCCCCATTCTCACGAAGAGGAGGAAGCACCAGAACAAGAGGATCAGAGAGTTTTGCGCAGATCTGAGAGAACAACCAAGGGGGTACCACCGAAAAGGTTTTCTGAAGAGTTTGCAAAGGCTGCGGTCACATGCAACTCTGGTGGGGTTTTTAAACCTAGCATGAAGTGTGCTGAGAGTAGTGGCGCAAAACGCTGCATTTATTTCCTTACCTGACCTTAAGTGGTTCATGTGTAATATGTTAAAAGGATCAGGATTGAAGGAGCAAGCATGTGTTTAAAGTGGTTTGTTCAAATCTGCCTAATTAGAAATGTCAATTTGTATTTGAGAGGAAGAAATGTGTGTGAAGATTTTTCAGAAGCTGCTTATTCATTTGTGTGTTCACAATGTGTATTTTGTGTAAACTACAGGTTGAGGTTTATGTTTTAACTCTTTCCTAATAGACACAGAAAGGTTGTAGTAACTGTTTAATGATGTGATAAAGTGTCTTAGATAAGGGGGAAGAGAGATACCTGCAAGTATGTTACCAAGGTTGTAAGCAGAAAACAACTTTTGGAGTATGTGTGCAAATTGCAGTTATGTTAAAGATTCTTGAATGGTCGGATGAAATGGGGGAGGATGAGGAGATTTCACCCCTCCCATACCCAAGAATCTCCTGATCATCTCCTGAGGTCTCTGCTGACTCTACAGAGAGGAGGAGCAATGTACTGCTCTCTACTTAATTAGTCAAGTGAGTGAGTCTCTGTGTGTGAGAGAGAGAGTCAGCCAGTGTGTCGGAGAGTGAGTGCAAGAGATAGTATTTAGAGATAAGATTGCTGCTAAGAGCAGCTGCAGGCACTCAGAGTAGCATTGATGTATGCTCAGAATATTTAGCTCTGTATATAGTTTGTATTATAGCTGTAGTTATAGAATAAAAGAATATACTTTACAGAGCTGCTCTCCGAGTGGTTTATACTCTGCAAGACTCTGCAAAACGCTGCTGCGCAACGACTGCATTATTGAGACAGTGAATCCGGTGCTCTCAGCTCCAAGCTGTGAGTCCACAGCACTGTGACCAGTTCCTGTGGGAAAGGAGGACTCTGGCAGTGCTACCCAGCTCGCCTAGCCCAGTCGGGGCTGTAGTGCATGAGTCCAGTTGGTACACTGGCTCAAGGGTGATGCTGACAAATGGGGTGTATACAAGGGCATCCCTATTTGCATCTATGAAGCGCTGGAGGAGAGATGCAGGTTTAGGATATATTGGTTTTGGCACAGGTGTTCTGTGAAAATTGAGCTAAGACAGATTCTTTTTTAGAACGTGTCTTGACTTGGAGAACTGAGTGGTTTCAACTTCATTGGAGGAATGTCAGCTAGCATTTGATTCATGTAATGTGGATATAGTCCAGCTGCTCCCATAATCAATTGGGCTGTTGTCACATGGATATCCAAAGCACAATGTGGTTTCTGATCTGTTGTGCTGTCATGGAATAGTGCCTGGTCTTGTGGCAAAGGTATTGTGGCCCAGCAAGTGTTTACTGATGACTACAGCAAAGCTGAAGAGTCTGGTTTGCAGGGTTAACCACAGGGAAGCACCTCCATTAGTGTTCTCTTTATTCTGATCTCCAGCTAGCCCCCTTTCCTCACCCCACAGATCTTTCTGCACCCCATCATGCTAGTGACAAATAACACTCTCTTCTCTTTGCAGCCTCTCTTCATTTTTCTCTCCACCCCCCATCTCACAAGTCTCTGCATGGCTGAGCTTTAGGAGAAATGTCCTAATGGCAAGAGTTGTCCAACGCTAAGTTGCCTGACTGCCTTGGGAGGTGGAGGTAATTACTTCATTTGAGGTAATTAAAGGGAAGCTAGGCCAGAGATGCTGTAGTTGCCTTTCTGCATTGCAGACCATTCACAGAGGAAGGGGCTTGGACTAAATGTCCCTTCCAATGTCCCAAATGACCAAATGCCCCATTTGTATGATTCTGTGTTTCCACCTTGAAAGTGCTGCCAACTTTACCAGGCACCCCTGGATCCAGAGAGAGAGGAGCAGCAATGCAGACACAGGCAGGCAGGCATTTTCCCACCCCACTCCCACATTACGTGGGCTTAAGCAGCCCTTAGATGTTCCCACAAAGATGTGAGAAAGGACTGCAGATTCAAGGGGTCCTCAGAATGGTGCCACCCCCCCAAAAAAAACCCCCACACGGTAGGATGAATGCAAGCTGAGCTGGCTCATGTTCAAAAGAGGCACCATTACTGGAAACACCCGGGAACTTGGTGGGGAAGGCTGTGAATGGTGGCATGGCTGGGTTGGACCAGTGAGGCCCTTCCAAACCCCTGGATGCCTCAGCCAGGGCCTGATTGAGGATTTGAGGATGGGGTTGTAACTGGCCTGCTTTAGCACCAGCAGTGTCAAATGTTTCAAACACAATACAGGGAAGAGCTGACTGATGAGTTGGCTAAACAAAGAATTGAACCAACACAGTCCATGCTGGCAGCCCCTGTGGTTTACAAGGAACACATGGCTACAAAAATAGCACCGTCTGTAAGAGTATTTTGGCAACAGTTTTGTTTAGGATAGAGGAAAAGTGACTGAGTTTGTATATAGGTGCAACTCAGCCAGCTAAATGGCTGGTGTGTGGTTTTTAAAGGGAATGCAACATTCTTCTGTCTGTCTTGAATATTTTAGGTGCTCTTTACAGCATGTTGTACGCTGAAAGAAAATTATATGAAAATGATGTACCGGTGGTATCTGACTCCTACTAAGTTATCCAAAATGTATAGAACAAGCACCAATATTTGTTAGAAGTGCAAAGAAAGGGAGGGTAGCTTTTATCATATGTGGTGGTCATGTAAGATAACAAAGTCTTTTGGGGAATTGATATATAATGAATTGAAAAAAATGTTTAAAATAACATTTGTTGAAAAACAAGAAGCATTTCTATTAGGAATTAAAGGTTCAGATATCCCCAAAGACCAGAAAAGATTATTTATGTATGTGACAACAGTTGCAAGGATGCTACTAGCCCAAAGATGGAAAGAAGAAACAGTACCGACCAAGGAAGAATGGCAAGTTAAATTGCTGGAATATGCTGAAATGGCAAAACTGACTGGGAGACTCAGGAATCAAGAAGATAATGTCTTTAAGAAAGAATGGGAAAAATTAATAACTTACTTAGGAGACCATTGAATGAATGAAACTTTATTTGCATCAGCCATAGGCCATAGCAACAAAAGAACATTGCAATATACACAGAACAGAAATAAAAAGGCGATTATATAAAACACAGATTATATAAAACACAAATAGTGGATTTCTGATTGCCCCAGCTAAAAACCCTGCAAACTTTGCTGTTACCTGCTCATCTTGATCTGCCAAGAGAAAGGACACTGTGGCAGTGGTTGGGTGACCCGGAATGGACAATAAAAGATGGGTGATAATCTCATTCCTCAAGTCTTTATAAAGAGTGCAAGTCAGAAGGGCACGCGCCACCGATTTGGTGCTGCCATCTCCACAGAGACATAAGCGTTTTTCGTGTGGAATCTGTTGGAATCATCCCTCAAGTACAGCCAAGGGCAATACATTCAACCTTGCCAGAGTAAAAACACATCTATATTTTGGAATTGCTAGGTTATGCAGATAGGGCGCCAGAGAATCAAAATGGGAAGATGGATTTATGGGATGCCTTTCTCTGGTGTCATTACAGATAAGGAGTGAGCTGTACATAGCAAACAAGCAAAGGGGAAATGGCTGCTGAGCTGCACCCACCATTGTGAGGCCTGAGGTGATGATGATGCCTCTCCAGCTGCTGTTATTGGCTGTGGACATCCTGTGATGTCACAAAAGCACATGGAAGCTCAGTGGCTATACAAAAGCAGCCCAAGGGGAAAGCCCAAGGCAAAAGCTTGAGGACATGGTGGACAACAGCTGTGTTATTCAGTACTTGGTGGTCTCCTTCCGCATGGAGGTGAAGTGGCAAATGGAAGGAGGCCATCATCCATCAATAAGATGCTGTGGAGCAACGAGAAGGTAAGTGTAGCTGCTGAGCAGGACCGTGGCTTGAAAGCAGCAGATATCCATGGTTGGAAGCTGGCGATGGACCTGGCAGAAGCTGTGATTAGCATGTGGAAACCCGGGATGTCGCAGGGCTGAAGGAGGCTGAAGTTTGTGCATGTAAGCTGGTTGAAATTCGCCTTCAGAAGGCCATTGACAAAAGCTGTGTGGATATTTGTGTGTTGACGCTGGGGTAAGTATGAATGGAGAGATTGGACATAGGTCACCCACCAAACATGGTATGCCTGGGAATTGCATGTTCAGATAGCGGTGTAGGCTGCCCTCCAGGCTCTGGGCGAATGAACCACTGGATATTCATGGGTGGAAGCCAGAAGAGGTTGGCAGGCTGGCAGGTGGAGGTGGCTGAATGATAACTGTTGAATGAGGGCCATTCCCCTCACCGTATCGTTTGCCTTTCATGGATGTTACAAGCCGAGGAGGCTTTCCCCGAAAGCAGCAATGAAGGGAACAGCAGAGCTTAAGCAAGCCATCTTTTACTTCTAAATCAAGGTATTTCTAAATGCATTTAAGTAACGTCCATGACATTCCCCTTTCCAGTACCAGGATGGGTGGCCGTGCAGATGCATCCTTAAGCAGTTGCCAAGGGCTACAAGCTTCCTGTGATGTCACAAATGGACAGGGTGGCTGAGAGGGAGGAGGAAGTTACTAGTGGGAGGTGGCTGGGAGAAGTGAGAAACCCCAGTAGAAGGTTCAGGGGCAGTTGGGGTAGGTAGGCAGGGCCAGCTGGATATGCATAAGTTGAATATGGGCTGACTCCCTTCTGACTACTTGCGTTGCCAACATTTTGTTCTCTCAGGGCTCCTGTACCTGTCTTGCCTAGATCGCAAGTAATTTTGAGAGAATCAAAGCAACATAAAACAATGCAGGCATTTAGGAAATTACACATCTAAAAGCTCAGCAAAATTCCGAAGCGAGAAAGGAAACTCTCAGATCTTTGCTTAAATCTTCTAAAAACAATTTCATAGCTGCTTTCTCAAATGCAGCTCCAATAACCAGTATGGGTTGACATTTATTCGTGCAAAATGCTCTGCACAACTGCCAGCAAATTAATATATTTTACATAATTACTAATAAAGATATATATGCAGAAACAGCTGTGTGCAACTTGGTAAGAGCCCCAGCCCTTTAATGGTTCCTGCATTTCTGCAGAGCGCCAAAAAGTGTGCTGGAGACCATTGTGAACAAATAAAAATGTTAGCTGGACTTGTAAAGAAATGAAAAATAAGGATAATTTAGAGCGATGAAAACTGTGGAGAACGTAATGATATGTAGTTTTAGGAAAATTATGTTAAGGACCCTTGCAGGGGATGGGGGAAAGTCATGGGATTCAGAGAATCTCATATATGGATATGGTAAAAGTTTTTTCTTTTTATTATTTTGAATTTGTTCTTGTAAAAAACCAATATTTTTTAAAAAGAATATTTTGGGTGCCCTTAAAAATGCCAGAGTCAGAAACTGACCCAGAGTCGGAAACTGACTGCTTGATGATGACCTGGACCTCCTCTTGGCCCAAGACCTGGGAGAGCAGGCAGGGCCCCCTGTTGCTAGCCTTGAAGACCCTATGAATTTGGGGGCGGGGCTCCTTAGGGCCGCCTCCAGAGGATCCAATCTAATTGTCAACAGATTCCCAGCACATTTAGATGGAGAGGCTGGGCCACACCCCCCCCCAGCCCTCAAGAATGCAAATGGAGAAAGGTCCAAGCTCAGGCTGCAAGTCAATGACAAAATCCATGCCTGAAAGCCCAGTTGCTATGTTGCTCCAGAATAAAGGGCTGCTCATGAGTAAGGGTTCTTCTCAGGAGGAAGGATTCTCTGCCGCTAAGGTTGAGGATAGGCGGTCCCTCCTTTGAGCCACCTGGTTGCTGGAAAGGTAAGACCTCTGGCTCCTGAGCATAGCCAGGACAAGGACACCCACTTGTCATCATCAGATTCGGAATGAATTGTATCAACAACAGTTTCTAGGCAGTCCCTGCAAGTGCACACTCTCAGGAGAAAATGCTGGAAACTACGAGAAGCTTCCAGAAGAGTGTTACCTGTGATGCAATTTGTGAGTTCACAAAACACAGCCTATCTCTCAGTTGGTTGCCAGAAGTGTCACTAAAATGTGCCATATCATCACCCAAGTGACCTCAGTGAGCATTTCAATTTCAAGCATTCTGATTATTTCTACTTTTAGTTAAGTATTTTTATTTATTAACTTGATGGGGGAGCACCCATGTTCTGGTTCCCTAACTGTTAAACCTAGCTCTTTTGACTTACACTTAGATTTGATTTCCTCAGTTGTTTAGTCCTATGCTGTCTTCTCTCTTCCTTTATTAATACGATATCTTTTTCATTTACCTTCCCAGTTACTTAGAATACTACGTAAAACAGGCATAGGCAAATTCGGCCCTCCAGATGTTTTGGGACTACAATTCCCATCATCCCTGACCACTGGTCCTGTTAGCTAGGGATGATGGGAGTTGTGGTCCCAAAACATCTGGAGGGCCGAGTTTGCCTATGCCTGGTGTAAAAGCTGATGATCAGAACAGAATATCTGAAAGTGTATTCCAAAACCAGAAATTGCAACTTACCAAACTGTTTTCAATGACTTTAGACCATCTCGTTTTTCACGGATTACCACTGAAAGATGCAGAAATAACAGCAATGCACAAAGAATTAGTTTGTTGTTAAGTGAAGGCATTCAGTGTCTAAAAAAAGTATGAGTTCTGGAGCATGTGCCTGGCGCCCCCTGGTGCTCAGCAGTGGAAATAGTATGGGAGAAAATGTATTTTCTTTGGAGACCAATGCCCACAGCTACCATGCTTGAAAGGCTTCAAAATTAAGCTGCTGGAACCGAAGGTCCTTTCCTCAGTGTTATTTCAGGTCACTTCCTCCGCTGTGATTGTATTGGTTCTAAATATACATCACTTTCCCACAAAAAACTACCCAAGGCAGTTTACTCGGGGGTGGGGGTGGGAGAAAACACTTGCTTTGCATGCAAAAGGTCACAGCTACTCCAGGTAGGTCAGCATAATTGGGTGAGTGGGAAATCCCTGTAATGGAAGGAGAGGCAAGTAGAAACCTCTTAAGCCTTATTTATTTATTTATTTTTACACAAAAGTGCCTTGCGCAGTAGGCCAGTTACACTAAAAAGACTGTCCAGTAATGCTGGACCCCTACAGTGCCCTCTGACAAAGATGGATTTCTGGACCCTAAGCAAATATTTAACCAGGGACCCTGAGATAGCATCTAGTATACTTAACTTTCTCCAGGGCAAAACAAAACTTAATCAACATTGCTCTCCGCTTATAAACAACCAGCTCTCTGGATCTGAGCAACCTGCATTTCTTTGGCATCCCCTTCTGTAGCATGAACCAAGTGACTTATGTTCATGGGAGATTTTACATTAATCCTGCAAGTCTGCAACAATATATGCAAGATCCCAAAGCCAAACTTTATGTAGTTTACTAAGAATGAAGAAGAAAGGAAGATGACACCCTCCTGGTCAGCTTCTACACTGAAGCTCCAAAGTCTGACCCCATGTGAGAGATTTATATAATTTGAACCCTTAGCTGGCTGGTCTAATATCTAAATTCCTCCCACCTGTTAAGCTAGTCCAAAACACAGGGGCCAGCATACTTAATTAACTCTGCAATTGCACTACTACTGGCAGGCACTCAGCCTCTAGCCGGGCCATGTGGATCTTCCCAAACCCTGCTGCTACTTATTATTAGAGCACAAACAGTACATCAAAACAATAAAGCAAACCAAAAACCGTTGACAGTCCCAAAGAGATTGTACCAATAAGCAATGAGGTGGTTGGCATTCATTTGTCCCAAGAGACAATGAAGCGTGCCTCCAGGGGTGAAGCCAAACCACTGTGTTATCAACACTGAAGTGACCTCCCTGGGGCTCAAGCCTGGGCAGTGCGTAGGAAGGTCCTGGGCTGTCCAGACATCAGTCTCACTGATGTGATCCAAAGGAAAGCAGAACAATACATTTGGCAGCAGCCTGTCTGCAATAGTTGTTGGACGGAGGCATACAAGAGGCCAACCAACTGTTTTGGTGACTCCACTCCATGTAGTGTTTACTCCCCAGCCTTTTTTTCTCCCCTGAAAATATCCCAAAAGGCACCAGAGGTTTCAGATCAGATTTTCCTTCTCCTAGACTGGCAACTTTCCCAGGTTGATGAGTCTCATTTCTCCCTAACCAATGACGAAGAATTGTATAAACCAATTGACCTATCTCCTCTAAATACAAAATTTTCCCGGCATAGGTTTCCCTTACAATTGATTACTTCAAGACTTGATTACTGCAATGAGCTCTATGTGGGGCTTCCCTTGTGCTTGATCTGTAAGCTGCAGTATGTGCAGAATCACTTCAAAAGAAAACTTTTATAAAGTAATTTTTAGATGGTACTTGACCCCCACTATGCATAGTGGTTAGAGTGCTGGATTAGGACCTGGGAGGCCAAAACACAGATCCCTATTCACCCATGAAGCCCACTTGGTGACTTTGGCAGACACTCACTCTCGGCTTAACCTGCCTCACAGTTTTGTTGAGAGGGTGAAGTGTGTACGCTAGGTTGACTTCTTTGGAGAAAAGGAGGGATGTGGGAAAATGATTGCTTGTACATAAGAGCATGAGCAAAGTTCTTATTGTTGCAAGGTGATTTCATAGCAGGAGGCCCGCTTGGAGCATGATCAACGCGTGAACAGCTCATGCTGTCCCAAATGATTGGCCCACGTAACATAGCCTGATTGTCTGCATTGTCTAGTGCGATGGTCCTTATCTGCTGGCTTAGAAAAAGTTGCATTCCTTGTATTTTGTATCTTTCGGACTTTACACAATAAAGGCTGTGCTGCAGCAGCTCTGAGGCAGCCATAATTCTTCAACCCATCTCTGTGTGAGACTGATTCTTACTGATGGCGAGCTGGTTCTCGTCAGAGGGATATAAATGTAGTAATAAATAAAATCATAAAGTCATATTTGTCAAGGTTCAAATGATGTGTGTTGTGAAGAAATGCAAGTGGGTGTCAGGCACACCTCACTGGGGACATCATCAGCAACAAAAATGTTTGTTTTTGTGCCTTATGCTCAACCCCTTTCATTGATTTGTTTTAGCTGCTAAGTTATTCAGCTGCTGTTTTCTACTTTTGGTAACTTTAATTACTAACTGGATTTTACTGCATTTTAAAATGTGATTGTTTTAAGTTGTTTTGTTGTGCATGTGTTTGCGTGTGGGAAATGTGTTGATAATCATTTTCAGCTACCATTATAAGGCGACCACTAGCAGCAATTGCGGAAATTAATAATAGTTTAAAAAGGGAGAAGTCTGATGGCGATGCCTTCATCTCAGGATTAGCGCAAGGCGGCAGCGAGGACAACGCGCGTTTCCTGCTCCGTCCCCCTAGCGGCGGAAGGGGGAACAGCAGGAGCTACAGCGTCGCTGGGAAAGCCGAACTAGGCGGTGGGAAGACAAACCCGGAGCCTGGATTCCTGGGCGAAGCGAGTGGTGGGGAAGGAAGGGGCGGGGCTTGAGCGCCGTCAAACTCCCCGAGAGACAAAGCCAAGAGCCGCTCATTTCCGGTTCCCATTCGCGCCACATAAACAACACCAACAGGCCGAGCTGCTCTACCCGCCCCCCCCCGCTAAACTCTGCCTTTGGGGCCGAGGCCTCCTTTCGCCTCGCCTTCCCGTAACTACGATTCCGGAAGCTCCGTGAGGCGGCGGCGGCGGGAGCTCTCGAAGTTGGGGGGTTGGGGTGGTCCTCCGGGACTTCGCCGTGAGAAGCGGCAGGAGGAAAGGGCCGCCGCCGCCGCCTGTGAGGAAGACGGCGATGGCGGCCGGGCGGCTGGAGGGTTCCCGGGCGCTGAGGTGCCGGCCGGCGCAGGCGCAGTAGCGGCGCTGCCCCGCGCGCGCGAGAAAAGGCGGAGCGAGCGCTCCTCTCCGGGGCCCGGCCTGCCCCTCCCCCCCCGCTCAGTCCCGGCCTGCGCTTCGCCTCGCCCGCCTCACGTCGCGCCCCGGCCCTTCGCCGCCGCCGCCGCCATGGAGTGCCCTCACCTCGGCGCCAGCGTCTGCCTGGCGCCCGACTCGGCCAAGTTCCCTCAGGGCTCGCCCTCCTCGTGGTGCTGCAGCGGTGAGTGGGGGGCGGGGGGGGCTGACAGGCACCTTCATCTTCCTCGCTCCCTTCCCCCCCCCACCCCGCTCTCCTTTGTTCCAGGGACACGTCCAGGCCCTTCGCCCGCCCGGCTTGATTTAAACACCCGTCTCTCCAGCTCCCCCTCCCCCCCCCCACCGGCAACAAAAAGATCTCTGGGATTTTGCTCTTCCCGCGACCCCCTCCCTCAGGCGTCTCTTGAGTCCGCCCTCTTCCCCCCCCCCCACCTTATTCCGCTTCGCTGTTGCTTGAGGGGCCTTCGCTTTCTCTCCTAGCTGTGCCTCCTCTTGCCCCCCCCCGCCCCGCCCTTTCCTGCACCTTGCACGCCAGAGCAACAAAGGGGGGGGGCAGCAGCCTGAAGAGGCACCGCGTCTCCCTTGGTCTTGCTGGGGCTTTTCCCTGCCTTAAAGTTGTGGTAACCCTTGACAGGCTCTGCCTCGTGGCCGTTGCCTCACTTTCCCGGTTCCTGTTCCTCTTCTTATCCCCTCCCGGTGAGACTCCGCATTCCGATTCTGCACTCCTGATCCCATTAAACCATTTTCTCTGATCTCTCGATATTCTCCCACTGGCTGTCGTGTGCAAACAACAGGGCATCTCCTTTTCGTTATGCATGTACAGTACTAGGCTGCCTCCTTATATAACTTCCCACCCGAAATCCTGAGCTTGTTTCTCATTTCCTTTGTAGCCTTTTTCCTCTCTATGGTCCACTGATGCTAAGGCTGGGGGGGGGGCAAGGAAAGGATGCCTGCAAGAGGAGCAGGAAGTCTTCGATTTCAGACCCTTTCTCAGCAGGGGACCATCCTGGGCCTTTGCTGGAGATGTTGGAGGGATCACATTTTCTACTCTTTTTAGAAAGGTGGATCATTTGAAGAACTACCTCCCAAAGCTCAGGATATGTAGTTTTTGCATTCATCTATCCGTGAATGTTTTTGCAGGCCTCATTTTACTCCTTCCCATTTTGTGGGCTCAGGAATACTTGGCCTCTACAGTTCTGCCTAGCTTGTCTTACTTTCTTAGAGAGGGAAGTCTAGCAGATGTGATCCTGACCATGTGCTGGCAGGCAAGGCATTGTCCTGGAGAGAGGAGGTGGCCAAGAGGTTCGTTGTCTTCAAGTGGGAAAGAATGCAGAAATTTCTTTCTAGCTTCTTTGTTCCAGTGAGAGAGCAGTAGCGAGAAAAACAAAACCCACCAAAGAGGAGACTGAAGAGGCTGTGTTGCTGTTGCTAACTTTGCTGCCTGGTCTTCGACCGCAGTAAAGATTGGTTGGTTGGTTGCTGAAGAGGCTGTTTGTGTTTAATGTGCTCGAAGGTGCCTCTTGTATTTTTGAATTTAGGCCATGTCAGTGAACTGGGCCACAGTATGCTGGAAGGTGGATATAGTGCAATAAAACATATGGGGAGGGAAAGTTTCAACAGGAAATGCTGGGTAATTTGATTCCTCTGTGTGTACACATGGCCTCAGTCAATATTTACATAATTGAGATGTGTGTTGTGGTGCAAATGTAAGATTTTCCATGTTTGGCCTTTTGTTCATTTCATGGTGGTAATAAACATTGAGACACTTGCTTTACATTTTCAGTACGCTCATGGAAACCGAGTACTGTATGTTGTGTTCAGTTGTTTCACTTTGAGTTCTTTTCACCTTTCCAGTAGGAAGTAAATCAATAGTAGGGTGCTTTACAGTGTTTCAGCTGTGCTCTTGTAACTTCTCTTTTTCTCTAAAATGTCTGAGTTGTACTTGAAAAGCCTCTCTCTTGAATTTGCAAAACTCAGTCGGAGCTTTGCAGTTCAATGGGTTGTGGATTGCATCTTGTCACTAAAGTGAGGAAACGTTCTAATGTTTTCTGAGGTTTCCTTCTATGGAGGAAAAGCTACATGGCTGCTCTTAAGTGTGTTGTGTTTGAGAGAGGCTATTAGCTTGCTTGAAACTCCTGTGCAACTCCATCCTGGAGCTAAGGTGTGGTAGGTACTACTGCTGCCTTTGGCTAAACCAGTTATATTACTCTGTAAAACATGCAGTGTTAAAGCAGAATTTATTATACTATGTGATGTTACAGGAGAACTAAAGTGTAAATGAAAGCACTGAAAAAGAAAACAACTTTGAGAAATATGTTTACAAACTTAGTCATAAGGGGTGTATCTATTAGCTCAGGCAAGCAAATCTGTTAGGCAAGATCACTGGCATGAAGTTCCTCTTCCTCAAGGAAGGTCAGAAAGATAACATTACCAAAGGTGAAGGTAGTAAAAAGTGTCAGTGTCAGTATCTTGCAGATTATAAAAGTATACAGTGGTACCTTGGTTTAAGAACAGCTTAGTTTATGAACAACTTGGATTAAGAACGCTGCAAACCCAGAAGTAGGTGTCTTGGTTTGTGAACTCTGACTTGTAATAACAACATGTTTTGCTTCCTTTTGAGTGTGTTCCATTTGTAAATTGAATCCACCGTTGCTATTGGAAAGCACGCCTTGGTTTAAGAACAGACTTATGGAAGGGATTAAGTTTGTAAACCAAGGTACCACTGTACTGTGAGCTGTCTTTAGGGCCTGACAAGCTAGTTGTCTGCATGGAAGTGTTACTTGCCCCTTGCAAATGGCTTCCTGTAAGTCTGACGTTTGTATAAATATCCTGACAATGATTTGGGGGAATTTGCTGCAAAATTGAATTAGTTTGGAAGATGTTACAATTGCACCCTAAAGAGTACAGTTGAAGTTGCTGTTTTGCTGAGACAGGGCCAGATACATCTTTGTCTATTGTAAATGTAAATTAACATAAGTGCACTTACACAAATGCAGGAATGTTTTACAGGATGCCAGAGTTTTTTCATACGCTTTGTTTGATAAAGCTCCCCTCTCATTACCACCTTCCCCTCCCTGCAGTCTCAGCCCTCCCATGGTTTCTTCCAGTCCATAAAACATCAATCATGCTTGTAACACTCTAGAAAGGCCAGGAGCTTATGATGTACTGTATTGCAATGTGAATTTCCAATAGACTCCTCTCTCTCTCTCTCTCTCTCTCTCTCTCTCTCTCTCTCTCTCTCTCTGTCTCTCTGTCTCTCTGTCTCTCTGTCTCTCTGTGTGTATGCATATGTATATATGGCTGTTACACTCCTTTGGGAATACCCTGTTGAACAGAGTTCAGCAGAGGAGGACAGGAGTTATTTTTATTTGTATAATATACTATAGACATATAAAGGGAACAAGTGTGGGAACTTTCCCCCTGTCTTTTTGTGTTTTGTATTAGAATTATACAAGATGACAAATAATATATTTTGGGCTGGTTTGTAAACATTTCTAGTGAAAACAATTTTTCTGCCTATATTGGATGTCATTAATTGGGCATTCTCTGTCTCTGCTACTGCTGTTCTTATAGTGAGACAGTAATTTTAACCTCTGCTGTTCTTAATTCTTATTTTTTGCTGTTTCTTTATGGTTGTATTTTACTGCTTTTTAAAGCATTCATTATAATTGCTCTAGTGCGGTTTTTAGATTGTAATGAATTTGTGATTTTATCTTGTTTTAATTCTACTTCATATGACATATAGAGAACTATAATTGAATTGGGAATCTAAATATAGTCAATAAAGTTAATGAGCACAGTTGTGACTTCATTCCTTGGCACTGTTTGGTGATGCTGTACTTATTCCTCATTTTTGTGGTGTTTAGAATAAAGCTTTTGTTTAACCAGAGGCCTCCAAATTATGTCCACTGATGAGACACGCCATGGGATCCACCTTCTGGCCAGTGTTAGAAACTGAGATATGAAAGCTAGAAGCTAAATGGCACCTTAAACCTACATTATATGTGCAACAATGAATGTCTAGGTGCGCTTTTTAATAACAAGGATACAAAGCTGAAAATGAATGAACTGCAGCTAAAATATTGTGTTCATTTTTCACAAGGTCCAGTCCTCATCTGAAGACTGCAAAAAACCAAAAACAAAGCCATGCTTCCCCTGCTAGCCCCCCTGATATTCTTAAGAGGGTCTCTTCTCCAGTCTTCAGAGAGCGGCTGGAAGTGGGGAGGCAGAAAAAGGTCCTCCCTTCTCTCCACTCTGCAGACAAGCCATGGATTCTCCCTACACCCTCTTTCCCTCATATAAATATATCTCTTTGGCACTACAGTGGTACCTCGGGTTACATACCTTTCAGGTTACAGACTCCGCTAACCCAGAAATGGTACCTTGGGTTAAGAACTTTGCTTCAGGATGAGTACAGAAATCGTGCTCCAGCAGCAGGAGGCCCCATTAGCTAAAGTGGTGCTTCAGGTTAAGAAGAGTTTCAGGTTAAGAACGGACCTCCGGAACGAATTAAGTACTTAACCTGAGGTACCACTGTACAGTTAACACATATTAAAGGCCTATACAGCTGATGGTAGAGACACCCACCTTGAGTGTCCTACAATGATCCCACTCCAAAATTTGTTTTAAGCATCACTGTGAGAGTCTGAAGTAGATAACACTTTAACATGTGCTACTTAAACCATCATAACTAACTGGCTAGTATATTTAAAATTAAAAGCACGTCATACATTAAAAGTGCGTTAAACAAGGCTGCTAAAACCTAAACAAAACATTGAGTTCAAAAGAAAAGTTTTCAGGTCCTCTATCCATGCATATTTTACTTGAGAGGAAGCCCCATTGAACTCAATTGGGATTTACTTCTGAGTAACAGGTAGATCCAGATCAGGATTGAAAACCCTTCCCCCCATAATGGTGCCCAAATTGCTTCTTTTGTTTCTTATACATTGCATTTTATTGTATTACAGTTTGAATTCCTTAACATTGTAAAGTACAGTGCATTAGAGTTGGTAAACAGAGAAAAATATTTAAATGGTCCACCAAGATGCTCAGCAGTTTTCAAGTGCACTGTGGATGGGAAGTTGGAAAACCACCGATCATTCTCCCTAGTTCTCCTTCCATCTCCCACATGTGTGAAATTCCACCCAAGATTTAATTTCTCCTGTGCAATTAATTCTGTAGACAAGCCCATTCCTCCAGCAGTTTCAGTGAAGGCTGATGGGTGGGGGGAGAGTTTCGTAGCTCTCTTGAGGAAAGAGCCAGACAAGGCAGTGAGAGCTTTGCTCCCTGCCCGTTTTCAGTGGTTGAGACAAGATGGGAATGAGATGGATGGAGGGAGGAAAAAGGCAGCTGTACTCCTAGCCAATCCAAGGCTTCTGAGAGGGAAACGCTGCCTTTCTGTAAGGCCAGCTGAGATGTGGAACCTATCAACTTACCTGAGCTGCAGCAATCTCTTGGAAGTCTAGCGGAAAGGAATTTCTCCTCCCAAACCCTCAGCAGTGGCAGTTTTAATATGAAATATTAGGTGCTTCCAGAGTTCAGAAACTGCTCGCATTTATGAAATTCCCTGTTGTAAAATGTGTCTAGAACAATGGGAGTTTCGAATACTGCACCCAGTGAGAGGTAAGGTGGGTGATTGTGCTATTGGCCCACCTCATGGCTTAAGTGAAAATTTGCACCTGAGTCCCCCCCCACCCAAATTCTAGTCTGAAACTCTCCACTAAGCACTCACTTTTGCCACTTAGGACTTGCTTGTGTTCCCTATTGGAGAGACTTGCAGTTATAGCAGGTAGCCAATGAGAGAAGCTTTGTAATGCTGCTTGATTTGACTAGGACTGCTGCCAGTGTTTAAAACGCCCATTGTTCTAGGTGGATTTTGCTACAGTGGTGCCTCGCAAGACGAAATTAATTCGTTCCACGAATTTTTTCGTCTAGCGAATTTTTTGTCTTGCGAAGCACGAAATCCCATAGGAATGCATTGAAAATCAATTAATGCGTTCCTATGGTCAAAAAAAGTCCAAACAAAGCCAAATTTGGTACAACAAGAGTTTATTAAGTGCTCTTCAGAGCATTTCAAAATTCAAACCCAGAATTTTTTTTTAAAAACAGCAGAGTGGCCCAATGGTCACAGAAAATCATAAAAATGCAGGGGGGGGAAACACAAGCTTCCAGATTCTTGCAAACCCCTCCCCAACTGTTCCCCCAGCCACCCAGCACACAGAAATTCAAATCCAGATTTTTTTTAAAAAAACAGCAGAATGGCCCAATGGTCACAGAAAATCATAAAAATGCAGAAAAAACCCACAAGCTTCCACATTCTTGCAAACCCCTCCCCAACTGTTCCCCCAGCCACCCAGCACACAGAAATTCAAATCCAGATTTTTTTGTAAAAAAACAGCAGAGTGGCCCAATGGTCACAGAAAATCATAAAAATGCAGAAAAAAACACACAAGCTTCCAGATTCTTGCAAACCCCTCTCCAACACCAAGTCCTTGAATTCCAAACACCCCAACCCAAAATCCACCCCCCCCAAAAAAAAGTTTTAAAAGCTTAACTTACTAAATGGCTGCAAAAGAAGTTTTGGAAAAGCTTCAAAAATCACCAAAGTCTTTAAAAACCTCAAAAAAGGCTACTATGTACACTGCGTTCTATGAGTTGCTCCTCAAAGTCAAGTCGCAACTGTATTAATGGTGTTAAGAAAAAGGAAACAAACTTGCAAGACGTTTTCGTCTTGCGAAGCAAGCCCATAGGGAAATTCGTCTTGCGAAGCAGCTGAAAAAAACGGAAAACCCTTTCGTCTAGCGAGTTTTTCGTCTTGCGAGGCATTCGTCTTGCGGGGCACCACTGTACAGGGAATTTCATCAGTGTGAGCTGTTTCTGAGCTCTGGGCACAGTACTGCGCCTAAAATTTCAGATTAAAACTGCAGAGTGGAAGGAAAGGAGGACCCTTTTCTGCCTCCCTACTTCCAGCTATTCTCTGAAGACTGGAGAAGAGACCCTCTTAAGAATATTAGAGGGGTGGGCAGGGGAAGGAATAGATCATTTGAAAAATGAACATAATATTTTAGTTGCAGTTTATTCGTTTTCAACTTTGTATTCTTGTTATTTAAAAAGTGTGCCTAGACATTCCGTTGTTGCGCCCATAACCTAGGTTTAAGGTGCTATTTAGCTCCTAGCTTTCATATATCAGTTTATAACACTGACTGCTGCAGGGCTCAGCAGCAAGCATCCTTCATGAGTAGCCATTCTAACATATGGTAACCATAACAAAATAAAATGATAGTGGCATTTTTGGAATATAGGCATTTCACTGAGAGTATTTGCTGGATCAGTTTACAGGCAGGACAACTCAGCTCTAATCTCTTGACTAATAGCAATGTCTTCAATTATTATACTGAATATTTATTATGCTTTTTCAATTATGTTTTTAAAATGGGAATATTTATTGTGTTACCAGCTTGACCCACATGGCTTAAGGTTTTTGGCATAACTGGACGTTGCCTGGGAGACTTACTCTCATCATTCTAGACTAGAGTAAGAGTGATTCATTCTGGGGCAGCTGCTGAAGAGGGGTTCTTTGTATGCCTTGTTTGTATCGACTCAGTGTATAGATCATAGGGCTGGAAATATATGTTAGATGCCAGGTTGCTATAGCGATTGAAATTTGGTTCTATTGCAGTGCTTAGCAAACTATTCTGTCAGCTTGTTAAAATCTTTGCACATGTACCCAGTCTTGGTTATAAATAATACCAGAGGATGATATGTACAGGACTTGTCAGTGCAAGTGGTCATAATTCCTCTGTCACAGCAACTGTCATTTGAAATAAATCACTCTTATTTTTATCTGTTTAACAAAATTTATATACTGCTTGATTATAAATAGAACCTCTAAGTCATTTACATAAACTAAAACAAACAATGAAAGCAAACTTAAAGTTAAAACATAATTAAAACCAACTGTTAAACTAAAAGCAGATTTAAAAACATGTCAATTTCTACATGTCAGAATATTTTAATACCTTATTTCATCTTGGCTACGCAGAAAAGTAGCTCAGTGATACTGTGGAAAGCTCTGATACAGTTTAGGCACAGTTTATCATGTTACAGCCAAACCATGGTTTGGTATCCCTACTTAGGTGCTCCTCTCACATGCTCAGATTTCCTCTGATTTGAGTAGCTTTCTCTTTGCTGTGATAGCTGAATTGGGAAAACTAGGTTTTCTATAAATGGCAGCTTGCCTCCAAACAAGAACTAGAAAGTAGTTTGAAGTTGAATTTGAAGTTATTCTTTCATGCACTCTGGTCATTAGCATAAAATTGCGGTTGAAGCTTTCCTGTAACGAGCGTGCAGTATGAAAAGGCAGAACAAGCCACAGCTAAATGTCAGACCTATACCTTTGCTTCCCTCGTAGCTGGCCCAATTTTATTAGCAGGTTTTTTTCTTATGATGCTTGGCATGCATTCTTTATTGTTTATTTTAAATGTAGCATGTGATTTTTATTGTATTGAGTTGTAAGTAATTCTTTTCAAAAATGAGACCCTTAAAGTAATTCAGTGATACTGGAAAATGATCATCCAGCCATAGGTGTGTGCAGGTAAGGATTGCTGCATCAGTGAAATGCTGCTTGATCCTCTTTGTGTTTTGATTTGGCATTCACGCTGCTTTTTAAAACAATTTATTTATTAAATTTTTGAATATACATTTTCCACCTTTAAATATACAACAACACATCCAACGACTTCCCATTTTTTCTTTGTTTTTCCTTGTACTTCGAAAAGTAACTGCATATTCTATTTCTTCCATCTAGTTTCCCCCTTTCCATTATATCTTAATCTACATTATACTGTTGAATTTACAATAATCCTGCTAGTATTTTCACTTGCTTACAATTGTTTTCCAAATATTCCACAAATAATTTCCATTCCCCTTTATACACACATTCTTATTGTTCTTCTTACCTTGCTGGCTAGGCCTGCTAGCTCTGGAGAGTCCATCATTTTCAGTTGCCATTCCTCCTTCTTTGGAACCTCTCCCACCTTCCATTTCTGAGCTAACAAAATCTGAGCTGCTGTCTTTGCATCTATAAATAGCTTTTTCTGTCCCTTGGGTACCTCTGTCTGTACCATACCCAAAATAAATGCTTCTGGTTTGTTTGTTTTTTGGAATATTCTTGTAAACCATTTTTTTCATTTCATTATAAATCCTTTCCAAAGCATCATTAACTATTCGAATGGCTACCCATATATGATAAAACGTTCCTTCTGCTTCTTGACATTTCCAACAGATACCTGTTTCACTTTTAAACATCTTTGCCAATTTACTTGGAGTTAGGTACCATCTATATATCATTTTCATATAATTTTCCTTCAATGTGCAACATGCAGTAAATTTTAAATCCGTCTTCCATGTGGCAATCATGCTTCAAGGTAGATTAGGGAGGGGTTTGTGGCCACAGTCCAAGTGTGTACTTTCCTCCTCCTCGCTCATAAGTGCAAAAACAACTTTCTGTGTTCTCGTTCAGCCAGTGCTGATATCATCTTGATTACTGAATGGAAACCAGGCCTCATCTGGGTATTTGCATAACTTAAGGGGTATGACATTGGGTTTCATGCTAGGGTGGAGTAGAAGAAAAACAACTTTTAACGAAGCACTTAAAACAGAATAATAAAGAATACATTAATAAGGTATCTTTATTTTTCTGTATCTCATTGGTTCTGTTATATACATTTTCATGATTACTTCAGAATTTCTTGTTACCTGGAAATGCAGGCATGTTTGGTTCCCTGTGTCAACAGATCTTGTTAGTCTCTACAGCTTCAGAAGATAGTCTTGTTTGCTCTTAGTAGACAGGCTAGGTTTGATGAAAAGGGAAGTATATCATATACATGAATTAGTAATGTTTATATGTAATAGACTTGAAACTTGGCTGCCATCCGCCTATCTGCGTAGTTGTTTCTCGGGTATTGGCTTAGCTGCTGTGGCTCGTTGCTTAGGGTGACTGTGTCAGCAGTAGAATGTGGAATTTTTCCTGAAGGGATAAGTAACCTTGAAGGCACAGAGTAAAGGGAAAAAGCAACCACTAAGAGAGAAGTTCCAGAGGAAGAAAGTATCTTGCTCATGGGCAAGGAGTTGGATTGCAGGAAGGGACTTGTGAAGTTGGAAGCCAAGAGTGCAGTGAGGTCAGTGGTCAGAGTTGGAGGACAAGCAAAATTCAATCATTTAAACTAGCCAGTTGTTGCTTTAGTGCAGGTCTTTTAGTTGTCTAAGAAAATGACTAATAAGTTCTTGGAGAGTGGTGAGTTGCCTTTAGAAGCGTATTGTTTAAAGCTACCTTGGACATTATCTTCAGTCTCTTGACTCAGCTGTTCTCTAAAGCCCATTTCCTGTTTGTCTGCTGTTTCATCCTAACTTGACTTTTCTCTTTTCTTTTCTGTATTGAAGCTACAGATAACTTCTTACTCACCTTCAACCCTCTTTGTACCAGCCTGGGTTTGAATATGATATCTGACAGGTGGTACCCAGTACATATGGGACGCGGGTAGCGCTGTGGTCTAAACCACAGAGCCTAGGGTTTGCCGATCAGAAGGTCGGCGGTTCGATTCCCATTGACAGGGTGAACTCCCGTTGCTTGGTCCCTGCTCCTGCCAACCTAGCAGTTCAAAAGCACATTAAAGTGCAAGTAGATAAATAGGTACCTCTCTGTCAAGAAGGTAAACGACGTTTCTGTGCACTGCTCTGGTTCACCAGAAGTGGCTTAGTCAGGCTGGCCACATGACCCGAAAGCTGTCTGTGGACAAATACAGCTCCCTCAGCCAGTAAAGCGACGTGAGCGCCGCAATCCCAGAGTCGTCCGCGACTGGACCTAACGGTCAGGGGTTCCTTTGCCTTTACCTTTACCCAGTACATAGCAGACAAAAACTGAGAAGTTCTTGGTTCGAAAGTCATTGCAGCTGACTAAAAAATGATAGGTGATCGTTGGCAAGCCACTGTGTCATTGCTTCAGCCCCATCCCCCTGCAACATACACATAATAGTGTCTACTTCACAGGGTTACTGGAATAGTTACTGGAATAACATGTAAAGTGGTTTGAACATTTTGCTTTTATGAATTGGTTTATATGCCCCCAAAGTAGCTTGCAACAAAACCAGCTGAGACACAATCAAACAAATGCATTCAAGAAGCAGAATAAAATGGTCAAAAACTTAAGAGCAAATGAAAAGCTAAGCAGAATAAAAAGATCTCAACAGCTCACCTAAAGCTTAGAAAGGAGGGAGCCAACTGAGGGGCAGACTAAATGTTGTTTATAGGGTGAAATATTTTGCTCTTTAAAAATAGAGCAGTTAATTCTTTGCAGGGAATGGCTGTGCCCATTGTGTAAATAAGGAACAAGCATTGCAAACTCACTACAAGTTACAAAGTTGTAAACAACACTATTCTCCCTCTTCTGTTATGCAATGGCAAATATAGTTTCCACATTCCCAAATTAACAGGATGTTGAAGAAAAGAGACACATGACTCATTTCAGATGGCCTTATGGCATCTCAGATTCTTTTTGGCCAAATCCTTCCTATATAAATGTCTTTCATAATACTTGAGGCCATTCTAAAAATACAGCTGGGTAAAAATGTAGGTAATTGCTGTTGCAAACACTTTAGCTAAAACTGGCAGAACAGTTCTGTTTATTTCTCTTTAATGTGAGCTGTATAAAGACTCCCCTTTTCACACAAAGAAGAGCTTTGATTTTGTAAAATTGGTTTGATATTTTCAACATCTAGATAGATAAAAGTTCAGTTTACAGGCATAAGTATATTACTTTGCCCCTCTGAAGGCTTCTCTGTACCTAGAAGCTGGAGTACTAAGCAGCCAAGCAACTCTGAACAACTGTTTACCTGAATTTTCAGAATTCAGACATCATGCTTGGGTTTTAAGCTCTAATTAGTGCAAACTATGGTTTGGTTGTATGTCTGAGTTGCACCAGCATCTCACCACAGTTATGAAGGCTTATTTTTCAGGAACTATAGCTGTATGCCATCAAATACACTAATTGGGCTGTCAGTGTTTGGAGAGAGTGGCTGCATTTTGTAGCTTGCATGGAACTGAACCTAAGATTTCATGGGCATATTTCTTAAAATCTCGTTATTCTAGCATAGAATATAATTGTGATGATAGTGTGGCCCCAAAATGCAATGTTTTAGACGTTATGCTGTTATACCTGGGCTTTGAGGAGTGCTTTGACTACTTAGGATGTTGGAGGCTGGAGATACAAGAATAAAGAGAATCTAATTCAGCACCATCCTCTTGTCAGGAGGACTCGCTTATCTTGTTAATTGCACAATGAAAGCCTTCCATGGATCATGCAGCCTCTGCTTGTGACCAGCACCTGTTTGCTCCCAGGAGAAAAACTTGTGAAAGATTTACTGGATTGCAAGTGAGCTGGGATTGGGCAAAAATATTTGACAGAGCTTCTTGTGGCTCTTGTGATTGGAGGGGGCAGAGAGAGAGAGGGAGAGTGCAAATGCAGATAGCTTGCTCCATGGGGCAGGTTCACATGCTCATCATTGGGGGGGAGGGAATGTAAGGGATCCCATCCCCTTGCTCTCTACTTTTCAACTGAAAAGAACTTCTAATTGCTTTCAATGACTATCAAGTTTAGAGGATTCTCCCACGGCTTGTAGGTAAGACTTTCATGTTCGTATGAGTTTGGGATTCGTGTCTCATCTTGGAAGTCAGACAAGGGAAATATCTAAGCAATTTGACACTATGATTAGCACAACAGCTCACCTTCTGATGATTTAGTTTAGTGCAAAAGGCAGCCTGTGTGGATTTTATTTTCTTGTTTTCTGTGGGAAGCTATGTGGCTACATTTGGGGGTGGGAGATGTATGGCAGAATCCTAATTAAAAAGTTGGTTATTCCTATTGGGTAATCAGCAAGAATAAAAACCTCACTCCAAATAAGTATTGTATTTAGATAATTAATCTCTTTAAGCCAGGGATGAATCTTGGTCACAGAAGGATGAAATTATAATAATAATAAACTACTATTACTATTGCCAACATTACAAAATTCCAGTAGTTTTCTATTCGGTCTTCACCAATCCTTTATCAAGCCCTGACCAAGCCTTCACCTATGTCTTGAAAGTGCAAGATCCCTCAGTTAGCAGAACCACATGCTGCAAAGTTTTGCTGAGATGTACCACTTCAAATTACAAGTAAGAATAGCATGTTTGAACACTTTCCTATAAAAAGCATTCTGCATATATAAAACATGCACACTCGGGACACAGTTGCTTTTTTTTATTCTGTTGTAATGGAGCAATTGAGACAAGTTTTTCCTTTTGTCTGGGGATAGGCAATAGCTCAGTGGTAGAGCATCTGCTTTGCATGCAGAAGGTTCTTGGTTCAATCCTTGGCACCTCCAGATAGGACTGGCAGAAATCCTTATCTGGAATCCTGGCGAGCTACTGCCAGATGATGCTTTTGCAGTGTCAGGGAAAATCAGTGGGCTTGTTTGGGTGAAGACTGTAGCACCTTTAATGAAATAGACCCACTGCAGTGTTCACCGAGAAGCTTTGGCCGCAAAGAAGATGCCAGACTCACTAAAGAAGGTACTTGATGAAATTGTCCAGATTATTAATTTTATTAAATCTCAAGCTTTGAATTCTAGGATCTTCTCAAAATTGCGTGAAGAAATGGGAAGCCAACCTAAGCAGTTACTTTTACATACAGGAGTGCATTGGCTGTTGGGGGCGGGATATTGAAGCAATTCTTTGAGTTATGTGATGAAGTACGACTTTCTTTGACAGACTCAAATTTCCATGTGATCAGTTGAGCAACTTTGCATGGTTTTGTATGCTAGCCTACTTAGCAGACATTTTCACATATGTGGAACAATCTCAACAGAAACCTTCAAAGTCGTGATGTGAATATTTTTTATGTTGAAGATAAAATTGAGGCCTCACTAACATCTCAACACTAGAGACATTTCTGGAGGCCACTGACGAAGAATTGATACCGAAAGTAAAACATTACATCACTGAGCACCTGCGTTATTTAGTGACTAGCTTCAGCAATTATGTGCACCAAATCTGGATTACTGCACGAAATCCTGAAAACTTGTGGATAAGGAATCCTTTTGAAGGGTGATGTACAACTAACAACTCTTGTCTGCGGAAGAGCAAGATGCACTTGTTGACATGACTTGTGATGGTTCATTGAAATCATATTTCAAAGAATGTAGACTTGACCAATTTTGGGTGAAGGTTTTTGCTGATTATAAGGTGTTAGGTGGAAAAGCTTGCTTTCAAGCATCTAGTTCCCTTTTGTTCCACATATCTTCGTGAACAAACATTTTCATTGTTTTGTTTTATGGAGAACAAGCATAGAAATTGGCTTGATGTTGAACCAGATTTGAGAGTAAAATTGGAAATACAGAACCAGATGTTGAAGGAATTGTTTGGGACAAAAAGAGGCATGATTTCTCCCATCACATTTAGGTTTAGTGTTTTTAACATTTTGTTGGGAGGCATCTCTCTCTCAACAACAGCAATAATAATAATAATAATAATAATAATAATAATAATAATAATAATAATAATAATAATAATAATAATGGTTTAGAAGCTGCTAGAAGTATCAGAATTTGTTCACATGTACTAAACATTAATAAAATCAAATTTGTCTCTCCCCAACTAAATATTTGCCATTTTTGTGTGGAAATATCACAGATTTATGGTCTTTTTTGCATACTTAAAATCTTTGATTATTCGGACCTACCCCACATATTCTTTAAAAAATTGCTATGCACAGGCAGCTACCATAGAGTTATCAGAAGTTTCAAAAGTAAGGGGTCTGTGGCTTAGCTTTTGAAAAATAGGGGATCCTCAATAATTAGCTAATTGAAAACCACTGTTTTATCTGTAAAGTCGCTGACCTTTTCCTCAGACTTAAAATTAGTTATTGTAATTTGTGATATCAGAATCTCAAGGGATGGCCACTGTATTGCGGTCCTCATGGATTGGCTTTGGAGTCAAATTGGAGATTGTGACTAGTGCAAAATGAGCTGTTTCTTCCTTTCTAATGTACTTAGTACATCAGGAAAGTGAGTGACTCGGATCTTCAAATCAATCAAAGCAGGAGTGGAAAATCCTTACTGACTACCCACTAATCCCTATCCCAATCACTGCAGAACAGACTTGCCCTCTTTAGAAATGTATGGCATCCAATCTTTACCACATGGCTTGCTTGCTTTGGTTTCTGTTTTCTTTCCAATATATTGGAAGTTGGTTCTAATCACACTTATAAGTGGAGTGCATCATGCCAACTGCACCTCAGTGCTTCACATAACAGGATTTTATAATAAACAAGTGAAAGCATTCCATTTTTTAGTTTGGTTCTGGTTCAGTTGCTGATTGTAGATGTTCCAGTTTGGTTCTGGTTCAGACCAGTAAATATTTAGTATCCAGTATAACTAGTGTTTGAAATCTGCCAGGCGCATTTTGTGACTGGCATGGGTCCAATTGTGACAACATGGAGATCTCTTTAAAGTATAAAGCAGTATAGATATGATGATGATATAAATTTCACTGCAAAAAAATGGCACCTAGACATTCTGTTGTGGCAACTGTAACCATTTAAGGTGCCATTTGGTGATTAGCTTTATATAACTGAGTTTCTAACACATTTAAAGTACGGTAGATTAGTTCAGGATCATGTCAGAAAACAAGTGTTCATATTATGATGCAGGTAAGTAAAATGTAGAACATATGATTGTGAGAAATATACTGATGGAAAATATATGTTTACATTTTTAAATAACCCACCCATTCTCCAACTCTCATATACTGTCCACCTTTATTCTGTCAACTTCCTTCTCTATAGTTTACAGGAGTTACCTACTACCAATCAGTTGATGTTGTATAAACATCATTGTGAGAAATGTTGTATTTCATATGTCTGAAAGAGATATTTGTAACTCAAAAAACTGGCTTATGTGACCGCACCGCACAGTCTGTTTAACTCAACTTCTCTATTTTTTCATGCTTAACAGTGTGCCGATCTAATAAAAGTCCTTGGATCTGCCTGACTTGTTCAAGTGTCCACTGTGGAAGGTGGGTATATCTACATTTGACCCATCCTGAAAGCGTATTTAGGTAAAACATGTTTTAGAATGAGAAGACTTAGAGTGTTGCTCTTCAATTAAAATGACAGGTAATCTGGGCAGTATTTTTTTCAAAAGTCTCTTATCTGAGAGTTTCTGATGTTTTTTATTGGACTGAAACCATAAAAAGGCTGTTAAAAATGTACAAAGGTGAATGTATGCTTATTCTGTTGGAAGACTTCCAAAACCTACTGGGTATCTGCACTTAAAATCTGCCAAGTAATTTAACAATCAACAGCCCAACCTAGTTGATACTGCTGCAGTTGTTCATACAGTATGCTTTTTTGAGATGCGCTAGGCATTATCTTGGAAAAGGAGGCTCTTAAGAACTTGCTATCTTTCCCCTCTTCCTTTCAGATATGTGAATGGGCATGCAAAGAAACATTATGAAGAGGCCCAAGTTTCATTAGCTAATCACAAGAAAACAGAAAAGCAAGAGAAGATTCAACACACAGTGTGCATGGATTGCAGTAGTTACAGTACATACTGGTAAGGTTTTTTAAGGCATATCATCAGTTAGTAGTTGTAGTTTATATTTTATGCTTTATGCCTGTTGAGAGTGCTTCACATTATCTTGGCAATACCTTCAACAGTCCTACGAGATAAGCCAGAATTATCCCAATATAGCAGCTGGTAGGTGTACACTGAGATGGTGGTTTATCTCAGGCCTTGTGGTGGTAAGAACTGAACTTGGGACTTCCTAGTTTACAACTGATTTTCTTAACCACTACGCTATACAAGTTGAACAGTTTCCTTGTTTTTTATTTCTATGTTCATCCCATCTTATTGTGAGGGTTTTGGGTAAATAATGAAAGCAGCAACCTTCACCTGTATGGAATAACCTTTTGCCCAGTTCATTTCAATTTTCTCACCCTTTTGCAGAAGATTTCTCTCTCTCTCTCTCTCTCTCTTTATATATATATATATATATATATATATATATAAGCCAAAGGCCAACTGAAAGAAGGAATTTTTTTTACAAACTACTGTAGAGTTAATTTAAGAAATAATTCAAGGAGAAACACCACCTCAGTTCAAACTGGTGTTTGAATCAAGGTTTGCAATTTTGTCTTGAAGGACAAAACCCAGAAATCTGAGGCGAGGGAGTGTCCTCATTGGAGGCTCCTTCTAGACGTGTAAATCAGCATTATGAATGTGTGAGCAGAGCCAGTGTCATATTCCAATCTCAATCGGGTCTTTGTCAAGTTTGGTTTGAGGTCTCTTACATGAGTGCATGTATGCTTACATACATAGCTGTCCTGAATCTTCACATGTCCAAATTTTATGGCAGCGTGATTGCTGTCCAAACTGCCCCCCTTTTGTTTTTGGTGAAAGCCTAATTTGCATAGGATTGGTGTGGTTCTTGGGCTGCTTCCACTCTTTGGGTAATGTGTATATCTTCCTTACATGGTGGGGGCAGATTGTGCAGTTATGGGTCATGCTGATAGCAGTCAACCCTTTGTGGGTATGACAGTGTGGCCAACATGCTATATATAGCAGCATTCTTGGGCCTTTTCCTCTCATGTTGTCAGTGAGATGTTATAAGCCTGACTTGTGAGTTAAAAGCAGCTGTCCTCTCCCCATCCCACTCGCCTCCCTTGAGGCTACCTATGCCCCACTTACTAAGCTAAACATACCCAGTTAACTCAGTCTGTCTTCATTCATATGGCTTGCTTTGTAAACTCCAGGGAAGTATTATACTGGATTAAAATACCACATATCTGTTTAACTATAGCCATTAGAAGCCAACCAAAACAGAAAGGATATCATGCCTTGAAACCATGTTTGGGCTCAGAATTTGAGGAAAATATACAATGAAAGAAGTTCACAGCTGTACAGCAGCCATAGAGAATGTCTCTTGATGACACAGCAGAAATGCAACTTTAATGTTCCAGCTCTCTGAAAAGTACAGTTTAATCTCACTTATCCAGCTCATTATGCATTCCAGCCTAACTTTTGGTCCTAAACAAATTGGTGTGTGGAGTTATTGCCAGGGTGGTGGCGGCCAGCAAGATGAGCATTTCAGTAATGTTTCTTTGCTTTTAGAATTCCGGATAGGTCTTTAAAGGGGATTTTGAACCTTGTATTTAGTAGCTGATTTGTCGTACTTTCATCTCCTCTTGTTTGATTTGCAGTCATTTCTTGACTTTTTCAAAGGCTTCCAACACACAGTGCAATTGTGGTTGTTCCCCTTTCCAGCAGAAACAGTGTGCAGAGGTGTTGAGCCCTTCCTATATTTAACCACTCTTTCTGCTGTGAAGCTAAGGCTATGTACTTCGTAGTGTTATAATCACAGAAAAGCCAGCAGTGTAAGCAGAAACAAAAGCAGAATTGCAGTTAGCAGGTTAGTCATAGCTGCACTGTACCAAAACTCTTATTAATTGCAGGAATATAGATTGTGGATGTAGTATTATTTCTAATCCCATTATCTCACTAAAATGGTTAATGCTTAGCTCTAATGTTGAGAAAATATTGTATTGAGATATGTAAAGTTTTGTACTTTAAATATGCAATCCGTTAGAGTTTGAGCTACAAAACAATAACCTTTTTTAAAAGCAAAAGCAATCAAGTTTCTTGTGGTACCTTCAAGACTAGCAGATTTATTCTGACATGAGCTTCCATAGGCTAGAGTTACACCATCAGATTCTTATCCTGCCTTACAGAAATGTATACTCATGGTAGTGGTGGCCGGGGGTGGATGTGGAATTGGAAGCAAAGATAACTGATTTCCACCTCCACCTCCGTCTACTATATGTGTAACGGAGGGTAACATTGAATGCATCTGATGCAACGGTTTTAATCCATTAAAGTTTATGCAGTAAAAATTTGTTAGTCTTTAAGGTACCATATAGCTGCCTGGCTGTTTTTGCTGCAAGAGATTAACATGGCCTCCACTCTGGCTTTTTTATTATTATTTAAGGAATGGAAAACTGCAGAAGCAGAAGTAAATTTTTGTGGTCATATTAGATTGAATTTTGCAGATAATAAATGTTGTCAATTGATGCTTAATTCCACAAAACATGTAATCATGATTCATGCAGGTGACAGGTAGTGAGATCTCATAAGGAGCATTATAGGGTAAGGATTGATATAAGCTAATACAGCAGGGAAGGAACAAGCAGAAAGTGATATCAGATACTAGAATGTTTCCTTGAATTCGTGTTGAGAACCTTTTCCATTTTAAAAATATACCTATTATATTTTTAAAAATCTGTTTCTGCACCCACAAGTGCTGGATACCTCTCTTTTTATAATGAAAAAGTCTCTTAAATGACTGAAGTACTCTGTTGTAAAGAAATCGGTTGAAGTGGCAGCATACTGAGCAGCACATACCATTGTGTTTAGTACTACCAACTCTGGGTGTCGCCTGTAGGGCAGGCCTGCTGCATGGTGCTGAGAGTCAGTACTGATTGTTCACGACTGCATCTCTTGCTTAGGAAGGTGACCGCTGTAGAGGTTTTTTTTTTTGCACTCTTTTGCTGCTGAACTGTAGGAGTACTCCAGGGGTGGGAAACATTTTCTGGCCAGGAGGGCCATTTCTTTATCTCCCCTAATCCTGGTGGGCCCAAGTTGACAGGTGAGTGATGCTTCCCTTTGAAGCCCTGATTGTGAGAGTGCAGCTTCAAACATTTTCTTCTCCAAAAAGGCTGCTGCTTGTCCATTGTGAGAACAGAATGCTGGACTGGTGGGGACATTGGCTTTTCTTATGTTCTTAAGTTATGTAAACCTGCAACCAAGTGGCTCTATGAAGCAGTTTCCCCTCCTGTAAACATCTCTCTAGTGATGCGTAAAGGTGGGGAGAGAGACAACTTCAGAAAGTAGTTTGGCAAGCCACTTTAAGACAGTCACTGCTGCCTGAGCAAATAGGAGCAGAAGAGCTGTCTTAAAGCCTTTGGGAAAGCCTCATTGAAGTAGCTCCTGCGGGCTGATACTCAGGATTAAATCCTGCTGGTTTGGCTGCAGGATCTTGTTCCCTGCTGGAAACAGGATCAAACCGCTAGTGTTTGAAACTTCATTGTTCTAGGTGCATTTTGCAACAGGGAATTTAATTAGTGTGAGCAGTTTTTGAGCTCTGGGCACAGTACTGTGCCTAAAATTTCAGATTAAAATTGCAGAGTAGAAGGAAAGGAGGACCTTTTTCTGTCTCCCCACTTCCAGCTACTTTCTGAAGACTGGAGAAGAGACCCTCTTAAGTATATTAGGGGGTGGGTGGGCAGGGGAAGGAATAGACCATTTGAAAAATGAACATAATATTTTAGTTGCAGTTTGTTCATTTTCAACTTTGTATTCTTGTTATTTAAAAAGTGTGCCTAGACATTCCATTGTTGTGCCCATAACATAGACTTAAGGTGCTGTTTAGCTCCTAGCTTTCATATCTCAGTTTCTAACACTGCACACAGCCAGTGTAGGATTAAACCCTATCCTCTCTCTCATCCACTGACATTATAAGTGATGTCCTCTGATAGGCAGGGGTGTGTGGTTTGAGGAAAATGCCATTGAGGACCAAATTGGATCCACCCTTGGAGCGGTCACTTTTAGTTAAGAGGAAATACATACTTTGAACTTGTATTTATCTTCCTAATACAGTGGTACCTCTGGATGCGAACGGGATCCGTTTCGGAGCCCCGTTTACATCCTGAAGCGAACACAACTCGTGTCTGCACGTGCGCGGGTCACGATTTGCTGCTTCCACGCATGCGCGTGAGGTCATTTTGAGCGTCTTAGCATGCGTGAGCGGTGAAACCCGGAAGTAATGCACTCCGTTACTTCCAGGTCACCGCGAAACGCAACCCCCCAAAAAATCAACCCAAAGCTACTTCAACCCGAGGTATGACTGTAACAAACTCTGGTAGTGAGTGTTGAAAGTATTGGCATGCTTGAGGGAGCTCCCCCCAAAAAACCCCCCAAAAACCTAAGGGGAAACCCCCACAACAATCCCTAAATAGTCTAGTCATATGGCAAACAGGGATGGAGAATGGAAGAGTGCCCTGCATTATCTCCATGCCGCTTATTGTGTCCTGGAAGTGGGCACAGCTGGCTGATAGGAACTGTGAATAGGAAAACTGCTTCTGCTATGTGGGTGAGGCTGCATCTCCCCCCTCCCCTGTAGGACCCACTTGCTTGCTTCCTTTTTCAATGCAGCCTGCTTAGATCATAAGGGCAAGACAATTTCTGTACCTCTTCATCTGAAAGGAGGTGGTGAATACAGTTTGCATTTTAGTTCTCTTAGCACCTAACTTTTTGCTGTTTAGTTCAAGAAACCCATTTTTGCTCAACATAAATCTCATGGTGGTATGGCTGTGATAAAGTCTGTCCATTTGCTGATTAATGTGTTCTTACTGCAGTTATCGCTGTGATGACTTCGTAGTCAATGATACCAAGCTTGGCCTGGTACAGAAAGTCCGAGAGCACCTCCAAAATTTGGAAAAGTAAGCTATATACTTATATGTGTCTTTCTGAAAGTGGATGTTGCTAGTTTAGCATTGTGATGCCTTTCCTTTTTAGTAGTTTGTCCTTTGTATGTGAAAGGACAGCATGGGTGCATGCTGAAAATCTAGAGGCACGCTAACTGACATGGAACAAAATCCACTGGGAAATTCTCCTGTGTAGGCTTCACTGTAATAAATAGGAGCTGTGCAAGAGCACACTGGTTTTGTATAGTTGCTGTTTATTTCTGTGAGCCTTGCATAGCAGAACTTCCTGGTGTACTGTATCCATACGTGGGTTGGCCTTCCCCTGTGCTGCATTAGTGGTGCCAAACACCTGTCACCACAGTGGGCTTAAACTGCAAAAGCCTGCTGCTGGCCTGGAGTCCATTGATGGAAGTCTGTTGAGGTTCCAGATGTAGCATACTTTCAGTTGACTACTTTGGCAAGCTTAAGTTTCATGTTTAGAACAATGCTTGTATGAGCAGAGATGGACTCTTGTGGGGATACTCTACCAAGTAGCCTTTGATCAAGAAAGTGGAGTTCGTTATTTTAGATCAGAAATTTTAGTTCTAATTGGGGCATGCTCAAGGGTGCCTGCTGTAGCATAACCTAATCAGATTAATTTGGGTATTTTATAATTGCATGCTATTGAAAATAGAATAGATTTGAGTGTGTGCTCTGAAATTATTTTAAGATGACTATTTTGTATTATAACTTCTATAACCAATGATCATTCTCACTGTTGTATGTAAAGGAATCATTGCAAATGTGACTATGCAGTTGTCAAGACATTGTGGCCAAGATTATCTTTGATGTGTTCTCTTTAGATTTCTTAAGATGTCTTAACCAATTTATTCATTTACTACAGTTCAGCTTTTGCAGCAGACCGACAGAGGAAAAGAAAACTTCTGGAAGACTCCTCCCTAAACAGCAAATTGTTAAAAATAAATGTAGGTACAACATAATTTTGGAGCAGATTTCATTAATCAGTGGAGCTCATTTAGTAAATGTCTTGGTCTGTTAGCATACCTCTCTAATACACTCTTGCCTGCTGGTTCTTGAGTGACACTCCAGTGTTGGTGGGGCACACACTTTTAATTGTGTATTGAAATAGGCTCATTACCTTACCTCGTTTTAAATACCAAAGCCTCCAAAGAGGTCACTATTCTGACTGCCCAAAATATTTTTAATTTGAAGCAAGTCTTATTCTTTAGGGTACCTGATCTTGAGCTACCATTCTGTTCTGAGCATGTGGAGACAAGGATGACAATCTTTTTTCTATCAAAGGTCATTGACTCACCAGGTGGCCAGTCAATTAATAGAGATCCCAGTTGATTTTTTTTCTTGTGAATTAACGAACTGCGGGGGTCTTTTTAAAAGCCTCTCTCTCTCTCCCTCCCTCCCAACTCCAAGATTTCTTAATGCTGCAGGCTAGAGTAGAACTGTGGCAGCCTTCATTTCTTTGCTGGTGCTCATACTTGCCCAAACAGGGCAAATGAAATCCTTCATGCACTGCCTCCTTCTTGCTAGTCACGGAGAAAAGAGGGAACAGCTTTCTTGTCCCAGCTGCTTGCAAAAGCAGTAGAACACCAAGTGCATGTGATCCTGCTGATAAGGGGAAGGGAATGCAAGAACCATTACAGTATCTTCTCACTGCTGCTGTCGTGGCTTCTTTGCTGGGCCTTGCACTTGCCTGTGCAATTGGGCACTGTGCCTCTGCCTGCTCAGGGAGCCTAGAGCAGGCTGCGGTGTCTGATAAGGCCTGGAGAGCCCTTTGGACTGGAGGCAAACTGGCTGCAAGTTTCCCAGACATGGCCTGGAGGAAAGCTGGGTTCAGCATCTATTCACTCCTTCATTCTAAAATTCTGCCCTGCATAATTTCCTAAAGGAACCCAAGCCAGCTAAGAGATCAAATGGCAAAACAAATAGCAAATAAAATAATTCCATGCTTTTAGCATAAAGCTCCCCCATGTGACCTTGAACAGCATATCCTGCTCTCAGCCTACGTTACATGCAGAATCGAAAATATGAATAAAGAATAATTACTATTTTGCTTGCACAAGTGGACCTAATAAGAGAAGTCTTATTATTAATTTATTATCTTATATTATTTATTATCTTATTTATTTATTATCTGGGTCACTGGTGGTCTCAGCCCAGCCAGAATTAGGTGTGAAAATTTGGGTGCTTTGTTCCTCTGGTGCTTTGTTCCTCTGGTGGGCACACAGCTGTTCCACTTGTGCAATTTGTGACAGCCCTTTCACAAGCTGTGTTAAAGCTTTATGGGTTTGGCTCGAATCTATCCTTCTGTGTGTTCTGAATTCTGTGTGGCATACTGTCAGAGCTGCCTCCAGGTCCCAGCTCACAGAGGACCAACGCTAGCCGGTTGTAATGTACAAAAGTCTTTATTGAAGTTCAGTTTCCATTTACAAGCCGCAGCGTGCAGCTCTACGTCTTAGAACCTAGACCGGCGAAGCTCCGTCTGAGTCTCTGCCCCCTGTACACCAGTTTAAGACTCTAGCCTTACTCCACCTCTTCCGTTGCTCTTTCCTCCTCTGGGTCCTTCTGCCCCCCGGGGTCTCCTCCTTTCTGGACTCTTCTGACGCTGACCCCCCTGACTCTTGTCCCTCCTTCCGGCGGGCTTTAGGACCTGGCTCCCTATCCGGGCTACCTGCTGTGCCGCTCGCCTGTACATTTGAACTTGGCGCGCGCGCCCAGCCTCCAACTTTCCTCTCGACAGTTTCCGCGCTCTCCGATGGAGGCGTGGTCAATCCTGACTCATCTCCTCCCGCTGGTGGTGAGCAGCCTGATCCCGATACCTGAGACCCCTCCCCCCCACTGCGCTCTGGTGGGGAAGCTGGTCCTGATTTCCAACTGCTGCTCTCTGAGTCCCCTCTGGCCCCTTTTTCCTGGGGTGTCCCCCTAGGCACCCCCCTTGCTCTGACCATGGGCGCCCCCTTCTGTGAATCTTCCGATTCGCTGGATAGACTCAGGGAATTCCTCGGACCACTGTCATCGCTTACGCTCCCTTCGGATTCCTCCCCCTCGCTCTCCATTTCCTCCCTCTCCTGTGCCTCTGCTCCTGAGCCCCTGACACATACTCTCATTGGATGAGAGTATTTATATGTAATACTTTTAAAACTTGATGTAGGCATGTAGCCCTCTGTTTCAAAGAAAGCAGGTGGCTGGAAGATGATGTATAGCCTATTGTAAGATGACTTGTTTGCCTTGATGTCTCTGGTTCACAGGGAAGCACCACAGCCCTGTGTGCTACAGGCCTTCGGAATCTGGGTAACACATGTTTCATGAATGCGATTCTTCAGTCACTCAGGTACTCATTGCTTTATTTTTAAAAATCCCACTTCTGTAATTGGCTTCTAGGCTAAGTGTTATTGTGCACCCTGTGATGTATTGAGAGAGTAGGACAATTCACTGAGGCTAAAATATGTGCATCGGAAGGGTCTCTCTACACCCATAAGAGCAAGTTTTGCAGCTCCATTTATGTCAGTTTGCATTCCCACCAGTGGCATATCTAAAACTGACAAAACCCTGTAATATATTTGCAAATAAAACTCCCTGTGATGTTTGAAAAGAGGATCCATAAGACCGACCTCTTACTGTGCAGTTTAATTTCAAGTGTGTTAACATGCAGGTATTTGAGAGGCAATTGTGGAATGTTCAAGTTACATCTGTGTGTGCGCTTTATAGCTGCCCTACAGCTATTCATTGCTGGGTTACAAAGAAAACAGTTAAATCCTTTGGTTTCTTTTCTGTCCCTCTTGGTACATATTTCTGGATCGCATCTCTTTCTTTCAACAGTAACATTCAGCAGTTCTGTTGCTACTTCAAAGAATTGCCGGCTGTGGAGCTTCGGAATGGGAAGACTGCAGGCCGGAGAACTTACCATACTCGAAGCCAAGGGGATAACAGCATGTAAGTCTAAACACAGCATGTATGCCTATACACACACACACACACACACACACACAGCACACATAGTGTTTATCTGTATCCTTCCATAAAATTATAGAGTTGGAAGGGACCCCGGGTCATCTGGCTCAACCACCCAGCACACCAGCCAGCTGGTGATCAAAATGCGGATCAAAACCTGCAGCCTTGGCATTAACAGCAGCACACCCTAACTACTAAGCCATTTCCACCTGTAGCACAGGAAGTGAGACGTTATACTATGTGGGTATCAGTAATACCCTGTGTATTGGCGTAATAAGTACCATGCTCTAACCACTGAGCTATCCAGCCTGTAATGCTGGGGTGTGTGGTTGTTCCATCTGCATCTTGCAAAGGATCATAGAATTGTAGAGTTGGAAGGGACCACAAGGGTCATCTGGTCTAATCCCCTGTAATGCAGGAAACTTTTTGCCCAATGTGGGACTTGAACCCACAACCCTGAGATTAAGAGTCTCATGCGACGCTGACTGAGCTATCCAGCCACACGTGCCATCACCATCCGGGGATACGCCACTGCTCCAAGCCCCATGCAGGGAATAAATCAGCACATCTGGCTTTGTCCATTGAGCTATGCTGACTAAAGGGAGCGCCTTCTATCCCAGCGCATAAACTCATGCAGGCCCTATTCACACTTAAATGCAAATGTTTTAACTATGCAAGCATCCCATCTCTTAAAGGCTCCAGCATTTCTTAAAAGGCTCACGTGAACTTAACCTATAGACCCAATATACTAATAAATACATGCAAACCCCACTTGTGCTGAGAATCAGGCGTTACCAACCATACGTGCATCCTGTGCCTTAAGAGCCCCATGAGATGCTGCTTCAAAACATGGCAGACAAAATGTAACCCTGAAATTCCAAATCTGAGATCTACAGACAGCCACACAGATGGAGCATTTTGAGAATCGGGCACAAGTGCTTCTACAACTAGGGCAGACCCACTGCTGGCATTACAGAAAGCACTTGTCATAATACGGTGCTGTACTTACCCCCCAAGCAAGATCCAGCAGTGTGGCCACATGCACGCAAAATGGCGCCTGCCACGTGCGAGCAGCAAAGCTTGAGAGGGGCAACTCCAGCGATGGGGCCCGTTGCCTGGGCGCTCCTCCGAAAATGTGACCAACTGCAGGCTAAAGCGCTGGCGTGTCCCTGTGCACTTCCAACCCTTCCAAGGGTTAAAGGACTCCGGTGCTCCGCCACACCTGGGAACTTCAGCTGACTCTAGTGCTTGGCTCGGATGAGCTGTGCTTTGCTGCCAGTGCTCCTCTGCACTTGGGGGGCTCCTCTGACTCCAGTGCTTTTACCCAATTGTCCCATGACGCTCCTCTCGCTGTGTCTTCTTAGTCTTCTTCCGATGACGCTCTGGGGACAACTGCACTGCTGGTATCAGTTCCAATCCCCTTTTCTACTTTTGGACTGCTCAGATGCAGTCCTCTCCTCCTCCCCTGCCCTCCAAGCCGCTGCAGATAGGGCAAATTTGAATTTGGCGGAAACCCAGCAAGTACCGTGGTGACCAAGGGGTGGAGCGGTGTGGCTTTGGGAGGATGGCAGGGCCGTGCGCCAGGCCCCAAACCTTGCCCACCTCCAGACCCAGTGAGCAGTCTATATCCTCATCAGTTATTTATACTCTTGGTTGTTAATATTTTCTGGTGTATAGGATACAGTTCATGGTGTTGCTGCCCTGTGAAGTTGGCACTGTTAATTCTGCTACCTGCATGTATAGGATGGGAAACCCTTTGTGAGCAAGTGCATGATTTCACTCAAGAGCCAAAAACCCGTATCAGCATCTAATTTGAATTTGGGACACATGACAAGCCATTTATGTAGAGTTTCAAAAAAGAACATAGAGATCTTCTAGATGGTGGACTTCTCAGAGAACATATGGGATTGGGTGGCTAGGTAAATATAGGAAAAAAACAAAACACATAACATGGAGCAAGGGGGAGCAACAGAGGTGCCAACTTGTGAGGGAGATGGGCCAAGGTTGTGTGTGGGATCGATTCATGATTTTGGAGGAGGTAGGAATGCGGTGGCAGCACAGCATCAATGGCTGCTGATTCCTCCTTCTGCTGCCACCCCTGTCTGGGAGCTGCTTCTCCTCTCCTTCCCCTCGGTGGCAGGAAGAGGAAAAGGAGTTGGCCACTGAAGGCACACTCTTCTTGGCCTTGATTTTTCAGAAGATTGGGCGGCACCCCCAAAAATATTGGGGTGTCGAAAAGGATTGGGTCCCCAGGAGTTGGCACCCTTGGAGAGCAAGATGGTTCACTGTGTATTCTTGGCATTGGAAATTCAACCCAAACCAGCAAAAAGAGAACTCGTCCCATGCAGATTAATCTAGCCATGGTGGAAGGGCAAATTACAAGAAGAATGGTACGCTTCTTCTATCCTCTTCCACTGGGCATGCAGTTTCGTGAGGGACGCACATGGAGTGGTGAGGGACACCTGCCTAGCCAGCCAGAACAACCGAGTCAACCCTGGTGATCAATGGGGTGACAGATGTCTTAGCCAGATCACCCTCACATCCGATATAAATGGACCCTTGAGCACCATGAACTAGAGCAAACCTGTGTTTTCAAATATATTGGAGTCTTTTTCAGTGAAACAGTGACTTGGAGGTGGCACACCAAGGTGATGAAAATCAGAACGCAGAGGGTGACCAGGGCTCTGAAGAAGTTTTACTTCATGAAGGGCAGGAAACAGTTTGATCCCACACTGAAAGTATTTGGCAGTAAAGTGATTCCTCAAATGCTTTATGGAGTCAAAAACTGGGGTGAGGATGAGAGTGCTATTAAGGGGTAAGAAACGCTACAAGACCAATTTCTCAAGAGATTATTTTCCCTGCTCAAGGGAACAGCAGTTGCACTCTTATGTACAGAAGCTGGATGGACAAGGTTAAGTGCAAGAGCGGACTGTACCAGATTTAATTACCTGAAAAAACTCCTCCATGCCATGCGAGCGCTTGCCAGCCTTGTACTATGTGGAATTGGAGAACAGCCAATGGTGGAAATCTAACAACCAATGTAACTTGAATTCTTATTATTTCCACGAGCTAGAGGATATTATATCCACAGACAAACGTCAATTAAGGGATTGGTGTCATTGGACAGAATCACTACGCAATCTGCAAGCGATCAAATCCTCTAAATGTTCTCCCTGGTTCCCCCTTCTAAAAACAGTCCCTTTTAGAGCCAGTCACCAGCTGAATCTCTGGCCAGCCTCACTAAGATTCACTTTTATCGAACTGCATTTTCAAGCTATGCCCGTCACCCTCTTGGATGGACAATACAACAGGGTATACTGTACAAAGACAGACTATATGTGGGCAACTGCAGGTGGACAACATCTTGCACTATTTACTATATTGCCCGCTATACACTGGACCTAGGAGGCGATTTCTCACCCAACCACCTGTACAAGAAAGCTGTCTCTCCCTTCTATAGCTTCTTAGTGATGCAAACACTTTAGTGACTCGCAAAGTTGCCATTCTTGCTCTGGTGGCCAGAAAGAGCAGAAAGAAGACCCTGGACAATATAGCATTGAACTGCAAGGGTGACACAGAGATCTAAACAGAGACTATTATTTGTGGCGAAGCATCCCTTTATTTGTGTATTTATTTTTGATTCAGATTTGTTATGGCCAATGGATAGAACAATAAAGTTATTTGGACTGGATTACAAGAAGAAATTCATGTAATCCACAGCAATCATGAATGGTCTTAGAGGAGTCTAATAATCTCTGTGGGGTTAGGAATGTCTTTTCCCACAGTGCAAGGAAATGTGAGCTGCTGCCCTCACCGCTGAGGAGCAGAAAGTGGTGTCTATGGATGTGGTCTCTCTCTTGCCACCTGATTGAAAATTCCTCTTTTTACACAGTAACCTGAGATGGTCAGGAAAGCCCTACATTCAACTAAACATGATACAGCCTGGTTTGTTAGCTAACTTTCTCTCTAGAAGAGATTCGAGCCCTGAAAAGCCTCAATCAAATCACATTCGTAGTCTCATTTTTCCATCTGTGAATTGAGAATAACACTACTTTGTTTGTAGGACATCCTGGACTTAGAAGGTCATGACAAAATTTGGCTGGCATGCATGTTTTTAGTATGGGAAGGTGAAAATTTAGTATGGGAAGGTGAGAGTTTGGGAGAAATATAAAAATCTTCTGGAAAGGAAAACACTTTTATGGCCATCTCCTATCGAGGCTATTAAAATTAAGAGAATTAATATGGATAGACAGTGCACACTTTACGGGGGGGGGGATGACCTAAACGGAAATCAATAGAAAATGTAAGGAGCCATGTTACAGATTAATTACAATACCATCAGGTATTTTTTAACCAATTTAAAACATTTTTATTAAAGATTTCTTGGTTTACGAAAGTATGTGCAATGTCTCTTTTTTCAAGTTAAATTTTCTACAGATCAGTTTCATTTGTTGAGACATTAGTGTTACATTAGGAAGAAACGGGGGAAAGGTGGAGGGGGGCCATGGTAAGTGGGGGTGGGGTTGAGTGGCAATGCTTCTATTAAAAACTTTCAATTTTCTTCCACAGTTCATTGGTAGAAGAGTTTCGGAAGACTCTGTGTGCTTTGTGGCAAGGGAGTCAAACAGCGTTCAGCCCTGAATCATTGTTTTATGTTGTTTGGAAAATCATGCCAAACTTTAGGTAAGTCCTGTAAGAAAAGGAGGAATGCTGTTAGCAACTCAGTGACTCTCTCCAGAACGATGGCATTTTGTTGTCCCTGAATGCAGTGTTACCTTGCTCTTGAGAGCTTCTAGCTCTGTAGGAATGATGCCCACTGTGTGCCAGCAGGCTCTTATTCTTCCAGTATACAGAGGAAGCAGTGTTAGTGGTTTTTGAGTGTTTTTGTTGTATTTGAGGTCTAGCAGGGCTAAGTCATGCCACGTTCTTAGTCTGTGCAACATGGCTTAAGTAGCTGACAGAACCCAAACCTTTGCTTTTGGCAAGGACTGTGCTTAAAAATGTACAGCTCTAGCAGGTTCAAGCAAACATACTGGGCAAAACTTCCTTGATTCTCTCAATATTGAATTCGTTTCTGTCATTGTAGTTATAAATAAGTGCTGCAAAGAGAATAAATCTATGTGCAATAGGCATTTTGCACCCAGGCTGTCAAAAAGAACAGTTCACACAAGTAAATCCAAGTGTCATTCCTCTCCAAGGTCTCCCTGTCCTGGCCCCTGAACCTCTTTCAAAGGAGCACTGAACCCTATTAGGATTAATTGTGCAGAAGGTAAGTTGCTCCATATTTTCAGGTAGTAAAGATGTTCTGTTGATGTATTAATGCCTCTAGCAGTGCTGAAAAGATGCTCTGAATGCACACCCAGAGCCTGTGAAGTGAGAAACCCAGGCCATTCCTTTCCTTCTTCCAGTAACTCTGTGTCTATCCCTGGCTGATGAGAATCAAGGAAGTTTAGCACCAGTAGTTTCAGGCAATGGGCAAAAGTCATAATTGTGCTTCCTACAATACTTTTGGCCAGTTATCCTCCTCAACAGTTGTTTGAAGTCAAAGTAAGAGCTCTGCTCCCTAAGTTGGCTCCAGCAGATTTTCAGCACTGTGGGTTTGTTTGCTTTTAACAGAAAGGGGTGTTAATGACAATAAATATATTATGGCACTCGAATGCATTTCATCAGATGGAGGAAATGTTATCCTTGGTTGGCATTGCAGGTATATGTATACCCATGGGAATCAGAGAGTGAAAAAAGTAGACAGTGAGATCAGAGGGGAAAGAATTTGAAAAAATACATACATAAAGTTTAAATGTGTGAAAAATAACCAATATTCATAAAGCATTTTGGCATTGCTAAGCTAATATAATAAGGGGGGGGGACACACCTTGCCATAGTCTGTCTTTTTTGCATCTTCTTTCCCTCTAGTCTCTTGTTCTTTGCACTCATTGCCAACTGAGACTATTACTTCACGCATCTGAGGAGCTGGACTCTCACGTCTGTTACATCTTTAAGGCGCCATGAGACTTCATTTTTGCTCTGATAGACTAACATAGCTCCCCCTTTCTAAAAGAGTGTTGCTGTTGCTCCAGCTCTGTGCTGATTCAAGTATGTGACTGCACTGAAGAGTCTTGTTTCTGAAGCAACCTCAGATAAGGGCTCTGCTTGTAGTGATGGATCTACAATTCTCTCTCTTCCTCCCGCCCCCAGCAGTATTCTTAACATGCGCAAGTCATCATTAGATGGTCTATGCTTGAACCCGCCTTGAGTTAGGCTGAGAGAAAGGCTGTTTGTTTCTTGGAGACTTTACAAATATTTCCATGTTGAGAAAATATGAACAATATGGACCAAACCTTTTCAGGTGGCTTTGTTTGGCATACTCATTTGAGAAACTGCATGCTTGGAAGGCTTTTCGTGAGCAGTTTTAAGTTTGTTTCCCATTTTTCAAACTGTGGGTGGATCCAACTCAGGCCCAGGTTTCACGGTCCTCTAGCCTCGCTTCCCAGTCTGAAAAAAATAGCTCGGAGGAAAACAATGAAATCCTTAGTGAGATTGTCTTGGTTAGGAATGCTAACGATTCCAGATAATTTTAATAGCACATATAATACCTTCTTGGCCAAGAAATATAATTGTATAAAATCCTGTACTGGACTGTAAACACTGACATTGCTTAGAAGCTTTGGCTTTGTACAAATTTCAGGCGAATCTGGTGTGCCATTTGTTTGTTTAACCAATTTATAGACTGTCTAATATATATATTTAAAAGCTTCTAAGTAGTTTTACAAAGTAGAAGTTATAAAATCAAAAGACATCAGAAAGTAAAACGAAATACATGCCGTCAATAAAAATCCAGTCAAACCCCTGAAATAAAATGCTGAGCAATGCAGTCTAAAAACATAATTATATATTTGCTCTGATTAGAAAGCTAAACGATATTTTTTTTTGTTTTCTCTATTGATTTCTTACTTGTATCCCTGGGTAAATTTAAAAATGGATTCATATTGTGCACCAGGAAATGACACATCTAGACAATGAGAGGCTTCTCTACACATTTTTATCAACACATTTATTTTATTTTCCATTCCTTCTCCTACCTAGGTTTCAGTGTCTTTTTCTCCTTCCCCCAAGTCAGTCCTCATTTTGCTGTTCTGTTTTTTGTTTTGTTTTGTTTTTTGGTACTTCTGCCAACCTTGGGGATACTCAAGGTTGGGGATACTCAAGGTACGTCCCTGTTTTGGGTCTGGTGGTGCTGTTCTGACTCCATAAGTGCATTAATTTTCCCATTGAATGCTGGGAATGGGACACACAATAAGTAGCAAGCATTCTCTGGAACTGGGTGGGTGCACTGGATACTGTGCTGAAAGCATAACCCCAGTTTTGCTGCATGATTACAGCAGCAGCCATAAAATGACATCCAGTTGTAGTTAGAGCACACAAGAGGCAAGAGAGCAGTAAGGATATTGCTATTAAAGGCAGGTAGATGCCACAGCAAATGTCCACATACAGGGGATGTACACTATTCAGTTGATTATTTTTTGTTTTGTTTTCCTATATCTCAGTTGGGCAACCCACAGGCCCCATAGCACACCCACTGACCCACTCTCCCTATTTCTTCCTGTCAGTCCATTTTCGGCTCATGCTGGTTATGGGTGCTACAGAGCTGGCTGCCATGTTTTCTTACATTAACGTGCATGGGCACAGGGGTGTAGGAAGGGGGGGCGGTCTGCCCCGGGTGCCATCTCTGAGGGAGGTGACAAAAAGGCACCCTGCATGGGCACACTTGTCAGCCTGGGCACTTTCATGAGGAAACATTGCTGCTGGTCCTGGAGAAGCAGGCAGGAGATCCAGGAATAGGTGGATTCCTAAAGTGGCAGCTGTTGCGATGGGGTGCTGGTGGTAGCCAGAACTCATTCCGCAACGTCCGTGTGTGCTTGGTTTACTTTTGAAATAAAATATGTTCCCATGTGTTAGGGCTACAGTACAATATTAGTTCATATTGCAGATCATTTGCAATACCTGCAGTGTGTTCATTTTAGAGTTGTTTTCACAGGGTTTTTTAAAATATATAAATGTCCCATCCTCTTGCACTACAAGTACAAAACTCCCACCGCCTTCACAACCTTACCACATTGACATATTTCAAAATGTGTTTCGCATTGCTGGACTTTCTTTCAGCTCCAAATGAGTTTTGCATTTGAGCTGTTGTAGGGAAGCTTGTTGGCCTTTTGTTTGGTTGTAAAACTAGAGGGCCATATATCTGTCTGTCACAGCGGCAAGAATGATCACTCTGAGCCTTTTTTATTATAAAGTGATACATCCAATGTAATTGAAATTTCCTGGTTTGTAAGCCATGCCATGTAATGTGAATTATGTACCAATGTAAGTAAGCAGTCTGTATATTCATTGATGTGTTTGTGTTAAGGGGCTACCAGCAGCAAGATGCCCATGAATTCATGCGTTACCTTTTGGACCATCTGCACTTGGAACTCCAAGGAGGCTTCAATGGTGTTTCCCGCTCAGTCATCTTGCAAGAGAATTCGGGTCTTTCTGGTGGCAGTAGATGCTGCATGTAAGAAGAGAGGTTTTTAATCTGGTTTCCTCAAACAATAATATCTGAATCGTAGGGCAGAAAATGCAAAGTATGTTGTTTCTAGACAACAAAGATTGGGAGTGGCCGTTGGCAGAAGTTTGTCAGAAAAATGCTCACACAGGTTGGGAGCCAGCATGTTAGCAGCTGGCTTTGGCTTGCAGCCTCTGATCATGCTGAAGGTAGACTCCTGGGAGCTGACATGTTATCCTCAATGGATAATTATTTCCCACCACAGCTGATGCACTTTATTGGTGGGGCAAGCAGAAATTCCTGGCGAGTAGCCCGGCATGCCAACTCCTCCCCCCCCCATAACCATGTGGCATTTTTCTGTATCATGTCCAGTTCCCTCACATTGCCCTTTGTATGCCAGGAGGTGAGGTGACAGATGGGGAGTATGTCCCTTGGAAACATGGACCTCTTGTGCCAAGTAGATGAAGTGGGAGAGTGGCCAGTTAAATGGAAGCATCCTCATCTGCTGAAGTGGTGCTTCCATGCCTCAGCAATGTGTCTGCCTTTGCGGGGTAGTTGAAGGGAAGTATAAAGGTTGAGCTTTAGGGTTCAGCCTTTTGAAAGTATAGGACATGGGTGCAGTAGCCCTCTCCAGCCCTCTCCTGATCCTAGAGGTAGAACAGAGCCATCATCAATAACTAGTTGCCATTGGTAGCCTTATGTCCTTCTACAAATTTCTTTAATCATCCTTTAAATTCATCCAAGTTGGTAGCCATCACCACATCTTGCTGGAGTTAATTCCATAGCGTAACTGCGCACTCTGTGTGTTGAAAAAGTACTTTTCTTTTTTCTGTCCTGAATCTTCCAGCATTCAACTTCATCGGGTGTTCCTGGGTTCTGCTGTTATGAGAGAGGGAGAAAAATGTTTTTGTACAGTATACTCCTTCTCAACCACAACTGGTGCTTCTTCATTTATTTAACTGGGGATACTTTTTGCCACTTGGACAGAGCATAACGTTTATGTTGTATTTGGGGCAATATTAGTAGCTCCATTTCTGAATGTAAGCACCGCTCCATATCTGTTCTAAGAAACTTAGATGATCTAAAGGATGTTTTCCGCATGGCTAGAGGCTCTTGGTGCTAGTTGAATGTGACCAGCTGTGCAGTGCTGACCCTTTTCTCCTTGTAATGTTATCTTCAGAAATGGCACGTCTACTGTTGTCACAGCCATCTTTGGAGGCATTCTGCAGAATGAAGTCAACTGCTTGATATGTGGGACTGAATCCAGAAAGTTTGATCCATTCCTAGGTAAATCATGCATCTTGAAAAGTTTTATGAGCAGATGTTATGTTTTTGACATTAGAAACTAATTTTGATATTGCCTGTGTCTTCTTTAGACCTTTCGCTAGATATTCCAAGTCACTTCCGAAATAAACGTAAGAACCAAGAAAATGGACCAATGTGTACATTACCAGGTAGGTGGTGGTGTTTTTTAAGCCCTTGCCATCCGCATATATCAATTGCCTTTTTTGCCTCTTTCATCAGTATTTTTATTTAGATCATTAGAGGGATGAGTCAAAAAGCAGAGGAACTGACTTTAATCATGTCAATTCAATTGTTCTAGATTGTCTTCGCAGTTTTACAGACCTGGAAGAACTTGATGAAACAGAGCTCTATATGTGCCACAAATGTAAAAAGAAGCAGAAGTCCACCAAGAAATTTTGGATCCAGAAACTACCAAAGGTGAGATCTAGGAGTTGAAATTTGTAAAAGATTATGGATCTCAGCCTTCTGCAAACTGGTGCCTCCCATATAATATGGACTACAGCTCCTTGTTTGCCTCAGCCAGCACAGCTGGGTTTAGAGATGAGCAGAAATGACTTACCTGATAATAAGCAACACTCAAGATAGAACAGACTCAGACAAGAGGAATTATTTAAAAATTAGGATTCAAGGGACTGGAGTTTTAAAGGAAGGGTCTTAGTGAGAGAGTGATTTTGATTGGCATAAGGAAATATTCATATCACAAGCAACCCCCCCCCCAAATAAAACCAGCCACCACTCTTCCAGTGTTACTGCTGCTAAGAGAATGAACTAGCAGAGGGAAATGGAAAACAGTGGCACAGGTCTGTCATATTACTTTATCATCCTTCCTATATGATTGAAGACATTCCTTCTAAAGTCATTCTTTGGTTGGAAGTTAGAGCTGTCAGTCACAAAATGCACTTCTCTTTCATGCCTGGCCTTTTCTATTATGGAGAGCTTGTAGAGAAAAGTTTAAACTTGTTGCCTGTTCCTTGGAAGCTTTGGAAGAAGCCTGATTTGCTTCAGAGAAGGTCCAAATCTCTTCAAAACAAGCCACTTTGAAAGTGCACGCTTTGACCAGAGTGAATGCACACCCCAAACCTGAAGTGGGATGTTGCTTCAGTGTTCATTCTGTGGTAAAATAGCTTGTATCTCAGAGCCGCAGAACTTTGTTGTTTTTGCTACTACATATGGGCCTTTTCGGGGGAGGAGGGGAAATGTTTTATTTCTGGAATTTTATCTTTAAGCAAACTTGGAAGTTTCTGCTAGGATCATGTGGATATAAATGTGACAGCTACTTTGCTATGATATGCTCTTCACATGCAGAGGAAGTGGCAGGTCTGTTGTTTTTAAAGTACTCCTCCATTAAGGAATTTGTGGCATGACCTTCGGCTTATGTGCCATTTTCAATTCCACAGGTGCTGTGCTTACATCTAAAACGCTTTCACTGGACAGCTTATCTGAGGAACAAAGTGGACACGTATGTTGAGTTTCCCCTGAGAGGCCTAGACATGAAATGTTACTTGCTAGAGGTACAGTGACTTGTCACGGGGAGCTGCTAGTCAGGGGCCCTGGAATGCTGCTGGGAAATTCTCAATTCCTCTTTTCTCTTGTCTCTCTTCCTTGTCCCCCTCCCAATTGCAGCCAGAAAACAGTGGTCCAGAAAGCTGTCTGTATGACCTTGCAGCTGTGGTGGTGCACCACGGTTCAGGGTGAGTATGATTGCACCCTGAAGGCTCTTTTGCCTTTCTGAGTTGATGATTGAAAGGCTCCTCTGCTGTAAAACCTGCATCACTCCACTGGGAACCAGGCATTAACTGAAAAAGAATGTATGGGAACGACTGGAAGTGGTGACTAGAGAGGGAGCCTTGCTATGTCAACCTAATCTATGCAGAATGACCTTGTTAGCTTTGCTTATCTTGTTAATTCCCATTTTAAGTTTAACAAATCAATAAATAGATGCAACACTTTGCCTGAAATTATTGTCTGTGGTCCTGATAGAAATTTTATACTTCACAATCTTATTTGAGTTACTTAAATGAAATGGAAATCCATTTAATTCCTACATGACAGGTAGCTGGTCACATTTGATTTTTTGTTTAAAAGTGCAGTCATCCAGGTGAGAAGCAGCTTCTTGTCAGAGGAGCTGTTATTTTTTTTTCAAAAGGAGAGCTCTCATATCTAGAAGACAAATGCCTCTTGATCTAGATTGGAGTCAAAATAAATTAACACACAAAAAGATAATTCAGAATTAGAACTACAGTGGTGCCCCGCAAGACGAATGCCTCGCAAGACGAAAAACCCGCAAGACGAAAGGGTTTTTCGGTTTCTGCGACGCTTCGCTAGACGATTTTCCCTATGGGCTTGCTTCGCAAGACGAAAGCCCGTAGGGAAATATCCGGGGACCTCTTTTAAATGCTGGCGGTGGGGAGCAAAGCCTTTCCCCCCCCTCCGGACTTCAGAAGAGGTCCAGGAAGGCCGGCGGGGGCCGAAAGGCTTTGCTCCCCACCGCCAGCATTTTAAAAGCGGTCCGGGATAGCAGGGAAGCGCTTCCCGCTATCCCGGACGGCTTTTGAAGGCAGGCAGGGGGGGGGCAAAGACTTTTAAAAGCCCCCAGTTAGGCAGGCAGGGGGGGCAAAAGTCTGCCTAACCGGGGGCTTTTAAATCGCCCCGGGACTGTCCGGGGCGATTTAAAAGCCCCCGGACGGCTTTTGAAGCCTCCCGCCGCCCGGCTTTGGGGCATCGTCCCGATGCCGGGCGGTGGGGCAGGAACGCCTCCCCCCGCCGCCCGGCATCGGAACGATGTCCCGAAGCCGGGCGGCCGGGCGGGAAAGCCTCCCCCCGCCGCCCGGCTTCGGGGCATCGTCCCGATGCCGGGCGGTGGGGCAGGAACGCCTCCCCCCGCCGCCCGGCATCGGAACGATGTCCCGAAGCCGGGCGGCCGGGCGGGAAAGCCTCCCCCCGCCGCCCGGCTTCGGGGCATCGTCCCGATGCCGGGCGGTGGGGCAGGAACGCCCCCCCCCGCCGCCCGGCATCGGAACGATGTCCCGAAGCCGGGCGGCCGGGCGGGAAAGCCTTCCCCCGCCGCCCGGCTTCGGGGCATCGTCCCGATGCCGGGCGGTGGGGCAGGAACGCCTCCCCCCGCCGCCCGGCATCGGAACGATGTCCCGAAGCCGGGCGGCCGGGCGGGAAAGCCTCCCCCCGCCGCCCGGCTTCGGGGCATCGTCCCGATGCCGGGCGGTGGGGCAGGAACGCCTCCCCCCGCCGCCCGGCATCGGAACGATGTCCCGAAGCCGGGCGGCCGGGCGGGAAAGCCTTCCCCCGCCGCCCGGCTTCGGGGCATCGTCCCGATGCCGGGCGGTGGGGCAGGAACGCCTCCCCCCGCCGCCCGGCATTGGAACGATGTCCCGAAGCCGGGCGGCCGGGCGGGAAAGCCTCCCCCCGCCGCCCAGCTTCGGGGCATCGTCCCGATGCCGGGCGGCGGGGCAGGAACGCCTCCCCCAGCCGCCCGGCTTCGGGGCATCGTTCCGATGCCGGGCGGTGGGGCAGGAACGCCTCCCCCAGCCGTCCGGCTTCGGGGCATCGTTCCGATGCCGGGCGGTGGGGCAGGAACGCCTCCCAAAGGCGAAGAGACTGCATTAGACACCCCTCGAGACTTGAAGATCAATAAGAAGGACTATCAACAAAACAGGCAGAGAGAGACTCAAATGGTGTTAGAGGCCTCAGATGTGAGGAATCCGGGCTAGGAGTTTTATAAGAGGGCAGATATCTAGGAAGGGACAGATATCCGGACAAGGAGGGAGGGGGAAAATAGAAAGTTTTAAAACTAGTTTATGATTTTTGGGTTTTATAATTTTGATTCATATTTTAATATGAAAATGGGGAAATTTATGGTATAAGAACCTCGACCGATCTTAGAAAAAGAATTTAAGGTATATAAGAAAATGGGATAAATAAGTTGGGCCTAATAAAGGGAATTAAGTTTAAATATAATAAGAAGAGGTTTAAGAAAGGAAACAAGAACTTGCTGAATTAAGTTTGAAAATTGGGATGCATGAGTGGGGGTGGGGGGAAGTCAATGAAAGAGGGTTATGAAAGAATCTATTTGTGTTTATTTTTTCTTTTTTTTCTTTTTTCTTTCTTCTTTTTCCTTTCTTTCTTCTTTCTTTTTTGCTTTGTATTAAAATTTGAAAATTCAATAAAAATTATATTAAAAAAAAAAAAGGAACGCCTCCCCCAGCCGCCCGGCTTCGGGGCATCGTTCCAATGCCGGGCGGTGGGGCAGGAATGCCTCCCCCCGCCGCCCGGCTTCGGGGCATCGTCCCGATGCCGGGCGGTGGGGCAGGAACGCCTCCCCCCGCCGCCCGGCATCGGAACGATGTCCCGAAGCCGGGCGGCCGGGCGGGAAAGCCTCCCCCCGCCGCCCGGCTTCGGGGCATCGTCCCGATGCCGGGCGGTGGGGCAGGAACGCCTCCCCCCGCCGCCCGGCATCGGAACGATGTCCCGAAGCCGGGCGGCCGGGCGGGAAAGCCTCCCCCCGCCGCCCGGCTTCGGGGCATCGTCCCGATGCCGGGCGGTGGGGCAGGAACGCCTCCCCCCGCCGCCCGGCATCGGAACGATGTCCCGAAGCCGGGCGGCCGGGCGGGAAAGCCTCCCCCCGCTGCCCAGCTTCGGGGCATCGTCCCGATGCCGGGCGGCGGGGCAGGAACGCCTCCCCCAGCCGCCCGGCTTCGGGGCATCGTTCCGATGCCGGGCGGTGGGGCAGGAACGCCTCCCCCAGCCGCCCGGCTTCGGGGCATCGTCCCGATGCCGGGCGGTGGGGCAGGAACGCCTCCCCCCGCCGCCCGGCATCGGAACGATGTCCCGAAGCCGGGCGGCGGGGCGGGAAAGCCTCCCCCCGCCGCCCGGCATCGGAACGATGTCCCGAAGCCGAGCGGCGGGGCGAGAAAGCCTTTGTCCCCCCTGCCTGCCTTCCCAGGGGCTTTTAAATCGCCCCGGACAGCGGAGAAGTCCTCCGCTGTCCCGGGCGATTTTAAAATGCCGCCAGCCAGAAGAGGTCGGGGGAAGGCGGTTTCCATAGGAACGCATTAATTGATTTTCAATGCATTCCTATGGAAAACCGTGCATCGCAAGACGAAAAACTCGCAAGACGAAGAGACTTGCGGAACGAATTAATTTCGTCTTGCGAGGCACCACTGTATTTAAATGTGGTTTGGGATCTTGGTTCTTTCCCAAGACCCTGAATGGATTACAACCCAGCTGGCTTCACATTATATGGTCTGACTGTAACTGACCAGGCTACACTCTCAAAAATGATGTAGGCTGATTAGTGGCTGGTCTGTTAGACTTGGGCCTGAGATGTGGGTTCCACTTGCTACGTGGCCCTGGGCAAGTCCCATGACCCCAAAAGGGCTCCTGCTTGTAGCAACAGAAAAAGAAAATGCAGTGCTGAATAGCCTCTGGCAAAAACAGGGCCGGAGGTTCTTCCTGAATAAGCCAACAGCATCAACTAAATAAGTCATACTTATTTTTCTCTGTGACATGGGGAGAGGTAGCCACTCTTGCTTCATGCACCAGGCATTGTGGAGACCCTAGCTGGTTGATTATGGGCTAAACTGCTGGCAAATTTAAGGAGACGGCCATTTTCCGCCTTGGCTAACTAAGTGCTGCGAATAGAAGTAGAGAAGTATTCTAGTCAAAAAGTAAGGCAGTGAAGACCAAACAAATGGAGAGCACGCCCAATGGATGAGCAGGCAGGACTGGAGAGGTGCAGACTTTTCCCAGTGGATGCTTCAGACTTGCATAAGCCCAGCCTTGAGAGTGAGCAGGAGGAGAGAACCTCTTCCACCAACAGGCTACGTTTATCTTTGCATGGCTATGTGCCTAAGGCTCCTGAGCATTAGAAGACATTCTGGAAATGTTTCATATCAGTGTTTGCCTTGGATGTATCCAATGCAGGAAAAGGCAGTTGAGGCATGGCAAGTATTTTAAGATGAGGGAAATAGCTAAAACCAGGATCCTTCCCCATGACCTGTTAGCCTTATTTTTAAAATAGAAAACAGTGGGTTAATTTCCCTCATGCTATGTTTCTTGATGTTCTCAGGGTTGGCTCTGGACATTATACAGCCTATGCGACTCATGAAGGCCGATGGTTCCATTTCAATGACAGCACCGTGACACTGACTGATGAGGAGACGGTGGTGAAGGCCAAGGCTTACATTCTCTTCTATGTAGACCGGCAGGCCAAATCAGCATCTGATAAACTTTAATACCTCTTCCTGCCCTGTGCATATCAAGTCCATCAGACAAAACATTTCCAATCCTCCACAGATACTTGATCCAAGACTCTTGATTTCATTGTGCACTTTTCATTTTTTTTCTTGTGGGTTCTGGTTTTGTCAGTAGTAGAGTATTTGATTTGTTAACATGGACACAAGCTAACTGTTGTTAGTCATACCAGGAAAAAAAAACCACCTCATTTGCTACTTCAACCCAATTTTTATATATAGTTTCAAGAGCTACTTTAGTTGTTTGACTTTGTATATCATTGTATATCAATGTTGGAGTTTGCTTTCTGAAGGCACATTTACATCAAAGAAACTTGAATCCTTCTAAAAAGCACATTTGTGTACCTAATTATGAAATAGTCTGGAGGCTTTCAGCTGTCTGGGAAGGCTTTTTTTCTTAAGATCAAGGACTTGTACCAAACACTTTATGTGTGGACAGTTGTTTGGCTGCCTGTAAAAAGAAAAGGAGTGTATGAATTGTGGCCTCATTCAACAGGCCATGTAATCGCTGCTACTCTTTGTCTATGGAGGCTGCTTTCTTTCAAAATTCTCTGTACTTTAGTAGCTGGCTTCATTGTTTATCATAGGAATTTGCTCCATTTTTTCATTTCTCCTTTAAAGCAAGAGGAAAGATTAGTGTTCTACAGCGATTAAGCTATAAAAAAGCTGAGAAAATTCAGGATTTGCTAGTCTTTCCATTAAGATTAGAACTGTGTGTATAATCCATCTCGTAATACTATCATGCATCATTTTGTCTTGTGATGCCTTGAAGGTAGAATGGAATAGGTAAAATTGCCATCCCTGTATCATGGAAGCAGCAGTCTTGGGTGACTGCAAATGTAGAGACTATAGTCTTCACTAGTATTAATAATCCCTGTTGCAGCATTGCAATCCTGGGTTCCTTGTTGGCATTTCTTTGCTCTGCATCTTGTGGTTTGTTGCTGCAGATTTGGTTTACAGTTGTAAGGAGCCCAGCCCAGCAGGGATTTTGGCTCTCACTGACTAGTTCAAATGAACAGAAGGGTGCTCTCTTGCAACTCTGGCTATTTTGAGGAGAGGCTGGCCCCCTCAGATTGTGCCCATGTGCTTTACACATACTTGATTGCTTTTTCACACACCCAATAGGAAATTATAGCACCATTTTGTGGTGCTATGCTCACTCCAGGGTTTCAAATTAGAGAAGAGAATCAGGTCGCTGGAGTTTGTAATGAACCTCAGTGATGCCCAAAGGGTCCATGGGTAGGGTTATGATCAAGTTCCCTGGGATTATAACCCTGAATTAGCATCTGCTTAAGTGAGGAGGCAGAGCGAAAACATCAGGTCACATTATGTGCTATATTTCCTCAGCACCAGCTCCTGCTGGAATTAAGGAGGAAGCTTCAGAAAGTAATGTAAATGTGCCTTTCTTAAAAATTGGCTATGTTAAATAGCTGGGTCTGGTTCTCATTTCTCCCCTTTCTCTTCCACCTTTTGCCTCCCTCTTCCCCTCCTCCTTTTCTGTCATGGTATCTTTCCCCTGTGTGAAGACCTTCTTTCTTTTTGGAATGTGGCAGTTGAAATGCAATGCACTTACTTGTTCCTGTTTTTGAAGCCGGCTGTGCGGTGGCTCAGGCACGTCAGTTTGGACAAAGAAGCCTTTTCCTAATTTAGCTCCACCCACCCCTGCAAATGCAAATGTCTAATCAGTGAGTTGTGGCAACACAAGTTATTTCTCTTCCTGGTGGAGATTTCCTTATCCGCTGGATTATACTCAGTGAGTCGTGTCAAAGTGACAGATTTGAAGCAGTCAAAGTGTGTACTGCGCCTGGATTAGTATTTTATTTTTACCCTTGTTTGTATAACCTGAGTCTAAAGGGGAGGGTGGGGGGACTTTTTCAGTTCTGCCACCTCAGCTGCCAGGTGTAGCACTGCCAGCCAGTGACAGTTATGGGCAGGAATGTGCAGCTGGTAACATAGGTAAGCACTAGAGATGCTCTCTGAAAAAGCACTGGCTTAGTTCACGCTAGTTATCAACACTTCCCAATTAAAGGTTGCTCCCCTGTGTAGTTGTTGGGAACCATGCCCTGTCTTACCCCCCTCCACCCACCCCATTTCCTGCAAGATGAAGCCTGTCTGCTTCACAAATGGTCCACCACCACCACCCCAAAGGTGCTATGCCTAGGAAGTTCTGTTGATGGACCAGAGTGTTTCCATTCCACAGACAAAAGGATTAGGCAACTAAGACCCAACTACAAAGGTAAGAGGCAGTCAGACTTTCAGGCACTTGTGGTGACTGGTTGGAAATGGCAGTGTGGTGCTTTTCTCTCCCCCCCCCCCCCCGTTCTCTCTCTTTCACTCTCTCGCTCTCACTGGAGTGGTGATATGCATCTTGAATACCCTTTGGTGCCTGCGTGCATGAGAGGGGCCTTGGGGTTCTAGTGCCATAGCTGTGATTGTTTGCCATTAAAATATTGTGTGTAATCCTCGGTGAGGACTGATGAGCATTTCGGAAGGGGATTGTTGGCCACAATTCAAATTCCTTCATAGAACATATTCCTCTGAAAGATTTGCCATTAAAGTCTTTTCTCTCTGTGCTCATTGTGTGAGAATCAGTTTTCCTGAGCTTCTGGAAGACGAGCCCTTTAATGAACTAGATTTACATTTTTGATCAGGGCAAGTAAGAATTGACAGAAGTTCCTGGAAAAGCTCCAGGAAAGCTGGCAGGGAACTTTTTGTAAAAGCTGGTGGAACAGGTTTTTTTCAAGGCCGGAACTGGATCATACTTGTATACCAGGATTGCCATACTTTGAAAAGCAAAAAAAAAAGAGGACACATTCCTTAGGTTATCCTCCTAAGGAAACATGCATACATTTAAGTGGTTAACATTTTATTATAGCACAATCACGTATCAAAATATGTACAATTACTCAAAGAAAAACAATATCCTAGTAATGCTTTGAAACTGTTGGAATATAACATTTAAACCACATTAAGTAAGCTTTCTTTATTTTTTAATCCTAAATATTATTTCTAATACTTTTAGGTTATTGGGAAATCTTCCAGTGTTTGTGTTCATTATGCAGAACATGACATACTTCAGTTTTGTTTCCTAAATGTAAGCCAAAAATGTTAGATTCCAATCAGCTTAAAGCACTGATAATTTTCCAGAAAACTCTTCACCACTGCTAAGTTAAGGAGGGAGACCAGAAGGACCCAGAGGCCACATGCCCAGGGCCCAATGCAGCCAGGGGGGCAGGGGAGCTACAGGAGCTGCGCTCCAGCGGAAGATCCTTTGCAGCCTCAGAGCCTGAGTCCTCCTCCCTCTTCTCCCCAGGGATATGCCTGCCTCCCTCACTCTGGAATCCCATGCTCCATACGCACAAACAATGTTTCCTTCTTCCCTAAGTCTGACCAGTGGAGGGTGGTGTGGAAGAGGAGGAGGAGGAGGAAGTGGCTTTGGCGTTGCGGCTCTAACCTGCCAGCCAAGTCCCAGCAAAGCACACTAGCTCCAGCAGGAACCCGGATTTGACAGCTCCTTTTTGCTGCCGCTTCTCCCCTGCTGCGTGCACAACTCCTCGCTCCAGCCAGCCACCAAACCCCAGACATTTTGCCAAATTTATAAATTCTGCCTGGAGAGAAATTTTGACCATAAAAAAGAGGTCGTGTCCAGGAAAAACCAGACATATGGCATCTCTATGTACGCAGAGTATGTTTGGCTAAATATTTCTTGTAGGTTCCTCCCCTTTGCAGACTCAATACAAAGATTGCATTATTTCTTTTAGTCAGCTGTTGTGTGTTTGCATCCTTGATCATTTAGAACAGCTGTGTGGAGCCTTTCTGTAGAACAGCCCCTGTCCAGTCAATGACGGCCTCTCATTCCCCCAGCAGGGGTTCTTGGAAGGGGCTCCAAGAGGAACGGCTTCCTTTCATTTCCATTCTCTTGTACCTCCACTGAAGTTTCTGTTCCTTTTTAAAGGAATAAGTTTCACTTGGGGCTATGGGTTGTGCTTCATGAAGAACCCAGATGGGCTTTTGCAGGGCATGTGGTCTGTGTGTCAGACTAGCCGATGAGTGACCAGGGTTCAAATCCCCACTCAGCAGAGAAGTTCCCTGGTGACTGGGCTACATCACGATACAATAATCTTTATTGTCATTGTCCCATGCAGTGCAACGAAATTGAAAAAATCTACACCAGACATTCAAAAACCAACAAGCCAGCTATCCCAGCCTGGTTAACGCCCTAAAAACTCTGATACCCCGTAATTAAATACATATACTCCCATAGAGACTACCTTACACTGCGTTTAAAACCAAAATCACATTTGGAAAAGAAACAGGGTGCTTCTGAGGGTAAAAAGAGGGCAAGACAGTTTCTTGAAGGAAATGTGAGATATAGATGCAATAATGAATCAAAGAGGACACAGGGAGCGATACGGCTGCCTTCCCTTCTCAAGATGCAAAGGAGCTGAATGGATTAATTTTTGCCCAGATCTTTTCTTCTCACAGGCTGGGTCTGTCTGTCCTTGGAGATGTTTAAATATAACAAAGGCCAAGCTGGAGCCTTGGGTGCCAGAGCAGGTGCCTTAAAGCAGCTTCTAGCTGGCACACCCAAGCAATGGGAAGGTGGGCTTCAGTTCTGTAGTTTTTCATCCAGGCAGGCAGCAAGGTAGGAGGGCAGAACTACTTCACAAATGACAGGGTGAACCTTTTAACTCCTAACCAAGCTCAGAGCTCTCATCATTTCTTGGAAGTCTCTGGAAATTTCCTCTAATTCTCATGTCTGTTTAACCAAATGCATGAACTATGTAGCTGAAGTGTCCCATTCTGCAACATGATGAGACCTTCACAACAAAAAGTAACAGAACCTGCCCCTCCCCCCCCCCCCGCTAGCAATAACCACTCCATCATTTGAGAGCTACTGACTTTTAAGTAATGACTGCATCCAGCTGTTGTCCAGCATACTAGGTGCTGCTCATCCAGGGCTTTGAAGCAGAGAGTCTTAAACTTGCACTGTAGAATCTCAGTGGATTTATATAATGTGTAAATCTCGGCTGTCTTCCCCCATGTGGGCTGCCTTTGGTGCACAGCCGTTCTTTGAAATCAGGAGCTGCCCTGGTATGATGTGAACCAGCTTCAGACCTTTTACAGGGGAAGCAGTGGCTTTATCCAGCATGTGACATAAACAGAGGGGTGGGCTGGGAAGCGCTCTAAACAAGCAGAAACCACCTCCTAAACATGAATAGTCTCGGAGGCAAATCCTTTTAAGGCAAGATTTGACTAAACTAAGCCATTTTGCTCCTGCTCTAGCCATTCCATGGGGAGAAGAGACTGAGTCTGCAGCCAGCCTCCCCTTGATCCTTGCCCTTTTTTGAAACGCCTTTGCCAGCTGGAAGCCAAAAATAGCTTCCATTCCACACCATATTTGTGCAAGAGACCAGAAGTGACTTGGAAGCCCTTCAGGCCTCCTGTCTTGTGGCTGAAACATACCACACCTTCTCCCTACAGCCACTCCGTGGCAATGCATATCACACAGATGAATTGGGAATGCCTTCTGCACATCTTCTCCTTTTTGGATAAAAAGAGCAGGAAAAATTTAGCCCAGACTTGTGTTAAGTTGTTCAGGGTCTTTCAGGATCCCTCGTTATGGCCTCTGCTGCATTTTCATTCTCCTGCAGAACTGACCAAGAACAACTTTGTTCTGGGACCAGCCTTGCGCCACCTCTCCATCTGCTGGCATTCCAGCCAAGTCAAAGTGTGCAACGTTGAGAACTGGATGAAGAGCACCTTGCAGCAGAACATCTGCAAGACCCACGAGCACATAGTCAATAACTTTTTACAACAAGTTTGCAACAGGTAAGTTCTTGGGCTGTGAAATGCTTCATAAAACGGGTGGCTTCTGTGATAGATGGGTGTTGCATAGGCTGCAGTTGTACGATCTGATTCCTCTTAGATTTTCTGCGGTTTCGCATCAGAATCACAGTACTTTTGTTTACATGCATTTCTTGAGTACTCTTCAATCATTGTAACAGGCAGTACAACACAATATTTCTAGTAGGGTTGTTCCTATTCTTATCCCTTATTTCCTCTCCATGGGACCATTCCAACATCTTTTTAAGGTGAAAAAATCAAATCAGGCATAGCAGCCTTCTATGCTTTGGAATTTCCAGCATGTGCTTTATATTGGCCAGCTACTCCAAGCAGTTTTCAAATGGATGTTATCGCCCTCCAGCTAAAGCAAACAAATTTTGGGCCCCTCCTTCATTTCACTATGGGAAGATTAACTATTGATAGCCTAAGACAAGGTACAACTAATTCCACAGCTGCAAAAAGGTCACTCCTTCCAGAGTGTGGGAAAAATACAAAAACCTGCTGGAAAGGAAAACCCCTCTATGGCTTTCACCCATAGAAGCAATCTTCTTGAAAAAAGGAAATATGGACTGAGACTGGGCAACACAGAGTTTTTGAACTTTACAGAGGCAAAGATTAAGAAATATGAGGACATTACAGAAGCAGGGAGGGACTAGTTAAAATTGAATGAAATGTTCAAAATCAAAAAAATGGTTTTATGAATCAAAGCTCACAATTTGAAAGGGGGTTATAGAGAACACAGAAAAATTGATTTCTAGAATGTATAAATTGTTATTAGAGTGGGAAACAAAATATGTGCTGGTAAAACCAGGAATGATACATAAGGCAAGGGATATAGGAATATAATAGTGAACTGAGTGCATGGGATAAACTATGGAACTAAAATTTACTGTGTGTTATACATTAAAAGAGAATTATATGGGGAAACCCAGCCAGATGGTGGGGTATTATTAATAATAATAATTTTAAAAGTATGAAAATGATTTATAGGTGGTATCTAGCACCTAGTAAGTTGCCGAAGATGTATAAGTCAGAACTAGATACTGCTGGAAGTGTAAGGAAAATTGAGGTACCTTCTACCATATGTGGTGGACATGTAAAGTAGTGAAAGGCTTCCGAGAGATGATTTATAATGAAATTATTTTTTGGGTGAAAAGGTCTTTTATAAAAATACCAGAAGCTGTTATTTTAGGAATAATTGGTTCAGGTATACCCAGTGATCTGAAAAATATTTTAATGTATGCAACAACGGAAGCCTGAATGGTGTACGCTAAAAAAATGAAAGGAGGGCACAATACCAACAAAGGAAGAATGACAGATGAAATTAATGCTAGACTAACTGATAGAATAACAGCAGGAACAAAAGGTCTTTAATGAAGATTAGGAAAAAATTGTGGAGTATTTGAAAAATTATAGTAAGCAACTTAAAATGTTAGCAGGATATATATCTTGCTTGAGTATACTGAAACCAGTGTGTGACTACTCCTGTTAGTAGCTCTCAATTTTTGAGTCTGGTAGTGTCATCCTTAAATTCCAGTAAGTCCTTACATGTCCCCCATTTTTCCTCCAGATTGATCTTTTATTGCTACCACCTCTATTGGGGATACCCAGCATGGGTTCTTTCTTTCTAACAGGTCTCAGTACCTACTCCATACATTGTGTAGACTTCCTAATCATATGGTTGAAGCAGCCTTTATGTACTTTATTGTTGTTGTTTAGTCGTGTCCGACTCTTCGTGACCCCCTGGACCAGAGCATGCCAGGCACGTCTTCCACTGCCTCCCGCAGTTTGGTCAAACTCATGTTGGTAGCTTCGGGAACACTGTCCAACCATCTCGTCCTCTGTCGTCTCTTTCTCCTTGTGCCCTCCATCTTTCCCAACATCAGGGTCTTTTCCAGGGAGTCTTCTCTTCTCATGAGGTGGCCAAAGTATTGGAGCCTCAGCTTTACAATCTGTCCTTCCAGTGAGCACTCAGGGCTGATTTCCTTCAGAATGGAGAGGTTTGTTCTTCTTGCAGTCCATGGGACTCTCAAGAGTCTCCTATAGCACCATAACTCAAAAACATCAGTTCTTTGGCAATCAGCCTTCTATATGGTCCAGCTCTCACTTCCATACATCATTACTGGGAAAACCATAGCTTTAACTATATGGACCTTTGTCGGTAAGGTGATGTCTCTGCTTTTTAAGGTGCTGTCTAGGTTTGTCACTGCTTTTCTCCCAAGAAGCTGGTGTCTTTTAATTTAATGACTGCTGTCACTATCTGCAGTGATCATGGAACCCAAGAAAGTAAAATCTCTCACTGCCTCCATTTCTTCCCCTTCTATTTGCCAGGAGGTGATGGGCCCAGTGGCCATGATCTTAGTTTTTTTGATGTTGAGCTTCAGACCATATGTTGCGCTCTCCTTTCACCTTCATTAAAAGGTTCTTTAATTCCTCCTCACTTTCTGCCATCAAGGTTGTGTCATCTGCATATCTGAGGTTGTTGATATTTCTTCCGGCAGTCTTAATTCTGGTTTGGGATTCATCCAGTCCAGCCTTTTGCATGATGAATTCTGCATATAAGTTAAATAAGCAGGGAGACAATATACAGCTTTGTCGTACTCCTTTCCCAATTTTGAACCAATCAGTTATTTCATATCCAGTTCTAACTGTAGCTTCTTGTCCCATATAGAGATTTCTCAGGAGACAGATGGGGTGATCAGGCACTCCCATTTCTTCAAGAACTTGCCATCATTTGCTGTGATCGACACAGTCAAATGCTTTTGCGTAGTCAATGAAGCAGAAGTAGATGTCTTTCTGGAACTCTCTAGCTTTTTCCATAATCCAGCGCATGTTTGCAATTTGGTCTCCGGTTCCTCTGCCCCTTCAAAATCCAGCTTGCAATTCTGGGAGTTCTTGGTCCACATACTGCTTAAGCCTGCCTTGTAGAATTTTAAGCATAACCTTGCTGGCGTGTGAAATGAGTGCAATTGTGCGGTAGTTGGAGCATTCTTTGGCACTGCCCTTCTTTGGGATTGGGATGTAGACTGATCTTCTCCAATCCCTCTGGCCACTGCTGAGTTTTCCAAACTTGCTGGCATATTGAATGTAGCACCTTAACAGCATCATCTTTTAAAATTTTAAATAGTTCAGCTGGAATAGCATCACTTCCTTTAGTTTACTTTAGTTTACTCTTGTAAACTTACACTTACTTTAGTTTACTCTTACACTTACTTTAGTTTACTCTTGTACAAATAACTGTGCCAACCAAACCTCAAGTCATATCCTTCTAAATCCAGAGTCCTCGCATCTTTAAATTCCACCCACTCCTTCATTCATACCAGGCATGCTGCCTCATAATATTTTTAAATCTGGGAGGGGAAATCCCCCTCTACTCTTCTCATCTATCAAAATTTTGTACTTGATCCGGTTATAGAATACAGCTCATGAAGCCAGAGACCGTAAGCACACACAGTTTCTGATGTGTATAACCTGGCTCTGAATGTTGCTCTGTGTTCTTCAGTAAAATTTCAATAACCTGAGCTTGTGGGGTAGAGTGTTCTACACAGCCAATCTGAGGTCTATCAAGCAATTCTCCCAACTCCTGGAGCAGCTGAAAGACTAACAAATATTAGGGCATAAGATGCCCTTACATTAACAGGGTCCATTCACACAGATTGGTATTGAACAGCAGAAAAGCTTCAGTAGCCAATCTGTGTATGCACCCTCCTCTTAGGTTGCTGAATGGTGAAGTCTTCCTAAGACTGCAAGGCAGAGAAGTAGCCTCCATGCACTTGTGATGGCTATATTCTGCCTCTAGCTACCAGTTATTAGGAAACATCAGGAGGGCTTCTGCTCTCTTGCTGGGCAGAATGCAAGCAGGGAATGCTGTAAGATGATAGGTCTGATCCAGCAGGTTCACCTTTGCATGACTTTACCTCACTTAAGTTGGAATAACCTTCCCCGTATGTTTAACTAGCTTATATTTGATATGTTCTAAAAATTTTGAGGTTAGCTAGATTATAATATTGGGAGATGCTGCAGAGGGATATTCCCTATTGGTCTGATGCTGCAAATGCAACAGTTTTGTGGAACCTAATGGATTAAAATTTATTCTGGCATAAGCTTTCTGGAGCAGGGAAAGGGAATTCATGGCCCTCTAGCTGTTAATATAAATAAAAAAATATCATCATCATTACCAAACTGAAGCTCCCAAATTAGTCACCCTGGAATTAGAAAGTCCACTTGATTAGATGCTTAAAGCATTATCCTAAGTTACATCCATAGCTATACATACATGGTTTGGAGAGGGTTTTGTAATAATAATAATAATAATAATAATAATAATAATAATAATAATAATAATTTATTTATACCCCCCCCATCTGGCTGAGTTTCCCCAGCCACTCTGGGCGGCTTCCAATCAAGTGTTAAAAACAATACAGCATTAAATATTAAAAACTTTCCTAAACAGGGAAGTTGTACGTTAGAGGGAAATTAATGGCCATTGTTAATGCAATTTATTACTATGGGCTGTTTGCTCCTAGAGAACATGGTCAGTATAAAGTCTCATTTGAAATAGTGCTATGTTTTCTGCTTCATATAGATATGGATCAGAGTTTGAATTGGCTTCAGTGGAGTGAGGGGTAGAGGACTTTAGCACTGTGTGGCTTACGTTTTACTTTTCTAACCTATAGCATTCATTCTTTCAGATGCCCCAACTTGCTGTCTTTGATGCTGTCTGGATGTGGCCATGTCACAGACGACTGTATCACGCTGCTTCTGATGAGCTGCTCCTGTCTGAGCACTCTCCAACTTGAAAATTGTGTCCAGATAACTGACCGGACTTTGGAAGCTGTAATCCTCTACGCTACGTCTTTAGAAATTTTACATGTGGACTTCTGCAGGAATATAACTGAGGCTGGTTTGCAGCAAGTCCGTAAAAATCGGCCATTGCTCTCTCTAAAAGCAGAGAGAAGTGCAGACATGATCCCAGACAAAAAGCCAGGCAGCAACTCTCCTGCAGAAAGAGCGTTCAAGAAGCTGCTGTGGCACTAAGCCAAGAGAGAAGCTGCCGGGCTCTGTGCTCTTTCTGTTGTGAGATGGTGACCATGCACATACAGTCACCTGGCTGTTCTCATGCACAAACTCACTAAATTGTGAGAATGTCAAACCCCTGGAGTTAGGTACTCAGAACTAGCAACCTCACAGCTGACTGAAAAGTTTGCAGAGCCAGAGGAATTTGTTAAGTGGGGGGTGGGGGCTGTGGAACAGTTCCTGATGGTTTGGGAACATTAGGTGTTCAGTTTCATAAAGTGCTTTGGCTTTTGTGCTTTTTTTTTTTTAAGGTTACTTAGTAAGATCCAGAAAGAACCCGCTCTTGATGTTGTGAGAATGCATTTTTTCCTCCATTTGGGCAGGGAACGACTGGGTTCCTCCAGCTGTTTGACACCAAACTCTTCCCTGACCATTACTAGCCTTGGGCTGGTGTGAGGTGGAGGGTCCCAGCTGCTTTATTTACTGGAATCTCAAAAATACCTCAAAAACTGACAAAGGAAATTGCTACCTTACAATGGCTTAAACCGTGTCTCTTAGTGCAAATCATGTAGATCTATTAACTGCAATTCTTCACTACTCTTTACTTTTATACTACCTTCCTTTGAAAGCCCTCTCAGATTACCACTCCTCTGGGACTGTAAGAAAAAGTAGCACTGCATCCACAGCTGCACAATTAAGACTAATTGTTGAGCCATAAGACAAAAGTGAGTGAACAAAGCACATGTCCTGTTTTGATGTTCCAGCTCTCATTGGAAGTCCTGTAGTTTCATGTGCCAGATTACAGAAGCCTCCATCCCGGTTTCAGCTGTCAACCTCATTTAAGGAAATTAATATACTGTGGAAGACAAACTGGAGACCCAAATGGCAAGCCACAGTTCTGGGTCAGCACCATGTCAAATATTGTCAAAACCACAGTTCAGTTCTTGAATTTGCTTTATTTTCTCTGCATAAGGAACCCTGGACAGGCATTTCAAATTAAAACAAAAATAAATATATGAATATTCATGTAAAACTGTCCTTTCTAATGAACAATTATACACAATGTACAACTCTTCATGTTCACTGGGAGGGTTTACAAAATGTACCATTCCCAACAAAAATGCACCAGAAAGGCTCCATGCAAACTTATCAAAAGTGAACAAAAATATGGGGGGAGGGGGAGGGGGAGAAAACCCTTACTGATCTCACTTTTTGCATTTTTTTTTTGTTTACAGTCACAAAAAAATAAACACATCTAAGTTTTGTTACATTTAGAGTAACTAAAAAGGTGGCAGCTGTTTATGTTCCTAAAACATCTATTGTTACCATAAAATGGTGTCAACATTGAAATCTGACATGGGCGAAAAAGGCAGATGATTTTTGTCCACAGAGTTAATAATCTGTGTCTGAGCCCTCAGCGTTGTCCACATTTCGGGACAGCATGTAATTGTCCATATCTATAGACCTGCAATTGTTGATTGCATAGCGCAAACGCTCGGCCATGATTAGCTGACTGGAATAGGGTGGGAGCCTCAGTTGAAAGAAACAAGTCTGTGAGGTAGGCAAGCTGTCGTAAGGCTGTGGAGAGGAAGAGAAAGGAAGACGGTTAAGCAGAAAAGGAAGCAGCCTAGGCTGTTTGTTTTTTTAAGAACCCTCTTAAGAGTCAGAAAGGCCCAGCCAGGCAGGCTCCTCTTGGCTCCAAGGTCCCTCTTTCCCAACATTAACAAGTGGCAAGGTGAGAGGAAATAGCAGGTAACACTGTACAGTGGTGCCCCGCAAGACGAATGCCTCGCAAGATGGAAAACCCGCTAGACGAAAGGGTTTTCCGTTTTGGAGGTGCTTCGCAAAACGAATTTCCTATGGGCTTGCTTCGCAAGACGAAAATGTCTTGCGAGTTCCTGCGGGGTTTTTTTCCTCCCCCCCCCCTTTTCCCCAAGCCGCTAAGCCGCTTATCAGCTGATCCGCTAAGCCTCTTAACAGCTGATCCGCTGAGCCCGCTAATAGCGCTAATCCGCTAATGGGCTTGCTTCGCAAGACGAAAAAACCGCAAGACGAAGAGACTTGTGGAACGGATTATTTTCGTCTTGCGAGGCGCCACTGTTATTTCCAGTTCTGTGCAATAAAGACCTCCAAACATACTTGGATCCTGCAATGCTGACAGAAACTTTGGGGACCCAATATTTTTTATTCTTCCTGGTGTTAATGGTATTGTTATTGTTGTTGATATTAATATTAATATTCAAGGGGGGAAATACCTTCCCTTGAACAACCCCAAAGCTCGGGATTCTTCTGCTCAAGATTCATCTGAATCCAGTGTTCACTTCTAAAAACCACCCTTCCCAGAGTTTGCATTGGCAATGCAGGGACAGCTCAGGCAGGTATCTGCCTCCCATCCTTTCCTCCCAACTCCCTCACTTTGCCATACATACTGGAGGGCAGAAGCTGGCAGAGGAGTGTATGGGGACCAAGATAGCCAGCCTGAAACTCATAGGGGCGGTGGCAGTGTTGAGTGTGGGATTTCCAAACTGGAAATATAATTTGTACTACCTCTCCCCCATTTCAAAAAAATACACCCTAAGAGAGATGCCTACAGCCCAGCTTCTAAAGATCACTTTCTATTCTATGGCGAGATCTAGATCCATCTTATACAAAAACAACAACTAGCTGTCATTGTGATAGGATGACAGGAAAGACACCCCCCACCCCACATTCTCCTGTAGATCCCCATCAGAGGCCTTTCACCAACACCACACATCTGTCACCTCCCCAGTGGTTCCACAAACAGAACACAAGAGGAAAAGATCTCAATGGAACCAATAGGGGCTCTACCACTTAAAAAAAAAGAGCTCCCAAGTCCAACCTTCCTTGTGAGCTGGTGTTTGCTGCCAGATTCCTCTGCTGGGCAACTTCATTAGTCCTTTGAATAGCTACGTTTGGCACGTTGCACCATCAAGTTGTGCTTCACCACAACTGGTTTTTCTCAAGGGAGCCTTGTTTCAAGTGAGAATTGAATGCCTTCATCTGCAGCATGAAGGAGGGAACCTGTGAGGGCCTCCCAAATGTTGCTGGGCTCCAATTTCCAGCAGCCGCAGTCAGTATGGCCAGTAGCTAGGGGTGATGGAGACAGACAACATCCAAAGGACCGCAGGTTCCCTGACCCTGATCTAAAGGAAGTTCTTCATCCACTCTCCTGCACAGGCATTGTCAGTTCAAGATTAGCATTTACATAAACATTCTAAGTCAGTTGAGCCAGATCTAGTAGGCTACCTTCATTTTCAATATTACGTGTTCAAAAGTTTCAGTGTCTAGTGATTACTAGCTTTCGGTTGCCAGACTAAGACAGGACAGCAATAAAGAGGAGGAAAAGTGGGACCTTACCCGGTCGACCTTCATTATTTGGAAACGCTGAGAGATATCCGCTGTGTTAGCTGGCAGGCGAGATCTTCCTGACACAAACCTCATGAAAAGGACACGCTCCTCATTCGAAAACTCTTCCAGGGTGTGCCAGAACCACTGTACCAGCTGGTGCTGCTCATCAACCTCCCTGTACCGTACAACCTTCTTCAGAACTTCCACAGAAATTTCTGGCATTCCGCAGACCATCTGCTCCAACTGCTTAGCAGTCAGAAGAGAAAGCAAGGGGACCGGGACGATCCACGACATCCCTTCTCGCACTGCAGCCACCTGCAGCCCAGAGAGATGGATTTCAGTAGCGGCACACAGATCTCTACTTTGCAACTACACAATCTGAAGTACAGTCAGTGAAAACACATTTTGGGATGGGTAGCTGGTAGATCATATAACTAAAATACATCTTCAAAAAGGGAATGCTAGGCCAGAAATGGTATGACCTTGTGTGTAACTACAGCAGTGTTGTTAAAAGCTGCACCTCCCCCCTTTTGCTGTTCTAGCTTTTGGGGTTTTTTTGTATCTATTTTAGATCTTTTTGTGCTGTGTGCAAATTGTTCAGTTTGGTTGTCTATTTCTTGATATTTATTTGTTTATGACTTCTGTTGTAGCTAAGTATTTCAAGTTGTAAGCTGCCTTGAGCATGGTTTGAACCGTGTAAATTTGGCATATAAATAAAATTATATATGTACGTATGTACTACTTGAGAAAAACAGGAACACTAGATTCATTGTCAATGATCAAGTGATATTCCAAAAAAGGATATGCATTGAGTTCCGCATGTGTTTGTTAAGAAGCAGGTTTTATGGAGTACTTCCCTAAGAGAGAACTATATTCTTGCAATCGTAGACTAAAAACACTTTTGGTTGGCTCAAGTAATGTTAATGAAGTAGCTTAGTGTGTTGTTGTTGTTGTTGTTGTTCTTGTTGTTGTTAATTTCATATAGTCTGCTTTTGAGCTTCAAAGAGCTGACTGACAGGAAGAACTAGTCTTGATGTGGAACTTAAGAGCTTGCATACTCCAGCAGCACAGATTGGACTAACTGTGAGGTATCTTGCTAAATCTCTTTCTCCACTCTACTGTATCAATTGAAAATATTTTTCAAAACTATCTTCCGGATGCATCCAGGTGAGAGCCTATTTGACTATAAACTTTCAGAGGGCAAACCACTGGACCCCTGGATGCAGCAAAGTGACAACACAAAAGTCTTCATAATAGAAAGCAGTCACAAAATTAGGGAAAATTTTAAATTATAAACAGCTATTGAAATAAATGAAAATCTTATAAATACATCTGAGATTCTCACCTGCCGGTCAATTTCATGGAGTCTGTACTCGATGGCCCTTTCCACGTACTCCTTTCGGTTTGAAAAAGTAAGTGGGATACTGTTCCCACCAGGGATTATGGGAACCATTTTTCCATCAGCACTCTGGCCAACAAATGAATCTAAAGGAATCATCTAATTGGAAAGAACAACACTTTTAACACTGGAGTTGTGGCCAACCTTGCAAAAAGTCCATATTTATCATTTCACTACTACGCATGGACTGATTTCTACCTTAGCTTAGATTCCAACTATGCATTCTTTTTACTTCTCATTCTACAAGTGCCCCCAATCTAAGTATATGACTTTCAACTCCAGGGCCATGATCTTGCATGGCAGCATCTAGCATGCTGACTTCAGGAGGTGGAAACAGGTGGACAGAGGCTTACTGCTTATCTTACCTCATGGAAATTCTCTTCCGTAATCCCACTGTCTTCAATGTGAAGAATGCTGTTGAGGGTTTGCACATAGAGAAGATCCACCTCCTCCAAGTCCTCCAGAGTGAGTGGGATACAGCACAATTGCTTCCAGACCATGGGAGCCAAGTGAAGATCTAAAGGCTTCTTGGTACGAATGGCCACACCCATCAGAATGCCCAGGAACTTGAACTGCATCAGATGTTCATCTGAGCAGGCAGAAGGGTTGAAGAGGAACCTTGAAAAGATACAAGGCACAGGAGTGATGTCAATACACAGGCTTCACTAGAATGGGTACCCAAAGAGTCAGGATCCGAGAGTGTATCACAGGACTCAAGGGACTATGCATCACTTAAGTGCTGTTTTGTGCCCAGAAATAAATACAACACCTGCTTGCCCACCAACTCAAATCCTTGAGGCTGTCATGGGCCAATCTGGTGGGGAATCTTATACTCCAAACACAAACTTGTTCAAATTATTTTTGAAGCTATTTGTGGCATATGCCCTGAAATCTGGCACAAAATAATATGAATAACCATTTTTAAGATGCTAAAGTTGACGTAAGTTTATCTTATTTTCAATATTTTTATGCCATTCCATAAACACAAGATCACAGTGTCCTTTGATTCTGCCATGTTGAGCTTATCATGTGACTGCCTCAATAAGTGGGGGCAATTTACTGCATTATGTTCTATGAATAAGGGTTAGTTTTGTTTAAGACAACCCAGTCTCTTCTGGTTCAGTGTTGGAGTAATTTTCATGCAAACACCTTTTAAAGTGTTTAAATGAACTTTTATCCCAACAGCATACATAGCTGCTTTGCATGCCATGGGTTTGATTTACAAGCTGCTGTATAGTTCAGAGTCTGGGTTCGCTGACAGTGGGTTGCAAATATATCACTAGAGGGCAGCTGCAGATCCAACTCAGGCAATTAAGTTCAGAATCCTGATTGCAATTAGCTGGCCTTCATCCAGTTGTCTACCTTTTACAGTCCAGAGCCAACATCCAACATTTTACTCCCCTTAATACCTAGGTGATTTTACTAAAATCACAGGGACTTCCCTCACTCATTTCAACAGGGCCTGCCTTGAATTCAGAGACCAGCAGCCTTTTAAAGAAGAGAACACCTTGCCACTTACCGATCTCTGTTGTAGCCGACTTCAGCTGTTGCGTTTGGGGAAGGAATTAGGAGGTCTACCACACCAGTTTCAAGTTCCTTATGAATTAAGAAAGAGGGACGGAGAGAGAGAGAGAGCATTTAAGGCATTATCAAATCTGCCCAAGCATATAAAAGTATATGTTTCCATACTAGCTACAAGAAAAAGGGCCTTTGTAGACCTCACACACAAAAAATTAGTGGTGATTTGATTTAGAGAAACTCAGACTCAGTGCTTCCAGATTAAATCATGGAACAGACTTCATTTTCATTAAAAAATATTATAAAACTCTAATTCCATGCTAATGTATGGCATGCTGTAACTATGGAGCAGTAATAGCAGGTAACTAAGGTCCACAATAGACAGGGTCAGCACAAAGTATTTTGCTGGCTGGGAAAACGCTTGCTGCACCCACAGGCCACCATAATTTACAAGGAGCAAAACACAACAAGGAAGTTCTCATGGATGTGAGCCAGAGCTGCAGAAGCACACTTCTCTCTTGGGGTGGGGCCATGTGGTCTCCCCAAGTAAGATCTCTCTGTGTTTCTCTTTGCTGCCTTTAACAATATTGATTCTTCTGTAGGAGTATTGGATCCCACACAGTGTTGGTGCACCCCACCTGACCTTTTTAAAACCTCATTCTAACTACGTTGAGATTGGGTTTAAAATCCTTTTAAAAATCATTGGCCTGCCCCCTTTCAGGGACAGATCTGGGGGGGTGGCCCCCAAAGGGGCCCTGAGCTAATCAGCCTGTTCCAGGGAGCAACAGGGCAGAACTGGGAATCTGTGCATAGCCCTGTTGAACAGTCACCCAATTTCTGGTAAACAAACAAGGCAGGGAGCCTCTATATGCAAATGGCCAGTTGCAGAGATTATGGAGTTTCCAGAAACACCTTATTTGAATAAGTGCAGGTGTCCCTGGTTATGAGGAGGGCAGATCCCACCGAGAAGCAAGCCATACCTGCCCCCTCGTGGGGATGCCACAGAGTGGCATACAAGAACATGGGAGACACATTGCTGCTACCTGACTGGCCAACATTATCTCAGCCTGGCTGCTTTCAGTCCCATGGAAGGTCCTCTTATCATAGACTGCCACACTTTTCATTAGATCTATAAAGCTATATAAAACTACCGATTTGTTAACCTGCAAAATACCCTCACTTCAGAATCCTGCTGTAAGTAAAAAATATCACCTTCCAACCCAACAAACCCATTTCCATTCCAAAACAGGGTGGCATTTAATTCAGAATTTTCATCAGGCCAAGGACACATGCGCAGGAGATAAGATTTTGAGGAAGAAACTGAAACCATTTAAAGCTATATTGAAAATCAAATACCTGGCACATTTCAGTAATTGTGTCATCGAAGACACCGCCTGCATCATCAGCACCTTCCCCCACTAATTTCACTTTCCAGGCACGAGAGGGCAGGCGAAGGTCCGATGCATTCAGCTTCACAACTTGCCTTGCGATTTGAACAAAAATAGGCTTACATTTCCGACCTCTGTGGGGGGAAAAAATCTGTTAACTTCAACCAAACTTGCTTGGAGGAAAACAAACTACAAGCACTGATTCAGATATGAGGCTAAGCTAAACCATGACTTTGCTTGGGGTTGTGTAGCAGCAGGACCAGAGGGGAGAGCAGTAGCTGCCATCTTTGCTCTGGGCACCCACACGTTTGCCCAGTTGCACTAAGCCATGGTTTTGCATAGTGTTCCATGCTGACTGGGTCCCTCCTACAACACCAGAAAGAAAGAAAAATGCAGCCTGACCTTGTTGAGATCCTTTTGACGGTTATCTGTGGCCCATAGTTTTTCCCCTGAACCATGGTTTTTCCAATGGAGCGGACCATAGGGAGGGTGTAAACTCTCGGTGCAAGTAACGGCCTCAGTTGTCCTTGAACAATCCCCCATGTCCCAGCATTGTAATGGGATGTGCTGTTCTGTAAGAAAAGGAGGACCGCCTGCTTGAGGTCAACAGGCTCTCCAGCCCCAGTGCTTGCTTCCTTCCCTCCCTCAGAGCAGCGGACTGGGCTGGAGTCCCTGCTGCTCCTGAAAGAGACACCACTGTAGGAGCCACACACAGCAAACACCCCCTTCACAATACTGGCAAACCAAACAGCAAGTTGCAGGAAGGGGCTCCCCCCCCCCCCAGCTTAGCCCCTTAACTCAGCCGGCAGCCAGTTTTCCTCTATGGAGTATGAGGCAAAGTGCTTCTTGGACTGGGCAGACCAGCCTCTCTGGACAAGAATCCTGAGGGTGGAGGGGCTGAATTGCACTTGACTTCTCTCTCTCCCACCTTCCATTGTAATTATGGTGACCTCCTTAGAAACGTTGCGTAGGTGTAATTTATTTCCAAGCCTCACTTTCCATTTATATATTTAAGCAAAAATATTTAAAGATATTGACACTTGAAGACTTGGCTTTGACACCAAAGGGTACAATCCACAGAAGGCTTGCCTATATGAGCTTTCATGATGTGAGCTGAGGTTGTGCAAGAGACAACACAACTGTGCACGAGACAACACAACTGTGCACCTCCACAGCCCCCAATCACACAAGCAGAGCTTGCAAGCTGCCCAATGGATTAGCTCGTTCTTTTAGGGAGGTGTGAGTGGGATGAGTAGCTGCTAAAAAGATTACTACACACAAGAGATTATGAACCAGTGTAACTAAGGTTGTATTGGAGTGAGATTTTATAAGCTTAAGAATACACCTGTGACAAGGTTATAAATTACGGAACTTTACCTGGTTATTGGGACTGAGATTCAGCAACCTCCATGAGGAGTACATGAGGTCTGAGAAATGGTACAGCAGCCTCAGTCTTGCCCTCACGGTGTGGATGCTCACTTCCTTCAGCGCCCCATACTGAGGCGGGATGGCATCTGGCAAGCCAAGCTGCAAAGGCACTGAGACACCTGCCATCGGAATTAAGAGAAGGGAAGAGTGTGATCCTGCAGCCTCAAAACCCTTGTGCATATACAACCATTTCTGACAGACCTGTAATGCCAACAAAATGGCACTGGTGGATCTTCAAAGGGAAAAGGACAACAAAGTACATGAAAGCACTTTTTTGTCAAAATATGACACAATATTATTGCTCATAAATCATATTGGTTGTGTAAATTACCACTAATTGGTGCTATCCCATCCTGCTCCTCTGTCAGCATCAAAAGTCTCAAGGACAGAAGAATCAGGACTCATGTAAATATTGCTTTGCCCCCCCCCCTGGGATTGGCACTGCAGGGAAACGGCCAATACAGTCCTTGGCTGTCAGGTTCACTCCCCGCCTCAGCACCCTTCTTTACCTGGAGCTCGTGGTGGAACAGGTGGAGCTGTCCATGCGGCACTGTGGCATCGCCCTGCTGAAATCTGCCGGATGCTCTTCCCTTGCAAGAAGGTAATCAGCGTTGGCTCCCGGATGTGGTTGGTATGGCCCAGTCCAAGCTAGAAACCAGGAAGAGATTTGGAGAGAAGGAGGACTTATGTAACCCTCTAATGCATGCAGAAGAGCTGTCAAATACACAACTGGAGTTCTGGACTGGGAGCAGGTGGACAGGGAGATGCTACATTCAAATAAATGGGTCTCCTGGTTCAGGCATTAGATTGTGTGTTTGGTGAAAGGTGGAGGAAGCAAAGGCTCATATACCTGGGACCATTCCTTAATCTCACCATGCAGAAAGGTTTTGGGAATAAAGTAGGGACAGTAATCTAAAATGAAAGAATGTTTAACTGAACATAGACTGTTTTGTGCGCATTCAATTGGTGTGTGACTGCTGGTACATGAGCCGTTTGGGGCCTCAAAAGGGGGAGGAATGGGGCAGCGGTGGAACGGCACTGGAGCAGGCTTAGGCGTGCTCCACCAATGCACACAATGACCCAGAACACAACCCCTGTGCAAATAGGGAGTTGCCTGTATTTTGATCTTTTCATTCAAATGGCAGAAAAGGCAAACTTTTGGTGGTCAAAATTAGACTCTTCTCCTTCCACTGACCTGCCCTTCCGAGTTGCTTCCCCAGGCGTAGACGTCCCCAGAGGCAGAGAGAGCGAGAGTGTGTTCTGCTCCAACAGCGACATCTTCAATGAAGACTCCTGACAAAGCTGGAACTTGCTGTGGACGGTTGTGGTTGCGGGCTCTCCCTTCTGGCAAGCCGATCAGCCGGTCTGGAACAGTACAAAATCTGGTCAGGTGTCACAGGAAACAAGAGGGACTTCAAAGGGCAAAAGCAGAGAGAACTGTGGGCCTCTGGTCAGATCTAGCCTGGAGAGTTTTTCAATCCCAGTCTGCGGCCTCTCCTCAACCCCACTATCCTTGCCCTGCCTCCCCCAAGTTTCTCCTGTCTCAGTGCAACTTCCACATCTGACCACCACCAGAGAAAGAGAGAAGAGAGAGGAACAACAAGCAAGCTTGAAAGCAAATAAAGCTGATCACAGAATCCCCAGCAGCAGTGTCCCTCAGAAAGATGCTTTAGCCACCAAACTCTGAGGTTTGGACTCCAAACTGGTACATGCATCCTTGCCTCCTAGTCTTCTCCATGCTGTTTGATCAGGACTGGCCCTGCCATTAGGCAGAGTAAGACCACAGCCTCAAGCAATAGACGTCAAGGAGGCAGCAGCCCCCATAATCAGCCCTGGCTCCCCCCAGCTAACCTTCTCTGAGCCCCCTCAGCCAGCCTGCTGCCCTCAGGTACAATGAAGGAGGATATCCCATTCCCTGTTGATGTCCGAGTGCCAGTGTGTATGTGGGATTCTGTATGTGGGGTGGGGGTAGGTCATATTGCCATTTCCCTCTGGCAGCAAAAAGGAGCACATGGCCTTTTTATGCGGGGGGGGGGGGTAGGGAGAGGAGGAATGAATCTTTGTGTGTTTGTGCATATACTGATGGAGGGAATAGGTGATAGAAACAGTGTGGGGTGACTCTGACCCTGTCCATCACCTGCACGCTGCTGCCACCCATGAGAGAGCTAGATTGCAGGGCAGGTCCTTTGCTCCTATCTTGAAAAAGCAGTGTGTGACACTGGCAGAACAAATGCCTTTTGTGATCCAATATGCACGTGCGGTAAGTGTCTCCAAAGCGACTGCAAATCCCACCCCAATTTGTGCTCAGATGATGTCCAGAAGAATTTTCTGAATGCTTTATCATTAAGCGAGCCAGTTTAACACACAACACATTGTTTAATTTTGAGGCTAAAATCCATTTAAGAAGTTTTGACAATCACTTTCTTACAATGGCATAACATCTCTTTCCAGGCAGACCACCCTGTGACTTGTAAGCCCTGTGATCCTTGGATGAAGGGCAGTACAATCAATCAATCAATCAATCAATCAATCAATCAGTGATGGGCTATGGGAGGATGGGTGCTCTGAAGTGCATGGAAAGTTTGCAGTATTGAGTAAGTGCCAACTAAGCTTACCTTGGCCAAATGTATAGACATGCCCGTCTTTCGTCAATGCAACTGAAAACTGGGTCCCACAGGCAACCTTTTTTATTCCAATTCCACAAAGAATATCTACTTTCTATGAAAAAAGATTAAAAGGTAAATTACTGCCATACTTTAATAACAGATCCACAGTGAAAAAACAAAACAGAAACCAGACAAACAGACAGTACTTCTCAAACAGAAATTTGATTTATTACAATATTTATATAACACCTTTCAGGGCACACTGCAATTCAATCTCAATTCATTTTAAAATTCCAGCATCATACAAGTATATCCTTCTGCCCAATGGAAACAGAACTGCTTTGCATGCAAAAGCGATTATGTTGCATTATCCTAATCTCAAAACTACTAAAACAAAAGCTGAATGCTAAAAGACAGAGGTATTATGTGCACCAAGGTCTGGAGACCCTGTTCTGGACAAGGCTGCACTCCCCTGAAATGAACAGGGCTCCCCCTGCTCTAGCTTGTGAGTACCGCTCCCTCAGAGGTGCATCTAGCATCTTCACTGTATAACTTCCAATGGATGCTTTTATGTGGACCTTTGATACCTTTGATATGTGTTTTCAGGATCCATTCACCCTGTTCCTGTGACTAGTATATTTTAATTGTTTTAAATACTGAATTCTAAATTGTTGCAACTCACCCTGGAACCTGCCAGAGAAGGGTGGGTAATAAATTTAATAACAATATAGCTTCAGTATTTGTTTTTGTTTGCATGTTTAATCTGGGATGCATACACATGATTTGCAGGACTCTGCAATGGCAGACCGAGGTCTCAGATACTGAACTTGATTTTATGGTTCTGGGGTAAGAATTAATGGATGTTGCAGATATAAACTACTGTTAACCAACACTGTGCAGATTAATTTATCACTACCCGTGGGACGCGGGTGGCGCTGTGGGTAAAACCTCAGTGCCTAGGACTTGCCGATCGTCAGGTCGGCGGTTTGAATCCCCGCAGCGGGGTGCGCTCCCGTTACTCGGTCCCAGCACCTGCCAACCTAGCAGTTCGAAAGCACCCCCGGGTGCAAGTAGATAAATAGGGACCGCTTACTAGCGGGAAGGTAAACGGCGTTTCTGTGTGCTGCGCTGGCTCGCCAGATGCAGCTTGTCACGCTGGCCATGTGACCCAGAAGTGTCTGCGGACAGCGCTGGCCCCCGGCCTCTTAAGTGAGATGGGCGCACAACTCTAGAGTCTTTCTGTGTGCTGCGCTGGCTCGCCAGATGCAGCTTGTCACGCTGGCCATGTGACCCAGAAGTGTCTGCGGACAGCGCTGGCCCCCGGCCTCTTAAGTGAGATGGGCGCACAACCCTAGAGTCGGACACGACTGGCCGGTACGGGCAGGAGTACCTTTACCTTACCTTTTTACCCCAAATGCATTTTAACTGTGTACTTGTGTTTGTTAAATTAACTGTCAACTAAATGAGTTTTCTTTGGAAGCAAGCCCTGTTACATTCAGCGGATTGACTTCTGGGTCAACATACAGAAGCTCAGATATTAGCCAGGGTTACTCATTTGAACGTCCCACTTTGAGATCCAAGGCAGGTAAATGCCAATCAACAAGTTCTATTGCTATAACAAAAAGACATACAGAAAGAAAAGTACTGGTGTATATTCAGAACATGCTTTTAGAGATATTATGGGAGAAATTACACAGAGGATGCTAACCTGTGGTGAGGATTTTGCAGTTGAGTTTCCCAAGCCCAGCTTCCCGTAGTCACCATCACCGAAAGCCCAAACCATTGAGCCATCTGTGGACACTACTATGGTGTGGTTTAGCCCACAGGCAACCTAGTATTGAAGAGTTAAACTTGTAATTAGGTTTCTACTGAAAAACAAAAACAAGAAGTCTCGACTAACAGCTGCTTTGGGAAGAGGTTTTAGGAATATCACTGCAGCAGGTTCTTCCCCAGCCTGCTTTCAGCAGGAGTAGCAATGACGCCACAGCCAGGGCCACTGGGGAGAATGAGCTGCAGCAGGCACCAAAGTGAGGACGTGGGAGGGCCTCCGTTCGACATCAATGGCCTAACTATGCCACAAGACATCAGGCGCATAAGGCCTACCCCCAGGATGGTAGAGAGGGCTGCCTCAAAAGCTCCAGGGCAGTTGCTCTGCAACCTAGTCACTCTGTAAACAGCAGCATTTTAAAAAGGCTAGGCAAATGCTGAAGCTGCTGACCCTACAGATATTGGAATCCTCAGAGCAGCTAAGTATCTCAACCAAGACACACCAACATTCCTTCAGGGAGTGCTGGTGGCCATATTCTGATTTCAAAGCACCTTGTACACAAAGGTGGAGGTAGAAATGTGAGCTACTACACGTGTAGAGGTTTTTTTTTGGGGGGGGGCTAGTAGTGGGTTGTTGCTGCCTGTACACATGCTTTGAACTACCTAACATTAAAATATGAGAACATGGTTGGGCAGGAATTTCCTCCTTCAAATTCCAGCCTGTAAAGTAGAAGCGCCTGTGGGACTGTGACGCAATCTGAGAGTGCAGTTATACACATGAATGCAAATCAAGCCTGACCTCTCCTATCTGATAGCCTTCTAGTGCTGTCACTCTTTCAGGAAGCTTCTTGTTGGATGTGTTTCCTAATCCAAGTCGGCCGTAATCCCCATTTCCAAAGGTAAACAGTTTGCCATCTGCAGTCACCACAGCTGAATGCTTGAAGCCACAGGACATCTAGGGGACAAGGGAGGGGAGAGTGAATCAGAAGATCTTATGGTGAATGTCCTTTTTATTTATGAATATATCCAGAAATATTTAGAAACAGAGTCTGCAACAGTATACAAATATGTTATTTCCAACAGAACACATGGCCTCAGGGCTTCAAGAAAAGGAAGGTGATGGATTTGTAGCCTTCACCCAAGGCACTCATGTCTTTAGCTGTAAAGCCTTTTCTCAGATTTAGAAAACGTCTTCTCTACTTACTGACTCAAACCTTTGGAGAATGTATCTTATGGATACATTTCTCAATTCCAGGACTGCATTTTAACTTTTGGCCCATCTGTTATAGTTTTTTGGGGGGTGAGAGGCAGTAGATCATTGGCATGGGACCTGCATAAGGTGGCTTATGAACATATTGGAACAAAGTGGTTTCCACTCTCAGCAAGTGTGGGCTCAGGTTCTACATGCAGATATTCTGCCTTACTACAATGTAGCAGGCTTGATGTATGCTTGATGTTTAGGCACGATTGCCATGTTCTGACATAATCACATGGTGCATTTCTCTGTCCCAGCCCACTTATTGGCTGCCACCAACATGAAAACAGTAAGGGGACACAGAAGGAAAGAATTGCTGAGAGAAGATTGAGAAGTGGAGTGCAGCTTTCGGTTGGCAGCCTGTGGCAGGGATAACACACCTAGTTTTATCCCAACCAGGTAAAAGGAAAACTTGACTCATTACCCAATGGTCCTGAATTCAGATTAAAGACTCCATTAATGCCTAAAAGAGCAATTGAGTCGATGCGACATCTAATCTACTTTAAAACTAGGGAGAAATAACTGTTGCCTCAAACCTGCACCACTTCTTCTCCTTGCAAAGCCTCTATTTGTCTGGGTCGGCGCTGCCGGTCACTGTTTCCGTGGCCCAGCTTGCCATAATCTCCATCCCCCCAGCTGAAGACTTCACCACTCTCTGTCAAAGCCATGGAATGCCCATCAGATCCGCAAGATGTCACCAGCTGGGTCACAACAAAACCTACAGTACAAGAAGGAAAAAAGTGTCAGAATTATCCCAAAGCATTCGCAGCTTGTTGAGCCAAATGACCAAATAAGGCACAGCAGCATTCAGCAACCTGGTGCCCTTCTGATGTTTTGCACCGCAACTCCTATCAGCCAAATGACCGCAACTTCTATCAGCCCCAGCTAGGCCTGTGAGCCTATTCGCGTCCCCCCCCCAGCCCATTTTCCCTATTGTATAACATTAGGGGACTACCACCTAATGTTGAAAAAGTGCATGAAAAGTGCTTTGAGGACCTAAGAAAATGATTATTATTTCAGCATTATACATAGTTTTACTTGATCTGTTGCTTTGGGAAGAGATTTTAGAAATACCAGCAATTAGGCTTTGTAAGGTATCCCAACAACAAGCAAAACAAAACTGATTTGTCAAATTTGTGAAACTGACAAAAAGTGCTCAATGATTTTTGTTAAAATAAACCTACAAATCATGCCAGGACATATTGCTGCCTATTAAGCCCCCAAAATGAAATGCTGGTGTCCCAACGAAAAGTGAAACCATCTCAGTCTCATCAAATTAGTGAATAATGGGTTATGTCCCACATTCAGTGGCTATATTTTTTCCTACTCACCTTGCAATGCCGAAATAACAGTGAGGACGTGAAGATCATCTGAGTTCCCTTGTCCCAGCCGACCATAACTTCCTTCTCCACAAGCCAAGACTGTTCCATTAGCTTGAATCACAAACGTACAGTTCTGGCCACAAATGACCTAATGCAATTAAGGAAAATGGAAAATACATAATTAAAACAAAAACAAAAACAAAAAGATCCCATCCACCACTAAACAGGCACAAGCACAAAGACAGTAAGCTGATCTGTTCCTAATTCACACAATGACCATAAGCATGGTTAAAATCATATTTGGAAAGGACCTCAGAGCACATCTAGTCCAACCCCCCGCTGCAACCCCCCTGCTGTGAGGGAGCAGGGCAGCACTAAAGCCTACTCTCAGAAACCTGAAATGTGCACCCAAGTAACTTTTTACTGGCTCTTACAGACTTAGGCATCAGCACAGCCTAGTCTCTAGAGCTTCCTTGTTTATGAAAAAGGTGGCTTGTATGCTTTGAGGTTATTTTGCTTTGCAGAACTTTCCTGCTGTTGTGTCAAATATGCTCCAACAGCCACTCCAGCCATTTATGGAAAGCGAGGCAACTGCTGCACAGGCAGACATAACGCCTCCTCCCACTCTCCCCCAAAAAGTGGTAAGGAAAGGCTTCTGGTTTACCTGTTGAGCTTGTGAGAATGATGGTGCTGACACAGGCACCATGACATTTCGTCCAGCCTCAGCTAGCTGCCCATGCCTGCCAGCTCCCCACAGGTACACGTCACATTTTCCACCAAGGTGCCAGTCCTGAGGATCAACGTAAGAGAGATTTTCAGAATGGATTACTGGTTACTTATTGTGAATGACCTTTCTTGGTTGACATGTGGATGTGACTAGGTGATTTGAATGGTTTCCTTGTCATGGTTCTTCCTTCAGTTAAGTCTGTGGCCAAGCTTAGAGCATAATAAGATTTCCACATTAGCAAAAGAGTCCTTAGTAAAAACAGCAGTATCAATAAAACATGGTGATGTGAATTTATACTGATCAAGACCCAGGGCAAGCCAACTTAGGACTGCCAAGGGCAGATCTGAGAAAGGGTTTTCAGAAGCTTCCCTATCATTCAATATGGACGGTTCAAAGTTTGTTTTTGTTTTCTGACAAAGACAATGGAGGTGTCATCTTTTCATAGTCTGGCAGGAAAACATGCTCCAGCAAGAGTCTATTTTGCTTGGTGGGATTGTTCCTTGCCATATGTTAGGATCGATCAAAATGGCAACCCGCTCCCAACAATGGTAGGGTTTGGTAGGGGCAGGCTTATCTGCTTCTGATAAGAAACACTGAACTGGAGCTGCTTGATTTGACATGGAGCGGACACTCAGGGAAAGCTGCTCCGGCACCCGAAGGCTGTTTGGAAGCCTTTTGATTAATGACATTGATGCAGTGGCGTAGCATGGGGGGTGCAGGGGGGGCCGGCTGCACTGGGCGCAACATCTGGGGGGGGCGCGCACTCGCAGCTCTCTGCCCCCTGCTAAAATCCACGGGTTAGGGGGCGCAAATTACTTGCCTTGCCCCGGGTGCTGACAACCCACGCTACGCCACTGCATTGATGTACTGTGTTTTTTTGGCATACAAGCTTACTGGACTGGCTGCCAGTCAGAGCCATTTCCTTTATGCTGGGGAGGAGAAAAAGAACAAACTATTTATTTTTGAGAGAGACAGAAATACAACAGGGGGAGGGAGGTGGACATGGAAGCTAAAGGGGGAAAAGGCGGAAAGCAACCTGAGCACAAATGAAGAGAGGAGAGGAGTAACACTTGCTTTGGGCGAAGGCAGGGACTGAACTAAAGGAGATGCCAAGAGAGGGAGGCTGCATTCAGATGACCTGGTCACATGTTCCCACCTCAAAAAGTACAGGACATAAACTGTCAAATGGATGCCTATCAGAGAAAGGGATCACCGCATTGGGCTGCTTTAAACACACCATTTCACTATACTAACCTCAGGCCGTGATGTTGCCCAGGACATAATCTGCTCATCCATCCCATTGATCCATTTGCAGTTATCCTACAAAACATGAAATTAATTATATTGAGGCTAAATGCGTAAGCTGTTCTCCATCCTTCCAGGGCAGTTCTTCTCCCTCTGTCAGAGGAGTAATTTCTTTTTGTTTCAAAAGCCTACCAAATGGTGCTTCTCAAACTGTGGTAGGCCCCAACGTATTCCTGGGTGGGCTGCACAGTGATGAGCTTCTTTCTCCGCAAGAACTGGAAGCATCAGGGCATGCACAAATACTTTTGAACTTCCAGTCAAGGATGCTACTCGCTGAGCCAGCCCCCCCTCTCTCTCTCTCTCTCTCACACACACAATTTTACACTGAGCATGGGTGGGCTAGCTGAGGTAGCCATTGAAAGAGCTGCTAGACTTGGCTTTGGTGCAAGCCAATCAACCAGCCAATTTTGGGTTTGTAAATGTGGGATTAGCTTACAAGTGGATTCCAAATGTTTATGCAAGTTTACAGGTGGATTCCACTTCAATTGTTTGAGAAGCACTGCTACATAACTTGTTTTCTGGAATGGAGAGACAGGAGTGTCTGAAAAGGAAGAATGAGTGAGTGAGTGAGTGAGTGAGTGAGTGAATAAATAATATTAGCAGCAGGATCCCATCCTTCCTTCAGATCCTGACAGTTCATATACAAATTCCCAATAATCAAATTCCTCAAGCATCCTTATCGTCAACAGAGAAATAGTAATACTGACCTGTCATAAAGGGCTCTTAAAAGCATATCAATATGTCAGGCACTTGGATAATTAAAATATTTATTATTATGATTATGATAATATTAGGCACAAATCTGGGGTTGTTTTGGGTGAAAATTTATTCTAATATTTATTATTATGATTATGATAATATTAGGCACAAAGCTGGGGTTGTTTTGGGTGAAAATTTATTCTAAGGGTAAGTGGGGAGTCAGGTGTGCTGCTGTTTTGGTGCCAGTGAAACAGTACTAACTCTCTCTGCCCAACCCTGGCAAGTGCTCCACTGATATTTGTAAGTTTTGTCACACCACCAACCTGCATATCTTACCATAAGAAGGACTAGTTCATCCTCTGGTACAGGCTCCAGATCTGGGACCGTAAAAGACTCTGGGAAAGTGGCTCCTTTGGCCAGAGCCTCGGCAGCTTTAATTGTCGTCGAGAAGCACTCCAACCAGGCCCACTCCGTTGGGTTCCAGGTCAGAGGATCGGGGAGGCAGGTCTGGTGATGAGGTGGGACTGGTGGGCTGCACAGGAGCTGATCCAGATGAAGCCCCACGGCCAGCGAAGCTAAGCATTGCATATATGGACTATGAACAAGCTGGTCTCCACAAACTACATGGGGCTATAAAAGAGGAAAGCCAACATTTACAAAGTCATGGAGTGGGTTAGTCAATCTAATCGCAACTGGCACTCACTTCCTAGGTTTTCTCCTGCTGCTGCTGCCACCACCACCTCCTGACTTTTAGGAGCTACTGTCCACTAGCAAAAACTCACAGCACAACAGATGATACAAATTGTGCAACAAAGTCACCAGCAACCTGCTTATGCCTTCTCTAGCACAACAATGTTTTGCCAGAGAACACTTTGCCAGCTATATTGCTCTGTGACTTTAATTTAGGACTACATTGTATGCAACCAACATATTCATTTGAAAGTTGACTGTGTGAAGGTTGCTGGGGTCATTTAACCAGTTTTAAGTAAATCTTTGTGTTCTCATTTCTCATTTCTGAGTCCAACAATGAATACAGGCTCAGTTCAATGAATTATCAGGCCTTCTTGGGGACACACACACACGCCACAACTAATATCACACCAATAATGAAGTTCCCTCACTCTCCATGTTCCCTCAAATCTTTCCAAACATCTTCTTAGGAAAAGGATTCAAATGGTCATAAGATGACATCTTACGGATTGATACAATCAACCTACATCAGTACACACAATCTAACTTCCATCAGCTTAATGAAACTCCTATGAAATCAAGCGTTATACAAAGGAAGTTATTCTGCCAAAAAGCAACATAAAATTGGTCAAATATTTTGCCCATATCCCAACAATGCCAGAGAATATTAATTTCAAGGCTCTCTTTTCATTTGTTAAACAAATACTGGAGAACCAGAAGTGTGTGGGACATATTATTTCATGCAAGGTAAGATAAGCATTTCTGCTCACATCTTGTGTTAAAAATGTTTTGTTAAGCACTATGCACAGTTAAACAGCACTTTGCAGCTTTCTTGAATTACTAACATGTCACCTTATTCAAGTCCTCCTCTTACCTTTTCATAAGCATACTGTTCCTGAAGCATTATGGGCAGACGCTCTAGGAAAGCCCTCATGCAAGGAGCCATGTTTAACCCAAGAATCCCCTGTTGTTTCAAAGCAGTCCTACAGGTTGCAAGGATATGGTTGGAAGAGATCCATTCTGATGTGCAATTCACCACCAACACATCCTGAACAAAGTTCAAATATGTCCAATTCAGGAAAGAAAGGAGAAAAACAGCTTGCTTAGCTTTTACAAACAGATAGAAGCTTGATATAAATCTGGTTTTGTTTACTATAATTATTTGTATTTCATCACTGATTTTATGTTGCTAATTGCAAGCATTCCCCTCTCTTTTCTCCCTTCTTTAATGTATCTGTTATTTTAAATACATTGAGGGTAAACAACAAAGAGTCTTGCGGTATCTACCTTACAGACAAAACATTTATTCTGTAGCAGAGGTTTCATTGGCAACAGTCCATTTTGCCAGATGCATGAACTCTTAGTTTGAAACAGCAGAGTCCTCAGCATGTTTTCTCAGAAGTAAGGCCTACTGTGTTCAATGGAGCTTGCACTCCCTAGTAAGTATATTTAGGATTGCAGCCTTGCAGCACAATCCTATACATCTCCATTCAGAAGTGAATCCCATGGAGTTCAATAGGGCTTATTCCCAAGTAAATGAGCGTAGAAATGCAACTTGATAAGTTTTTGAGGTACCACAAGACTTCTTGTTGCATTTCAGTAACACAAATTCCACCGCTAGCGCTTGCCATTAAGGAGATTATTATATATTGCAATATAATGATGCTCAAATGTGTTGATAATCTGTTAATATAGACTATGTTAACAATATGGAAAACAGCCTTCTTCTACTAGAAGAAAACATTAATTACTATGTTACTATTTCCAATTGTATTTGCTCCACCAGTGGTCAGAAATTACAAATCTCATTATTTGTCAGGCAAGACAAAAGCAAGTCTCTGCAGGTGTTTTGGAGGAGGAGAAGGAGCATCAGCACTATAGCCAGATTCTTCATTACGTGCAAATTTAGACTAACTATTCCATGTAGCAAGTCTGAAGTCAGTTGTCCATTACTGTACACTGCCAGTAATTCCTGTACAAACTTTTATGAGATACTGGCTGAGAAACAAGTTTAGTTCATTGCTTGATTCAAGTTCACAGCTGTCACTAGGATGGCACACTTGGTCACCCACAGGACTGAGCACACACAGTCAAGGCATGGATTAAAAACTTGGGCTAGCCCAAGCCCACAGAGGAGAGAAGATGGGCATTCAGAATTCCATTCAAACAAGATGAAAAATACCTTTGATCTACTAGAACAAGCAGCTACTCCGACCTCAGGGATCCATACGGTTGTCTGAATGGCTCCAGAACCTATCACAACACTCTGTAAAACAGATCCATCCTAAAGGAAAGACAGGATAAACCCACAAAAGCTGATTACTTAAGCTCAGCTAAATTGTTCTCTCGTGGCTACATTCAGGTCATCAGTAAAATAATTTTTAAATATTTCCTAATCTTTAGGGTAAGTGCAAACTTGTGTGCCTATGCAGGAAGCCTAAAAGGGCAACAACATGATTACAATGAATGAAAACAAGCTTTACATTTCCTTAAATAGTGTTTGCTTACCCGTAAAGACCAAATGTTCACAAGCCCACCAAGTCCACCTGATACCAAGGTTAGTCCATCAGAACTGAAGGCCACTGTCCGAACAGGCGTGATATGCCCTTTCAGCTGATAGATGCACTTCGTTTCAGCTACTTTCCTGTATGCATCCTAGAAATAAAATATCATCATTAGGGCATATTTTGTATTAAAAAATACATCAAACATTTTACTACTCTGCACTTACCTTCTGCAGCTCCATCCCTACCCACCCAAAAATATTTGGAAACACAACAGCAAGTATTTTTAAATAGTACAGACAAATAAGAGTGAATTGTTTGTTCACTCCCAATCATCAGCACAATCTAGGTCTATTTTGCCTCTGTCACCCCAAGACAGATGCCTTCCTAAATCAGCTATTGTTGCTTTCAGGACCACACTCCTCCTAACAAGGAAGGGAAGGATCTAGATTCCTCTTGCTACCTAGGGTTCTCTTTACCTTGCCATTGGCTTCCTCATCCCACCATCCTTCTGAACAACGCAGACTGGATTGCAGTAAGACCAGCTCATCTTGAGGAACAGTCCAAACACAAAGCAAACCATTCTGGCATCCTCTAAATAAAAATTAAGAAAAGCAATATTGAAGGGCCACAATTTATCAGTCAACAAAGTAGGGCAAGTTGGTTAACAATATAATCATGTTTGTACTAAAGGTTTTGCTTTTCAGTCTCCGGAAATCTTGCAAACTGCCTTCTCAGAATTTTCCCTATATTAAACAGACGGCAGAAGACAGGCGTCCACAGCAGAGGGGAACAACGAGATGAGGCCTGTCTCTCCTTTCATCTGGTGCCTGCTTTGAGGATGCGGGGGGAAGGTACATCCAAAGGATGGGTTCTACTACAGAAACATGACACAGGTACTGGGAGAAGATGATAAAACTGTGAACACTGTGTCCAAAATTCTGAAACTATGGTGCCATTTTGTACTTTTATATTTAACAGAAAGAATGCAGAACTATTTAGAATCACAGAATCATAGAACCATAGAGTGAAGGGGTCCCAAGGGTCATCTAGTCCAACCCCTTGCAATGAAGGAATCTTAATATAGAATCATAGAGTTGGAAGGGACTCTATTTGGAATTTAAAAACAAAACAGAGGCAATACAGAGTTCATCCATTTGGGCTTAAATAATAACTATTTTTAAAACGAGTAAATGCAGGGGGAAATGTTCTAGAAATCCATCAAAAAGGAGGCCTGTTTTTGTTTATGGATAAAATAAGCCTGAACTACTGAAAAGGATTACCAGCCAGTACAAAGATGAACCAAAGAATTAAAAGCAAAAGGTCGACTTACGTTGCCAGCAGGAGCTGTGGTTTGGGGCCTTTCCCTAGAAGGCTGCACCAGGCTATGGTATTCACAACAGCCTGGTGAGGAAGCAAGTACAGCTGTCGCCAGCAGCTCCCCATGTATCCCCAGAGCTTGACAGACTCTTCCTTGGCACAAGTCATGAGCATCTTGCCAGTTGGATCCCATTTCATGCTGACAATGGTGTCCTGAAGAATTGGAGGAGCAAGAAGGAAATACACAGTAGTAGGGCTGCCAAATGTCTGGGATTTCCCAGACATTACAAGGATTTGAAAGGAAGTGACATCTGGGGGGAATTTCCGGAAGGCGGAGCCTTGTCCTGGATCTTTGGCAATCACGAGAAATCACTTTTTTGTAAACTTTGGGGTTTGTCTTAAAAAAGTTCAACAACTTTTGCGGTGTCCTGATTTTTACTTTTTGAAATACGGCATCTTTACATGGCACGAATGCTAACAAAATAAACCCATTTGAAAAGAATAACTCCCCCTGTTTAAATAGATAGATGGGGAAGCTAACTTCTAAGAAGCAAAAGCAATTGGAAATGCTTCTCTAGGTCCAGGGCGAAGGTATATGACAGACTCCAGATTGGTGAATTTGCTGCCTCCCCTGTGAAAACACTGCAAGGGCCCACAAACACAGAAATGGCATCTTTGCTCCTAAGATGATTCCCTATTCTTTCCCTGCTCTCTGGACGCTAGCAGTTGTACTTAGGGGTACTTATACTTTGCTTCACAAAGATCATTTAAAAAGTCATCAAAAATTAAATGACAAATAATGCAAAGGACCACTACTTTAACTGGTGACCTTAATGACAGAGGAAGACATGACTTTATATCTGTGTCACTAAGTAATAAAGTAATTTTAATAACCTAACAGCAATTAGAATGCAATGCAATTTCAGAGTGAGCAATGATTTCCCTTAAGAGTACAGGCTGGCCTTTTGAAAGAGTTGTCTCAGATGTGTGCACATAAACTTAAAGTTTATTTCAATTCTCAAGAATTTTTCTGGGGGAAGCAGGGTGATGATAATGCCTGGATTTACCTTGTGTGCATCCACTAAAACAATTCCTCCTTTCTCGAGTGGCTCTTTCGTGCCTATCAGCAACTTTCCATCCATATAGCCTATTGCAAAAGGTTTGTCTTCACTAAACCATGCAAGGCAAGTAACAGACACTAAGGAAACAAATAGGAAAATATGGATAAGCAAGTTATAATTTGCAGAATTTTAATTAAACTTCTTTGTACTGGAGAAAACAAGAGCAAAGCTGAATAAAGTGTAGGGGGAAGTGAGTGAGTATGCATGCACAGGAAAGGAAGCTCTTCTAAAAATACCTATCACTTCCAATTGTGCTACACAATTTACTTGAAGACTACGAAGTGCCTAGAATTTTTCAAAATCAAGGACTAAGACTTACTAAGCACATCAGGTTTTTTTCACAGATATGGAAATAAATGTCCACATTTTTCTTTAATAGGTAGTCATAAATGTTCAGAGCTGAGCATATTGCACACCATAGGGCATTAAAGAACATAAATCCATCAGGCGTGGCCTTCATGAATGACATGAGTGAGAAACAGAGATCAAGTTCAGGCTGGCTCCTTGCAAGTCATGATTTTCAGAACAGCAACTGGCCTTGAGGACATGTGCTCTATCCCTTTCGCCTATCGTAAGCAACTCATCCTTCCCAACATTAACCTTGAAAAGGGCACCAATGCAAACCAGAGTTAACCACAAATCAGATTATTCCAAAACACTAGCTGGCATAACCACTAGCTGACATAAAACCATGCAGGTTATGGTTTTAACTGAAGGTTAACTGAAGCTTGTGATTAACTCTCAAGACAAGCCTTCCAAAGCATTCTAAGCTTTAAAACGCAACATTTTTTTTTAAAAAAAATAACCACCTTACAACATATCAGCAGCAGCTACTTACCATCCTTTCTGTAGCAGTGTTCCAATTCAATTCTGTGCATGGCAGAAACATCTAAAACTTCAATAAGTCCAAGAGATCCATCCATACGACCTACAAGGAGTGATTCTGGAGCTTCTCCTGTCCATGTTGCAGCTGGTCCTTCTTCTGGCCATGCTAGAGCAGACACCCAATGTGGCTGAACATCCAAGAGTCCTTTTCCTCCTAAGAAAGTAACATGCGCCTAATTTTTCTCTATATTTTAATACCCACTGATTTCCATAATCCCAAAAGATGAAAACACATCCAAGAGCAGCACTGTCACTTCTGTAGCATTCTCCCCAGCTAGGCACTGCCAAAGCACTCTGGTAATTTAAACCTGTGATTGTACAAGCTATCAGATAGCCCATTCAAAGGCTCTTTTACACAGCAGGAGGACAGACTTTAGTTTGCTGCTGGTTGAGGATGCTTGTGGCTGGGTATCCCAAAAGCTTCCCCCTGCAGGTGTCTTGAAGGTTTGCCCCCACCCCAGATGAGCCCAACAGAAGCTCTAGCATGTTTCAACCCAAATGTGAACCCATCTTCAGTTATTTATCCTCTTTCTCTCAGCTGCTGTTCCAAGCAAAGGTTAATTTTATTTAAAATCCTTTACTAGGCATAGCAAACCACACATTATCAAACAGACACCGTATACAAATTGTGCAAAATACGAGCTCAACATAACAAGGTTTGTCTCAGTCAGATCTTTAACTCCAGAGAAAATCAACTTGCATAAATAATACAATACAACACTACCGCATCACCGATCAATTAAGAACCACTAAATCTCTTTATAATGGCCCAGTCTTTCTACAAGGACAGCACTCAAAAATTCAGCCACTATTAAAGTAATTTGATCATTCCTGTCTGAGAGCAGGTCCTGAACCATGGGTAGCATAGAATTGAGCCTGTTGAGTTGTAAGGCATCTAATAATTGTCTTCAGGCATAAATGCCAAAATCACAAGAAAAGAAAATATGCTCCAAAGTATCAGGTTCCTGTTTACTACATGTGCAGAGACGCTCTGATTCTGGGAGAGCTAAATATCTTCCTCTTACTATCATCGAGGGAAACATATTAAATCTGGCTAACATAAACAGCCTGCACAATTCGTGAGTCCTCAGATTTGTCATGTATCCCTTTTGAAAATCTCTACACAAAGGGAGATTTAAATAGAGAGGAGAGCAAGTGTTGTGCTTTGCAACCTCAAGAGTGGAGAGAACACTTTTTTCTGTAAAATTCTTCCTGATAAAAGGTTAATTTTAAAAACGACTTTCGCTGAAGAAGAAGCTGCTGCCAATCCCAGCTTTTTTTTTATAAGACTTCAAAATCTTAAATATCTAAACATTCAAAAGTGCAAAGTGTAAAGTGGCCCATGGATGCAGGGGAAGTTTAAAATTATTTGGATTTTTAAATGAACGATACCTATTAATCATGCGCTAGATACCTAAATTAATCAGAAAGCAAGTGGTGTTACACACCTGGTATTATTAGCCCACAAAGTACACAGAATTATTACTTTGCTTTTAAAGACAAACTACTCTTGCCACTATGTGATCAAGCAGAACCAGCCCTACCATTAGACAGAAGGGGGTGGTTGCCTCAGCAGCTCACTTTGGATGTCACTACTACTTTTATATTTATGATTGTATTTCTATTCCCAAAGAAGAGGTCTTATGGGATTTCAGCCCTCGGGCACCATAGCAACCTGTTCAGCTTTGGGTAATATGCACCTTTGTTTTATTCCATTTGCTGTTCCACTCTGGCAGAAAAATGTATCAGGCCAGTTCTATAATCAAGTTACATTCTACCCATCACAATGAGGATGGCTCCTTCTGATGACAGGTATGCAACATTCAATTTTGTGTGGCTCATACCATTAACTTGCCATATGTTGACCATCTTCTCCAGGGCTCCAGCCAGGTACTTGCCACTGACACTCCAACAGGCAAGTGATAAGCTAGGATCGCTAGGTGACCCCAAGTTCTCCTCTTCGTCCCCTTCCCTGCAATATAATTTTAGCTTTCAGTTAGAGGAACGTAGAAGGTAAGGCATATTTGAAACAAGTCAGTTTCTCAAGCAGATCACTCTATGTAAGCCATACAATTAAGTGGCTCTCAATCATTGGTCCAGCTTTGATCATACCTTAACAGCAAAATCATTTTGGAAAGGGTATAAATGAAGCTCCACTCCAGACACTATTATTCTTGCAAAACTTAAACCCATGTATTGTAACAGCTACGGCAGGGATAATAAACTTATGGTTTAGGGACAATAAATTTGTACATATTTTGTCAGGCTGCAGCTCCCATCATACCTGACCACTGGTTATGTTGCTTGGGACTATTTTTCTAGAAAAAGAGGTGCTGGAACTCACCATGAACGCCTTCCTTGTTCTCTTAGAATGGCAATGGACCCCACCTGGAAGTTGCCAGAACCCACCTGAGAGGTGCCAGAACTGAGTTCCAGTGAACTCCAGCTAAAAAAGCCCTGGTTGGGACTGATAGGAATGCCCTATCACCTGCCTATGGGCTATTTTATGACATGATAGGGTATTCAATAAATCCTAAGGCAAGTATAGTAATCACTTCCCAAACTGAGATATAAATACTGTTCCAAGCTTGCATCCTGTTATTAAGGCTCCAGGAGCTTCAGTCTGTGATAAAGCCAAGCCAGTTTCCCTGTTTTACAATCACTCTTGCATAGGGACCCTCATGCACTGTCACTGTGACTATTACACTGTTTCCTGTAGCTAGCAGCAGCTTTCCCAAGAAACACAGCTTCACTGAGGCTCCTTTGCAACACTTGGACATGATGCAAGATATGAGTACTTTTCTAAGCTGTTACACATTGATCGCCATACATCCTGCAACACCCACATCCAATTCTTAACATAGCTAAAAAGAATAAAAATGGGATGTCAATGCTTTAATCAGTACAAACATTCTGACAGTAAGAACTGTTCAACAGTGAAACAGACTCCCATGATAAGTAGTGGACTCTCCTTCTTTGGAGGTTTTTAAGCAGAGGTTGGATGGTCACCTCTTATGTATGATTTCTGCATTGCAGGAGGTTAGACTAGATGACCATCAGTGTCCCTTCCAACACTACAATTCTATGGTTCTATGCACGACTTAACACCTTAGTCTCTAGGCAGTGTACACTATGGCTTACAATTCAATAAAAATAAAATCAGTTAAGACTAGCCATAAAATAAAATAAATAAAATAAAATAAATAAAATAAAAATATCTTCAGTAGGCACTGTTAAGTTCCACAGGGAGGAGTGCTATCTGAACTCAGCTGGGAGGGAGCTTTACTGAGCTGGGCCCACAATATTGGTTACAATGTCCCTTGTGGATATGAGCTGTGCATCCAAGCTATGAGTGATCAGGCAGAGATATGAGCAGTCCTTAAGGTATCCTGGACCAAGGACTTTGTAAATACATTTCTGTAAGTGTAGGGGAGAAGCTGGTTGCAAGGAATATCCCATACCTTTGGGAATCAGAAGGCAGACTTGAATGCATCTGAACAAGGCTGATTGTCATGGTTACAATGTATATAAGCATTACGGGAAATCAAAGCAAAATGGCTGCCATTAAAAGAACACACACAACTCATGTTTAGCAAGCAATAGTATTAATATAGATTAATAAAATGGGATAGAGGAAATGAAGTTGTATTAAGCATGTAGAAAATAGAATTTACAAAACATGCATTTGAATAGGCCCTTGATAACTCTCCTAGCTAATATTTTACCTACAAAGCTGGCACATTAAGCTGACTGAATCTCAAATCTCAAAGAATCACTTACAATTTGTTGAACACACATGTTTGTTGCAATGAGTACTGCTTCTTCGTAACATTCCACACCCGAATTGTTCCATCATTGCCACTTGTTGCTAATAGCCCTTTTTTGTTGCACCACACACATGTCATTACCTACAGCAAACAACAATAATTGTGAAGTTACAAGGCAAGCATTTAAACGTTTGTACGTCAAAATACAAGTAACATGCAATTCTCTAATGCAGCCTTTGTCAGCCTCCAGATGTTTCAGACTACAACTCCCATCAGCCCCCAGCCAGCAATGGCCATATGATGCTGGGGCCGATGGGAGCTCCGCTGTACAGCTGTGCCATGAGAACAAGTCCCATGCTTACTGCACAAGACAGTAGTTTAACAAGCACCTCTTGGAGAAATGCTATTTAAAAAACAGTGATGTAGATATTCTGAAAGGATTATTACCCTGTTCTGGTGAGCCTCCAGCTTGATGAAGGAGCATTTGCGCAGATCCCCACCCATATCTGCAAGGGTCTGTGGGCTGGTTTGATTATCTCGATCTTGAGCTGCAAGAGTTCGGACAAGCTGCTGAGCAGCCCACTGCCTATGTTGGGAGGACAACCTTGAAGAAAGGCAGCAAGCTGCTAGTGCATTAGCCAGCTCCAGAGGGCCTACAGTAGAAGGATCATAGGAAGGATGGGCATACAAATGGGCAATTATACCTGCTTAGACAAAACAATGAGATGATGTCCGGATGAGTGACAAGAACAGATAAGGTTGAACATTATTACCCACAAAACAAGAATGGAAGGAGGACCCAGCCCACACATCTGAAATCTCCAAGGAGCTGGAAAAAACTCAAGTTTTCATGTATTCCCACTCCTTCACTCAGCACAAAATTGGTATGCCTTCGCCACCTGTTTCGCCAAGAATGTTGCTAGAGCGCATTCAACACCATACACCATACATACTCCCCTTTAAAAACATTTCTTTCAGTATGTTAGAACGCTGCGTGCTCAACACCATGTTGCATTGCAGTGGCAATTTTGCACTGGAAGAGACTCGCTTAACAAGGCCCAAGGCCTGTCTAGTCCAATACCCTCTTTCCCACAACGACTATTCTTATGGGTCGCCTACAAGCAGGCTATGAGGACAATAAACTTCCTCCTTCCAGCGTTGTCCCCCCACAAGGTATACAGAGGCATGGAAGTAATACACAAGCATCGTGACTAGCAACCATTAATAGCCTTCTCCTCCCTGAATTTGTCTAAACCACTTTTAAAGCAATCCAAGATGCATCACTACAGCTTGAGGATGCAAATTCCACAGTTTAACTGTGCACTTTTTGAAGAAGGAATTCCTTCTGCCTGTACTGGATTCTAACAGTATGAGAATCTAAATTTTCCTAAACTGAAAATCCCCCAACATAACCTTCCCTCATAGGAGAGTTGTTTCAATCCCCAACCATTTTGGTTGCCACTCCATGGCTGTATAATATCCCTTTTGAGATACAATGACCAGATTTGCAGGAGCCAAATACAGACAGTGCAGGTGCAACACTGCCAATTGCTTAAGGTGCCTCTGCCATTTTTGGAGACCCCCACCACTGCAGCACAACAGCTCATTCCACTTAATAGGGTCCTCCGCCCTTTATGGGAATTTTCCAAGAGGCAGGGTTCTATGGTGAGGAGTTTGGGAAGACAGGTTTTAGTTATGCATGCTTAACTCTGGGTCCAACTAACTGATTTTTACAGTTTTAGAAAAGAAATCCATAGCCATATTACCACTCATTTCAATAGGTCAAGAATGTTTCATTTCATGTGGCTGTAGCTTACTTTTCCTTCCATAAAGGAAAGGCAAAGCAGCCAACAACAACAGAGGAAAGCAAATGCCATAATACAAAAACCAAAAAATATTCTCAACCTTTGTCTACCCATGAAATGGTGAGAAACACTAGTGAGCTCTCATTTCTGGTGCCTGTACTTAAAATGATGCCCTGTTAAGCATAAATACCTTTCTTTTCAACTTCTGTTTTATCATAATTTGGCCTCAGTTTGGCCCCCTTGTCTGCCAACAAGGCTACTAACGCTTGAGTCACAATAAAGTTGGGTGATGTTACAAGCTTATTCTCTTCTGCTATTCCTCGCAGAAAGCTTGGCAGGAATTTTCGTTGCACTGGATCATCCACTGTAGTCAAATTGACACCAGTTGCTGCGGAAATCAAGTTCTAAAAAACAAGAAATGAACAAAACACTGTAACAGCCAATCTAAGTATTTTCAATTATACACATCATTTCAACTGTACAGATTTTTTCAAATAAATGCAGATGCCTAAAAGGTAGATATAATTCTAGTTATTAAGCTGTGTCTATTAAGGAGATGCTATTGCTACATATTAGGCCAGTATCTGTTAATTTAGGGACAAAGTGTGTGTGTGGGGGGGAGTATTTACATGTCAGCATTCACATGCAACAAGTCAGACCTGGTTTACCTGCAATGAGTAGTGTGTTGATACATGTTGCCTGATCACATTGCTGGTGGTTGTTCATCAGTAGTTAGGGAGAAACCAACCATAGCCCTTGCTTTAGAAAACAAGGCTTCCAGGTGTGTTTATCCCACTCATAGAAGCAGGAGTAATGTGGAAGCAATCAGGCAGCATGCACCACTACAAGGCCTGTTCCAGATAAACCATGATTAGCCAGTAAGTCTTATTGTTATGTGTGAATACAGCAATGGATTGCTCTTCCATGTGTATCTTTGGAGGACAACTAGACTGGATGAACTTTCAAAGTTAAGAGAAGTGACTGCAAATGTTGGGGGAGGGGGGAACTAAGCCCTGTGCCACATGCTCTCCAGCCATATACTTCACTGTCACAGAAAGCATGATTGTTCATTACCTTGTTGGTTCCAGAGTTTAAAGGTATTGTGGACTTTGTGATTCAAATAATGTTCAATTTAAAAGTAGTCACTCTGCAATGCATAAGCACACCATGCTCCTTTTATACCAGATGCCCATTTTCAAAATTCTCGTTTTGTCTGGTGTTACGAGGTTATTGTTAAGTATGTTAGTTATCTAACATACTGCATGTTAGTTATCACTACTAATGTGACATAATGGTTAGTCCATGTACATTGCACACTGCATGAAAACTAAGCCAACTTGCTCAAAGTTTTATAACAACAGCACTCAATGCCAAAGTCAAAGGAGTGGGAGAAACTGGGTATGGTAATATACCAAAAGAGGATTGCACAGTTCTACGCCTTGCACCAAATCTCCTAAACCCCATTTCCCTTGGAAATACGCAATATTTCAGAGATTTTCTTTTTAAAAAAGCAATTGCTGTATGCCATTTCTTGGGATAACTTCAGAAAGAATAGATTTAGTACCAGAAAATAAAAACCCAGAGCAGAAGGATGGCTGATCCTACCTGGGTACACAGTTGAACCAGCAGTTTTGCAGCACTTGGGGTATTTGAAGCTAAACAACCAACAGCTGTGCTCAGATAGGCCAAGCAGGAAATGGGCTTGCTCATTTTGCTATGCACGCCTCGAGATCTCTCGGAAGAACCGGATACAGTACAGGGACTTGTGGAGAGGCCTGCTCTCCCTGCTGCAGCCAGGCACATCAGTCGGACCAAGGTTCGGATATCGGTTAAGCCCAAGGACTCAAGCCCAGCTGCAAGACTGCAACTAGACCCACTGTTGAGGAAAAAAAGGTAAGTTTTTTTCTGCCTACTGACACCCCACACAAACACAGCATTCACATTTCAAGGCATCTATTATACATTGCAGTGGTCATAAAAAACCAAAGGACTGCAGCTCAGTGGTAGAGAATCAACCTCCAAGTTGGGCTAGAAATGTTCCCTGACTCAAACCCTGGAGAACTGCTGCTAGTCAGGGTACACAATATTGATCGAGTTGGTCTGACACAGTACAAAGCAGCCCCTATGTCTCTAAACCGAGTATAGGATAAAGAGTACAAGTTATTGTTCTTCTGTCAAGGAGAATATTAAGTCAGTCCTCAGAAAGTCAGTGTCAGAGCAGCATACCATCATTATGTCTGCAATCAGGACCAGGGAAAAGGAAGGAAAGGACACTGGCAATCTACATCTGTTTGCTGTGGATGCAGGAGAACATGAGCCCTAGAAGTGGGAGGTGCCTCCTAGTAAGCCCTGCCCCCTGGTCAAATTTTCCTTTGTTTCAATAGACTGTGAATGGAGAGTGTCCCCAAATTTGGACCACTGGATAGAGCAATATGAGGGGTAGCCAATGTGGCACTTTCAAGATGTTTTGAACAACTTTCCTCAGCCCCAGTCAGCTTGGCAAATTGTCAGGGATAATAGGAGTTATAGTTCACAACATTTGGGTGGTACCATGCTAGGTATCCCTGAGACATGGAGAGATTGCCAGTGTTCAGAATTTTTTCTTGTTAGTAAAGAAAAGGAATTATCTAGAGGGGGAAAACTTGCTTTGAAATTAACACATGGCTACTTTGGAAAGCTTGCACCAAGATGGGAATTAGCCCTACTCTCCTTGTGTTACCTAGCAGATTTTTTACCATATTCAAAAGTTGCTTAGTTTCTATTTTGCTTTGCATTTTGTCTCAGATAACACCACAAGCTAACAATCACAGGGTCATTGTTCAAATCAGGTCCTCTAGAGCTTGACAAACCTGACAGAAAGGAGTGAGAGGGCTCTCATGACCATTGTTCTTGCCAAGAGGACTTGAGCTGCCGCCGTCACCCTTCTTAAAGCCATAACACGGTCGTGTGGATTTACCAGAGCAGCAGCTTGTTCTCCCAGAGTAATTCTGCCAGAAGAACTTTTTTCTATGGAGCCATGGCAACCTTGAATTCAAGGAGTGACAAGAAAAGGAAGTATTGCAGCATGTGCAAATTTATACCCAAATAATTCTATGTTTTGCAAGTCACCTTGAACATTTTAAATAAAAAGTTAACTCATCAATGTTTAAATGTTTTTTTTTAAAGTGACGGCAGTTGCAAGTGCGAGACCTAATTCAGAAAGTTAACCTGCACTTTCCCCAAGGACTCGAGTGACAGAAACTGCACAAGATAAACACAATGGGTCATCTCATGCTGAAGTTAATGCTGGGCAATTCAAAACCCTCTCTCACTCCCGTTTCCATCTACCTCACCTCAACTGATGGGAGCACTGCACTGAGATCTGTATATCATTCATCATCCCACTGACTACAGTTGGAAACAAAATGGTGGACTAAGTGGTCCTTTGGTTCAAGCCAGCAGTTCTTGCACAGAAGGGGTAGCTGAAAAGCTCCACTCACTGAGTCAACAACATACCTATGATTTCTTCAGAGGATGTCCCTTACATCATCTTATGTACCAAAAAAAGCCCTTCTGCTTTTACTCAACCCTACTCTCATGCTTTTCTTTCCCAATACCACGTTCCTTGCAGCTCCTTAAAGGGGGGAGGGAGATGGGAATAAGTGGTTTTGAGGTTTTCCTAGCTTTTGATGACACAGGAAGAAGCTATGAAAAAACATCTATTCCAAAGTAATAGTAAGGTAAAGGTAAAGGTACCCCTGCCCGTACGGGCCAGTCTTGACAGACTCTGGGGTTGTGCGCCCATCTCACTTAAGAGGCCAGGGGCCAGCGCTGTCCGGAGACACTTCCGGGTCACATGGCCAGTGTGACATCGCTGCTCTGGCGAGCCAGAGCTGCACACGGAAACGCCGTTTACCTTCCCGCTGGTAAGCGGTCCCTATTTATCTACTTGCACCCGGAGGTGCTTTCGAACTGCTAGGTTGGCAGGCGCTGGGACCGAGCAGCGGGAGCGCACCCCGCAGCAGGGATTCGAACCGCCGACCTTTCGATCAGCAAGTCCTAGGCGCTGAGGCTTTAATTTGGCTGCAATTTCACAGTGAGTATGTTCAGGATAATGACCAAGAAAAAACAGTGCAAGACTTCAGGCAATTATTTCTCTATGTAAAGCTTACCTATTTGCATCAGTGTTTCCTCCATACTATTGGTGGCTGTGACCATGGCAACTGAGGCTCCCAGTGGATCACTATCCGGGAACTGAACAGGCTCAGGTACAATACGGCGATCATTCAACCCAAGGGGTCCAGCCAACAGTTCAAATTCTTCTTCCCCCGTCAGCTTTTCATCCTCGTCAACATCCAACATGTCCCAGTCTTCTAGCATGAGAGAAGTAAATTGCAGTTAGGTATACTATTTTAAAGCAAATCTTGAACTATGCACTGGTGTCATCTGAAAAGACCTACATAAAGAAGTACCTTCATAGACACTGTCTTGCTTGCCTATCAGGTCGGGTGCCTGTCCTTTATATCTGCACCAAAAAGAGAACACAACAATCTGCTGTTAAATCAAACACCCCATCTTTTTCTCTTTTTTTAAGTATTGTAGTCTTTTCTTGATTTTCTTGTTGTTGTTTTTTGTAAAAGGCTTTGAGTGTTTTCTTTTTCAAAAAAATCAAGTGGTTAATAACTTTTCTGAAATAAATGAATAAATAATATTAAGAAAGGGGTGAGGAACATGTGGCCTTCCAGGTGTTGTTGGCTAGCTGGGGCTGATGGGAGCTGGTCAACATCTGGAAGGTCAGAGGCTCCAAAACCCAGGTTTGTGAAAATTGAATTATAGCTAACTTGTCTGGGAAGAAACAATCATTTTGATGAAATATAGATTCCTCTTCAAATTTTCAACAGTCTTATCAAAGATGCACCACAATATCTTTTGAGATGCACTCCAGAATCTTCTGACACTACCAGTTCCAAGAAATAGCTGAGCCAAAGAACTGAGAGTCTGTATGTGATTTTGTGTCAGGCATTGAAACCCAAACTCTGTATAAAACATCAGATTGAAATGCTGATTTTGAAAACATTATCTTAACAGTGTAATATTTGATTTCATAAATTATTTTAAAATGTGACAATTTTATTCTTCTCCCTCATGCAAAGAAGTTACACAGGACTTCATCAGCAGCCCACATTTGAAAGTCTGGAACAAACAGGACTGCCAATAAGTTTTGATGCTTGTGTATTTCTAACCTTCCTCCATATGGAGGCACCCTTCTATCAAGTCAAACCACTGGCCCCACCTAGCTGAATAGTCTCTACTTCTGGATAGAAAATTCATGGCCCTCCAGATGTTTTGGACTCCAGTTCTGATCATTCCAGACCATGAGCCATGCTGACAGGGGCCGAAGGGATTTGGAGTCCAAAAATATTTCTCCATCTCTGCTCTAGCAAGGGTGAGATGCTATCTCCTCCAGATGTTGCTGGATTACAACTTCCATCATTCTCCATTATGCTGACTGGGGCTGATGGGAGTTTGAGTCCAACAACAATCCTATTCTATTTGGCAGCAGCTATCCAAGGTCTTAGACAATTTGTAAACAATATTGGACTATTAGTCAGTGTAGACCAATACAGTCTACTCTGACTGGCAGCGGCTTTTGAAGGTCTCATACTAGGGTTGCTGGGGATTGGACCCAGCACCTTTGCCATTCAGAGGATATGCTCTGCTTCTGAGCTGTACCCTTCTAATGATGTCAGGGGGACCCTGTGACAGGGGTTAGATGAGACTTGACTTGCCCAAGGCTACCCAATGGAGCCTTCTGGCCATGCAAGGATTTTAAACCAAGCTTTCAGTATCCAACCCAACACTCTAGTTACTGTACCATATTGGCTCATGAAGTTCAGCTCTTTTATGATAAGTGCTTCCTTTTTCCTTTCCTTTCTTTCTTTTTTCCAGCAAAGGGCATCACAGGCTACACAGTCTTTGGTACCTTTCCGAGGAAGATGTCTTAGACTTGCTCTTCAAGGTCAAGTATTTTTCTCGGCAGCTGCCACACAAGAGGTAATAGGGATTCCCACTTCCACATTCGCCACCAAACCATCCATCCACATAGGAGCCATTGCTGCGGTAGCCCTGCCGGTTTGCGCTGCGCCCACAGCCAGGGTGGTTTCTTTTCATGTGTTGATTGAAGCTGACAACGCTGGATTCACACAACTCACATACTACCACTTCTTCTCTGTCTTCAGATTCGCAAACATGCTGCACAGTGTAATCATGCAGTTATAATCATGTACACACAGAAAAATCTAGTATTTCTATAGTATTTTAATGACTGTCATAACCACAGCTGACTCAGCAGTTCTCAGTTGCAGCTTATTATGGAGGCAATTAAAAAAAACCTGGAAATACAGTGGATTGTCATAGGTCAACCTTTGCATAGGCGCCCTTCAGATGTTTTGGATTACAACTCTAATAAGTCCCAGCCAGGATGGCCAATAGTCAGGGATGATGGAAGTTGTGGACCAAAAAAGCTAGAGGGCACTAGACTGGCAAAGGCAGCTGTAGGTGAACAACTTCAAATATATTAAAGTTAGCAGTTCATACTTCATTGACAACCTAATGGCATGAACCTTTCTTTGACAAGGTCAAAGAAAAATTCATGCCAAAAGTTCAGTCAAAGCCTAAAAATCAAGTGTCTAATTTTCTGCCTATAAACCCCAAGTTTCTTGAGTTTTAAAAAATGGCCTACAGATGCTTAATTCACATGCTCTGCATACTTTGCAAAGCTGTGCAAATAGGTTTTACAAATTGGTTTGCTTTCAGTTTATTTTATGAGGAACTCTTAAGGAAAAGATGGAGGGAGAAAATAGGAAGGCTTGCTGGTTTTATTGAACAAACAAATTCACCCTGATATTAGCAGGAAAAATACTTTTTTCCCTAGCTCTTGCAATTGAAAGGAAAACCCTAAAGTAAGAACTGCTCAATACATTTAGGCAAAATGAGGATGTAGATGGTGGTAGAATTCTGGACTGTATCACTACAACTGCAAGGTCATATTTCTGGGGGAAGGGTGGTCCATAAAAAGCTTCCTTCACTTAGTAAATTAACTCACAAGGAAGAAAAGTTTAGCATCTTTCTTCCTGATGAACTAATTTACTATAAGCATAGAGCATTCAAATACCTGAGGCCAGCTCCCTGAAATTTGAGGCAGTCTAGTTTGCCACCTCATTCTGTGTAATGTGCAGATTGGCTCAAAAGCCTCATCATTCTACAGACACTACTGCAACTATTTAGTTTTCCTTGAAAGTGATCAGAGAGCACCAGAACAGAGAAAGTCAGACCCCCTAGTCCATCTAGCTCAGTATTGTCTACATTGACTGTCAGTGGCTCTAGGGATTCAGGCAGGAGGTCTCTTCCCACCCTACCTGGATATGTCAAGGATTGAACCTGGGACCTTCTGCATGCAAAGCAAGTGTTCTACCACTGAGCTAAAGCCCAATAAATTTGGGTGCATTTGTTAGATCCTAATTCAAAATAAGGCCAATTATGTCTTCACTACTCAACAATAGCACTGGACATCTTTAAGAGTCTAAAGCGTATAGTTTTCAGCTCCTTCAGCAAGATGCTAAGCCAAAGACACCTGCGTACTCGAAGAGGCAGCAAAACATGTAAGAATACTGCTGTGAAAACATCAAAGCGCACAATGATCATCTCAATCTGAGAAGCGCTTTAAGCAGCAACTGTTGCATTGAAACTATACAGGATATTAAAAATGCTTCCAGTAGCACCTTAAAGACCAACTAAGTTAGTTCTTGGTATGAGCTTTCGTGTGCATGCACACTTCTTCAGAACAACTTCTGAAGAAGTGTGCATGCACACGAAAGCTCATACCAAGAACTAACTTAGTTGGTCTTTAAGGTGCTACTGGAAGGATTTTTTTTTTTGTTTTGACTATGGCAGACCAACACGGCTACCTATCTGTAACTGGAACTATACAGGATATTGTAAGCAATTTAGCATATTCCCAAAGTATTAAACAAGGTACAATCTTCAATGAATTTCTCTCACACTGGAGAGCTCTTGCATAACCGTCATTCTGTTCAAAATAAAAGTACTGTTCCAATGTAGCCAATTCCAGCTGATGTTTGGGGCTGCTCTTTGAGGCTGGTTCTTGGCTGTGTTTGGATGATTTCAAGCCCCCGTTTGTCCCAGCCATGACTTCACCCGCCCCACAGCTGACATCAAACGTGACATCAGGTGTGGGGTAGGTGTGCATGGCCAAAATGGCCTGCCTGGGGGCAGGGGTGCTACTTGGGCCTACAGGCCAGAGTTTTCCCACCCCTGATGTAGGGGAATATTAGCCACTCATCATCTCTGATGAATGAAATCATGAAGCTGTCTCTGATGAATGAAATCATGAAGCTGTCTAAAAAATTTTTTTTACAGCTTGCCTGTTTTTCCTTTAAAATGTCAAGTGACTTAATTTGCAGAAAAGACAGGTGGCAAATAGGAAAGCAGTCAAAGTAAAGAGAAACTGTTTCACATGAAATGTACCAATGAGAACTACATGATAATATTCACTTGTGCTGTTAAGAGCCTGGAACCATCCAAATAAGGGTTAGCAGCAATAATGTTAATAAAACAATTGCTTAGGTAATGCATAATGTTATTTCATTTCCTAGAAAGCAAGTAATAAGCAAAGCAGCCCCAGCTGCAATCACACACACCCAGGTAGGCCAATCCAATACCTCCGGGATCCACATTCCTAGAATGTCATTATCACTGGCAAGATCCTGCCCAAACATGGCTTCCATGGCTTCATCATCCAAGTCAATTTCTAACTCCTCATCCAAGTTGAAGTCATACAATGCTCCAGGGTCTTGTGGCAAGGAGATCCCTTCTCTCCGGCTCTGATTCCTGTGCGCCTGTACAGAGCGGTACAATCCCGCTTAAATCACAGAGAGAGAAAACAAGCACACAGTTTGTTTTGCGGGTTAGTAGTAGCAGTACGTGCTAGCTACGGTCAAAGCTGAAACTTAGCAAAATGGGTGCTGTGATGGATAAGGACACTTAAACTGCAGGACCTCTTAGGAGAGATGTCATTCACATTTCAAAGTGAGACACACTGTGCTACTCTCATTCACTGGCCAACATCAGCACCACCAGGCCCCAAAGAATAGGTGTCATTCACTTACACGGGGAAGCAGGGGTAAATATAAGGACAATACTTGTTCCCCTGACTCCAAAAGCAGGGCTTCCTTCCCTAGCCCTAGTTTGGGTTGATGGCACCTCAATTTACATTGTCACACGAAACTTATCAGCCACCAAAAATCTTTATCATTTCTACATAAGTCCCACTCCGGGTTCTGTTTCTTAACCACACCATTCTGACAAGATTAGGAACTGCTCTATTACACACACACATATGAAAATGTTAACATACACACTGACACATACAAGGCTAGCAGAACACATTTAAAGTTCTGTGCTACAGAGTACTTGCCCTCTTCAGCAGGGATGAAAAGAAAAGGGTGTTGAAAAATATTTTCAAACACCTACCAGCACGGGCTAGCAGCGTCCGAGCAGCTAAGTCAAATTTGTGCCTCCTGGTCACTGCTGACCGACCCCTTGAGGTGGGTCCACTTCCAGATGCTGCATTTTCTACGTGTTCCATACTATCATGGCTGAAATGTATGAAAAGTTTAGAAATATTGAAATGTGTCAAGTATTCATTAACATTAATCCAGATTGGACATCGGACCAAGAAGGGGGTAATGTTTATATTGCCTAAGCGCTTGTTGTAGATAGCCTAACTCTCATAAAGCATAGAGGCCTTGATTTCTACTAAATTAGGTCCCAATCACCAGTTATTTGCTCCATTGTAGGACTGCTCTAACTAGAACTGGAGAAATGTATAGCTCAGCTTTTATTTCTAACTTCTGAATGTATAACTCATAATATGCTCAGTCACTTTTGCTTTACCACAGATTAGGGTCTTTATTTAGATCAGGAATGTGAATGCATTAGTTCTTCTACTGTGAAAATTGATCTCCATATGCTTTCTTTCTTGTAATAAACAACTTGGTGTGATTATGTTTGTGGAGAGTAAGTACAAGTTAGGCACATGTTAGAACAGCACTTGACTGATCTCTCTCTCAAGCGACAGGTTTCCGGGGTTCTTATGTAGGGAAGAGACATATAGGGATTCTGACATATAATGCCTTTTGTGTCTTGCCTCTTAAGACAGATTTTTCAGAAAATATTTGAGAACAGAAGAGCCCTGCTGAGCTAGTCAGCACTTATTTCTCACAGCAGTCAACAAGCCTGAGCTGGCTGTGGCTGACGAGGCTTGTAGTTCCAAACAGCTGGAGAAACCTGATTGGGCAACACTGCACTGAACCATTGGTTAACAGACTTGGCCTCCATGGGTTTCTCTAATCCCATCTAAGATAGACTGATTTTAAAAAACTAATGCTTATTTTAAAAATAACCATATTGCATATTTTAATAGTAAACATGGATGAGAGCCAACAAAGTGAAGCTCAATCTAGTTAAGACTGAGGCACTGTTAGTGGGTGGTTCCCTAGACCAGATGGCTGGGAAGTTGCCTGCTCTTGAAGGAGAGGGTCCTTTGCTGTCACTTGAGGCTCAGGAGGCCTCACTGATGCGGAGTGCCTTCTATCAGCTTTGGCTGGTGGCCTAGCTGCGCCCCTATCTGGATAGGGATAGCCTAACTTTTGTTGTCTATGGTCTGGTATCCTCTAGGTTAGATTACTACAATGCGTTATATGTAGGGGTACCTCTGAAGACAGTTCAGAAATGGCAGCCGGTGCAGAATTTGGCGGCTAGGCTGCTCACCGGGGCAACATGGTTTGAGCATATTACACCAATCCTGGACTGAGTGAACTGGCTGCCAAATAGTTTCTGGGCCCAATTCAAAGTGCTGGTTTTGACATATAAAGCCTTAAGCAGCTCAGGATTGCAATACCTCAAGGACCACCTCTCTCCATATGAACCTACATGGACCCTGAGATCATCCTCTGAAGCACTTTTTCCTGTGCCTGCTACATGAGAGGTCTGGAAGGTGGCAGAATGAGAATGGGCTTTTCTGGCTCCTCATGCTCCCCCCCCCCCGGAGATCTGGCTGGCACCAGGTGAAAATGTTCTTCAACCAGGCCTTTGGCTGATTGAATCTGATGCCCTTTTAAATGTGTTGTGGAGGGACAATTATTGGTTTGCTTGTGTTCTATTTTTTATCATGTACAGTGGTACCCCGCAAGACGAACGCCTCGCGAGACGAAAAACTCGCAAAACGAAAGGTTTTTTCGTTTTCGAGTTGCCTCGCAAGACGAATTTCCCTATGGGCTTGCTTCGCAAAACGAAGCTTGCCCAGGGGACAGCGGGTCTTCTCTTTTGAAGCAAGGGGCAGCGGGGAGAAGCGATCTTCTCCCCGCAGCCCCAGGTCCGGGGACAGCGGGAAGCGCTTCGCGCTGCCCCCGGACCTCTTTTGAAGCAAGGGTTTGCGGGGAAAAGCGATCTCCCCGCAGCCCCTTGCTTCAAAAGAGGTCCGGGGGCAGCGGGAAGCGCAGCGCTTCTTCCCCGCTGCCCCCGGACCTCTTTTGAAGCAAGGGGCTGCGGGGAGATCGCTTCTCCCCACCGCCCCTTGCTTCAAAAGAGGTCCGGGGACAGCGGGAAGCGCTTCGCGCTGCCCCCGGACCTCTTTTGAAGCAAGGGTTTGCGGGGAAAAGCGATCTCCCCGCAGCCCCTTGCTTCAAAAGAGGTCCGGGGGCAGCGGGAAGCGCAGCGCTTCTTCCCCGCTGCCCCCGGACCTCTTTTGAAGCAAGGGGCTGCGGGGAGATCGCTTCTCCCGGTGCTCCGAAGCCGGGCGGGGGGGAGGGAACACCTGCCCCCACCGCCCGGCTTCGGAACGCTGCTCCGAAGCGGGGCGGGGGGGCGGGAACACCTGCCCCAGCCACCCCGCTTCGGAACGCTGCTCCGAAGCGGGGCGGGGGGGCGGGAACATCTGCCCCAGCCGCCCCGCTTCGGAACGCTGCTCCGAAGCGGGGCGGGGGGGGGCGGGAACACCTGCCCCAGCCGCCCGGCTTCGGAACGCTGCTCCGAAGCGGGGCGGGGGGGCGGGAACACCTGCCCCAGCCGCCCCGCTTCGGAACGCTGCTCCGAAGCGGGGCGGGGGGGGCGGGAACACCTGCCCCAGCCGCCCGGCTTCGGAACGCTGCTCCGAAGCGGGGCGGGGGGGCGGGAACACCTGCCCCAGCCGCCCCGCTTCGGAACGCTGCTCCGAAGCGGGGCGGGGGGGCGGGAACACCTGCCCCAGCCGCCCCGCTTCGGAACGCTGCTCCGAAGCGGGGCGGGGGGGCGGGAACACCTGCCCCCGCCGCCCCGCTTCGGAACGCTGCTCCGAAGCGGGGCGGGGGGGCGGGAACCTCGCACCCCGCCGCCGGGCATCGGAACGATGCCCCGATGCCGGGCGGTGGGGCGGGAACCTCTCACCCCGCCGCCGGGCATCGGAACGAGGTCCTGGACCTCTTCTGAAGGCAGGCGGGGGCAAAAGTCTTTGCTCCCCCCGCCTGCCTTCCCGGGACAGCGGAGACTTCTCCGCTGCCCCGGGCGATCTTAAAATGCTGCCGACCCCCAGCATTTTAAAATCTCCTCGGGGCAGCGGAGACTTCGCTCCCGCCCGCCAGCATTTTAAAATCGCCCCGGGACAGCAGGGGCTTTTAAAATGCTGGCGGTCGGCAGCAAAGCGCTCCTGTCCCCGGAGCTTGCGGGGCGGGAGGTGGGAAGAAGGGCTTTTCTTCCCACCGCCAGCCTTCAGAACAGCCTTCTGAAGGCTGGCAGTGGGAAGAAAAGCCCTTGTCCCCCCCCCCAGCCTTCAGAAGAGGTCGGGGGACAGACTGTCCCCGGACCTGGTCTGAAGGCGGTTTCCCTAGGAACGCATTAATTGATTTTCAATGCATTCCTATGGGAAACCGTGCATCGCAAGACGAAAAAACCGCAAGACGAAGAGACTTGCGGAACGAATTAATTTCGTCTTGCGAGGCACCACTGTAATTTTATGTTGTCAGTCACCCTGAGATCTATGGATAAAGGGTGGTATACAAAATGAATGAATGAATGAATGAATGAATGTGCTGGGGAGTACCATTGTGTGGAAAACTAATACTTACAGTCCCATTAAGGTTTGAAACCTGAAGAAACCAACATTTTACCTTTCGCTAAAACCTTCCTCCATTTCAGTGGCATCAGCTGAAGGGATGTCACCGGGAGACTGCAAGTAACATTGATCACTTGACTTCCCGCTGCCCCCAGAAACTACAGTGCCATGGAGGGAATCGGCTGTTTCTTCTGACTGGGGGTCTTCGTCTTCCTCATTCCCAGGATGCTCTATCATCCACATTGCTAAGACTGTAATGTTTTGAGCATCTGCTTCTCCTCTTGCACCTAAGAAAGAAAAATCTTATGAAATGACACCCAGTTATGAAAACAGGAATGCCCGGTTAGAAATGGATATGAATTCCAAAAGTTCATGACAGAAACTCTTTCCAAAGTTTTGTTACATGCAGCTTGATAGCTGATGCAACAGCCAACATCCAGAGCACCTTGCCTTCACCTCTTTTAAAAGGCAGTCCCTCCTTCTTACAACTGCAGAGAAAAGCTTGAGTTTGCTTGGAAATCCGAAGAAACCAAGAACTTTTAGTGGGTGGTTGTTCAGGACCTTCTACTATTTGATCCTGGGCTCTTATTCCTTGAGCAACTTCAAGGGAGTGCTTGTCCCCATCACACTTTACAGACTAATATTTGACAACAAAGAGCAAACCCTTTAATGAAAAAGAAAGCTATGACACTTCAGAGCCTAACTGGCTTGTTACTTGTGTTCACTCTCACAAATGCGCTCTCTCTCTCTCTCTCTCTCTCTCTCTCTCTGACAAAGCATATTCCTTGACAGCAGAAGGATTACCTGTGGCTTCCATTGCTTTCGCAATCTGCCGTAGGGAGAAGCCCATTTCTAACAAGGGCACAGCAATAGCTGGTGGAGGAGGGGAAGTTGAAAGGCGGCTGCTTGGGTCCGACAAAGCTGTGGATTGTGGAAAAAGAGCAAATGGCAAATCAGCACCATCTCCTTCATAATTCATCCTGCAACTTAGTCAGTCAGGCCACAAAAGTTCAAAATCATTTATTTTGGCAGCATTTCCCCAAACACATGCATATTTGTATGCATTTTTTCCTAATATGCTTAGTCTTGTACATACCGTAATTGTACAAAGTTCAGTTACATCTTTTGGTTACTACAAAAGGGGGGGGGTAGTAATATCTTCCACATATCTGCCAATGAATGTTTTAGTATGAAGAGGTTAAACCATTAGCATTCGCTGGCATTGATGCCTTGACCAGCTGAGGGCACATACAGTGATAGTAAACACACAAATTTCAGTATGGATATGAAGAGAATAGAATTGAGTTGCAATATATATATATATTTTAAATAAACCTTACTAAGGCAATGGACGAAACCTACCTGTCCGATTGGCAGGTCTTGCGGACTGAGAATCAGGAGAGGTCAGTGATTGTCTCCTGCCTACTTCATCAGAAGGAGATGTTGGCAAAGAGGATATGGGAGGCGTTTGTGCACGTCTTGTTGGGAGTACAGTAGTAGTTGGGTAACTGGAGAACATTTGCCTTTTAAAAATATATAAATAAAAATGGTAAAGCAATAGATAGCAGTGCAAGTCATACCAACAAACAAGATAAATACCTGTATTTCTCATATTACATGGTGATGGCTGTAACCCACCAATGGGATATGTATGGATGTCAGCAAAAGTAGGACCCGTTCCTCACCATCTCTCCTTCCTAAACAAGCCTCCTTCAAATTTAAAAGGAGACTTGAAAACAGCCTGAGTGTTCAATGGGCACAAACTATTTTGTGAATGCTGACAACCCAACTCAACACTATTATGTCTGGCACCATTAGTCAGCAAGTAAAAAACACAGAGTTTTATTGTTGAAAGTAGGAAGGGAACAGCCTTTTATAAAAAGAGATATTGCTTCTTGCTACTCTAGTTAAACAATTTGCAAACATTTTCAGAAAATGAAATCTATTTTTTGGAGAAAACTGATCAAGATACAAAATGATTACAAACTTGGCTGGATTGTTTATGAGAAGTAAGATCAGAAGTCAATCCATACCTAAGAAGGCTAAGAGGCAAAACACCAGGGGACTCAGAGGCAGGCACAGTTTCGGTATCAGTCACCGGAGTGGTGGCAGTTGTTGTATCTTCTAGAGAGCTGCTCATGAAAGATGTCGTACTAGAGGCTGAAGGACTCGTCGTCACAGGTGTCTGGGCCTGCTGAGCTTGGTCATTTTCTTCTGCTTGCTGGTCCACTTCTGCAGAACAATTTAATATTTTTCCATATCATTTAGCTTTTAACGATTTCATTTATGACTTGCTCCGTATAAAGCACCTTGAAGCAATTTCACAATACAACAGACACATACTCAAAACCATGGCATTTACAAAAAGTTTAAAATATTGTGTACATTAAAAAAATCAAATCTAGTAGAGACACTGATTGGAATAAAAATATAGCTATACAAATACGCTTATTTTTACAGGCAACTGCAGCACACCAGGGACTGAATACCTGTGGGCCTCCTGAAGGCATCATCTTAGCAAACATGGGAAATAGGCCACTTTGCCTTCTCCTGCAGAACTCTCCTTACATTCTCATAAGTGGTTCCAAAGTTTTGATTGTTGAATGAAGGGTTGGGTGGCTGATATTTATTCTGTTAGAACATGCCATATCACAAGGAACGATCCCTTCAGACCTAAACTTTATGGAGCACCCTTCTTCCTAATATATGGGCTGGTGCTATCATTATTCATCATTCTGCACTAATTAAAGGCATGCTTAATTGCCCAAGCTTACAGAGGGGGCCACCTGAAAATGAATTGACTTTTTTTGGGGGGGGGGTTGTACATTGATATTGTACATTTTTATTTTAAATTTTAAATTGTTTTTATGTGAATTATGTTGCTGTAACCTGCCCTAGGATCATGAGCTGATGAAGAGGGGTCTAGGAACCAAAATAATAAATAAACTGTCAGGAAATTGCCATCGGAAGAACAGGTGGCGGAAGGGCTCCGGGAGAATAGGAGAGACTCTGCAGCAGAAGAGGGAACCAGTAGGGGGGGAGCAGGAGCTCCAAGGGGAAGGGAATCGGAGGAGAGGCTCTGGGACACTTCCAGTGAAAACAGCGGAGAGGTATCAAGGCCCCCTTTAGGAACCCCCACCCCTCGCCGGAAACTGTCACGCAGGGAATCCAGGAGACGTGTTTCCGTTAAGCAGCTTTTATGCTGGAAGCGTTTCCGCAGGCGCCCACTGTCGGATTCTACCAGCGACTGACGGAGCCATGTCAAAGGGCTCCGCTCAAGGCAGAGCTTTGCTACGCTGAGCAAACTCTGAGGGACCAACCCTTTTACGCACAAGTAGCTCATTGTCCCATCACATAAACAGTAAATGATAATCAAGCATTCCAGCAGTAGTCAGATAGATATCCTTGGGACTGGATATGAATGCAGCAGAATGTGAAGCCAATTGCCACCGTGCCCCCTGCCAACTCCCCACATGCTCTAGCACAATGCAGGCAAATGCTCCTCAACTGGAGACATGAGTGCTGAAAGGACAACTGCAACCTTAGCTCAGAACACAGACCAGGGGGATTCTTTGGCCCAGCCTTTCATTCACTGATGGGTTCTGTGGAGACAGAAACATCTCCAGTCCATCACTGGAGAAGCCTGAAGACAGCGGCCATGTGAGAGGCCTTCAGGGGGAAACAATGATTCAGGGCAGAACAAGATGGAACAATACTGTGAGTACAGGAGATAATTGCTGGGTAGGAGGTGAGTACTTTTCCATATCCTGAACACATTTTCACAAGTTGTCGTCGTGTGTCCCCCCCCCCACAACCATGCATCAAAACCAGATCAGCTGGGGGGGGGGGATTTGCAGAAGGCATTAAGTACCTTCCCTTCTGCCATTTCTAGAGGAGTACTGCCTATGACGACCGGCAGCAGCTCTCTAGAGTTTCATGTAGGGGTCTTTCCCAGCCTCCCCCTGGAGATGCCAGGGGCTGAACCTGGGACACTCTGAGTGCAAAAGCAAATGGCTTTACCACTGAGCTGCAACATTTCCCCAGGTGGTTGCAACCACTTTTACCCAGACATCTAGTTCCACCCACATACCTTATGTTGAAACTGCTACTCAAGACTAGTAGCAGTTCTCCCAAATTCTCAGGCAAACAGATGTCTTTCACAGGTCCACTACCCAAGCTCCTTACAAGTGGTGATGCCATGGGTTGACCATGGGGTTGTCTGCATCTAAAACATATGCCCTTGCACAATAGGAACCACCCTCTACCATATACAATTAAATTCAAATAACCAAAGAACTTTGTGATGTACAGGTAAAAGGGGCAAATTTCGTATGATTATTTGTGCAAGAACACTCAAATCATGCTATGGTAGTTCACACTATTGTTAAAACACTGATGCTCATCTAGAGGAGCCTAGATCAAGAGAAGAAACTAGGGAGGGTCACAGGAGCTGCTTTGTCTCCACAAATCCTTGTCATGTGATGTGATCCTACCACTCCTAAGCTGTGCAAAGAGTAAAGTCATTGTTTGCAGACACCTCCTGCAGGTTAGCCAGAGTATAAAGAGTAACTGCTATGTTGAACTAACTAGAATAATTTTAGAAAGCTGTCATTTAATGCAACAGCCAAGCTTATGGCTGTTGGTTTTTTTATATGACTCCTTAGTTTTCTTTAATTAAGCTAAAGGACATGGAAAGTGAATGAACAAGGTAAGGCTATTGGTCAGCATGATAACAGCTACCTTTAGTTATGGCAGAGACCAACAAGACAGACTGACTAACGCAAAGCAAAGCAAATGGCTAGGGCACTGCACACCAACTGCTGTTCTTGTACCAGTGTAGCACCACAATACACAATATCATGCTGGCTCTGCAGGAACAACATAACAGTATTGCTGGTTTTTCACAGACACAAATATTAGGAAAAGGGTATCCAGCTACCAGCGTAATTGTGTTCAAATTAACATCTATACACTTGCATAATTAAAGTGTACCTTGCTTAATTTTGCTGCCACACTGGTCCTCCAACAGCCCGTGAACCACTAATTTGTAGATCATTGCTTGTGCCCGTTCCAAATCAGCCAGTCCTAGTGCCCTCTTGATAGGTGAGCGCATGACTGCCCGTTTCACCATATGGCGCATCAAGAACTGCAAGGCAGCACGCATTTCCACATCTTCATGAACAATGGGCGAACTCGCACAATCAGAATTATGGCCACTCTCTGCCAGGACCTTTGGTATCAGTAACAATTCAGCATATTTACTACAACTAAGGAGAGTGCTAAGCGATTTCATAGCACCAAGGTAAAGATAAGACAACTGCACTGCTCTGATTTCTGATTGTACAGCATCGTGATTCTTGGAGGCATGTTCATGAGTCTTCCTTTTGCCTTCGGCATTTGGATGCTGGCTCTCCACACCCAAGGAAACAGATTCTAAGGAAAACGAAGCAATTTCATTTTCGGATTTTGAACTTGTAGCTCCATGGCCTTTGATCTCCTCAGTGCTTGGCACCGACCGAGCATCTGATCCAGAGTCACCTTCTGTTCTCTGGTCAACATCTCCTTTGTCTTCTGCATCATGCTTGTGTTTCTTCTCATGTCGCTTGATGCTTTGCTTCCCCATGTCTTCATGGATGCCAGTCAGGAAGGTGAGGTCCAGCAACACAGTGGCTGTCAGTCCACGGAATCTTGCAACATCAAAAGGCAGCGGTTCGCAAGGTTCCAGATTATACAATGGCGTGTCACTAGGCGACCAAAAAGTTGGGAAGCTTTAATAAAGATCAGAATGACACAGGAAGAAGCAAGTGAGGGATAGACAGGAGGAAAGCACGGGAAATAATGTAGGCAAAATAAGACATAAAATATATTTAATCAAAATCTAAATGAATTGACAGTCTAAAAAAGTAAATGTAAACTGGGGGGTGGGGGTGGGAGGGAATGAGGGTTATGATCAGATAATGGGGAGAGATGATACTCAGTGCAGAAGGTAACAAAAAATGAGTGTGCTGTTTCAGACAAAACAGTTCATTCCAAATACCCAACAAAGGTAATCATAAAATACTGAGGGAGTTTTTGCTATATTAGACACGTTTGTTTTGGAAAATGTTTCCTAATGGATGAAAGCACCCTGGGATCTCAACTGGGTTCTGGCACTAAGAAGGGAGGTGGCATGCCCCCTAAGATATTTTCACAAAATAAAAATGCAAAAAAAAAACATAGCAGTACTTTAAAGAGTTAAAAAAACCCTATTCTGGCAGAGGTTTCTGAGGGCTCACAGAATATGTCACAAGAGATGAGTTACTCTCTAAGGTGCCACAAGGCACTTGATACCATCGTTCAGACATTACTTAGCTTATAGTCCAAATGTCATAAATAACACTCCCTAATGTTAGAAAGCAATGGCCTTAAAACCCACAATAGCAAAAGGTTACAAGAAATTTATTTCCAGGTTGAGCTGTCTGATATTTAACTAGCTACTAGTATTAGCAACTACTATCTCACATTTTAAAAGTCAGTGACATTTCCTAAGCTCTAACAACTGGCCCCTTGTCTATCACCAATACTGAAAACACTGTACCTGATTGTAATCTCAGCTTCGTCCCATTGCACCTTGGCAGACGTGCTGCCTTCTTTGACCACTCCAAGCAAGGTGGCATGCCGCCCAGTTTGCCTGTGAACACAGCGGCCTCCAACTCTAAGTCCAGCATCCACTCCGCCAATCACTGCCAGGACTGGCCACACCTCCACACACAAGGTCTTCAGCTGGAGCTCTGAGAGATCTGCCAGCCCATGCCGACTGCCATGTCTGCCTTTCTCCTCCTCCTTGCTCTCCTTCTCCTCTCGTGCTTCATTCTCCTCTCGGCTTTGAACAGAGCGGCTTTTCTTCAGTTTCTGACCTGCCTCTTTAAGGCATGCTTTGAGCTTGTGCAGCCGCTCCATCATTTTCTTATTGATGCAATGTGTCCACCGGTCTGTTCGATGGAGGATGCGGATAAGCTGAATTGTGGCCTCTGCAAGCACAGCAGCAACAGGGCTGCAAATGGGGTCTCCTGGCAGCAAATCCCTCGGGGTGCCACGCATCTGCATGTCACAGATTTTTACCTATGCACACAGACACACAAGGAAATTCACTCAGCTGGATTCTCAGGTTTTTGGTAAAATTCATTTGCAATTAGAAATCTTCTAAATGAATCAGAAAGGGTTTATTTTTTGTAATTTTCACCAATATTGCAGGTCTGCTACAAAACAGACTTCTATGAGCTTTTGTGAGAGGTTGTAGCAATGAGGAAGAGTTTACCCAACTATATTGACAAGCACATGTGAGTCAATTTTTGACATCTCAGTGATCCTTCCATGCCGTTACAGATGATTTCAAAATATAGAAATATTTACAAACACATAACGACTTATTTAATTTTATATCCTGCCTTCTTTCATCATGGAAACCAAGGCAGAATGCATATGGTTTCTAAGCACTGACCAGACCCAGATCTGCTTAGCTTCAGCAAAGGCCTTCAGACCACACCCTGGGACATTTAGGTTTTGGAAGCCGGTTCTGAAGGTGTGCTTCTCTGTCGACGTCAATTCTCATCTTCCATCATGTCCCAGCACTCTGTCTTAGCAGAAGTGGAGCAGAGCGCAGGAGTATTGAGAAAGCTCTGTGGATACAACCTTCCCCCTAATTTGCTATTCCTGCCTATGTTGGACTTGCGAGTACTCTCAGCTCAGCAAGGACAGTAGGACAAGTTGAGAGATGTCAAGATTGCCCAGGCTTTTTATTTTCCCTGACCTGCCAAGCTTGTTGTATCCAAATGCTGACAGGAGTGGGGAAGAGAGAAGAAAGGGGCTACAACAAGCTTGGCTGAGGGTGTTGTCTTCTTGCATGCAAAGGAATCCCTGATTCAGCCCTGGCAAAAGAATTTCAGATAGCAGGGCTGAAAAAGACTTCTGCCTGATACTCTGAAGAACATTTAAATAGACCAATTCCATATAAACATGTATGTATGTACGCATGCGCACACACACACCCACACACACACACCCACATAAAAATGCTCAATTTATTCCACATATTATACTCATAGGCCCTTACCAAAACAGCATATTAACCTTTACCACTATTGCTAAATATCCAGCTTACCTTTTCTCCAGGATTACTGCTATAAAACATCACACATGGGTATAATTCTGCAGCATCCACATCTTCAAAGGCCAGTTTTGGTTCCTGGGGGGAGGGGGGAGATAGTAGACAGCAAACTGATTATGTCAGTCACCAATTTTGCAAGGAGCACTTCCTTACTGATTACCATCAGGTCATGCTTCATTTAGCATCAATTTAAAAGTTTAGATAAGCCTTTCCCAACCTGGTGACCTCCAGCCATTTTGAACACCATCACCTATCAAGCTCAGCTTGATGCTAGGACTGATGGGGGCTTGACGCTGGGGCTGATCTACGACATCTGGAGAGCACTAAGTTGCCAAAGGCTGGTTTACATTATCACTGATGAAAAACGTGGTCTGTTCAGTTGTGGCACCTACACTATGGAATTTGTGTTCCCCCGAGGTCAAGTTGACACACTCTCTACCCTTCCTTTCAAAATTTAGAAAGATTTGTTTCATTGTGCCCTTTCATTTGATTTCAGTTCAAAAACTTAGAACTTTGTGGTAGTTTGTATTATGCCCTTGTTTTGTCTGCTGTACTGCTTTTTTGTAACTGCTGATTGAATGTTGTTTTACTGTCGTGAACTGCTTTGAAAACCATTACAGGTTAAAAAAATTTAACAGTATACAAATATCATAAATAAGCAACAGAAGATTCATACTTCTCCATTTTTTCCAAAGGAGATAGTTCTCGCTTCCATATCCAACACACATGTTATGAAGTCCCCTTGGGTAAAACTGGTCAGTGTCAGCGTCTGCTCTCCATTATGGTAGAGATTGCCACTATATGCTCGGTACAGCCACATGTCTGAGGTAGTGCGATGGTTAAAATCGTGAACTGGCCAACGAGACACTCCAACGCATGTTCCTTCATTGCCTCGATTTTCCTTCACGATATAGAACTAGAAGGTGAAGAAAAACCATCAACGCCCATGGGCTACTTAAAACATCACAAAGCACAAAGACATATAAAAGTAATGGGGATTTGAACAGTCATTTCAACCCTCAAATTAATCACTATTGAACTGGAAAGGGGAGGGGAGAGGCTCAGTAGACCCACGGACATCCAATAGGCTATCTTGTCAAGGTGTACTTAGCAATTATTTTAAAACAGCAATAATCTTTTATCTCTATCATTTTGGGGAATAAAATATTTGAAGAAAAATGAAGTATTCCACAGAATGATGAAATCAAAAGGATTGTTGTTTTAAGATCATTGTTAGGTGGAGCTTCTGATTATTTCTCCCCCCCCCAAAAAAAATTAGATTTGACATATGATTTAGGATTATATCTGGCAGAATATCCCATAAAATTTCAGAGTGTCCCGTGAGCCTCTCTCTTCCCCATACAGTTTACCTGGCCTCACAGGTCTTTGCAGAAAGATATAAAATCTAGTGCAGGCAAAAGTATGCCACTGATCTGTACTGCTCAACCCACAGGCTTAGAGAAGCTCAGCAAATCATGAACAAGACCTAAAAACTGTGGACTCTGGAAGTCCAGCTTGCAAGGGTCAGAAAACCTGTGCAAATCTAGGGAACAAATTTAGGCAACCTGAAAAAAATGCCATTAGAACTAGAGTTCAAATACATTCCCTCTATTTTGAGCAGTATAGTTTGTGGGTTAAGGACACAATGGGTTTATCTATACACCTTGCTTCATCTCTATTTTTAAACTTGGCTTTCCACATACCTTCCACTGGTAACACCCAGAAGTGACTCCAGTGGATGCTAATCCATATCCCTTTCCGCCGCTCCCATGAGTTAAGATCTGACCATTCTCTACTAGGCAGCATTGAGCCTTCTCAGGGTCAAACGATACTTCCTGTATAGGGAGATTTTCATCTTCTTCTTCAGATTCACCCTGTTTCTTTCAAAAACAGAATATAAAAACCTCACATTGTGGTCAATTAAACGGGGGGGGGGGGAGCACAATCTAGCAGTAAAAAAAGGGGGGTAAAAGATGTATAAAAATACAAAATACCTTTTTCAAAAATAACCATAGATACAAACACTCCAATATTAAAAACTTGATAAACCAAATCCCATATGAGACTGTAGCGGACTCACCCCACTAACTGCCCCCAATTCAATACAGCAGGCCCACCGCACAGTAAGCGAACAAATTTCTTCCATTTACCACAAGCTATCTTGGGGGGGGGGTGTTGTGTGAGGGGAACTTTGTTTCAGGGAGTCTCAGGCAGGAGTTGATCAAACAAGGAAAGTTTTATTTACAAAAAGAGATTGGGGAAACAAAGTTGGGCTAGGAAGAAGTTAACTTTTACTTAAGCTAAATATAAAGATGTCACAGGCTTAAACACAGCAGTATACAGTGGTGCCTCGCAAGACGAAATTAATTCGTTCCACGAATTTTTTCGTCTAGCGAATTTTTCGTCTTGCGAAGCATGAAATCCCATAGGAATGCATTGAAAATCAATTAATGCGTTCCTATGGTCAAAAAAAGTCCAAACAAAGCCAAATTTGGTACAACAAGAGTTTATTAAGTGCTCTTTAAAGTCACACATACTGTAAAGAGCATTTCAAAATTCAAACCCAGAATTTTTTTTAAAAAACAGCAGAGTGGCCCAATGGTCACAGAAAATCATAAAAATGCAGGAAAAAAACACAAGCTTCCAGATTCTTGCAAACCCCTCCCCAACACCAAGTCCTTGAATTCCAAACACCCCAACCCAAAATCCAACCCCCCCCCAAAGTTTTAAAAGCTTAACTTACCAAATGGCTGCAAAAGAAGTTTTGGAAAAGCTTAAAAAATCACCAAAGTCTTTAAAAACCTCAAAAAAGGCTACTATGTACACTGCGTTCTATGAGTTGCTCCTCAAAGTCAAGTCACAACTGTATTAATGGTGTTAAGAAAAAGGAAACAAACTTGCAAGACGTTTTCGTCTTGCGAAGCAAGCCCATAGGGAAATTCGTCTTGCGAAGCAGCTCAAAAAACGGAAAACCCTTTCGTCTAGCGAGTTTTCCGTCTTGCGAGGCATTCGTCTTGCGGGGCACCACTGTATGCACATCTTTTCTTAAACTTCAGTTGCTAAATATCGGTTGCTGCACTTCAGGTAAATGTTCCAGTTTCTAGAATAGGTGGTGAAATGCTTAACTCAGTTTCTCTTGTTCCTCTACTTGGTTATGCCAGGTCTTTTAGTTAAATACTTTGGACACGGCACAGCTTCCTTCACGGCTTAATGCTCTGTTTCGTGATCTGTTTCATCCACTTAGCGCTCCCACTTGTGAGGTAGAAGAGACTTTGGGATCCTCTTAACTGGCTTGGGAGTCTTCTTTTCCTAGAAGAGCTCTCCCCGCCTGACGGGAAGGAGATGCAGGGGGTCTGTAGTCCCACAGCTTCTCCCTCCCCTGCTCAGACTCAGCCCTCCAGGCAACTCCTGTCTCCTCACACGGTCCTCATCTCTTCAATATGAGGCTCCTTCCTCTAGCTACAGATATTCTCTGCAGAGCGGATGCTAAACTTACATTTGAAGCCACTCTCTTGGACAAACCCATTCCTAATCCCTTTCTCCCATCTCAAACCAAACTCCACCCTGTCTCGCTCCAGCTCTTTCCCTTCTCTATCCCTATCTCAAGGCTTCCTCAGAAGCTGCTCCTTTTATGTGCCCCCCATTCTGCTCCTCCTCCTTCTACAGCCAGCTGATTTTGTAGCCAATCAGAAAGAGGCTCCAACCCCCTGGTGGAACTTTGAGGGACTGCATCACCAGGACTCTGCTGTCCGTCACAGGCCTTTCAACATGAGCCAAACACGTTTCAAGACAAAGGACTTCATCAGTGGCTGAAAAGAACATTATGAAATTGATCAGAATTAAAGCTAGTACCTGCAGCTTCATTTCTTTTTCTTTCTCCTTGATCTGAATTATGTGCTTGGCTTGTGCAACAGGACTTTCCCACATACAATCAGACAGAAGGGAGAACAACCGATCAATAACCTGTTTGGGAAACATGATTGAAGAACATTTAATTCCAAATAGTCACAGGTAATTTTTAAGGCTGTATTTCCCATCCTGATTACACTACAGATAACAAAGCAACCAGGAGTTTGAAGCAGTCAACTGAAGACAGTTTTCTCTTATTTTTGAAAACACACCTCTGAAAACCTGTGATTTGGTGCAAACCAGGTCTGATGAAGTGGCTATGGGGCCAGGAAAAATACCTCTGCCTTGTTCCCTTTTTTATAATTATTGGGGGGGGGGGGGAAATACTCCCGTTACCTAACCCAAAGGCATAGTTCATACAAGCCCTGAAGTGGAGAGAAAGTTGCTAATATCAATATGAAGGAAAATGTTAACACAATCATATATTAAGGAATGTGGCAGAAACAGTTCGTCCTATAGCGTGTGTTTTTTCATGTGTTGAATGAATGGCCACCAGTCCACCATAAAAGTCTCTTGGGCATTTGATCCCTTAGCCACACAAAGGTTTTGCATCACTTTTCCAGAAAGTGCTACATCCCAATTTACCTTATTCCACTGTTGTACATTTAAACCCTTTAGTTCTTTCAAATTTCTAGCTATCAATATTTTTTCTGCCATTAACAAGCAACCTATTAAAAGTTTATTTAATAACCATTGGGTTGTTTTAGGAGGACTTTTTTTTACACGTTTTCCCAGTATTTTTGTTATTTCTACAAATATTTTATCCCAGAACTGGGCAACTTTGGCACAGTCCCACCACACATGGAGGATGTGAAGGAACTGTGAGCTGTACAGCCCTCTCTTTTCCAGGTGAGCATCAGTTATCCATTTTAGCTACTTCTGTAGGCATTAAGGATCATTTTGGTATTGTTTTCAAATAATTTTCTTTTAATCTAGCTAAAGTTGTTTTACTAGGACCTCTGGCCTTGTGACCTTAGGCAGCCATGGTCACTTAGAAGAGACTGTTGTAAGCTGAGCAGATCAGTGACCAGATTGTCAAAAAAGCAGCTTCATTATTTTCAGGCTGTTGCTGAGGGCTGAGAAGTAACTTTAAATATTTAATTACAATTTTCGATTATTAACAAAAAAGAAAATATTTCACCAATCAATCAACAATAAACTTTATAAATCTTGACTTCCCTCCCTATCTTTCTGTAGTCCTTAAAATAATTTTATCTTTCCCTGCATATCCCAAATCGTTTCAATCTATTATTTTTATTGTTATTATCTGTTATTACAATAGTCCTGCTAATGTCTTGATCTGTTTGCAATATGTTTATAAATATTCAATAAACCATTTGCATTTCTTAATAAAAAATTGTTATCGTGATTTCTTATTCCTTCCATAAGTTTTACCATTTCTTCATATTCCATTAGTTTCTGCAACCATTCTTCTCTCGTCGGGACTTTGTGTCTTTCCATTTTGGGCAATTATTATTCTTGCAGCTATAGCTGCATAAATAAATAAGCTTCTATATTGTTTAGGTAGCTCTGATCCCATTATCCCCAAAAGAAAAACTTCTGGTTTTTAAACAAATGTTATCTTAAACATCTTCTTCAGTTCATTATATAACATTTCCCAGTAAGCTTTACCATATTTTTCGCTCTATAGGACACACTTTCCCCCCTCCAAAAATGAAGGGGAAATGTGTGTGTGTCCTATGGAGCGAATGCAGGCTTTCACTGAAGCCTGGAGAGCGAGAGGGGTCGGTGAGCACCGACCCCTCTCACACTCCAGGCTTCAGGAAGCTATCCGCAAGCCTTCGGAGCCCGGCAGGAACTCCTTCGCAAGCCTTCGGAGCCCAGTGGGAGCTTGCGGCTGGAGAGGTTGTGCATGGCTAAAGAGGAAGCCTGAGCTTCCCCCTTTATTTCCCCCCCAAAAAACTAGGTGCGCCCTATGGTCCGTTGCGCCCTATAGAGTGAAAAATACTGTAACCTTATTGAAAGACCTCAACATATGGAAATGGGTACTGTAATGGTTCTAGGGGTTGCTCGTGCGTAAGTTGTCGCCACTCCTGGCTAGGTTACCTGGCTGAACCCTTTCTGTCTGGACAGCCTCTCACCCGTGGCTGTCTCAATCGCTGGCAGAATACGTTAGTGGGCGTTTCTTGAACTTCTTCCAGCAAAGAAGTTCTTTGACGCCTAGTCTCCTCCTACTCTCCCTGCGCGGAAGTCTTCTGCGCAGGGAGGGTGTGGGCAGCGGATGACCCGTGCTCTCCCCGCTGGTCTCCGGCGAGGAGTCCTGGAGCCCTCGCCGATTCCCCCTTCTGCCCCCCTTCTCCACTGGTGCTACACTGATTGCCTTCTCCAGCAGATGGGTTGCCTCTCTCCCTACTGGGACCCTCTCCGGCATCCCTCTGGAGCCTTCCCTCCGCCTCTGGCTCCGATGGCAGTTCCCTGACAGGTACCTTCTTTCTCTTTACATTTCCAACACTTATTTGACTTTGCTTTATACATTTTTATACATCTACTAGGTGTTAGGTAGCATCTATATCAGTGTTTCCCAACCGGTGTTCCGCGGCACACTGGTGTGCCGTGAGACCTTGCCTGGTGTGCCGTGGGAGGGAGGCGGGAGAGGCAAGGTCTCCCCCCGCCGCCAGGCATCGGAACGATGCCCCAATGCCGGGCGGTGGGGCGGGAACCTCTCCCCCCTTGCCGCCCGGCATCGGAACGATGCCCCGATGCCGGGCGGTGGGGCGGGAACCTCGCACCCCGCCGCCGGGCATCGGAACGATGCCCCGATGCCGGGCGGTGTTGCGGGAACCTCGCACCCCGCCGCCCGGCATCGGAACGATGCCCCGATGCCGGGCGGTGGGGCGGGAACCTCGCACCCCGCCGCCGGGCATCGGAACGATGCCCCGATGCCGGGCGGTGGGGCGGGAACCTCTCCCCTCGCCGCCCGGCATCGGAACGATGCCCCGATGCCGGGCGGTGGGGCGGGAGCCTCTCCCCCCGCCGCCCGGCATCGGAACGATGCCCCGATGCCGGGCGGTGGGGCGGGAACCTCGCACCCCGCCGCCGGGCATCGGAACGATGCCCCGCCGCCGGGCATCGGAACGATGCCCCGATGCCGGGCGGTGGGGCGGGAACCTCGCACCCCGCCGCCGGGCATCGGAACGATGCCCCGATGCCGGGCGGTGGGGTGGGAACCTCGCACCCCGCCGCCGGGCATCGGAACGATGCCCCGATGCCGGGCGGTGGGGCGGGAACCTCTCCCCCCGCCGCCCGGCATCGGAACGATGCCCCGATGCCGGGCGGTGGGGCGGGAACCTCTCCCCCCGCCGCCCGGCATCGGAACGATGCCCCGATGCCGGGCGGTGGGGCGGGAACCTCTCCCCCCGCCGCCCGGCATCGGAACGATGCCCCGATGCCGGGCGGTGGGGCGGGAACCTCGCAGCCCGCCGCCGGGCATCGGAACGATGCCCCGATGCCGGGCGGTGGGGCGGGAACCTCGCACCCCGCCGCCGGGCATCAGAACGATGCCCCGATGCCGGGCGGTGGGGCGGGAACCTCGCACCCCGCCGCCCGGCATCGGAACGATGCCCCGATGCCGGGCGGTGGGGCGGGAACCTCGCACCCCGCCGCCAGGCATCGGAACGATGCCCCGATGCCGGGCGGTGTTGCGGGAACCTCTCCCCCCGCCGCCCGGCATCGGAACGATGCCCCGATGCCGGGCGGTGGGGCGGGAACCTCTCCCCCCGCCGCCCGGCATCGGAACGATGCCCCGATGCCGGGCGGTGGGGCGGGAACCTCTCCCCCCGCCGCCGGGCATCGGAACGATGCCCCGGTGCCGGGCGGTGGGGCGGGAACCTCGCACCCCGCCGCCGGGCATCGGAACGATGCCCCGATGCCGGGCGGTGGGGCGGGAACCTCGCACCCCGCCGCCGGGCATCGGAACGATGCCCCGATGCCGGGCGGTGGGGCGGGAACCTCTCCCCCCGCCGCCCGGCATCGGAACGATGCCCCGATGCCGGGCGGTGGGGCGGGAACCTCGCACCCCGCCGCCGGGCATCGGAACGATGCCCCGATGCCGGGCGGTGGGGCGGGAACCTCTCCCCCCGCCGCCCGGCATCGGAACGATGCCCCGATGCCGGGCGGTGGGGCGGGAACCTCGCACCCCGCCGCCGGGCATCGGAACGATGCCCCGATGCCGGGCGGTGGGGCGGGAACCTCTCCCCTCGCCGCCCGGCATTGGAACGATGCCCCGATGCCGGGCGGTGGGGCGGGAACCTCGCACCCCGCCGCCGGGCATCGGAACGAGGTCCTGGACCTCTTCTGAAGGCAGGCGGGGGCAAAAGTCTTTGCTCCCCCCGCCTGCCTTCCCGGGACAGCGGAGACTTCTCCGCTGCCCCGGGCGATCTTAAAATGCTGGCGGGCGGGAGCGAAGCGTTCGCTGCCGACCCCCAGCATTTTAAAATCTCCTCGGGGCAGCGGAGACTTCGCTCCCGCCCGCCAGCATTTTAAAATCGCCCCGGGACAGCAGGGGCTTTTAAAATGCTGGCGGTCGGCAGCAAAGCCCTCCTGTCCCCGGAGCTTGCGGGGCGGGAGGTGGGAAGAAGGGCTTTTCTTCCCACCGCCAGCCTTCAGAACAGCCTTCTGAAGGCTGGCAGTGGGAAGAAAAGCCCTTGTCCCCGTCCCCTCCAGCCTTCAGAAGAGGTCGGGGGACAGACTGTCCCCGGACCTGGTCTGAAGGCGGTTTCCCTAGGAACGCATTAATTGATTTTCAATGCATTCCTATGGGAAACCGTGCATTGCAAGACGAAAAACTCGCAAGACGAAGAGACTTGCGGAACGAATTAATTTCGTCTTGCGAGGCACCACTGTACTTTTTATATAGTCAATATAGGCACAGTTAAATTTTTTAACATTTTCTAATGGTGGTGTGCCTCGAGATTTTTTTCATGAAAGAAGTGTGCCTTTGCCCAAAAAAGGTTGGGAAACACTGATCTATATAACATTTTCATATAGTTTTCTCTTAACATAGCATGCTGTAAATTTCATATCCATATGGGCTGAGAAGTAACTTAAACCGAACCACAGTTTCTAAGAAGCAAATGCCACCAAAGTAGTTACTGCTGCAAACACAAAAACTTAACATTTTACAATATTGTAAAGTATAAAGACCTGAGCCATCTGGTCATCCTCCACACCCGATTCACAAGCAGGCAGCACAGCTTCCAGAACATGTAGTGCAAGCAGCCTGGTCCTCAAGTTGCCAACCAAAGGTACACCTAGAAATGGGACCCAGAAGGAAAGTTGGTACTACCAACACATGCTAATAACATACCAAACAAAGTTAGAAACCAGTGGTGTGTCTATAAAATGGTGTAAAATATCCAGAATACACAGGATAAAATGGGCTGCCCACTTAAATACACAAAATATGTATAAAGAGTTTCTGTAATTATTCATTTGATGGACATGATGCAAGCTTCTATCTCCAAATGATAAACACATTCCCCACACATAAAAAACAAAGACCATAGGACCATACCTGAACAACATTTCTGAGAAGCTATGTTCAGGAGCACCTCTGTCCACTTTGGGGATGCCATTTTGGACTGAATGGCTTTTGAAGAAACCACCCTTCTAAGAAAGACTAAGAAATCGCCTAGATGCAACTCTGCAGCGTGCTGTTTTCGAAGAGCCACTGTGGATTTAAAACAATAAAAATTATTATTGCAAAAAGGAAAGGGATTCATATTTTCAAAAGGCCTGATTTGCATATGCTCTGCCTGGAGAGTGCCTAGGAAAAGATAACCAGCTGTCTACCCTACCTTCTGCCAGCAGGTGTCATTGCTGTTTTGCAGCCAAGTGATTAATCCGCTCTGCTTTTATTGTCCACTGTCTTTATCACTGTCTTTAATTTTTTTATTGCTTTTATATAAGGTGCCCTGAAAGCTTTCTCAGCTGAAGAGCAGGGCAAAAATATTTTTTTAAGTAAAAGAATAAATAATACACAACAAAGCAGCATCTTAATAACCTTTTGTTGTGCAACAAAATTCTTCTTACACTAACTTTATTTCTGCTCTCTTGGACCAAATTTAGATTTATTCCATTTCATGGGTCCCTTTTTCTGTACCAGAAGGGAAAAGGTAAGCAATGATTTGTTAAATAGTTCAATAAGAAGCATCAATAGGGGCTGCAGATAAAGATCACAACAGAGGTGGAGAGACAAAATTCTCAGCAACACTTATCAAGTCCCACCATTTTCTATAGTGTCAAAATGTAAACAATGCCCCCCACTAATTCTGACACTGCTTGTGAAGATGTTTTCATGTTTACATTGTCCACTCTCATTTGTTCTTTCTCAAATAAGATCATTTGCCCTCAAATGATCGCATCTCATAGCAGTGTTGTTCTGTTCACCACATGATCTCTCATCCACTGAGAACATAGATTGTGCAATTTGGATTTACGGATGAAGGGTAGAATAATAATAATAATACAGTGCTACCTTGGGTTACATACGCTTCAGGTTACAGACTCTGCTAACCCAGAAATATTACCTCAGGTTAAGAACTTTGCTTCAGGATGAGAACAGAAATCGTGCTCTAGCGGCATGGCGGCAGCGGGAGGCCCCATTAGCTAAAGTGGTGCTTCAGGTTAAGAACAGTTCAGGTTAAGAACGGACCTCTGGAACGAATTAAGTACTTAACCTGAGGTACCACTGTAATAATAATAATGAAACAAATAGACCACATAATATTTATATTTACTTGGAGAAACTTAATTGTGGTTACCTTTTCTGTACTTCTAACAACTAGGGCAATATTGTCAACATAGCTCAAGCTGTCATCTTTTTTTGCCTCTGCTATTAGCATGCATGTACAAATCCCATTAATTGTTTACTGCAGTAAGTTTCCAGTGCATAAAACAAAAATACACAGGTCTCTGAGGAATAATTGGGGATGTGGGCTCTTTTTTATAGCACAAAGCATGGAAACAGAGAGTACATGGAGGTCCCGCTTTCCAAATACTATGCTTCCCAAGAAATCATTAGTTAGGTTCACATAGCAATCTGATGATTTGCATTGTTTCCTATGGGAACATTTCTAATCTGTGATTTGTCCGATCACATATCCTCCCTCCAAGGTTTCTGCCCAAAATGGCTGCTGCCATCCACCAAACACAAACAAGTAAGAAAGTGGGCAAACTCCAGCTGTTCAGATATCTGAATCAGCCATTCATGTAGTGAGCTTTGGCTCTACATTCCTTCCTCCCCTATTCCCTGCCCCAGGAACTCTCTTTTCTTTAAAAAGCAAACCAAAAAAAAGCCAGAATGAGATTACCTCTGAAGTCTTTCTTCTCACTGTCTCCATTTGACTCTGCCTTTTTTTCTTCCTCCTCGCCATCTTCTTTTTCCTCAAATGATGCCATAAGCATTACACCAGCTTGGGACAACAGGTTTTTCAGCTGACTACACAGCAGATCCAGCAAAGACTGGACCACTTTGGGACTCAGTTTATCTGCGTAAGTTCTGGGGGGTGGAAATATGAAGATCAATTAGCAACTATGTGAAGAGGTTTGGCATTATTAGAACAGCTTTGAATCTGTAGAACCCTGAGGGTTTTGCATAAAAAGAAGCAGATGTGTTGTGGGGGGCAGATTTCATGTTCTTGGGCCTGAATGATCCTTGTTACAGACTGGCACAATAGTCACTGGGCCAATGGTTTTCCCAATGGGACAGAGAGGAAGGACTGTATTTTCAATATGTTGTAAAGGGAGAAACAAAACAGCAAATGGGGGAGAGGGAGAGGTAGGGGTGTGTGTGTGTGTGTGTGTGTGTGTGTGATAGAGAGAATTTTTAACAGGTAAATTATATTCAATTAGAGTCCATCTAAGTACAGCAAACAAATATTAACACATCACACCAACAATTCAACTTTATAGTCCCAGTGCTACTTTCTGAAATATTTAACTGTACAAATTTATTCTAATTGTTGTTAAGGTAATGCTGAACTGAGATGAAAAGTGAGTTATAAATGCTCGAAATAAATAAATAAAAACTGTTTCCCAACTGACTGAAGGTTTTATCATATCCAATTTACTACCGAGTTACACTGCAAGGACACTGCTAGTCTTGAGGAACTAGGTATGGGGAAAATACTGCTTTTAAAATATTTGGGAGAGCTGAGAAGATGAATGATCATTCAGAAAACAGACAGTTAATACTTACCCTGTGGTAATAGCTAGGATCTGAAGTAATCTAGTGCTGGCTACTTTTAAAGCTGTGCTGAGCTGGGAAATGCCACTTTTGGGCAAGAGCTGCAGTGGCTGACCAAGCATGGTGTCTGTTCCACATAATTGCGACAGGACATTTAACAAGCCGGTGGAAATGGCCAAGGAGACATCAACTGGCTGGTAGTGAACACTCAGGGCGAACACAGTTACCAACAGGAGACGCTGCTGTGCCTCTAATACACACATGTACACAAACACACACCAAAATATAAAGAAAATACTTAGAGACTGTCCCCATTTCAAGTCTGCTCAGAAATAGAAAAAAAATAATACAAGAAATATTTGACTTTTTTTCTGTCGGCAGCAAAAACACTTGCAAGATCGAATGAGATCCTCTTACCTATGTGATGTTTATTTGCTTGGAGGGCTCTTTCCAAAGTTGCAGACAATTGCTGATAGATCTTGTGCACAGCCACTTGGATTTCAGTCTGGATATTTCTCTTAGCTGCCCTGATGCCATCCTATGGAAAAATCAAGTACTGTGAAACCCATCCATATGGCTATGCACTGATGTCATGTTACTTTTTAAGGTATTTACCATGTATAATTCAGGAACTTTTCCAATTTTATGAAAGGTTGCTAATGTTTAGCATTGGCTAACTACATTTAACTCCTTTCATGACTTGCCTACTATAGGAAACAACTGACTTTGCAATACACAGTTGTCAACACTATGTGGCTCCTATCATTCGGAATCTCACAACACTAAGAAAATGTTATATTTATAGGATATGCACATATTCTGCTTCCAGTTGTCTTCTACAGTGTCTATTTACATTAGTACACCCCATTCCAGACTTTAATCCACTATCATTCCCTCTATATCTGATACTCAGAAACTCTCCTTTATTTGAGGTTTTAAAACAGAGTTTGGATGGTCATCTGTCAAGGATTCTTTAGCTGTGATTCCTGCACTGCAGGGCGTTGGACTAGATGACCCCTGAGATGCCTCCCAACTCTACAATTCTATGATTCAAAGATTCTAAGTGCCACTGCTTATGTGGCCAAATTGGCACCATCTATTTTGTATATATAAGCTATCATCAGGCTTGGTGACAACCCCAAAGCTTGCAGAATGACACCCCCCCACCCACCCCACACAATAGGAAAAGAACCCAGGGACCCAAAACAATACAGCACATTGAGAAGTTTTCAGTTTTAGACATGGTCTGCTTTAAACTCAGTTGACAGATTTCCAACGTTTGGCCAAAGCATCCCTTACCTGATAATGATGCAAACGGATACTCTCTCCTTTGGAGCCTGCATGTCCTACAGTACCCAAGCCAAAGCACCCAGCCAGGAACTGCAGCCTCACTGATGTGAGAAGCGAAGAGGACTGGAAGCCTGGGCCTTGCCGGCTTCCTATGGACAGAGTGCTGCCTTTTTCTTCCATCCCAGAAAGCAACACCAGGATCTGATGAAGTGCCTCCAGCCGCAACTAAAAAAATGTGTAAAAATAGTTTGCATTTTACCCCTTGCAAGACAAAGTCCTTCAAGTGCACTGATACAAATACAGAGTATAGGCTTGTATGACCCCCCACATACAACAGATGAAAAGTATTTTAGGAACAGAAGAACAATCAAGGAAAATAAAGGAAGAGATGTGGGGAGACACTTTGCTTGCACAGCCAAAATTGCTTTCCAAAAGCAACCCCTTCCTTCCTTCCTGGCTGCATATGCACAACCCCACATGCAATATGTGTGCATTAGGAACACCCATACAATCCGACTGACTGACTGCTATAGACTGCTATAGACTGCTATGTTGCCCCTTTGATGCCCAAGCAGGAAGAAACAAACATGATGTGCTTTGGAGGTCACACCTACTTCCTCCCAAGGCATGCAAGTGATGACAGAGAGGCCATTGCAGACTCATGCATCCTAGAACCTCCCTCTTGTTAAGTAACCTGAAATGATTGCCTCCCCACAAGTTACAGTTGGGCAAAGCATGTAAACTGATAATTCAAAAGCATCTTTCATTCTACAATTATTAACTGGAATATAGGTAATTACAATACACACCTCTGCCCTCTGTTGCTGCTGCTCCATTGCGATAATATAGGCCTGGGGGCTCGTTGACATGCTTTCTTCAGGCTCCTTGAAGCCTGGAGAGCTTCCCACATCTCCGCTTACAAAGCTAATAACATTTTCAATCAGAGTATGAACTCCAACAGATTTTGTAAAATCAAAATCGGACTCCCCAAACAAACACATAGAGCTATACAGCCAATCTCTGTGCTTCAGTCGAGTCCATGAATCACTTAGTGCTTCAATTGGGCTGTGGACTGCTCCTAGAAACACACAACAAAACTTCATAAATTCCAATGCAGTGATTTTAAGTAACACTGACAAGTAGTATTGAATGGGCAGCTTTGCAACAGATGGTAAAAGGTATTCCTATCATCTCATGCACACAGTTAGCAAAGTATACTATTATTGAAGGAAGATAACTTCAGCTATGTTTTTCTAGCAGTAAATCCTCAAGCAACATAAAGAAGAAAATTAAAGGCAGAAGCCACTCAAACCGCTGAAAGCTTATATACTGAATAAGATGGTAACACAAATAAAAGAAAACAGAGAGTGGTTGAAGGAAAAGAACAGTCTGCCACAAAACAAACTGAGCACTCCATTTCTTCTTTAACATTCAATTGTAAAGCAAGGATTGTGGCTGACCAGCATTATTAAACTATTAAGGGCAAAGCAGGGGGATGATACATAGCTTGCTCTGAATGAAAACTTTACGCAGGTACAGGAATGGGTAAAGGGCAAGTAAACTCACACAAATTATTTTTTTCTGCCTTCCTTCCAAGCTGTTTTCTATTCATTTGGTGTAATATAGCAAACCTCCTTTTGAAAGCATACCACCTGTGGAGAGTCCGATTTCAAGGACTCTCCCACACCCAAATTTCCAATGGGACTGCAAGCAGTTTCTGGTCCCACCCAAATTGCTGCATATGTTGATCAGTTAACTCATCTGGTAGCAGCATGCAGCAGCAATGCAGGGTGTGCATAGCTACTGACTGTTCAAATGAGATAGCCAAACAGATGACGAGGGCACAGGGATAGCCAAACAGATAACGAGAACTACTCCAATTATCAGATGGCAGCTATGCACACTCTGTATTGCTGCTGCATACTGATACCAAATGAGTTAACTGTAAGCTTGCATGGAATTATAATTAAAACGGAAACAGTGGCTATGAAGTACTATTCTGTGCATTCAAAATTTGCTGCCTGTTGCACTGTTCAGCTGAACTGCTGATAGGAAAAAGAAAAAAGCTTTGGTGTATTGGTGATTCCAAGGCCTGTAGCTTTTCTGTGGAAGTCCCCCTTTTAATGGATTGAATGCCCTAGATGTACCTCCTCATTTCTGATGCTATCATGAACCAATACAGCCACACACACCAAGGCAGCACCACCATCATCCAACAGATTCCTTTCTTCTTCTAGTTTGGTTTCTTTCTCAGAATGCCTCTTGGTACACTAAAGTCTTGCCTTCATGAAAATGTACACGAAAAATACTGTTTCACAAAGTTTAGTGTCTTTATTTAACTTTTAAGAATTGGCACAAAATGCAGCCAAAAGCAAGCTTCTGTCTTGAAAATATGAAAGCTAAAACATTTTTTGGGGGGGAAGGGGGAAATACCTCCTTGGGTGTGAGTCCTGGAAAACTTGCTTGCTGTCTTGCAGACCTTTCCCACTTGGCCTGGGAGGGTGAGCACATGACTGACTACAGTTACAAAAGCTGAGACTGCTGAACAGACTCTTGGGCTGGGATACTGTTTGGAATTTTGTTGGCGGAGGTTGTTGATATGTTGGGTTTCTTGTATCTACATTTTAGGTTTTATTGTGATTTATGAGGAAATTGTTCAGTTTGGTTTTGTATTTTTTAATGTTCTATTTATTGTTTATGACTACTTTTGTTATGTTTAATTATATGGTTTTTCATGCCGTAAGCTGCCTTGAGCATGGTTTGAACTATGGATTATGTAAATTAAATCACGTATGTATGTACCACAGACAAGTGTTCAATTCTCTAACAATAATTTGGTTATGTTATTGTTCAAAGTACATAATTGCTTCATATTTTTAAAGCCCGTATTCTAATGAGTAACCAAAATCACTTAATATTTTTAAATTGTGGGTTGGAATTACTTTCTCTAAAATCTCAAAACCAACTACAGATCTCCAAGGAAATTAAAAATGACTTTCTTCATTAAACTCTCCCCTTTAGATGGGATGTTGTATGATTAACACACTTCAGTTCTCCAAATTTATGATTATCCACGTGCTTTGAGAAACTCCCAATCATTAAAATCAAAGAGGCTACTACACAAAATGCAAGTTTGTAAAAGAATTTGTGGTTTTAAAAAGTTTTCTTTAAAAGTGATCAAAAGAGTGTTATTGTGAAGCGGCTCTGAAAGGACAAGTGAAAGAGCTTATGCATTTTTTAAAAAGATGGTCTGAACACATCTAACAGGTATTCAAGGCATCCTGCATATGTGAGCAGAACAAAGCTACATACTAGCATGACCTACTCTTGGAAGCTTAAGCTCATCTGCATCAGTCAGCGTGCTGCCGTGGTTACAGCAGTGGTAGAAAACATGGTGGTCAGGGATAATGGGAGTTGTACTCCCAACAATATCTGGAGGCCACAATATTGCATAGTCCCAGGTTAGAAAGTTAGGCTAGGACAATTAAAACCCAGTTTCAAATCCCTACTAATCCATGACGTTCACTGAGTGACCCTAGGCTACCTGTTACCTTTTACTTTAATCCACCTTGCAGGGCTATTCCAGGGATAAAGGGGCACGGAACAGAAATCATGTATATTGTCCTGCACTCCTTGGGGAGAGTGGGATTTTAAAAACAAAATAAATTACAGGATTATCATACGGGGGGGGGGGGAGTTTTACTATGACGTTACTGTGTTTGTTTTGCCTGGATTTTAAAAACTTGTTTACTCCCATTTTAAGCCTTCTTCACTAGGCCCTTAACAGCTCGGCGGGAATTATCCTGTGCAAAAATGAGTCGTATAGAGGACTGAAAGTGGAGCAACAAAAGATAAAGTCAGAGAAGGAATGCTTCTTAATACCAATTGCTGGAAACTATAGGAGGGGAGAGTGTTCTTGTGCCTGGGTCCTGCTTCTTGTTTGCCACTGTGAGAACAGGATCCTGGACTAGATTGGCCTGATTCAGCACCACATTTCTTATGTTCAGATGAAGACCAGGTGAACTATTTCTGTACAAGGCAAAAAAATCCCAAGGAGCAGTATTTGACAAGCTTGGGATTGCAGAACAAGGTGGTGCAGCAGATAAAAGTATTAATGGTAGTATGGTCATACTTTTGGATTAAGTTAACAAGACTCCTCAAGAAAAGTTGGGGGAAGCTGCCTGCTTTGGTTTAAACAAGCTATTGTATTACTTGTAAGTACAGTATATCAATCAAACTCTGTAGTTTGCCTTTCTCAGTATTAAACTGACAATGAGGTCCACTCTCTAGGGCAGCCTTCCCCAACCTAGTGACTTCCAGAGGTTCTGGACTATAACTCCCATCAGTCCCAGCCAGCACAATGGTGCTGACTGGAGCTGATGGGAGTTATAGGCCACAAAACATTTGGAAGGCCCCCAGCTGATGAAGGCTGCTCTACGGTTACATACAGTAGCCTTTTCACAGCCCTTTCAGTGCAGATGCCAGCCAATGAACCTGGCTTCTGAAACATGCCAAGTACACAATTCATTGATCCTCTCAATGCTGATCCCCTGAACATAAACAGAAACATGCTAAATACATTCTTACAACTTGATTTTTTAGTGAGCCGTTATGCCTATGTCTACCTGCCAACATTAGATGGAACAAAAACCCCACTGTTTACTTGTCCTTATATGCCAGCTTCTAGTAATGAAATTTTCAAAATGAATGTGGAACAACTGCTACACATATTTTATGTTTTATAAAGTATGTAGGCAAGCTAGAGAGAGAAAATAAAATCACAACATGCCGTCATGTACTTGCTTGGAGCTCTTCTTTTTTCTGGGGCTCAACTGGCCAAAAAGGAGTAAACACACTACCACACAAGAATCAGAAGACAAAGAGAGACATTGGGTACAGAAGACAACATTCAATCTGCATTCTGTCCATACATGGAAAACAGCTTTAAGAGTGGGAAATGTTTGAGCAACGTTCATGAATGTGCAGCTTCTCAAACTTCCTGCAGTGTAAGGAAGTGATGGGTTTTTATTGCACCACTTCATATCCCGTTACCATGTGAATGCTAAAAAGGAGTTATGCAATAATTCATGAGGTGACTTCACATTTGAAAAATTGCAGTGTGTTCTAAAGATAGAGGGTCAGGCAGCAGGCTGAGCTTATCAGATAAGGTAAGAGCTGCCCCAAGAAGATGTCTCTCCACAGGAGTAATTAAAACTAGGAGTAACTAAGAGCTGGGAATAAACTCCCTCATCCAGCCAAAGCCTGATGAAGGGTTCAAGTCCCAAAGATACTTTCCAAGGAAAGCAGAGCAGGGCCAAGGGGAGCAGGAATGAGCAGAGAAATGAAACAAGTTTCTGACCAACCTCCCTGCTGATTCTTCCATCCTAGATCTGTATTGTTTACACCCCATGGCAACAGTTCTCTGGATCTCAGTCAAGGGTATTGTCCAGCCCTACCTAGGATAAATCACCCTTGCAACTTGCCCACTCTATGGGGTCCAGAAGCAGGCAAATAGTGAAACTGCCTGCACTACATGGCATTTATTTGCTGGAGAAAGCTCTCATCGTTCTTTACCTTCTATTACAGGTATGTCAAAGTGTGGGTTTTCAAACTGTGTTCGAGTCATGGCAGACAAGATGCTCAAAAGGCATCTTACCTACCATTACCAGTATTCTCCTGCAACAGAGCTGCAGAGGCAACTTGACAACACTCTGGAGCACACACAGATTCCAGGGAGTGTGAACTGTGTGTATGTCCATAATTCCCTGCAGTATAGAGGGGCTCTGTAGCAGACCAATCAACACAGAAAGATTTTCTGAGGCTTAAAAGTTTCAAGACCACTACACTAGAAAAACTGGCTTTTCTACACAATTACCTCTCTTTCTATGGGATGATGCCAAGTCCAAATCCACATTTCGTCTTCCACTCTATAGTGAATAAAAATAACCAAAAAGAGTGTTAGTGTTATACCTTATTTATTACATTTATACAATGTCTACCAATGTACACAAGTTTGTTCACGCTGGCTTTCAATTTAACAGACACAACACAGAAGGAACGGGCTTGGAAGAGGAAAGTAAGCAAAGGCAGATATCATTGGCTACTGTATGGGGAAGTTCTGAGAAGGCATGAGCCAAATGATCACAGAGAGGGCTTCACTGTCTTGCCTCTCTCTGATACCGTGAGATGGAATTCCACCTAACCAGCAAACAAAAAGGCAACTCATTCATGTATAAGTTATATGCAGCAGCTTACCACCAGAGTAAACAATTCCAAATATAATATACTGAACACAAAACATAGTGGGCACTTCCAAAAGACAACCACCTCTATACTTCTGGAGGCATTCCGTGCTGAACTTGAGCACATGTTTTTCCACAGGTCTCTCAGATTTGAAAATCATACCATGGGCCAGTTCTCACATAATCCTAGACCATCGCATGCTGCTAAGTGGATAAGCGAAGTGTTGGTCTCACATATTCCTGCTTCTCTTCTCCTACTCTTGCATAGCTGGAAGGGAGACTTCAGCTGGGTTTAGCATTGCCTTTAAAGAATCTTGGTCCCAGCATTGCAAACAAACCAGGCATCCAATTTTAAAACAAATAAGCCAATTTACTTGACATTTGATATTCAAACCTATGGTTTGAAGTTACTTTGTCATGAGACTGACCAGCTTGGGTTCATCATGCTGCCACTTACACAGCTTTAACACTGTCAAATATTCTTCTGTAATCTGTGGGATTGTCTACATTCTTAATTTGCCAAGTTATTTTGAATGTCATGTCTTGTTTTCTCCCAACAAATTTTTAAGGTAAGCAAGGCAGTCCTTTGCACAATGTCATGAGTGGCTTTTCAAACTCCAAGGGAATTTTAAAGTCAACTTATGATTAAACAGAGCAGGGAAAAGAGGGCTGAAATTAAGCAATGGCAATAATTAGATCCCACTGCATGTAAACTCCCCAGGCACACTTTGGGGGCGATGGTTTGCCCCAACCTACCCATAAAGTCCTGAGCTGATGTGAAAGCAGATCCCACTGCAACACAGACTCACAACATTTCAAGTGCATCTTCAGCAGCTGAACCAGCAAGAGTAACATTATGCAAAGCTTTAAAGTATTTCACCTACCAGTGAATAACCTTCTTCATCCGATTCAGGCTGAGATAAATCAGATTCACTCCGTGATTTCATCAGTTTGTAACTTGAACTAGAATGGACTGAGCGACTCTCTGCAGTAAGGCTTTCACTTCTGTTTCATGCAGATGCAAAAAGAGAAAAGATAATAATTGAAGATTATAATTGGTCTGGAAACCAAGCCTTATGAGGAAGGAACAGTTGAGGGAATTGGGTATGTTTAGCCTGGTAAAAGAGGAGATTGAGAGGAGATATGATAGCCATCTTCAGATATCTCAAGGGCTGTCCCATGGAAGGTGGAGCAAGCTTGTCTTCTCCTGCTCCGGAAGACAGGACCAAAACCAATGGATTCAAGTTACAAGAAAGGAGATTCTGACTAAACATCTGACAGTGGAACAAACTCCTTGCAGGTTTTTAAGGAGAGGTTGGATGGTCATCTGTCATGGATGCTTTAGTTGAGATTCCTGCATAGCAGGGGGTTGGAATAGATGATCCTTGGGGTCCCTCCCAACCCTGCAATTCTATGATTCCGTAAGAGCAGGCAAAGTGCAGCTCCTAGGGTTTAACAATATGCACAGGGAAGTCTGAAGTGCCAAGAGAATGCTCTATCAAACAAGGACCTCGCCTTTCACCAGAGACAAAGCCTGGCATATTCCACCACCACCACCCCCATCCCTTGGAGCTCATTGCACAAATTAGGCACTACCAAAGGAAAGGGCCTGACTCTAAGACCTGCCCAATGTACCACTAACTGCTCTGGAACAAACAGTAGGACCTCTGACGCCTATTGTTAGGGTTTGGCAGGCTCACCCTACCTTAGCAGATTACTGAGGATCTACTCAGCAAGGTTTCAAGAGCTGCTGGCTGCTCTTGTGCACAGTTCATTAATCGCACCTGGTCATGAGTCCAATCCCTTCTGCGGTACCAGTTGATGGCTGTTGCAACTGCCCTTCCTCTCTTCGTTTCTGCAGCTCCTCAATAACGGGGCTGACTCCCAGAATCAGCAAAGCACACCTATGGATCACAGAGTTGCAGGCAGCTGTGTACACATCTTGTCCTTCAGGAAGGTCTCTGCTGACTCTGCGTTCTTGCTGGGACTGAGGGGCCTGGTCATCCATTCGAGCCCCTGCCCCACCATTTATTCTCTCTCGGTCTCGACTGCGAGCTACTTCACGGGCTGATAGGAAACATTGAAAGATTTCTGTAACATGCAACACAAAAACAAAGGTCTTAACTTCTAGGCAGAGCTCAAGGGCTGTAAAAATTATTCAGGTGACTTTTGTTCATCACAGATAAAACTTCATTTCAATGGGACTCTCTCTGAACAAGCTTCTGTGGAATCTTTTCCAAACTTTACTTACTGCCAGCTGTCATAACTTCATGCTCCCTTTCTTCCTCTTCCTCTTCTTGTTCCGGGTGCCCCTCTTCTCTTTCTCTTTCTGCCTGCTCTTCCATCTCTGCTTCTTCATCAATGGTCCGAGTAAAGGGGTGCTCTTGCGCATCAATGTCCAAAGAGTCTGGATTTTCTGACATCTGGGATAGGGGAGGAGAGAGGGTAGGGTTCAAAGATATGAAGAACTCATTGCTTAATAAGAAGTATGTTCTTAAATCAAACCAAGGGCGAGGTTTCTCAGGCCTGGGGGCCTATTGCAGCCTTCTCTCTGCCTGGACCCTAGGATTCTTCCTTAAGTCACACACCCTTTTCCGCAGCACAGCTGGAATGTGTCCTTGAAATATGACAGCACTTTGTTTGCCTGGAGGGTAAGTAGAAACCTGACTTTTGTATGGATGGAATACAGTGGTACCTTGGGTTACATACGCTTCAGGTTACAGACTCCGCTAACCCAGAAATAGTACCTCGAGTTAAGAACTTTGCTTCAGGATGAGAATAGAAATCGTGCTCCGGCGGCGCGGTAGCAGCAGGAGGCCCCATTAGCTAAAGTGGTGCTTCAGGTTAAGAACAGTTTCAGGTTAAGAACGGACCTCCGGAACGAATTAAGTACTTAACCCGAGGTACCACTGTATAGTGTTCTGTATGGAGGTAAGAATCACATCCACCCACTTCTGCCTCTGACCCCATCCACCACTGGCAGAAGGCCCCCGGAAGGTTGGCTTCAAGCTGGGGAAAAATCTGCCCTTAAATTAAAACAGGAAACAGTAGTGGATTGTGCTGAACAGCAGCTGACTCACACAGTCCTTTCAGGCTGTAGAGCTGAATTCATAGTAAAATGGTAGTGGTAAAATTGCTTCACCATAAGCACAGGTCACAGGATGACTGCCCCTGCAAAAATTTATGAAGCGGTGGAGTAATAATTCCACTATCTGTGCTTGTGTGAATGGATGCAGACAACCGTTTTATACTTGTGACAATAATGACAAGGCTTTTTGTGGAACCTTCTAAGGGGAGGGACAATGCAAGAGGAATGGCACCAGCATGTCAAGTCTGTAACTGCTTTGGCAGGAGCAGAAGAAAAGAAAAAGATCCATGATGAATCAAATCAGGAAACATCAACTAGTCCAGCAACCTCCTTCTTAAGAACAAGGAAGATAGGAAAGCAGGCAAGAAAAGCCTCCCTAGTTTAGAGCTAGAATATCCCTTTTCCTCCTTCTCAGAGCAGTTTGACCAGGAAGCAGAGAAGCGTCTCCCGAGTCCAGTTAAAGGAAGAAACAGCTACTAACATAAGCCTTATAAACCACTCCCCCACAATTCAAAGCAGTAGGCAAATTAATTTTAAAAACACAGTTTTATTTGTGGTCCATAGAACCCACCCACCCCCAAAAAGTAAAACATGCTGTAAAACAAAGGAATGTTTTTTAAAAAACAAAACCCTAGCTACAGAGAAAACAGAAGCAAGCAAAAATCTGAAACTGAAATAAATATACTGAGCACATCTAAATAGGATTGAAAGTGAGCAAAACTGTAGACAAAGGCTCACATAATTGTTGGCCTCAAAAAAACAATCAACTATGCAGTCTTTCATGTTAAACCAATTTTCCTGCACTACGTAAGAAAGAGGAGCAGAAGTGCCAGTCTTTAGTCTTACCCATCTATCCCTTGAAGACGACCTAGTCTGAATAAGTTCCATATTCTTGCAAGCAAGCAAACGACTCCGCACTTTATACACACACCGATATACTTCTACTAAGGCTTTGCCAGGCTGATACCTAAAAGACACAAAAGTTACATAAGGCTAAGAGTACAGGAAATCTCTCTAACACAAGGGGGAAAGGTCTCAAAATGCTTTTTGGGTACTTGCCTGCTCTCACCACTTGCTTGACTAAGCAAATTTGTATGTTTCAGGAGGGCAGCAAGAACAAATCTAGACACAGTATCCAAAAGCGACTCACTACTCAGCGTGGCACTATCCCAATCTGAAGAGGTAGGGGAAAAGGAACTGATCAGTTTCCTGAAATATTCACAGTTAAAACAGCATCAAATTATTCAGCCATATTTCAATAATTCAGCCTGCATTTTTGCCTTAAACCAGGAGTGGGGAATCTTTTTCACCCCAAGGGCTGCATTCCCTCAATGGAAAACCTTCTAGGGATGCATGCCAGTGGTGGGCGGAGCCAGAGGTAAGATTCACTTGAAGCTCTGCTGTCTTGCCAGTGGGAAGTTCCTTTTTTCATTTTGCAATAGCCATGTGGCATGATCAGTGAGCACAGCCTGCTAAAAGCCTCAATAAGGACTTCACTGCTCTGACACTGGGCAGTATTCACCCCAAAATATTGCACTCCTACCCACCCACACCATGAAATAGCACCAAGTTATATGAAGTGGGCTATCAAATTGGGATGGGTTTTTCAGAGTAATGGCAGATACACTTCATTGCCATGAGGTGTGGTCAGCAGGCAGAAGGTTATGTAGTTCTATGCTAGTTGCTATTTATTATGTGTCTAAAACTGCTTTAAACAATATGGTTGTGCCAGCAGATGTCCAATGTACAGCTATTTTAATAAGCAAGTTGACCACAATAGAAATGCAACTAATTTCAGAAAATACAAATCCTTCCTAAACTAAAACGGCCATGACAAAGTGGTTTCTCAAATGGTTCTAGGTGGATCCACACCCTGGTTTTTTGTTTTTGTTTTAACTAAACAAATAATGAAAGAGCCCCTCCTCCAAAATGAGCACAGATAAGCTTAATTATTGTCACTGTGGGAGGTGGCTCTTTTGCTTCCAAGAACTTACCTTTACTCACTGCATAGTCCTGCATGCTGACCCAGAGGCTACGAGCAGGCTCCTTTGCACACCCCAAAGCCAGATCCACAAAGACAGAGATTTCTGGGCAAAGCTTGTAATCAAACGGCTTTTGTTCTTCATTTCCAGAGAGAGCTACCTCTAACAAGGAACTCATGGACTTGTCTAAAATGAGATGAAAAGTCATGTCATTATTTATCTATTTAGGTACTTGCAAGTGGGGCCTGAATCAAAAGGGTTCCAACAAGCCAGCCATGTTGTTTTCCGTTCTACTGCCACCCCCCCCCATACATATACATCTCCCAGCAACCCAAATACATCAAGCATTCCATGGCCAGTGAGCCTGCTCAGTCCTCAGGAGGTCCTCACTTTTTTCTGAAGCCTTTTTTGTACTTTCCCCGCGGCTACTGATACCTCTTGTCGTGTGTGGATGGTGTTTTGACTACACAATGAAAAGCGCTCAGAGAATGCTATTAGCGTAGATCAGCCTTTGCCTACCTGGTGCCCTCCTGATCTTCTGGACTCCAGCAAGCATGGCCATATTGTGCTGGGCTGACAGCAGCATGGCTGTGCTAGCTGGGGCTGATGGGAGATGAAGCCCAAAACATCTGGAGGGCATTAGATTGGCAAATGATGTCTTTTCAATGCAAAAAGTATTTGTACAGCAGCAAACAATACTACTAAGAAAGTATAAATAAAAACCAGTAAAAAAATTCAATTCAAACAACAAAATTAAAATAGCAGTAAGCTAGCAATTAAACAAAGCAATTGATAAATCTTCCTAAAAACGAATACACGCTTTTTTTCTTTTGAAGGAAAAATATGGGGCCATAATTGAGAAAGTTCTGTCTCTGGTTCTCATCAACTGGAATGTCATTAATGACAGGGCGGGGAGAAGCATCACCAATGACAATCTCAAGATTGGGGTAGGCTTGTGTATAGTCCCTAAGATAATCTGGTCTTAACAATTTATACAGCACCATCAATATGCTTGCCACTTTAGAGAACACAAGACAACAGGTCTGTGTCCCGAGAATCTTACAATCCAGAGTTCCACATAGAGGAAAGGAGGGGATGGAGACAAACAAGAGAAAGAACAGGCATTTATATTGCAGTCACATATGCTTCAACACAGTTACAGTAGAACATGGTGGGGAAAGAGACAATACTGAAATCTCCTGAAAAAAGTGGGTTTGGAGGATGAATTTGAAGAAAGTCAACAAAGTGGCATTGTGCTGGTGTTCCAAAAGGAAATTTTAAGCATAAGCACAGCAAGGAAAGACAGCTTTAAGTTAAGACAAACTCGACCCCATTTAGAAGAAAGTCATTGTCCTTTTGGGCACAAAAGCAAATTGCTCTCTCTGCTACTAGCAAAGTGACTGCACTACTCCCGATATGGGAATAACGTCTTCCCACTTTCCTCAGTCTAGACTGAGAAAGGAAAAGAGAAAAACACACCCAAAGTTTGAAATTTTGCAAGCCCATCACTTTCTCACCTACTGAACCATCCCTCTCATGTGGAACTCTCCCTAAAGCCCTGCCTTTTGGGGTTTTAAAGCCAGAAATTCCCTGGTCCTCTTGTGAGATTCTCAGATGCATCTGGCTGCCCACTCTGAAGAGACAGGATGCTGAACTAGATGGACTTATGGACTGAGTTAGCAAGATAATTATTCTAACAAACCACAACGCTGCATCCACATGTGTGCATTCACACATCAATAAAGCAGTTGAAGAGATTACCTAACTGAGGAATGTCCATTTCAACTCCATCACTAAACAGTGGTGTTTTCAACCAATAAGCAGTATCTTGCTCTTCTGGTGACACAGGTGATCCTTGAAGCATTCCACCAAGACAGCGTCCAATAAGCAGAGCCACAGTTCTCTCAAGGTCAACTAGCCACACCCATGACTGTGCAGGCTGTGGTAAGGGCACCCCAGCTGGATCAACCAGTTCAGGTCCACCTAGAAATATTAATAGCTGAAATATTAATAGTCAATTTTTTCTGAGCCAAGATGTTTTGATAGAATATGCAAGCCCACCTACCCATCCTGTGATCTGTACTGAGCATGCAAGTTCCAATGTCTACACAAGCTCCCAAAACAAATTCCTCACCCATTTCAGTGGCAGGAACCAACCTATGGATGTATTCATTCACATACAGTTACCTCCACTGAGCTGAATGAAGATCAGGATGAAAAACATTTGAAGGCACATGACCTAAATTGAAGAATTCATTTCAGAGAAAACTCTTCAGCAAGGGAGGACCCCCTTGGGGATTTACACTTAGTAATGTCTGAAGTGGTTAAAAAATACTTCTTAAAATGTCTACAGCAAAATGTACCAGGGGTCTGATTAGGAAAAAACAAGGCTAATTCCTAAGGGGCTGGTGTTCACGTTAACAAAGGTGGTAGGTCTAGCAGCAGCAATTAGTGAACTGGGCCTCCAAATTACTTTTTAGGCATCACAGAAGTCCTAGAGCTGAAACTCTGTGAAAGTATACTGTGAAACTGCTATCCTTCCTCTGTACTCACAAATTAACTGGTACACCAGAACTAGGAGGTGATGCTGTTTCTGGTGACCATAGAAAAATGGGGGGGGGGGGGTGGGCACATAAACCAAGGTAAGTTCAGGTGAACAACACATTTTACCCAAAATTCATAAAGCATATTTGCATTCTACAATTCCTATCTTGCAGAAGGCAGAAGTACTGCACTGAATGCCTTACCATGAAGAGGCCACTGTAACTCCTGATCTTCTAAGAGAACAGCAGCTGGCAACAGTCTGTTAAGGCGATCCAGAGGTGGCAACAGATCCAGCAGATAGCTCAATAAAGGTCGGGCTACTGATACAGGCAGTAAGAGCAAGGAATTGACAATTTGGCAAAGCATGCTTCCGGCTGCAGAGACATAAATTACATCTGCAATGGAGGGGGAAATGATAACTTCATTAATAAATTCCAAAAGGGTAACCATGGTTGGATTTTTCAACAGCAGCAAATGATGTGGCATCTTAAAGACTAACAACTGTATTGCAATATAAATTTTTGTGAGATTCTTATTATTTGTCACCCCGCTTTGTGGCAAAGGGATAATGGGGGTCTCCAAAACTGAATGTAGTTCCCAAACAAGGGTAGGCTAATGGAGCCATTTTCATTTATACTGAATTGACAGGCTATATCCTGCCCATTCACTGTGGCCAACAGGAAAGACTCTTCTGTGTTCCCCACTGCACCACAATCTGAAGCGCTGTTGGTGGGAATGAGGGCAAGGGTCTTTCTACATCAGTGCCACAATGTGGAGCTTCCTGCCAGAGAAATTCACCTCTTCCTCTCCTGGATAGTCTTAAGTCAACCCGTAAAGATCTTTGGGCTTGACCACTGCCCCCCCCCCTGGTGTGCACCCCCTATTCTGGTTTATTCACTGCTGCTTTTTCTGTTGCATTTTTACTGGCTTTAGGGTAACTGTATAACTTGCTTTTATGATGGAAGGCACCTAGAGAACTCCCAAAAAGGAGTGGAAAGGTGAGGAAGAGGTCTTGAAAGACATGTGCTGTTTTGTTGTATTTCCTTCTAAGAGCTGATACCTAAATTCTCAGATTGCAAAGACATCTAAATATACCAGTACAAGATCTGGCAAAAGAAGATATAACTAGCAAAAAACCTGAGCAGCAAATGGACTCATTTAAAAAACAAACTTGTTCGGTTCTGCTGCTCACATTCCTTATATTACGCATGATCTAATAAGTAACACACACCTCTTAGTTTTTCCCCAACACTACCATTCCAAGAACTCTCCTTCAGCAAAGTAGCAGAGCGGGAATAGATATCTGTAGCATGAGGCAGTAGAAGTTGAAGGTGTTTGTGCAGGAGCGACACACTACTTGAATTCTGGGAAGAAAAGAAACATTCTAAATATGCTTTACAAATGGAAACCTGCAACAATATGTTGCAGCATGGTGTTTAGGGTTCAAGCCAACTAGCTATGGCCCTACTCCTGGAGACTCCATTCCATTACTTTGCCTCCCACACAATTTCTCCATTTTCCCCTCTAAAAGCTAGGCACCATTCTCTTGCCATTGAGTATGATCAGTTCTCGCTGGGATGATTTGGGCGGGGTTCTCCCCCTAGGTTTTTTTGAAAAAAGTTTTTTTGTACTGCAAATCTTGGGTTTTCCCTGAACTTGCTAATACTTCTCTCTTGCGCGTGAATTGTGTTGTTTTGGCTGCATAAGCACCACCACTTACCTCTGAACACTGAAAATAGGAGGGAATGATGAACTTCTGTTCACAGAATCAGATTTCTAAAAGTCAGAGCCAAATATCCTTATTGGTCCTTTTTGTTCCACCCATTATGGAGCAAGTATACTCATCAATACATATGAAAAGTCACAGCACTAACCTCACTAACACTGTTGATATGACAATATGCCAGAAGTTGTTTCTGCAGGGAACACAACAGCTCATGTAGATGAGCAGGCTGGCTGTTTTCTGATGATGATGTTCCAAGTAAAAATTTGTCACTGTTCTTTTCCAGCTCCCCAAATGCTTGATCCTAGACAGTTACAAGAATAATCATGTACATTTCCATATCATTCTCATCTTTCTTATTTTTATAAACTATGGGTTCAATTAAGTCAAAGTGAAAGATCCATGGACCTAAGTTAGTCATGTTTATTAACTTCAATGGGTCTAGGACTAGCATTAGATACAACTCTATGCTTTTGTTAATGGAAAGCCACTGGTAGTTTCCAGTAATAACTAAAAGTTTCAGTTTTGCCCCCAAAAAAGCTGAAGGAAGAAGAGTCCAACTAATCCAACTAATACGCAACTTTAAAAAGGAGCTGACTAAAGAAAAAAAGGACCAAGCAGCTGGTAGCTTCTGCATATAAAAATGAGTTTTCAAGAACACAAAACTTTTCACGCCAGGTTTGTGCCTCTATTGACAACTGCTTCAACACAATTTTTAAAGAATACTGTCATATTTGTGCTGGCAACATGATCCTAGCCAATCAGGAATCATGTGGTCAGTGAAATGATACTGAAGCACTATATTAGTTGGATATGATTACATGACAATGTCAAAAAGCCAATTCAGAGTGAGGACAATTACTTGCGCCCCTCACTCTGAATGGGTGATGGTTGTTGCATAGTTTATAGTCCCCACTGAACGTTGCTGTAAAGTGAGGGTGTTTTGGGGATGGGTAAATCCCTTTCCAATTCACCTCTGTCCTAGTTTGTTGTATTAAATCAAGTTTCCAATTGGTTAAGTACTATAGACCCCCTATTTTTCAAAAGTCAAGCTATGGATCTCCTACTTTTGAAAAATTTGACCTCACTATGGAAGTTTTTGTTATGTGAATGGTGCCACAGACCCCAGGAGGTCCGCAGAGCACCAATTGGGAACCACTGTATGAAACAATTCCAACTTAATTGGTATTCAGAAATAAAATTCAAAGCTTACTGTATAAAATCCTAAATTTCGCAGAAGGGTCTTCATTAAAATTTCAGCCAGATGAGTATCTGGATGATTACTCTGGACATCATATGTTGGATCAGCAATAGTCCCATAGGCAATACAGAGTGAGGAAACATCTGGAGCATCAGATGGTGAGCTATAGCCAAGCAAGGAGGCTACATGAGTATGGTCCTGCAAACTCGTCAGAATAATATCCAATTGCATTCTCTGAAAAAATAAAAAATAGGCAATTTTCTTCATTTATAATTCTTAAGAGAGAAAAACCCAATTCGAAAATCAAGATGAAATTGTTTTATTTTCATGAACATGAAACTTGTCCAGGATCGAAGGGCAAACTGGAATATAATGGGCAACTGGGTAGCACTTAATTTATATATTGTCACTGTATGCAAATAATATAATTTGTGTATCATATTTAGCAATGTTAACCTAATGTTTTGAATGATTGGGACATAATAATGGTAAATGTAACTTGTTCTTAAAGTTGACTGAAAATAGCAAAATTAATTCTATAAATAGGAAAGTAACTATGCGCTTGAAGAAGAAATATAACTGTGCTTTCTTTCACAAGCTTCTTTCTAGATCATTCAAACCATAGTTAGCAATTACATCTGAACTGCCAAACTATGGTTTAAGCGATTGTCCCAGAGTAGGATCTCATAATGGTTTAAGAAAAACCAAAGATACATTTCTCTGTATTGCAACAAGACAATGTTTGTATCAAACTTGTCCAGTAAAACTCTTTATTCACAAGCCCCACCTTGTTCCTAGTAGCAGTGTAGAAACAGCTTCAGAATGGGAGCACAGTTCCAATACTACCCCCCTCTCCCAGCCTGCTAGTCTTCAGTCCAGCATCCTGTTGTGTGATCTCCCTGTAATTCAATTGGCCACCAGCAAAGTCACCCATTGTCCCTCTGACCCACATAATTTACATCTTACTCTGGAAACAAAATGAATATCTTTTTGCTTACTTATCCCCAACCTACACACTACACAGCAGAATAGAGTTTATGTCCTCAGCCGAATAACACCATGTTATCCTCCATAGTGGCTACTATGGAAGCATGTTCAAGCAAATGCTAATTCCAAGAGTCTTTTTACCTGCCCCTTTGACAGGCTCTCCCATCTGTCAGGACCTTGGGGTAGAAGGGAATGCAGCAATTCCATCCTCTCTCTCAATGGAGGCAGTAGCATTGTGGCTCCAACTGACAGAGTTTCAATTACAACCTAAGAAGTGGAATGAGAGGTTGCTGAGACTATTTCAACTTACCCTGGAAAGCATTTTTGAAACATTTTTGAAATTATAGCTCTGCAACCACTCTACACATTAGTTTCAATATATCAACTGAAAAGACTAGATGCCCATTAACTGCTATAAGCTGTGCAACATTTACTTCCTTCCTTATCTCCTGGAATCATAGAATTGAGGAGTTGGAAGGGACCCCAAGGATCATCTAGTCCAAACCCTACAATGCAGGAATCTCAACTAAAGCATCAGTCACAGATGGCCATCCAACCTCTGCTTAAAGACATCCAATGGAGGACAGCCCACAACCTCCTGAGCAAGACTGTTCCACTGTTGAACAGCTCTCCTGCACAAGAGTAAGCATTCAGTGTACAACGGGGTGCAGGAGCAGTTATGTGTAAGTATTTTTGTGTTTTAACAAACTTTGGGAATTCCCTAAGTTGGAGGGTGACTGTGAGTGTGGTGTTGCTTTGGGAACAAAGCTGTGGACACACACACTTTAGTTTCAGCTTAACAGAGTGTGATAAAACAGTCAGGTAAGTTAGAGAACTTGTGGCAGAATACTGATCTGCGTTTCTAGGTGTCAGATTTTTAGACTGCCTTCCCAACTTGAATTAACAGGGCACACAACCTAAAAACACAAGCAAGTGTGGTCCACTTTGGAGATTTACCTCCTGTATTTCATCTGGAACAGAAGAGTCCATCAATCTAAACAACAGATTCCGAAGCGGGCCAGCCTGCCTTCCAAGTATGCTTGTAGCTACTCCGCCAGCTAATGCAAGAGCAAGGTGGTTAGAGAGCAGCTTCAGACACAACTTCAGGAAATTGTGATGCTCCCTGAAAAACAAAGGATTGCCATTAGCCCAGGCTTACCTGTGATCTCCAATTATTGCTATCAGGTACATTTTCCCTTCTACAGTACTCATGCCCAGCACCTGAACAAAAAGTTTCACATATCACAATAGTCTTACAATGGTTTAGTTGGTGTACAACCAAACAACATTCAGGGCTCAGCAACAGCATAGACAATGAGGAACACACCCCATGAAAACCCACCAGGACCCTTTGCTTTTAGCATTCAGGAGAAACAAAGCCTTTTTATTTCAGTGTCCCTTTGGCTTGTGGCTTTCCTGCTGTTCTGCTGAGACTGGCTTTTCTTCTGCTGTTTATTTGGTTTCATCCTGTTTTATCTGCTGCTGATTTCAACTGCTTTGCTTAAGAATGATTTTGCATTGGTTATTACTTTATTGTTATTTTAATTCTTTATCGTAGCAAACCTAACACCAGCTGGGCAGGAGTGGGATGTGATAGAGCAGTATAGCCACTGCTGCACCCAGTGAAATATTGTTATGAATTATGCTTAAGTTTGATAATGTTTATCATAAAGAAAGAACACCTCTGATTAAATGTATATATATATAGAGAGAGAGAGAGTATGTTTCAATTGTATTTTCAGATTAATTTTCTTGAGGGTTTAAATGTTTTCCCTACAAACATTGAAATGCCAATACCCTGAAAATGAGTTTTAAGAGGAGAGACACGTTACAGTTGAAGAAGTTTCTAAGACTTTGCACACAGAGCTTATCAAATGTTGCTAGTTTTTCCTCTTTCCCAGAAATAAGCTGACCTGACTCATTGGTCCTTCCATCCAGCCTGACATAAAGATCTACAGTAAAACTGAAGGAACCCTTCAAAGGAACCCATTGGCAACCAACACCATATTCCAAGTGAAGGAAAGATCCTGCTGGGTCCACACAGGCCGCATGCATTTGATGGCAAATCCCACCAAATGGGAGGTTTCAATTGCAGAGCTGCTTCCAGAGGTAACTGAACCAATATATCATGATGTCTGAAATAAGGATGGTGTTATGCAGAAGCATTGGCTAGCTTCACAGTTTTTCCTGCATCATGATTTTTGCCGGTGTCTGCTCTTGTGATTTGATGACCCCTGCATAAGGCGGGGAGAGCTGAGCTGGCAGTTAACAGTGGTTGCAGGAATCAAGAGAAGCACTGACTGCTTTCATGGTTTTTCCCACATTGTGATTTTTGCATAGCACACACACGGACACACACATATCATGATCCGTGATATATTGTCATTTCAAAAATTATGAAACTGATAAAACTATATTGACTTCAAACCAGTTTTGGATGATATATTGATATATATTGCCCAGCCCTAGTACTGTTGCACAAATCTGAACTCTCATTCTGGAAATGCAAGCCAAGACTTTCAATGCATGAATGTGCCCTTAATAATAATAATAATTAGTAATAATAATAATAATAATAATAATAAGAGAGCCAGTGTGGTGTAGTGGTTAAGAGCGGTAGTCTTGTAATCTGGGAAACCAGGTTCGAGTCTCCGCTCCTCCACATGCAGCTGCTGGGTGACCTTGGACTAGTCACACTTCTTTGAAGTCTCTCAGCCCCACTTACCTCACAGAGTGTTTGTTGTGGGGGAGGAAGGGAAAGGAGAATGTTAGCCGCTTTGAGACTCCTGAAGGGGAGTGAAAGGCGGGATATCAAATCCAAACTCTTCTTCTTCTAATAATAAATATATATATAAAAAATCAACAGGATAGCATATATGCCACATAAACAAATACCTTGAGGATGGGAAAGGAAGAGGCGGAATCTCACTGTTGATTTTGTCACAATACTGCTCAAGGAAAGAACGGAGGTGGGAGAAGGTACTTTCTTCAAGATCCACACAGTAAGGTCTGTGCCAGGCAACAACTTGTCTGCAAATCAAATAAAAGATGACCATGGAGCAAAAATTAAACATCAATCGAAATAAATAATGACTCATTAAAAACAGAACAAGCTGTTCTTGCCAAGAATATATAAGTGAGGGGATCTGGTGAAGCACAAAGCATTGTGATTCAAAGGCAAACTCACATGATGGAGCCAAGACCCATTCCGTTAGGTATGCATAAACGTTAAATGGTTTGGTTATTATCAGTATATAATTACTTACCTGTCTCTGGGAAGGGCTGTCCAGGCAAGACTATGGGATGTTCCAGCTGAAATCTGCTGAATTGCTACTCCATCTAAGCCACTCACTTTCTTTGGTTTTGTAATGGGACCTGTGGAGTTCCCTTGGCCACACTGTCCCATGGAATTGTTACCCCAAGCATAAACTTCATTATCTAAACAAGAAACAAGTAATAGTAATAATAACAGTTTTGAACACACTTGAAAACCAATGTGCATTTGCCATAATAAGCTTTAGTATTACATAAGGATTATAGTTTACCATGAGAAAGTGCCAAACAGTGGCTGTCCCCAATTGAAATATCCACTATCCGCGTTGCAGCCAGCTCTTCAATCAGCTTGGGCCTGAGCGCTGTAGCTTCTGAAGACCCACATCCGAGACATGCACCACAGCCCCAAGCGTACACCTGGATCAAAATATACAGAATTTAATACACAAAATATCTTTGTTATTAGTCCAAAAGCCCCATCTGCAATCCAGTTAGGATTGTCACACTGTTAAAGAAATCTTGGTCACTAACTGATGACGAGTCAGTTAAATTTGCATACAGGAAAACACAATTACTCTGAAGCTGGTTATATTCTTTGTCTTTAGATGAAGCATATGAGTCACAGCAGGCATCATCTTGGAAGAGCTTTGCCAAGCAAAGACAACCTACCACACCCTAGGCCACCCAAAACCTCTGTCACCACCAAGGAAATATAGTAAGTGAATAGAAAGAGAATCCACACAAATGATGCTTACATAAAACCCCACACATTCACTAAGTAGAAACCCCACACACCATCCCCCTCATTCCCCCTCTTTTCTTCCCAACGTAATACTGCATGCAACACTAATGTCTCACAATAAATGTAACTGATCTGTAGAAAACACAACTTGAAAAAAGATGCAATGCACGTATTTTTGTAAACTAAGAAATCTGTAATAAAAAAGTATTTTTTTTTAAAAAAAGAAATAAATTCACTTAAAAGGTGAATTGCAAGGTTTTAAAACTGCTTAGTTGTTAAAACTGCAATCAAAAGTTGAAGTCCTACACCAAACCATATATGGTTCTCAAATTCAAATGGATTTCCCATCCTCATTTCACACCAATGGAGAGAGAACTCCTCATGGGCATCCTGTGTAAGCACAGAGTACTGCAACCAAAATGAAGTGAAGCAAAGTAAAAAGACCCCCTGGGCGTAGGATTCAGTTTGCATACTGGGAATACTGCAAGCAATTGCTAGGTTTGGGAGGTGGTGATTCATAATATCTATCTACAATCAAGAAAATCCACATAGCACCAAACTGCATTCTCTTTCATTCTTCACCATTGAAGTGGAGGCTGACCGTTTTCTCTTCCGAGTTCTTACAGGAAAATCTAAGGTTTCAACAATGTTTCACTTTGAAAGGATGTTAGATATCAACCATGTGCACACAGCTATAATTTAGGATGTGAGTTTTATTAGACTGCTATACAGTGGAACCTCTACTTATGTTCACCTCCAGTTACGTATCCTTCGGGATATATGCGTGGCAAACCCAGAGGTATTTTTCCAGGTCTCGCCCTGCACGCATACACAGAAGCACTAAACCGTGCTGCGCGCATGCGCTAAAGCAGCACCTCCGGATACGTACACCTTGGGATCCAACCAGAGCTCTGGAACGGATCCCGTGCACAACTGGAGGGACCACTGTATTTTAAGACTTTACTTTCTATTCTTTGATTATTTTTTAATACAGTGGAACCTCGGTTTTCGAACATAATCCATCCCAGACTTCCAAAACGTTCAAAAACAGAGGCGCAAAAGGCAGTTTGCCAAGTCAATAGAGAAAATTGTGAAAAACAACAGATACATGCAGCGGAACCCGTTCGACTTCCAAGGCAAGTTCGAAAATGGAAGCATTTACTTCCGGGTTTTTGGCGTTTGAAAACCGAAACATTCGGCAACAGAGATGTCCAAAAAGTGAGGTACCACTGTATATCACTTTGGCTACTTTTAAAGTATAAAAACACACAACAAAGGAAGAAGTACAGCAAAACACAAATGTCTTATTGTCAAACTTGTAAACACTCCCTTGTCTACAGTGAGTAGGCAGAGAAATGTTTGTAAACTTACTTAATTAATTTTCTTTTTTCCTCAAGACTGCCGATAAACCACAAATGATTTGCACTGTTACAAATGGATAGTAAGAATGGTTTCTGGGCTAGGAACTTTTGTGAAATTGGCAATACTGCTTGCATCTTACCTGCCCCGTTGAGGTTAGAGCAAGTGAAGACTGACTTCCTGCACAAACTTTCCGAATGAACATTCCCTGTAGGGCTTCTATAACTTTAGGTTTGTACACTCTGTTGGTGTCACCATGACCAAGTTTGCCTGTTGGGATCATACACAAGAGATCAATAATGTTTATGTTGCCTCCTGCACCTCTTAGGCCATTCAATGACCACAAATCTAACATCATCTACAGTTTTAAACTGGAAATATTTAAAGTGAACTGCATACAAAATTTATCGTCACAGCTACAATTTAACAAAGAAACCTCTCCAAATACATATAAGGACATGAATTATTACCACATACTAGTTTACTGATTTAGGGCACAATCCATAAACTCAAAGAGACCACACAATCTTCTACCACGGCCAGCAACAAACAAACACACACACACACACACACACAGAGAGAGAGAGTTGTGAGAGGAGCCTTCACAAACAAAGCCTGCAGACCTAAGCATCGTAGCAACAGAGGTTTGGACCATCATCCACAGCTCCATAAACCATGGCATATGAAGCTGCAACAGCATGTTCCTCCCACACCCATGCTTATATTAAACCATGTTACATTTGAATGTGGGAATGGAAGATCCTGGCTTCATCAAGTCAGAGTTGCCTCTCATGGTCAAACCAGGAAACTATGGATTGAACTGAGATAACAAACCAGGATAAGCAGCCAGGATATTAGCTGAAATTGCCAGAGTCCCCCAGTTTAGACACAAATAGGCCTAGCACAAGCTGGTGTGTGAAGATAGGAAAGGAAGAGTAGGGTGAGCAAGGAGCATATGACTACAGCAAATGGTCACCACTTTGTCAACCATGGTTTCTGAAACCATGGGCGACCATCCAAATGCAGTCATTGGCTTTTTCTGCACTTGAATATGGCCAGAAAGGCAGAACAAGACAGAACATGGAAGCAGAGGTTTTATGGACCTTCTGCCCCCACCAGGCCCTTAACAGATGATGTTCTGTACAATCTCAAGCACAACCTAGGAGAAATTGCATGGAAAAAGCATTACCATTATCTCCTCCTCCAAATGACCAAACCGTTCGCCCATCTTTGGATAAAGCTATGGTGTGCGAACTGCCACAAGAAACCTCTCCAACGTTGCTAATATCTTTTACTAAAGTTGGAATGTTACGGCTGTTGCTGTCTCCATGACCTTGGAAAGAAAGAAAAAAGAAACATTATTTCTGCATTAAAGAAAATAATAATTATTTCTGTCAACATGAAAACTTGGGTTATGTAGTAAAGAAAATAACTTTCTCACCAAAGATGAATGCATTACACTTATTCATCAGGATCAGCATCTCTTACCCACCCTTCACCAGAAGATCCACAGCATGTTACAGCATATAAAACCACAATTAAAACAGTTTAGAACTGTTTTAGTGAACACTTTGTGCCAGTATACATGTATCACACTTGCTTACTCCTTAAACATAGTTTTAAAAAAACTGGAAGCCATTTTGGGAAGAAGATAACAACTCCTATCACTAAAGAAAAAAATTATACTCTGAAAATGAAATGCCTGATAGGGAGAAAATGGGGACAGTGATTGAAATATAAAGAAGAAAGAATTAATTTACTGGAGGTTTCAAAAGTTGATAGTATTTTCAAAACAAATATATTTTAAGTCAAGTTAATAAAAACAGCAATCCTTTGCCTTTTAAAATTTTGCAGTTAAGAAAGAATGGAATGGCAGTGAAAGGAGAGGTGAGAGAAAGAACATCTGAAACATATTATTCAGATTTCTTTGAAAGAACAGGTAACAGAGGTTTGAGATGGAGTCCTATTGCAACATATTGAAGCAAAGAAAGAAGAATATTTGGACACCCAAGAAACAGTTTTAACAGTTTATTATTATTAATTAAATGTGTACACCACCCTATACTGTCCTATCAATGATCAACAAAAAATAAAAACCCTAGACTTATGAGTAAAGATACAAGAAACATGCATGATAAATAGTATACCATTAAATCAAAGTGTGCCTTGCTACTATTTAGCTCTGTCCAATTACTTGGTTAAAAGTTTATAGTAAAGTTTATTTTGTACAGGCAGCGACCATTTTGCATGGGGGTCCTGTTCCCAGCCCCCGTGTGTGTCGACAGAGTGCATATAAGCATGTCCCACCCTGTTTCACCCTCATTTTGCCGCCTTCCGGGTCCAAAAGGACCCAAATGATTGTGCATCAATTGGGCGTGCCTAAAATGGTTGCCGCCTGTACTGTCTTACATAAATCCCAGTACCTTTCTTTAACGTTAGATTTTATTTCAATGAAATATTAATTATAGTCCTAAAATCACTGGGCAAGTCAAACTGTTTCCATTACCTAGTCTACCAAAGTCTCCTTCTCCCCACGTATACAATTCACCATCTTCTGTGACAGCAGCACTGTGCCGGTATCCAGCTGACACACATACCACGACCTGCATTGCATGCAAAGGGGAGAGAGAGTTAAAACTAAACTGTTGCTGGAAATGCTGCTTTCAACACAGGAGACACAATGAGACTTTCATCATTCCTCTCCCCTTCCCCGTGAACTCCACAAGGAAGAGAGACTTGCACCAAGGCCTTGTAACTGCCACTAATCACAAAGCCTCAAATTTCAGCTGAAGTCAGTCCAAATTCAGAAAAACCACCCGAATGCCAAACCAAACAGGAAAGTCCCTACACATCCTTCTGTACGGCTGCACTCCAAGCAGCAGGTGTCTTGGGCTTGCCACAAGCATCAATCCACTCAAGGTGAACATCTCCATGCCAGAGCCAAACTCTCACAGCCATGACTGGCACCATCATTCTACATGCCTGGCCTGACTCAAGTGGCAAGTCCAATACCAACATTACATCATTGTCAGCTGGAAGCATTTTTCGCCAGCCTTCACACAAAGTGAATAACCTACTTTGTGGTTTTATGATAAGCATGTTTTCTTCTGGTATTTCTAATTCACTGTAACCCCTCCCCCACGGTATATAAATGTGTTAAATAAATAAATTAGTATGACTGCAGCTTTCTAGACAGCACCAAAAGGAATCATGCTTAAAGGCCAGTTGGGTTAGGGTAGTCATTTCTTAACACCTAAAGAGGACGTGGAAGGTGCCTCCTAAGCCAGCCCCCAGCTCAAACTTGATTCTGGAAAACATTCTGCCTCCCTGTGGATTGAAAGGAGAGAACTCCACTGTTTCCACCCCATGGTCCACAGCAATAAGGGACAAAGGCAAAAATGGATAACAAGAAACCCTAAAACACATGAAGTCTCCAAAGCAACACTATGAAAGAAGGAAAGTGCCATTCAGTTCTTTTGTGTAAGCATACCTTTCCTTGCAAAGGGCCCTGGATAAGTTTTGGATATTTCTGCGTTGAGCTATTTCCATGGCCCAATTTCCCATAGTCACCATCACCCCAGCTGAAGACCTCTCCTTCTGTTGTGAATGCTAATGTGTGGCCATCAGAACCTTTAGATGATGACACCTTTTTGATAGATCTGTGAGGCTCAAAAGTCAGCTTCTTCAGTGTAGATTGATTGTTGGAATCGCCCAGTCCCAACCTGCCATAACTGCCTTTGCCACAAGCTCGAACAGAGCCATCTGTAGATATTACAAATGTACAGTACTGGCCAGCTTCAATCTATTGTGGGAAGAAAATTAGAGATCATTAAAAATAATTTATTTAGAACTGCCTATCAAGGGTTATTTTAATTTTTAGAACAAGGGATCCATATATAGCTCAGGAACCACAAACTTGTAGCATGCATTTTTCACATTTGGCAGTGATATACAAAGTTTTTCAACAGTGAAAGCTTCATCTCTTCTTTTTCACTACACCGATAACACACATACAAACAAAAACCCCAGTCACTTACTGTCTGAGCATCAGAAAAACTTGGAGCCAACTTGGGCTGAAGAATTTTCTCTTGTGTTCCTTCCACAAGTTGGTGGCTGCTGTTACTGCCCCAAACATACACTTCACAGGTCTCAGAAACAACAGGAGCATCACCCGTCTGAATGCTGTCTGGACTGGCGCATGTCCTAGAGTAGTCTGAAGCCATGCGACAAACCTAGCAAAATAGAAATACATTTCAGGAGACAGAAGGAATGCTGTGCTCAGTTATCATGTTATCAATTTATTTCAAGCACCAAGTCTAGATTCAAATGGGACTACATGTCCAATATGTAAATTACATATTCTGAAGACTAGCAGCTATCACAAGTGGGGTGAGCGCCACTGTCCTCGGGTCCTGCTTGCAGGCTTCCCAGAGGCATCTGGATGGCCATTGTGAAAACAGGACACAGGACACTGGGCTGATCCAGCAGCCAGGCTCTCTTGTGTTCTTGATCACAAAACTAAATATGATAGTCCAGGATGGGAAATTAAGATATTACAACACTTGGACTAGGTGGCACTTGGGGTTCCTTTTCCCTCTATAATTCTGTGATCTGCTGCTTAGCTTTCCACTTCATGCTTCCCTTTTGAAGAATGGGAGTCACATATTATACTCCGTTGCTTCTTCATAGCCCTCAGCATGAGCCAAGAGCACCTTCCTGACCAAATCAAACAGCACAGGCACACCAACAGCTGTTCTCTGAGACTGTCCTCATCTCTGAAATTCCTTTTTTATATCTTTTTTATTCTGCTACTCTTTTATTAAACTCATGAATGCTTTGAGCCTTGGATAGAGGTGGGACAGAAATTCAGGTGAACAGAAAGACAAAATATAGGGTAGAAATCCATGGAAGAACTGGGACAACATCAGTGTGACTATTTTCATATTTCCAAAGGAGTGAGAAATACACAACCTGAAGAATGCAGATTTAAAGAAAGAAACTACCCTTTAATTAAAGGTTAGGTAGACATACCTCCTCAAAGAGGCACAAAGCTGCCTCATAAAGAGAGCATAAACCTTCAGATGTTCTTGTTGGCTCCCTCCATTGACTTCGATCAGCAGATGAGCCCTGCAAAGTAAAACATCACAGAGGAAATAATGTCACTGCACACAGTTATTTTATCCTCTATGATAAGATTAGACGATTTCCCTAAATAAAACCAAAAAGAACATGGTTTCCTTCAAAACAACTACTTTCTTGGTCCTTTCTCAAGTGCTGAAATAAGCATATGCACATTCCTGCCATCATCCTTAAGAGAGGTTATAAAATCCCCACATTACAGAGAAAGGTGAAGGCAAACACACAATGTGGCATGGGCTAAAGCTACCCAGAAGCTTCTGGCTCAAAGTCCCCTGGTCACAGGTCAGGCTCTTAACTATACACCAAATACACCAAGCTGCTCAAAAGGAGCAGTTTAGAAGCATTCCTGCTAGTAAAACAAAGGCAAAGAACAAAAGCACCCCAAGATAGATGTTTAATTCATGTTTTTGAAAAATGAAAAACAAGTCAGTTACTAATAAAATCTGCTTCACAAATTTTGCATACTTTAAAACCACTGGGAGGTTGTATAAGATTACACATCCCCCTCCAATTGTTGAATACATTTATCCATGCACTGAGCTGAAACTCACAAAGAAAAGTGAGCCATTTGACAAACATTTCAAAACAAAGGGGCACGTCAGGGTTGAAAATGTGCACATATGAGGAAGGGGGGAAAGGACTGTAACCACTTGCTTAATCCACTGGATGCTTCTGTTTAAGTCTGCCTTCATATTGGGAGTCAAAATTGGGCCTACATATGGAAGTGCCCTTTGAGTGTGATCTCATTCCCTATTCCCAACCAGTATCTCACAGAAAATATAAAGCCACAATTGAGTCCCCGTCCCCCCAAGCAATGAAACTACACAGTATGTGGGTAACCATTATGATTTCATAGTTTAAGAATAAGCCTTTAATTTGCAGCCCTACTACCAACATTTTTAAGTTAGTTACAATTTTGTTGGATCTTTAAAATAGTACCGTGAAGGGAATCACAGGTTTGAATTAACAAGTGTAATTTTCAGAGCAGAATGGAGCAGACAATTAAACTTTAATTTGCTTCCTCTAAACAAGCAAAAGTGGTGGGCAGAAGTATCACAGAAAAAAAATCTCAAGGAAGTATTTTTTAAAAACAAAAATCTTAAAATCCTTTATTATTGAATTACTGGATTGTCCCAGCTAACTTTATTTGCAATGAATAATTACAACTACTTAGCAGTGTTACAAGTTGCTCTTGACATTGTCTATCATTTCTGTTTAATAAAAAGGACTGAAGTTAAAGCCTATACAAATATTCAAGTATGTTAAAGTTAAAGACAAATCAATCCCAGTTCAGATATTCCTGATACTGTCATGCCACTCTGGCCTCATGCAGACTTCATTTTGCGCTGTGCTTTCTTGACACAGGTTCATGATTTAAAATGCCATGTCAGAGCACTTTTTTTTTCATCCTGGCGCTTTACCAGGGAAAAATAATGTTACCACTGAATCAGAATAAATGGCAATGTATGGAAAACCTGACTGCCATTTGCTCCAATTTAGCACTAAAACGTGGGTTTTCCCAGGAAAAACACTGGAACAGGGGAGGAAACACGTTCACACACAGAGCTTTAATGCATGGACCTGGGCTTAGAAACATGACATAAAATGCAGTCTGGATGAGCCCTAAGTATCACTCATGCCAACCCAGGCACACAGGGACTCCAAAACCTCTATAAATCTCAATGATGCAGTGAATCTGTTAATGGAAGTAAGAGCCAAGAATTAGGAAAATCAATTCTGCATACATACCAATGACCGCCTCATTTGCATCAATATGTTCATGAAACAATCAAAACTGATCATCCCCTCCTGCGTATGCAGCATTTTGTTCTTCTCCATTGTGTTGACCACGGCTGATGCACTTAGTGCCATTTCAATCCATTCCAGGAGATACCGAAGTGACCCACGCTGAGCAGCCAAGCCAAGCAGCAACTCAGAAGCTAACCTCCGTCCAAGAGTATCTGCTCCAGAGTTGGGAATCGTTACTCCTTTAAGAAATGTTGTTACCTGAGACAGGCAGTCCAGACCCATTGGTGGGATTTTACTTTCATTAGCTAGAGATAAAGGTGGCAAAGAGCTCACAACCTCTATCGCAGTGTGGATAACATCATTGCAAAGGCTAATCCCAGGTCCTGAAGCAGGCATCATCCAGCTTTGCCGTAACAGTGCAAATAACAGGCTCAGTCCAGTCCGGACCCCCATTTCTATTAGCGCGTCTGTACTTGACCTTGGCCGCTCACTAACGGAATGGATGTCTGTTGACCCAGAACTGCTTTCTGGAGAATGCTGCTGCTGTTTCACCTTGCCTTTATCATGATATTTATTAGAAAGTGCATAAAAGATGCGTTGTAACACAAGCAAACGTTTGCGAAGTGCTCCAGCAAATGGAGAGTCTGAGCACACCATCTTAGCCAGAGCCAGCTGGCTGCTAAGAAGGGCATCCAAATAGTGGTCCTGTTCATCGCTTGATAAGGACTCCCGTTCAAAATCTGGTAGCTGAGGTCCTTTGAGACAGAGAACCTGCTGAGGCAATGGTACTACTTCTTTATTACTGACTAATTTAGCATATAAGATGGAGACTCCTTCCCTTGTAGCAATAGATTCACTATCTTCTGTGATCCAAGAGCTATTTAGATGTTCAAGCCATTTCAGCTTCACTGGTGGAACCATGGCTGCCATGTTGGTTTATTCACCTGCCATTAGTCCTACAAATAGAAAAGAAGATATTTATTAAACAAACAATGGCCTAGTTGTACAAAAATCCAGTTTTTAAAGATCAACACTGGACACGGGTCCATAAATTATCTGCTTAATGCTTATTTAAAGTTGAGGAGAAAAGGGTTACATGCCACTGTTCTCCCTGAATAAAGGATTGTTGATATTTGAAGCCGAGCATAAGCTCATCCATGATTTTAGGGAAATCTGCTGTGATAGTATGTCAAGCATTACCCAAAGCTTCTTCCCTAAACACACTCAATTTTGTTCCTCAAAAACCTACCAATAATGCCCTCAAAAGAATGGGTCAAGATACACATTCACAAGAGGTTTTTAAGGACTATAATTGTTAAGTATAGCAAGCAATGTTCTCAGAATTGGTAGCAATAAAGAGCACCTTCTAGTTGTAAACTCTCATAACCTCCAGCTACAAGGATAACCACATGGATAGTGCTCTTTCCAAAACAAGATTAAACAACGCTTACAATCATGAAGGCATACCACTGCAGCAAAAAGAAAGAAGAACAGGCTTGCTGGATGAAACCACATATTGGTGTCCTGCTTCTAGTGATGGCTGGACAGATGCTTCCGGAAAGCGAACAAGAAGGATGTGGAGGCAACAACCCTTCTCAACAGGCTGCCTCCAGGTTCTGGTAGTTCAGAGGAACAATGCTTCTGAAGGCAGCAATTTCCTTGGTACTATGACCAGCAGCCACACACAGATCTATTCTCTATTCATTTCCCTACTCCTTTAAGTTTACCATTAATCAGAACCAACAGGAAAACCTGAATCCATGAAATGAAAACTGATAGTCAAGCAACTTTTGATTATCACTTTCCTACAACTGGCACTCCCATGGCTGTCAAGCAAAGAAGCAATGACCAAGAGTGGACTAACAGGTACCTAGTCTCCCACTTTGCCTCCCTTGGTGCCCGATGCCTAGAACTCCCACCGGAGTTCTATTTGATGAAACTTCTTCCAAGTCCCTCCTCAAAAGCACCCTTCTTTTGTGGCTTCTCTGGCTCTTAATCCTCTAAACTCTCCACCAAGTAAACGCAACTGCATTTGCCTTTCTCAATCCCACTGCATATGCCCCCTTTCCTCTCAGTTGTCTTCTCCACTTCAAATCCAGATTCTAAGAGGCTCAAGGGATCCGCTACCTGTTGTTTTGCTTTTGATACCCTACTAAGTGCCATATACATCAATGGTGCTATAAAAATAATTATAGCAACAACCACTATTGCTTTAGCTCTATTTTGATTTCCTTCAGCTAACCATAATATTATAGCAGTAGTTAATGCAACATACACTGAAGGGAGTACTAGCTTTATTTTTATATTATTTTTGTTATGACAGCTTACCATAACAGAATTAAACAAAAGAGTTACTGGAGACTGAATACTTTTATTTGCCACCTGCTTGCACACGACCAGAGTTGAGCCCTTTCCACCTCTTCCTAAGGTTCTTCTATCAATTACAACAGCCTTTGCTAGCTGAGAATGATGGGAGTTGAAGACTAAACATCTGAAGGACACCACGCTGTTGAAGGCTTATCTAGAGAATGGCTTCTTTCCATTTAGCAAGCAAATGGAGAAAAGCACTTATTTTTCAAGCAATTCTGAAAATTGTTCCCTTTTGATTTTGGAGCCCCAAATCACCAAAACACTCGGCTTAACTTGTTTAGCCACAGTTCCACAGAAATCTGCTACTTGCTAACCTCATGCTATAAAGGACCTCATTCACCCTATGAAGGGAGTGTTGTTGTTGTTGTTGTTGTTGTTACTGTTACCCCAGGAGAAGAAACAAATATTTTAATACTGTTTAAGGAAGCCCCACCCTACACACCAAAGTTGTTTGTTTCCTATTAGAAATAAGCCCTGGATGTGTTTATCTACTGCCAGAGTCCTATATCCTCCTGCAGGTTCTCTCAGTATTTAGTCAGAAGGATGTACTGTCTGGTCACAGATATTTTGCCTGCTCTCTATCTACTTTCAGCTTTTCAAAACTTGCATAACTGAGTCATTTAAAATTGATGTTTACTAAAATAAAAGCCCACTAAGAGATTTATCATTCCTTTTTTGAATCTGATATTTTAACATGAAAATATGGGACTGGGTACATGTTAAAACACATGAATGAAAATAGGGAATCTGTTGAATGGTTGAAACTATGGCTCCTGTCATTCCTGATCACAGCTGTCAACTTTCCCTTTTCTTGCGAGGAATCCTATTTGGAATAAGGGAAATTCCCTTTTAAAAAGGGAAACGTTGACAGCTATGTTCCTGATCCTTGTCCATGCTGGACTCCAACTCATACCAGCCCCAGCCAACAGCATCTGGAGGGCCACAGATGCTTGACACAGTGGCTAGCCTTTGAAATATCTATCTATCTATCTATCTATCTATCTATCTATGGTTTATAAACCATAGTCACCAAATGGCAGAATAGCAATGTGCTAACTTTTTCCAAACCTCACCAATACTAATCAATGAAAGATGGAGGATGGGGGTGCAATAATTACATATTAATCACAAGCTCTATTTAAAAACAGGAAGAAAGAAGAAGTAAATATTGTTGTGAATAGCACTCCATTTTCCATCTTCCTTCCACAACCAGGAGACACTGGTTAAAATTAAGAAATACAAACTGACAGAGCAAGGTCTATTACCAAATCAAATTTCTATTGATGTAAGTTAGCAAGCTTTCAAACAAAACAGAAAACTGCATAACACAGAAATATTTTTCCAGGTCAGTCCAGAGCCTCATATGCCAACATGTGACAATAAGGGTGGCTTAAATCCTTGTTTTTAATGGGAGGCAGATGGACATTTTCAAAGTTATATACATGTGCTAAAAGAACAGGTTCCCCAGAAAGACTATGAATGGCGACTAATCACTATGGCAATATGCCAAGATGGACCTTTGGTCTTATCCAGCTACAAGGCTCCTTGAAATAACCCTTGAAGACCCTGCTTTGCCTATTTCACATTCTCTGGAGCCAACAAGACAACTACCTCCTCCCATTAAATGGAGGACAGGGGGCGGGCGAGTGTGAAGGATTCCCTGGTGCAGGTCAATTCTGTGTCTAGGGCAGCTGTCTACCGGCTCCATCTGGTACGCAGGCTGAGACCCTACCTGCCTGCGGACTGTCTTGCCAAAGTGATGCATGCTCTGGTTATCTCCGGCTTGGATTACTGCAATCCACTATACGTGGGGCTACATTTGAAGGTGACTCAGAAACTACAACTAATCCAGAATGCAGCAGCTAGTCTGGTAACTGGGAGTGGTCGCTGGGGCCATATAACACCGGTCCGAGAGGATATTCACTGGCTCCCAGTATGCTTCCGAGCACAATTCAAACAGCCTCGGCCCAGTATACCTGAAGGAGCATCTCCACCCCCATCGTTCAGCCTGGACACTGAGGTTCAGCTCCGAGGACCTTCTGCTGGTTCCCTCACTGAGAAAAGCAAAATTACAGGGAACTAGGCAGAAAGCCTTCTCGGTAGTGGTGCCCTCCCTGTGGAACACCCTCCCTTCAGATGTCAAGGCGATAAATAACTACATAACTTTTAGAAGACATCTGAAGGCAGTCCTGTATCAGGAAGTTTTTACTGTTTGATATTTTACTATGTTTTATATATGCTGTAAACCTCACAGTGGCTAAGGAAACCCAGCCAGATGGGCATGGTATAAATATTATTATTATTATTATTATGCATCCCAGTATGCACTTCAACTATCAGAGTGATTTTGTAGAGTTAGAAAAATAAGACATCAAAAGATTTAACTACAATATATATGTCTGTATGCTGCTCTATGAACACACAAAATACTATAAAAATAAAATATTACATAATACCTGGAAGCAATACCAGAGCAACTTATTTTACAGTCTCACAACATTAGCCTCCTTTTCCTGTTTTCTGTGTGTCCTGCATACCAACACTTGTCATGAGAAGCTTACTGCAGGATGAACAACAGTCACATACATTGCTATAGCAACACTGCGGTAAGAAATCTGCAATTCAGTCCTCAAACAGTTCAACCTGGACAAGCCTCATTACCTCATTTCTGTTTTGTGTAATGGAGAGTGGGGGTGACAGTGTATGGGAGACAAAATCAAAGAAGTCTAATATTTCAGAAAACTGAAGGAAGGTATTAGACCTGAAGGACTACATGATACTAAGGTTGTCCTTTTTCTTTTATCTGTTTTTGCATTGTGATATACAATGTTAAAAGATGGCAAATATTTCAGAGAACCATCTAGCCAGAGAATGCCATCTAGCAAATAAATATTTGAAATAACTTCAGCAAACCAGAAAACTACAATCAAATATTTGAGCTGTACCATAATAGAGATTTCCTGCCGAAAAACAGAAGTCATAAAAAGGCAGACACACAAAAATTGGGAAAGAATGATATAAACACAATCATCTCTAAATGCTGAAAAGCAGCCAAGCTGAACCACACCCAGCTGCCTAGAACCCTATCCATAATGGCCAGGGAGATGTCACACAGTGGATAAAATAGGAAGAATTATGACCACACTGTCCCTCTGAATCTTTCCCACCTTCCCTAATCTAGATGTTTTCAACTGCAATTCTCAGGAGTCCCAGTCAGTTCTGACCATATAGTACCTCAGGGCAGGTGATGGGCTCTGTAGTTCAAAACCTGCGCAGGACACCCTCGCTATCTGGCACAGGAAGTTCCAAGGCCTGTGAACTCTTTGTTACAGCTTATCTAACCAACTCATGGCCAGAACTAGATGAGAAAAATCACTGTAGTCGTATCTTGGTAGTTGAACGGAATCTGTTCCGGAGGTCCGTTCGACAACCAAATTGCGGCTTCTGATTGGCTGTAGAATGCTCCTGCAGCCAATCAGAAGCTGCGGAAGCCCCGTAGGACGTTCGGGTTCGCAAACCATAACAATCACTTCCGGATTTGTGGTGTTCAGGAGCCAAAACGTCCGAGTTAGAAGGGTTAGAAACTGACAAGCAGGGTTAGAAACTGAGATATAAAAGATAGGAGCCAAATGGCACCTTCAACCTAGGTTATGGTCCCCACAACAATTTTTTAAAAACAGGATTACAAAGCAAATGAAGACAATATGGGGTATCTAGCTGAAGATGTGCACAAAAGACAATTTCTTTTAAAACACAGAATTTACTTTTTTCTTTTTGCAGTCTGTGGTATTTGGAAGGTTGTAACCAGCCACAGCAAAACAGGTTATACAAAGAGGACAGTAGGACTTAAATTTAGGCATGTATAGGATAGTATAACACCCAGTAAACTTCATGGCTGAGTCAAGATTTGAACCCTGGTTGCCGAGAACCTAGTCAGACACACACTAACCACTACACCACACTGGCAATCCAGCCTGGTGGGGTATAAATAATAACATTATTATTAATAATAATTTATTTATTTATTACTGTATTTCACCGCAGAATAGTCACACCCCTCTTTCTAGCCATAAAATTGATCCCAAAGCATAATAATTGCAGGAGCAATAAACAAGACAAGTGGGGGCCTCCCGCAGGTTGAATTTACCATATTAAAACGTTCAACTGCACACCAGCAGGTGTGGTTAAAGGATATTTAAAAAAATATATAGGAGGGTAGTCGAGAGGAATCATGGGAGTTGCAGCCTCTGGGAATCATGGGATTTGTAGGTAAACAACAGGAGCATCTCCCTATGTAATGGCTGCCTTACGCTTGAGGTAATGTACTTTGTTGTTTTGACAGGATAGTTGTGTGTCTCCCCCTCCCCGTCTGCCAAGGGAGCCTTTGCTGTCTTTGAACCTCCAGCATCTTGTCAGGAAAGTGGCTCTCAGGTCCACTAGGCTGTGCTGCAGCGTAAAAGGTTTTTTTTTTTGCAGGGTGGCGTGTGGGGGGGGGGGAACATGACCTTTTTTTAAAAAAACTTATTTCTTCCTTTTTATTTTCACTAGTTGCTAATGCTGCTCTTACCCAGCCCCGCCCAGCCCCCGTGTTATCATTCCTGGCTGTGAGAAAGGGTTTGTTTTTTTCTCTCCCTAGCAAGAAAAGGTGTCCTTTGATAATTCAGCACATAATTGTCGCACCCCCCATTTTTTGAAAGAAAAATCAGCATTGAAATGTGACAATTATGTGGTGAAATATGGTGGTGGTGGTGATGTTGTTGTTATCTCTCACTGGGGAGAACCTTTTTCTTTCAGTATGCAAAGTCATAGCTTCTGTGATTAGTGGAGCTGCCAGTGAGGGACATAGTCTCTTTCTGTCCATTCATGCCCACACAGAATCATAGACCTGTAGAGTTGGAAAGGCATAATGCGATTATTTTCAAAGTTATATATCAATTTTACTTCTGTGAAAGAAAGCATTTCCCTGTAAATGGTATAGGAGCTCTCATGCAAATCTTTAAAAAAGTAGGATGCTCAGCCGAACTCACAGAAACACAGTTCCGGCACCTCTCGGGTAGGTGCCATTGCCATTCTAAGAAAACGAGGGAGGTGTTCATGGGGAGTTCTGGCACCTATTTTTCTAGAAAAATAGCACTGGTGATGCTCCACCATTTCTTTTTTAAAATCGAGCATTATGATATCCTTTAAGAGATGTAGTGACCAGAATTGGACAGTATTCCATGCGCAGCTGCACAATAGGCTTGCTATGGTATTTCCAGTTCTGTTTTCAATCCTTTTCCTAAAGGTCACAAAACTATAATTCACTCATTTTACCACTACCACAACCTGGATCAACATCTTAATTGAGCCATCCTCTATGAGTCTAAGATCTCATTCTTGGTCAGTCACTGGCAGCTCAGACCTCAATAGCATATATGTAATGTCAGGATACTTTGCCCCAGCATGCATCACTTTACATTTGTTAACACTAAATAAGATTTATCATTTTAATACTCATTCACTCAGTCTGGAGAGATCCTTTCGGTTTTGGAGCACCTCACAGCCTCTTTTAGTTAAAAACTACCCCGAACAACTTGGTGTCATCAGCAGATTTTGCTAACTCATCTCCAGAAAAGGCTAGGAAGATGTTCTGTCTCATGCTGCAGACTTGGGTTCACAAAGCAGAAAACCCACATCCATTAAATCTCACTGTCACAAATGGGCAAGGCTGGAAAAAAAGAACTAGACCTGAAAGTGTTTCTTATCTATTTCAAGAGATAAGAATGTTTATTTGACTTACACACCTCAAGAATGTTTATTCGACTTGCACACCAAATACACCATCAGATACACAAAATCAAATTTCAAAATGGGATAACACAGGAAGGGAAACCTTCCCCCCCATCCTCCTTTTTGTTATAATCTCCAGTGTGGTCTCCCCACCCCCAAGCTCAACCTGCATTCCTATAAAATAAAATAAAAATCCAACCTTTATTCTTCCAAGCAAGCCAGCAAAAATATTATTATGAGACTAAATGAAAAAGGCAAAGCAAGAAAAGAGGCACTGCTTTACTGCTAGAGCCATTTCACTTTTGAGAAGCAAGGTCACCGTTAGCAGGCCCTTAAATAATCAGCCAGCATAGGAATCAGCATCAGAAGCCCCACAAGTAAAACCACAACATGTCTCACAAAAAGACTGAAGGGAAGGGATGAAAATGAGCCAGATCTCCCTTCCTGCTCCCCAACCTCCGCAATAGAGAAACAATCCATTTGCTTGCAAACCACAATGTGCTTCTATCTGCAAAGTTTGAGATTTAAGAGGAGGGGTGAAAATCAGCCAGATCTCCCTTTCTGCTCTCCACTGCCACTGCAATCCATTTAACTCTGAGAAAGAGCTTCTTCTCAGTTTACTTACTTATGCAAATCATACAGCAATAAAAAGGTTCTGTCTTCCTCAGCACATGTCCTTCCCAGCCAGAGGTGGAAATCTCTGTTTAGTCACCAGGGGTTACTCCTGAGTCGCAGAAAGCAACTGGAAACTGGTTAATTTTGAACAAGGACCTTTCCAGCAAGCTTAGCCAGGACTAATTGCCATCAAGAGCCTCTTGCCACAGAACTGTCTCCTGCAGCAACCTAGTTATACAACTTCATTACAGTATGAAACAGCTGGTGCCTGTACCTGCTTATATTCCTCTTCCCTCCCTCTTCCTTTTTCCTTTTGTATCATGTCTCTTAGATCATAAGCCATTATTTATAAAATGCAAACCATCTTCTGTACAAGAAAGATGGTTAAAAATGTGGCAAACAGAACATACTTCTGAGTATATTTATCCGGGGGGGGGGGCCTTAATTAAACAAAGACTGATGTACTACAAAAATAAGATTACTTGTTGAATAAAAGGTTAAGGAAAACAAAGACAAAAAAGTGTGTGTATAGTTAGCTACACATAAGTGAGCAAAGATTACTATTATTTTTAAGGGAAAAAACACATTAGAGGAGAAAGTGATATTTAAAAATACAAGCATACAGTTGCTATTTCATTTTGGTAGACTTGGATTCCAGTTTAATAGGAGCTCTAGAGGACATCAGGATGGTGAAGGGTTAACTAGACAATAAAGGAAACACACAACTGAAAGCATCAATCCCATATCTCCTCTAGTGAAGTCTAGGAAAGCAAAAGTGTGATTGTGATACGATGGCATCACTTCCCACATAGAACTCACATCCCATGCTGACATCACATCACATGTTGAGATTTACTAAACATAATCAGAGTAGGAGAACCAAGTATGCATCAACACTTTCTCCTAATCATCTAGTTTTGCCATAAGTATCTGCATGAGCTCACAGTTAGGCCATAAATACAAGACAAGACAAGGCTGTCTTTTTTGCTATCTTGCTCTGCATCTACATGGATTGTGCTATATGAACATACAAGAACCACCATCAATTGTGTGCTCAACACAGCTGCTAATATTTGCTGCCACATTTTAAAAATTTTGGTTCACAAATGTCCAAATGCAATACAAGGCCTATTATTACTGCCGTTACTGTTACTGTATTACTTTTGTTATACGTTATACATTTTAATAAAAAATTACAAGTCCTACTACAGAATCTATAGCTTCTTGTTTAAACACTGTAAGGCTTGAAACATGCATCTGAAGTAGATGGTGAGTGTTCACCTTCTCTGGGAACATTTGCCTTTTGCTGACGAACAAACAAAACAGCTTCCCAAACTGTGAATGAATACAAACTTTAAATCTGTCATGTGCCAGTGTACAAGGCTACAACCCAAAGCTTGCTCCAACCACAGTCCTTAGAGGTAAAGTCCAGGCACCACCCAACCACGGCATTCCTTCGCTCTACTCAGGGCCAATTCACATGAACAATGACAACATAGTAACGCTCAGATGAGTTGTGAATTCTGGGGGCAATATCACACTTGTGAACATTCAAACACAGTGGTGATATAACTGCAGAACACCATTCAGCATTTTCTGAAGAACAGTCAACAGGGAAGCTGAGGCACACAGTCCCCAAGTCTCAACAAACTGAAGCAGTCAGACAGTCTCATACGCCATCTCAAACTGGCTACCATAAAACAAATCACAGTCCTACCACCAGCAACAACCAGGGAGGACTGAAAGAGGGGTATACTAGCAACATAATCTTATCTTGCTTTCCTGTTTATAATTCCTAAAACTGTGTCCTTCTCTTTAATCTTCAATGTGAGACTCATGCAACAGACAAAGACTTTAAAACTGAAAAGCGAATAAAAATCAGTTTTGTGATTCTGGAAATATCCAAGCTTCTAGTGGTAGCTGTGTGCATATTTCAAGGGTTCACAATTGCTCACACCACAGAAGAGTTGGACTCTAGAACCCTTGTCGTCACCAGCAAAACAAACACTTATTTAGAATCCAGTATGCTGATAAGCTGACAAAAGCTGTCACTTCTCCAGAAGGTTAGAAAATAAATTTGCTGGAGATATTCTCCATGCAAAATCAGAAACACAGGGATATGTTTTGAGAGGCGCAAGAAAAATAAACACTTCAGCAGCCCCTAAAGATATGTCCATTTTTAACTGTTGTCAGCAGCTCCTTGTTAAACACAGGCACACTCTTAACAAGCTTGATGAAAAAATGTTGTCATTGTGGTCTGTTGATTGCTCTATCACTTGCTTAGAACATACTGAACTTCTGGCTTACATAAAAATACTATTACATCTATTTCAATAAAGGAACTTGGCTGTTGTTCATTCAATGACAAGATTATAACATTATTAAAGGTGCTTCTTCAACTCAAAAGAAAACTAGGAGAACAGCAACCAGCAGGTCATGGAACATAACAGAAGGGACAGAATATAGGGTTACTGAGTTTCCAAACCCATCTCGAATTGGGGAGATGCAGGGGGAGGTTTCCAATGGCAGCCATAAACACCTATACTTGCAGAATGGACACTAGACATCTACCAAGACTATTATCCATCTCATCTCATCCCGCACTACCTAACCTGAGGAAAATATATCTTCCAGCATCTCCGGAAGAGGTCTCTCAGCCCTACTACAGCCAGTTCTTTAATGGGACATGCCAAAGATTGAACCTGAAACCTTCCATATTCTGCTATCATACCTTCACTTTAGCTGTTAGACATTATAGTCCCTTCTCTTAAGCATTGACAGGTTTCATTTTTAATCCACATGTATCAAAGAGCCCTCAAGTGCCCTGAAATTCAGTTAATAAAAACTGACAACCCTTAACTTATAAACTGCACAGGTTTCTAGACCCCTTTTTAATTTATTTAATGCTACTTTACATAACCAACACAAAGGTGCATTCAAAATGCCACACAGGCAACAGATTGTGCCACAAGTGCAAACAAACATGGGCAATGCAGACTCTTTTAAATACAGTGGTACCTCCGGTTGTGCACAGGATCTGTTCCGGAGCTCCAGTCGGATCCCAAAGAATTCGCAACCGGAGGTGCCGCTTCTGCACATGCGTGTGGTAGAACGCTTCTGTGCACACGCGCGCGGCAAAACCCAGAAAAATACTTTTGGGTATGCCATGTTCGCATCCTGAAGGATATGCAACCAGAGGTCTGCGTACCCAGAGGTATCACTGTATTATTGTACAACATCTCCAATGTTCCAGAAAAGAACACTCTTACTGGAGTTGCCTGGAAACATTCCAACTTGTTCAATGACACTGGATCAGTCACAAGAGGCAGCCATGGTAGACAGGCGGCAGTTGGTCTAGAAACACATTAAAAAAAAGGAAGTCTGGATGAGCCCTAAACCATACTATGGTGACACAACATTCCAGCAACCTCACAAATAATTGTCAATCTAGAAACAATGCCATGGTTTGCACATCACATTAAGCTAAACCACGGCTTAGTGTGAACACTTGGGCTCCCAGATAAGGAGATTGTGGCTGCTTAGTTACTCCACAGTCATTTTGCTGTTATGCTGAGCTACATCATCATTTGGCTTAGTGTGTGGTCCAAGGCTCACGGTTTAGCTCTCTCCAAAACTAACCACAAGCTGTAACCAATATCTGTCCTATGATTTACAGTTTGTGGTGTGTCAGGAAGAGCTAAATCATAAGTCCTAATTTGGACAACATACTAAGCCAAACTAGGACTTAGTTCATGGGAGAGAAGCAAAGCAGTCAGGATCTCCTCTCCTGGAGCCCACATACTTTTGCTAAGCCATGCTCAAGCTCAGGGCAATGTGCAAACCAGGCCATATAAATGTTAAATGATCACAGAGATGTTAGCAAGTAACCAATGAGCCTGAGCCTAAATCAAGCATTGCACTAGCAAACTTCTTTAAAAACAAAATCCCTCCTATTTATATAAGAAAAAAATATTCATTCAGAGCAGTCTTCACCAACCTTGTGCCCTCCAGCTGTTTTGAACTACAATTCTCATTAGCTCAAGCCACCACAGCCATATGATGCTGGGGCTGATAGGAGCATGGCTTGTTGTGGTCCAAAATATTTGCATGGCACCAGAGAAATATGGTTAGCTAGAAGACTAGTAGTGCACAGAGCAAACTGGTATCAAGCTGTCAATCTAGTCCCTTTACAGGTGAAGAAATATCCTCACCACAATAGACTGAGTTTGAATCAATCAATCAATCAATCAATCAATCAAACCTTTATTGCATTAGCATACAGCCATAGCAAGATAAGACAAAAATGCTAGGCACAAGCAACCAAACAAAATTCAAAGCGTTATTACTGGCATTATGACATTTAAATTACCCTAAGACAATAATGTAAAGATTTAGTTGCCAGCGCCAGGAATCTAAAGTGCGGATGTATATAAAGCATATAATGGCCCAAAAAAAGGCTCGGCACATTAGGTTAAAAGGTAATAAAAAGAATTCAAACAGGTCCAGGTCTAGGACACACTACCCAGTCAGAGTAGCCCTGAGTTTCAAAGCCTGCACTATAAAGATTGCCACCCCACGTGAAATTTGGGGATTCGCGTCCACAAGAAGCGATTTCAAACAGTCTTCCTTAGATGTGATGGTGGACGGGATCAAGAGGAGGAGCTTAGTTCTTATAAGAATTAATAATTAAAGCACTGGTCTGAAGTTGGTATGTTGTGACCAAAACCCTATCATAATCCGTCCCCAAAGTATGTGGTGTGTGCAGCATACACAGCACATTGCTTTGTTCAGTTCAAACCATTGTTAAATTTAATCTGTAGTTTAAAGTAGGTTTGGTGAACCTTTGGCCCCCTACGTGTTGATTAAATCCTACCATAACAGTGCATGTGTATTTGATAATAAGTAGATGTCTGCTGGGTGTTTTTTAATAAATATTTTTATTCATTTCCAGATATCTGTTGGAAGTCATTTTGGGCACAGCACACTGTGGAAAAGTGGCGTATAAATAAAGTTACTCAATCAATCAATAGCTGGCTGCTGGCCCCACTTGGTCTGTCAGGAGTTGTAGTTCAGCAACATCTGGAGGGTGAAAGGTTCCCCATGCCTGGTTTAAAGTGACATGGAAGACAGACAAATCCACTCAAAAAGTTTAAACAACTGAAATGAGGAAAATTGAAGTGTATGGTGGTTTCACTAAATCCATAACATTGTACTGGACAATATGACTGATTTTACGTGCAGTATAATATACTGTTTCTCTTGCCTTTGTAAAGTTTGCTATTTGATAAATAAAGCATTCACTTTCTTCACAAAGTAAAATCCATGGTATCCACTACTCATTTATGAGCTGAAATAAGTTACAAAGAACCTGATCCTATGCTTGTCTGCATGGAATATGGAATATAAGTTCAATGTGACAATTCCAAACATGCATGCAATCCTTATGACCATTCCCCTGTATCAGACATGGGAATTAATCAAACCACAAAGAAAAGACTATACCACTGAGGGACTTGGAAGCTGCCTAAGGTCATCTGAGGAGAGGAAATGTCCCAGGACTTTGGTTGCCTTTGTACCTATATAGTTGTGATGCTTGTACAGTACATAGGTAAGGGCAATGTCGGTGCCCAAAATTCTGAGTCCAGTTCCTAAATATGCAGCGCCAACATAGGGGTACTTGAAGTTATTTTCCAGTTACTTAACTTTGTTACAAAAAGGCTTGCGACTACAGAATAGCCTAGAAAAGAACCTTCAATACTGTATAAGAATAAGCTGGGAATATTAACCCCATTCATAATTGTGCTATTTATACTAAGAAGCTTCACAGTATTATGAAGGACTATCATAGGAGCACATAAGAAAAATAACCTCTCTTGCCAATTTTCTGACACCATAACACTTGTTACAGCTTTGTGTTGGACAACTCAAATGTTTCATTTCACACCAAACAGGAATATAAGGTCCAGTGATGTGTACAGGAGAAAATTAGAAAAATAACAAATGTACATATGGCACATCCAGTGCTTTTTTTCTAGGGGGATGCAGGGGTATGCATATCACTAAACATGTTGTGAATCTAAGCTTGGTCTCACTGAGGGGCAGTAATTTAATATGAGTAGGAAAATGAGAGTCCCCCTAAACATTTTTAGGGCACATCTAACACAGCAGTTGCATTCCTGGAAAAAGAAGACAACTAGCCAAAAGAGCCACCATATTTGCTCTGTAATGCTGTGGAATAACAAACAGGTCCTCAGCAATGAAGGCCAACTCACAACAAATTGACAGCTGGATATTTCACACTTTACATATCCAACAACAGAGAAATCCTGTGCACACAACGGACTATAGCAACAAGTGGGGGTGTGCCAATTTTGCTGGAAAGACCCAGATACATAGGTCATTTAAATCAGGGATGGTAGATATCTGGGTGATTTGCAGGAGAACTTCTGATTCCCATTTGTTTTAACAACAATGCCTCTTTTTCCTATCTCAGGCCACAGAAATGAATAAACCAGGAGTCAATGACTGAGTTCAGTTCATTTCTGGTACCTAGGCCCAGAATGTTCTCAAAAGCAACCTGTTCTTTAAATTCTAATTGTATGTCTTTTCAACTGGCCTTGGTGGAACTTGAGGTTCAAGTAAACAACAAAGTAGATCTGAATAACCGCAAGTCTACCCACCCCTGGTTTAAAAAGCCTCCCTGCCACACAGGAGCTACTACCAGCTGCAGTAAGGCTTGGAGACTGTAATGGGGCACTTCAAGGAGCTGTTCAAGGGTGGATCACTTATTGTTCTTTCATTATATCTTTATGGGTGCAATTATAGTGCTCTGCTTTCACAGTGAGAGCATCTCAGATTAACCACTGCAAAATAATACACTTTAGTGGGAAGATGCACACAAGCCCTCCTGGCCAGCCATTCCCACCATCCCCCATCCATGCACACGGCTAGATGAGCCACTCAAACTGCCCATCAGAAGCAAAAGTTGCAGACCCACACGCCACCACTCAACACATGCCGGGGTGCATTTACTGATGTGGGCCTAATTGCAGGATTTGCTTGTGGTTTTTATTTCAGACAACCCACTTATGGGACACTTGATGTAGCCTGTTGAAAAGGAAAAAATCGAGAATAACTCCACGTGGTTAAGCAAATTGCCTTTTTAGGCTCCAAGACGGGAAGCTGAGGCAGGGATTTTACTGCTGAGAAAACAGAAAAGAAGAAGGCATCAACAAGCTCCTGTTCAGCCCTAGAAACCATCCTCTCTCCCTCATGATTGATTTCAGATTGTATGGGCCTACAGGGAGGGGAAAGGGCCCTGTGTGAGTGGAACGTTGCTTACAGATCTGTGCAAATTGCTATGCGCACTGTCACACATAATAACAACAATCAGCAGCCAGAGCAGCAGCAGCAGCAACAATATCGTAACATGGATGGCACTGACACAAATAAGACCACTAGCGACGGCGGCGGAATTGCCATCAGAACAGCCAAGTCCAAGATCTATTATTACACCAGCAGCATCATAATAAATAAGAGATAGTTAGCGAGATGAAGAGCAGCGGCGGCGTCACGGAGAGGTCGAGGGCAGGAGCGCCCCAAATGATGGGGGGAAGGCGCCCCAATGGTGGAGTCCCCGGGGTGCCGGGCGGGGTCGCCCCTGCCCCTCCCTTTCCTCGGGGGCGGGGCCCCTCCCTCCCCGCTCGGCTCCCCTCCCCCTCGCCCCTCCCCGGTGGCGGTTGCCCCTCCCCCCTCCCCTCAGGCCTCGCCTTCCCTCAGCGCGGGCGCCCGCGGGGACGCCGAGGAGCGCGCCGGCAGGAGACCCCTTTACCAAGGTGCGGTCCGGGCAAGGCTGGCGGGGCCCGCGGCGGGAGGTCCCGTGAGGCGGCGGCAGAGGCAGCGGCAGCGGCAGCGGCGGCGGCGCCCCCGTCCTCCCCGCTTCTCCTGCTTCTCCGGCAGCAGCTTGTCAAAGGGGAGGAAACATGACGCGGGGAGGGAAAGAGTCGGCGAGATCTCGCGGGACTTCCTCAGGGGCCTCGCGAGATCCGCCGCCGCCGCCGCCGCCGCCGCCGCCGCCTCTTTCTTCTGTCCCCCGCCCCGCGCGCTCGCCCGCTTCAGTTTTTCCTCTCTGCCTTCCCGCTGTTTGCCGCCCCCTAGCGTCAGGCGAAGGGAGGGGCTGGCAGCGCGCCCCCTGCTGGAGGGCGGTGGGCGCCTCCCGGGTCTCTGCGACCCATCAACAAAATCCTATTTCTGTCATAGGCTTGGAGAAGCACAATTATTATCATCACAATAACCAATAATCATCATAGTGGTTTTCTTGCTTTTATACGGGTCTCCGTAAAAGGCGGATCTACACGGATCCTCATGGATCCTCCACTTTTTTAAAAATAACTCCAACAAATGCAGTGTCAAATCACACCTAGAAGGCACGCCTACAAACTGGACTATAAAAAACATGGATCCAACACTTTGCCACGCTGCAGCACCACAAAAACATGGATCTGAGGCACGGATCCTCATGAATTCATATGATTTTTATATGGAAACAAAATAAAAACACCATGCTACTGTAGACCACATCTTAGTCTGTAGGAGGAACCAAAAAAATCACGCATCCACTGTTTCGTGGTGCCGCAATGGCGCAAAAACATGGTTAAAAAACACGGATCCTCATGAATCCTACTGATTTTTGCAATAGATCAGCCCAAACTCACTGTCAAATTACACATCATGTCCAGGGGCACAGCATCCACCACAGAAATCACGGGTCCATGGCTTCCTGGCCATATCGTGGCCCAAAAACGTGGTTTTCAAGAACAGATCCTCATGGATCCTCACACTTTTTGCGTTGGGCAAACCCAAAGTCACTGTCAAATGACATATCATAGCCAGGGGCACAGCCTACACCACAGAACACTCGGATCCACTCCTGCCTGGCCATACCGTGGCCCAAAAACGTGGTTCCGAACCACAGATCCTAATGGATCCTCATGATTTTTGCACTAGATCAGCCCAAAGCCACCATCGGATCAAACATCATGACCAGGAGCACAGCATGCAACACAAAAATCACGGATCCACGACTTCCTGGCGAAACCGTGGCCCAAAAACGTGGTTCCGAACCAGGGATCCTCATGGATCTTCACGCTTTTTGCACTAGATCAGCGCAAAGTCACTGTCAAATCACACATCATTTCCAGGGGCACAGCTTACACCACAAAAAACTCAGATCCACAGCTTCCTGGCCACTCCATGGCCCAAAAACAAGGTTTTCAAGCACGGATCCGCATGGATCGCACGCTTTTTGCATTGGGCTACCCCAAACTCACCGTCAAATCACACATCATTCCCAGGGGCACAGCTTTCACCACAAAAATCACGGATCCACGGCTTCCTGGACACTCCAGGGCCCAAAAACGTGGTTTTCAAGCACGGATCCTCATGGATCCTCACGCTTTTTGCACTATATCAGCCCAATGTCACCGTCAAATCACACATGATTTCCAGGGGCACAGCCTGCACCACAAAAATCACGAATCCACGGCTTCCTGGCTACTCCATGGCACCAGAACGTGGTTTTCAAGCACGGATCCTCATGGATCCTGTGATGGTTATGGGTGGGTTACTCGTGTGTAAACTACCTCCACTTCAGTTAGATCGTTTGCTCAACCATGTTTAGGGTTAGAGCTCGCCCTCCGTGACCTGTTAGTCAATTGCAGAATCCATCAGTGGGCGTTTCTTGAATCTCTTCCAGCATAAAAGCTGTTTGACCCCAAGTCTCCGCCTGTGTTCCCTGCGCGGAACGCGTCAGCGCAGGTAAGGGGGCGGCAAGGGCGTGCCAGTGCTCTCTCCGCTGGTCTCGGTTGAAGGGTCTCGGAGCCCTGACACCGATTCCTCCATCTTCCTCTCCTCTCTATTGGTGTCACACTGAATTCCTCCCCCCCCCCCCGACTGGTTCCCTCTCCGGTATCGCTCTGGAGCCCTGCCTCCGCTTTTCTCTCTGATGTCAGTTCCCTGACAGATCCTTACACTTTTTGCATTGGGCCAACCCAAACTCACCGTCAAATCACACATGATGTCCGGAGGCACAGCCTGCACCACAAAAAACTCAGATTCACGGCTTCCTGGCCACTCAGTGGCCCAAAAACGTGGTTTTCAAGCACGGATCCTCATGGCTCCTCACACTTTTTGCGTTGGGCAAACCCAAAGTCACTGTCAAATCACACATCATAGCCAGGGGCACAGCCTACACCACAGAAAACTCAGATCCACTCCTGCCTGGCCATACTGTGGCCCAAAAACGTGGTTCCGAAGCACAGATCCTAATGGATCCTCATGATTTTTGCACTAGATCAGCTGAAAGTCACCATCAGATCAAACAGCATGGCCAGGAGCACAGCATGCAACACAAAAAAATCGGATCCACGGCTTCCTGGCCACTCCATGGCCCAAAAACGTGGTTTTGAAGCACGGATCCCCATGGATCCTCATGCTTTTTCACTAGATCAGTGCAAAGTCACTGTCAAATCACACATCATGTCCAGGGGCACAGCATCCACCACAAAAATCACGGATCCACGGCTTCCTGGCCACTCCAGGGCCCAAAAACGTGGTTTTGAAGCACGGATCCTCATGGATCCTCACGCTTTTTGCATTGGGCCAACCCAAACTCACCCTCAAATCACACATCATTCCCAGGAGCACAGCATCCACCATAAAAATCACGGATCCACGGCTTCCTGGCCACTCCAGGGCCCAAAAACGTGGTTTTGAAGCACGGATCCTCATGGATCCTCACACTTTTTGCATTGGGCCAACCCAAACTCACTGTCAAATCACACATCATGTCCAGGGGCACAGCATCCACCACAAAAAACTGAGATCCGCGGCTTCCTGGACACTCCAGGGCCCAAAAACGTGGTTTTGAAGCACGGATCCTCATGGATCCTCACGCTTTTTGCATTGGGCCAACCCAAACTCACCCTCAAATCACACATCATTTCCAGGGGCACTGCTTACACCACAAAAATCACGGATCCACGGCTTCCTGGCGATACCGTGGCCCAAAAACGTGGTTTTGAAGCACGGATCCTCATGGATCCTCACGCTTTTTGCATTGGGCCAACCCAAACTCACCCTCAAATCACACATCATTTCCAGGGGCACAGCTTACACCACAAAAATCACGGATCCACGGCTTCCTGGCCATACCGTGGCACAAAAACGTGGTCTTGAAGCATGGATCCTCATGGATCCTCACGCTTTTTGCATTGGGCCAACCCAAACTCACCCTCAAATCACACATCATTCCCAGGAGCACAGCATCCACCACAAAAATCACGGATCCACAGCTTCCTGGCCACTCCATGGGCCAAAAACATGGTTTTCAAGCTCGGATTCTCATGGATCCTCACGCTTTTTGCATTGGGCCAACCCAGACTCACCCTCATATCACACATCATTTCCAGGGGCACAGCTTACACCACAAAAATCACGGATCCACGGCTTCCTGGCGATACCGTGGCCCAAAAATGTGGTTTTGAAGCACGGATCCTCATGGATCCTCACGCTTTTTGCATTGGGCCAACCCAGACTCACCCTCATATCACACATCATTTCCAGGGATACAAAATCCACCACAAAAAACACGGATCCACAGCTTCCTGGCCACTCCATGGGCCAAAAACGTGGTTTTCAAGCTCGGATTCTCATGGATCCTCACACTTTTTGCATTGGGTGTACCGCCATTGCCTCTGCAGAGAACTAGGGCCAGGGCCTTTTCAGTACTGGCCCAGACTTGGTGGAACGCTCTGTCACAAGAGACTAGGGCCCTGCAGGACTTGACATCCTTCTGCAGGGCCTGCAAGACAGAGCTGTTTCGCCTGGCCTTTTATTTGGACTCAGTCTCACCGAAATGTTTCTCCTCCCCATATGATTTTGATCTATGGGCTACTTTTAAAATGAGGGTGCATTTTAAATTGCATTTTAACCTGTATTTTAAATTGGGTGTTCCCACCCATTATGTTTTTATTGTAATTTTACTGGTGTTAGCTGCCCTGAGCCCGGCTCTGGCCAGGGAAGGCGGGGTATAAAAAAAATTATTATTGTTGTGGTTGTTGTTGTTGTCTTTGGAGGGAGTAGGAGTGTGCATGCGTGTGGTGGGTGGGTGGGTGGAAGGGGAGAATTGAGCAGAGTTTTTGAGCTTTTTGTGGTGAGGATTGCCCTTAGGTTTAGCTTTTGGGGGGATGATTTCGCGATCTACCAGGATCAACCAGGGATCTACTGGTCAGGCATGCCTGGACTATATAACTTTGAAAGATATACACAAGATGAATAATGTAATGAATTGACATTGCTGGAAATGCCATAGACCTCAAGGGACCTTCTTCCATTTGCGTTGGACCTGTGAAAAGACCAAAAAGTTTTGGAGGAAAGTTCATTTCAAAATGCCAAAAAAGTAAAAAGTAAATTTGCATTGGATCCCAAAGGTATGCTGTTGGGAATGACTCCTTCAGCTGTTGTGAAATTGTCAGTGGAACTACTTATATGACCACAGCAGTCATTGGTGCTGGCTAACATGGAAATCTGACATGTGTCCTCAGATAGATGCATGGAAAGAAAAACTATCAGAATATGCAGTAATGGCAAAACTCACCAATTTAGTAAATAATAGACCCATGGAAGAACATCAAATAAACTTGGAATCTTTATAATTTGTATACAGCTTAACAGAACTAAGAAAATGGATTTGTATAATAGACCTTAGGTTGCAAATATGTTTCCTGTTTAAAAATAGAAGTTTTGTGTGTATTTGATAAAGGAATAAATATATTGTAAAAGAAATCTTGTCTGTCCAATTTAGAAATGAAATCATATTTTTAAATAATTTTTGCTTTAGACTGTTGTATATAATACTAATAAACCTTTATTGCCACTACACCACCTGTGTGCAGTGAAATTAAACGAGCCCCCTACCTCCCCCCACCCTCCACCAACCAGTCACCCATAGATGAAGATAATAAGAGCATTTACAAGTCCATAGCCCCTTGGGGGGAGTCAGTCACATATATTTGTTTGGTCAAGGGTAGAATCCATCTGCAAGTAGTCAATGAGGAGCAGTCTGGCACTTGCGTGTGATCTTATCTTCAGGAAGGGGAGATTGCTGCGAACATTTTTTCTTGCATAAAGGATTACCGGTATGTCTGCCAGTCACATGTTCCATACCTTCCTCCTTTGGCAGCCCTCCCTCCTCCTGTAAATCAAAAGGAATGGTGCAGAGGCATGGTGTGGTTTATTTTATATGAATATTTGAAAACGCTATGGTGTCCTGTGTAGCAAGAAAAACACTTCCACTCAAAAGTGAAAACAGTTTATCAAATCAGACATGGTCTATTGATTTGGATACATTGTAACGATTTGGTCAGGCCATTTGGGTGGGTGGGTGGGTGGGTGGGTGATGTTTGTGCCATGTTCATTGTAAGTGCTTACTCATGGGGTGGGGTGCTCCAGCCCCCCCCCCGATTAATGTCTGACATTCCTGTAAGCATGTATATGACCCACCACAGAATGAACCACAAAAACCACAGAGCACCGCCAAGGAATAAACAATATATTAAATACTTTGATCCTTAAGGAATCATCATGATTGTTAAAAGGACTCCACCAAATTAGATCACATCAATGCCCAAAATAAAATCTCTATCTGAAATGGTTCTGCACTAGAAAGAACAATGTATTAACGTAACATTCATATCCATAGCTTCCACTGTAAAGAACCGAACCTGGAAATTTTTGACGCTGCAAACATTGAAGAATTTCGAAGGCAGAGATGGTGATGATATTAACTGTGAATGTAAAATATCAAAGCAACTAAATAGAGACTGCCAAAGTGACCATGAAAAGCAATAATATATCTTTCATCAATTACGCTACAAAAGGTTTTGCAACAAAAGTTGTTTTTTGGGGGGCTGGAAATTATAAAAAGAGGTTTAACTGCAAGTTTTCTTGCCAACAGATTTTGTTAGTGCAAACTTGGAAATCAGGGGTTTCCAATGTGGTGCCCATGGGCACCAGGCTGCCTGCTGACAACTTTCCTGGAACAGATAGGTAGCCGTGTTGGTCTGCCATAGTCAAAACAAAAAAAAATCCTTCCAGTAGCACCTTAAAGACCAACTAAGTTAGTTCTTGGTATGAGCTTTCGTGTGCATGCACACTGTGTATCTAAAGAAGTGTGCATGCACACAAAAGCTCATACCAAGAACTAACTTAGTTGCTCTTTAAGGTGCTACTGGAAGGATTTTTTTTTTGTTTTAACTTTCCTGGAGTCCACCATGTGTTTTCATAAAGTTGGCAGGATCAGTGGTGAATTGTGCCCAGCATTACTTCAGATTGGTCATAGCATATTTGATTGGCTGCAGGGACATACTAAGTGTGGTCCCTGCCCCGGGGGCCACCTTGGGGTGTGTGCGACAAGATGGCCCGCTGCCTCCCCCCAGCTGTAGAGCAGCCGAGGGCACGCGGTCAGTACAGTTGCCATGTGTGTGTGCAAGGAAACAATTCTTTGGTATCGGCTATTTCATGTGTACTTACCTGAAACCATTAGATAGAGTGAACACACAAAAAAAGCATTACTGGCCCTTTAAATAAAGGCAGCCAAAGAATAAGGAGAAAACTGCACTATCACATCTAGTGAATGAATAGACCTGATGCTTTGAATTGTCTGTTTAAATAACCTATCAAGCTCCAACCAATGAATGTTACCAAACAGGACCAACTAGAGTATGTAACACTGGTACTGCAGCCAAATGTTATGTATCCACTTCAGTAACAGCCTGAAGTATCTGAAGAAGTGTGCATGCACATGAAAGCTCTTACCAATAACAAAATTACTTGGTCTCCAAGGTGCTACTGGAAGGAAAAATTGTTTTATTTTGTTTCAACTACGGGAGAGCAACATGGCTACCTACTTGTAACAAGCCACTATGAATGCATGTATCCTCCCAGGCAGTTAGAATGTTACAGTGTGAAAGTTCATGTATAAGTCACTGTATAACAAAAAATGTACAAGAAACTTTAGTAATTCACTAGAAAACAGCTGTTCTTTCCATGAGTCCTGTTCTGTACAGGGAAAGGTAGGCCCACCAGGAAGCATAAAGTCAGTAGGCAAATGGCCTCACCGCAGGGGTAACACCTAACCCAAGTGCCAGACAGATTACAAAGATGGGCAACCCTGAAATGGATTTGGACTCCAGGGGACAAAAGAATTGTGAGGAACTTGACCAGAGGGGTCAGGAACTGTAAATAGTTTTAATGTCTTGTATTAACGGGTGTCAGGAGATGGGAAAAGGGTGGGAAAAGACAGCTATCTGATACCCAGGTGCTGCCCCATAACACCCCTTGTGTGATGCATCAGTGATGTAGCAATGATGAAATATTGGAGGTGGGACAGGGAATTTGGGAAACTAATAAAAGTGGGGGGGGCACCTTCTGTTAAAAGTTTGACTCATCTCGCTGCCAGAGGAGAGCGGACCCTGCTATAGCAGTTGCTTTTACAATAAAGGTCAGGACTTCTTCTCTTTACCTAGTGGGCTCACAGAGTCCCCCAAGGACCTGGAACTGCCTGTTTTTAAAAATATTTTATGCAACAAGCTTTCAGATTTATGTAGAGTGGAGGACTTTTCACAATGATCTTATACTGCAGGAAAGCCACTCCTTTTACAGTGCAAGAAGCTATTGATATTCTATCTCATCCTGATAATCAGAAGATTGTAAATGATCCACCATGCAAGCCTAGTGGTGGTGATGTCTTTCTGTATTCATTCAAAGGTTCTCCTGAGAAAAAAAATGATTGGCGCTGTGATCAATATTGTTGGATCAACTGTGGTGTCCGACTATGGCCAAAAATTAATCCAAAGCTGAGAAAATTTTACCATAAAATCAAAACTTGTTCAAGTACAGGCAACTTTATAAGGCACAGTTATACTTTGCTAGAGCCTTCTTGTGAAATGGTTCTGATACACTATATTGGAAATGAGAGGGAATTCCATGCACTTCCTCATGGTAACAGAAAGAGAAATTTGCTAAGAGCACATGTACGGACAATGCCTTCAGTAATAGGAAAGATTTCAGATACAAGTGCTAAGCCTTCAAAAATCTATATAGACCTTTGTAATGACCCTGTAACCAGCTCTGCTCATATACCTGTAGCTCAGCCACGAAACCTGCACCAGGTAAGAAACAAACTTTAAAAAAAAATTAATTAATTTTTGCATGTATACTTCTTCTAACAATATATCTTTAACAATTTTTCATATTTCCACCCTCTTTCCCTGGACTTCCCTCATATGCCTATTTTGTTTTATTTCCATATTGTTCTCCCTGCATGTTGTTTCCCCAAAATTTCCAAGAATGCATATTTTCTTACTTTTTGCCACATACAATTGTGATCATTTACTCAAGGCAAGGAGTTCATTTCTTTATGTTGCCTCTTCATATATGTTGAAAATGGTCCCCCTTCTCTTTTAAAGTCTTTGTTGTCCTTTTCATATAGTTTATCTGATAGTTTTTGCAACTTCTAAATTTTCCATAAGTTTCCCTTGCCATTGATCTTTTGTTGGTATTTCTTCTGTCCTCCAAGTTTGTGCTAATAAAATTATTGCCACTGTTGCTGCATATATAAATAATTTCTGAATTCCTTTTTTTTATCTTGATCTACAATTTATAGGAGTAATTTTTCTGGTTTCTTAGCAAAAGTCTTTTTAAACATTTTACTCCAAATTCATTATATATCAGACAAGGCTGCTTATTATTGCTATTGACTGAATTAAAAATAACATCTTTGATAGTGCATTCATCTTTATTGCTGCTATCCTTCCCATCAAGGAGAGGTTCATTCTCTTCCAAATTTTCAAATCTATCTTCACCTCATTCCGAACTTTATCATAGTTGTCTTTATATAAATTTAAATTTTTATTATCAGGCTAAATTCCTTAATATTTTGACTTTTTTATGAATTTCTACTTCTGTAATCTCCTATGGCTCCTACAGTGATCCAAGCGATGGTCACCTCCAGGCTTGACTACTGTAATTAGCTCTGGGCTACTCTTTAAACTGTCCCACAAACTCCAGCGGGTGCAGAATGCTGCAGCGAGGCTCCTTACGGGGTCCCTGCCATGGCAGCATATTAACCCAGTGCTTTACCAGTTGCACTGGCTCCCGGTGCAGTATAGGATCATGTTCAAGGTGCTGGTCTGAACCTTTAAGTCCCTTTGTGGCTTAGGGGCTTCCTATCTCGGGGACCGCCTCTCCTGGTCTGCCCTGCAGAGGACCTTAAGGTCCATGAACAACCATAGTTTAGAGGACCTGGGCCCTAAGGAAGTCAGACTATCCTCCACCAGGGCCTGGGCCTTCTCAGTGATGGCTCCGACCTGGTGGAATGCTCTGTCCCATGAGACTAGGGCCCTGTAGGATTTAACCTCTTTCCATCGTTCCTGTAAGACAGAGCTGTGCCGCCTGGCCTTAATTTGAATTCAGCCTGATCTTTTATTTCCCTTCCCTTCCCTTCCCTCCCCTGACCTTTTTATGAAGATCACCCTCTCTGAGACCCAAAGCTAATTCTCCCCTGGTCTCCTCGCTGGCCAAAGTAGGACCAATTCCTCCCCCTAGCCTTGGGGATTATCCAATTGATTTTTGAATGTTATTATTATTCATGTTTTTATACTGTATTTTATGTTGCTTTTATAATCAAGTGTTTTAAATTTGTTGTTAGCTGCCCTGAGCCCGTTTTTTGAACCGCGAAGGGTGGGGTATAAATATAAAATTATTATTATTTTCTCCAGTTCCATCGTTTTGTTAGTATTTTTGTCTTTCCTTTATTTAATTTAAATCCTCCCACTCACCCAAACTTATATTTTTTCAAAAGCTTTAGGGAGACACAGTTTTGTTTCCTCAACTGTAATTACCAAGTCAACAGCAAATGCTTTCAACTTAAATTCACACACACACACACCGTTCTTATTCCCACAATCTGTTTGTCTGCTCTTATGTTTCTGTTCAAAACCTTCAGGACCAGAATGAATATTAATGGTGATAATGGACATCCTTGTCTCATTCCTTTTTCCATTTGGGAATTCATTTGTTATCACCTGGTTAATAATTAGTTTTGCACTCTGTTCTGTATATACAGCTTGTATCCCTTTTATAAACTTTTCTCCATATTCCATTTCTTCCATCACTTTCCTTATAAAGCACAAAGATACATTAAAAAAAACAATCCACATCTATAAACATCATTGCTGCTTTTTTCTCATTTCTTACTTCTAGATACTCTATTACATTTTTACAATTTCTTATATTATCTTTCATCTGCCTACCCGGAAGGAATCCCGCTTGGTCTGGGTATATTTAAACATTTAAGACCTTTTTTAATCAATTAGCTAAAATATTAGCAAATACCTTGTAATCATTGTTCAAAAATGAAATAGGTATATAGTTTTTGACCAAGGTCAAATTTGTATCTTGTTTTGGAATCAAGGTAATATAAGCTTGCTTTCACGTTTCTGGAATTTCCACTTTTGTTACTATTTCATTCATTATATCTTTCATTGGATTTACCAGATGTTCTTTAATTTTTTTATTGAACTTTGCTGATAATCCATCTGTTCCTGGTGATTTGCCCACATTTATTTGCCTTATTCCTTCAGGGATTTTTCTGTTACTTGTGTATTTAAGAATACTATCTCTTCTTGTTTTTTATCTTTGGCAGATTACTCTTTTTTATATATTCCTGTATGTTGATTGCCTTTCCATTTCCTCTTTTGTATAAATTTTGAAAATGATTTTAAAAGGCTTCCCTTATTTCTTTTGTGTTATCTAGAAATTTACCATTGGAAATAATTTTACCTATATATATAATTCATCTGTTGATTTCTCCTTAATTGCCATGCAAGCAACTTTCCGGGATTGTTTGCATGCTCAAAGAATGTCGGCTTCATTTTTTTAACTTCCCATGCTATTTTACATTGATTATCATTGAATGCTGTGATTGTAATAATTTCATTGGCTGTTTTATCGATTGTTTATTTGGGTTTTTTCCAAATTCATTTTCTTTCTTTGATATGGCATCCAAAATTTATTTTTTTCTTGTTTCCCTGGCTCTCTCCCCCCCCCCCCAGCATTTTGTTGTATGAAATGACCTCTCATGACTACAGTGGTACCTCGGGTAACATACGCTTCAGGTTGCATACGCTTCAGGTTACAGACTCCAATAACCCTGAAATATTACCTTGGGTTAAGAACTTTGCTTCAGGATGAGAACAGAAATCGCACGACGGCAGTGGGAGGCCCCATTAGCTAAAGTGGTGCTTCAGGTTAAGAACAGTTTCAGGCTAAGAACGGACCTCCAAAACGAATTAAGTATGTAACCAGAGGTAGCACTGTACTTTACGAACATTCCATACAATTTTGTTTTTTGTTTCCTTAGGTACAAAACAAACTTAAGCTTGAAAGACAACGTTCACAAATCAGTCATGATGATTTGTACAGTGTTTTTGAATTAACAGAACTCCTTGAAGGCTTCATCCATGATATCTCTCTGTGTCCTACAGTGATTGTTGTTATGGGCCTACAGGATATTTCATCCGAAATTGGTAAAATGATATCACTGAAAACAGATTTACCGATGCTTTTTTCATATGACACAACTTTTCAACTTGGAGACTTCTTCCTATCTACTTTATTATTCCAAAATGTGCTTTTCGCTGAATCACCACTGATTCCTGTAATGTTCATGATACATGACAGCAGGCGAGAGGACAATCACAGGAGATTTTTGGAAACCCTTTCAAAACAGTGTCCATTGTTCAATTCAGAAAAAGTTGTCATAGTGTCTGACAGAGAAAAAGGAATTGAAAAGGCTTTGGATCATGTTTTGCTCAAGAGCCACAGAGTGGTATGCTGGAATCACATCCGCAGAGACATCATGTTTTGGTTGAAAAAACATGGGGCCAGTTCAGAGGATACCAAGGTATACCTTGCTGACTTTTTTGATCTTCTGAGGTCAAATTCAGAGCAAGAGTACACATTCAAATTTGATAAACTCAGTAAACGTTGGAGCAAAGCATTCTTGGACTACTTTGAGGAAGACCTGCACCAAGCAATAATAAATCATGCTGGGGCCTGGATTCTAAAGAGGCTGAACATATATAAAGAAAAAAGTGGAATCACCACAAATGTCTCTGAGAGTTTTCATGCAGCTCTAAAAAGACTTTCACAATGGAAAGAAATGACAATGGAAGCAATGGTGTTATCCTTATATGCAATGCAAAATTTTTACTGGAGAGAAACTTTGCGTGGACTATGTAACACTGGAAACTTTCATTTGCGGCCTCAGTTCATCAGACACTCAAAATCACCAGAGCATACAGTCTTTCCTCATATAGCTTGTGATCCATCACAAATCATGGATCTTATACAAAGGGGTGAACTTCCACGGCCTAAGAAAGATGAAAGCTATGAGAAGGCACCATCAGTTTGTCAAATGGTACTAGCGGACCTTACGGTACTGAACAATTTAATAGCTGTTTGTCCACAGCTTGGTGTCTTTGTGGTAAGGGGAAGTAAGGAAAAGCATTATGTTGTCCGCCTTTTCCCCAAAGAGAGCTGCTCTTGCCCATCATTCAGGACTTGCTACCATATTATAGCTGCCAAAAAATCTATCGGCATGCCACCAGAACCAGGGAAGCCTCGCCGTTTGCAGCTCACACAGTTGAAGCGAAATAAAAGGCAGAAGAGTAGATCAGGAAGAAAGTTCTCCAGACTGAAGGAAAAGATAACTGTAGTTCCAGCATCTGATTCAGTGCAGGCTGCTGAGGATTTGGACTCCTTAAAAACAGATCTCCAACTGACAATGAGAGACCTGGAAAACACTCAGCCTCAGATGACCTCCACTCCAAAAAGTGGGAAAGAGGATTTTACAGTGACCAATTGTTTTGATAGCAGCCCCATATTCCCATCTCAAAGTGAGAAGTGTTTGGACAAATCAATGATTTCTACATCAGTTCCCCCATGGCACAACTGTACCTTCAACACACTCAGTCTACAAACCGAGGAACTTGTGGGCTCAGTTGCCAACATCTGTGTGTATGGTTATGACATAGACACACTGAAAGGATCGAACTGGATAAATGACCGCATAATAGATGCATTTCTTGCCTCCAGGGTGATCATGACCAAAGAGCTAGGTCATGATGGAACAATTTTCCCATTTAGTTGCCTCTTCATTCAGACCCTCATGTGTCAAAAATTGTCAGTGAAAGCCCTGAAGTCCTGTTTGAAATATGGGGTACTAAAGAAAGATGTTTGGATTATTCCAGTAAATGACAGTGGAGTCCACTGGATACTGATAGTAATCATTTTTAAAAGGAAGACCATGCTCTACCTAGATTCCAACCATGGATTAAACCACTCTGTGATTTATGCAATAAAATCCTTCATAGCATGTCTGTATGAGATGGATTCAGACTGTCCCTATAGTTTTGCGGACTGGTCATTTTTTGCACCAACTGATATACCCAGGCAAGGTAATTCCAATGACTGCGGTCCTTTCATATGCACCATTGCACATCTGATTGCTTCTGCTGCCCAATTACAGTACACACAAAAGGATATGACCGCCATTAGACCCTGGATTGCAAAAGAAATAATACATTACATTGGGAAAACCTATCTTGAAGGACAAGAAAAATATATTCCAGTTGAAATTGCCACTCCTCCTCCCACAAAGAGACAAAGCTTGAAAGAGAGTGACATTACTGTGTCTCGATCATGCCCAGAGGGATGGAAGGATACACTAACCTATTGCTCAGATCTTTTACCTACCTTGTTTGAAGGCAGCTGGTCAATATGTTTTTTGAAGGAAGGGTGCAGGAAGCCCAGTGGTGAGTGTGACCAATCTATGGTTTACTGTGAAGGAAACTGCAAGGACTGGTACCACTGCTTTTGCATAGGCATTGATTCAAAAGATCTTCCAGAGGTTTTTGTGTGTCCAGATTGTCAATCCACTGTGGCCAAATAGATTTTTAAACTGCGAACTGTCATATTCCACAGGTTGGTATAATACAGCAAAATCTAAACAGATAGTTTTCATCATCATGGCAGGGATGGTCCTTTTCCATAGAATTCTTATTCATGGAGTTGGTTTTTATATCCTGCTTTTCTCTACCTTTAAGGAGTCTCAAAGCGGCTAAAAATCTCCTTTCCCTTCCACCCCCACAACAAATACCTTTTGAGGTAGGTCAGGCGGAGAGAGTTCAGAAAGAAGTGTGACTGGCCCAAGGTCACCCAGCAGCTGCAGGTGGAGGAGTGGGGAAGCAAGCAGTTTCTCCAGATTATTAGTTCACCACTCTTAACCACTACACCATGCTAGCTCAAACGCAAATAGATGCCAGCTACTGTATACATAACCTTAAGCTTAAAAAATAGCAACAATATCAACATAATCAGGCATAGGCAAACTTGGCCCTCCAGATGTTTGGGGAGTACAACTCCCAGGATCCTTAGCTAACAGGACCCGTGGTCAGGGGTGATGGCAATTGTGGTCTCTAAGCATCTGGAGGGCCGAGTTTGCCTATGCCCGATCTAATGGAACAGTGCAGTGTACTAGCTAGTGTCATAGAATCAAAACATCATAGAATCATAGAGCTGTAAGAGATCACAAGGGCCATCTTGTCCAACTCCTGCCATGCTGGAACACACAAGCAAAGCACTCCTGACGGATGGCCAGGCCCACTCACCTCACAGAGTGTTTGTTGTGGGGGAGGAAGGGAAAGGAGATTGTTAGCCACTTTGAGACTCCTAAAGGGGAGTGAAAGGCGGGATATAAAGTCCAAACTCTTATTCCTAACTCTTTATAATAGTGACATTTCTCATAAATATGCTGGGACAAAACCAAGTGATGTTATAGATTTAAATGAGATTCATGGAAGGGCCAAGTTTATTCTGCACTTTAAAGGAATGGGGTATGGAAGTTCCCAAAAGATTTTTTATCAGGGACAAAACCTGGGGGGAAGTATCTTCAGTACCTGTAGCAAACAGCAGGCACAAAACCATTTTGTTTGGAATGCAGAGCCAGTTCTTCTCATAAGCAAGCAAGGGGAGACCCTGAGGTGCTGGGTGCACCACTAGAACTGGCGGCATAGTGCAAGTAACATGTAGAGGTCAGGTGAAGGATGTATTTCTTCTGGAGTCCCCACTGGGGAGAAAGGGGACTATACAGTAGTACCTAGGGTTAAGTACTTAATTCGTTTCGGAATTCTGAAACCTAAAGCGTATGTAACCCAAGGTACCACTGTAAATGAAGTGGGGGCCTCACAGACCTACACTGTAGCCAGTTGGGCTAAGGTAAGCCCACTGAGGTGCTGGCACGATTCTACTGGAGTTTTGCTCCCTCCCTGCATGTATAGCTAAGAAAAAACTTTGTCCCATCTCTCCACACATTTTTTGATTGCCAGCACACCAACATCTTCACAGGTAGATGTGTGGGAAGGGGGGCCGATTTGCTTAGCCCTCGCCCAAAGAATAATCTTTTCTTTAGTTACCTCCACACTGATGCAACAGTGGGTGTCTCATGTCAATGTTTGAGTCCATTTTAGTCACTGAAATGCAGATGGTTTGGGGAAAACACCTGCATCATCTTGTAATCTAAGAATGTTGCAGTTGTCTTTTTCCAGTCCTTAATAACATGCTTTGGGAAAGAGTGCAGTCTAAGTTGTTGCAGGAATTTATGTATAGGTTGTGGGGGGTTGCCCCTCCAGCAGATATCATGCACAATCACTATTTAGACTTTTGTGATTTGTCCCCACAAAACACTTCATCACAGTTTCTTCCTATCTATTCAAAGGGCCTCGGCTGCACAATACCAAATGTAACAATTCACTGATAGATGCATCTATGTACTGGCTCACTGGGAAAACTTCAGAAATTCATACAGACCTGTGAGCTCAGCTACTCAGCAGCCCCTCTGCCTGAGTGATAATCCCTGGCATCATGATACCTGAGTGCCAGAGAGGCAGCCATTCCGGGAAGAACAAACCCAGATGAAGACAAAAGGGTGTGATCAACTTGGCTGGGAAACAGGGAAATGTAAGTACTGTATCTTTTTTGTTACACTTGATAGGTGTTTGGTGGAGGGCAAGGGGAACCATGGGGCAGGGTCCAGGATGCGCAGATTACGGCCACCAGACCTCCCCTTTCATGATGTAACCATGCTGTATTAGTGATGTAGTTTGTGGGGGGTTGTAACATGGGGATTAGCAGCTAATAAAAGTTTGTGGGCTCTTTTGTTTGGGGCTTCCATCTTGTTCCACCTTGTGGCAGGTGGGAGTCCTGTCTTGGTCTTCAATAAATACTTTACTGGATGCTGTTTTGCTCTGGTATTCCTGAATGGTGTCTCTTTTTTTTGTCCAAGGGAGCCCTCAGATTTCTCCGTTAACAAACTGAAGTATCTGTTGGTCCCACGGTGTATCTTAGTGCAATAATTGCAGCCTGAAGAGTTTGGACTTGATATCCCGCCTTTCACTCCCTTATAGGAGTCTCAAAGCAACTAACATTCTCCTTTTCCTTCCTCCCCCACAACAAACACTCTGAGCTGAGTGAGTCGGAGAGACTTCAAGAGAAGTGTGACTAGCCCAAGGTCACCCAGCAGCTGCATGTGGAGGAGCGGAGACGCGAACCCGGTTCACCAGATTACGAGTCCACCCACTGGCAGAGGAAGGGGTATGGAGTGAGCCCACCGCACACGACACCACCATTCTGTTGAGGTGCGATCACAGCCACCCCCAGACACGCGCTGTGGTCCCTTGGCGCACCAGGCGCCACGTCCCCACTGGAGGCACACCACGTCTCCAGGATGTTCACCACACCCCTGGGATGCACCACCCTACGTGTGGCATGTCACACCCCTGGCACACACTCCATGCCTCCTGTGATGCGTGCAAGCCACACCCCCATCTGCTCTCCGCCAACAGTGCCAGAGCTTGCAGCTTCGCCACTGAGTCCACCGCTCATAACCACCACACCACACCTGAAGTGCCTTTTCCTGTTGTCAAAAATGCCCTGTTGTTGTCCTTTTTGAAACATTAGTGTTATGATGGCACCTAAAGCCTGAAATATCTTCCTAAATGATAAGACAAATGTTTAGGAAAAATTGTAATGATAGGAGGAATGAAGAATGTAAGTTCAGCATATAATTCTCTGCATTATGCTTTCAGGTCTCCATATGATGAGCATGTGGACAGACAGAGGAGAAGGCTGCACGAAGCTGATAGTTAATTGCATGATGACCTCTGCAAAAGAAAGTTGTTCATATTTGATTTTTGTGACTGTTAAGTAAATGTTTAAATTATAGTTTTTTAATATCGATCCCAAGCTCTTATTTTCTCTGTTCTCCCTTCACCTGTGTGTATCCTGCTAGTTCTGCCCATTTCGCCTTTCTCTTGGCACACATGTACATAAAATTAAACAGGAAAATGTTAAATGATCACCTTTAATGCAGTGTCTCTGTCTCTATCTTTCTGTGCAATTGCTCAGAAATGTCACTAAGGAAGCTCTATATATTGGTATGGTCTCTTTTGTTGGAATAATCTCCCAAAGTTAATTTTAAATGGTTACATAAGACCAGTGGACCAGAATTTTTCTCCCAATAATATTCTTTTTTCCCTGTGGCCATCACCAAATCTTCATGCAGTTAATTCCACAGTTTAATCTCTCATGGAATAAAGTGGTTCTTCCTTTCACAGGGTGAGGTCAGTATTTTGAGAGAGTGATGAAAAGTTTTCTCTAACAACTTTATCTTCTTTGATCTTCTAACCTCTATCATGACTGCTACCCTCTTATAGACCTTTTATAGACCGAACATTTCCAAACTCTTCAGCCTTTTCTCAAAGGAAAAGCACTGTACCCCCTTAATCATTTGGTTGCCCAATTCTGGATGTAAGAGCAATCTGGTTGCCACATCTATCACCCTGTTGATCACCAGGATTGATCTGGCTGATCAGACTGGCAAGGAATGTGTCTGCCATCCCCAGCACTGTGCATCCCCCCCCCCAAGCCACACACTCCATGGAAGAGAATGACCATCCCACACAGAGCAAGAACACCCTCTTCGGCACTTTTTCCAGCCATATTCGTTTTAGAGATATTGCACCCAAAACTGTACACAGTATTCCAAATGGGACCACGCTATAGAACTGTACAGGGACATTACAATACTGACCATTTCATTTTCAGTTCCTTTTTCAATAGTCTCTAGCACTAATTCCACATCACAAAATGAATAAATGAAATAATAGAGGTTCTGATCCTTGTGGGACCCAACTGCTCACTTTCTATACCTTTTAACATGGCCTTGGTGATTGGAAAAGCCCCAGCACCCAAGAGATCCTATGAAAGCCCAAGTTGCCCCAACTTTGTGCAAAACAGTGGTATCCCTGGGGAAGGGAAGGGGTCTGACAACACTTTGCTAAACAAATTATCTTTGTCTGCTGAAAAGCAAATGTTTTGCCAGCATAAAAGAAAAGTCCAGTCAACTGTCTCAAGCTTATGTTGGCCTCCCTCTAGACACAAGGCTGAGTAAGGTACACAGCGTGGGACAGGGAAAATCTTCAATAGAAAGGCTGCCTGCACTCGTTCCACTGACTGGGTAAACCCTGACATCCAGAGTGAAATTCCATAGAGCAGTTGGGCTCCAACTTTAGCATTAAAAACCTTGAGGGCAGAAGGGATGTGTTGGTTACCTCTTGTTGCAAAAAAATGCAATATGGCCTGCATAGACAGCTGGCTTGTGTTTACCGCCACTGCGCAGTAAGAGGACCGCCGTAGCCTGTGATGGAAAGTGATCCCCAAATAGTTGAATTCAAATACCTGCTGGATGTGTTTCCCACCAAAAACCTGACTATATATCTTACGAGAGTTCCTGAAGACTAGTATTTTGCTTTTATCAAAGTTCATGCTCATTTTCATCCTAGACAAATTGTCGATACAGACATTTAGCAAACGCTTTAAGCCAATTCTAGTTCATGAGAGCAGAATCATATCATCTGCATATAGAAGAATGGTGATTTTTGATACATTTAGTTTGCGGCTGTGAACATCCACCAGTTTTAGTAAGGAGGCGAGGTCATTTAAGAAGAGATTAAAAAGAGAGGGAGCAAGAAAGGAGCCCTGCTTCGTTTTATAACAACAGGCTCTTGACACCTCATCCCCTGGGTTATTTTTAAATGACGGGTATTATTTGAGTAAAGCTTTTCAATCAGGTAAAGTAACCTAGGATCTAAGCCCAATGACACCAGTTTGGACCATAACAGCCCCCTGCCAACTGAGTCAAAAGCAGCCATAAAATAAAAAAAGGCCACTTATAGGCCTTATTTATTGTGCCACGTGTACTTGGCGGCTTAATGGGATAACACTATACAGTTACGTAGAGTGGATTTCCCTGGCCTAAACCCTGCCTGTTCTGGGCCTATGATGCTCACATCAAGCCACGTACAGTGGTACCTCGGGTTACATATGTTTCAGGTTACAGACTCCGCTAACCCAGAAATAGTACCTCGGGTTAAGAACTTTGCTTCAGGATGAGAACAGAAATCGTGCTCCAGTGGCGCGGCGGCAGCAGGAGGTCCCATTACCTAAAGTGGTGCTTCAGGTTAAGAACACTTTCAGATTAAGAACGGACTTCCAGAATGAATTAAGTACTTAACCCTAGGTACCACTGTAGTTAATTTGGATAATAGATGTTTGTCATACAATTTCCCAATATTTGACAATAGACTTATTGGTCAATAGTTGGACGGTAACTTCTTGTTTCCCTTATTAAAGATTGTGATGATTATGGATTTCTGCATAGAATTAGGAATAATTCCAGTCCTATATACCACTGTGAAGAGTTCCGCTAGAATCAGAGCCCACCAGTCCGGCTTAGCTTTAATTAGTTCAGAAGGGATGGTATCAGGGCCTGCGGGTTTGCCTAGTTTCATCTGAGAAATTACTTTTTCGACTTCAGTAATGGAGACAGGGGGCCACTTTACCAGGGTCTAAGAAGGGGCAGGATCTTGGCTGTCTGGTGGGATACAATCATCATAGAAGATTGCCTTAAAATGCTCTACCCATAGCATAGATAGAATCAATGTCAGTGGGTGCTCTTGAGTCTGTGGGGGGTCTGCAACAACCTTCCAAAGTGTATTATGATCATTGGTAAGGATGGCAGAAAGCAGTGAATCCCAGCAAGCCTGGTTGTACGTATCTTTCCTGGCTAAGCTGGATAGACTCCCTAAGTTGCCTGGTTGTAACGAAGTATGTATCACACAATTGGGAGCTTCCCGCCTCTCTAGACTCTCTGTAGATTCTCCTAACCTCTACTTTAATGCCTTTGATATCAGTCCACTCGCCAAACCCTTAGGTGGCCTGTGCGAGTGTGAATAGGGCAATTCGTTATTAGGATGTCCATAAGCTCCTCAAACCAAGTGACTCTAGCTACTGGAGGAATTTCACCACTCCCTACCAATATCAAGTGAGTCACACAATCAGAATACACCAAGGTTTGGAAAGACAATAGTGTATGCTCGTTAATGGAAAGACTCTCAATGGAAAGACAAATTTACATTGAAGGGGGATGTTATGGGATTAGGGGGGCTACTTGTGTGTAAGCATTTAAAGCCTCAAGGCTCTGCAATCAGTTTCTAAACTCTCCCTGTCCGCGGAGCCATGGGTGCATGGCTACCTCAATCGCTGGCAGAATCCGTCAGTGGGTGCTTCTGGAATTTACGCCAACATAAGAGTTCCTTAACGGAAACTCTCCTTCTGGATTCTCTGCGTGGCAGTTTCCTGCGCGGAGTAGGCGTCCCCAGCGGAGGTCCTGAGACCTCCCCGCTGTGCTCACTGGAAGTATCTTGGAGCCATTCCTCCGACTGAGTTTCTGCAGGAACTCTCCCTCTCCCCCTGCTGGTTCCTTCCTCAGCATCCGAGGGTCTCCTAGCCTCCTTGAGCCCTTCCACCACCTGACTCTCCGATGGCAGTTCCCTGACAGGGGAGATACTCACTAAGCATAGGATCACCCCGAAGGGCAACAATTTAGTGGGAACCAGAATATAGTCTGCCCCACTATTTCCTTGTGGGGAGAGAAAGGTAAAATTCCCAGAGCCTTCCCAGTCTGGCAGCCCATTAAGCCACAACAAAGCCCTGGTGGTAGTCAGCTTGGTGAGCCGTAAGCCAGCCAGGTTGATTTCTAAGTCCCGTGATTCTCGTTCCCATAAGCGGAAGAGCAGTAGAGTCAAAGATCTCCCAAGCTTTTGTATATACTTCCTGCCCTTGGCCTAAGCAGGCATTAAAATCCCCTGTCAGGACAATAGTTAAATTGGGGCAAATGGTGTCCAGATTCTCAAGCACATGTGCAAGGAGATCCCATTGATGGTTCTTGGCTGTGACAGTAGAGGAGGGAGAAATATACACATTAACCAGTAACATGACCTGGCTCTCCATCTCTATCTTTGTTGCTAAAGGTTTGCAATTTGCAATAGCAGAGAGAATGTGTTCGCATTTTATATGGAGAGCCACCAGGGTTAGCAAGGCACCAGAGGGCCTGCCTTTTTTGTGGAGTTTGCCAGAACCACAAAGGTGTTATAGCTTGCAAAGTCAATTGCCATATTGACCATCTTTAATGGATTGAGATTCAGGCGACGCTGTTTCTTTCTTCGAAACTCACACGCCTAAAAACAGGTAAATAAATCCAGGGAAACATCTGGCCAGTGCCACAAAGCAGTAGATCCATGATTTTTGTGGTCAGATCTGTGCTTATATACAAGATCTTTGAATAAAGGGTGAGTTAGGGGTTGGCCCAATGAAAAAAGTGTGAGGATCCATGAGGATCCGTGGTTCAAAACCATGTTTTTGTGCCACGGTATGGCCAGGAAGCCGTGGATCCGTGATTTTTGTGGTGCAAGTTGTATCCCTGGCCATGATGTGTGATTTGACAGTGACTTTGGGTTGGCCCAATGCAAAAAGCGTGAGGATCCATGAGGATCCATGCTTCAAAACCACGTTTTTGTGCTACGGTATGGCCAGGAAGCCGTGGATCCATGGTTTTTGTGGTGCAAGTTGTATCCCTGGCCATGATATGTGATTTGACAGTGAGTTTGGGGTGGCCCAATGCGAAAAGCATAAGGATCCATGAGGATCCGTGCTTCAAAACCACGTTATTGTGCCACGGTATGGCCAGGAAGCCGTGGATCTGTGATTTTTGTGGTGCAAGTTGTATCCCTGGACATGATGTGTGATTTGAGGGTGAGTTTGGGTTGGCCCAATGCAAAAAGCATGAGGATCCATGAGGATCCGTGCTTCAAAACCACGTTATTGTGCCACGGTATGGCCAGGAAGACATGGATCCGTGATTTTTGTGGTGGATGCTGTGCCCCTGGCTATGACGTGTCATCTGACAGTGAGTTTGGGTTGGCCCAATGCGAAAAGCGTGAGGATCCATGAAGATCCGTGCTTCAAAACCACGTTTTTGGGCCACGGTATGGCCAGGCAGACGTGGATCCGTGATTTTTGTGGTGCAGGCTGTGCCCCTGGGAATGATGTGTGATTTGACAGTGAGTTTGGGTTGGCCCAATGCAAAAAGCATAAGGATCCATGAGGATCCGTGCTTCAAAACTACGTTATTGTGCCACGGTATGGCCAGGAAGACATGGATCCGTGATTTTTGTGGTGGATGCTGTGCCCCTGGCTATGACGTGTCATCTGACAGTGAGTTTGGGTTGGCCCAATGTGAAAAGCGTGAGGATCCATGAGGATCCGTGCTTCAAAACCACGTTTTTGTGCCACGGTATAGCCAGGAAGCCGTGGATCTGTGATTTTTGTGGTGCAAGTTTTATCCCTGGACATGATGTGTGATTTGAGGGTGAGTTTGGGTTGGCCCAATGCAAAAAGCATGAGGATCCATGAGGATCCGTGCTTCAAAACCACGTTATTGTGCCACGGTATGGCCAGGAAGCCATGGATCCGTGATTTTTGTGGTGGATGCTGTGCCCCTGGCTATGACGTGTCATCTGACAGTGAGTTTGGGTTGGCCCAATGCGAAAAGCGTGAGGATCCATGAGGATCCATGCTTCAAAACCACGTTTTTGTGCCACGGTATGGCCAGGAAGCCATGGATCCGTGATTTTTGTGGTGCAAGTTGTATCCCTGGACATGATGTGTGATTTGAGGGTGAGTTTGGGTTGGCCCAATGCAAAAAGCATGAGGATCCATGAGAATCCGTGCTTCAAAACCACGTTTTTGTGCCACGGTATGGCCAGGAAGCCGTGGATCCGTGATTTTTGTGGTGCAAGTTTTATCCCTGGACATGATGTGTGATTTGAGGGTGAGTTTGGGTTGGCCCAATGCAAAAAGCATGAGGATCCATGAGGATCCGTGCTTCAAAACCACGTTATTGTGCCACGGTATGGCCAGGAAGCCATGGATCCGTGATTTTTGTGGTGGATGCTGTGCCCCTGGCTATGACGTGTCATCTGACAGTGAGTTTGGGTTGGCCCAATGCGAAAAGCGTGAGGATCCATGAAGATCCGTGCTTCAAAACCATGTTTTTGTGCCACGGTATGGCCAGGAGGCCGTGGATCTGTGATTTTTGTGGTGCAAGTTGTATCCCTGGACATGATGTGTGATTTGAGGGTGAGTTTGGGTTGGCCCAATGCAAAAAGCATGAGGATCCATGAGGATCCGTGCTTCAAAACCACGTTATTGTGCCACGGTATGGCCAGGAAGACATGGATCCGTGATTTTTGTGGTGGATGCTGTGCCCCTGGCTATGACGTGTCATCTGACAGTGAGTTTCGGGTGGCCCAATGCGTAAAGCGTGAGGATCCATGAGGATCCGTGCTTCCAAACCACGTTTTTGGGCCACGGCGTTGCCAGGAAGCCATGGATCCTTGATTTTTGTGGTGCAGGCTGTGCCCCTGGGAATGATGTGTGATTTGACTGTGAGTTTGGGGTGGCCCAATGTGAAAAGCGTGAGGATCCATGAGGATCCGTGTTTCAAAACCACGTTTTTGGGCCATGGTGTTGCCAGGAAGCCGTGGATCCGTGATTTTTGTGGTGGATGCTGTGCCCCTGGCCATGATGTTTGATCTGATGGTGACTTTGGGCTGGTCTTGTGCAAAAATCATGACGATCCATGCTTCAGAACCACGTTTTGGGGCCACGGCATGGCCAGGCAGACGTGGATCCGAGTTTGTTGTGGTGTAGGCTGTGCCCCTGGCTATGATATGTGATTTGACAGTTAGTTTGTGCTGATCTTGTGCAAAAAGCATAAGGATCCATGAGGATCCGTGCTTCAAAACCACGTTATTGTGCTACGGTATGGCCAGGAAGCCGTGGATCTGTGATTTTTGTGGTGCAGGCTGCACCCCTGGCCATGATGTGTGATTTGACGGTGAGTTTGGGGTGGCCCAATGCGAAAAGCGTGAGGATCCATGAGGATCCGTGCTTCAAAACCACGTTTTTGTGCCATGGTATGGCCAGGAAGCCGTGGATCCGTGATTTTTGTGGTGCAGGCTGTGCCCCTGGGAATGATGTGTGATTTGACAGTGAGTTTGGGTTGGCCCAATGCAAAAAGCATAAGGATCCATGAGGATCCGTGCTTCAAAACTACGTTATTGTGCCACAGTATGGCCAGGAAGCCGTGGATCCGTGATTTTTTGTGGTGGATGCTGTGCCCCTGGCTATGACATGTCATCTGACAGTGAGTTTGGGTTGGCCCAATGCGAAAAGCGTGAGGATCCATGAGGATCCGTGCTTCAAAACCATGTTTTTGTGCCACGGTATGGCCAGGAAGCCGTGGATCTGTGATTTTTGTGGTGCAAGTTGTATCCCTGGACATGATGTGTGATTTGAGGGTGAGTTTGGGTTGGCCCAATGCAAAAAGCATGAGGATCCATGAGGATCCGTGCTTCAAAACCACGTTATTGTGCCACGGTATGGCCAGGAAGACATGGATCCGTGATTTTTGTGGTGGATGCTGTGCCCCTGGCTATGACGTGTTATCTGACAGTGAGTTTGGGGTGGCCCAATGCGAAAAGCGTGAGGATCCATGAGGATCCGTGCTTCAAAACCACGTTTTTGTGCCATGGTATGGCCAGGAAGCCGTGGATCCGTGATTTTTGTGGTGCAGGCTGTGCCCCTGGGAATGATGTGTGATTTGACAGTGAGTTTGGGTTGGCCCAATGCAAAAAGCATAAGGATCCATGAGGATCCGTGCTTCAAAACTACGTTATTGTGCCACCGTATGGCCAGAAAGCCGTGGATCCGTGATTTTTGTGGTGCAAGTTGTATCCCTGGACATGATGTGTGATTTGAGGGTGAGTTTGGGTTGGCCCAATGCAAAAAGCATGAGGATCCATGAGAATCCGTGCTTCAAAACCACGTTTTTGTGCCACGGTATGGCCAGGAAGCCGTGGATCCGTGATTTTTGTGGTGCAAGTTGTATCCCTGGACATGATGTGTGATTTGAGGGTGAGTTTGGGTTGGCCCAATGCAAAAAGCATGAGGATCCATGAGGATCCGTGCTTCAAAACCACGTTATTGTGCCACGGTATGGCCAGGAAGACATGGATCCGTGATTTTTGTGGTGGATGCTGTGCCCCTGGCTATGACGTGTCATCTGACAGTGAGTTTGGGTTGGCCCAATGCGAAAAGCGTGAGGATCCATGAGGATCCGTGCTTCAAAACCACGTTTTTGTGCCACGGTATGGCCAGGAAGCCGTGGATCCGTGATTTTTGTGGTGCAAGTTTTATCCCTGGACATGATGTGTGATTTGAGGGTGAGTTTGGGTTGGCCCAATGCAAAAAGCATGAGGATCCATGAGGATCCGTGCTTCAAAACCACGTTATTGTGCCACGGTATGGCCAGGAAGCCATGGATCCGTGATTTTTGTGGTGGATGCTGTGCCCCTGGCTATGACGTGTCATCTGACAGTGAGTTTGGGTTGGCCCAATGCGAAAAGCGTGCGGATCCATGAGGATCCGTGCTTCAAAACCACGTTTTTGCACCCTGGCGTTGCCAGGAAGCCGTGGATCCGTGATTTTTGTGGTGCAAGTTGTATCCCTGGACATGATGTGTGATTTGAGGGTGAGTTTGGGTTGGCCCAATGCAAAAAGCATGAGGATCCATGAGGATCCGTGCTTCAAAACCACGTTATTGTGCCACGGTATGGCCAGGAAGACATGGATCCGTGATTTTTGTGGTGGATGCTGTGCCCCTGGCTATGACGTGTCATCTGACAGTGAGTTTGGGTTGGCCCAATGCGAAAAGCGTGAGGATCCATGAGGATCCGTGCTTCAAAACCACGTTTTTGTGCCACGGTATGGCCAGGAAGCCGTGGATCCGTGATTTTTGTGGTGCAAGTTTTATCCCTGGACATGATGTGTGATTTGAGGGTGAGTTTGGGTTGGCCCAATGCAAAAAGCATGAGGATCCATGAGGATCCGTGCTTCAAAACCACGTTATTGTGCCACGGTATGGCCAGGAAGCCATGGATCCGTGATTTTTGTGGTGGATGCTGTGCCCCTGGCTATGACGTGTCATCTGACAGTGAGTTTGGGTTGGCCCAATGCGAAAAGCGTGCGGATCCATGAGGATCCGTGCTTCAAAACCACGTTTTTGCGCCCTGGCGTTGCCAGGAAGCCGTGGATGCGTGATTTTTGTGGTGGATGCTGTGCCCCTGGGAATGATGTGTGATTTGACGGTGAGTTTGGGGTGGCCCAATGCAAAAAGCGTGAGGATCCATGAGGATCCGTGCTTCAAAACCACGTTTTTGGGCCACGGTATCACCAGGAAGCCGTGGATCCGTGATTTTTGTGGTGGATGCTGTGCCCCTGGCCATGATGTTTGAACTGATGGTGACTTTGGGTTGCTCTTGTGCAAAAATCATGAGGATCCATGAGGATCCGTGTTTTTTAACCATGTTTTTGCGCCCCTGCGGCCCCACGAAATAGTAGATGCGTGATTTTTTTGATGCTGTCTATAGAGTAAGACATAGTCTACAGTATCATGGTGGTTTTATTTAATTTGAATGAAAAAATCATATGAATTCACGAGGATCCGTCTAGATCCGCCTTTTACCTTTTTCCCTTTTATACTAATAGTGGTTTTCTGGTTCTTTTGTTGTTGTTTTTTAATTTTTATACATTTATATTTCACTTTAGGGTGTGTTTTTTTAAGGAACCGTATCTGCAAACAAAAAAATACAAAAGAACCCCAAACCCCAGACACCATGTTGTTGGGAAAGCACTTTCTACTCCAGCAAGAAGCTGAGGGGCAGCCAGTGGCGTAGCGTGGGTTGTCAGCACCTGGGGCAAGGCAAGTAATTTGCGCCCCAACCCGTGGATTTGCGCCCCCTAACCCGTGGATTTGCGCCCCCTAACCCCCAGATGTTGCGCCCAGTGCGGCTGGCCCCCCCTGCACCCCCCATGCTACGCCACTGGGGCAGCTCCAGTCCAGAGGGGTCCAAGCTGCAGCAGTAGCAGCTCCACTGGAGAGCACTTCCTTTGCATGCAGAAGGTGCCAAGGCCAGTCTCTTGAAAACATCTCCAGGTGGGGCTGGGAGAGCAATTAACTGCTATTAATTTATCACAGAATCATAAGAACATAGGAAGAGCCTGATGGATCAGATCATCAGATTGTCCAGTCCAGTCGTCTGTTCCCACAGTGGCCAACCATATGCTCCAGAGGGAACCCCAAAGGCAGGGCCTGAGGGCAACAGCACTCTGCCCACCTGCAATTCCCAGCATCCGGTATCCTGAGGCAAGGCTTGCCCAAGACATTTTAGCACCTGAGGCAAAGCACAAAATGGCCCTCTCCACCCGACAGGGAAGAACAGGTGAGTGAAGACCTACATCAGGAACAGGGGGTTGGGGATAAATATCTACTTTGGGAACAAGGGAGGAGTAAAGCAATGACAACAGTGGACAATGCATTCCTTGGAGGCAAGATACGCTGCCCTTGTAGATCTTGTGGCCTGAAGCAGCTGCCTCGCTTTGCCTCATGGGTAGACCAGCCCTGTCCTGAGGTATACTGCCTCTGACTGTGGCAGCAGAACATGGCCATTGTGGATAAGGCTTGTTGATCATAGAGTTGTAGGCTTTCTTGTATCCTGGCTAGCCATACCCTCTGCTCCATGGAGGGAATCCAGAGCCATTGTGTTCCCAAGCTGTTCTCTTTCCTAGGCCTCCCAGGAGAGAGAGCCCACCATCCTTTCAGGGAAGTGGATCCCTTGCCCAGCCACTCTTACTCTCATGAAGTTTCACCTAATGTTCAACCCAAATCTACCCAAGCTCTTAGATCTCATCTTGCCCTCTGGAGCCACAGCAGAAAATAAATACTTGGCTTCTTGTGTGGGACACCCTGTTGGGTATGTTTCATGTCAAATGCCTTGGCTAGCCTTCCTCAACATGGTGCCCTCTAGATATTTGTGGGGCTCTAGCCCCCATTAACCCCAGCAAGCGTGATCAACAGTCAGTATGATGGAAATTGTAGTGTCGTATATCAGCCCCATGATGGAATAAGACACCTGCTCACTCAACTATCCAACCCTCCCAGCCATTTCTCCCACATTAACCCCTAGAGCTTCCCTTTCCCACCCCATGCAACTACTAAGCTCACTTTTCCTGGCCTCTTGGGTTTTTCTTCATGGAAATCCAAGATTGAGGTGAGGCACTGCAAATCGTCTAATGGGGGCTTCCTCCAATATGGGCAGTTCCAGGCTGGGGAAGGGTGTTCTATGGGGCTTCTGTTTCCTCTGACCACAACAGGCTGGCAAGTATCGTGTCTGCCTGATAAAGAAGCAGTAGTGTGTCCAGGAGTTATGAATAGCAACAGCGCTGCTGTTTACATGTTGTGTGCAGAGGGTGCTGCTTTACATGTTGTCCTCCTTCCCGTCCTTCATTTCAAAAACTGGACGCAATATTACAGATGAGCCCTGAATAATGTGAAATAAAGGACAACTCTGACTTTCAAGTTAAACCTTTATTAATGCTGCTGAAAATCCCATAAACCATTTTTTGCAGCCACATCATACTACCGTCTCCTGTTCAGCCACTGATAAGACAGTCCCAGAACATTGCTTATATAACTATTGCCAAGTAGTACTTGTAAAATAAATAATAATTTATTATTGTTACTAGAAGCTTTTATTCCACTAAAAAAAGTCCCTAATTGATCAGTTGAAAGTACCCTGACTGATCCAGCTTTTACAAATATTATTTTTATCTCAGTTGTTTATTTTAAAAAGCATTGCATTAAAAGATTCATTCCCTTTCCTCTGTCAAAGGAGCAAATGCCTCTTCTATCACAATGCAAGCAGGTTTGTTTGTTTGTTTGTTTGTTTGGCTTTCGAACTCTTAACTTACAAAATTAATCACTCAGATAATCCCCGTTGGCTCCACTCATCTGCATATACTTACATGTGAATGAGGCTCATTTAAAGTAGGACTTGATTCTGAGTAAAGTGACATTGTCTCTCCAGCTGCTTGGGACTACAACTCCCATCAGCTCCAGTCAGCATAGCTGAGCTGGCTGGGGCTGATGGGAATTGCAGTCCAAAACACCTGGAAGGCACCAGGTTAACAAGGACTGAGGCTCAGAATTGCTTTAGGAGATTTATTTATCGGGTTGACGGACCTATTCATCCCCACCCGCCCCCAATCCCTCTAATTTAAATTGGGTTTTATATTGTAATAAATCTCAATGCAATTGTTTTGTTCAACAGGGTGGACATTGATACTCCTTGCTGATATTAATTGGTTGCTTGTTCTGTTTGATGCTGTTTCAATCATTTTTATTGCACCCAGGATTGGTTGTTTTATGCTGTTTTTATTGCATTGCCTTCCACATTTTATTAAAGAAATGGGACAAATAAATTTCATTTTATATTCATTTTTGGACCAATGCTACTGTATATCACAAAATACATGTTTATTTGTACAATCTTTTTGACTTTCAGCTCCTCAAGAACTTCAACCATAGCCCCATCAAAATTGTACCCATTTTACAGCTAGTGGCTAGAAGACAAAGGCAAGGTGGAGGGAGTGCACTAGAACCAAGGGCAAAACATAACTCCCTGTCTAGTGCTCTGCTTGAGCTTCCTTTGGCCCAGCCCACAGGCATGCCTTGGCTTTTGAAATTTTAGAAATATCATTCCTTTGCAAGTGACTGAGGTGCTTGAGAAATTGAGAAATAAATGAAAATAAACAGTTGCTGCCTAAGGAAAAGCCTTGGGAACTGAATATTCCATTTGGCTTCCTCATACCAAATTATAAGCATCTTGTTCATTTCTTTTAACTTAAGGTAGGGCTCCTTTCCCCATCAAAAAAATTTGAAAGTGGCTATATAAAAGAGGACACTAACAGCGTTTGCTTTGCATTGGCCAGGCCACTACATCTTCATAAGGCCTCCATGACATGCACATGAGCACACAGACCAGGGTTGCCAATCCCCAGTTTAGGGTCCTGATATGGGCCCCAAGTAATGTTTTTTCAGACCACCAATTTTGGCAACCACAGCAAGAGGAGGGAGGTAGCGCTAGGTGATTAACTCCTCTCCTCAGCTGATCTGAACCCATCTGCTTGGGGGTGGGCTGTGTGCCTGTGTGTCTGTGCATGTGAAAGTGTGAGATGACCACACTCACCTTGGGACACAGCCACCCACCCATCAGTTTGCCATAATGAATGTGATCCTCAAGCAAAAAGGTTTAGCCATCCCTGACCTCTTGTAACCATGAGGTCTAGCAACATAGTGCAGTCTTGCACTCTAGTTCACAAAAGCCTTGTTGGCCTAATCAGCTTAATTGTCTTGTAGGTGCCACAGGACCTTGTTTCCACTGCCGCAGACTAACACAGCAATCCCACTAGAAATGCATTTTTTAAAAATGAAAGTCTCCTAGATTGCATTTGTGGTCAAAGAGGCACACACACAGGTGATGTGACAGGTCGGTCCCAAGGGGCCTGTGTTAGTAAAAAGATGCTCCCATATGCTTGGGCAGTCAAAAGCAACAGACTGTGAAAGGCTGTGCTAGGGTTAGGGCAGGGATCCATCCTTGACTCCACTTCCTCTCCCCCTCTCTCCCAGCAGTCATGATTTATACTTAGCCTTTGGCTCTCTCCAGCCTCAGCCCGGGGTGTGGGGTTGCTTCAGAAATGCTTATTCATGAACTTCCTGCAAAATTATGTCCCAACACAGCTGAGAATAAGAGAGCTTGCATCAGCAGCGAGAGAAAAAGAGGACAGCGCTTCAAGATCCCCAGATTAGAGTCCTAAGAGGTCCAACCAGGAGATCTATTACCCCAAGTCCCATGTTTTGAAACATACCTTAAGAAGCAGCTGGCAGCAGCCATGTTCAGAATTATGCCTGCTAATTTTTTAAAAAATGCATACACTGCTTGATTGCAAATATAGTATCTAAGCAGGTTACAAAAATATTTGTCCTGACAGTGTGGCCAAGATGTTCTAAGCTACAAAGAACTGCAACCAGGTGTAAAGGGGGTGGGCATGTGTGCACCCCCGTCAGTGGAAGCTCCCATAAATCTCACCATCACAGTCTCTCCTGTTAGACTGGGACTCTAAGCCCTTAATGTAGTTACCACAAAGGTTCATCCAGCCCTGCTGCAGTTAAAAGGTACCTGCTGGAGAAAAGGTACCTGCAGGATTTTTGTTGAGGGGGCAGAACCTCAGATTTGTACTGATTTAGGGGGGACAGCTGCCCCCTCAGGCTAAGCCCATGGTTGGACGATGGGAGGTTGGCATGAAAGAACCCATGGGCAGCTGCCCCCCTAGATCCACAAAGCATTGAAAGTACTTAAGTATCTGAGGTTCTGCCCCCCCCAACTTTGGCTGCCCCCGCCTAAAAGAAATCCCCGCCCATGTCCCCACCCCTGCTGCCCTGGTCCTATGTACGGGGTAATTATGCAAGAGAGAGGTCCCATGTTTGATACCCATCATCCCAGGGCTGGGAGAGACTCCTGGGCGAATCCCTGGAGACCCAGTGCGGGTTCCTGGCCTCGACGGACCATCAGCCTGACTCGGGACCAGGCAGAAGAGATATTCCAGGGGAGGATTATTTATGAATGTATCCTTGAGAAGGAAAGGGGGGGGGCGGCGGCAATGAGAGGTTCAACAGGGAGAAGGAGAGATAAGGGGGGGGGGGGAAACACAGGCAGAAAGAGGAGGGGGAGAGGCATCAAGGGTCGGGAGACGTAAGCTAAGAACTGCCAATTCCAATTGGAGCGGAAAAGCTGGTGGTCCCCTGGCAGGCAATCCCCTCTGCGCCCTCGCCGCGCCCATTCCCGGTCCCACTCGCTATCACAGTATTATGAAGCTGCTGGTTTGCGTCTGCGCCCCTCCCTCCCCGGCCATCCTGCCCGGCGCCCCGAGACAGGAAGAAGCGCTTCCGAAGCGCTGACACGAGCAGCTGGGGAGGCGCCAGCGGCAGAGTTGCTGTCCAGTTGCTGAGCGCCGATGAAGAGCTGCTGCTGCCTCGCTGACAAAGGCGCCATCAGCCAGAGCAAGGGCAGCTTTGCCTTGGTACCAAGGCGCGCGTGGCAGCCAGAGGGGAGCTGTCCAGTAGGAGGAGGAGGAAAGAGAAGGAGAAACCCCCGAATCCAAGGATGCCAGGACACGGGCGGGCAGCCAGGGCTCAGACACGCCCTGCCTAAGGTTCTCTCCGAGGTTGTCAGTGTCAGGGAAAGGGTGTGGCCAAGAATTCGTGCCATCTTTCAGTCTCGCGAATTTTCACTCGTCCGTAAAAGCAAACGCCCAACTCCGATGTTTGGCACGAAATATTGCTTCCTCCTTGAGAATATAAGGACACATGGAGGGACCATCTGGATCAGATCCCCAAAGACCCAGCTGGTTTAAGACCCTCTTTCTAACACCTGCCTGTCGAAGCTTCCCATAAGCAGGACATGAAGATAATTGCCTTCCCTCTTATTTCCCCCCCCCACCCCAACAGATAGTCACTGCCTCTGAAAAATAAACTAGCATATTAGCCATGAAGATTAGTAGTCACTGACAGGCCTCTCCTCTTCTCCCAAGAATGGCTTGAATCCCCTTTCAAAGTCTGTTGAACATGCAGAATCCTTTGGAAGATCAAGGTTTCTACAGGTTTGGATGAAGCAACAGAGCTGGGGCTGGATGTTGTGCCACCCAACTGAGGCAGAGCACCAAATGAAGCTGTCTGGCCATACCTGCAAGCCCAGCTGCACAGTCCTGTTCATGCACGGAGCCGGCTTTAAAGAACCATCTGGTGACAGCTCAGTGGGTAGAGCAGAGGCCATCCACCCCACTGCCACCTGAATCTTCTTCCCAGAGAACTGAAGCAGGGCCAGAGATGAATATTTGCCACAAAGGTGTGGTGTGGCATCCTCATGGATTGATGCCGGCTTTGTCCATTCCTATCCTACTTTTCTCTTTTGATGGGTCTGCTGAATTTACATCCACCGCCTGATTTTAATAATAGCTGCTCAGGGCAGCTAACACCAATAAAATTACAATAAAACATATGGGGGGACAAACAAAAATAACAAAAAAACCAGTTTATTAAAATACAATTTAAAATGCAGCCTTATTTTAATAGTAGCCCATAAATCAAAACCATAAGGGGAGGGAAACAAAAGGGTCAGACTGAGTCCAAACCAAAGGCCAGGTGGAACAGCTCTGTCTTGCAGGCCCTGCGGAAAGATGTCTAGTCCCGCAGGGCCCTAGTCTCTTCTGACAGAGTGTTCCACCAAGTTGGGGCCAGTACTGAAAAGGCCTTGGCCCTAGTTGAGACCCTAGTTTTACCCATACTGGGGGAGCAGAGGGTGAAAGGTCAGTGGGGGCTGCTACAGCTGCTGTCACCTCCCCCCATCTACTGCTTCACTTGGGCTGGCCCTGTTGGTAGGGCCAGCCCTGGGAACTAGTGCACCAAGACCCACTTTCCCTGACCCAGCTCCATCATCCCTTCCCCTGAACCCTCACTTGCATTGATTGAGAATCTCCACTACTCTTTTGCAAGTGGCTGAGTCGCTTGGGATGGATAGCCTACAGTGCCTTTCCAAACCACCACCCATTCTATCCAGTGCAACCTGAACCTTGCCAGGACTTTAGCTCCTTGCACTTCACCAAGTCCTACCTTCAAAGCAAGCATTAAAACCAATAGGTGGCTTTTCCACTGCACCAACGCTAGACTGAGACAGGAGTTTTTAGCTGCAGAGGCCCATTTCATCACCAACACATCCTGTGCCCACTCCATCCATGCAAAGGAGGTATCAGATAGTTAGCAGAGGTAGCTGCTATTGGAAACATGCAGACCCCAGATCTTTGCTGTACCCTCAAAAAGCAACAACTGTGACTTGGCACAGGAGACAGATTCTTAAAGAAAGGGAAGAAATTTCTTTTGCCTGGTGGAACATGCGTGTAGGGCCAGCCTGAGTGCACAATCACGTCAAGAGACTGTTTTGAATTACTGTTTTTTAAGGCAGGGGCATTGCAACTGTACATCTAGCAAAGGTGCTGCTGAGTGTTGCAGTGTCAGATACTCAAGTGCCACAGTCGGCTTGGTTCACATGCTGGCATTGCAAAGAATTGTGGGATGTGCCTCTCAGATCGTGCAAAGCAGCTACCCGGGTCTGCAGGTAACTTGCTTTTTCTACCCATGGAATGAGAAGGTGGTTACGCTGAACATGCTATGTTAGTCCCTAGCCGATTCAGGACCATAGCTCAGTGGTAGAGCACCAGCAGAAGCTTCCGAGTCTAATTCATATTAAGCATCCCTGGTTTAATAAAAAGATCTAGGGGCAAGGTGATGGAAAAGACCCTCCTCTCTCCCATGATCCCTGTGGAGAGTTGCCACTAATCAGAGGAGACAATGCTGGGCGAGATGGATGAATAATCTGACCTTTAATAAGGCACCATTGAGCAGGTTTTAAACAAAGGTTGCAATTTTAAACTGCAAAATGCACATTTTGTAATAAGTCAAAGCTTTCCACTGCCTCAAACCCAGAGATCGAAGGCAGTTTGTGAACTTTACATTGGAAATGGTTCAAACATTTCCCATTACTGCAATGAGCTAAACTCCTTTGCAATGCAGATTGCATTGATTTGGTTTATGTAGCTGCTGAATGCTGAATGATCTCCTGCACAATTAATCTCAAGTGATGCTACGCATGTTAAAATCACTGATGCAGGGGATCAAGATTACGGTGCCAAGCTTAATGTAATACCGTGCACACAATTTCCCCTTTCTGCATTATGACCAGCTGAACATAGCAAACCTGAGCTTTATTTCTTGCATTATCTATCCTTTAAGTGTCCTTTGCAGATGGAAGTAGGTGCAGTTGTTCTATGTTAGTAGGAGTGAACAACTGCAACTTGCTTCCATGGAGTGGATGAGCCCCAGAATTCCTGAATCTTCTGCAAATCAGTTCTTTTTTTTTAACCTTCTGTATATTCTTCAATATGTACTACAGATCTAATGCCCAAATACAGTACAGTGGAACCTCTACTTATGGACATAATCCATTCCAGAGGTCCGTCCGTAAGTCGATTCGGGTCACTGGTAGAAGCACCATTGTGCGCAGGCGCATTCAGCGGCAGACACTTCTGCGTGTGTGTAAACGGCAGAAGCCGCTTCTGCGCGTGCACAAATCACAGCAAATCCAGTATTTACTTCCAGGTTTGCTGTGGTCGCAACTTGAATCAGGCCCAAGTAGAGGCAGTCGTAAGTAGAGGTTCTCCTGTATCAAGTTTAGAATTTTTAACTCATTATCTCCTAACAAAGCAAATATGTAACTGTTTTATTCTGGAAAATGTTCCTCAGGATAAGAGGGGTGGTACATTTGGTATACAGCTGATAACAGAACACAACATGAGAAAAGCAGGTAATGAGGTACAAATGTTGCAATGTGATGATATCGGATTGGGGGGAAACTGTGCCTTGAGGACAAAAGGAATGGCAGCTTCAAAACGGAAGAGCAGGCAAGGAAAAGAGCGTCCTTGTCTGAATCAGATTGCATTAGTGTTTCTTCTGGTGAAAGCTGAGATTTAACATGTCCTGGAGTACTTTACTCCTCCCCCCCCCCCCCCGCAGATGTGATAGATCACAGGTCTTGCCTCTTGGATAATTTGCTACATCAAAATGAACGTAAGAAGTTGCCCTCAAACATTTAACTCACTGGTGTTTTGTCTTTGGAGAGGGCAATTCCAACAAACGCACACTGGAAATTTTTGCAACACACACAAAAAACAAAAACGCAGCATACATCATAGTGAATATCAAAACCCAAAATACAAGTGCATAAGCAAAATGCTGACCATAATGAGGTTTGAAAATATATACACCCACACATAACCCTTAAGTAAAAAACATGGAGATCTGGGCCAAACATGGAGATACAGGGCCAAAGGACCAAAGGACCACAAGGTAGTATAAAAGCACAGCAGAGTGATTTTTCAACACGATACAACTAACTTAACTGAAGAGTACATTTCCAAAATAATGTTGAATATGTTGGTGGAACCAGCAGTATGGCTTATAACTCACTGGGAGCAAAATACTGTTCCCCCTTTTCCCTTTAATAATATATGAAAAGACATGTAAAGCTGTCCCAGCAGGCTTGTCTTCGTTCCAGGCAGGTGATGAAGGCAGGGAAGAAGGAGGAGGAGGAGAAACCAAGAATTAGGAACATAAATTTTGAGAACAGAGCCTCCTTTGGCCTATCCCAACAGGACTCAGGAAGCAGAAACATGTGGTGGATGGGATGAAATATATTGGAATGGAATAAATCGCACATGGGAGGCGGAAGAACATCAGGAATTACAGCACAAGTTTGACCATATTGACTCAAAGGACAACAGATGACTCATTTTCTAGAAGTCTTGAAATCTCTATAGTTTGCCCTTCCTTTTTTCCTAGAAACCAGGATGCATTTTCCCTGAGGTGGGTTCCTCTCAGATCAGGTAATCCCGGCATAATAGGTGAATGACAATGTTAAAGAATCCGCTATCCAAATGGCAAATGCAAAATGTGAAAACTTTGCAAAGAGACTTAGGCATGTCTCTGGTTGTGCAGGAGCTGATGTTTAGGTGTGTCAGGAATTCACTTGACCAAACAATGGTATATATGTCTACTTCAGAAGCAAATCTCTTTGTGTTTTAATGGGGCTTAGTCCCCAGTAACTGTGTCCAGGATGGCAACCTAGGCTTTGGTTTAGGGCCATCACAGGGGAAAACAGGGTTATTGTGCCTTTAACAGCTGTATCTCTGCCAGCAGAACAAATCTGATTTCCCATCGTAAGCATGAGCTTGGCTAGAGCAGGGGAGGGGGAGCAGCAGTATTGACGGCACTCTCAAATTTTTGAGTTATGCCTGCTGCCCACGGCAACCATGTTTGGCCTGCCATCTCTACCTGCCGCAGGGCAGCCATTTTGTCACTCTCTCTAAATCTGAAATGTGCCCCCTGCTGAAAACATTCCTTTTAGACAAACCTACCTAGATGCTTTACAAGGGACGTGGGTGGCACTGTGGTCTAAACCACAGAGCCTAGGGCTTGCCAATCAGAAGGTTGGCGGTTTGAATCCCCGCAACTGGGTGAGCTCCTCTTGCTTGGTCCCTGCTCCTGCCAACCTAGCAGTTCAAAAGCATGTCAAAGTGCAAGTAGATAAATAGGTACCGCTCCGGCGGGAAGGTAAACAGCATTCTGGTTCGCCAGAAGCGGTTTAGTCATGCTGGCCACATGACCCGGAAGCTGTACGCTGGCTCCCTCGGCCAATAAAGCAAGATGAGCGCCGCAACCCCAGAGTCGACCACAACTGGACCTAACGGTCAGGGGTCCCTTTACCTTTACCTTTACCTAGATGCTTAGAAAGTTGAGGTCATTTTAAACTGTTTCAGTATTTTTTAACTTTTTGTATGTTTTTAAAGTAGGGCTATTCATTTTTCTAGATTTTGCTGTTTGCTCAAACCGCTTTGAGGGTTTTCTTTTAACAATCAAGCAGTTTATAAATGTTGTGAAATAAATAAATAAATTGATGACTGCTCCCCTCTGGGCTAAGGTGTCCTGCTATCGGGGGGGGGGTGGCCAGAAGAGCCCAGGGGTGCCATTGACTAAGTCGCTTTGATCCTTGAGAGGGGCAAGGCAGGGGAGGCAGGGTGTGTTTGCGGAAGGACGATGCAGCAGGTGCCAAGGAAAGGAGGCTTCTTCCTCTGGCCTTCGCCAGGAGATGAGGGCTGGTGCCCAATCACTACATTAAACTGATTAGGATCAAATGTTTGCCAAATGCACCCAACTCTGCAGGAGAACAGAGACTGGTGGGAAATGTAGCTTGTCAAAAAGGAACACCCTGCAGTCTGCTTTTGCTCTTCCTGTCCGCTGCCCATGATAGAAACAATCTTCTGTCTCTTTGCAAGAAAGATCTGGGGCCTGGGTTGCCCTCAAGGGGTTCAAAGAAGAAGGGGGAGATTGCTCTCACCTACACAGCGCCCAAGATCAGCTGGCTGCCTGCCTGGGGGGCACCTGGAATGGACACCATTCCTACCTTATCGTCCTACTCCTGCTCCAACACCTCAGTTTCCTGCCCAGCTCTTTCCCCTGGATCACCAGCTCTGCACACACTGGTCTTACTTCTTATTTGCAGTTAAAATAATGGAATCAACCCCCCCACAAGAAATGACACCTCGTATCCCACAGTCCACTCCTATCTTGGCTTGTATGTGACAATTTATAGTGCACCAAACGCGTCTGGGGCTTCATTGTGGCTTCTTCCTGCCTTTGGAGGATCCAGAGTCACCAAGCAGCTACACGAGCCTTTCTGGTCTGTGCTTGCGTATACGTTGGGGGTAGAAAGAGCCCCCGAGACAAAGCGTTCAGTTGTGCAAAAGCTGCGCTGTTAGGCACTTGGAAATCTCAGTCCGACTCCCGTTTCTGTTTGGTGGAGTTAAGATATACTGCTTGTCCTCCTCAAGAGATGGTGAGGCGCCGGCCGGCTGGGAAGATCTTCCTCGTGGTCACTTTCACAATTGCGCTGGAACAAAGGAGAAACTAGGTGATGTTTCAGGCAGGGCTCAACATCTGCAGACTTTTCCTTGCCCCTCTTTTTATGCACACACTTATTATTATTATTATTATTATTATTATTATTATTTACCACCATCTGAGGAACACAGGGCAGTTCACAATATAAAAAGACCTAACATAGTAATAAACAGTAACAATAACCCTGCCCGCCAAAGGAGGAACCAACACTCATAGAGAGGATCACTGGGCCACTCTGGGGGTGCTGGCATGGGGGGGGCATGCTCTCCCCCCGGGGCAGGTGGTGCAGCACACATTTTTTGTGTTCTTCTTGCGCCACCATCCCCGGATCCCAGCCTTGCAAGGCTACAGGGGGGACGGACATGGGGATGTGGCAACCTTGTGCCCTTCGATCCCAGCACTGTGCAAGGCTAGGACTGAGGGGTGCATGGCTGCCACATCCCCCCTGCAGCCTTGCAAGGCTAGGATCTGGGGAGGGTGGCATAAGGAAGGTGCGAGGGGCATGGCTGCCAGGGCTGGTGTCGCTCCAGGTACAGCAGGGGCTGGACAGGTGCAGTGGGGTCCGTTTGTCCTCGTCCCCTGGCATGGGGGCATGTGCGTGGGTGTACCCACCCACCCACCCACCCTGGGCAACATGGACTGCTGGGTGGGCAGACTTCCGGCTTGCATGATCCACTTTTTTTTCATTACAAAACCCAAGGTCCACCAAACAGAGAAGGTACAAAATAGTGACTCAAGGAGATGAGCATTGAATTGCAGATCCCGGTGGCTTTGCACACGCGCTCAGCTCAGGAATCTCTCTCTCTCTCTCTCTCTCTCTCTCTCTCTCTCTCTCTCTCTCTCTCTCACACACACACACACACACACACACACACACACACACACTACATTGGCTCCTTTTTCATCCCCGGTTGTCTTGATTTCCAGCAGCCTAATCTAGAAGGGGAAAAGCCTTCTCGTTACTATGGTTAAGCTACTGAGAGTGGAGAACTTTTGCTGCTCTACTGCAAATCACTCCATCATCTTTCAGCCAGATTCCCATCTGTCTTCTGTCTGCCTCTGCACTGAACAACCCAAGCAACAAAGACGTTCCCAAGTGGGGAGATGGAGGAGTGGGTGAGAGGTAACTCTTAAATGGCTCAGGAGTGCAGTACCTCAAGGACTGCCTCTCCTCAGTCACCTGCGTAGCGGCGCCTGCTTTGTGCCCCCTCGGGCACCCCCCACGCTATGCCCCTGTACCCACCACCTGGAGAATCTAGAGCTCTGCTCAAAGCTCTTTAACTTTGCCTTGAATAGCTAACCATGATGTTCAGGATGCGCAGCAGCAGTGCCGAGGTAGCATTTCTGTATTCCTCAGCATTCGCGAGAGAGCATGCCAATATCAACCTCCTGTTCCTCAGCAGCCCTGTTTTGGCTCTATTTCGGATGGCGCTCACCTCCTGGTGTCATTATTAGGGGGAGCGATGGCTCTATGCAGCCTCCAGGCACAGGGACATTAGGCCCCTGAATGACAAACGCTAAGAAGCAGCAACGGGAGAAGGGCTATTGCATTGCATAGGCATCTCAGGGGTTGGTTGGCCAGCCAGCTGCTGAAGGAAGCAAAATGCTGAGCTAGGTGATCCTTTGCCTGATAGAACAGGGCTCTCCAGCAACATTTGGAAGGCATCGCATTGGCTGCCCCTCCTCTGTCACAAACAGCTGGACATGTCGCCTTTCCACTTCCTTTGCCCCCATATACTTACCAAGCTTTCATCTTGCATTAGGCGAACCTTTCTCACCAAGGTGCGAGATAAATGGTTGCACAGTGCAACAATACTGTAAGTAAGCTGGGGGAACAACAAGGATATTGTGGTTATACTCTTGAAAGGCAGAAGATGACCCTGCAGAGCCACTGATGGGATGTCCCCCAACCAGCAGTGCATTTTATGGGCACAACCAAGGGGCACCTTCAAGAACTGCTCTGCCATCAGCCTCCAATACACAGGTGAGGTTTGGAAGCAGCACCAGGGAGACCTTAAAAAGCTGCCTGGGGGTTTAGTGAGCTAAGAAAACCAGGAAAATGTTATACGTTAAAATGCAGCAATACAGAAAAGATTCAGATGGACCCTATTGTCTCTGGTTGACCCAGTTCACTGTGAGCTCACCTGGGTCAGAAGGAGGCAGATCTCAGTGCTCAGGCAAAGTGCTCAGTATAGCTGAAATGATTATCGGGGACTAAATGGGGCTGACCCTTGAAGACAGTCTGAACTGGGACAGGCAGCTGTGTTCCTCAGCAATAAGAGAGGGTTGGGAAGCCACCCATCCCCTGCTCCTGAGAGCTGCTTACCTCTGTGGGGAAGGCAATCAGAGGCCAGAGGCCAGTAGTGGGCAGGATCAAAGCAAGCACACAGGCTATCTATCCTGTTCTGGGCTGAGTCATACTTCCCCCAAAGGAGCAGATACACAGTGTCGAGGTGTTCCTGGATCCATTTCGGTCATTATAGGCTCAGCTTTGATATCAAGGAGTGCTTATTTCCTGCTCTGGCTGACTTGCCAGCTATGGCCATTCCTGGTTTGATGTAGCCTCCCATTTTGATTACTTAGGGACTACCCTTGGAGACGGTTTGAAAACTTCAGCTTGCGAAGAACAGGCCTGGTGAGAGCTGTAGTCCAACAAGATCAGGAAGGGTGGCCTAGGCACCTATCCTAATAACACATTAAAGTGTGGTTTTATGTTGAGCTGCAAATTGTTTTACTGCAAGCTGCTTGGAGAACTTTATCAATGGGTAATCATATAAATTTAAAATAATAATCAATAATGTTGATGTTAACAAGACCGGCCTGCACTTACTAGCTAGCTTTTAGAGAGAGAGAAGCCAGTTCTGCAGATAGCTCTGAAAGGTACAATTGATGTCACTTTAAAAAAATAATGTTGTTTCTTTAAAATGGCGGTGGGGAACCTGTGGCTCTCCAGAAGTTGCTGGATTAAGCAACCACCAGCTCCAATATCATTTGGAAGACCAAAGGCTGCCCATCCCTGCTTTAAAAGAAAAGAAAAGAAAAGAAAAGAAGTCTTGCTTCTTTGTAAAGAGCACCACACATGCATCAGCAACCACACTCCAAGTACAGTACCTTCCACCGCCTCCGGGCATATTGCTTTTTGAAGTTTTCCAAGTTAATGACCGACTCCCGCCTCACCAAGGCCTGGCATTTGTCCTTCGGCTGGGAAAGACAAGAGAGAACAAGGTCAGTGCTTCACAAAGCCTGGGCCATTAAATATACATTATGTGGGTTGTGCACTTTAAGTACAGGGCGGGGGGGGGGGAATTGCGGTGCCATCCAGATGTTGCTGGACTTCAATTCACATCCATCTCAGGCAGCACGGCCATGTATCAGGGAGCTGTAACTCAACAGCATCAATCAGGCAGGCCACAGGCTCTCCATCTGGACCTCAAGTCTTTGACATTATCATCCTCTCTGTCTGAAGTTTGACAGTGATGAGACTGGCACAACCAAGTGTAACAGCAATCAAATGGTAGCAAATAATTTACATCTTAGGACTTAGCTGGCTCCAATGGGACATCCAGTTATGTAGAATTCAGACAGGTCTCAGGGTACCTACCTTATCTCACATGAGTGACAGCTTCCAAGCATATTCAAAGCCGACCCACGTGTCAGTTTGGAAGCTACTTTCTTCAAACCTTGGAAAAGGCTGGACTTGCTGGACTTCCCTGGCTTGAACCCAAACCAGTACTTAGCACACCCCCTCCATCAAGTGACAGCCTCACCTTGCTTAGACCACCACTAGAAACAAATCAATAGCCAATGGGTAAACACTATTCACTCAACCAATCCTAGGGTGTAGGGTTTGGGACCATCAAGAAAAGGTGAGTAAGGAGCAACATGACAGAAGGGCAGAACATTATGCATGGGATGGCGAAAGTAGTTAGAGAATTTCGTGCCTCCCACCCCACCAATAATACTAGAATTTGTGAGCTTTCAACTGCAGTTGAATAATTTTTTAAAAAGTATTTCTTCACACAGCATCGTTAAACAATTATGGAACTCCCTCTCACAGGAGTCAGTGGTGGCCCCGAATTTGGATGGCTTTAAAAGAGGATTAGGCCAATTAATGGAGGATAAAACTAGGGATGCGTGTGGCACTGTGGGTTAAACCACAGAGCCTAGGGCTTGTCGAACCGAAGGTCGGCGGTTCGAATCCCCGTGACGGGGTGAGCTCCTGTTGCTCAGTCCCTGCTCCTGCCAACCTAGCAGTTCAAAAGCACGTCAAAGTGCAAGTAGATAAATAGGTACCACTCCAGCGGGAAGGTAAACGGCGTTTCTGTGCGCTGCTCTGGTTTGCCAGAAGCGGCTTAGTCATGCTGGCCACATGACCCGGAAACTGTACGCCGGCTCCCTCGGCCTATAGAGCGAGATGAGCGCCGCAACCCCAGAGTCGGCCACAACTGGACCTAATGGTCAGGGGCACCTTTACCTTTAAAACTAGCCACAAAGGCTATGATCTGCCTCCACAATCAGAGGCAGTAATGCTTCTGAATAGCAGTTGTTGGAAACCACAGGAGGAGAGAATGGCTCTTGTGTTCAAATCCTGCTTGCGGGCATCTGGGTAGCTGCTCTGAGAAGGACCAGACAGGCCACTGGCCTCATCCAGCAAGCTCTTATTATGTTCTTTTGTGTAGCATATGGACAGATGGTGCTGCAAGTAACCACACTGTATTAAATAAATATTTATTGTCTCTATAAGTGTGGAATTAGTTACACATTTGAGAAGATCATTGCTGCCCAGGCAATGCTCTTCTCTTTCAGAGGCAGGAACAAAAATATGCATAATTCAATTATAACTCACCCCCCCCACACACACTTTCCCCTTCTAATAATCTGAGTCAAAACAGCAACAAAAACAAAGTCTCAGGTTCCACAATAGGAGTCTTCAGTCCTCTGGTTCCTTCACTGGACCATGTTCTTTGCTTGAGGTGGGGTAGACTCTCAAGTCCCTTGACAATGCCTTACGCATCACCCCAGTCAATATGCTGAGCGTAGAGCTGATGTTAGAGCTCTCCATTCACTCCGTAACACATTCACAATTCTGGTTTTCAACTGAAATGCCTGCTACTGTTTGAAGTAGACTGCGGTCAGGATTGCAGAGGGTGCTGTGGGCAAGAGCGAGCTTCTCCATCTGAATCCATCACTATTAAAAGCACCAGTCATACTGAGTTTCAAATCAATGCATTCTTACTGCTGACTCTTTCACAGGACAGCAATAGAGGCTGTTAAGGATGCTTAACTATCTACAATCAGGTATTTAGGAGGTATCTCATGGTAACAGTAAGCTGCTTCCATCTTCCAAAGTACAATGACAGCAAAGGCTTTCACTTCTAAATGCAAAGTATGCTCCAAAAAGAGAACAGGGTGTTATTCAAAAGAATTTAAATTCATTTCTCACTGGCAAAATTCACAGCCTCCCTGTTAAAAAGGGTAAAACAATGGCAAGAGTTCATATGCCCTGTGTCGTGGCACATATATTTTCAGAGTTCAAAAAGTCAACTGCAGCAGCGACTGTCAATTATGTTTTTCAGAAATAAAGTGAACAAGTGGGGCGTCACCATTAGTATGCAGGAATCTTGAGGTGGCATGAATAGATAAATCTGAAACTCCATTTTAGACAGAGTTACTGACTTGATTTTGCAACACCTGGGTTCAAGGCAGCTAGGAATTCTTCACAGCAGGATCTATTTAGCAGCTCCCTAAGAGAGTCATTTATATCTTTGTTAGAGACGGAGCCAAAATTTCCAGTGATGTAGGCGTCACTTCCATCTTCTAGCTGAGAGCTGCCTGTAAATTCCTGAATCCACTTGAGTTCTTCAGACAATTCCTTACTCAAGGACTCGTAATGTGACTGCCGGTCCATGTACTTGCTGGCAACCCCAGTGAGGCTGCTGCCCACAAGTCTGATGTCCTCCTGCAGGTGCTTCTTCAGAGATTCAATCTTGCGATACTCGTACTTCAGCTGGGAAAGTTCATGTCTCACGTTTTCATGTTCTTCTTTGTACCAAGCTTCTTTCTCGTTGTAGATGGAAACGAGGGCGTCAATGTCCTCCTGCAAAGCATCATGGGACACAGCCAGAGCACCGAAGTTCTGCTCCATCCTGGAGATGTCTTCCACCACATAGGCAAAGCGCTCAAAGTTGATGTAGGTGTTGTTGGGTGGCATGCTGGAGTGGCACTTGATGGTGTACTCCTTCAGGCGCTTGGTCTTCAGTTGCTGGTTCTCAGCCCTTTTGCTTTCTGGGACCTTCGCTTCTTCCTTGGGCTGGTGAGTCTTCAGACAGAAGTAGTAGGGCATGGTTATTACTGATCCGCAGAATCATGCAAACTGCTTCTATAGACACCACAGCATCAACCACAACACAGCAGGCAAAAGGAAGGCAAACACACAACACAGATCCATGGTGCTGGGTGAAAACAGGATTCCTTCATGCATGTCACAGACATTATTTTATTTTCACACAAAAAAAGGTTGGTGGAACAAAAACATCCCTGTGAGCACTATGACTGACTGCATGCTGGCATCTGTGCATTTACACTTTCAAAAGTGGTCAATTTTTGTAAAAAATAGAAAATATTTCAGAAAATACACTATTGAGCATTCTCTCTCTCTCTGTCTGTCTCTCTCTGTGTGTGTGTGTGTGTGTGTGTGTGTGTGTGTGTGTGTGTACTGGGGTCACCAAAGTCTGTAGCCCTCCTGGAAAGCAAGTTATGGGACAAAACGAACAGGTCCTTTGTAAGTCATTTCTGTGAAATGAGTGTGAGTGTTGTGTGGCTATTTTTCCTGTTACTGAGGAATGCTCCCTGTTGCCATTCGAAAGCAAGAGTGTCAGTGTGTTTGTGTGTATTTATATATATAATCAATATTGTGTGATCTCAACAATCAGAGCCAGAAGTATATGGCTGACCTCCCACAGTAAGCGTAAGGTTGATGGGGCTGGCCGACTCTCTAATTTTGTGCTATGCCCCCCACAGCAGCTATTTGCGACTGGCGCCCCAGCACTCTCTCAAAATGTGCCCACTGATCCAAAAGGGTTGGTAGCCCCTGATTCATTGTGATGTGAAAAAAGATCTTAAGAGTCCAGCACTCCAGATTCCAGCATGCAAAGACCAGCTGCATATATTCCATGTTACAATGGATGTCCAGCACTGAATGAATGTTTTGAGTTTCACCTGTAAATAATTGGCTATTCCAGATGAACTTGATGGATGCCCCATATTAATATCGCATATCACTGTGTTCTCAATTCTTCACAGAATTTGTCTGGGGTCTTCAACATTCAGATGTGAGTATTGACACTGGGCAAATGTAGGACATCCACTGTATCTTCGACACAGCAGAACACCACAAACACAACACAAAGAAAGACACAGAGAGGCGTGTGGTCCACTGGGTACTTCTAGGCTATAGCCACCCTTGAAAAGTTCTACAAATGCAATGGAGTGTCTTTTGCAACCTCCTAGAGATTTCAAGGTGGACTGGATAGAGCAAATTCATACCAGATAGAGCCCAGCCAAACACAGTTGGATTGTGGTTTATGTCTGTCCATGCAAACAGTAGGCAGATGTATCACCATCACACAACACATTCCATGATGGGAAACTGTATGCTTGTCAACACGCATCTCAGCATCGCATATTTTTTATCTCTTGATTAAGACAAGAAAGCATTAAAAAAGGCAACATGTATTATTATTTTATTTTGCAAAGATTCTGACAATGTTTGGCAAAAATTAATCTCTCTCCCCCCAGTGAGGTTAAAACTGTGAGAAACCAAACTAGAAGGTCATTGTCATGCTGCCGTAATGTTTAAAGTCAGATATGCAAAAGCAAATGAGAATCATGACAGGTGACACATTTCAATGCCAAAATGCAGAACTCCATACAAAGCTCTGTCCGAATTAAAAAACACCCCCTTCACCACATGCCCCACTTCCAGGCTTACCGTGATCCAGGGGTGAGTGAGAGCTTCTTGGATGGTGAGGCGTTTCCTACAAAGGGAGAAAATTCGTTAAGTATGCAAGCCCCCCTTGCAGGGAAGAGCTGCTGGTCACAACTGTTCTTGAAGCGTGTTGCATATTGGCTGCAGAGACAGCCCTGTCCGTCTCCCTCTTTAAAAGCATCCTTAGTCTAAAGCTACCACAAGAGAAGTCAGAGGATGAGCTGAAGATGAAGGACACATAGAAAGAGAGAAGATCTGTGCCCGTGAACTGCCAGGATGGGAGGCCACCTGAGAAGAAGATGGGGAGCACTCTCTGGAGTAAGTGCCCTTGGGCTGTGGTTCTCAGGCACCCAACAACCTGCTGTCTGCTGGGGCACTTGAGACTTTGACAGTTGGGCGTGACAACCCACTTGTCAATCATCTGATGCCATAATGATGTCAGGTGATTGACAGGTGGGTTGTGTTATAGTTCAGAACTTAACTGGTTAAATTCCCTGGTGTGTGTCACCTGCTGACGTCAGCTTACAGCTGGGCGGAGACAGAAGCTTTAGAAGCTGGGCGGGACTATTCCCTGTTTTGTTCAGTTCCCCCTGTGACTCTGAGGGGAGAAGGATGTTCCCTCTGTGTATCTGAGAGGGAGACATGTTTGCAGCAATGGCTGCCAGCAGTGACGGACTTTGATGCTGAAATGTTGTAATAAAGAGCTGTAAATAGACGAACCTGTCTATGTGTGCTTACAAGGAGTAAGACTGCTTTACACGCTGTGTTTCTACTCTGCTAAAAGCCGTGACTGAGAAGAGACAGCAGGAGTTATTGCGCAGCTTGGGAGGAAGCGTGCCGGACCGCTGTAAGTGATTGATTGGGATCGTAAAGCTGTCTGAAGTCGCGGCTCTATCGATCAAGGGCCAGATCGATATATTCACACAGGTTATGGAAGGTCAGCCAACGCTCGTAAAGCAGACGCTGTGAGCCTCAGGAATGCTTTGAAGTCAGCGTTCTGAGGCTGAGGGGCCGTCGGAGGCCGAACGGGAGCTGACTGGATGCCGGAGAGCAAGAATGATTAATTGCCTGCTTCCGAGAGGCAGTGAGAGCTTCTGATACAGAGAGCTGGAGCTGAAAAGCAGCTAAGAGCTGGAGGCTGAGACGCAGCCGGTAACGTTTCTCCACGAAAGGGTGAGGCAGAGAAGCTGTACCTGATCGTAAGTAAGCTTGGGGCACCTTGGGAGAACGGGAGAACGGGAGAAGATGGCTGAAAGCCAGGATATACCGGTGGAGCCTCTAACTCTAAAGAGTTGGGCAACGTGGTCCAGAAAAATAAGGGGGTTGTTCTTGGTTGAAGGGCTCTGGGAAACAAACCAGTGGGAGCCAAAAGAAATACCCCTTAGCCGGCCAGCAGCTGGAGCAGGTGAAGCAAGCTGTGGGGCTGTGTTGGCTGAAGATAGCCAGAGGCTGCAACAAGAGCTAGAAGTGCTCAAAGCATGCGTTCATGCATCGCTGAGGCCTCATTTGGAGGGCATAACGACAGCGTGGGCTGCCTGGAATTTGCTGAAGGGCTTGTGTGAGGCGTCAGCGAAAGGCCAGAGCCCTGGAGGAAGCCCTGGAGAGGCTGAAGGATGCCCAGAAAGCCCAATGGGGACTGAGACAGTGTTGGGGAGCTGTTGTAGTGCTTCTACACGTCTGTGTGATGGACTGAGTCCTGGAGAGGCTGGACTGGCAGGCCCTGTTCCCGATGTCTTGGCCTCTAGGAGCGCTAGTGAGCAGATCGGGGGGGCGAAGAGTTCCAAAGGCGAGTTTAAAGAACTTTCGCTTTGTGCTGAAGCAGAGAGGAGCTTCAGGGGGGGCCAGGCTGGTGGGAGGCGCCGTTCCAGAAGGAGGAAGGCCAGGCCAGCTGGCAGGAGCCCCGGGCAGTGTTTTTCCACTGGAGTTCAACGTCGGCGTGGCAGTTGCCCCCACCGGAGCAGAGAGCCGAGGCAGGATGTTGGCAAGGACACTTCTCATGGGAACCAGATGGGTTTCCATGGCAACAGGCCTGGGAAGGCAGGCAGGCGTGGAACTGAGCCAGGTGGCCGTGGTAAACAGCAGGGAGAAGAGTCTTATCAGGTTTCTGCGAGTATGGCAGTGTTCGAAGACGGCCGAGTGGAAAATTCCGAGATGGCCTTTGTAATAGACTCTGCAGCTAACCGCAACATGGTTCCAGAGACCCCTGCAGTCGAGAGGTGGAATTGCACGGCAGTTCCGAAGGGACAGACTATTAAGTTCGCGAATGGACAGGAAACTAGAGTTTCCAAGTGTACTAATGCCTATCTTTCTGTTTTACAGGAGTCGGTGGATTTTTGTATTGTTCCAGAGATTCATCATTGTTTGTTATCTGTGCCTTATTTGTTAAGTAAGGGGTTCAAAGTTTGTTTTGAAAATGATGTCTGCACAATCTCCAAAGGGGGGAGGTTACTGGCCAAAGTGCGGAAGGGACAGAATGATCTTTTCATTCTTAAAACGTCTCTTGGAGGTGAGGGGAAGGTTGAGAAAGCACAAGCGTTGCGTGCTACAGTTCCCAACCAGCGTGCTACAATTCCCGCTCATAATGTTACATGTGCATGTATATGGCATCAGAGAACGATTCACAATCCTTTAGAGGATTTGCAGGTGTTACCTGAGGTCGCTGCAGGTTGTAGGATTAAAAATTGTGGAAGTGCCATTAATTGTGACACTTGCAAGCAGGCAAAGGTGAGAGGGTGCAGTTACCCAAAGGTGGAACGGGTTACCACTAAACCTTTTGAGCTGGTACACATAGATTTGTCCAGTCCTGTCAAGGAACCAAGTCTGGGAGGGGCCAGGTTTCTGCTAACTTTTCTTGATGATTTCTCGCAGAATTCCTGGGCTCACGGTCTCAAATCCAGGGAGGATGCAGCACAGCTGATCAAGAGCTGGATTGAGGGGGTGGAACAGAGGTTCTCCACCAGGGTTCAAGCGATCATCAGTGACAGAAATGCTAAGTACACTGGTTCTGCTTTGCAGAAGTTCTTTCAACAGAAAGGGATACGACACACAGTTATTTCACCCCAGCAAGGGGGGGTGGCAGAGCTGAGAAGTGGAGCTCTGGTTAAGGCTGCACAGGTGATGCTGAAAGAAGCCAGGTTACCTCCTGAGTTTTGGCTGGAGGCTACGAGGGCTGTGTCATTCACCTGGAATCGTGTCTACAACTCATTGGTAGGTGACACACCGTTCTCTTTGTTAAATGGCCGAAAACCCCAGGTTCACTTTCTGCGGACGTTTGGGACTCCTGCGCTTGTCTCTGTGCCTAAAGCTTTGCAAGGGCCAGATGGAGCCAAAGTCCAGAAAATGATCTTCTGTGGGTATGAGCCAGAAGCCCGTGCATGGCGATTTGCTTACCCGTCAGGTGATCAGAGTAAGGTGCTGATCAGTAAACACGCTGAGTTCTTGGAGGAGGAGGTAAAGTCAAAGACTCCTGTCAGGCGTAATGTTCTCTCAGAATGTCTCTCTGATCCAGAAGACAGTTCTGATGAGGCGGAAGAAGAGGCTGAGGCTGCTGATGACGACCAGGCCACTGACCAGGGTCAAGAGCAGGATAGGGCATCTCCACAAGCTGTTAAGAGACTGCCCAAAAGTGAGCCTAGTTCTCCTGAGAGCGTGATGGAAAGGATTCGAAGACGCTTTAAGTCAGAAGGAGAATCCCATGATGCAGAGGACACACCTGCTGATCAAAGTGAGTCAGAGGGAACACCTGAGTTTGTGCCTAGGAGGTCCAGTCGCACAACTAAAGGTATCCCACCAGAGAGGTATCAGGCCACAGGTGCGTGGGTAAGTTTCGCACAGTGCGATTCTGAGAGTTGTGAGGTGGTTCCACAAATGCCAAACAGGTTTGCCAAGGGAAGGCGCAAGGCATTGGGGAAGGGATTGATCTCACAAGGTGTTACTGAAGATGTTGCACAGGTATCACGCAGGGACACAAGGGGGGGTGTTATAGTTCAGAACTTAACTGGTTAAATTCCCTGGTGTGTGTCACCTGCTGACGTCAGCTTACAGCTGGGCGGAGACAGAAGCTTTAGAAGCTGGGCGGGACTATTCCCTGTTTTGTTCAGTTCCCCCTGTGACTCTGAGGGGAGAAGGATGTTCCCTCTGTGTATCTGAGAGGGAGACATGTTTGCAGCAATGGCTGCCAGCAGTGACGGACTTTGATGCTGAAATGTTGTAATAAAGAGCTGTAAATAGACGAACCTGTCTATGTGTGCTTACAAGGAGTAAGACTGCTTTACACGCTGTGTTTCTACTCTGCTAAAAGCCGTGACTGAGAAGAGACAGCAGGAGTTATTGCGCAGCTTGGGAGGAAGCGTGCCGGACCGCTGTAAGTGATTGATTGGGATCGTAAAGCTGTCTGAAGTCGCGGCTCTATCGATCAAGGGCCAGATCGATATATTCGCACAGGTTGTCCCACCCACCTGCCACAATTTGGCCCACAGAGGTGCTGACAGATAAGGATTTAGCCTGCTGAGCCAAAAGAGGTCCCTATCCCCATCCCCTGCCCCTTTATAATGGTCCAGAAACTACAGATTACACAAGATTATTAACTGGGACAATATTTCACTGTGCTCTGTAAGCGACATTGGCTCCCAGGTTCATTTCCAGACACAATTTACCTTCAAAATACATTTAAAAACATCTTAGGAGTAGGTTACCTGAAAAACTGCCTTCTCTAGTATGCACCCTGCCAAAGCTTAGCTCTCTTCCACAGGCCGTGTCCTGAGTGTTCCCTGTGGCCCATGCAACCAGCAGGGAGACAGCCTTTTTGGTAGTGACCATTCCTCTCAGCTTATGGAACAATCTTCCCAGGGAGGCTTGCCTGGCGCCATCCTTGTGGTCATCTTGGCTCCAGAAGAGCTTTCTGCTCACCCAGCCCTTCTGAACAACTATGTAGTAGTTGTGGTTTTTGGGTTCAGTCTGCTTTGGGTCGCATTTTTTGTACTTAGGATATTTGTGGTTTCATGGTTAACTTCATATTTACATTTTCCCCTGCTATTTACTGTAAGCTGCCTGGATAAGTTTATGCTGTGAGGCATAAACCAATCAACCCAACCGTGGTGGGCAGGACCAGGAAGCTGGAGGGCCTGCCTGTACCTCAGCTTAATCCCTCCCGCCTCCTCGTCCATGCGGCTTACAGCTTTCACAGCACTCCCCTCCAACTACTGCTGCCCCACATTTTCTCCTCCCTAAATCCATAGATACCCTTTGCTTTGAGGGTTAGAGTTATGTTTTTGGGGGTTTTTTTGCAGTTGTATTCTCAAAAATTAATAAACATATATTAAAAGAGAAGAAAAAGAAGAGGCAAATAGGAGGACTACATTGATTACACAGGGGATCTGTGGGCTAAGGGAGCAGAGAGTGTGAGACAGGAGTAGTTGGAGGAGAATTCACTGTGGAAGAAGGGGAATGAAGGTGGCATGAGGGGGTCAACATCCACGCTAAGCCAAGGTATGGGTCAGCTCTGAGATTGGCCTTCCTCTCATCCTCCTCCTGGCGGGTCATTTGGGGCTCACCGGGTATCTTTTACCAGGAGCTTCCGAATGAAATCTTTGGCGAGGTCACTGGTGTGGCTGAAGAACTCTTCATCAAATTCATAGTTCACAGCTGTGATGTTAGCCAGCGTCTCCTGTTTGGTATCTCCAAGGAATGGAGAAGCCCCGCTAAGCCTAGAGGGACCATAGGGAGAGAGAAGGGTCATTAGCCTGCAGAGAAAAACAGGGGAAATTGATCTCATTCTTGACCCCATAGCAGAGAATGCTATGCCTGCAGTTTTTCTGCCTGCTTTAAAACGGACCATGGAGGGGGGGGGGCTGAATGGTACAGTGGTACCTCGGGTTACATACGCTTCAGGTTACAGACCCCGCTAACCCAGAAATAGTGCTTCAGGTTAAGAACTTTGCTTCAGGATAAGAACAGAAATTGGGCTCTAGCGGTGCAGCGGCAGCAGGAGGCCCCATTAGCTAAAGTGGTGCTTCAGGTTAAGAACAGTTTCAGGTTAAGAACGGACCTCCAGAACGAATTAAGTTCTTAACTCGAGGTACCACTGTATTGACAGCTTCTGAAGGAAGGGAGAGGGCAGGCTGAGCCCATGAAGCTCTTAGAGGCAGACTCCATCGTGGATTAAATCTAGGGTCTTATGAAGAGCTACGAAATAGGAGACAGAATGATCTGATCTTATAGGGCACAACACCCAGGGAATTTCTCCTGTGAAATAAATGGGAGCTCCTCAAGAGCAAAACATTCACTTGTGGGACTCCCATTTATTACTGAGAGCCAGTGTGGTGCACTAGCTAGAGTGTCGAACTCGGGCCTGAGAGACCAGGGTTTGAATCCCTTCTCAACCATGAAGCTCAGTGCGTGACTTTGGGCCTAACCTACCTTGCAAGGTTGTTGTGAGGATAAAAGTGGAAAGGAGAAGCATGTATGCAGCCCTGAGCTCCTTGGTGGAAAGGCGGGATTTAAATGCTAAAATAAATATATAAAATAAATAATGGGGTTTGCACGGACATAAATCACCAGGGGATTGTGCCCTATGTAAGTTAGTGCCATTTGGACTTCCTATTTCAGGACAAAAATGTCTTGGGCTCCTCCTACCCAAAATTCGCTCAAGACAAGGGGTAGGAAAGATGCAGTGAAATCCAATCCGGGAAGCCCCTGGTGCAGGGAGGAAGTTATTTTTCTGAAGGTTCAGTAGCTGGCCTTGTTTGCAAGGAAAGAAGGCTTGCCTGCCAATAATACAGAGGGTGCTCAGCAGTCTTTATTTAGCCTGGGAGAGGAGCCTGGCTTCTTTCTCAAATGCCCTTCACTGTAAGCGACGTCCTTTGCTTACCTTCTTTTTTAAATAAAATGTGTTATAGCACTTTCTTGTCTGTCTTTTAAGAGGGATGCTGAGTTGTGAAATCAAGAGACAGGGAAATGCTGCTCCTGTCCCAAGGGCTGAAACAGTCTCCCACTTCCAGCTCTGTAACAGTCACCTTCCATATTTAGGCTGTGCAGCTTAAATGCTATTTATAGGGACGGACCTTAGCTCAGAGGTGGAGCGTCTGTTTTGCATGCAGAAGGTCTCAGGTTCAGGCCCCACAACATCTCCAGGTAGGTGTGGGAACATCCCCTGCCTGAAACCCTGGAGAGCTGCTGCCGGTCAGTGTAGACAACACTGAGAGAAACCAATGGGTTGGCTCAGTACAAGGCTTTGAACACTCAGTACAAGGCTTCCTACATCCCAACATGTTTGTGGCAGCATCTCCTGACCATAATGTAGGAATGTCCCTGTTACAGGAAAGGAGGTCAATGTGGAGGAGTGGACAGAGGCTTCATCTGGAACCAGGGAGACCAACTCATTACTAAGGAGGGGGACGCTTAACCCTCCCCCACTGAGTCCTATTCTCACTCTGCATCAATACAGAGCTTTGAATACATTCTCAATAATTTGGAAGGATTTTTGTGCTGGTCGGTGTAATTAATGGGAGTCTATTTTACTTTCTGCATTGCAATGCATTATTTCCAGGGGCAATAAATATTCACTGTTTTGCATAGAACTGAGCTGTTGTTACACTTAAAAAACTGTCCTGCATTTGAGATTTTGGAAGACTTTATGTTATATTGTTGGTCTTATTTCTGGTCAGTTGTCCATAATAAACTGGTGTGGATGACGCTATCATAATTCTTCTTCTTTGCTTTATGTGCTGTTTTACTGCAGTTGCTTTTGTGCATCAATTTTGTTTTTTCTGATTATGTAATTTGCTTTGTAGGGTAGGCCAGTCTCAGTATCTGCATATTGCAGCTGTTGGAGAAGGAGGCAGAGAGACAGACACGTGGCTCACCTAAGGTCTCGGGGCTTTGTGGCAGAGGCAAGATTTGAGCTGAGGACTTTCTTACCACTACCCAACAGTAGTTCTATTTGACCAAGGTTTTTTGGGAGGGGGCGGCGGGGAGTTGGGCGATGATAGGAAAAGAACACCCAGGAAAAGACTAGACACTGGGGACACACAACTTCATTGAGACTGAGGAGCATTCCATGGACACAGATCCTCTTTGTTTGCTTTCTGCAGACTCCCCCACAGTGACTTTGCACAAATTCTACTTCCAGCCCAAGGACAAGGGTAACAACAGCTTGCATCAAAGTGTTCAAAGCACTCAAGAACCTAGTGCTGATTTTGGGGGTGGGGGGGGCACAGAGCTCACCATAGGAAGACACTGCACTGACACCTAGCAAGCAGCCTTGGCAACTGCATTGTGGAACTGGAATTTGCCAGAGGTGGCAGGCAGGCAGCTGTGGCTCAAGCAGATTCTGAACTGGGGACTAGAGAGATGCTGGGCTAACAACGGGGGTGGGGTGGGGGTGGCTTCCCCTTGCCCCATGGAATCCCTGCCAATGGCCTGATCTTGTATATGAACTTGGGGTGGAGGAGAAGGGGTGATTCCAGGGAGGGACTGCTCTTTATCAAGGGTAAAATCGACTGAGTTCTACCTAGCATTCTCTGCAACAAATCCAGTAACTGGGAGTGACTTCTACTTTAATTTGCTGGGGGCCAATTTGTGCGGATAAAATGATGGGGTGGGAGTCATGTATGTCAAATTGAGCTCCCTGGAAGAAAAGCAGGGCATAATAGCAATACAAAAACAGAGATATAATCCAGTGAAGTACTTACAGAATGTAAGTGATAACTCCTATACTCCTGAAACAAAGCAAAAGAAAAAAGATGGAAATATTTAAATTAACACCCACTATTGTGTAATCTACTGGCATATGCAGATGGAAAGTGGGGAAAAGAAAGCCACATTGGGACCTAACTTTGACACATAAACACATTTTATACCATGTTTGGTTGTTTTTAATAATAATATAAGAGAGTGTTTTCCATAGAACTTGGCCAAACTAGTTAAGAAGGTCTTGAATATTTACCAACTTATAAAACCCCAGCAGTGGCTCTTTCACTTGACGCAACCAAAGCTTTTGATAAAGTTAATTGGGATTTTCATAAAGAATTATTAAAATTTCAAGAATTTGGCACCCAAAGTTTATAGGCATTATTGATCAGTGTTATAATAGCAATTTAGCACATATTTGAATTAGTGGTAGAGATTCTAATCAATTTCCAGTCTATAAGAGAACAAAACAAGGTTGTCCACTGTCACCCTTTTCATTTGGAACCACTGGCTGAACTAATTAGAAATGACCCGATAATAACTGGAGTTCAAAGCAGTGACATGCAACACAGTATAAGAATGTTTGCAGATGGTATCTTGCCTTTATTGACTGATCTCGAACCATCAGACAAGAAGTGATGCTATACTGGAAGGGAATGGAAAGAGGGAAATCCTTACCACATATCTGCAGCCAGCCCAAGAGGCTCGTAGTTCACTATTTCTGGTGCTGAAAGAAACAGCAAGAATCAGCAAGAGGGTGCACCAAGGATTTTAAAGGCAAGTACAGAACCACAAACCTAGAAGGCAGGCACACACACACACACACACCCTCTGGAGCCCCCAGAACACAATTCCCCTCCTCCTTCCCAACCCGCACTCTCAGCGCCACTGCTCATTCCCCACCTCCACAAACAACAAGAAATTCCCAGGGCATAACTCACGGCAAAGGCTGATCTCCTTTGGAAGGAGGTCATGGGAGGGCTTGCTGGCTTTTCATAACATTTGAGAAGATTTTCAGACTTGCAGGTGGATCTATGTGAAGGGGGCAAAGCTTAACCTAGGAATGGAAAATGTGTGGCCTTCCAGGTGTTGTTGGACTTGGGGTAGCCTCAGCCAGCAGAGCCAATAAGAAGGGGGAATGGGAACTGTAGTCCGCCAGCATCTGGAGGGCCACAGCATCTCGACCCCTCCAGTGCAGGGACCCCCACAGGCCAGTTTCCATGAAGCACACATACTTTTCAGTCACTCTAATCTAAACAAGTGGCAGCCATAAGGAATGCCAGTGACTGTAGTATAAACTTTGACTGACTGGTTAAACAATCAACAACTAACAGTGAAATGGCTGAGACTTACCCACAAATTCTGGTGTCCCAAAAATATTTTTAAACTCAACACCATCTTCTATTTCATGAGCCAGACCAAAATCAATCAGTTTTATGTGCGGGATGGGAATATTCTTTTCTAGTAGCATAATATTCTCAGGCTTATTGGATAACAAGGACGACACACATACAAAGAAATAATAAAGTCAGATTTGTGGATTGATTCAGCCCTATTTTTTAACAGGAATATAAGTATCTGCCTCAGTATTTTCTACACTGATGTGCGGATTGCTTTCAGACACATACTCCACCCACCCCCACCCTGGAAATGCCAGGGATTCAGCCTGTGACCACCTGCTTACAGAACAGATGCTAAACCACTAAGCTACAGCCCTTCCCTAACCTAGATTCAGGTGGGCCTCTAGAAAAGGGCTCCTCTGATTGCCCTAAAACAGATGCAAGATGCAATTCAATGCACCAAAGCAAATGTCGCTGTGTCATGCTGAGTCATGGTCTGCAGCTCTGGCAAAGGACTCAGATGACAGCTCCAGGATCATATATTAAGAGACTTATATTTTGACAGCTGTCGTAATTTCAGTTTACGCTTTCCCCCTCAACTGCACAAGACAATGGCAATACAATATCTGGCAGCTGCAGAGTTTCATAAACGGAACTTAGAGGCAGGACACCTGCTTTGTATACAGAAGGTCCCAGGCTCCATCTCTGGCAGCGTCTCCAGTTAATAAAGGCTCGGTTGCCCAGAGATGGAGAAGACTCTCTTCTGCCTGAGACAAGCATGGAAAGCCCCTTGCCAGTTGGGGTAGATGGGCAAACAGCCCAACCAGCTGCCAAAAGGCAGCTTCAGGTTCTTAATGATCTTTTCCCAAGTGGTAGTTATGTTGCTCATGTTACAGGCCTCTCTCGTGAATGCTTAAGACTTGCGGGTTTGCTTGTTTCGTTTTCTAGTACATGCAAAACCATTCCCCACCACTCTTTTTGATCAAGTACCCCACTAGCTTTTCCAGTCTGAAACAACTGCCACCACTTTCATTCATGAAAAATTCCCAGTCCTACATTCCCTAACGGAGGTACTGGGGGTTCCTTTCTCCTTTAAAAATAGAAAAGGGTGGGGAGAGATTTGATCCTCAGTCCTAAACACAAATCCCATTTAAGATGGATAAAAGTGGTTGGATAAATCAAGCCCCCTGATTCTCCTCTTGAGGAGGTGAGTTACAGACTCTTAACCTCTGTGAACAGATTCTACGTGCTCAGAGATATATTATAATAATAATAATAATAATAATAATAATAATAATAATAATAATAAATTATTTGTACCCCACCCATCTGGCTGGGTTTCCCCAGTCACCCTGGGCGGCTTCCAACAAAGATGAAAGATACACTAAAATGTCACATATTAAAAACTTCCCTGAACAGGGCTGCCTTCAGATGTCTTCTGAATGTCAGGTAGATGTTTATCGCTTTGACATCTGATGGGAGGGCGTTCCACAGGGCGGGCGCCACTACCGAGAAGGCCCTCTGCCTGGTTCCCTGTAACTTGGCCTCTCGCAGTGAGGGAACCGCCAGAAGGCCCTCGGAGCTGGACCTCAGTGTCCGGGCAGAACGATATACTGGACCGAGGCCGTTTAGGGCTTTAAAGGTCAGCACCAACACTTTGAATTGTGCTTGGAAACGTACTGGGAGCCAATGTAGGTCTTTCAAGACCGGTGTTATATGATACTGAATCACAGAGGGAAACCTGGGTGCACAGTGGTGGAAACTGCAGTGGAGCATTGTGTGTGCGCACATGCAGAGTTACCTTATTCACCTGCCCCTTCTTACTTCTTACTCTGAGAGCTGCAATCAGGATTCCCTGCCTCCCTGCCATTTAACCTGACTTTTCTCTTCCTGAAATGCAAAGGCACTGCAAGGTCCAGGTGAGGGAAATGCCAGAGGTGAGACAGAAGCAAATCACATTAGCTACCTTTGTTCTTTTCCTAGTTCAGTTTACAGGGTGGAGGGTTGCTACACAAGGGGCAGGTCAGTCCCCAAAGAGGAATCTTCCACCATTCACAGCATAGCAAAGGGTGGGAGGAACTCAGATTTTGAGATTAGATTACAGGCTGTGCTTGCTGTGACAGTGAGCACAGTTCCAGTGTATACAAATCAGCTGAGCTCTGGTTTATTTGTTTATAGAATTTCTTACTTGCCCTTTCCCCAGAAGGTTGCAAAGGCTTACACGTCCACATGGCACAGGAGCCACAAAAACCAAGCATGTTTAAACCACTCCCCAGCCTTGCCTTTCCCAACCTGGTGCCCTCCAAATGTTTTGAACTGCAACTCCCACCAGTCTCAGCCAGCACAGCTAAAAAAGGCTGAGGGCTGACTGGGAATTATAGCCCCCAAAATATGGAGGGCACCAGGCAGCTGAAAGCTGGTCTACAGTCAGCTGCCAACAGGGTCGCCGACTTGGGACCCAGATTATGGGTGCCCAGAGGCACATGTGACATAATGTGACGTCATGATGTCACGGTGCGCTGTGACATCATGACATCACATTACGGCACATGTGTTGCAGAGGTGCCTGGGAACCCTGGAAGTCCTGTCCTATGGTCCAGCACCCACAACAAAATTTTTGTGGGTGCCCAGTCCCCCAGCGCCCCCTAGAGCTGGCATCAGTGGCTGCCAAGCCCATTCTGCTTACCTTTAAATCAAAATGGGCTATTTTCTTGTCGTGCAAGTAGCTGACACCATCTAGGATCTGCTTAATGAACTGTGTGGCTTCCTCTTCACTCAGCGATTCCTTCTGGGCCAGGAAATCAAAAAGTTCTCCTCCAGACACACTATAAAGCCGACAAGAAAGTATTGTGATAGCTGCATTAACAGCAAAAGGATGCAGATTCATCGTACTATTCTGCTTCCAGTTCCCTGGATTAGTCTAATTGAGTTTACTGCCCTGAACAATGAGCCAGGAATGAGGTGTGTATGAGACTCATCCACACACCAACACTGATATATATGAACTTTGCCTTTGCACTTACTCAAAATCCAACGTGCCACCAAAGCTGGTCACTGAACCTTGAAATTCTGATGGACAGCTAACATGTTGCACACAAGTTCTCCACAAGGTGGCCCTCAGCACCAACACAGTTTTCTACACAAAATCCCAAGAATCTGAGACTGCTAGCGGGGGGGGGGGGGGGGACAAGAACAGAAGAGTCCAATCCCAGTTGTGGTTTTAAGGGCTAGAGGGCTTGGAATTCTGCACTTGATGAGCTCAAATTTGCACACAAACAAAGGAATAGATGGAACTGACTGGATTGCTTTGCAATTATTCAAATAATTTGCACACTTTCTCTCTCTTATTAAGCATAATTTAGTCTGGTTTTACTCTTCACGGGGAAACCCTTACTCTCTGCCCACGATACTTTATTCAGCTCCCCAGTGGGCTTCTGATATTTCAACAGACATTGCTTGTGCACATAGGCGCCGACTCCATGGGGCCTGAGGGGGCCCGAGCCCCCTCAAAAATTCGTTTGGGGGGGCTCTGCCCCCCCAATAATTTAAGAAAATTATTACCGTATTTTTCCCTCAAAAAGAGGAAGCGGCTGCTTTCCTGCATTCTGCCTCAGGGTCTTACTGCCCACCCTCCTCTGTTTCCTTGCTGTGTTTGCTCAAACGGAACAAAGAGCAGGGAAAGCCCCTCCCCTCCAGGCAAGGAGAGGGCTGAAAACATGCAGGAGGGAGGGAGAGAGAGAGAGAGAGAGAGAGAGAGCGCGCGCGAGCTGGCTGGCTTGGGTGGGTAGGTGAGGGAAAACTTTTGCCTTCCTTTCCTCCTTGCCGTTATACCCCTCCCCTGCATTCTTAGCCAGCTGCTTCTCTGCACACCCCTCTCGTGCTCCTTGTCCGTTCTGTGTTTTTCCTTCCCTCCCCACTTAAAATGTGGTTAAAAAGCATGGATCCACAGGGATCCTCAGGATCTTTGCATTGGGTCACCCCAAATTCACCATCAGAGCACATAGCATGTCCATGGCTACAGCCTGCCCCCCGCAAATCACGCACCCACTGTTGCCTGGGGCTGCAATGGTGCAAAAACGTGGTTACAAAGCATGGATCCACAGGGATTCTCAGGATTTTTGCATTGGGTCACCCCAAATTCACCATCAGATCACATGTCTGTGGCCACAGCATGAAGCACAAAAATGATACATAATTAATATTCACCGCCCACGGTGGCAGCCAATCGGCTGCCGCAAAGGGCGGGCCCTCACAGGTTCACTTAAGGTTGGGGCAGCCAGGGGCTCACCCCTTTCGTTCCCCCAGCAGCAGCGGTTTGGAGGTCTTGGGCCCCCCCAATATTTTTTATAAGTCGGTATGGGCCCCCCCAATATTTTTTATAAGTCGGCGCCCCTGCTTGTGCATATTCTAGCTTATCTTAAGAACTAGAAACTTTATCTATTCATTCATTTTAAAAGTGCATTCCTGTGCATCTCAGCACATACGCAGCCTCTCCTACTCACAGCTCGAGGATAAGGACCACATCAGTCTTGTTCTCATACACGTCATGCAGCTTGATTATATTGGCGTGAAGGATCTGTTGCAGGATGTTGACCTCCCTTTCGATCTCCTCTCGCCGGACTCCACGGCGGCTGGCACGGCTCTGTCGTTTCTTGATAAATTTGGCGGCGTATTCCACCCCTGTGACCTTCTCCCGGCATTTCTTCACTATAGCAAACTGGCCACTGCAAAGAAGAAAGAGGAGCTGAAGGCAATTCTCCCACACCAGGGAAACTGGCCATCCTTTGGAAAGTCAGGAGTGGGTGCAGGAGACGGGTTCAAATTCCTGGAGTAGCCCCACTTATGGCTACAGACACAACGAAGATCGTTGGATGCCAAGCTAATATGCATTAAAATGTCAACAGAATAATAATAATAATAATAATAATAATAATAATAATAATAATATATTATTTATACCCAACCCACTCTGGGCGGCTTCCAACAAAATATTAAAATACAGTAGTCTGTTAAACATTAAAAGCTTCCCTAAAGAGGGCTGCCTTCAGATGTCTTCTAAAAGTCTGGTAGTTGTTATTCTCTTTGACATCTGGTGGGAGGGCATTCCACAGGACAGGTGCCACTACCAAAAAGGCCCTCTGTCTGGTTCCCTGTAACTTGGGTTCTCGCAATGAGGGAACCGCCAGAAGGCCCTCAGCTCTGGACCTCAGTGTCCGGGCAGAACGATGGGGGTGGAGACGCTCCTTCAGGTATACTGGACCGAGGCCATTTAGGGCTTTAAAGGTCAGCACCAACACTTTGAATTGTGCTCGGAAATGTACTGGGAGCCAAGTTATATCTTTCAGGACCAGTGTTATATGGTCCTGGTAGCTATTCCCAGTCACCAGTCTAGCTGCCATGTTCTGGATTAGTTGTAGTTTCTGAGTCACCTTCAAAGGTAGCCCCACGTAGAGTGCATTGCAGTAGTCCAAGCAGGAGATAACTAGACATAAGAATGTAAGAAGAGCCTTGCTGGATCAGGCAATGGCCCAACTGGTCCAGCATCCTGTTCTCACAGCAGTCAACCAGATGTCCCAGTGGGAAACCCGGAAGCAGGACCTGAACACAAGAGCCCTCTCCCCTCCTGTGTTTTCCAGCTATTTGTATTCAAGCATCACTGCCTCTGAGCTTGGGGGCAGAGCACCCACAAAGCACCAGGAAAAGATTTAAAGCTTTGAGTCTGCTTTCGAATAACACTTATTTGGTTTGTCTAAAAAAAGAAATTTGAGCATAAAAAGGGTTTTCTTAACTCAGAGTTTCAGGGCTCCAAGAAGTTAGCCTTGGGTTAATGTACCCTTTTGGCTCTAGGCAAACTTATTTAAAAAATAAAAATAAAAATCTCCAAGGCTTTTAAAGTATTAACTTGTAAACTGTCCAGATTTGCTGTGCATTTCTGGCTAGTTTTTGCTATTATGTTTGTGTTATTTATTACACTATATAGAAATTTGTAAAACCTTCACAAATGAAAAATCTTTATGAAATCCTGATATGGTGGGAGGGGGAGACCTCCTAATACATTTTTTTAAAAAAACTGATTGCAGAGTTATGAAGTCTACAAACGCAATTTTTAAAAAACCTTAAAAGTTACAGGAGGGATTATCCCACCTCCCAGTCAAATGCCTTTATTTACTGTAAATGTTTTAGCATGCTACAAACTTTTACAACTTGAGACTATTCTTAAATGTCAGCTGGCCTGACCTGACCGCAGCTGCTGCATTTCAAGGTTATTCTTCAACCACCAATTTTAGTATTTCCTCCATAGCTCAGAAAAAGGAAACAAGCTCTGCATCCTCTAGTATTTTAGTGTGATGAAAGCCCCCCCTCAGATCCAGGTATGAAGTAATTAGTTAGCAGAGGAAGGAAGCAGAGAATTCCACATAAAGTATAGTGTGGATGAGATCACTTTGCCGCTTCCTGTCTTCCTCTCGTACATTCAACACAAGGTATGATTTGAATGCAGAGCAGGTGTTGGAGGGGAGAGATTTCCAGGCAATAAACCCAAGACAGGCGAGGAAAAGAGGCCTAATTCACATGATGCTTTACAGCAGACTTTCCCAAAACTGGTGCCCTCCAAATGTTTTGGACTACACCTCCCATCAGACCCAGCTTGGGGAAGGCCGATTATTATTTTGCATTTATACAGCACAAAACACATTGAATGTTGCACTGGAGAGATACCTACTCCTCTTTGACTGGGAAGTCAAGGAAGAGGAGGTCACTGCATCAGTGATAAAGTGGTCACAGGACTTTGGATACGTTATATCAATGTCCCAATGGGAAAATCTCTGGAAGAAGAATTGGAAATTTACTACCTGTTACGCCATCAGGGAGAACTTCCTCAAAATGCAACACCAATGGTATCTAACACCTCAGAAACTAGCCAAAATGTATAAAGGAGTAAAAAGTAACTGTTGGAGATGTGGAGTACAACAAGATCCTTTTATCATGTATGGTGGCAATGCAATAAAATCAAAACGTTCTGGGAGGATATCCACTTAGAACTCAAAAAGATGTTACGAATCGCCTTTAACTTCAAGCCAGAGGCATACTTACTGGGTATTCTTGATATGGACTTTCCTAAAAAAAAAGATATTTTTCTCTACGCAACGGTGGCAGCGAGGGTTCTTATAGCTACAATGTGGAACAGTGAAAAAGTTCCCTCAAGACAAGAGTGGGTCAAAAAAATGATTGACTATGCTGAATTAGACAGCCTATCCGAAAAATTAAAGAACAAACCAAGGAAAGAATTCATTTCAAAATGGGAAGTATTTAAAATATATTTGAAAATTAATAATACTGACTTAAAATCCATAACGGCATTTGAATAATTCCAGCAATATCGTTCACTAGTTATATGATGTAACATATTTTGAATTGATTTGAGATGACAGTAATAACATGTATTGGCAACAAAGAACGGTAATTTGATTTATGTAGTAGATTGGAAGTCAGGTTTAAAAAGAAGAGGCCATTACAGTATATGGATTATGAAATTTATATTAATTCTCTATGTAAGGCGCGACTGATGGTTTATTTTGTCCTTTTTGTTATGTGTTGAGCAAATAAAATAAAAATTAAAAAGGGGGGAGAAGAATGTTGCATTGGAGAATAACATAAGCAAAACAGAGGGGCCCAGATGATCTTACAATCTAAATGTTCACAGTGGGGAAGAAAACTGCAATGGGGCATAGATGCAGCGGAGATATGTGTCCTTAGATTTTGTTTCTTTTGTGGTTGGGGACACGGGTTTGAAGCCAAAGGCTTTGTGAAAGGTGTAGCAGGTACCATGGAGGGAGAATGCAGGACAGGGCAGCTCTGTGAAGGAGCCATGGCACTGTGTGCCGGAGGAGGAGGAGAAGAAGAAGAAGAGTAGTTTGGATTTGATATCCCGCCTTTCACTCCCTTTTAAGGAGTCTCAAAGCGGCTAACATTCTCCTTTCCCTTCCTCCCCCACAACAAACACTCTGTGAGGTGAGTGGGGCTGAGAGACTTCAGAGAAGTGTGCCTGGCCCAAGGTCACCCAGCAGCTGCATGTGGAGGAGCGGGGAAGCGAACCCAGTTCACCAGATTACGAGACTACCGCTCTTAACCACTACACCACACTGGTGGAGGAGCAGCAGCAGCAGCAGCAGCAGGGCAGTCAATGAGCTCCACCTGCTCTGAGAAGGAAATAAGGAGGCTTCCAAGCTTTACTACTGCTTTACTACTGTTTATGATCCAGAGCACTGGCCTTCAGCTGGTGGTGGTAGGGTGTGGGGACCCACAAGTAGGTTGTGGCCTGGTGCAAGGTGGGTCGCAACAGGAGCATTTCTATCACATTAATATGTGGTAAAAGATTATGAAATGGGTATAATAATAATAATAATAATAATAATAATAATAATAATAATAATAATAATAATTTATTTGTACCCTGCCGATCAGGCTGGGTTTCCCCAGCCACTCTGGGCGGCTTCCAACAAAGATTAAAAATACATTAAAATGGATGTTTGGGTCAAAAGCAGGTCCTGGCTCTGAAAAAAAGGTGGAAGATACTTGACCTAGAGAAAGTTAGGGGACGGGTCAACACAGCTTCCTGCATTATGGGACACTGTGGGTGTAAGTACCAGGATAGGGGTGGGAGTGGGGGTGTCACGACAATAATTTACCATTCCACTACTGGGAAGAGGCCAGCTTGGAGAAAGAATTTGAAGAAAGATATAACTGGGCTTAATTGATTGATTGTTACTTATTTATTATGCATTTATATCCCATCTTTGCTCCCGACAGCTCACAGTGGTATGTGTGGTTCTTCGCCCTGCCTTTTTCCCCTTTTTAAAAAAATTCTCACAGCAATCCTGTGAGGTTGCACCACAGAAGCAATTCTGCGACAGTTTCAGGTGAATGGATGCAGCAAAATATGAAGGGTTTCCTCCTTTTGCATCCGTAACTCCACTCACAGGCAGACATTCTACATGTTGTTTGGAATAATCCACATATTCAGATCTGCAGATAGAAAATCTGCTCATCAAGAAGATGAAGCAGCCTGAGGACAGCTTTCTCCAAATTCAGGGAATGGTTTTTTTGTCCTCCTCCTGTCACCTAGCGCCAGAAGGCTGTACCATTCAGGATGCAGAAAATCCTCCCTAGGGCACCTCTCAACAGAATCCCATTCAGAATTCCAGACTGATTAAAATTACAGGGTTTTATTTACACAGCAGAAGCTCTGAGCTATAAACTTTCCCTCTGTCATTAAACACATTACAAGTATAGTAATTACAGTATATGTATGCAGAGGGCATACATTATGTGGCATATCCTGCAATTAAATGCCATATTTCCCAATGTAATACTAAGAGTATTATATAATTAACAGAGAGACCACAGCCAAAGTCAAGTCTAAAGTCTCTCACACGTCCATAAAAGCCCAGAAATCCAGAGATAAGGCTCACACTTGACCTTCACATGGCCTGGAATGCCTTAGGATTGCGGTACGGACTCTCAACCTCTAATTTTAGTTCTGTGATTGCTAGCCTGATCTACACAAAGATGGGTTATAATCTGCAGTGTCATTCCAGACCATTTCATCGTGCGCTAGGGGAATATGGACCAGGCGAGGGATCTGCCTATACATCTTGGGATCCGGGTATTTAAAGAATTGTATGATCCCATACAAATGTGTCCAATTGCCAAGATCTTCCACTGAGGGTCTTTCCTGGGTACCTCCATTCTCCAGCTTTAGGAACACATGAAGTTTCCTTACATCAATTCAGATTGTGTGGATAATGTCATTATATGGTTTAGGCACTAGGTGGCAGTGGACCTAAGTGTATCTGGGTGGAGTTGGGTTTTCAGTGCTATGCTGTTCTTCTTGGAGACAACAAAGTGCTTCTTTAGCTTCCCAGCATGGCAAAGGGTTATGGGAAACAAAATCTAAGATTTGTTTTTAAGATTGAGGTAGGCTTGATGTTTGGTGTGAATCGGAAATCGTCATTTGATGCCAAATTGTCAACGAGGGGCACAGCTTCAAAGCATCACCCACATCTCCCAGCTGGCTGGAGAATGTGGCAGAGCAGCTCCACCTGAAACCAACACACCTGGCTTAGCCTATCTGGATGAAGCCAGAATACTTGAGATGTATTAGTATGGTAATATTACAACTGCAACAGACGGTTCCAAGAATTTCTGTGTTTGATCAGGTGCTTCCATAGGACTTTGGAACTTGCAGCAATTTTGTTCCCTTCCGTATCTTCAATTTTGTTTAAGGATGAGACAGGAATTTGATCCCCACATTTGTTTGTGCAGAAGCTGAAATGTTGGACTCCAGTGTGGGAAGCGCATGTTCAAATCCCCACTCAGCTATGATCCCTCACGAGGCTCTTCTGGGGCAGACCATAAATTCTCAGTCTAGCTAGTGCAGCTGCACAGTCCTGCCTGCAAGTGTAACGGGACTCAGAAAAACATTCATCTATACACACCACAAGGAGCCTTGTAAAATGTCAAGGCCGCAGCTGCACTATGGATTTAATGTAGTATCATACCACTTTAAACACTTGCGGCTTCCCACAAAGATTCCTGGGAACTGTAGTTTGTTAAGGGTGCTAAGAGCAGTTAGGACATACAATTCTGAGAGTTCCTGGGGAAGAGAGACTGGTTGTTAAACCATTTTGAGAACTGCAGCTCTGCAAAACAGAGGTCTCCTTAACAACTCTCAGCACCCTTAGATAAAGGGACCCCTGACCATTAGGTCCAGTCGTGGCCGACTCTGGAGTTGCGGTGCTCATCTCACTTACTGGCTGTGGGAGCCAGTGTACAGCTTCCGGGTCATGTGGCCAGCATGACTAAGCCGCTTCTGGCGAACCAGAGCAGCACACAGAAACGCCGTTTACCTTCCCGCCAGAGCGGTACCTATTTATCTACTTGCACTTTGACGTGCTTTCGAACTGCTAGGTTGGCAGGAGCAGGGACCGAGCAACAGGAGCTCACCCCGTCGCAGGGATTCAAACCGCCGACCTTCTGATCAGCAAGTCCTAGGCTCTGTGGTAGCAAACCACAATTCTTTGGGAGAAGCCATAACTGTTCAAAGTGGCATGATACTGCTTTCAATGTATAGTGCTGATGGGGCCTCTGCTATTATTTTTTATGTGTTTAATTAATTATTTGCATTTCCTTTTGCATTTGAGTATAAATCAGCATTAATTTGACATTTTGCATCAGTGTAGATAACTTTATTATCACTTTTTATTTCTGTCCATTTTTATATGTATCTATATATGTGTGTATGCATGTACAACTTTTCTAGTTTTTCATCTTGGAATTTATTGGACTATATGAATCATAAAAAGAAACAAACATTAACAAAAAATCATAAATGAGTAATGTATGGATGTGTGAGGGTGAAGACTAAGCTATTTTATAGTTTAACAGACTTCTACAAGTAAAGGAAGGCATTCAGTCCTTTTCCTGTGGAATATTTACCTTGTACATGATTGCTTTTTGAATTATTCCTGTGAAAGGTCCTGTTCAAATTTAATTGTTGGACTCCAACTCCCATCAGCCCCAGCTAACAAGCAGTCAATGGTCAGGAATGATGGGAGTTGAAGTCCAACAATATCTGGAAGTCCATCCTTGCCATCCTGCACCCACAGTAAGTTCAGCTCTACCTTGGGGGAGAAAGTTTGAGACACCCACATACCCAACTCAGCTGATTTGTTGGGCTTCTCTCAGAGAACATGCTTATTTCTTTGGCATGCACAGGATCAACAAACAGTGCCTAAGAAGATGACAGCATCATCCCTGTTGTGAAGTACGTGGTGCTGCTTTGGTCCTCACCTTTGCTCAAGCCCCCAAATCATAGCAGGACAGAGGAAGGACTGGAGCTGCCTGGAAGATTCACCTGACACCAAACAGCATCCTGGTTTAATGACTTTCAGAAGCAGCTGCTCAAAGGGAAGAGATGAGAGGGAAGGAGGGAGTGTGTGCATTTGCAGGTCAATCCTTAAAGAACTTGTCAAATTATTCTCAGCTTGGAAGCTGATAAAATGTGATGCGCAGGGCAGGAACTTTGGGAATTTTCTTACACTCCTCTTGTGGGCCCTCCTCCCTCTTCGCTTTGCAGATAAATGGACAAAGGGCATGTTCAGCTGCTCCACCACATGCTGGGGGGGACGGGGGGGGGGGCTCACCAACCTCCATTTAGTGATCTAAAAAGGCAACTACCAGGCACTCACCATCTGCAATGTAATCTTTATTTCTTGCTGGTGATCTTTCACTGGTGATCTCAGCAAAATGCCCAAGGGGCAAACAAATAAATATTCTGGTTGCTCGCTCACACACTAGAAAACTGCCCTGCTCATCTTCACTGCTTTCCCTCCTAGTCCTGGAGACAGAGCACAGTCAAACTAGGATACTGGCTGAACTCTAACTGGGACAAGACCAAACAGAAGCAAGCAGGCTGTTTGGACACTCAAGGTGGCTGAGGAAGCAGAAACGGAGGGTGAAGCATCCAATATATACAGGTCCAGCACTGGCGCAGCATGGAAAGGTTTGGGGAAGGAGAGAGAGCAGGCTCTGTGTAATGCTTACTCTGAAAGCAATATGCCCACCTCCATATCCTGGCTTCCTGGACAGGGTGCACTTTCTCCGTCTAACTGAGGCAAAAAGTCTGTAGAAAAACACATCATGAGCTGGAGGCAGAAGCAACTGATCCACCATCAAGGGTGGGAGGAAGGGAGTGGCTTTCAGAAGTGGCTTCGGCTCCCCTCCTCATCTGGACTTTAGGAAGCAGAAATGTTGAGCATGTGAACATGGTGGGATATTAGCAGCCAAACCCAACAAATGCATATTATGGCTACTTAGCATGAGAAGGGGCTAATACCACAGAGCTGATACAACTACGTTGACCCAAGAGAAGTCCTTAAGTCACAGCCCAGATACAACAAAAATGGCCGCCTAACCCCGACGCTCTGAAGAAAGCCATCAATCAACAATGCCTGTATAATGCCACAACATCCAAAAACCACCACACCAAAACACCGAACCACAACACACACACCCCACTTCAAAAATACACAGACTAGGCCACCAAGACAATTGAAATGGCACCAACCAAGGAGATGGCAACAACAAAGAGATCACAACATCCCCCATGATGACAACTGCCCAACATCAAAAAGGGACCTGAGGGAAATTGAACTGAGAATAGCAGAACTTTTGAAGAAAACAGTGACTCCCCTGAAGACAATAATCAGCGACCTGACCTCCAAAGTGGAAACCCTCGCTGTCACCATCTCCACTCTAGGAAAAGAAAACCAGATGCAACTAAAACAAATAGAGCAACTCTGAGAGGAAAACACATGTCTGAAAAACAAATTAGCTGATACGGACAACCGCCAAGAAAGAGAAAGCATGGAAGTGAGAATTAAACTAGCAGGCCTAGAAGACTGGAAGACAGCCTAGCAGGCTGCAACATCCGCTTCCGCAATTTTCCTGAGAAACTCATGTAAAAACACGCTGATTCCCAGACCGTCCGCGGGCTGGATTTAGAAGGCGATTGGGCTGGATCCGGCCCCCGGGCCTTAGATTGCCAACCCATGAACTAAAACAACAGCCCCCACCCCAATACAACAACCAGCAAACAGGCTAAAATCTGACAAATAACTAACATAATGGAGGTGCCAGAGCATGCCAATACTCACATCCCTGCCTTATACCTCAACAAACCAATAATGCTATTAATGATACTGACAACATTGTTTATAAATCTTGTGCCACAAAGGCACTTGACACGGTCTCACTGACTGACCCCTATCGCAAGTGAAAGGGGGGGTGGCCTGTTCTCAAAAAAGGCCCTCCATGCCAGCTGAGACACAGGACCAACCGGCTGGGAGCCAAGTGGTCCAAGCTACTCCAAACAAACACCTATATAACTACATATAAGTGACCCTCTATAACTTACACCCCAATCCTCAGCCCATCTCTAACTCTAACCCCCCTTCCCCCACCCACCACATTATATGTCAGCACAACACACTGGGTTCGATAGACAATACAAGGTGAGACACAGGGCAACCCAGACGGGTTGGCAGGGAATCATCCTATAAGGTAGATAAGTAAGATGGCGAGCTTAAAAGCAATTACACTAAATGTGAGGGGCTTAGGAAGCCCTATCAAAAGAAAACGCATCACCTCGTACATAAACACCATGAAAACACACATTGCCTTCCTACAGGAAATACACAATCCGCCCAAAGGAAGCAAACTCCTGAGTGAACCCCGCTTCAGTCAACAATGGGTGGTACCTGGCTCAGGAAAGGCACACGGAGTAGCCATAGTACTCAGTAGAGACCTACATTATAAAGCCACAACGGTGCAAAAAGACAAAAGAGGCAGATTCGTTTTCGCCAAAGGGATACTAGATGGCAAACTAAATTGACAATTGGCTCCATCTATGCTCCAAACAAGAAGACACTAAACAGTCTCCTTTCCTTCTCCAAAGGGAAAGCAATCCTAGGAGGTGACCTCAACCTAAATATGAGAGGCACCTCCCTAAAAGACATGTATCCTACAACCCCCTGGGCAACCTTCCTCAGAGGGACAACTAGAGACTCTTACAAACTACTGAAAATGCTAAGACATGGAGGCCTTTACGGTATCTGGGAAGAAAAGAACCCAGGAGATACCAGCCACACATTACAGTTTAGATGCCACAGCACAATATCCAGGCTGGGCAGTATTCTGCTCACACAAGGCCTGATCCCACTGGTAGAAACAGCAAACATTAGTAACATTAAAATCACAGACCATGCCCCAGTAGAAGTTACCCTCAAAATAGGAGAGGAAACAGAAACTGCCCCATCATGGTCCTTCAGCCCCATCCTAATCACAACCAGAGGGAGCTGCAGAGCACAGCTGCAGAAGTCACTTGAAAAGTTGGCAGCCCAAGCTATTTAGGCATTCAGCTACAGTGTCACAGCCTGCCTTGCTCTGGCTTCTGAAGGAGAATGTGCCACTAAACGACTAAGCTGGTAGTAATAAACTAATACTCAAAGATGAAGCTGTGGAGCACCATGTAAGGCAGAACTTTCCAAACTGTGTGTGTGTGACACATTAGTGTGTCGGCTGCAGTGTGTAGGTCACACAAACACTCCTTACCCTCCTTCTGGGTCTGGAAAGGGGTTAGCTTAACCTCTGGTTTGCTAGTGTCACGAAATGATGCATGTCTAAAGATTGTGTCACCAACATGAGAAGTTTGGAAAGCTCTGGTGTAAGGAAAACCAGCCCAGCTTAAGGTATTCCTAAAAGGAACAGAGTGGGGCCCTGCCTTCCTGAACATTCCCTGGTCAATGAGGGCTGTTGGAGGACATGAGCTTGTCACTGCAGCTGTCAGGAGCAAGGTGTCAGGAGCAGGTCAGCAATAAATCACACAGCATCAATGAGGTTAACTCTTTATTCAAGGAAATGAGTTCAACTCAGGAGGCCAGGCTTAGTGAGCACAGCAACTCGTCCTGATAGAACTTGCTGCTATGATGCAGTTGCCCAAGTCTACACATCCTTTGGGTCCTTCCCAAGCAATTGGAGACTCTATTTTCTTATCTCTCTTTGCTCCTCCCTCTTCATACCTTTAAGGGTTCTAGAAGACTAGGGGGATGAGGAGCTGGTCTCAGTAGGAAGGAGAGACCCCCTCTGGCTTCTTAAGCAGCCTGCTTCATCTCTGCCTCTTGACCCCCTCCCCCTCTAAGCCTCCACTTCTGCCTCTGATTCTGGACTGCCCTCTGGCACAGCCTCTACCTGATCACTAAACCATGTTACCTCTCCAGCTTCTGACACCTCCTCCTCCCTGTCTGCTCCCTCTTCTCCCTCGTTGTCATCCCACCACCCCTCCCTGGGCTCTGGGCCTTCTTCCCTTGGGGGTTCCCCAGCTGGTGCCCCCCATCGCTCCTCTGCACCCAGCCAGTCCATGATAGCAGCTGTAATGCACACACACACTCCTAAAGTGGCCTGCCATGTCATCTGCACACACCCTCCCACCTGCTGTGTTCAAGCACCGGCTTCCAGCAACAACAGATTTGTGCCCTCTGACTGAGAAAGTGAGTGTGTGGAAAGTGCAGCCTGCTAACAGCTGCCTTTTAGAGACAGACTCCCTCCCCGGTGGCCACTGGTTTTTGTTGTTGTTTGGGGTTTTCCTCAGCAAAGCCAGAGTTAATTTCCTCTTGTCCCGTGGTAGTTCCTGTTTCACTGCATAGCTTTCCTAAAGATAGAAAGGGAGCCAGAGCAATTATGCCTGGAATGAAAAGCAGCTGCCTTTGACGCCACACAGATACAAGGGGGGGGGTGCAGCTGTGTGTGTGTGTGTGTGCAGAAGTGACATTTAAGTCCTGGCGAAAACTGGAAAGTGGATGCCGCTTGGAAGCGGGTGGCAGAATTTGAAGGGGTGGCTGGTGCCAAGAGGGGGTTCCCTTGAGGTGCAAACAAGAAGCTTCAGAAAGGTGGATTTATTGCAGCTGGAGGGGCAGAGAAGGAGTTGTGCCCCCACCCCACTCCCACCCCTCCAGTCCCAAGGGCACTCAGAGGCTTTGCTACATCTTCTGTATCCATTCAAGCAGAATATTTACACTAATTTCAATTATTTTGGAGGCTTCTGCCCCGCCCTTAATTAATAGATTCCAGGGTGGGGTTCAGTACACCATTATAAAAGACTAGCTACTATAAAAAGAAGTTCAAACAATCAAAAGTCATCATACAACAAAGAGGCACCAAAGGGGCCTCAGACACCCTAACCCTGGTGACCACCAAGGCCTTCCATTCAAAACCAAACCAAACTAAATGTTCAATTTTTTTTCTTGCTTTCCCCCCTTTTTGTTTTTTGGTGGTAGTGGGGGGCTTGTCTGATTGTGTCTGTTTTATTCATTTGGGTGTGTGTAGAAGTGTTTTCTCTGTTTGGGGGAAACAGGAGGTTCTGAGCACCACTAGTTTTTTTCTCTGTTGAAATGGGTATTTTGTACCACCTATGACCATTTCTTAAGGTTTCGGAATGTGCCCTCTGGCCCAGAAGGTTAATGAAGGCAACTAAGATAAGAAGGAGCCTGGAGAACTGTTAGAACAGCAGGGCCGGCTATGGATCATCCAACAGAATAAAATCTTATGACCTGGAAAGGGCTTGGGCAAACAGATACATTTTTGCTCAGTGCCAAATGCTATAAGTGGGACTGCACTCATGTCATTCATGACAGCCCTGACTATTTTATCAAACAGTTCAATCCCCCAGAGCCTTTGGCCCAAGATATCACAGGCGCACTGAACTATTTCTAAAAGCAGCAGTCATTCAGAGGATCATAGACCCACCACGGAGGTGGGAGGAGAAGCTAGTGCTTCTGGTAGATCCAGTGGCGTAGCATGGGTTGTCAGCACCCGGGGCAAGGCAAGTAATTTGCGCCCCCTAACCTGTGGATTTGCGCCCCCTAACCCATGGATTTGCGCCCCCTAACCCCCAGATGTTGTGCCCGGTGCGGCCAGCCCCCCCCTGCACCCCCCATGCTACGCCACTGGGTAGATCATGACACTGAGGAGGGGGCCTTCCATTCAGCCCTACTGAAAGCAATGTTTTCAGTTTGCTCACTTGTGGCCCCATTCCTTTAAGCCATCAAGGCTCAGAAGGCTGCTTGGAGGAACTGTCCTTTTCCTCCTCTCCTGATGTGGCTTCTGAGCAGACAGGGAGCTAAAATAAATGACCAAAAGATCAACCATTTGCATAGGGACATGCAACAATTGCTTTCCTTTGTTGTGATGATGCTACTGCCTGGAGGCACGGCACACTTGTAAGTGACCTCGAACAGCGCTGCCCATTCTGTGTCTCAAAGGCTGCCTTTCCTTTCAACAAAAACGCTTCTGTGACAAAAAACGGCCCCACCCAGCACCTGTGGGGCAGGAAAACAGCTCCCATGAGGGCTGATGGATGTGGAAGGACAATTTTTTGCTGAAAGGTCCAGGCAACAGTGTGGATTCCTATTGTTATTATTTTTTAAGATACAAATGTAGAAGTGCAAAACATTCAGCTGGATGGATAAGGTTCTGAGCACACGGTCCTCTATCAGAGAATCCTTCTACCCAGAGACATGACCATTTTCAAAAAGCGCTTCTACAGATTTGTTCTCTGCAATAAATGCTGATTCAACTAAACCTTTGGGCCAGTATCCGTTTGCCCTTGCCTCTCTCATGAATATCACCCCTGCCAATCTGCTCAGCCTCAGCTACAGATGCTTCCTCAATATGACACAGATTTTTCTTGTCTGTGGATGACTGACTAGCTATTGAGAGGAGGGACTTGAAGTCTTATCCTGTGGAATGTCACCTGTTTCAAAACCCTAGTTTAAAGGTCTGGCACAAACCATACTTTGTTGGCTTGGGTGAAATGGCAGATTAGGTTTCCATGGAAGTGGAAGTAGCTCATAAAAGCAGTGCACACAAATGGGATGGTGGAAGAGCATATGAGCACAGGACAGCCAGAAATGCCAAATCAGCTTGTGTGGAATCGCATTGACTCACATCCATCCCAGGCCCACTTTTTTTTTATTGTCAAGAGCAGGGATATTGTCATTTTTCACTTATGCTGTTCTAAAAGGGGGGGCGGGGAGGCCAAATGCAGCTCATCAAGCTTATCAGGCCCTCAGGATTCCCTCCAGAATCACGCCCTCACTTGTCCTGCTCCACAGCCTCCTAAGCTGCACTTGCATGACAGCAAATGCGTCACTGAACCATGACAATGTCTCCTGAAGGGGACACCTGAAGGCAGCCCTGTATAGGGAAGCTTCTTAAGGTTTAATGTTTTACTATGTCTTTATATATTCTGGAAGCCACCAAGAGTGGCTGGGGCAACCCAGTCAGATGGGCGGGGTACAAATAAATTATTATCATCCTGCATGCCTGGAGTGTAAGTGTTTGAACTTTTGCATGGCTGGAATGTAGCCTACTGTGCAAAGGTGAGGAGTCACACAACTGATGCTCCACCCACTTTTACTTTTGGCCCCGCCCACCATTGGCCTGCGGTCCCTGTAAGGGCCCATGAGGGAGTGCAGCCCTTGGGCTGAAAAGTGTCCCCCCCCCTGCTGTAAAGCTTTGTGTTTGTTGGCAATCATTTGAATGGATTCTTCATCCAAGCAAAGGACCCATAAAGTCGAGCTGTGATTGTACATTTCACAGTAACTTTCTCTCGCTGCTTTCACATTCCCTGATCCCCACAGGGAGACTGTGTTCTAACGTGGCCTCATGCCTTATCTTCCCTCAGTCAGTTCCTCCCTTCAGCAATATGTCACACTTATCTCCACTTTTGGTTTGCCAGGTCAATATTTACCCAACAATCTCACTTGTGCGTGTATTACACATCGTTGGTCAAAGTTTCATTCGCTCCCCTTCAACAGCACTGAAGATCACCAAGTTGATTTATATTACTATCCAAAGAGTGAAGCCACCCAAAAGGGATCCCAGTGAATTCAGCATCAGTTACTGTGTGGGAGCAGGAGAAGAAGAGAAGAACCTGGTGTCTTCCAAATGTGGATGGACTACAGATCTCATCATCTCCAAGCATTGCCCAGGCTGGCTGATGGGAACTGGAATCCAACATCTTCCGAAGATTCACATGTTTTCCAAGTCAGCTCTGCACCATCCAAGATCCAGCAAATCCAGCAATCAGAAGCACTGAATTAGAATATGATTTCCACACACAAAGGTTTTGCTTTACTGCAGATGTACCGCAGTTGGGATGATATCCCCATCTACGCATGGTGTGGCTTATTAGGCTGAAAATAGGGATCTCATTTTAGTTACAGGTGAACACCTAGTTGAGAAATATGAAGATCATGTACTGCAGAGAACAACTTATTACTTAATATGGGACTCCTGGCTGAACAGGCGTGAGAAAACTTAAACACAGATAATAAATGCCCTGCATGGTGCATTAATCTTGTTGTAAAGTAATTATGTTTTGTGTATTAACTTGGGAAATATGTAGAGTAAAACAACAACATCTCCTTCTCTTATTACATATTATTAATCACTTCTAACTGATAACAGCACTATGCAGCAATTTAGTTATGTATTACATATCTGAATACGCAATGTATGTATTATCTACCAGGTCCCGATCCACACAGGTGCTTCCTTTTCTCTCAAACAGCCTCACAGGCAGCCAGCCAGGTACTTTGGCTGAAGCTCCTGTCTCACTCACTGTCCCCCTCTGCTCCCAAGGCCTGTGCAAGCCCAGAGTCCCCCATGCAAGGCACACAGTCCATTAACTCTCTATTGACACTAAGTAGGTTTCAGGACAGTCAATATCTAGACGGGAACTCCCATGTTTTATTATGTTTTTATAGTCTACTGGAAGCTGCCCAGAGTGGTTGGGGAAACCCAGACAGATGGATGGGGTGGTTATTATTATTATTATTATTATTATTATTATTATTATTATTATTATCATCGTCGTCGTCGTCGTCGTCACCATCCTGAGCTCCATCGTAGAAGAAAGATGGGCTACAAATTAATTATACAAGTAAATTAATATCTCTCTCTCTCTGTGTGTGTGTGTGTGTGTTTGTGTGTGTGTGTGTGTGTGTGTGTGTGTGTGTGTGTGAGAGAGAGAGAGAGAGAGAGAGAGAGAGAGAGAGAGAGAGAGAGAGAGAGAGGTGTGTCCCATTACAATTTACCAACTCAGGCGCCAAAATGTCTGAACTGGCCATGGAGCAAGTTTTGTCCTGTAATAGGATTTCTGCTTTTCAGAGCTAAGGGAACATCAATTTGTCAAACATAGGGCACAGTGCTTATGACAGCAACTGACACACCCTCCCTTATACCGCAAACAACTCGTCAGCAGAAGCTTAACCCCCCAAAAGTATTACAGAACCTCTGGGTGTCTGCCACTGGCATGGCTGCCAAATAAGGACTTCTAGGTAGACGGGACTTGATGACGGGGCTGGAGGATGATTTTAGATCCCAAGGCATTAGTCCTGTCCAGAGCTGACAAATCATGTCAAGCTCCCAGGCACAAGCACCAGTCATTTCAATGCTGCTGCTGCTGCCGCTATTCACAGCCCTCCTAACTTTTTGTTCAAGACACTGTAAAAATCAGCTATCAGCTACTCAGAGAAGTTGTCAATATTTCCAAAATATTAGTGCAATGGCAAAAGCAATTATTCCATAAACATTGGGCCTCAAGAAGCCATGCCGCTGGAATATTTTTTTATTTAGGGGCTGAGTGGCAAAAGAGGATGCTTTGATTCCTCTTTCTGCTGCTTTATAGGACATCAGAAAAGCCCTGAATTAGCTGGATCAGGCCCAAGAGAATCCATCTAACCCCACAGGACTCAAGTCTGAAACATGTGAAGGGCACCAGGTTGACAAAGGCTGCTGCTGAAATGGAACGAGAATCAAATCTTTATTGTTGTTTCTTGCTTTAGACATTTTTAGATAACTTGTTGTAAAAAATCCTATTATTGGAAAGAAATTAAATATGGCTCATGCACCTTCCAAATCAAATTAAGGCAATCATCTCTCCTGGCTAGCCCTCTGCTTTGTCGGGGAGTGCACACTTTTATTTAATTAAGTTTATTGTGCTTAAATGAGCAGATTCTACAACAGTTTAATTGACAACCACCACCCTGGGTGCTTTTAGCAGAAAACTCAGAAGCAAAAAAGCAAACAATTAAGCCATTTCATTTTTGATAGGCTGATTCACTTGGCTGAATCAGATGCTGACAGACATCTCAGCAAGATTACAAGTTGAAAGGCCACTTCCTGCCACAGCTTCAGCAGGGATATCCTGTGCAGAATACATGGCTGAGAGGATGAAGCTTAGAGGGACCAGGATCTGATCTAAGGCTGGCCTGGAACATGAAGCTGCCACAGGCAGAGAAGCATCAGAACAACTCCTGCCTCCTGCCCAAGATCTCAGGGCTCACTTGCCCAGAGTAGTAGCAGTAGCAGCAGCAGCAGCAGCAGTAGTGGTAGTAGTAGTAATAATACAGAATCAATGACAGAGAAGCTGCTTCTGTGAGCTGGCATCTTGGCCATCCGTCAGCCCTAGTTAAACCCAGTGGCCACAGGGTCACATCCACATCTGTTCTCTTGGTTGCACAAACCACAGGATTTCAACCTTTTGGAGTCCACGGTTCGCTTGACCAACTACATTTTTTCTGCAGCACTCCTGTGGGGCTCAGGAGCCCAGTTATGTCACCCATTTTTGAACACCCTCCCTTGTGGAGAGTCATCTCTCCCATCCCCTCTCCTTGGGAGTTATCCCAGCAGCCACTGCTGCTGCCCCCCTCCCCAAGAGAGGTGCCTTCTCACACTGCCCCACAGGGGCCTGGCAGAGGATGCCCCCATCCTTAGTGGCCCGACGGTGACTGGCCCAAGGTGAATGTGAAGCCAGCACCTTATTCACCTTGGGAGGCAGCAGTGACAGCAGCGGGCACTGCTGGGTCTGCATGGCGGAAGGGCTCCCCTTTGGCACCAGGCACTCAGCTCCCAGGCAGGCCTCGCACACAGCAAGCACAAGAAAGGCCAGTGCAGCACCCGCTTGCCTGCCTGGCCTCCCACTTGTCTGTCCATTCCCAACAGCAAGGGCTGGTGGACTGACTTGCTTGCCTCCCTCACCCGCTCACTTGCTTCCTCCAAGCCCACCTCAGCTCCTGGAAACCAGCACCCCCTGGTATCATTCGCCTGGGGATCTTGTAGCCAGGGCTGCTGCAAGAAACAGTCGCACAAGCGAGAGGCATCAGAGGAGAGAGGAAAGGAAAGCGGGACCAGTGGCGTAGCGTGGGGGGTGCAGGGGGTGCCGGCCGCACTGGGCGCAACATCTGGGGGTTAGGGAAATCCACGGGTTAGGGGGCGCAAATCCACGGGTTAGGGGGCACAAATCCATGGGTTAGGGGGCACAAATTACTTGCCTTGCCCCAGGTGCTGATAACCCACACTACGCCACTGAGAGGGACAGAGGCCAGTGTTGACTGTGGCACCCCGACCATCATTCAAGGCACCCCAGGGTTCCACGGCACACTGGTTTAAAACCACTGGCATAGAGCTATAAACATCTCCACCCACACCAGAGCAGTGTCAATTTGTTTTTAAAGTAATCTTCTTGCAGCGGTGTCTTGGGGGAGACAGGGGAAAATAACTGAAGGCCACATCAGCCCCCCACCCCAAAGTGAGGTATCAGCATCCTTAGTGAGGAGCCATGTCACGTCTATACAGTAGCCAACACATAACTGGCCTTAAGTAAATCTTAAATAAGCAGCATGGGAAAGGAAAGCTGCAGCCCCTCCCTTCCTGCAAGTGGCGGCAGATCAGTGGGGTAGCAGTTTAGTTCTGCCTGTAGAACAACAAGATGCAGCGGGTTTTTATAATCCCTGACAACTGTTTTACCAAAAACCTGTTTTGTTCCGTGCAAGTGATGCATATTCTGAAGGTATCTTGACATAAGTCTCCTTAACCACCAGACACACCTGTCAGCACCTTGAATAGTTTCAGATGCAGAGTGAAGAGGCTGTGACCTGACAACAACGTAAAACAATCTTGTTTACAGAACTGAAAGTATGAATGAAGCAAGCGACTGCTTGCCTCGGTCACGCCCTGTACCCTCACAGCGCGTCTCAAGGTGGGCCTTTGTGACTGGGTCCCCGCGCATCGGGAGAGGAAACATGGGGCTAGTTCACACAGGCATTCCCTACTGCTTGACGCCAAAGTTATATCACAGGTTGTGAATGAGAGATGGGAAACCAAAGAGCCAGAATTCCAGTCCCCTCAAATGTAGTTGATTCGGTGGGGTGCATTCCCACAGGTGAGATATCAAGCGATACCTCTTGTCCCACAGAGTTTGCTTGTTGGGACCCAAAGATTCTTAAATTATGACTAATTTACTCTACGTTTATGCATTCATATTCTGCCATGCTCAAGTCTACTTCAGAAGATAAAGCCACCACAAACCTTGATGAAATATGTCTGACTGTGGCTTCAGAGAAAAGCTAGGCAGACTAAAATCAGTTTATCCATCCTGACTTTTTAAACAGGTAAGCAGGAGTGAACGGGAGCTTCCACACACCTGGCTCCATACAGATAACAGGCAGTGGGTCCCTGATGCAGAATAGGACTGCAGCAGGGGGCAAAGGGTTGAAGCCCCCTCCCCTTCACACCATGGTCCCAACCCAATTTGTTCTCTCTCTCTCTCTCTCTCTCTCTCTCTCTCTCTCTCTCTCTCACTCACACACACACACACACACACAGCCTCCATGTGACTAAAGTAACATATTCTTTGGCCCTCATGCATAAACCAACTGGTGTTTAACCAGAAATTGAAATGGAGTATAAACGGTACACCTCTATGCAATGTATTTTACTGACACTGCCACAAACTTTGTCTAATGTTAGAACAGCACAGTTTGCATCTGTTTGTGAACATTCCATGACATCTCAGCAGTGCAGCCAATGGCTAAGGGAGCTCGCATGTGACATTTGCACAGGAGTAGGAAAAATTCAGGCTTACCTTCCTAGCTCTTCGCCAATTTCATAAATGTCCTCTACTTTCTGTTGTTTAAACACAGACATGCCTGGACTCCTCATTGATGTACGCTGGTTAATTTAGCTGGGAAATGAAATAGAAACAGTCAGAGAACAGCTCTGTATACGTACTGTGGTCAAAGATTGCTAACTACAATTTCTAAGAAAAGAATGATTGTGCACCACATTGCTCTCAGTGCCCCCCCCAAATATTTCCAGTCAAAAAGATGTTGCAACATATAACCAGAATCAAAGCACAGTATCATATACCAGTTAATTAAAATGCCTTTTACATACACACACACACACACACACAGAGAGAGAGAGAGAGAGAGAGAGAGAGAGAGAGAGAGAGAGTTTTCTAGATCTTGTGTAAAAAAAAAGGTAAACAACCCCTGACAGTTAAGTCCAGTCATGAACGACTCTGGGGTTGTGGCGCTCATCTTGCTTTACTGGCTGAGGGAGCCGGAGTTTGTCCGCAGATAGTTTTTCCGGGTCATGTGGCCAACATGACTAAGCCGCTTCTGGCGAACCAGAGCAGCGCACGGAAACGCCGTTTACCTTCCCGCCGGAGCGGTACCTATTTATCTACTTGCACTGCATACTTTCGAACTGCTAGGTTGGCAGAAGCAGGGACAGAGCAACGGGAGCTCACACCATTGCGGGGTTTCAAACCGCCAACCTTCCGATCGGCAAGCCTTAGGCTCAGTGGTTTAGACCACAGCGCCGTTGTAGCTCAGTTAGACAGAGTTCATGATCTATCAGCTGTTCATTCCTAGGTTGTTTCATTTCAGTAGTTAAAGATCTCAGGGTTTAGAGGAAAGGCTGGGCTGGGCCTTCCTTGCACCTTGAGGGTGTACAATTGAGTGGCTTATATGGTTGCATGCCATCCCAAACTCTGAGCAGGGGTTCTGGGCACTTACCCGGGGTTCCTGTTTCCTTTTGGAAGGAGGCACCACAGAGACTGTAGTGTCTTTATGATATAGGGTTTGTTTTCACATATACACAACCTGAGCCTACAATGGAGGGGCTCACAGCATCAAGCCCCCAAAACGGTCCTGCTTCTCGCACAGCCCCAGCTTTGGATTCCAGCAGAAATCTGGCTCTCTGTCTGACTTTGCAGCCAGCAGCTTTTGCATACGGCTTCCAGCTCACATAACTCCGCTCTGAACTCTGACCTTTTGTCTTTCTAACTGGCCAGAGAGGGAAGCCCACCCATTTGTCCTCTGGCACAGAGCCACTCCCTTTGTTCCCTTAAGGACTCATATTTAGCAGACCATTACCAGGCAGGGCTGGCTATTCCAGCAACTGAATCCATGCTGGATCCAGGCATCCAGCCTCACCCCTCTTCCCCACCCCAGCTCACAACAAGATCATTCTTATGAAATAAATAAATAAATTGCAGCCGCAGTTCCTTTTGCAGAAATACTCTAAGGACCACATCATGTTTAGATGGATAGAGCAGCAGGAAAGTGCCCCCACTTTTGCAAGGCATTGTTCTGCAACAGATGCTGCTGCCACCAACACACCTGAGGACTTGGCTTCCTCATTAGGGAAAGGTGTGGATCTTTAAAAGTTGGGGGCCGGGCAGAGAACGCCTCTGAAAGAATGTACCACATCATCCTGGAAAGGAATATATGTTTTTTAAAAAAAAACAAGAGAGTGGTTTATAAGCCTCCTGGGAAGTTGGCTGATTGCTCTGTTGACTCACTTCTCTAGGGCTTTTTGGAGGAGAATGAAAGGATTCCCGTTTGTCATATTTGCATAAACCTCACACATAACAATGCTTAGCATTTATATAATGTGTCTTGGTTTTTTGAGTCAGATTATTCCACTTCTGTGCCAATTTTGGGTTGCAAGAATACACAAAGGCAGGAGTTGTTTGTGATGGGCTGTCGCACCACCGTGGAGCTCCCTCCTCTTAGGGTCACTCCAAAGACTTGTCTAATCAGCTGGGCTTCTGGGGGCTGGGGGAAGGCTTCTCACTGGGGGGGGGGGAGTTTTCGCATGTCTGGATTAAAATTTTGATATGCATTTTCATATTGTGACCCACCACAAGTTCCAGGAATTGAAGAAGTCTAAATAAAAATAAACTAAGGATTGTATCCAGCATTAGTCATAACTGAAACTGAAATTATTAATCAACATGGTTAAGTTAGGTCCATTAATTTTAACCAATTCAACCTGAGTAGAACATAGCTGGGTTCTGTGCACCTTTTGGATCACTGCAATTTGCAATGCAACCATCATGAGAACTAGGAACTTAACTAAAACAAGGGTCTCATTTTTCCGAGAAAAGCACAAGTAGCCAGGGAATATGGAACACACAAAACACGAAGTCTTAGGTTCCCAATCCATAATCTATAAAGTGGCCATTTGCCCAACTTCGGAGAGGACAGTCCTCTATTTGAAAGGCTGTCAATGAACAGTTCTCTGTTTGAAAGGGTTTTACATAAGGAAGGCAGGGAAAGCCTTGAAGTGGCCCCTCCTTGGACAGCAGACTAAGTAGGTCCCTAATGCCTAATGTCTTCTCCACGAGGGTGAGATGGGTTGTATGTCTATTTTAAATTATAGCAAGTACCGTATTTTTCGCTCTATAGGATGCACTGGACTATAGGAGGGGGAGAATGGGGGGGAATCTCCCCCTCTCTGCTCAGCACCCCTTCAGCGAAGCAGCAGGCGAAACGGAGCCCCTTCCATTTCTCCTCCCGCTTCGCTGAAGGGGCACTGCGCAGCTTTCCCTCTCTGCTGAAGCCGGGAGAGTCTTGCTCTCCCGGCTTCAGCAAAAGGAACCCAAAGCCTTCGGAGAGCAGCGCGAGTTCCCGCTGTGCTCCAAAGGCTTCAGGTGGCTATCCCTGAAGCCTGGAGAGCGAGAGGGGTCGGTGCGCACCGACCCCTCTCGCTCTCCAGGCTTCAGCGAAAGCAACGCGAAGCCTCCGGAGTGTGGAGGGAGCACTCCCTCTGCGCTTCAGAGGTTTCGCGTTGCTATCGCTGAAGCCAAGGAGCCTGCATTCACTCCATAGGATGCACACACATTTCCCCTTAATTTTTGGAGGGGGAAAAGTGTGTCCTATAGAGCGAAAAATACCGTATTTCTAAATTCGCATACACACATATAAATTAACATATGCAAATTTATGCAGTGATGCATTTCCCCATTTTTGGCCACACGTAAATCTATTCAGCAGTATTTTTCAAAGCTGATGAGGCTCAGTTCCAGGAAGAGAGCGCCATCAGCTCAGGCACTGTTCAAATCCACTTCCTTTCTCAAGGACTTTATAATCTAATATCTAACCCTTGATATAGCTATGCTTCCCTTGGCTATAAAAAAACAACTGCGAACATTCTTTATGGCTCTCTCTCTCCACATAATCCTCCCCAACAGAATATTGAAGATTTTAGCCAGGATCTGCTCTCATTCACCTGACACCCCCAAAACAGTTCAGATTGGACAAAGTAAGTTTCTAAGGCTGCAACCCTATGCCAAGTTACCTGGGAGTGAGCCCAACTGGATTCAATGGAATGTATTTCTGAATAGGCCTATATAGTATTGCATGGGATTCATTGCATAGGATTGCATTGTAAGAAAGTGCAACGATGCTTTGCTTTTGACTCCTTTGGAATCAAATTTCTCATGGGAGATATGAATTTGCTTAAAGGGAATTATTTACAGTAGGAATAGGAAATTATGACCCTTATATCTATATCTCAAAAAATATCAGACACAGAAATTGAAAAGAGCAATATATTTTAGTGCAGGCATGTCCAACAGGTAGATCGTGATCTACCGGTAGATCACTGGACACCTGTGGTAGATCACTGACTCCCCCCAAAAAAGCTCAACAAGATTGCCCTGCACCCCTAAAAAACAGGGCTTTCCTTCTCCCTAAATAAAGCTCAACATTGCCAGTTTTTAGGTCTGTGAGTAGATCGCAGTCTCTTGTTTTAGTGGACTGACAATACAAAATCTTCCAGTCGCAGAGGGTTATTTATACAAGATATCTTCAACCTTTTCAGGACCCATGTTTAACCCAAACATGCATTGAGGGACCCATTTCTTAAGCATTTACCATATATTTGCATGGTGGTAGCGCTCCTGTTGCAACCCACCTTGGATCAGGCTGTGACCCACTAGTTGAAGACCGATTTATACCACCTAATGGGAATAAATCCGGGACCTAATGGGAAAATGGGAGTAGTTTCATAGCCCAGTCTTACCCAATCTAACACCCTCCAGATGCTTTGGAGTGGACTAAACTCCCATTAGCCCCAGTCAGTCAATGTGGGAGTCTATGGGAGTTTTATTCCCAAACATTGTGAAGGCTGTACCCACTTTATAAAACTATTTTAAGGATTATGGTCTGAGATGCAGAAGGTCACATCTGCCCATAAATGAAGACGTTAGCTTTGGAAGCACAATCCTATACATCTCTTCGCAGAAGTAAGCTCCACTGAATTCAGCGGGGATTATTTCCATGTACAGAACTGCAGCTGAAAATGTTTTTTTCAGAATTTTCAAAATGTTTTGTCAGAGCTGGGTGAGATTCTGGCAGCTAGGACAACAAGGAGTCCTGTGGCACCTGAAAAACTAACACTGATTACAGCAGAAGCTTTTGTGGACCCCATTTTGTCAAACAAAGTGGGCTCAAGTCCAGGAAAGTTTGTGCCATGGTAGAATTATGTGGTTTTAGCCAAAAACAAGTAACCACATAAGCTAAATGGGTCAAATTGGGTCGATTTAACTAAAGCTAAATGGTGGACTGCTCCATGCCTCGACAATTATGATTTGAGAAATGCCTTAGGGAGAGCCTCAAAAGACTCTAAAGTAAACGAGGCTGGAGTACTTCTTTACCAAATGGCTATTCGCTTAAACCTAGTACCCCTGAATGGTTGCTGCCCTCCTGATATACCGGGGGAGTATACCCACCTAGGCATAAAATCAAACAGTGTAAGCTAAATGGGAGGGAATTGCATCCCCAATAAATGTTTATTTAATTTCTAATACTTGTTAAGTCTCCCCTCTGCAAGAATATTCAGAGTTGCATACAGTAAGGCATTGAACATATCTGTTGAAAATAAAAATAATACGTTTTCAAACAACAATAAACTATCAATTATTATTATTATTTAATATAAACTTTCCCCATTACATGTGGCTATCTCTTTCTCATTCTCTCTCTCTTATTAAAAATGTATTTTACTAAGATTTAGGTGTTTATTAAGATAAACATCAGGTATTTAAAAAAAGGTAAAGGGTCCCTGACAGTTAAATCCAGTCACAGATGACTCTGGGGTTGCAGCGCTCATCTCGCTTTACAGGCCGAGGGAGCCGGCATTTGTCCACAGACAGTTTTTCTGGGTCATGTGGCCAGCATGACTAAGCTGCTTCTGGCAAACCAGAGCAGCGCACGGAAACGCCGTTTACCTTCCCACCAGAGCGGTACCTATTTATCTACTTGCACTTTGACGTTATTTTGCTTTTGAACTGCTAGGTTGGCAGGAGCTGGGACCAAGCAATGGGAGCTCATTCCATCTCGGGGATTTGAACCGCTGACCTTCTGATTGGCAAGCCCAAGAGGCTCAGTGGTTTAGACCACAGCGCCACCCACATTCCAGGTATACATACATTCAAAGAATATTTAATCTAGAGAATCATCACACCTTCAGCAACATAATTACTGCATCTACCAAAACACATCTGGCTTTCTGGTGCCTTTCACCCAGCAATTTTAGGGCCTTTCACAACTGTGTTGTGTTCATCAAACTGGAAGGCAAGCAGAAGACCCAGGGAGTAAAATTTAAGTTACTTCCCCTTTTGCCCACTGGTTCCTAAAAATGTTGTGTTCAGTAGTTATTTTGCGAGTGTGCCCCTCAAAGCAGGGTGGCATTGCCGAGCCAAGCTCCCCACTGTCGGCCAGGCAAGTGGCACACTGCAGCTTGAGTGGCCGGGGGTCGTTCTGACAGTGCACTGCATGGTGCAACGTGCCCCATATGTGCACCAGCAAGGAAAGCTTTGCCAATGCCCCCCACAGCAGCCATTTTCTACCTGGCGCCCACAGCACTCTCTGAAACTCACTAACTGGTCCAAAAATGATCAATTATGGGATGCTGGGAACCATGTCCTCAGATGTGGGTGGCCAGGTTGGGTAGGAAGAGAAAACACCCATCATGGAGCTGATAGGATCGCCTAAGAAGGCTTGGGAAGGCTGCCCATCTGCGCGTTCTTCAGTAAACTCTTCAGCACCGTCACATAAATCCTTTAGTAATCATGCAAACATTGAGGAGATCACTGCAAGTCAAGGCACAATGAAATTAATTAAGGCTTCACATACTATGAGGTCACTCCAGGTAAGCAAAGAGGTGCAAAGGCAAGTACTTGATTGCAAGCGAGGAACTCTATCCTGCTGCATCACCATGTGAAACTTCTAGCCCCAGTTAAGTCCAGCAAAAGATATTGCTTCGTATAGGAACACAAGGAAGCTGCTTTATACCATGCAGGGCCATTGGTCCATCAAGTCCAGCATGATCTGTTTTGAGGGTGCTTCCAAATTGAAGGGATCAGCCCTCAGGCATACACATTTTCTGAAGCGTCTACGCATTGTTGGCATCAAAATGCCATCCCATTTCCCCATTCAACACCACTGCTTTTAATATGGATTGGAGATTCCAGGGACTTTTTATACAAGCTGAGCCTAAGCAGCTGTTGAAAAGTAATGTCACTCCAAAAGCAACAATAACCCTTACATTTGTTGAAAAAGACAAGCATCTCATTCTCTAGTCAGATTTGCACCAAAAAAACTCTCTCCTTCAGCAAGTCAGAACGAACGGAATGAATTAAGTACTTAACCCGAGGTACCACTGTATCTTCTCTTGTTTCTTGTACCTGCTTTGATCATTAATTTTTAGCTTGTTTCTTTTTTAAAAGAAGGTATTGAGGTTGTTATTTTGTATTTTATACTTTGTATTTTGGCTCATTGGTCAGCTGGCTGTAATCAACACAGGACTGATAATAAAAGTGAGCAAAAAAAGCCTATCAAGGAAAAAATTACATTTTGCCTAACAAGGAGACTCTGCTGTGGCTTAGTTTCATCTTGAGATCTCTCACTGCACTGTTGTATTTATAAAACCATTTTAACACCAGCATATCATAAAATATAAAGATGGTATAATATGTCAAAACATAAAACACAATTTTAAATATAAAGATACAGATAATCGCTAAGATGACTGGCCAGTTAAAAATAAAAATTAAACAGCTGCAAAAGTCCTGTCCACATAAGGACTTCAACAGACACTTGGAAGGCCAAAGGGAGGCTTGTGTCTGTGACAAGTCTCTGCTGGAGGACAGTTCCACACAGCATAGGACTGGCAACACTAAGCCCCCAACTTCTAGCTGAATTCGGGCAGACATCTGAGGCATGGGGAACAACAACGCTCCTCTGGATGATCTCAGATGATCAGGCTTGGATATAAGGGTGGTCCTTAGGGCATCCTGGACCAAAGTTGTTCAGGGCTCTGTATTTCAGCGCAAGAGCCTTGAACCAGGCACCGCCTACCGCCAGGTGGAGCTTCTGGATCAGGTCCAGGGGTGGTCATACACAGACCACATTGAAGTCATCCAGTCTCAAGGTTACCACTGCATGAACTACATTGGCTAAGCCATCCTGATCCAGATATGGCTATAGCTAGCATTCTTGGAGACATGTATCAAGGTCGATTCCACTGAAGTTCACATAACACCACTTTATGGCAGAGTGTCCTTTATTGCCAAAGCATTTTCAAGTGGCCCTAGTTTTCAAGCATTCCCACTCCCAGATTCCTGTATGCAGGCTACGTATCTGCTTTTGCAGTCACACCTCTTTCTAAAGAACATTTGCTGTGCTCAGCATCAATCTCACAACAGGTACGCTTGGGCCAGGGCCAAGTATGCTTGGGTCAGTCAACTTGAGTCAGGGACATCAGCTGCTGCCCCCTATTAAATGCCTCAGAATGTTATCTTACACAAGTTCCCAGCCCTCAAGATTACATATCAAAAACTGGAAATTTGATTTCCCTGTCTACTATTTTTTTAAAGTTTATATCCCAGTCTTTGACTAAAACAAAGAGCAGCTTACCAGCAGAAAACAAACAGTGTTACAACAGCATCTGCAGCGTTAAAACTACAGATCTGAAACAGTTACTGATGGCAGTGCCAAAATTGTGGAATACCCTTGCTGAGGAGATTCATAATTTAAAATGGCAGCAAAACAAAATATTAAACTCCTGTATGAATCAAAATGTTTTCCCACAACAAACACTCTGTGAGGTGAGTGGGGCTGAGAGACTTCAGAGAAGCGTGACTGGCCCAAGGTCACCCAGCAGATGCATGTGGAGGAGCAGGGAAGCAAACCCGGTTCACCAGATTACGAATCTACCGCTCTTAACCACTACACCACACTGGCTCTGCACAGGCCAGCTACCACCAAAAGCCCTTCCACTGTGCACAGAGCTGTAGTGCTGGGGAAATGCAGAGCAAGGATGCTCTGGTGAAAAACGAGGCTTTTGAGCATTGATTGTAGCAGCTCAGCATAAGGGAGACCAGAGAATCTAGTGGGGCTGCATTTTAGATTCTCTAGGGCAGAGGGCACCGTTATGGAGAACTCCTACGTTTCAAAACTTACCACAAATACTTGCCACCCATAATGGAGAGAAAAAGAAAAAGGTAAACTCTGGGTCAAGCAAGGCTGGGTTGGACATGACGCTTACCCAAAGATATGCATCACATCAAAGACTGGGAATTCCTCAGACAGACAATTTACTTAATGTGCTGTGTCAAGGATTCTTGTGGCTTTGGTGTGGAATGTGAGGTCACCCAGGGGCAGCCTTTGTCAACATGATGCCCTGCAGATGTTTTGGACTTACGGCTTCCAATCACTTGGTCCAACAAAAACCTGGAGGGCACCAGGTCAGGGACGTATTCTCCGAGGTTACTCTTCAGAGTCAAGGTCAGGCAGGCAGGAAGCTTTTGTTCAGTGGCTCAGGTAAGCCATCTTTGTTAAGGGCAACCTAGTCCTCCTCTCCTTTGACTCTTCTCTGCAACTAATTCTCAGCCAGGGAGACCAGCTATTTGCTGGGGTTGCCACTATAAGCGATACCCAGGCCTTCAGAGGCCACAGGCTCCGGTGGGGATTAAAAGCATGTGTTCCTGGGATAGAGGGAGAGGGACAGCCCAAACAAAAGAAAGCTCAGGAATGTCTCCCACACTCTCAGAGTGGGTCTCCCTAAATCATTCCAGTCTCCTCAGCTGCAGCCAACTTGTCATTGTACCATGTAAGCTTTTGGACATGGTACAATGGCAAAGTGAAGTGGCATAAGCCATCTTTCTCTCTGCCAGGAATCCACCAGGAACTAATGCTGTGTGAGGAGAGCTAAGGACCCCCACTGGAGAATTTTCAGCAACCCAAGCAAACTATGGTTTCCAGGATTCTCTAAGGGAAACCATGACAGTTAAACTGGTACAAAAATGATGTGAGTTTGTGGTGTGGTCCTCATGGCAATTAATTATGATACTAGGCAATTAAGCTTAGAATAATGTCGGGAGATAGCTAATTGGTCTCTCCCTGTAGCACAGATTACCCCACTGTTGTAAAAATGACATATTTCCAGACACCTGAAATTATGCTTGACCTCCTTCTCCTTGTTCATAAACTACGGCATTGAAAATAGTTTAAATAATAAATGCCTTTTCAAAAAAAGGGCACAGGGGGCCGTGAGCTGTTGTGTCCTTTTCAAGGTGTCCTACAGCTGGAGGGCAGTGTGAGGACAACACAACAGGGCAAGGCGCAAAGGGAAGACGAGGATGGGAAGATGGTGATTAACAGAGTGGAGGAAATTTCTACCTTTCCCTTGTCATGGTCAGATCATTACCGGTGGGGTTTAGATTCTTTGGAACTGAGAACCTCTCCAGGGGTGGGGGACCAGTTAAGATGGTCTGCCCCAGAAGTTTCCTATTGCCCCAGAAGTTTCCTATTGCCTTGGCAGGTGATTCTGTCAAAGCCCTGGTGGACCTCTGGAATGGCGGTTGGCATGATCACTCCTCAGCATCCCCTCTCGTGAAGTGGAGATGAGAGAAGTTGTCTGGAGTTTTGGGGTTTGGTGTCACCAGGAAGCTGTCTCAGGAATGGATTGGATAAGGTTGAACAAATTGAAAGTTACCGTAGTCCAGACAACACAGAGGTACTTTTGGTCAATTGGAAAGCAGAACAATGACTAAGAATTCAGTCTGTGCTGGGTGGGGTAACTCTCCCTGTGAAGGCACAGGTTTGCAGTTTGGGGCATGCTACCGGACTCCACCCTAAACAGGGATGTCCAGGTCTCTGCAGTGGCCAGGAGTACATTTGCACAGTCAAAGCTAGAGTACCTCTGCACTGTGAAAGTGAGTGGCTCCCTCCTTTCTATCCTTGCACTGGCAGGTGAAGTCTTTCTTGTTCTAACAGGCTTTTGGGAACGGACTGCTCTTAATGAAAGGGCAGGTGCTGTGCTCTTTTTATTGTAATTATTTGTATGTTTTAAACAGGACTTTAAATATATGTGTGTAGTTTTCATTCTATCAATGTTTTTTAATTACTGCTTTTTCTATTATTGTTTAGCGGTTCTTTTCTTGAGTCCCGTCATGGAAAAAGGCGGGGTATAAATAAATGTATAACAATAGTAATAATGAGATGGCAAGGGGAAGAAATGGGTAACAGAGAAAGACAGACATGAAAGATAGGGGAAAAGAGAGAGCAGTTGGTCGGAGAGAAAGATGGGCAGAAAGAACTCAGCAGGCCTCAGCATCCCTAGCTGTGCACAGAATCTTGCTCCTTCACAGCCATGAGTGACCCACTGGCCCCTCACTCCCCTTATTCTGAAAGTCAGGTTTAAAACACTTACAATGGATTTCTCTGTTTGCCGAAAAGTATTGTTTGATCCACCCACACTCCTCTTGAACAATAATGAAAAAGGAGAGCAATGAAAAATGGACAATATGCAGGAGTAACAGTTGCTCAGAGATTGGCAAAATGACAGTGTAATTAACTAGCATCATGCCTACTTGAACCATTCTCTAACATAGCATTATTCTTTAACTTCATTCATTTTGATTTGCTGCACACTTATCATTCTACTGTGACCAAGCTGGTAATTTTATTGACTAAATCACACACAGAGAGATATACTGTATATATAACGATGGTTGATGATGATGTTTGTGCTGCAAGTGAGTCCGAATAATCCCATGTTTCTGAATGTCTGAAAATTCATAGTCTGTTACGTCGACAAACACAAAAATGCAGGTCCCTGCCCACAAGAAGCTTACAATCCAGACACAACTGAATGGTTCAGCAAACTGTCACAAAATGAATGACAGAAATAAATAAATTCCTTCCTTTTCATCATAAGACAGCAGGTCTTATTAAAACATCATTAAGCCAACCAGACCTAAGCAGTATTTTCTCATTACCTCACTAACACACACACACACACACACACACACACACACGGATATAACAAGCTCAGTCTGGTGCCTTTCAGCCATTTTGAACCACAACTCCCATCAGGGGTGATATTAGTAGTTATCACTCTCATTACATTAATTAAAGCATATTGATAAAAGCAGTTAAAAACAATGTACAGCAATACCTAGAGGGCACCAGGCTGGGGCAGAATGGTTTATTTCTTTACTGTCGTACTGTTTACTTAAAAAGAGAAGCAGCACCATTCTATGACTGCACTCCTCCTTGGAAATTCACAATCAGTGGGTTTCCTAGGCTCATGTTACAAGCACTCCAAATGCAAGGAATGATCTTCAGTCAGTAACAAGCACCAGAGCAACTGTGGCTTCGTGGCGGAGCACCTGCTCTGCATGCAGAAGACCCCATTTTCCCATCTCTGACATCTCCAGGTAGGGCTGGTTATGCCGCCGGCATGAAACCTCACGACAGCTGCTGCCAGTCAGTGTAGACAATGCTGAGCGAGATGAACCAACAGTCCAGCTCAGTATGAGGCAACTGAGTTCCTATGGAGCACACTCAAGCTTTGGCCTGAGAGATAGGAAAAGATTCCCTTCAAACATTCAGGTAAAGAGCCTCTAATAAAACCCCCATCCCCGTTTACTTTGAAACACCACCAAAAGAAAGAGCAGATGTTCTTTGCTGTGCATCCCATTATTGGGTAATCTTTTTTGCAAGGTAAGAATAAATTGATCTGCTTTATGCTGGCTCAAACCTTTGGCCCACCTAGCCCAGGCCCAGCTGCTGTGACAGGCAGTGGTTCCCCAGGGTCTTTCTGAGGAGGAAGAGGAGGAGGAGGAGGAGGAGGAGGAGGAGGAGGAGGAGGAGGAGAAGAAGAAGAAGAAGAAGAAGAAGAAGAAGGAGGAGGAGGAGGAGGAGGAGGAGGAGGAGGAGGAGGAGGAGGAGGAGGAGGAGGAGGAGGAGTTTGGACTTGATATTCCGCTTTATCACTACCTGAAGAAGTCTCAAAGCGGCTAACATTCTCGTTTCCCTTCCTCCCCCACAACAATCACTCTGTGAGGTGAGTGGGGCTGAGAGACTTCAGTGAAGTGTGACTGGCCCAAGGTAACTCAACAGCTGCATGTGGAGGAGCGGGGACGCGAACCTGGTTCCCCAGATTATGAATCTACCGCTCTTAACCACTACACCACACTGGCTCTGAGCCCTGAGGTGCCAGGATTGAGCCTGGGATACCAGCACTCCAAGCCTCTGCTCTGCTAGTACGGAACTCCAGGAAGGAATCACAGTTGCTGGTGCCGCCAATCAACTGGAAAGTGCTCCTAAAATGGAAAGTGCTCACTTTTCTTCTAGAATCAGGGTTAGTAAGGTTAAGTTTTCAGAAGCAAATTTATCTCTGGTGTACAATTTTATAAGCATGTACATGAAATCAGGATTCCTTTTCTTATTGTTGCTCCTTTCCCCCACAAGGGACAAAGAAAATGTAATCAGAACTTTGTGTAAACAAGGGTGCTCTTTACACTGACAAGGGCAAGAGTATTTCCTGCTTCCTGTTCCAGCATTCTTCAACCTGGTGTCCTCCAGATGTTCTGGACTACGGCTCCCATCAGACCCAGTCAGCACAGCTGTAGATGCCAGGGCTGACAGAAGCAAAGGCTGAGCTTTTGGGGGGAAAGTTGTTTGGGGGGGACAGGGCTGGAGGGGGGTTGGGCAAAGTTGTTGAGCTTTGCTGGCACAGTTGTGCTTCTGTTCGGGTTGCCATATGTCTGGATTTTCCTGGATATTTTTGTGATTTCTGCCTGGACACTGCTGCTGAGCACGGAATTCTAGATATGTCTGGGAAATTCCAGGCGCATGGCAACCCTAACAGATGTACAACTGTGTCAGCTGAGACTGATGGGAGTGGAAGTCCCAAACATCTGGAGAGCAGCATTTTGGTGAAGGCTGCCCTATTCCAACCCACAGACTTCCAAGAAGATGGCTACAGGAACAGATGGGTGGATCCCAGGCCCACCTCAGGATCCAATTCACACAACCGTGGAGTCTGCTAGCTTAAGTTAGCCAAATTGATTTATATGTTGTCAGGGGTGGAGTGGGGGGTCGGTCATTGTCTTGGCAACCATCCCCTGGGCCCTCTGATCTCTCAGTCTGCCTGCAAAAATAAGACACCCATCCACGTGACACTGACAAAAAAAAGCACCACTCATACTTTGCAAAGAAGGAAAGTTTATGGTCTCTCTCTTTTTTAAAAAAATAATTTTTATTAACTGGCCAATCACATCAAATTAAATCAGATCACATAAATTCCGAATTACAAAGCCAAATTTTGAGTTTTGTTGGGGGGACCCATACTTCAAGATCCATAATCAGTTTATGGTCTCTCTCACCCCCTTTCTCCTTTTTCTCCCCTCCATCTCCCCATTTCTCTTACCCCACCTCAAACCCCACATTGCCTACAACAAAAATGTCCTAAGTTGACTGTAATTGGCCTGTAACAGGAGACCAACTCCTGGGGGCTGAGTTGTTTTGCCCTCCAATATATTTTGGGATGGAGCCAGGGCCCCCCAGTGTTGAGGGGGTGGAGGAGGCTGAGCACAGGGCCCAGCATAGTGTGGTTCCAGTGGCTGCTCCTTCTCTTCTTCCTGCTGCTGCGGAGGAGAAGGAGGCTTTGAAGCCGGGCAGCCACCACATTCGGCTCTGCCCCAGGGCTTCTTCTGACAGTCCTGACGTTAGGTGTGTGACGTGGCCCCCCTAATCACCCTTGCAAGCTGGTGCCTCTGACCTCTACAATCTACAATTTGAAATTAGAGATGCTGAATGTACTCTTTCTACTGACGGAAAGTCTTTTAATAAAATATTGTTTTTAAAAAATCAGTGGCATTTGCCATTCGTATATTATCTATTTAAAGAAGATCAGGTCATGAGTTAAGTCCCACAATTCATGGTGAAGTGGACGACTCGTCATGCAGTGCAAACAACACCAGCTCCTCATGCAAGAAACTATGCCTCATGCGTACATCAAGGCTACAATCCCAAGCACATGTGTCTGAGGGAAAGCACAACTTAATTTTGAGTCAACCTATATGGGACTGTACTGCAGATTTCTTTCCACTAATCTGCTAATCTCCAGTGCATTTTCAGGCAGCCTGGTGCATCTGAGAATAGGGTTGCCAAAAAAATGAATTTTAACAAGTCTATTACATTTCTGCCTCGTATTTGCTTATCAACAACAAGGGAACAGAGCATTCTCGCTAACAAACCTCTGTTAAAGCCAGTGCCCTAAAACTCAAGCATCCAATATCTGGATATAAATACCCAGTTGATCACTAACTGAAGATGCAGTAATTATCAAGGTCCCTGAGAGAACAAAAATCCCAATACATAGAAAAATATCTGATATATACATTTACCTTGGAACCCAAAGGAGAGTTAGGCAGTGCTCCGAAATGCCTTCCTGGGCTAAGGATGACTAGGGAGCTGGATGCACTGAAAAGGATTTGAGGCGAAGAAAGAGCAGAAGGCGAAGATGGGGGGAAAGTTAGGAGGCATCTATTAAAGCACCCATATTGATAGCTAAAGTATAGCCAGAAGTGCAGGCTATGCACCCCTCCCCCCCTTTTTAAGAAAACCCTCCCCACTGAAATACACTTTACAAGTCCTTTTGCAGTCATAATTAGAGTTATGAAGGCATTAAAAGGGGCAAACACACCCACACCCACACCCACCAAGTATTGATGAGTGAAACGGAAATCCACATTAGAGATCAGCTAATTAACTAGTGGACATGGGATCACCGTTCGAAAACGGGAATTGCAAGAGCACAATCAATGCCATAGCTGGATCAGATCAAACAAGGCCCGCCAAGTTCATTCTTTTTCCTCCTCAATGGCCCTCAACCAGATGCCCTGGGATGCCCCCCTCTAGGTCTCCATTGCTACCTCTGACACGGGATGCTCCACAGAATATCCATTTGTAACCTTCTCCTCCTCCAGGACATGGCCAGATCCTTTTTTAAAGCTGCCCAACTCTACAGCTCTGGCGGCAGCGATTTCCATAGTTCAAGTGGACCCCGCATGAAGGAGGTTTGCCGTTTTCCTGTCCTCCATCTCCCACCCTTTGGAGAGGGCGAAGAAAAGCTTCTCCCCAGCCATTTTCTCCGCGCCGGGCATCGCTCTCGTCCCGGCGCGTGGAGAAGAGGCTGGGAGCGCGGCGCCCGGAGGGGCTGGCGAGGAAGGGAAGCCGCCTGGGCTCGAGGGGGCTGATCCTGCCTGGGGCGGAGGAGCAGGGCAAGCGGGCGCGCGGCTGGAGGAAAGGGGCTACTCACCGGGGGGAGCGGCGGCGGGGCGCGCAGCTGAACGGACGATCGGGCAGGCGGGCAAGCAAGGGCGCACGGCGAGGCTGCCTCCGGGACAGGAGATCGTGCGCCGGGCAGGCGGGGAGGAGGCGGATCCGCCGTTCCCGGCTGCTGGTCCTGTGCTGCGGCCCAGTCCGGGGCGCCTCCTGCCGGCTTTGGGCGGAACAATCCCGGGCGGCCGCTGCCAGCTTCGCGCTCCCACCGCTCTCCTCGGCAGACGGCAGGCTGCAAGTCTCCGCCCGCTGACCTGGAACCAAGAGGCCCGGTGGACGGCGCAATGGGTGGCGATCCCGAGGATGCTCTAGAAATAATATAGAAGTGCGTTTTCCTTCTGGGCATCCTGCAGGAGCCTAAGCTTAGAAACCAGGGAGAGGCTCATCTTTGGAAAGGGTGAAGAAAGTGATGGGGGCGGGGAGGCTGCGACTCCCCTATGAAGAGAATTTGCAGCGTCTGGGGCTTTTTAGTTTACAGAAAAGGCGAGTAAGAGGCGACGCGATAGACGTTTGTAAAATTACGCATGCCATGTGGAAAGTGGATAGAGAAAAGTCCGTGTCTCTCCTAACACTGGGACTCCTGAGCACCCAATGAAGCTGAAGGTTGAAAGATTCAGGACAGAAAAAAGAAAGTCCGTCACACAGCACTTAGTTTTACTCTGGGTCTTCCTCCCCCAGGATGAGACAAATTCATGGAGGGGCACAGCTGTCAAGCGTCCCTTATTTGAAGAGACAGTCCCTTATTCCAGCGCCATGTCCCGCTGCTGTCCCTTATTGATGGATGTCCCTTAAATGATGTCCCTTAAATTTCAAAGGAAGCAGCTCCTCTCCCTCCCTCCCTGCCAGCCAGGGAGGAGGGAGGCTCCAACTGTGTTGCTTGACTGTGTTGCTCACCCAATAAGAAGTCTAAGAACGACTGGGGGGTGGAGCTTGCATGCCTTGTGCTGATCAATTCGGCTGCGTTGCCTGTGGATTCGCCTTTGCTCAGCGCTTCCCAGCGGAGAGGTAACGGTGGTTTTCCTTGAGGCTTTGTTTGGCTGCTGGCTGGGCTTTCTGCATCTGGCTCAGAGGGGCTCAGAAGTTGAACATACCTGTGCTGAGTGCTCGGATCACAATTGGATGGATACGTCATCGATGGCCCACTCACCCTTGCCGGCAAAAAGGTCTGTCTGGAGTGGGGGCACATGGTGGGGGGAAAGGAAAGGAGATCTTGTGGGAGGGGGGAGGCTGTGAATTTGTTTTGGAGGCTCCTTCGATTGACTTATGAGGGAAAAGAAAGGAGCTGGTTGACTAAAATGGTGGGTGACTGGCGATCTCGTGGTGAGGGGGGGAGGCTGTGTGTGTGTGGCTAGTTAATGCAAGCTGAGGGGTTTTTTGGATGCTGGATGCCATTTTGTTGCACGTGCTGCTGCAAACTTTGCAGTGCAAAGCCAGGCCGGGGAGCCATCTTAAGTTGAGGCTGCATAGGCCTTGTGGTGCATGTGATTCAGATTTTATTCAGCTGAACCTCTGGTTACAAAGTTGGTTGGACAGTGTTCTCGAAGCTACCAGCATGAGTTTGACCAGACTGCAGGAGGACAGGAAGAGTGGAGTGCCTGGAACAGGTGAGGCTGCAGGTCCCTTATTCTGGCTGCTGATCCCTTATTTTCAAGGCTGCTGGTCCCTTATTTTCAAATCTGTAAGTTGACAGCTATGTGGAGGGGGCGGCTACTGGCCTTGATGGCCCTGCCCGGCCTCCACCGCTGGAGGCAGCAGTGCTTTTGAATAGCAGTTGCTGGAAATCAGAGCCAGGGCAAGAGCTTTCGTGGTTCCCACAGACTGCGAGAACAGGATGCCGAACTGAATGGGCCTTCTTTGGCCTGATCCAGAAGGTTCTTCATATGCTCTTATGTTCATCAATTTGTCTAATTCATTTAAGAAGCCGCCTAAGCTAAGGGTCACCCATTTTAAAGGATGTCCTCACAAATTCCACCTAAGTACAGAATCTCTCTCTATCCACCGTCCCCCAGGCCTTTGGTTGCTATTTTTTCCAAATTATCTGCCTCCCATAAAAACTGCTCCAGTGCCCAATCATCTTGATCAGACTGTTTTCAACATAATAAAAGTTGCTTCTTTCTTCAGAGCAATGCTTATTTACCTGTGTGAAAATTTAAGCTATTAGCAGTGCAATCCTAGACACGTCTTCTCAGAGGTCAGACTTATTAGTTTAGACTTTTTTCACATTTACATTATAAATTTGCATTTATTATTACTGTTGTTGTTGTTGTTGGCATGTCCCAGCCACCTTTGGTGTGCTGGCTCCGAAGTGTGCCTTTCACCTCCGCAGTGATCATAAAACCTGCATTGCTCACAAGGAGGAAGCCTCTTCGTGAACTCTGAGTTGAGTCCACCTGGCAGATTCTCCTAATTCAAAAGGAAGAATCATAATATGACCATCATTTGTTACCAGCGGCACAATGTAGTCTTCCGTTGTGCTGGTGTGTGGGCACTTGGCAGGGCACGGAGGGTGAATGGAGCCCACACATGAGCCCAGCTCTTGCTGCCGATGCCGCAGGAGTGACACCCCCCCGAACCATGCTGTGCCACCCACGCAGGTGGGAGCCCAGCTGGCTAATGCAGCCCTTGGCAGGCAAATCCCCCCCCCACGCCCGTGGAAGGAAGTACCAAGTCTAGGGCCTTGCCTGCCTCCCTCCTTCCATGCTTGCTTACTGCCCAGGGAGCGTGTCCAACAAGGAGCAAGCAGTGAGGCCAGGCTGGGCTCTGGGGCCAAAGACCCCTGGCAGCAGGCTGGGAAGGACATGGGGATGGGGCCCGTCAGGATACACCTGGGTGGGGCTGGGATCCCTGTGGAAGCCACCACCTACATGGGGGCACCTGGTTTGCGCCCGGTCAAAACTGTGCACCCGGAGTCATGGCTCCACCGCATGCTATGTCCCTGTTTGTCACCAGAGGAAGGAACTGGAGGAAAGTCTCGAAAAGCTTGTGGTCACCTGGAAAAGGAATTCACCTTACAGAAGCCAGAAAATATAGGGTCTCCCCACAGCACTCTAGCACAGCCATCCTACCATAAAAGTAAGCTATGGCAGCTCTGGGCACCACAAATAGTGGCAGAGTGGATAAAACCATTATATTCTCCCGGCAGCCCCCAGAGAAATGAGTGGGCCTCTGTCTGTGCTATTGCAACTGGGCAGGGGGGGGCGGGGCTGAGGGTTTGTGGCTTGGATGATGCCACACAGCAGGTGAAAGGCTCAGGTGATGTCTCAAGTGGGGTTTCCCCCGCCCAACACAGCCTCACAGCAGCTGTTGTGGCTAGAGCATACAGATCAGCCCCATAACCTTCTGGCATCATTAAATTTCCTCTCAGTTAAAAATGTCAATGTTCACTGCACTGCTAGACCAAACAGCTGAATTGTGCAGTCAATCCATTTAAGAAAAGTCATCCAGTTCCACAAAACTGTTCCCACTTTAAAGGATGAACAACAGCACCCCGCCCCCGCCCCGCACCAGTTATGGGATAGCAATTATACTGAGGTTTTCCAGTGCAGCAAAACTTTATTTCACATTGATAACACAAAGGAAGTGTGTGACTGCCCTTAAGTATTTTTCCCACAGAATAAGCTGAAAGGTTAATCAAGGGCAGCCAAGCCACTGAAGTAAAATTTCAGCAAGGGAAGATGACTTAAAAAAAAATCACATTTCAATTTTCCAATGTAACAGACACAATTAGTGTGCATCTGTACGTAACAGCAAAAGCACACATCTTTGGCATATGTTGCGAAGAGATCCTGAATTTCGGAAACTGGCTGAGGCACCTTGATGCCCTCTTAATTTATTTCATCCCATTTCACTGTCTGCTTCACTCATCTAAGGAGAGGGCTGGCTGCGTGGGCAGAGCCAGGGGGCCCTGGGAGGGGCAGCTGTCCCCCAATAAAAATAGTAATAAAAAATACATAGCCCCCCGCCCCAAATCCTGGCTATGCCTTTAGTTGGCTGACTGATTAACGTTAACATGCATATAAAAGTCAGGAACAATGTATAGGATGGCAAATCATGTAACTAATCAGACATATGTAAAATAATAAATTTTTACCTAAGTTTCTTTTATATAATAGGAACATAGGAAGCTGCCTTATACTGAGTGAAACCAGTAGTCCATCTAGCTCTGTACTGTCTACACTGACTGGCAGCATCTCTTCAGGATTTCAGGCAGAAGTCTCTCCCAACCCTGTGGACTGAACCTGGGACCTTCTGCTGGCAAGGCTGGCACTCTACTACTGCCCTTCCCATAATCACTTTTTCTTTCTTTCTCTTTCGTTCGTTATAAATTGCTTCTAAAGTGGTCTACAATAAGATAAAATACAAAAGATTACCAACTCAATAAACTGAAAGCACGAAAATCATTTCTACAACTGCCCAATTAATATTCCAGGGAAAACCTTTTTAAAGAAAAATGTATTTAATAGCTACCTACAAGACTTACACAATTTTATTCTTATTATAAAGCAGGGAGTAAAGGTCTAATCATTAAAGTACACAATGATCAGCCATAAGGGTGTCTTCTTCTGTGGCTTATGAGTAAACCATGCATTTCATATTAATGTTCCTATCCTGAAATGTATTTTCTCCCAAGAAAGTATTGTCACTTTGATAGGGTTAATTTTCAAATAAGCTTGATTAGGATCACATCCTTATATTAACTTTCAGACACCCACCCACCCAGAGAGAGAGAGAGAGAGAGAGAGAGAATTACAGTTATAATTTATAAGTGAAAACTGCCTCTTTTAAGCAAACCACACAGGGCAAGCAACAAGGAAGGTGGGGAGGACAGAGAGTAGCTGCTCCTTTGGGAGGCCCTTAACCCTTCCTGTCACCAATTGGGTGAGATTAAGAGATAAAACAATACATCCTGATGGCAGAGATACTTACAAAAATCAAGTGTGTTCTATATCTTTTGATCTTGCTTTGCAAAACAGCTTCTCAATCTGTGCACATCTTTGTGTAGGAAGCAAGTTTAGCATGGGAACCTGTTGGATAGAGTCACACCCAGCCTTTAAAATGCCAGAGGGTTTTTTAAATACTTACTGCCCCACCTTTCTTTACTTACCTGGTTCTTTACCTGGTTGAAGAGGAATGTTTTGCTTGGCACCTACAATATATAATGAAGGTACCAGGTGAACTTCTCTGGGGAGAGCCTTACATGGTTTCCAGATATCTTGTCCTCTCCACAGAAAGGGCATCACACAGCTCAGTGGTAAAACATCTGCTCTGCCTGCGGAAGACCCCACCTTCAATCACCTGCATCTCCAGGTAGGGCAGGAAAAAGGCTCCCATCAGAGACCCATTGCCAGACAGTGAAGACCATTCTGATCCACCATTGTTGGGCTCAGGATAACTAAGCTGCTTCTGTCCATATGTTTCCCATAGGTTGCCCATCCTTGTTTTAAATTCACTCAGCTTTGTCACAGTGGGGTTGTTTTGTATTTGCTGCTAAGAAACTAGTCCTCTGGAACAAGCTAGCTTCAAAAATAAAAATCCAGCAAGCTTTATTGAAGTATATTATGAGTTACATATGGTATTGTGCTCTGCTTCTATTTAACCTAAAAATTCTCATGAGGCTGCTCACAACATATAAAAATTACAACCAGAGACAGTAATATTAGTGAATGTCTATGTGCTGATAATTGTTGACAGGAAACTTTTAAGTCCCTTCCTCTCTTCCTTCTTTTTTAATATTTGTGTAGAATTTTTTCTTACAAAATATGTCCACCCTAAGACACAAAAACTTGAATACAGCCAGTTACAGCTACAAAGGCATGAGGCATAAAAGGCCAGATTCTTGCATTTCATAGTCACGGTTTGGGTGGCAAAGGGAAGGCTTGACTATCCAGGTTGGTGAGAGTGCCTTAAAAACAAAACCACATTTTTTCTTTAGAAGACTATGTGTGCAGCTTGCATGTTTCAGCCTGGCAGGAGGTGATGGCAATTATTGCATAAGAATCTTGTGTTGGGAAGTCTGCCTCCCTCCCCTCCCCAAATTAACCTCCGTCTCTAGAGCTCAGTGGTGAGAGGGACTGCAGAGGAAGAATTACCAGTGACCACCTGTGGGATACTCCTGACCTGAAAACCCTAGTGCAGGAAGAAGCCTTGTTGCTAAGCCACAAAGTACTTTGTTGGCTACCATTTCTTAAACTGGGCTTGAACCAGAAAGGGCTGTTCTCTGTAAAGTCGGGAACAATAGACACCCTATTGCTCTGTATCATGGACAAGCTCCCATAAGCCCTCGCTTCAGGGCCTTTTTTGTGGTGGCATGAAAACTTAGCAAAACTTCCTTCAGAAGGAGTCTTGCCAGCCTTGTTCTACTACATTTTTAAAGAACTAAGTGAAAGGCCTGGGAAAAATGTCTCGGCCTGAAACTCCAAAGTCACCAGAAGGCTGGAACCAAAATCCCAGTGTCTTAGCATCAAGAAAATGCTGGGCTGGAGGCCCCACTTGGCATATCTTTTAAAATGGTCCACCAGCCCCACCAAATTAACTGGTGCTACTGAAAAACAAGGTGTGTAAAGCATGAAGGGAAGTAAAATGACAATGTTACTGCCATCACTGAGATGGGCACCCTGACCATCACCAGCATTTAGATTGGATCACTCTTTGCCGAGTCTCCTCTCAGTGGCTGCAGGTAACATTCTGGCACTGGGAAGAGAAGTTTAATGTCAGGGACTGGCTGGACAAGGAAGAGTGGTGGCAGCCAGTGGTGCAGGAGGAACCTGAGGGGGAAGGGGATTCTGAACCAGGTTCAGACTGGGGGGAAAGGGAGGAATCATCGGCAGACAGTGAGAGTGAAGGGGAGAAGTTTGAGTAGCCACAGACACTGGTAAGAGAAGGAGTAGGGGTTGCATCTCCTGCTCTGCAACAGTCCTGATTCCGCTCCTTCCCTCCCCCCATTCTCAGCACAGGAAAGAAGGGTTGAGAAAACGCTAGAACATGGCTTTGTGAAGAATCTCAGGCTTCCTCCAAAAGGGTGTATATGCTGGTCTTCCGCCCACTGCCATCACCACCGGCCACATCAACTGCTGCTCCCCAGACCAAGCTCTTCCCAGGCAGAGTAATATTTTGCTCCTATTGGTACTAAATGAGGCTTAACTACCCCCCAGAACCTTCCAGCCTGAAGGCCCTGGAAAGAGTCCCAGAACACCCACGCAGGATTTAAAATTGCTATTAGTCTCAATTTTAGCAACAAAGTCAAACTAAAGCATTACAAAATTACTGATTTTTATTGTTTTTGGCAAAGATTTCCAGTACAGAACCAGGTTACATTTCAAGGATGCAACCCATTCATTGTGCCGCATCCCTGGTTGTTTCTAATACATAATACTTCCCAAGGGATGAGTTAAGAGCTGTACAAAAGTTTAACAACACCAAAAGAGAAACAAGTTTTTAAATTTCTTCATGAGGGACTGAAGCAAAGTATGATTATGAATGTGTTTGTCAAATTGACTAAGTAGTGGTTTGTAATGGCTCGGACAAACGACAAGCCTAATTCCTCGTGCTAATGCGGAAGACAACTACAGTGTAGCTGTAGGAAGAGGAAAGAGTTGTTCAAGTTCAATGTTTAACAAGGGACTTTCCACTAGGAACATATTCCATGTAAGCCCCACTCAAAAGAGAAAGGCTCATCCACACTTCCTATTCATTTTAGCCAGGCTTGCACGAAAGATGCTCCAGATCAGCCCTGGCCAACTCAGCGCTCTCCAGATGTTTTGGACTACAACTCACATGAGCCCCAGCATTGTATGGGTGTGCTGGCTGAGGCTAATGTGAGTTGTAGTCCAACACACATGAAAGGCTCCAGGTTGGCAAATGCTGTTCCAGATTAAGGGCACTGGGAATGATCAGTTTCTGCCTACTGAGTAGCACTTGACAACTATAGAGAAAATCTGCCTACTGTGCAGTACAGGGCTAGGCATGTACTGCTTGATCCCTATTCTCTCTGCCTCTGGTGTAATAGAAAATTGGTCTGTGATTTGGAAACTTGCACAAACGGCTTCAGAGGTGTGGATTATACAATACTTATAAGAGAAATCATGCATAAGATACTTTGCATATATAATATGTAACACAATTTGAAATTCTTTACAAAAAAAGAAAGAGTAACAGAAAAACCTCATTGCAGTAAATGAGACCTGAAAAAGATGGCACATATTGGATGGCGGCGGGCAATTGGGGTGGGGAGGTTGTTCAAACTTTCTTTGTTGAACTCTGCTCTAAGGTTATCAAATATTATTGCCTTGTTCTATCCTACAGTTTGAGGCTTGGAATCATCTCACAGAACTGTGGTCTATCTCACGGGTTTGATTTCTAGGCCAGAATACAAATGTCAGGCAGCAGGAGCTTGTCATCCAGTTTCCAAAGTGGGTCCACACCTCCCCCCAAGGAGGGGATGACAACAACTCTTTCACATGTGAGTTCAGGTGCACTGAACATAACCGTCTTTGAAGTGGGAATAACAGCATTTGCAACAATCCTTTTTTCTGTTTAACTAGTCAAACATCATTAACAATCTGGCACTAGTAGACTCAAAGATGCTACAAAACTGAGGAGGATTTGCAGCAGCCTACAAAATAACATTGGCACAATGGGTGCTGTCTTCACTCTCCATCATCATCTATGTTTAGTTGCTTGTGAGAATTCTTCAAGCATATAAAATTCAGATGTTTCAACTACTATTCACTATCCAAATTAGGAGTTTCAAAGAACACAGATGGATCCCCTTTAACAAGCAAGTGCTAAGAAAACAAAAATATTCTACCCCACATTTGGTTTGAGACTCTTTCAGCCCTATCAGAAGACAGTTAAGAGAATCTGACAGCCTGGCATAAATTCAAGTGGTTCCATCTGTGGATTTCAACACTCCTTACAACAGGAATTGGAGATACAGTACCTGTAATACTACACAGAGGAATCTTAGTATTATTCAGGTACAATGTATTTAAAAACGGTAAGTGGCATTAATGTATTCCGAGGCCCATCTGTTCAGCTTGCACTGTATCTATCGCCTGTGTCCTCCCTTCCTTGCCCCACAGATGGTTCTGATCCTGCCATCAAAGGAGAGTGTTGCCTGATAGTACCAAGCTGACATGCCACATAAAACAAAGAGTGAAATAAAATGGTACACTTTTGCACTGCTATCAGCACAGGTGAAAATTTCATGGCCAAAACATTCCCTAGCTCCAACAACCTCACAATGAAATTGTCAATTAATGGTACATTTTAGAAACCATCAGAAAGAAGATGGCAACAGTCTGGAAAAAGAGGCTTTATAACATGCTCACAGATTCTTGAACGTAAGTAGAGAGGTGCTCTTTCTCTCTGCATTCCCTGCACGCCACTCCTGCAAACGATCTCTAAGCCTTTGCTGTCAAGAGCAGCTTACAAGGTGGCAGGGGGGGAAACTGTTCTTCAGAGAAAGGAATCTTGACCGGAGGCCACTTGTCAGATGAAGGTAAACATCCTCAGGGCTGAAAAGGCCATGGCAACTTTTGGAAGGGCAGCATGTAAGGAAGGAATTCTTTTTTACATGAATAATAAAATTATTATTATTATTATTGCATTCATATCCGTGTCTTCTAATGAGGACAAGGTGGGGTATTACTTTTCCCTTCTCCCCACTGTAGTCTACCTTTCTTCTTGAGAATTATACTGCCTAATAAAAAGGCACATCGAGTGTGGGAAAGATGAAGGGGAGGGTCTCAGCACAGTCATTTTTAATAATGAAAAAGAACACCCATCCCTCAAAGTAATGAACCGTCTGCCTTCATTTTCTCCAGGTTCATCAAGTGTATCTAAGATAACACATATTTCTGCAAAGGTCAGAATAATACAATAGAAGGAATCCACCTGTAATTTCCCTGGCGTTAAGTTTCAGCAAAATGACAGGAGCCAAGCACCTAAAAATGTGCAACAGAAAGAAGTACAGAGGTGCAAAAAGAAAAAACAAGTTTAAATATTATCAGAAATTAAACCTTTCATAAGAGAAAGCAAATACACAATTCACATTGTTTGATTCTTCTAGGGTTAATCTATGCCAAACCTCTCTGTGGCAGAAAAATCAGGTGAATTTATAGCACTTTCACAGGTCATTAAGTCAAACCAACATGCTTGCTTAGTTGAGCAATCTGCCACTGATTTAAAAAAAATTGCTTCTCGATATAAATCTCCAAGGTCTAAGGGATTACATGGAGGGGGAAGCCCATCAGGCAACAGCACCCTCACCTGGCCAGAACAGGTAGGTGCTGGCAAAACACAACATATCCTTCTGCCATCCTGGAGAGGGCTCCTATGCCTTTAAGAGTATCATGTAAGCGAGAAAGCACCATTTCCTTCATTCCTGTAGTACCCAGAGAAAACTTTTCCAGCAGAACTACTTCTTGCCTTCCAGTTCTTAAAGAGATAGACCAATGGTGTCCAAGGCAGCCTTATTAATAGTCCTCAAGGTGCTCACTTAGCACTATGTGAAAACAGACTTCAGCGATTCTTCTTACTAAAAACAGAGCCACTAGGACCAATGGAATGATGTCTTCAGAGGACTTTGCTTCCTGGCAAAAACACCGAAAGGCTTTTGACTGGCCCCATACGGCCTCTTCACATTTTCATAGTTTTGAAGTACGTGCACAGGTATGCTGAAGATCTGTCAATATTTGGGCTGGTTTTAAACAAACAGATGGACTGCCAATGCTAGTTGGCAAATGAAAAATGCCAGCTTAGTTCAATATACTCAAGGCTAATGAGGAGTGATTCTCCCAAATGGATTTTGGGGCAGGGGAAAGAGTGGGGAAAGCAACTGGGAAATAAGTGTAAGATGGTGGATATTAAAAAGATTAAGGACTTTGTGCTACTGCTTCCTATGTGTAGGCACTTCAAAAATGAGTCCTTCAAAGAAGGGGGAAAGCGGCAGCTCAGATGCAAGGTGCAAGAAAAAGTGCTCTTTAACACTCTGGCAAAAAAGGTAAACGGAAAGAGAAATTTTGGTGGTGGGGGGGTGGAGATTTCTGCAACGGCATGCTAAAGACTTGGAAATCTGTCCTGCAAATTTCCCGCTGACGTTGCTTAGTTTTGCTGGATCCGTAAGGAAGAGGCCAGTCCACAAAACTTTGGTCAAGCTTCCAGAAAGAGTCTTGGCCCCTGGGGGTTCCTCAACCATCTTCTTCATCATCACTAATGAGGTCCCTTTTATCTGGGTTAGTTTCCCGCTCACGCAAGAAGTCTTCCCGAATGGCTTCAAGTTCCATGAGCTCCAGGCGGACTTTCTCCAGGTGGTAGGCCCTCCGATTTCTTATCTGGCGCAATGGAAAGGGATTCAGATCCCCAAAAGCAATACTGATGAGTTTCCTGGAATAAAAAAAAATAGAAAATGCAGATGACCAACCACATTCCTTTAAAAAGGGTTTGTTGTGTAATCCACCAAAGTTCAGTCCCAAACAGATTTCAGCAGTTGTAAGACATTCCTAAAACTCTTCTCTCAAGGTCAAGAGCACAAAACTCATGAACAAATGATAACCAGGGATGGGGGAGCCTGGCATAGGAACGAAACAAGGTTGGAATGTGGCCATGGTTGGAAAAAAGTTGAGAAACACTGGGCTAGACTGTAGGAGGAGAGCCCCACCTTTCCCACATATTGAAACAATATGGAATAGATGAGGTCTTAAAGTTTCTGCTTCTCATGGAGCTGAAAAGGTACACAGAACCCTTTCTAAAGGGCAACAAAGTATAAACCCGCTAAAGATGTGGAAGGAGTGTGCAAAAGAGATGCTTTCCCCCCTGCTGCCTAAGTTTGTCTAGTTATATCATAGGTGGCATTAAGTAGATTGGGAGTGATCTGCAGTAGATTAGCAAGGATTTCTGACTCCCACAAAGCAGATTCTGCAAGTTAGAAGTCTGTTGAGCTCAAATATGTATCATTCAGTGCAAGCCCACAAACCTACTTGGGTAGCTTTGCTAAACAAAACAAAAACCTCTCTCACGTTCCTAAATTTAACTAGACACACAATTTGCAGATTCAGAATTGCTCAAATGCTCCCAGCTTGTAGAAATTAGCTGCAGATCCAAGTCTAGATGCAGTTTACAAAGCGAGGAAGTCTCATGTTTCTGAGAAGCATGAAGCCATGCTTGGTCTACTCAAGCAGTGCTGCAGGTTCCAGCTGTTTCTCATCATTCTGTCTCCTTTGTTTATAATGAAACATTTCATCTGTCATGGCAGAGAGGAACTGGATGCTGTTTGCTTATTTCCCCCTCAAAATCTGCCTAGAAGTATACATCATTTTCAAAGGTAAAAAACAAACAGAGAACTACAACTTGAAAAAAGAAACAAGGCATGTACTTTTGTAAACAAAGAAAATATTCTATCTATCTCTGCCTAGAAAAAACTTATTGCTGTTTCAGTGTAACTTCACTGTACTCAATGAACCTAAATACACATTTATCAGGAAGATGAGCTCCTGCAGCATTTCCCCATAATTCTCCCATTTCGCATCACAAAAATCTTAAAGAACTCATACTACTTTGTGTGTAAAATGGGCATGGCTAGTTTCTGTATTATAGTAAAAGTTTTGTATTTGCGTTAGTACTGTAACGTATGATTGTGGTCCACATACTGGAGGCAGGAACAGCATAAACAATGACATCAAGTCTATGAAGAGTTCAGAAAACTGGCCGTAGCTAATTGAATTTAGTCGGCCAGGGGGTGCTGTATTCCAGCACAAGAGATAGTGCTTGAAAAGAACCGACTGCTTTAATTGGGAATGGGAGCTTTCCAGAGAACTTTGCTAGGTCAACAATGCAAAAGTCAGGTCAGGTTTCTAAACCCTGGCCTTCAGGAACAAACATAGCACATTGAGCTTGACACCTACAACTTAGGAACACGGCTATCACTGGAATTTTTGAGATCTTGTTGGACTGCTTAGTGGTTAGCAACCTCAAGAACCTGGGCCTGTACATTTCAAAACAGGAAAGAACATGATGCAATGTAAGTTGGCTGAAAGTCTCCTGAGAGGAGGAGAAGGCAGTTCATCTGTTTCTGATGAAAACCGAAAACCTGAAGTGTCACTCCTGGGGGGCGGAATCTGGGACCAAGCTATTCCTGTGTTGAGTTGCCTTTTAAACACTCACCACTCCACTTGCCAGAATTATCAGGACATAATCAGACATGTACCTTCAAGAAGTGACTAGGAATGTATCCCTTTTCACTGGGGTCACAATGCACTACTCCAAATATCTATTCCCAACATCAACTTGCCTAATGTTCAAATGGTTTTCTGAAGTCCTTCTCCAAGTGCCCCCACAGGGGGTGAAAATAAGAGACAGAGCCTGTTTGGTCATGGCACCGTCTGTGGAATGTTCTCCGCACTGCCAAATCTTATGCCTTCCCAGCCCCAGGTGAGGGGAACACTTATCACCTAACTAGGCTTTTAATAATGTTGGATTTATCTATTTAATGCTGCTTTTAAGGTTTTAATTGTATTTATAAGCTGTCCTGCCCGCTGTAAAATACAGTAGTACCTTAGAAGTTGAACAGAATCCATTCTGAAAGTCCGTTCAACTTCCAAAACATTTAAAAACCAAACCGCAGCTTCTGATTGGCTGCAGGAAGCTCCTGCAGCCAATCAGAAGCCGCGGAAGCCCTGTCGGACATTCGGCTTCTAAAAATAGTTCGCAAACCGGAACAGTCACTTCCAGGTTTGCAACATTCAGCAGCCAAAACGTCTGAGTTCCAGGGCGTTTGACAACCAAGGTACAACTGTAGAAGGATGGAGAAGATTAAAAATAAATACTGTTTACATTTCCATTTGCCTGCTTATAGTTTAATATAAATGCTAATTTAAAGCTTTTTAAAGCCCAGGTTGTGCAAATTAGACCTAAAATTCCTCCTTCTTTTTTCTTAAGGCCTTTTCCTGTTGTGGCACCCATCTGTGGAAAAGCAAGCCATGTCAGGCCCCATCATTATACCGCTTTAGGTAGTTGTAAGAGTCTGGGTTTTTTAGGTAGCCAGCCAGATACCTGTTTAATTTGCTAGCTTTCGGGCTCCTTTTGGGTTAATATTGTTTTATAGATTATAAATGTTGTCTATAATGTGTTAATATGACATCTGCTGTATTTGTGATGTTTAGCTTATGTCAAGGTGGGAACTGGGAGCCGGTCAGCAATAACTCACCAGGTGTCAGTAAAGTTAACTCTTTATTCAAAGACAAAGCAAAACAGCTCAGGTCTAGTGAGCACAGCAACTCTTCCTGTATTTCTGAAACAATGCCTGTAAGTGGTGTCTCCTGATCTCGAGGTAATTGCAGCAGTAACTCTTTATATATCTATCTGTAATGTAGTGGCAGCGGCAGAAAGCAATCGCTAGGTGGTGTGCTTGCTTCCAATGCAGCTTTGATATATATCTGTCTATATAATGAGGGCTTCTGATATACAATTTATAATGAGCACTTAGCGCTAGATGCCACTATAAATCTATCAATATAATGAAGAAGACTATAAATCTACTTGCATAATTAGACATCAACCAGAGGCTAGCCAGCTGGCCTGATAAGGAAAGGAGTCAACTGTGCAACAGGCCTACCTCAACCCAGCCATGAAGCTGGCACCCAGACATGAACTTGGTCCCCCCCCCCCCCGAAAATATGAAGGAAGGAAAATGTACATCATTAAGAGCACTTGCACAGCCTGGCATTGAGCCTGTCCAGTGTCTATAAATGCTACCCATCTCAGCAAAGGAGGGAGTTCCAGAAGAAGCACTGAAGAACCGAGGAACCAGAAGGAGAAGAACTGAAGGCGAACTGAAGAGGGACTGAAGAATCAGCAGTGCAGGGACCAGCTCACTTACCACCTGTGTGACCTGCCCACCAGCCTGAAGGGTCGGCAGCAGTCTCTTAGCAGCTGGCAGGGCATGCAGTTGAGCTTATATGATTATTTATCTTTATCTGTCTCTGTAACTGTTTGTACTTGTACAATAAGTCAAGCTTATAGTGTCATATTATTAATATTTATCAATTAATAAACTGCCTTCTTCTTTACCTGGTGCCCTATTGGTTTTCCATCTGCTGTGATTGAAAAGAACCTATTGCCTGCACCTTGCTCTAAGAACTAGGCTAGGCAGCTGGTAATGCACTTCCCAGTAGGTCTTGCCCGAATGAGGAAGTTGCAAGGACTGAAGGTCCTTGCCTTCCCACTGCTCTCTAAGTCTCCTCCTCCCCCAGGTTCTTCTGAAGCAACCTGAGACTTCTTCTCCTTGTCTGTCTTTGCTCTGCCCTCTTCATAACTCTTCAGGTTCTGGGAGATAAGAGGGGAGGGGAGCTGGTCTCAGCAGATAGGCCTGATCTCTGCCCTTTGCCCCCTACCTTCTAGCCTCCACTTCTGCCTCTGATGCTGGACTGCCCTCTGCCACCACCTCTTCCTACTCACTAAACCCTGTTGCCTCTTCAGCTTCTGACACCTCCCTCCCCCCCAGTCTTCTCCCTCTGACCACTCATGGTGATCCTACCAACAATCCCCTGGTTCTGGGTCTTCTTCCCTTGGGGGTTCCCCAGCTGGTGCTTCCCACCACTCCTCTGCATCCAGCTGGTTAATGACAGCTCATTTTTTAGTTGCTGCTTTGCTAAGAGTATTTTATAGGTTGTAATTGTTTTATTGTTTATTTGTTAATTGTTTTCCATTATTTATGCTGGATTTGTGATGTTATTGCTATTTATTGTTTATAAGCTGCTTTGGGATTCATTTGAATAAAGAGCAGCATAGAAATACAATAAATCAAATCAAACGAATCAATTTTGATGGCTGTTCTGGAACTGTTGTTTGTTTTCAGTTTGTTAATGTTCAGTTGAATTATAGGGCTTCAAATGAGGATTATTGTTTGTTTTATACTATTTTGTTACCAATTTGTTAGTTGCCTTGAGTTTCTTTGGAAAATTAGGCAGCACAGAAAACTTTACACTAAATTGTTTTAATTTGAGCGCATGGAATGAAGGTCAAGTCAGAGACTTGAATAAAACCAAAACAGAACATAGATAAAACAAAAAAAATTCCTTCCAGTAGCACCTTAAAGGCCAACTAAGTCAGTTCTTGGTATGAGCTTTCGTGTGCATGCACACTTCTTCAGATACGGCAGACCAACACGGCTACCTATCTGTAACTAGAACATAGATATTCTTTCTAAGTTTCCAAGTTTCAAAAAGGCCCTTACCTAGCATCAAGGACTGTGCGAGTGAAGTATCTGAGGTACTTGAATATGGACATCGAGTCTTGCTGTTTTAAGATTTCCTCCTCTTTGTATTTAAAGAGCGCCAAAGCAAACCGGAACATTACCTAAATGTTTGACAAACATCAGGTTACAAAAGAGAATGAGTAGTGTTTAAAATGCCACTTCAGTTAACTGCATGGAAGAGATCACTAACTATTTAGGCCACAAAAGCCTCATCCCCTCAACTACTAGAAAATTATGGTTAGTCTCGCTTCACACTCTGTTTGCTTCAGAAACTCCATGAGGCATTGCCCACATGCATTCAAGGCACAAGGACTAGAACCCTGGTTTTCACAAGGAAAGCAGAGATGTTTAATTATAGTGCAACAGCAGAATCTCGTGGAATTCACACAAAACTATTTGTCAATATCCTTCCAGAGGTAAATTTAGTTCATCCTATCAAATTCTCTAAGCAGTATGAAAGACAGTCTTCAGAAAACATTAACACTTAATAGTCTGGTTTGGACATAACACTCAACTATTGTGAACAAGACTCAGGCTGTTCATTCATTCCCCTTCCTCTCCTCTCCTCCCCTTCCCCTGGCTTGGCTGCAGTTTAGCATTATGTCTAAACCCTAAACAGTGATTAATCCAAACTACATTATATTGGGGGGACGCGGGTGGCGCTGTGGGTAAAACCTCAGTGCCTAGGACTGGCCGATCGCATGGTCGGCGGTTCGAATCCCTGCGGCGGGGTGAGCTCCCCTCCTTCGGTCCCAGCTCCTGCCCACCTAGCAGTTCAAAAGCACCCTCGGGTGCAAGTAGATAAATAGGGACCGCTTACCAGCGGGAAGGTAAACGGCGTTTCCGTGTGCGGCTCTGGCTCGCCAGAGCAGCGATGTCACGCTGGCCACGTGACCCGGAAGTGTCTCCGGACAGCGCTGGCCCCTGGCCTCTTGAGTGAGATGGGCGCACAACCCTAGAGTCGGACACGACTGGCCCGTACGGGCAGGGGTACCTTTACCTTTTACTTACATTATATTGAAACAAGTCTATTTCATAAACCAAGGTTTGAAGATGGTTTCAGTAAGTCATAGTTGACTGGACACAGCTGGCCAGGGTGCAGCCATAACATTAAACTGCAGTTAGTTAAAACAGAAACCAAAATTTCCTATCTCCTCATGGCTGTACTGGAGGAGGGAAGTGACAAGTTTAAGGCTCATTCACATTATGCTAAATCAGGGGTCAGCAAACTTTTTCAGCAGGGGGCCAGTCCCTCAGACCTTGTGGGGGACTGGACTATATATTTTTTTGGGGGGGGGGAATGAACGAATTCCTTTGCCCCACAAATAACCCAGAGATGCATTTTAAATAGAAGCACACATTCTACTCATGTAAAAACACCAGGCAGGCCCCACAAATAGCCCAGAGATGCATTTTAAATAAAGGGCACATTCTACTCATGTAAAAACATGCTGATTCTCGGATTGTCCACGGGCCGGATTTAGAAGGCGATTGGGCCTGATCCGGCCTCTGGGCCTTAGTTTGCCTACCCATGTGCTAAATCATAGCTTAGTCTGAACATTGCCAGCAATTCAATTTCTTTCCTCAAGCAATTGTTTCATCAGCAGTCATGAGAGATACAGGACACAACCAACAGAAAATTCTCCTACCCAAGGCACATGGAAATGAATGGGACAACTGAGCTATTGCACAGCTCCTATTCATTTCACTAATGTTTGGCAGGAGAATATGCCACTGGGTGGCATCTCGGCTTTACCCACAGGTTCTACAAACATCAGGAAACATTCAGGGTTACGCCATGTACCTTTGGCCCCTCGTACAAAAAAGAGTCCCATATCTTGAAGAGTATGTCGCTGACCACACTGTCTACAAACACAACAAGGAACCAGTTGAAGGTGATGAGCGAGTAGTCCACTCTGTATTGCTCAAAGTGGGCATGCAGCCGAGGGAGTTTCTCACTCATCAAGTCCTTGAAGACTCTCTGGTCAACCTAAAGGAGTGCAAGACAAAAGAAAACTCATTCAGACAAATTGGAACAAACGGTACAATCTTTTTTTAAAAAATAAAATGGCAGCCTCACAAGGCCTTAAAGGAGGGTGACTGAATCTCTAATGCCAGAGCAAACTGGTATATGATTAAAAAGGTGGCACTTAAAAGTAGGGATAATTTCTATAGAACAAGAACCTCATATGTAGAAATATAATATACACTGGCAGAAGGGACATTTATCAGTGTGAAAGAGCAAAAATCTAAATACATACAAGCTGACTAGTATGTCTACTTCTCAAAAAAAGCATGTGGCTCATAACCAAAAGAGCCAGATTGCAGCTGGAGATTCACGTGACTGGATGTTTTTACATGCAAAACAAAAGGAAAGACTTCCTGTGTGTAATAATCTACCAAGTCAGGGCAACAGGTTCTAGCCTAACTTCCATTTCAGTATGTGAGTTTTCTATATGCAGGGATGTGTATTTGTTGCATGTATGGAGAAAGAGCTTATCACTTATCTGGTGTTTGAGAGAACTAGGCCTTTAGGGGCTGAATTTGCATGCCGGCACACTCCATACCTGGGAGCCTAGTAAGGTTTTAGTATAATAGTCCCGAGGCATGAAGACCTCCACTATTGTAACTAGGCACCAAAAGGCATCTTCCTGCTCCAAGTAGAGAAGCGCAATTGCCACCAGTCTGAAAGACAGAAGATAAAACAGAACAATCTCATATTGCAAAACTGCAAGAGTCTGGGTGCCATTAAAACTGATGCTGGAAAGTGATTGGCACTAATATATGAATTGACCACAGAGAATGGCTAAAACGAGCGCTGCTTGGCTTGTTTAAACATATATGCATACGTATTTCACCAGCTTCATCTGGTTCACCAGCTTTGGCCATTCCTGGACAGGGTGAGTCCATCCATTGGGAACCTCGAGGCTAGTTTACTGCAATGTGTTCTATGTGGGGCTGCCCTCAGGCCTGGTTTAAAACCTCCAGCTGGTGCAGAATGTGGCAGCCAGACCATTGATAGGGGCACATAACCAACAACATGTGACCCAATTGTTAAAATATCTGGACTGGCTGCCCATCTACTACTGAGCCAGGATCAAGATTTTTGCATTAATTTACATATCACTGAACAACTTAGGTCCAGGGTAAACCTCAGGGACCATCTGAACCCTTATGTCCCAGCTCTTTCACCAGTAGAAGCACTGCTGTTTGTTCTGAGTCGCTGGGGGTCATTTGACATCAAGGGTGAAGCACATCATCTCCCAGAATGTCCTCTCCATGGAATGCAGCCTAAAGATCCAGTGTGCGCTTACAGACAGCATGGAGCCATAAAGGGAGATGTCTGACCAGCTGAAAAGGCAAAAGGACCAGCCGTCCATTACCATGTTCCTCTGCAAAATACCAGCAGCAGCAGCAGCAGCAGCAGCAGCAGCAGCAGCAGCAAGTGCACCTGAATTGCAGCCAAGCACTTCAGGGTACCGGTCTATTCCTTGTTGCTGTTTCCACATCATCCTCCAGCAATGAGGAAGATGGAGTGCCACTACTGCCCACCAGCAACAGCAGCAGCAGCAGCAGCAGCAAGAGAAGTCCTACAGCCAAGCACTTCTGGGGTACCAGTCCACTGGAAGACTGAGAGCCACCACTGCCACAATTCCTGCCCATCTGGTAAGTACTGCTGGGTTTTTTAAAGGGTTTTTCTAGGGGTTTCAGAGGTTTAGATGGTATGTGTATTTCAATTATACACAATTCCGTGTACGTGTGCAGTGCCTCGGAACACAACCGCTGTGTAAACTGGGAGTTGCCTGTAGCTCTAGAGCAATCTGGTTTATTGCTTAAAGGAATATTGCTGATGCTATTAGAAGGGTTCTGGATATTACTATTACTATTATTACTACTATTGAATTTATATACTGCCCTATACTCGGGGGTCTCAGGGTGGTTCACAGAATAAAATTAAGATATAAAACCAAGATATAATTCAGCATGCATGCAAATGTAATTCTTCTGTAACTTTAATTTCACTAGACACCTTCAAGATCTTTGATTGTATTGAATGGAGCTACTTCAGGAAACTCTTATCAAAGAGTTGTTTGGGAATAGTTTTTTACACTTAACTGAGCATATTTATTCGGAATTCTAAGCTTGCATTAACCTTAGTGGAGTTAACTCCACAATTTTCACCATCAAAAGAGGGACCAAACAAGGCTATCCACTATTGCCACTCCAATTTGCAGTGGCAATAGAGGCTTTAGCTACAAATCTAAGAGATATCCAAATTCAGGCAACTGAACATAAATTAAATCCATTTGCACACGATCTGCTAATATGTTCTATGATCCTAAAAGAGCTCTCTTGCCTCTACAGCAGACTCTTAGTATGTCTGCTAAGGTTGCTGCGTGTGTGTGGGTGTGGACTAGATGACCTTCTACAATTCTATGAAAAATTAATTAAAACAAATCAGTGATGTTTCCTATTTTCATGATTTCAGAACACAACTGGTTACACTCTAATTCTGGTTTTAAATTGCTATGTGTTGGATTCAGATATCTCAAAGTAGTAAAATCATGGAGTCATGTCAACTTTACTGAAGGAATTTTGGGGATCTTGACAAAAGGCTACAGAAGCATTTAAATTTAAGTTGGTTAGGCCAAATTGCAGCTGTGAAGGTGTGCATTCTTCATAAATCTCTATTTTTCTTTCAGGTCCTGCCCATAACTATCCCTCTTTCTCAATTGGCTCAATGGCAACACTTGATTAATAATTTTATTTCAGGAGGTAAAGAAAGCAGGGTGTGCTGTCTAACCCTGTATTGACCAAGAACTAAGGGAGGTCTTGGTGCCCCAAATCTTAAGTTGTATTTCCAATGCTTTCCAATTAAAACAGTTGACACATATGATTAATAACTCAGCTTCAACTCTATGGGCCAAAATGGAACTGGAACCTTTGCAACCCTCGCTTAACACCTTACCCATCCTGAAAACTTCATGGGCTCACATTAGCAAAATAAGTAATCTGTTTCTACAGCTGACCCTTTGAATATGGCATAAATGGCAATCACATTTAGCTCATTTGCCGTCACCTTTAACTCCTATTTTAGATCACCCAGCCTTTTGCTTTACAATAAATATCACCAGTTCCTATTGTGGTGATAAAGGGGAATCTCTATGTAATTTATGTTTCTCCTCTCATAACAAAATGACAATAAATACCGTATTTTTTGCTCTATAACACGCACCAGACCATAACACGCACATAGTTTTTAGAGGAGGAAAACAAGAAAAAAAATATTCTAAATGAAACAGTGGATGTATGATTTTTGTGGTTCATGCTGTGGCCACAGACATGTGATCTGACAGTGAGTTTGGAGTAGCCCAATGCAAAAATCCTGAGGATCCATGCTTTGTACCACGTTTTTGCACCACTGTGACCCTAGGCAACAGTGGGTGCGTGATTTTTTTGGTGCAAGATGTAGCCATGGACATGCTATGTAATCTGATGGTGAATTTGGGGTGACCCAATGCAAAAATCCTGAGGATCCATGTGGATCCGTGCTTTGTAACCACGTTTCTGCACCACTGTAACCCTAGGCAACAGTGGGTGCGTGATTTTTTTGGTGCAAGATGTAGCCATGAACATGCTATGTGATCTGATGATGAATTTGGGGTGACCCAATGCAAAAATCCTGAGGATCCATGTGGATCCGTGCTTTGTAACCACGTTTTTGCACCACTGTGACCCTAGGCAACAGTGGGTGCGTGATTTTTTTGGTGCAGGATGTAGCCATGAACATGCTATGTGATCTGATGATGAATTTGGGGTGACCCAATGCAAAAATCCTGAGGATCCATGTGGATCCGTGCTTTGTAACCACGTTTTTGCACCATTGTGGCCCCAGGCCACAGTGGGTGTGTGATTTTTTTGGTGCAGGCTGTAGCCATGGACATGCTATGTTATCTGATGGTGAATTTGGGGTGACCCAGTGCAAAGATCCTGTGGATCCATGCTTTGTAACCACGTTTTTGCACCATTGCAGCCCCAGGCAACAGTGGGTGCGTGCTTTTTTTGGTACAGACTGTAGCCATGGACATGTAATGTGATGGTGAATTTGGGGTGACCCAATGCAAAAATCCTGAGGATCCATGTGGATCCGTGCTTTGTCACCACATTTTAAATGGGGAGGGAAGGAAAAACACAGAAGGGACAAGAAGCACAAGAGGGGTGTGCGGAGAAGCAGCTGGCTAAGAATGCAGGGGAGGAGTTTAACGGGGTGGGGGGAGGAAAGGAAGGCAAAAGTCCCCCCCACCAAGCCAGCCCTCTCTCTCTCTCTTCCACCTGCATGCACGCAGTGTGACTAGGAAAGAATTAGAAGGAAGGACTCGATCCTTTCCTTAACCCTCTGCTTGCCAGGAGGGCAGGGGATTCCCTGCTCTTTGTTGAGTTTGAGCAAACGCAGCAACAGAAGCGGGTGGGCAGTAAGACCCTGAGGCAGAATGCAGGAAAGCAGCAGCTTCCGCCTTCCCTCCGCCCGCCCGCCCGATCTTATTTTTGCCTATTTTTGCCCCTGTGCTCCGGCGAGTCAGCTCCAGGGACCACACATTCGCTCAATAACACGCACAGACATTTCCCCTTACTTTTTAGGAGAAAAAAATCTGCGTGTTATAGAGCGAAATTTACGGTATTTTTTTTTTAAAAATAAATAAAAGTGAGACATGCCAAATGACTACAGAAAATGAAGAAAACAGATTCTACCTGTTGAGACCCTGGCAATATCCTATGTCTGGGTTGCGCCAAGAAAATGCAAGCAAGACATTCCGCAGCTTCTGCACTCCTTCAGATGTCAGAGAAGAGTAATGCTTGTTGTTGGGCAAAGTCCGCAGAAGATCTAGCTCTATCTGCTTTGAAGCCGGGTTCTGCTTCTTCAGGGCATTCTGAAGCAGTGATTGGAAGTAGCCGGGGTCCATGTGCTCTCTGAACTTCTTTACATGAAGGCCAATGCACCATTTCCACATCTGGGAGCGGTGGGCATGAGGAATCCCATACCGAATGAGGTTCTTGAGTTCCACAGAGCGCACCATCTCCCTGTTCATGGTGCTAGCCAGATAGTTCTCCCACTTCACCCCTGTGGACATCTCCTGGTTTTCAGTAAGAGAGAGGGATTTCAGATCCAAGGCCCGAACCTTCGCTACCAGCTTCTCTTCCTCATCATCCTCTGGGACCGTCTGAAACCCATAAATATCATATTCACTGTAAAGGAGAGAGAAATCTGATTAACCGGGAATCTTTAGGAATGAAAAAAACTCAAGCAAGAGAAAGGTGATATTCTGGAAGTTTGCTATATCTTTTGTGAGCTCAGAAAAATGCACCAAGTCCCCCCCCCCCATTCTGTTAACTCATTCATTTTAGTAAGGGAGCAGATGGTGCTGTGGTCTAAAACACTGAGCGTCTTGGGCTTGCTGATCAGAAGGTCAGCAGTTTGAGTCCACATGATGGGATGAGTTCTTGCTGCTGTGTCCCAGCTCCTGCCAACCTAGAAGTGTGAAAGCATATCAGCGCAAGTAGATAAATAGGTACCACTGTGGCAGGGAGGTAAATAGCGTTTCCATGTGCTCTGGCACTCGTCACAGTGCCCTGTTGCACCAGAAGCGATTTAGTCATGCTGGCCTCATGACCCAGAAATCTATCTGTAGACAAATGCCTTGGCCTGAAGTGAGATGAGTACTGCACCCCATTTGACTATGTTAGCCCAGGAGTCCTTCACCCTTTAGGTATGTGTTGTTGTTGTTGTTGTTTGTTTGTTGTTAATTTATTAGTCATCTTTTAAGCCACTGTCTCAAAGCAATTTGCATATAAGGTAATTGTGAACAGTGAAAAATACAAAGCCTACAAATACATTTAAAACAAGACAAAAACCCTAGCAAATGGACAGTCATGGGAAAGACCTGGGAAAGCCTGTCAGAACACAAATATCTTCAATTGTTTCTGGAAAGTGTAAATAGTGGGAGTCTGTCATATCTCAACAAGAATACTATTCCATAGAGCAGGGGTGACCACCCTGAAAGTCTTGCTCTAAGATCTTTGGGTTTTGCATGAGAAATTCTTCTGCAGACTACAGCAATCTACTGGATGTATAAGGTGGTCTCTTACACTGATTTAACACTTCAAAGCATATGTGACAGATTTAATAGCAAAATAATTGCCAATGACAATCCTAAGGATTTAATTACACCTGTGCTCACCAAAATTATTGAATGGTAATGCCATCGCACTGTGAAATTTAAAGTTTCCAATCTCAAACATTTTAACCATTATTTTGGCAAGAGATAGGACTCGGAGCCTGGAGCTTCTCCATCCTCCCCTTTTCCAACAGCAGTCAGTGATCTTCCTTCACCTCCAGTTTCCACTCTCCTGTTTTAGAGAATATTTCCAAATATCTTGTGAACCATCCTGAAATCTTTTGGTGAAGGATGGTATATTATATTATATTACATTACATTATTATAATTATTAAGTTAAATACTTCTTATAAGTGTTCAGACAAAAAAATTCTCAAGTTAGAAAACATGCTGATTATACTTGAGTTAATTAAGTTAATCCAGGCTTTGCAACAAGGGATGGTACACCCTCTTTCACACACACATTGAACCCACAAAACGTTTAAAAATATTTAAGGGGTCATCTTGCCAGGGAGGTTGCAGAAGTTCTAGCTCAGAGCAGCTCACCCTAAAAAGGTGTTAAATTCAGTCCCACTGTTCCCCAAAGAAAATACAATGCTACTGGCACCCATTCCAAATGCAGAAGTAAAGAAAGTATTTGGCACTGGTGTCTTAACATCACACAACAACACTTCACACAAGAACATAGGAAACTGCCTTCTACCAAGTCAGACAAATGACCAGCTAGCACAGATCTAAGGCACATGCTTTGCATGCAGAAGGTCTTAGGTTATGCCTACAGCATCTCCATGTAGAGAAGGGAAGGTCTAGAATTCTGGAGTCATTGCCAGTCAATTTTTCCCCCTGGTAATTGCTTTTATGTTCACTTTCTAGCACACAAAATGCAGTAATAACAATAAAGAAAGAGAATAAATCAAAACAAGAAAGGAAAAGGAAGAAGGCTATGAGGAGAGAAGAGGGAGTGGTTAGTATACTAAAAATAGTACAACTCCAGACAATTGTCCTTCATAAACATATTATCCAAGAACTGCTGCCAGTCAGTGTTGACAATACTGAGCTAGATGGATTAATCATCTCACTCAGTGTATGGCATCTAAAGTCTACTCTACACCAATTCAGCACAACCTCTCCAGGATTTCAGGCAGGGGATTCTCTCCTGGAAACTGAGGGACCGAACCCAGGCGCTCAACCACTGAGGTAGTTCCATAACTCTTACAACAGTCCTAACAACATGAGTCCTGTATTATCCTAGTACAGGTGGCAACCATTTCGCACAGAGGGCCCAGCCCCAGCCCCTATGTGTGCTGGTGGAGCATGCATACGTGCGCCCCGTTTCACCCCACCCCGATTCTGCCCTCTTTCGGGTTCAACAGGACTGCCAAAGGGCAACCAGGCAAAGACATAGTTGCAGTTAAGAGATTTAAAACTGTGAGTGCCAGCTTAGTCCCTCAGCTGCTAGACTGCACTAGCTCTCAGAAAAGGCTGTGGTGTTTTTAAATTTTACTTTATTTATATAGTTGTATCAAATGTGAGGTTATCAAGAGTCTTCTGTTTACCTGACCATGTGAGGTTTGAAGTATGTCTGCTCCAGGTGCTCGCTGCTGTCCACTTTCAAGGCATCTTCCAGGAGCTGGGTCACCACATCATGACAAGGACCCTGCTCCTCTGAGCAAACTGGGGTCTTCATCTCTTGAAGCAAGATAAGATACTTACTTTCCACTTGGCAGAGCTTGGCTTCAAGGCTTGTATACTGCAGAGAATACACCAAAGAATTCTTTCAAATTGGCACTTGCAGAAACATTTCAATGATGCATGGGAATCCATTTCAATAAGCGGGTGAGTGTATGCACAAGTTGTCCCTCTTCCATGAAGATAAAACAGGGTTGAGAAACCTTAGTCCCAGAGGCCAAATGCAGCTACCTTACACCTCTTTAACTTTATGCCTGGGATTCTCCCCAGACCATAACACCTCCTCAAGTGCTTTTGCTTGGCCAGAATACATGCCTCTTGGTTGTGTGGAAGGAGGATGTAGAGATGTGTATGTGCAGTAACCAATGATTTTTTGCATGGCTACAATCTCCTGCACAAAGGTAAGAGTTACATCCACGTGCATCTGCCCTGCCCACAACTGGTGTGTGTCACCTGGAAGGCTGCCCATGAAGGAATGCTGCAAACCTAAGACTGAAAAAGGGTTCCCCACCTCTGAGATAAAATGAGGATATTGCAATTCCAGAAAAAGACAGAGGGTTCTGCAAATCAGCATAACAATAAGTTTTAAGTTCCTCTTTCTATATATTGCTTGAAATTTTCACTTCTGGCAATGAAAGCTAGCAGAATATTACTTTCAATGTCAAGTGAAAGATTTACAATGAGCATCTGTGTTAAGCTGACCTTTGTCATCAAGTCTCTTTCTCTGTTTTCAGCAGTTCTCCGTAAAGCAGACAGTTCTAGGATCTCTTTATTTAAAAATTTGTTCTGGTTTTTATAACCCTGAAGACTATCCTGTGAACAAAAGATATGGATAAATATAGGTTATTAAAAATATATATTATGAGGAATACAAGCAGTAAGGACTAGTGAAGCTTGACCCAAGAAGCTCTACTTTTCTTGTGTTTTTAAAACAGTATATTGACACAGGGGGGAGGCACTCCAGAATTACAAAGAAAGTGCTCAAGTGGGGAAATAGATAGTCAAAGAACTCAAAGGCGTGCTATAAATTCCACTCATTAGAACTTGACACGGTGGACCGTTTTAGGGCTAGACCACTAGTAAAACTGTACTCTCCAATTTTATAAAACTATAGGGAAAATGAAACTCTAATGACAAAACAATGATCTGACTCACTGACTTCCAACTGTTGCTCAATCACTCAAGATCATGCTAAGTTTCTTGAGAAGCTCTACTTTAAAAATCAAATGTGTCTCAAGCATTAAGAAATAGGGAAGCAATGAAAGTTTATAAAAGAGTTCTATACTTTCAAATCATTAAGCTGTGGCTGTTTCTGCTGGGCTCAGTCTTCCCTTAAGACTCTTCAGGTCTGAAAGTTGTCAAATAAGGCAGCATCTTGCCACATATATTGTCACTCTCTAATCTGTATTTGTATCATGCTATATGTGTTCTCATGTTGTTGCTCTTATGGCATTTTGTTACTTATTCATGGATGTGACCCCATTCCTTAAACCTTGTTTGCAACACCTGTTGTGATCTGAGAATTGGGTCCCCTGCAGCTCAACTCAGATGCAATGCCAAAACATAGTTTGGCAAGTCAGGGCCACCTTCAAATGATCCTCATTCCACCTCTCTTCCATTCACATTCTCTACTTGATAGTTTTTACCAACCAAACTTAGCCCTTGTGTCCAAAATTAGTGAAATGTGGAAAGTGCCTTGCTTCCAAACCAAGGTTCAAACTATTTCCTGAAAATATTCAGCCTACATAAGGGCACATCACATGGAATTCTCAGGGTCTCCACTACTGAAGCAAAAATGTTCCTTACTTTCAGCCTGTCAAGCTCCTGCAGTTCTTTGTTGATGGAAGACGACATGGGAGAATGGACTGATCCTCCACTCTGGCCAGATGACTGGCCCTCACATTCACTCAGCTCCCTGGAAAGTTTCATGATCACTTCATCTTTGGCTTGAATGGTCTCCATAAGCATGCCCAGCTGCTCATTGAGCTCGCCCACCTTGCATTTCAAATTCTTTACTTCCTGCCGCAAACTGTCCTTCTCCAGATTAAGCTTTTCAAGCTGGTTGTTGAGACCCAATATCTGATTGTCTTTTTCATGAAGCAGCTCTAACTTATCTTTGGGGACTCCATCACAAAGATGCCCTACAAAATATTTGTCATACTGTGAAGATCTGACAGTCTGCTGCAGAAGCCGCACAAGTTCCTTTAAGGAGAAGGAAAAAAAGGATATTGGTGAACATGGTGGCATGCGCAAGTTAGATGTGCTTTACCTGTTGATTTTAATTCCTCCTTTGACAGCTTTTATATGCTTGTGCTTAATTATTTTTACTGAGAATATTTTTGTTTTCTTCCTATATACATCATGTTGCATCACACTGCAGTTTGCATGGCTACCATGTCAACTCCAGTGTGACAAATGGCATCCAGGAGGAAGGAGAGGTGCTTCACAGGCTGGTTTAGTAAGCTACTCTGAAGCACCTGCCTCCATTAAATGCAGTTGCAACAAGCTTTAACCAAGCAATTCACAGAGGTTTAGCACAGCAGCTCTATTCTGAAGCAGGAGCAGGCTGGCGGGGGAGGGGGGCTTTGGAAAGGGGTTGGAAGATAGACAGGGTTGGTAAGTGGAGTGAGCAGAAGCAGTGGTCCCAATATTTTATACTTTTGTAAACCGCTCAGAGGTTTGCTTTACAATAAATAATAAACCAAATAAAAAAAACCTATTTGGTTAAATAAAAGATGAACTAGGTCTGTGCAGCCAAGACGGCTCTTAACTTCCATCACTTGTGCATCTACCCCTCGTGACAGACATTACACCAATTTTTAAATTGAGGAAAATTTTAAAACCATTGCAACATGAAACTGAATTCTGTTTAAAGAGAAGAATCAAACCTCTGGGTAGATGCCAGCCTTTGGCCATACCTACAGTAGATCTCCAAAACGAACAATTAGGATAGCAACTGGAAGCATTTTTAAACCAAGCACATCAAAATTCTGCTGCAAGTTAATCTCTCTCCCTACACCTACAATCATTCAAAAAAAATTAATTCTGGACAGCTTAAGGCTTTGAATTTGAGACAATTACAGATAAGTAGAGAGGGACGCGAGTGGCGCTGTGGGTTAAACCACAGAGCCTAGGGGAATGGGGAATTCGCCCCACCAGATGCTGCAGAACTGCAACTCTCATCATCCATAGCCATTGGGCATGCTTGCTGGGGCTGATGAGAGCCACAGTTCAGCAGCATTGTGTGGGGGAGGACAAATGTCACCCACTCAATATCTAGAGGAATGAGGGTGGGAAAGGCTGAACCAAGGCACAAGAACCATGTTGGGCTGGACAGCATTTTAAACAGCCATCTCTGAGTTTCTATTCAGTTCCTGCGCATGACAAAAAACAAACAACCCCTTCCGCAAAGTTCTTAGCAGCAGCGAGGTCTCTGTAATTCTTTAAAAATGTGTTTAAGAGGTCAGCTAGCTATTTTTTAAAATGAAGTATGCACACTAGTTACGGTCTTCACATAGGCTACGGAGGGAAAACCTGGCCCGTCCCTGGTTCTGGCAACCACACATTTGTAGAATTAAAGAACTCAGAGCAGGTGTAGAATGCCTGGGGCTGGGTCCCAGAAGATGCACATACAAAAATTTGGGAGTTACGTTTACAGTTACGTCCCGTCAAAGGCGACTACGGGGTTGTAGTGCTCATCTCGCTTTCAGGTCAAGTGATCTGGCGTTTGTCCACAGACAGCTTTCCGGGTCATGTGGCAAGCATGACTACACTGCTTCTGGAGCAGCAGGACACCATGACGGAAACCAGAGAGCATGGAAACGCCATTTACCTTCCCACCACAGCGGTACCTTGCACTGGTGTGCTTTCAAAATGCTAGGCTGGCAGAACCTGGGACAGAGCAACAGGAGCTCACCCCTTCAAGCGGATTCAAACCATCAACCTTCTGATTGGCAGGCCCAAGAGGCGCTGTACTGTAGTCTAAACCACCCGCCTCTAATGTGTGCGCCAGGCAGGTTTTCCTGCACTGCTTGGCAAAACCTGCCATATATGATGCCAATGCTGGCTCCAGCTCCAGCTACTGTTCCTCTGTAGCTTGTAGACCAGTTACCTTTTGACTCAACAGCTCCTTCTCGAGACTCTCCAACTCTTCCTGTTGGCTCTGGAACTTCAACTGCATCTCGGAAGCCAGCTTGTTTCCATTACACTCATCAGAAGACGACTCCGTGCTATTCCGGTTTTTGCTGCCTGCAATCATTTCCTTTAAAGGACGCCTTGTTCTGTGTGGAATGCGGCCAAAATCAAATGGAAAGGCTGGACCAGACACGCCTGCACAAGGAGATATATTTTTTCCTCATTCAGTCTAAAATGTATTTGGACACATTCCTCACTTTGTTAAAAGAACACAACTGTACTCAATCACCAAATCTGGAACAAAGACTGAAGCAAGCACTTCCAAGTTGATTAATTAATTGTATGTCATCTGTTTCCTTCGGTTCTCTTCTCCCTGGCCCTTAAATTCTAAGCAGGGAGACCATGCACAATTAATAAATCATATACCAGGACAAAATTAGAACTGAAAAAAAAAGTGCCTGCTACTTCAGTGGATGTTAGTTTTAACTCTTTTTGTCATTACAAGGAAGTGAGCCCATATTATGCACTCTCATTTATCCTCTGTGGTTTGTGTTAGAACTAGGGTTACATTTGGAGACTTAGCCTCAGAATCCATTGTCTGTAGTGAGCTCCAACTCAATACAATAGTAAAGGAAACTGAGCAGTGAAGCACGTATTTCCTTCATCAGATTAACCACAAGTCACCACAAACGACTCTGATCAGATGGAAGACCTTCCCAATTTAAAGTTGAAAACATCTGTGCAGAAACAAACTCTTACCATTTTTAAAATCATCACATTTGTATCCTATCCATCTTCCTCCTCGGACTTCAGACTGACCTACCTGTAACTGAAGTTTAGCCACAATTGCCATGGCTGAGTGTGGATTTTAACTCAAGTTTCCCCAACCCCCACAACCTCTCTACTTGAATCTAAACCCCTATCAACTGCACCAAAATGCTGTATTCCTTACTCTCTTCGCTCTTGCATATAGTACAATATAACCAATTTGCAACATATTGTTTAATAAAGAGGTACTTTGTACACTCAAGAAAAATGCCTTGACAACAGCATGGGTCTGATGGGAATAAGTCACAGCAGTGCAAGTTTGAGTCCAGGTATCCCGGTAACTAAGACAGAAAAATGCAAAGGCAAATTATAAAAATCAGTTTCCAATAAGAGATATTATCAGAATTCTTTATCAATGGAGAACCCATTTTCATGGTGTGCCTTTAGAGTGGACTGCATTTTCATCAGCTCCTAAGAGTCAATGGTACAGAAATATAAAGAATCTTAGAAAGTACAATAGTAGAAAAGATGAGGATGGAAGATGTGGGGAGAAGGAACACTGGAGTACCTTTGCTCTGCTCTCCTGAAAACCTCTTCCGATCTTGAACTATCGACTCCTCCAAATCCTTCGTATCTAGAAATTCCCACTCCTCTGTGTAAAAAATACTCTTACGGTTGTCATTGCTTCCTTTTCCAGTTCGTAGTGAAGACACAGAGTTCCTGGCAAGTACAGAAATTAAGAAGTAGTTATACAAACAGAGAGAAGTGTAATTTTTAAAATAAAGGATACACAACTGTAGAAATCAAAAGCAAACAAAACTACTGTTTTGTTCAATTTCTCTTGGTTCCAAATTTACTCCAAAGCAGAGAACTTGGTTGATGCAGATGCCTACACTGCTAAAGTTTGTCAAATGTGCATTTAAATATCAAGGGCTAGGAGTTTAATTTATACTCTTCAGATTAAAAATTATTCCCAGGAAGATATAGAAAGGTGCTCAGCTGACATGCACTGGCTATGGCTGCTGAGAGTTGCAATCCGAAACATCAAGCGGGGAAGGCTGGACTACGCTTCAGACGTTTCCCACCCTGTCAATGACAGCCTGCTCCAAATAAGTCTCAGAATGCCATTTGTAGCATATGGCAATGCAATAAGTGACTCTGCTACAATCTATGACAGCAACAATGGATCACTCAAGGAATCCCTGAGGCTTTCCACTTAAAATAGTAAATCATTTCCTACTACACTTAAATTCAAAGTACAGTGGTACCTCGGGTTACGAACACTTCGAATTACGTTTTTTCAATTACGAATGATTTTAACCCAGAAGTGAGTTTTCCGAGCTCTCGGAGGCCTCGCCACTGCCCAGAGCCAAGCCCGGACATCTGCGGGGCCTGCGGAGGGTCCGCGACTGGGCTCCAGCCATGGGAGCCTTCTGAGGCCTCCGCGAATGGTGGGAGCCAAGCAGATTGTGATTGTGGAAGAGGACCCTGAGCCCCCATCCAAGCAATGACTATCATCAGCGCAGGTAAGAAAAAAAAATCACATTTTCATTTTGTACTGTTTTATTGATTTCATTTTATGGATCAATGGCCTCGTTAGATAGCAAAATCCATGTAAAATTGCCATTTTAGGGGTCGCTTTTCACCGTCTGGTTTCTGTTGAGTGTGTTTCGTTTGTTAATTGAGTCCCTCGCTGCTAATCAGAGGCTTCCTGTTGAGTCTGCCAGCTGTGGAGTCCCAAGCACCCACGCAACACAGAAGTTATATTCGGAGGTTTTGTTTTTGATTTTTTTTAAAAATTTCGGTGTTGCTTTTTTCTTTTTTTGACTGTGGCTTGTTGTTCATTTTATGGGACTGACTTGTGACTTCGCTTTTGTGACTGTGTGGAACCCAGTTCAGCTACTGGTTGATTGTGTGACTGCAGAAATGGATAAAAGCCCCCCACCCAAACTGACTATCATCAGTGCACATAAGAAAATTGGAAATGATAAGTAAAATATATTTTTTAAAAACAAATCAAGGCATGTAAAGCAACTTTATAAACACTATGAGGAAATGTATAAAGAGTGAAAACTGCCATTTGTTAGTTTGATATAAGAATTCCGGTTGCAAAATCTCTCCATATGCTTACACCACTCAAGGGTTACTACAGTACATGCATTTAAGATACACTAATCTGCACCGAGCTTCAGGAAGTTTACCAGAACAGATGTATTTCAAGCAATCATGTTTGCCAAGAAATGAAGTCGTAAGTACAGTCTTGAATTTGTGTAACACAATCTTGGTAACGGCAACCACTCTTCAACAACTGTACTAAAATTGCTCAGTAGCTGTTAAAACATATGAACACATATTGGCTAATTTTGCAAAGAGAAACATTCAAAGCACGTGATAAAACTGCTGTATTTCTGAAAGAGAAAGCCTGGCAATTGTGGTTAAGCAGTCAACAAGGGGGAACTTGGTAAAGTTAATGTTATTTCCCTTGGCTGACTCTACAATTTCCGCAAGATCTTGGAACTTCCTTCATATGTTTGGGGAGGGAGTTAGTGGTAAAGTGCTTGTGAGAGATGCTAGACCCGCCTTTCTCAACCTGGTGCTCTCCATTTGTTGGATTACAGATCCCACAGCTCCAGACATAAAATCTGGAGGACACCATGAGGCAAGGTGAGGCAGTGGCTATGGGCGGCAGGCTCCACACAGCTGCAAGGAGCAACAGTTCCACCTCCTGCACTTGATTGCCCTCCTCGGCTGCACACCCTTCCCCTTGCTTTCTGGCTTTCCTCTTTTTCCCTCCTCACCCCCATTTTTCTTCTCCATTTAGTCCCCCTTGCTTCACCACAATGTTTCTCCTCCCCATTTCAGAGTCTTACTTCCCCTCCCTTTCTGTACCTCTATCAAACCTCGAGCCCACAGAGTCCCACTCAACTGCTGTGCTGTGTGCACAGCTCCCTCCCGACATGCAGGCTTCCTGCTTTGCAAGAGAGCAGCTTCAGTCTCCAGCCAGTAAGCCATGGTGCAAAGGCAAAAGACAGGTCAGTCAGTGGAATGGAAAGAGGACGCAGGAGGGGTTGCAGGGGACGGGGTGCTCTTCTACCACCACAGTACTGTCCTCCATCCAAAGAACCATTTCAGTCAGTAAACAAAACAAAACAAAACTTGAGGGTGCAAAGCAAGACTGGAGAGGGGTGGCCTGAGCCCCACCACAGAGGCTTGGAAGGCTGCATTGGTCCCTTAGCCTGATATTCCCTATAGTTGCTGTAACCCAGCACCCTTAACAAACTACAATTTCCAAGGAGAGCACCATTTTCTGGTTCACCTCAGGCAGCCAAGTATCTTGGGCCAGCCCTGGAACCAAGTTGGTGAAAGTTGCACTAGACCGTACAACAGTGGTGGCAAGCCTGTGCGCCTCCAGATTTTGAGGCATCAACCCATACTATCATGTAGGTGTGGTCAGAGAGGATGGGAGTTGTAGTCCAGCAACATGTGGAGGGCTACAGGTTCCACATAACGTCCACAAAAGCCTGATCCAGCCAAGAAAAATGTTCATTTGATTTCCTAAGTAAGGAGCACCATACAACCATGCTGGCTGTGGCTGATGGGAGCTGTAGTTCAGGACATATGGAGGACACCAGGTTGGCGAAGGCTACTTTATGCACAACCAGTTTGCCACATAGGAACACAATCTCATAAGTAACACAAAACAGATGGCGGCTGAAGATCTGTGCAGGGCTGATATTTCCCTATGTTATGCCCAAAGCAAAAGTTAACATTATACACTAGGAGCTAAAAGTCATCACATGGAGGAAGGATCTGGAGCAGGCATCCCCAACCTGCGGCCCTCCAGATGCTTTGGCCTACAACTCCCATGATCCCCAGCTAACAGGTCCAGTGGTCAGGGATGATGGGAATTGTAGTCCAAAACATCTGGAGGGCCAAAGGTTGGGGATGCCTGATCTGGAGTAATTCAGAGATGCCTTAGTTTTCCTACAAACAGTATGCAAGATTCAGAATCCCATTATGGACATTTTTGTGGTCAAACTGACAAGCAGAGAAAAATTCTTAGACCATATTCAGAATTGCACATCCAACATTTTCCTTTCAAAAGCCTTTTTGTGCAACTAAATAGCATAGGGGTGGGGGTATCAATCACACTCATTGAAATCACAAGAAGGATGTGGTTTAATTTTTCCAGCGCAACCAAGGCAACAGTTGCCACATGTGCCCTGCTCCATAACCATCTGGAAAAGGAACTAGGAGAGGACAATCCTCCAAGTACTGAAGCTTCGCCCCCTAGAAATTGATGGGAGCTTGTGCTGCAGAAGTACTTGCAAGACTTACTCCCCTGGGCAGCCTTTCAGCATTAATGAAAGGGTGCGAGTGGGGATGGTAAGAAGAGAAGAGAAGTGATCGGACGTCAGTTGCCACAAAACTGTTGCCAGAAGTTGGCCAAGGTCAAAACAGTGACTTCAGCAGCAGCACAAGCCTTATAAATGGTTACTTCTTAGATATTCAGTGTGCCTTTCCCACTATTTAAAAAGAGAACACAAAGACAGAGAGATATTTATGGGGTGTTTTTCTTTACAATGTTTCAAGACTTTTGTTTTAAAGATGTATCAATCAATCTCTTTATTACGTTCAATGACCAATCTTGTTTCAAAGATAAATGATCTAGAACTTTTTAAACAGGAGTAACAGTGTATTATGCGAACAGGGTATTATGTCCTTTTCAAAGGGCAAGCGAAAGAGAGCTGGTGCAGCATGGTGAGTAAGACGCTACATTTCATCACGGCTAGAACTTTCTCCTTACCAGAAAGCTGAAAGGTACCAATGTGTTTTTTATGATGAAATTACGGATCTGCCAACTAAATTCTGCTTCATGTAAACTGGTGGAAAGCATCGGTGAGGAAAAAATTGTTCAACGAACGAACCACCATTTGCTCATAACAGAAACATGGTGTGGAAAATAATCACATCATGGACAAAATTTCCTATGAGAAGAGATTTTTACTCAGAGATGCACCTTGTGCGGCAGGTTCTAGTACGTTCTAATCACTCCATTTCCACACCCTTGAGGTGCTTTAGGTAGCAAACTGACATGGGAACTGGACTTCCATATGGATTTTCACAGGTCCCCACTGGTTTTAACTTTGTCTTAAAGTCCTGTTCCCTGATCACTGGCAACCCTAGTCAGCTTAACTCCATCTCCACAGCCTTGCTTAGATTTAGCCTACATGTTTCCCCTGAAACATAATAAAGTTATTATGGAAGTCAGTGGGCTGCAAGTTGAATGTTGCTGCTGGAAATCTAGGTCCAAATGTTACCTCTGCTAAATCATGAGCAGCTTCAGTTCCAACTGTATTATTTTTGGGGAGGGGAAGAAATATCATCTTTTCCACAGGCTTAATCTGAACATAAACATTTTTGCAATCACATGGTAGTATTTATGCCAACCCCATTAGATGAACACTGTCAAGTAACACAACACACAATACTCACTTGATATCTGTACCCAGTTGCTTCAAAGAAAAGTTAATGGCACTTGGCTGGCCTGGGGCTGGCTGGCACGCTGCCTGTTCTCCCACCAGTTCTGTGCGCGCTGCCTCCACCATTAGGACATTTCTAGCTTTCTCTGCTGATGCATTTGAAAACATGGTGGTCCAATCTAAGAAGGGCAAAAAACACCACCAGTACTTAATAATGCAGCTGACACCCCAGCAGTCCACATCAAGGCTCATGGAGGGCAAATTCAGAGGACTTCTAACATGTCATGAAGGAAGGTATTGAGCTCCCCTCATAAGTACCCCAGGAAACTATCACAGTCCAACAACTATGGTGCTGAAGAGTTAATACTCCCCTCAAGGCCAGCTAAGAAAGTCATGCAAATTGGCTATAACTCACAGCATCTCAGGCAGTTATTAAAGCAGAGCTTTCCAAACTTTTCATGTTGGTGACAGACCTTTTAGACATGCGTCGTTTTGTGACACAGTAATTCAGTTTTACTAGCAAACTGGAGGTTAAACTAACCCATTTCCAGCCCTGGGAGGAGCACAGGGAGCATTTGAGTGACACACCTGCACACTGCAGCTGACACACTAATGTTTAAAAAGCTCTGCATTAAAGTTTAGAGAGTAAAACTGGAATTCAGAATGAGTGTGGGGAAGGGTAGCAGAAACCAACCAAGATAAACCAACAATTATGCCAGTCTCTCACAACAGATTCTAGCACATGCAGCTACTCTAATGCTTCAGGTACCTAAGGATTAGGCCAAACATTATTTATGTGTAATTGTGTAGCCCCCTCCCCACTAAATCCACACCGGTATTTAAAGGTACAAATTCAAGAGTTTGAATGAGTACATACCATCTCAGGAAGTACAAGAGGTACACTCATAATGGGCCATATTCCTCCTCTGCTCTGTCAAAGGACCCAGAGCATGGAGAGGAGCTGGCAATCATCGGGCAGTCTAACAGTATCTTTACATACACCTTGAAGCTTCCTCACGTAACATGCAACCAGAAGTGGGAAAGCACACCTCCAAAGTTCTGCAGGCACCTGAAAGCCACAGGGCCCAGTTTTCTAAGCAAGAAGGCCCCTGCTTCCTTCACCTCCCACTAGCCCTCAGCGACATCAAGAGTGATAGATTAACAGGTAGTCCTTCCTAGTACTCTTCCCTCTGTCAGCAGCATTACACAAGAATAGAGCAAGAAAGAGAGAGAAAAGATTATTGAAGTTTTCCTCCTCCTTGCACCAAATTGCATACATTTGATGACTGCACCATATCAGGCTTTGTCTCCGTTAACAAGGGATATGTTCTGCTATCTGGATCTAAAGCATACAATGATTTACAAGTTTCAAGCAAACCACTGCTCCAAGGTGAGCCAAGTTTAGAGCTGCAGACACACCTTCAACCATTTCCACTACAGTACAAAGTTGTCAGCACTCTGCTAAAATGAGTACTGTGTGAAAACCAGCAGGATGAAGCAAAGCAAAGCAATTCCCCTCTCCGACCAACACGGCCCCAGGAAAGAATGCTCATGCCCAGTCAGTGGCGTAGCGTGGGTTGTCAGCACCCGGGGCAAGGCAAGTAATTTGTGCCCCCTAACCTGTGGATTTGCGCCCCCTAACCCTAGCCCCCAGATGTTGCGCCCGGTGTGGCCGGCCCCCCCTGCACCCCCCACGCTACGCCACTGTGCCCAGTTAACAAGACAGTTTGCAGAATGCCCACACTTCTTGCTGTTTTATGACAGAAATGCATATACAGTAATGTAAAACCACATCACATTTGTATGGATTCTCTTCTCCAGATCACAACCAGTATGAAATCCACAGGAATGCTGGAGTGTTGTGAGGACATTTACATAACCTACAATCAAGGACACAGTCTTTCAGCTTGGATGAAGCCAAAGATCTGCTTAACACTCAGTTATTAAAATTACATAAAACAGACTACAACCATCAACGATTAGGCAGGAAAAGCTATCAGCCAAATAAAATGCTACATCAGTGGAAGACAACCAAATAGAACCTTTCTAAGTTAAGTGAGCTCTGCATGTTCCCAAATATTCATCATGTAATGTGCCCCCACAACATGAAATTTCCTTACCTTCATTCTTGAGGGTGCTAAGATTAGCAAGGGAGGAGAGACTCCCAGGTTCAGACATGGCTTAGTGACATGTGAATGGGTTGATCCTCCTCCTGGAACTATGTGCTCACCTTCTCTTTCCACAAAATGGCTATGAGGGGTTTAGGAGCTTTCACTTTTTGTTGTTTATGGTTTCACCTGAACTGGGAAACGTGGGTGTTTCAAACAGGCTAGCTTGTTTACAGTGGGCTTATTTTGAAAGAGACTATTGTCAGGGTCAAGCCAAGATGACATGTGAAATCATAGTTAACTGAGAGTAAAGGCTTCCAAAGCCTTCCCCCCAACCACACAGGAGGAAGAGCACAGGAGCAGGATAGGCTTATTCACTTAGTGAAAAACCATGGTTTAGCATGATGTCGGAAGAGATCAACCCCAAAACTCTCAGCCTGAGAGTGCTTGCAACTGTGGTCTGGGCAGGGTAATTATGGGCTAGAAGGCGATTAATATTAAGTGGCATTCCCTATTGGTGACCATAGAAAAACAGTATGATGAGGCAACAAGTTAATCAACTGCTATGAAATTTATGTTCCATTTACTCTTAATACAAACACTGGAAGGGAGTGGCTCGTGTTGGAGCACAGACTTACTTTGAGCCGTTCATGCCCCATATCATCTGTCCATTGCCGGTTTAATCATGACTAGGACACCTGCGGCATTCTACCAGAACAACAGGCTGTTGACTGGCATGAAACCTTGCTTGGGTTCTCATCTGGGTTTTTTAAAAAACATCTACTCAAAAGGATGATTTTGGTGTGACCTTACATAAAACTTTTACCAGCATGGAAGCTGTTTCAACAAAAGATACCTCCCCTGCTTATTTTATATCAATTATAAATAGAATTTAACCTAAATGAAAATGATGCAGTCAGAAATGTACTATTTAAATAACCTTATAATCTGATAACAGCACTCAATGAATAAATACAATTTCCTCAGTTATCTGTAATACTGCAAAGTTATTTATTGCTTATATTCACTCACAAATAAATATAGGAATGAAGCCAGAAAGACAAGACTCTGCACACAAAATCTACCATAAATCAGAGAAAGCTCAAAGCAGTTTTCAATTAGAATAATTTTCCAAATGCTGGTAGTACAATGGTCCCCATACACAACATTGCACTATATTTTATGCTCACTGCCCACTTCTTTGTAAACATGAACATTAGGAAGAAAACTACCATGAATGCCTTCTTGTTTCAGCTGGATGACAAACAGTACTGCAATATCACACTTATTGTAAATTGTAATATAAAGTTTTCATTTAAAATATTTAAAGTATCTATATCTTGACTTATAAACATGGCAGTGCTGTCGACAAAAATTCAGTTAACAATAAATAACTGCCTTGAAATACAATCCCTGAAAATATAATCCATAGAACAAGCAGCAAAAAACCCAGCAATAGTAGATTGCCAACGTATCTGATTTTATTTATCTCAAAGTTTTTTGGTCTAGAAAGGTACAATCGGCATAACTGAATAACTATCATAAAATCAATAAGGTTTCTGAAAATGCTATTTCTCAAGTCAGCTTCAAAAAAGTTGTACAGTTGTACCTCGGCTCCTCAACGCCCTGGGAGTAGAATGTTCCAGCTCCCAAACAGAAACCGGAAGTGAGTGTTCTGGTTTTCAAATGGATTTCCGGAACGGATTCTGTTCGACTTCCGAGGTACGACTGTACTTATTCTGCAGCAGATTTATGAAATTTCGGGAGCAATGAAATTAAAAAGATTGCCTATTAAGTAGAAAATCCCACTTCCCAGATCAATTGTGTTAAAAATAACTGCTGAGTAACTTTCAGAAGCTGAATGTTCAAAGCATGATACAGTACTAGTTAGGAAGAGAAAAGCAATCACACCCACAAATAATTGTATTTTGGGTAAGGATATTACTAAGATACCTATTTTGTCTCAACAAAATTTGACCAATTATAATTTGGCCTACTGGTCAGAACACAGGCATTTGGCAATGCACTTACAGAATTATTTTGGCCCAATTTACATGTACTTTCTTTACCTGATCTTAAAGATCCAACTCATGACTTGTGTGAGGAAACCTCACATTCTTATGGGGAAATTTCACTCAAGTTCAGTATTCAAAACCTGGGACAATGAAATGCGACCATTTCTGATAAGATAACTCATAAGTTAACTCTTGAAAGGCACTGAGGACCTAGAAGCTCTCCCTGCTACTTGGTGGGGTTTTATTGCTTATGCCAATAATGCTGATCTACAAAGTCTATACCGGCAGATAAAATTTGGAACTCTTAAAAAAAATGTTACATGCTAGATACTTTCTGTTTTCTGTCACAATGTATGCTGCTGCTTAGAAGTCAGAATAGCATTTTATAGCTTTTCTAAATCTTGGTTTCCACATAGTTGATATAGTTTTCTTTTGTTTTGTTTTTAAAATGAAAATCTAATTAAAGAACAGAAATTGTGAAAATGCAGTATTTTCTTCAGAAGACAACCTTCATTGCTACTGCAATGGTCTGAATGTGGCTGGATTATTGGCACAACTCCACTATTTCCATAGCTTTTTTATAATAATAAAACACCACATTTTGGAGGCTCTGTGCTCTACCTAATTTTCATGTACTTATATATATCTTTAACAAAAATGTGCAGGGGAACCAGTATTACTATTCCCACCCATCTATAACATACACATATTACACTACCAGCATTGAACATCACTCAAACGCTAAGACATATCTGGGGCAGCTTTGATGGATTGCGTAAATAACACTGAGACTTACAGGGCAATCCTATAAAAACCAACAAGCAACTAGGATGTTTACTATCCTAAGATTTCCTGTTCCAAATGTTATTTACATGAGACCGATAGATTTATTTATTTCTTCTTTATTTATTTCTTCTCAGGATAAGAGAATCTAATGAACTTCACAAACCTTGACATCTGTGATGGGTCTAACATGTCAGATTTCATGTTTTAGCATATAGTGATGCCAGTGTCATGCCGGTGACAAATTAAATTTTTATATTGCATTTTATGCCACCAGTGGTTGAAATGTTCCAACTCACACTTAGAATTTGGAGCAGGACAGGAAATCAAATTGAATATTAAAAAAAGAAGCCACTAAAACTGAATAAGCAGTTACAGCACAATCCATTAAACATTATCAAGCACCCTCTCTACACTTCAGCTAACTGTGCCCACAATCTACCTTCCATGGAAACTAAGTTGAGCTATGTGTAGAGTTGGCAGTTGCACTTAGAATTTGAAAAATATTATGATACTGCCACCAACAAAGTTATATGAATCACATTCTCGACCAGTCTCAACATTAGCTTACCAGTATTATCTTTGGCAACAAGCCCTTTGGAGGAATCACATGGTGTCGGTGAAATTTGACTGACTCTCTTAGTTGCATCATGGCTGTTACAATACTCCCATCTCCTTTGCTGAAGCTCCTGAAGCCAGTACTTCATATCCTGGTGGGTTGGTGCCTGTTACACACACAAGCAGAAATGTTGAAAACATTACAAGAGGAATACTGCACAAGGAATAGAAGGTGCCTGCATATGCATGGACACACAAAAAGGTGCCTGTCATCTGTTTGAAAATACAGAAAGGCTGCTACATTATGGCTGGTCGTCCATAAGCTGCACTAAAATGGAAATAACCCAACAACTGTGTTCAGGGATTTGCATCCTTCTATGCTAAGTATTTGTTTACAAGATAAAAGATGGAGTTCTGATGTGTGTATGTGGCTCATGCAGTCCAAATTTCATCTATGTTGGGGACCTGTCAAGCAAGCCTAGCTATTGCATTTTTGGCAATGGCTTTGTGTCCCATTTACATATCTACCTCTCTCTGTAGTTGACAACAGGGATCTTTAACTTGGACTACTTTTACCATGTTGTTATTGCAAGGCATCAGCACAATGCTCTATGTGCCACACTTTATCCATGCTTGCCACTACTTTCTTCAAACTAATCTAGATTGGCCTACAATAAGAATAAGAATAATATTTATTATAGGATCATGTTTAGTAACAGAATGAATACTTTCAGAATAATGAATCTCCTATACAGAGCAACTTGGGGAAGATGGGGAGACCACAATGGACTCTTGATTATTGGGGAGTCCATTTTTTATGATGTGGTTTACATTTTTCAGACTGCCTTTCCAAAACTTAAAATATTTGTCTAATGATGAATGTTTACAGTTTGTCTTCCCTATAAAGAAAACATTTTACATATCGATAAGATCGAGGAACAGGAAAGAAAGCTGAAACTTCAAAGAAACAGGCAACCACAACATATGCTGTGAGTTAATTCATCTTCCTGTCACAGCGAAAGCAATAAAGGTCAGCATCGCTCAGGCAAATAAGCCTACAGCATCTTAAATACTAATGAATTGATTGTGACATTAGCTTTCATAGGAAAGAGCTCACTTTGTCAAAGGCTTTAAATTATCTGGAAGAGACAGTGCTTGACTGCTAGTTAAAGGAAGGGATGTTCTGACTCAATAGGGAAAACCCACAAGAGGAAGCCAATTGTCAAGAAACTGCATTGCATCATGTTTGAATAACAGCACCATTCTCAGAAGTCCCGCTGTAACCCCATCTCAGGGAGGCCTAACAGGATTGGAGTTCAGTGGGGTGCATGTCTGGGTAAACAAGTATTCAATTAGGATGTACAATATTTACTTGGAAGCAACTCCCACCAACCAGTGACACTGCAAAAGACACAGCTTTTGTGCAAAAAGTTTTTTGCTGTGCAACTTTTCAGTCACAACTATCTAGCAAGGTTACCTTCATTTTCTCCAGGTAATAAAGAGCCTGTGGGTTAGGATTCAGGTTATGACAGGCCTAAAACCATTTTGCTCTTTTCCTATGGCTTTCTCAACCTCTTGCTTAAGCCAATATGGTTCAGAAAACATCATCACATCATTACCTATATCACAGGAATATCAAAAGCATTTTGCACACTTAACATTTCTGACCTTGGAACAGGAGGCTGCCAAAATGAATAGCATCCCAATGCAGCCAAAAGCCACATTGCACTAGTACAACAGGCCTGAAGTTGCATTACACGAGCACAGCACAACTGCTAGTTATAAAGTGGTGACTTGGAAAAACTCCCCAAAGGACACAGATTTAATATTTCCAAGTCATTTCTTAGTGCTCCTATAATGTTAAGAATGATGGATGGGAGAGTATATCCCATGATACATTCAGAAACTGTGAATCAGCAGCAAGTTTAGGAATATTAAAGCATGTGAGCATGAAGAAGCCTATGTTTGATTTGACTTTCTTCCTTGAAAATATTGTTTTGCTCTTATACGGAGTTTTTCCTTGAAAGGATAAATCCAGTAAGCTTGAAATGTAAAGCACAAATTCAGTAATGGGCTCCATTTAATCCTGAAATAAATACTTAGGAACACCAATGCCTAAACTAAACATTTGGCAGCAAAATTATTATTCTTTTAATAGGCTTTAGGAATCCTCTTCACACCCAAACCCTAAGAGCCAATGTAGTAGGACAAGATGCTTGGATAATCCAGGATGTTCTTTTCACAGAGCCATCACTGGAGTTTTTGCAAGATAAAGGAGGTTATTACTATCGTGAACAGTTACAGAACATGAAACCATGTTTCATCAACCATAGTTTCCCAGCTTGGACAAACCAGGGAGCTATGGCTTGTTTGATCACTCCTATGTAGAAAAGAATGAAGCAGCAGCACATGAGTGAATAAGGTTTGTTCATTTAGCAGAATGTTAAGATGAAACACAGTGGCCTGAACACAGCTAAAGAATAAGTGTAACAAGTCACAGAAGGTGGCTCAAAGCCCGATCAGCAACATCAGAGCAAAAGGGAAGAGAAGCCCAACAAAAATGATAGAACTAACAATTAATGAAGAACCAAATGTCCACCTTATTCTTTTGTCACTCCACCCCACCAAACATTAGTGCCACCTGATACTGTGAAATTACTGCATTGATACTCAACTAGAAAAGGGAAAGGTATGCCTCTTGCAGTCACAGGTCAAGGCTACTGGCAAGGGAACATTCAAATGTTGGAAGCAGGTCCATCCAGGGTGTATTTTAACATACTCCTCCTGGCTACTGAAGCAATTACAGTCACACTGAAAGTATGTTTCCTCAGAAATAAACCCCACAATGTTCACCAGGACTTAATTCCAAATATGTGTGCAAAGGATTGCTGCCAGCTATTATACCACATTTTGCCTTCATGCTGTATACAGATTGCTGTTCAGGCCCTCAGCTCCAACCTACTGAGCAAGATGCTATAATTCTCAGAATGATTTTGTAACAGAGCACCTAATACCTACAAGAGAAAATTACTTATGGAAACTTAACACTGAAGAACACAGCTCTCTCAGAACTGGTTAAATCAGAGAAACATTTTCATTTACAGTTTTAAATGCATTGTTTATTACATTTTTTGTACATGGATAGCAATACCAAAGGCAGAGCAATAAATGCAATTTCTATTTTTTATTACTGTTTGGACATGTTTTGGTATTGCAGTTACACGTGGCATGTGGCTTTAGGCACAGACAGCACTGAAGTACTGTTTTATTAGCTTGTGGGGCTAGACTACTCTGCTGAAGAAATAATTCTGGTATGAACTGTGGAGTAAAAGGTCTACCTATGTTCTGCAACTCAGTTGTTTCACCTTGCTTTTCTTGTTTTATAACTAACGGGGAAGTGAGTTGTTCCAGCTCTTCCTCCAATGCTGACAGATGGTTCCTTGGCTTACCCCACAGACTATCTTGACAGAAGTGCCATGTGGTCCTTGCCACCATCCCAGCTCAGCAGCTCTCGAGGTACTGCCCACAATGACACTGATAAGTGTGCACTTCAGCCCTGCTTTAGGATAGGTACCTTTAGATATGAAACTGGAAGGTTTTCCTTCCCTCAGTCTTTATTGCTTGGGTGAAAGAGATTCAAAACAGAACCAGAAGTAATCAAAGGGGAAAGAGAACAGGTGCTCCAGATTAGTTAATGCTGATTTGTGTGTGTGTGTGTGTTTTAGTGTAATCATCTTGGTAACACAAATACATGGTTAGGCAAACCAAATTAAATTCTCCGACAATCTCTTCCTCTGATCCTGCATATAGATGGATAAGGATTTCCAAGGAAGTGCCAGACGATATGCCCAGACAGGTTAACCTATCTGGAAAGAATATCTCTGTGCCAGAGAACATGCTTTGCATACAAACAGTAACAGGTATATCCAGGCAGGGCTGGGAAATACCCATTTGAAATCCTGGAGAACCCCTGCTAAGCAGAGTAGTCAACACAAAGCTGGATGGGGGAATGGTCTGACTCTGCTGAAGCCACTTGCACAAACCTATAGGTAGAAGCAAGCTCTGCTTGAGCCCAGATGGTTTTGGGATCTGGGTCCTTCAGACAGGGCAGTTGGTGGAGGAGCAAAGATTTGAGGGTGTGCTTTTTCCAACAATCAAGCTGTATGTAAACTTTATGAAATAAATACTGTAAATAACGCGTAACGGGACTCAGTGACAGGTTAAAAGGGGGTGGAGCGCGCGTGGTGGTAGCCTCGAGGAAGCGACCTTACCTGAGGAAGTTACCTGAGAGCAAGCCCCGCCCCACAAGCCTAAGCGGGCTGGCTTGGAGGTCCATCCCCGCCTCGGAGAGTTCCCTGCCCCGCTTGACCCTCCCTCAGGACCCCTTGATATATGATATCTTTATTGTCATTGTTCCGTGCAGAACAATGAAATTGAAAAACTACATAAAACCCCCTAAAAACTCTGAAACCCCATTTTAAAATACACTATACTATAGAGAGCTATAGTAGGGAGCTCCCAACGAGGGGCGCGCGGCGGGGCGGCGAAGCGGGGCAGCTACCCCGGACCCACCCCGGGGAGGCCCCCTTCTACCTTGAGGACGGTGACGCCGCCGCCGGGGCTGTGGATCTCGAATGTGCTGCCGAGGGCGGCCTCGACATCCCCGACACCGCCGCTGCTACCGCTGCCGCCGCCGCCGGAAAAGGAGCAGGAGGACGAGGCGGCGGAGAAGGAGGCGGAGGCCGGGGCGGAGGCGGCGGCGCTGGGGGCGGCAGCGCCGGGGGCCTCGGCCGGCTGGTGGTAGCTGAAGGAGGCTCCGGCGATGTCGAGGCGTCCGAGGGGCACCGCCTCCTGGGAGCCCTTGAAGTAGTAGAGGGCGCAGCAGCGCGGGTCGAAGGCGAACCAGCGGCTGCGGAAGCCCCGCAGCGGGCCCTTCCCCGTCAGCTTCTGCAGGTAGCCGCACAGCCGGGGCCGCTCCGAGGCCGAGGGGGGCGCCGCCGCCGCCGGAGGACCTTCCTCAGGCGCGGCGGCACCGCCGCCTTCTGCCTCCTCGCAGCAGCCCGCAGAAGGCATCGCGGCGCCAAGAGCAGCAGCAGCAGCGCCGCCGCCGCCTCTCTGCGCTCCTGAGAGGGTGTGAGGCTACAGGGCTGGGCGGCCTTCCGCAGCGCCCTCCCCAGACCTGGCTTTGCCCCCAGTGCATGCTGGGACTTGTAGTCCGCTCTTTCTGAGGCGAAGGGCCTGGCCGCCTACGGCTCCGCCTCCTGAGGAGGGACGGGCGAGGGTTGCCACATAGGCCAGGAGGCGCGAGAGGTACCGGTGGGGTTAATTTAAATTAATTATAAGCATTCTTGCTGGATTTTTAGTGGTTTATTTCCTGAAATCATTTTCCATACCGCCTTTCTTCCAAGGAGCTCATGGCGGCGTTCAGGGTTCTTGCAGTTCCCATTTAATTTCCTCACATCGCTCCTGTGAGGAAGAGTAACTGGCCCAAGGTCACATGCAGCGAGCTTCATGTGGTAAATATATTTATTTAATTTGTATATCACCCATCCTTTGAAGATTTGAACCCTGGAGTCTCCAGGTCTGACCCTCTTACTGCTGGCTCCTGCAGCTATACGGTATACTGCGATGTATCGCTTGATTGTTTTAAAAAACAAAACTCAAAGTGGCATACAAAAATATTAAGAAAGTTATTGGTAAAGGCAATTAACAACAACATACATTTAAAGTACATTCAGAGCACAGTGCTTCCCCCCAATCCTGGGAACTAGTTTTCCCTATGGCTACAATTCCCAGCACCCTGAACAGACTCCTGGTCCCAGGATTGGGGGGGGGGGGGAGGTAAGTAATGTATGGTGTGGAAGCAGTCATAGTTTGCAAGGAGCTTCCAAACCAGAATCTCAAACTGTGTTTTGAAGATGATTTGGAAACCACAGTTTGGGCAAACTGTTGTTTAGTGTTACTTCTGGACCCACAAAAAATGGTTTCAAACATTGCCCTGCCCTCAGTGACTTTTGTTGGTAGAATCCAGGGATTATTAGGAAGGGCGAACAAAGAACCCATGGTTTACTTGTACCTCTGGAATACAATTTGTGCTCTGTGGTTTTATCTCAGTGTAAACGGGCAGGGGTACCTTTACCTTTACCTTAAACCATGGTTTGCTGTTACACCTGCATATTTATTTATTGCATTTGGGTCATTCCATGTCAAGTGATACAGGAACTTTTACCTTACCATTTTAAATTACTCCCATTTTCAGTTTTCTAAAAATAGTATAAAAGAAGGTTCCAGATCTCTGTTTTTAATTTTTTTAACTCATCCTGTTTTTGAGTTATTAGGGTTTGAAATTTCAAATAATTGACAATTTTGGCCTTGCCCCCTACCTTAAAAGCTCAACCCAGACTTCAAACCATAATATCTGTTACTTCAGGCATTTCTTTTAAAAAGTTACTCAATTAGAAAGTATATGAAAAGCTAGTCAGGCTTTGCTTTTAAAAATGTATTCAAAAGTAGTTTCAGCTTGTTTGAACCAGTACTGACTGGCTTTTATGTGTATGGACAAGCTGTGGCTTGTTGTACAGGGCTCAGCAGTGAGTTGGGAGTCTTATCTCAGCTCTTGGGTTGATCAGTTTATTAAATTTTACTGTGACTCTGACATGTACTAATATATTTTCACTAAACACTGTCTGCAAAAGAAAGAAATGTGATGTCTAATATGATATATTGCTGTAATCCTTTTAGTAAAATTAGGAGCATCATCATTTGTTGACCCATCTAGTTGGGATATACTCACCTTGTCATGGTGAGTGGGCTTGAACGTTCCTATGATCCTAGTGAGCAAAGCCGTCGGGAGTCTCGTACTCCCAATAGGGTCATGCAAGGCGGTAAGGTCCGGGGGGAGAAGCTAGACAAATAATGATCCAAGAAGACCTCAATGGCAGAACAGGCAGAAGATAACAAGCGGCATGTTACCACGGCTGTGAAGGTGGATGAAGGCTGCAACATATAAGAATCTACTGGATGTCGTGATACTCATGCTACTCATGGTGGTTGGCAAATGGTAACAAGGGCAGGACTGTGAAATCTGGAAGCACCTGGTCATGAACCGTCACATGGGTGGTGGATACAGATTCAGTCATTCTGACTCAAGGATTGAGGCAGTTGAATAGCTTGGCAGCTGTATCCACGACTGAGCAGTCCTATTTTGGATCCACTTTGCTCACCTCTAAAAGGAAGAGTGGCTAGAAAAGGAGCCCTAAACATAGTCTGCCTGCCTTTTCCCCTGACTGCATTACTACACCCAGTGGGGTCACAACCCATAAAAGACAATTGAACTTTGGAGCATGGAATAGACAGATTACACCAATAACGAGCGCCCGAGCACAGGAATGCCATCATTGCAAGAGAGTTGCGATGTTTTAACATAGATATTGCAGCTCTTAAAGAAACTTGAAGAGCAGGAGAGGGACAACTGAAGGAAGAAAAAGGAGGCTACGCATTCTTCTGGAAAGGTCTACCTGAACAAGAAAGTCAAATATAGTCATACCTCATGTTACGTTTGCTTCACATTGTGACTTTTCAGGTTACAAACGCAGCAACCCCAGAAGTGTTTACTTCCAAGTTTGCCACGCACTCACACGCAGAAGTGATCTGCGCACTTCTCATATGCACAGAAGCGCTCTATCGCGTTTTGGTCACGCGCAGTAGTAGCGCTCTACTTACGGACTTTTCAGGGTGCGAATGGCACCTTGAAACTGATCATGTTCATAAGTAGAGGTACCACTGCACATGGAGTAGGCTTTGCTATCAAAAACAATATTGTGAAGCTTGTGGTAATATTTTACCTCTACACTACCTTGTTTGTTACCCAGGTGAGGAACAACCACCTTTTGAATAAACCACAGAACCAAGGAAACTATTTTCAAGTCCAGCATCTGGATTTAGGGACCCAGCATTTATTATAGCTATTGCAATAGGACAGAGCTCACTCAACATGCCAGTTAAGAAGGTCTGCCCCCAGGCACTTCAGAAAAAAAGCTTATATTGTAGTTCAAACACAGCAAACAAAGAGTCATAAAACATCTTCACATACATCAGGAAAGTCATGAGAAGTAAAGCACATATGGCTCCATACTAGTATCTTCACTCCTGTATCACCTTGGAGTGGCCCTGATGTGCCCAGGTCATTTGACCTTCTTAGGCAGGGGTTGGCAAGGTTTACCTCACCTGGACCGGTTGACTGAAGATCCTTCCATGGGCTGGATCGCGCGTACGCATAAGCTTGCGCGGCTGTGATTTCCGGTGGCTGTATCTGTGCAGACACGATTTCCGGGGTCTGCGCCTGCACAGATGAGCTTTTCAGGGTCTGAGCATGCGCAGACACGATTTCCAGCAACGCAGAAGCGAGTCTCTGTGCCGCGCTGTGCCGGTTTAGCATAGCACGTGGGGACTCACTGAGTGGGCAGCTCGGTTCGGGGGCGGCTCGGGGGCCACTTAAATGACCCCCGTGGGCCACTTGTGGCCCATGAGCCTTAGGTTGCCTATCCCTGATCTTAGGTCTCTGGTGTCCAGCATAACCTGGCAAAATAGCCTTCATTGATGGAAGAGCATAATAAAATCCTCTTCCTGGGTCTCAGATAACTTCAAGAATTGCTGATTTACACTCTGGCACTAAAACATCCTGCCATTTGTATCACTTTCAGGGGTAGATAAAGAGAGATGGAATGCAGCTTAGGAGGGGGAAGACTCACAAATTCAGAACACACAAAAATCAAGCATAATACATTCTAAAATGTTTTAACAATTAAAGTGAAACATTTAAACATTATTAAAATAATAAAAATATACACCCGGGGTCTCTAATTCTTATACCAGTCCCCCTTTGATCCTAACCTTATCAAGGATTATAATCATACTTTATCAAAGTTATCAATCTACCAATTGGACTTCTTTAGGAAACACACTTTTACAAGCATTGAATACCACAACATAGCAATAGAATACAGAGAATGACTGAGAGGAAAACTAATAACACCCCCCCCTTTTTTAAGGCTTTATTGATCCAACTAATCTGAGGGAGACCAACCTCTTGGATTCCAATATGAGATTCCTTTTAAGCATTTATGGACTTTTAAGAACCTTGGGAGAAGTATTCTCCCTTGCTATAAACATGTTTGTCTATGCTTTACACTCAGCAGGAAGGTTTATTCATAAAGAAACATAAAGAAATAAAGTTTTATTTCTTTAGCTTTATTTTGTTCCCAATGTCAAATTAGTCTTCTGGACCCCTTCTCTTTGTTATTCCACAACAACACCCCATTAATGAATTCTTGTTAAAGGGCTTTCATCAATCAATCTCCCAATTTGGCGCAGGTGTTGACACATCCTAACAGAAATGTCTTCACCCTTCTGGGAGGTTCTTACCTTGCTGTGATCCTCACTCAAGGGTGAATCGCTTTCTCACATTCCAGAGGGACACGAAAAAGCTAATTGCACCTTGGGTTCACTTGTCCAATCCAAAAGCAAAATCCAATTAGAATTTTTCTATAGCCCCAAAATTTCAAGTCCAGAAACTAATTTGTTAAACAATTCCAGTAGGTGCATTTGTACAAATTACCATATTTTTCACTCTATAGGACACACTTTTTTCCCCTCCAAAAATTAAGGGGAAATGTGTGTGCGTCCTATGGAGCGAATGCAAGCTCCTTGGCTTCAGCGATAGCAACGCGAAGCCTCCGAAGCGCAGAGGGAGCGCTCCCAGTCCCACCAGGATATGCTGGGGACTGAACCTGATGCCTTCTGCATGCTAAGCAGTTGTTCTACCACTGAGCTATGGCCCTAGCTCACAATATTGCTGTCAGGATAAAATGGAGAAGGTGGAGGCTGAAGTGCGTATGCTCTGTGGAGGAAAGGTGGGATAGAAGTATAAGAAGGAATAAAGTATGTAAACTAGCCTATAAGGGAATCAACTACAGTATAGTTTTAACTTACTCTCTTAATAATTTGTATATAAATTATAAGAGTGGTATATAAATTTTGTTAAATAAAAAAAGAGGAAATGTTCAGACTTTCAAACAGTATGTTATGCCTGAGCCTCCACTACTGAAACTCCCAACAGCATTTTCATGCTCACAGACACCTGATGAAGGAACCATTGTGACATAACTCATTCAAGCAGAGTGAAGGGGCAACAGGCTGTCAACAGTGGCAGTAGTTGGGGCTCCCATCTATTAAAAAGCCACAGAAAGTCTTTTCATACTGCCTGAGGAATTAATCCCTTATTTAACGTACATAATTGCTGGATCGATTTAACAGGACTGGAGCTAACATTTGCTTGGATTTGGCACCATTGATAGGGAACTGCCTGTTGCATCCTCCGCTTTGAAGTCACCCTGGTCTTTGGGCTCCAGCACCTTCTTCAGCATGTCCAACCCATCTAAGAGGCATATGATACTGGTGTTCTACTGGGTTAGGAAGAAGCCCCTGACAGAGAAGCCGTGCTCTACCATCTAATCCAGACCTTCTGCCTCTGCACCGGCTTGCAACACTCCTCACATTTCACCCTACTTCACGAGGAGCAAAACACAACCTGCTCCGCTCAGGAGGTCCAGCAGGCGCAAGGTGCTGCGATTGCCGAATCTCACTCACCCCAAGTTTTTAAGATCTGTCATTGGCAGCGTTGGCTGGAAGAGAGCCCTCAGGCGTGGCAAGCAAAAGAAGACTCCAGCGGGAACAGGAAAAGGGGTGAGGGCTAGGCTAGAGGCAAGAAGGCTCCAAAGCTCTTTGCGGGGTGGGATTGCTTTGGAAGATGCCTTCTCACAAGCTCTACCCTTGAACCATGTAAGGACATAAGAAGTGCCTGCTGGATCAGGCCACATTGGCCTGTCTAGTCCAGCATCCTGTTCTCACAGTGGCCAACCAGAGGCCTGTGGAAACAAGAACATTCTGTATTCCCTTCCTGCATCTTCCATCAACTACTATTCACAAACGTTACTGCCACTGACTGTGGAGGTAGAGCATAGCCATCGTGCCTACTGGCCATTGATAGCCTTTCCTGCATAAAACCATCCAAGTTGGTGGCCGTCACAGCTTTCTGTGGGATTGAGCTTCCAGAAGGGTAGCTGAGCATGCCTGCTGCAGGAAAAACAGGCATTAAAAGCACATTTCTCCCAAAGAATCCTGGGAATTGCAGTTTGTAAAGGGTGCTACAAATTGTAGCTATGTGGTAGAAGGGTAATCTACAGTTCCCAGGATTCTTACAGGGGAGAAGCGATAATGCTTTTAATGTATGGTGTGTACACAACCTCAAATTAGCTCCACCAGCTCTGTAATACTAGAGCAAAGATTATAATGCATATTGTTGTTGTTGTACTTTTATAAATATTATAAAACCCATTCCTGCAAGCCATGTAGTCTGGCATAAACTCAGTCACCTCTCCCATCATTAATTGTTTCTACTAGGTGGGGAGGGGTGTTGGATCTGCTTTCCTGCCTTAAGAAAGGCACAGGTCAGATGTGTGCCCAGACCTGGCCACGCTTCGCAAGAGAGGTGTGTTGGTTCAAGGTGGCCACGCTGCCTGCAACTTGCACTCCTTCCTGACGTGTCTTCCTCAAACCCCTTCTTCCAGAGGCTGTGTTGAAGTTTTCCATCATGTGGAACACAAACTTGTGGAACTACCCCGAGGCTCAGGCATTGGTGGAAACTCTCCTCAAGCATGAGACGCCAGAGAACCTCTTGCAATACGAAGGGATCAAAGCAGCTGTGGAGTCTCTCCTACCATACAAGGCACTTCCAGAGGCTGGACTGGTTGCTGCAGGCCTCCATGTTCCTTGATTTCATGTGACAAAACATGAAGTTGCCTGACGCCGCCAAGTGGGACGAGGAGATGGACACGTGATGAGCTTTATTTATTTATTTATTTATTATTAATTTTATTGAGTACAAATTAGAAAAAAAACAAATATACAAAAAAGGAAAATACATGTAACCAGTAGAAAATTAGAAAACATTTTACCTCTTCTCATATTTACAATTATTTGCAGCTCTACAAAACAATATTCACAATAAAGAAAAGAAAGGTAAACTATAAAAGAAAAGAACAGCAAGAAGATAAAGAAAAGGAAGAAATAAGATCAAGAATGAGAATTTTAAAAGTAGATACGTATTCACTATACACAGCCATTTCCAATCTATATTTATATTCAATTATGTATTTTCATCTTATCCTTATCTATCTTAATTAAAATATTTTTAAAAGACTTCCACCATTTAAATTAATTCAACTCAAAATGATGGCAACCATTAGGCTAAAGTTCTGTGAAGACTGTCAAAGGAGGGGGTCAGACTGTGCCTTGGCTAAAGGCCTGGTGGAACAGCTCTGTCTTGCAGGCCCTGCGGAAGGATGTCAAGTCCCGCAGGGCCCTAGTCTCTTGTGACAGAGCATTCCACCAGATTGGAGCCACAGGCGAAAAGCCCTGGCTCTGGTTGAGGCCAGCCTAACCTCTCTGTGGCCTGGGACCTTCAGGATGTTTTTATTTGAAGACCGTAAGTTCCTCTGTGGGACATACCAGGAGAGGCGGTCCCGTAGGTACGAGGGTCCTAGGCCGTATAGGGCTTTAAAGGTTAAAACCAGCACCTTAAACCTGATCCTGTACCCCACCGGGAGCCAGTGCAGCTGGCATAGCACCGGGTGAATGTGATCTCGCAGCGAGGACCCCGTAAGGAGTCTCGCCGTGGCATTCTGCACCCTCTGGAGTTTCTGGGTCAGTCTCAAGGGCAGCCCCACGTAGAGTGAGTTACAATAATCCAGTCTGGAGGTGACCGTCGCATGGATCACAGTGGCTAGGTCAGGGCGAGAGAGGTAAGGAGCCAACTGCTTAGCTTGGCGGAGATGAAATAATGCCACCTTTGTTATAGCTGCAATCTGCGCTTCCATGGAAAGCGAGGTGTCAGAGATTACACCCAAACGCTTAACGGACTGTGCTGGCACTAATTGCACCCCCGCAAGAGATGGGAATTGCCCCCCCCATCCCCATATTGTCCCTTCCAAGCCAAAGGACCTCTGTCTTCGAAGGATTTAACTTCAACCGGCTCCCACATAACAATCCAGCCACAGCTTCCAAACATCTGATCAGTGTGTCTGATGATCCTTTTTTTGTAAGCTGTAAACCATATAAAATTTTTAAGTTAGAAAATTTATTCAGCCTAGTTTATTTATAACTGTTCCTGTTATCTGCTTAATTTCCTTTACCTAGTTGGCAATGGGAGGGAAAAGAAAAAAAATCTTTTTGTTAATTCAAATACAATAGAAAACATTCTGCTATAGAGAGCAGTAAGAGTTTCCAGACGCCCTCATTACCTGTAGAAAGCAAAATTATTATGGAAGAAAAAACTGTTACAGTTATGGGCAGTTATTTTTACACCAGGATAACTTATTTCCATCATGGGTTTATTCATACAAATTTTAGCAGTTACAGGTTTATTAGAAACATAGTTTATTATTTATTCTCACATAATTAATCCAAACCATGTGGGTTCAAAATTAGAATTGAAAATTAATACTTTTTTTTTTAATCAACTCTCCCTTACTGAGTTGATGCACATGTTATTAACATGTACATGTTTGGATGTTGAACCAACTTCCAGGCTTTCTGCCATATAAACACAAGAGTTCTAAAGTTGGAGTCTCAAGTCCCATGACTTCAAGCACATAATTAAATGAATTATTTACCATTTCTGTATTGAGATTTCCGTTTTGAATTTTCAGTTTTCAAACGTTTTGGAACTTGAACGGTCTTCTGCAATCAGGATCCTTAGATTTTGACAGACGTTGCAAAACAGCGGCCCTTAGTGTCTGGAACATGCAACAAGCAGGGAAGTTACTGCAATGCCCTTGCAGGACAGCCAGCTCAGCCTTGTACAGTTCACTAGGTGCCTCCCGTGCTGTGCATGACAAATCAACAATGGGAGTAGAGTTCATAAAATGTATCCATTCTGGTTTTGATTGCTTAAAAGTGATACAATGTCTGTTTTGAACTTGGCTAAGTAGAAAATACATACAAACCTTCAGAAATTAATAGAAAATCAATGGTTTAACCCGTGGGTAGGCAAACTAAGGCCCACGGGCCGGATCAGGCCCAATTGCCCTCTGGATTCAGCTCGCGGACAGTCTGGGAATCGCTGCATGGATCGCTACTGAGCGTGTTCTTTCCCTCTCCCTCTTCCTCACACGGCGGCAGCGGCGCTTCCTCCCTCCCTCCTCCTGGCTTCTCCTCGCCCTGCCTAGAGGAGGAAAGGGGCTGGGTTTTATTAGTGCCAGCAGCAGTAGCGGCTGCCATTTTAAGCAGCCCCACTCCGGAGCCCTTTCGCACGCCGCTCATTGTCCCTCTGCTGCCACCGCCAGCCCCTGCCGCTCGCAAGACACAGGTAAGAAGTCACTGGGGCTCGAGGTGCTCTTGCATCATCCCCCCCCATATAGTCTGGCCCCCCACAAGGTCTAAGGGACAGTGGACCGGCCCCCTGCTGAAAAAGTTTGCTGACCCCTGCAAAAAGTTTGCTGACCAATCCCCTCTGTTCCAAAGCGCACAGTCACGTACTCCCTACCCCTATATAGACAATAACACAATAGGAGACAGGAGGTTACTCCCAATGACCCAGACAGAAACCCATTGGTAGAGTGGATTGAGACCACGTACTGTACTTTCAAAGCCTGAAAACAGGAAAGTCCAGAGTCCAGAGGAAAAGTGTAAATAGTTTTATTGTTCTTAGGGAATCGGGTACTTAGAAGGTGTGGGGAATAGGGGTGATTGACAAGGGTGGGTGACAGGCTCATGTTTCCACATGCCAACCGCTCCTTCTTTATGACTAATTTGTGATGTACTGATAATGCTGTGGGAAGTGTATGATGGGAAAGGGGGGAGAAGTTTTAAAAGTCTGTGCAACCCCTTGCTTGGGGTTCTTACTCGCTGTGTGTTTTGAACCTTGTTGCAACAATAAAGATTGGCCGCCGTTTTGCTTCTTCTAACTTGACAGACTGGAGGGACCCACGGGGAGTGGCACCCTGACAAGCTGGGCAGCGGAGCAATCCCACATCCCAGGTTTTGTTTTTCCTTATCCCCAGAAACATGCCTCTGAGCTGTCACAGCGTCATGTGAATTTTACTTCTGCAGGTTAGTTCTTCTGTGGGAGAAATACACACGTTCAGGCACAGATCTGGACCACACTTGTTTTCTCCTACAATGCAGAGGTCCAGCACCCAAGAGCAAAAATAAAAACTTAAGGAAAAGGAGGGAGAATAACGAAACAGGGCACCTCTCAGTTTATCTTAGCCTGGGAATTTGTTTTTAGTTCCATAACTAATGTCACATTCCTTTCATACAAAAATCTATTCCTGGTTTCCCTTAAAGTTGCTTCCTTTAAGCAGCCTAATTTGGATTGAGGGGGTGGGGAGTTATTACTGTTGTTAAACAATTGAGAACCAGGAACCTTGATGATTCTACTGCAAATCACTAAAAGATATACCAAGAGCATGATCTACCTTCTGCCTGCCCCTGAGTATATTATATTGTGCCATTTTTTTGTTTTACTGCATTGCTATATTTAATCTTGCTGATTGCTTTGTTGTGCTTTTTAAAAGTTGCAAAAGTTTTAAATAAATGTTAACAACAGCACACGGTCCTGTTGAAGGTCCTGTGGTGGGCAGATTGACACATATATAAAAAACATATTCTTTCTCTCCTTAACATACATCCAAGATTCTGGGTTTGCAGAACAGAAGGTTTCTCATCAACAATTCCGCAACTTACCATTCATATTCTGATTTAAATTACTATTTGTTGAGACAGGAAAAAATACAGAGTATAACGTATAGCATGAAAATGTCAATTTTATTCAGATTTAAACGATTTTTAAAATATATAATTCAAAAACGCAAAAACCAGGTAACCAACTGGAATGTCTTAAGTTGTATCTAATTGTCTGTGCAAAGTTTTACAGGAAAAATTATTCAAATCTATACATATTTGTTGTTTTCCTCCATTTGTCCTCTCACAATAGACTGTATTTTATTGTTTATAAAACACTAAATGGACTTTCTCCTAATATTTATGGCTGCATATTTGTTAGATTGATAACTAAAATACATGTATTTCTTTCCCCTCACAATTCTGTTGAAGAAATACCTGGAAATGCTTATTCATTATCATTAGCTTTGTGTAAACAGGATGAGATTTAGCTGCCATTTGATTTTGAATTTTACAGCAGTTATACTTCATTAACAAAGTTAAGTCAAAAGAGCCTCAAATAAGCTCTTTTGCAAGTTGTTGCAAATCAAGGTGCACAGCTGGTGGGTAAACACTGTCGCTTGATAACAATTTATTATTTTTCTTATAATGGAACTTTATTATCACTGAAGGAAAAAAAATGTTCAGCTCTAGTTTTGTGACGTGTTTCCTCTGCAATGCTTTCTTCACAACCTGATGGTATAACACGATTCTACCTTCTGTATTATCAGGCGCCCACTCTGCTCTCCAGATAATGATCCTGAACAGTGTGTTCTACTGCACAAACAAGGACATAAACTGGGCTGTAAGGTACTTGTAGTGTTTTCTGGGCTGCTGCAGGACTGGATTGCACCAACAACAGGACAGGGCAGTCTCAAAGCGCTGTAGCAAAGAGCTTTTCATTTGACTGGGCCCCACTGAGAAGTAAGCTGGTTTTAAAATCTGCATATGCAGAGTGTAAGAGCAGTTTATGCATTCCAACCCATGGATATGAGCCAATTCTTGAGCAAGCACCATTGAAGGTAATGGGGATCCCAGACAACTGTCCCTCTGCAGCTCATGTCTCTCTCCTAGAGAATCCATAGCATAGATACTTTTGGTGGGACTTGCCTGTTTCCTTAAAAGGAACCAATTGTGGAGAATGGTTGGTACCTTTTGATTTCCCCTGCGAGAGTAAAACAGAGCAAGTCAGACTGCTCTGTGCCATCCTGCTGGTGCAAGGAGGAAGCAAAATGAAGGGGCAGCCACGGGCAGAGCGGCCCATGGCCCCCAACCAGTTGTGATGGCTCTCATATTCTTCCAAGTGCCTGGTGGGTTGCAAGTTGGAGGTGAAAGTTGTGGGCAGAGCGGAGTTTGGTGCATAAGCAGTGAGGCTGCAAATACACACTTGGGTTGTGGGAAGGCGCTGCCCTTTGAGAGTCACTGGCTCTGTGCTGCCAGCCCTCCCTCCCTTCTAGGGGTTGGCCAGATTGTCCTCTACCAAGGGTGCAGGCCCAGTAGGGTGCAAAAATCAAAGCTCTCCACTGTAGCTCAGAGTGGCTAGGAGCCTGTCTGCACACGCATACACTCCCATGTCTGCTCCTAGTCTGGAGGAAGGCACAAGGGGCAAGGGCGGGGGGGGGGGGTGTGCTGATACAGCTCCCTGCCAAGGGTGCAAGGGATCCTAGGTATGCCTCTGCTTCTGGAGCAAGTGTTTCATGCATTTTGATGACTCCATCACTGGAATCTAAAAGGAATAGAACGAAACTTGTATGAATGCTCACCCACAGAGCTCCGCAGTGCTTGCAGGAATTTACAGTCACCCAGTGACTGTGGTAAATAATGGGGTGCTGCCGATACTCACAGCTTAGTAGAAGTGTTGTGGTTGCCAGCGCACAATGGCTGCCATGGGCAGCAAGAAAAGAAGGGTCAGTCCAAGAGTATATCAAAAGTGGCTTATTTTAGTCCTTTAAAATAGTTGTTAAGTGTAGGAAATTTGTTATTAACAGTAAATTAATTAGCCAACCATAACACCCCTAAGACTCAGATGAAGGGCAGTATATAAATTTAACAAATGAATGAAAGAATGCATTTGATGCCATGAAACATTGTCCTGCATGGCTTCTTCCCACCGCCAGCTAAACCATCAAAGTAGAAACTGCAAATGAGCAAACCTATCAGGCTTTGCTGTTGATCAGCCTACAGGCATTCCAAATCCAGTGCAGGTGGGATTATTGCACAAGAAGTCCCCCAAATTAGGCAAGCAACGCGACAGAAGCCCATAGCCAGAAATAGGGAATATGGGGGGGTGGGATCACAGTACATCATGCAATACAGGAAAGCCCTATGTTGCAATTAACTTAATATGTCTAAAGTTGTTTACCCATGCAAGATTGTAATAAAATCACATTTTAATAGAATTATGAAATAAACATCAAACATGTCAGTCAAACCAGTGCCTTTGTGCTCATTGGCCAAAACAATGGGAGGTGGGAGCAAGTCTGTGACTTAACAGAGCCTCTGATAGAATTCTGCCTGCATATTTTTTACTTTAAAAGGGCTAAAGGTTTAATTTTTAAGAAATTAAAGCTGAAAATCAGGAATATAGGAAACTGTCATATACTGTACACGAGTCAGGCTATTGATCTATCTATCTCACTGACTGACAGCAGCAGCTGTCCCGGGCCTCAGAAAGTGGGTGGGTGGCTGGGGAGACTTTTTCAGGCCTACCTGGAGATGCTGGGGATTGAATCTACTCTTCCACTGAGCTGTGGCCCTTCCCTGAATCTCCATGAGTGGGGCAGACCCACCAACATATTCCCTGTCTCTGAAATGGCTATGATACTGCCACAACCAATATACACTACAGTTCTGCATTTTCTATTCACTTGGCGTATCTCTTCATTATACTCTTATAAATCAGAAGGAAATGTTGCACAATATCCAGCAGCACCATGCAATATTACAAAAAATTGACCCTTAATGAAACACAAGGGGGGGGGTGTGAAATAAAGTGAAATGTCATTTTGTCAAAATACTTGCTTGCCAAAGCACCTGTACAGAGTCACCTGCTGTTCTGGCTGAAAACAGCAGGGAAAGGGTCCTGTAGGAAGGCTCAAACACAAATTAAACCGAAGGTTTGCAGCGACAGTGCAGTGTTAAGTATCTCTGATTTCAGTGGGAAACAGCTGCAGGCAGGGCTGGCCCAAGACATGTTTGCCTTGAGGCGAACCACAAAATGGTTCCCTCACTCCTTCCAGGGAAGAAGGGGTGAGTGAAGATTTACATCAGGAACAGGGGTGGCGATAAACATCTACTTTGGGCCAGCCCTGGTTGCAGGTGTGTTTAATTCATCAGTGAAAAATAAATGGGGCTTCAAAATGCATAGATTTGGTCTCGGCATTAAAAAAACAGACTCTGGTTTCTCCAGCAGTGATTATCCATGGCTATATATAAATTTTACATGCTTGGGTATAGAAGTCCATTGCTGTATTAGCCCTAGACTCCCCTCCCACTGAACAGAGACCCCTATTGCTGAAAACAGCCCCCACAATAAAATTAGGCTTAGAAAAAAGTATTCTTCTGGCTCCTGTCTTCTGTCCCTCACCCACCAAGTCCAATTGTTGCAGGATGGATGGAGCAACCTGCTTCCTGCAATATCCAGGAAGAACACCTCTGCCTCCTCCAGCAGTTTGGCTTGAAAGCAGCCAAAATACCCTTTTTCAGCCTAATTGCTGGGGGGAGGGGAGGGGAGGGAATGCATAATTAGTGTGCATGCTCTTTGCATGCAAGTACATGTGTGTTGTACATGTGCGGTTTGGCCATGCCCACTGTGGCCTCTGTCCCTTGGAGGGTTGGCCAAGAGGGAATTCAGCTCTCGGGCCAAGGTTTTTTTCTCACACTATCCAAGAGAAACTAAGGCAGAAGTTTTATAACCTTGGGCAAGACAGCTTGGAGAGCTTTTGAGGGTTTCATAACAGACGAGGGGATTTGTTGGCAGTGGACATACACAGCTGCCTCTAGGCCAGTGTTGTCCTTTCTGAGAAGCTTATGGTTCTCCAGAGTTTCTGAGAGCAAAAGGTCTTCCCTTTGACTTGTGAACTTGGGGAAGGGACAGCAGCAGAGCACCTGCTCTGCTTGCAGGAGGTCTCGGGTCAAATGGAGGTCCTCATGGCATTTCCAGTTGGACTGACTTTCTGCCTGAAACCCCCGGAAAGTCGCTGCTTATCATCCTATTATCTGATACTTTTTTAATCAAAGAGGTTTCTGGGAACTGGCCCTGGCGTCTCCTGTGTGGACAGCAAGTGGCCATGAAGCCTCTGGCAGTGATTGGATGAGGTAGCCTACCATGACAGAGGGGCCTGGCAGGAGGATGGCAAAGACCTGAGCAGTTCAGCCAGGGAGAAAGGCAAAAGCTCTGAAGGCAGGAATAAGAGACTGAGGAAGGCATAAGACACAAGAAGATGCAAGAGTTGCAAGAGAGAGCAGCCCAGAAGGGGAGGAGGGGGAAATTAAGGATCCCGGGAACAGTCAGGGCTTATCCACGCTTACCTTTTGCTCTGCCCCTTCCAGGCAGAGGTCGAGGCTTTAACGCTCCCTGTGCGAATGTTTTGTTCTTGTTTTGCCTTGAGCTTTCCCCATGAAAACCTGCTGTTTAAAGCTGAATTGGAGCAAATGTCAATTCAGGTTTTCTGTGGATTGAGCTTTAAGAGAGGATTTTCATGGGGAAAGCTGCAAGCCTTTGGCAATAATACTGTAACCTTCTCAATACCTTGCATGGAAAATGGACAGAGCAGCTTGGGCAATCGCCTCATCACACCTTGCAAGCTGAGGTGGTCTCTCTTCCCCTCAAGAACCGCCTACAGAAGGACGGCCAAGAACTATCCTGTCCAGAGGCAAGGAGAGATCTCACATTCAAAAAGTTTTCTTTCCCTGTAGCTTGTCTCTTTTACTTGTACGTGATTTTAACTAATACTTATTGTTTTAACATTTTTATGTAAAGCTGCTTTCTGAGGTTTGCTGAGAAGCGGTACGTCAATAAAGAGATGGGCCCCCTACTCCCAGCAGCCAGTCTGGCCAGTGATCGGGGATTGGGGGGGCACGTTGGAGTCCCACAATATCTGGAAGGACGCCACAGGTTTCCCATCCCTGTCTTAAATAAATAAATTAAACAAGGCAGGATATACATCTGTGAAACCAACGGAGGACCATAACATACAATAGAACATTAGACCTTCAGCAGAAGGCTGTGTTGCAAACATCTGGCCTGGGGGATCCTCACAATGGCTGCCAGCTGACTGATTCTGGATGTTCTCCGGTGGATTTTTGTTCTTGAATTTAGTGGAATATAGATTAGCACTTTTATGTCTCACAACGGAACTCAATGATGGCCAAAGTGCACAGATTTAAACCCAATTCAGTCCCACGGTAGTGAATGAAACTGATTGAATTGACCTGAATTGCAGACTAGAGATCTTGCATCCTTCAACATGTTGGAATACATAGCTCTGCTCAAGCATTTGGAGGCCCTGACAAAAATCTGTGACCCAGGTTATGTGAGACAGCTCTTTTGGAGTCAATGGAGCTTAGATCTGGAGTTACAGGGCAGTGGTCCTCACAGGTCTTCCGTAAAAAGTATTTTTGATAGCAATGCTGTCTTTTTACTATTTACAGTAACCATACAGCTCCACAAGATTGGGAGCACCTAGCTCTGTCCATGCATCAGATTTATATGACAGCCTGGATCAACATTATAGGCAGGCCAGATCCATTTTTCTTCCAGCTGCTCAGGTGAGCTGCATTCAGATGCCTTTACTTCATTTGCTGAATCTGCTTCTGCAGCTCTTCTTTATCCAGTTTCATTTTGGCTTCAAGAACCTGCCGCAGAGATCCAATGCTCTCGTAGATGGTCGCAAATCCTAAACAGGGGAAGAATTGAAACAACATTTGCTATCTTTTTATTTTTAAACAAACTATGCTGACACTAAAAGCAAGTCTCATCTTCAGTTTAGCTTTCTCAATCAATCAATCAATTATTGTATATAGCCAAAGGCCTTTACAATGTACAGCAGGGGATAAGATCAAGGCTGAAATCACACAACATGACCTATAAAAGTTAAAACATTAAAAATTACAGTTTGAGGTTTTAAAATTAGGAAGCATTCGCATATCTAGAACTTCTTAGCTGCCAGAGTGAACTTGGCTACCAGATGTGCAATCTGGAGATCTTTATCAGCTAGGAGCTCAACTGTCACCTCCTGGGGGGATTGGCCTAAGAAACAGTCAAGAACCGATGGTTTAAAAAATTCTCCGGGCATTGAATTTAAAGGGAAAAGCAGCAGGAAATGCACGACATCCCCAGCTTGATTGTATCCATAAATGCACCTGCGTTCCACATGGGGAATTCCCAGGTATCTCCCCTCTAAATACTCTGAGGGCATCTGCTGGAACCTTAGTTCAACAAACGCCCTCCATACACAGCTGCAGGAAAATCAGTGTCTCAAGGTAATGGGGCCTTGAGTGGTTGATCTTGATTTGGGGGCACCAAATAGAATAACGGGCAACCATAATGGATCTTGGTTGGCATCCTGATCAAAGATCCAATTTCTTGGTCACATGGACTGAGGACTAAATATTTATCCGTTTGGAGATTGTAAGCCCTAAGCTTATCATGACACTTTTGCGCCCAGCCACCTGTCTTTAGTTGCTCTAACCAACAGAGCTTGGTAAGGATGTGGTCCTCAAAGGCATTTAGCCTGCACCAGTATCTGAGATGGGCTGGATCGATTCTGGCTGTCATTCAGGGGAGACCCAACTGGGCTCTGGGGTGAGTTGCCAGCGTCACTGGTGGAAGCCCCAAGATCTGCCTCATTAATTTATTTTGTTGGGCTTCTAGTTCTGATTTGATACCGCTTCCCAAATCTTAGCCCCATAAAGCATTTGTGCAATGATCTTTGACATGTAGATCTTGATGACTGGATTGATTAATTGCCCCCCTTTCGAGTAGAGGAACCTGTAGAGCTGTCCAGAAGAGCGGGCAGATAATAGCTTGATTGCATCCAGATAGGGTTTCCATGAAAACTTTTCATCAATAAGTAATCCCAATTTATTTATTGGTGTGGAAGGTTTTTCAGAAAAAGGCCGCCTAACAGGGCCAGTGGAAATTTTAATTTATATATTTACTTGGACACCTTAACTTTGGCCCTGATAGTCGCTCTTTCTCCAATGCTGAGTTGGCACCATTCGTCTGCTATAGAAACGTTCACTTCTTTACTTCCAATAAAATGCCCCTCTTGTCATTTTTGAGTGGGAGCTACAATGCTGACCAGGTTATTACATCAATAAACACATTCTTACCAGCATTAACCTCGGCTTTCACTTCTTTTATATCTTCATTAATATCCATCTGAAGTTTGCTGAGCTGGATGCTGATTCGGTCTTCGGTCTTCTTTGCTCCGTGTTCTTCCGTGGTGATCTTTTGCCCATCTTCCATTTTATTAAGTTTCCCTTGGATCTCGCTGAATTGCATCTCTAAGGCCCTGCTGTCCATTTCCTGGGATCAGTCAAACAATTTAAGACTTGCAATGATAAGATAAAACTGCCACATGGTTAATTTCTAGGCTAAGTCATTCAGGAAGTGCAACCCTCCTTGGGACCCCACACGAACCAAGGCCTGTGGTCTGCAAGGGTTTTTTGCAGGATTTCCCTGGCAGAAATAAAGGTGAGATGGCTCAGGAGGCACTAAGGCTGAAACTCAGTTCAAATAAAATCGGGAACTGGCTTCCTCTTATGAGAATAAATCTCAGGCTTACATGCTCCTTTCATTCTCCTTGGAAAATGGAAGCTTCAGATTTGGTTTAGGATGAGCTACCTATAGTTTTCTATTACATCTGAAATCAGGGAATTGTGTTTTATTCTAACCATGTTTAGTTAAAACAAACTAGGATCAAATATGTATAGTGAGGGGCCTCAGAACAATTTTATAGAGGGCATAGGAAGATTGGGGAGGTGTCGAAGTAACAATATATTTCCAGAGCCCATAGCAGTGGTGTGGCTAAGCAATTTTAGACCTTGGACTCAGTGGTCTTACAGAGCCCCCCTTTAGGCACCATGTATTACGGTAAGTTGTGAAGTTTTACATTCTTGATATATTGGAGCAGAAAACAAAAAAGAGTTGGCAACTGATCTTTTTATAAAAAGAATACCCTGAGCAGAAGTAGTTTCTCAGTTTAAACTCACAACTCAAAGTCTACATTACATCTGCAGGAATAGAGTGGAGTTTGTTTTTGCTGCTAAACATCTGGCTTATGAATAAACATCCTTGTTGTTGCATCAAAGGATAACCTATTTATTTAAAGTAAAAATAATTAAAACGAGCATCTGTAACCATGCACATCCCATTAACTCTAAAATGTTTTAATAATTCTGAGGAAAGCAAGGCTACCATGTGACCAGCACTGGTCCCTGGTGGACCCAGGTGCTGAAGGTGAGTCTGTTTGCTGCTGCCTCCTGGATGGTCATTTGGGGGGGCTGGGCTGAGTGGCCCTGGATATCAGGCAGGAGGTCCAGCCCTAATTTCACATAGCAAGATCTGGAAGTCGGGTTGTGAAGGTCTTTCCAGGTGTGTTTGTGTGTGGGGGGGGGGTGGCCAGGATTGTAAAATTACTTTTCAGGAGCTTTTGGAAGACAGGAAACGTACACTTTTTTCCTTAATGGCCAGGGACAGCTGATCAATCTTCTCCAGAAACTCTTTCTCAAACCGGTCATGCTCCTGTTCCATCCAGCTTCGTGCAGATGAGATCTGGTTACTGAGGTAATCAATGGCATCCTGTAATCTAGGGGAATAAAATGCATTAAGAGGAAATATTTTTTAAACATGACCTCTGAATGAATCTGGCAAAACTTAAGTGAATTTTTTGGGGGAGGGAAATCTTAACTTGACCTGAATTTCCTTGCAAATGTTTAAATTTATATTGTGTGGCTTTTTGTGCAACACTCCTCATTAGGAAAAAGTGTAAAATACCAAATTTTGGCAAGTTAATCAGTTAGTGATTTAAAATCTGAGACAATGTTAATGTTTAATTATGGGACGCGGGTGGCGCTGTGGGTTAAACCACAGAGCCTAGGGCTTGTCGATCAGAAGGCCGGCGGTTTGAATCCCCACGACAGGGTGAGCTCCCGTTGCTCGGTCCCTGCTCCTGCCAACCTAGCAGTTCGAAAGCACGTCAAAGTGCAAGTAGATAAATAGGTACCGCTCCGGCAGGAAGGTAAACAGCCAGAAGTGGCTTAGTCATGCTGGCCACATGACCCGGAAGCTGTACGCCGGCTCCCTCAGCCAATAAAGCGAGATGAGCACCGCAACCCCAAAGTCGGCCAAGACTGGACCTAATGGTCAGGGGTCCCTTTACCTTTCCCTTACATCAAAATTGAATTTTAAAACAATCGTTTTGGATTCATAAGACTCTGACCTGAAGAAAATGAATGAGCTCATGTTGAAACATGCAAGGTTAAAGAGGCAAGAACTGTCCCATTGCTGCATTATAGCTCAGCATTCCACTTTCATTTGTGGTCAGCAGTGAACAGTAGCCTGGGGAATATGGAGATCACACAGAAGCAGCCCTCCTCTCCACAGCTGTCCATCCCCTGACATCTGGTACTTAGAAGTACACTGCCTTTTAACAAAGAGGCTCCATTTATTTAACTAACAGCCTTTAACAGGCTTATCCCCAATTAAGTTGTCCAATTTTTAAAAAAAGGTTTTGTAGCGTGAGGCCTTTTTCCTGATTGAATTTTTTTCCCATTATGCAAATATAGACAACTGTGGTTTGCAAACAAGCCTCTTATTTTAGTTCTCAGAAAGTTGCTTCCCCAAAAGTCTTCTGTGGTTTCACACCAAACTTTCGCCAATTTAGAAAACTGGATTTTGAAATATATGGTGACACTCACTTTGTGTCCAGAAGGTGGAGCTGTTGGTTGCTCTCTTTATATGTGAGCTTCAGTTTGGCTTCCTGTTGCATGATTGACTGCTCTATTCTGCTCAAAAGGTGAGAAATCTGAAAGGGAGGAAAGAACATTTCTTCTGCTACCTGTTTACTTAATCCTGGTTTCAAAGGATAAAACACCTCGAAAATGTGTGAAAACTGATAAACTGATAAAACTGAAAGAAGCTGAAACATTTTGGTTTTAGGCAACTGCACAACATCCTTCAAGAAAACAAAAGGCCGCCCAGTTAATGAGAATCATCCTGTAACAGTGATCCACTGTGAGAGATCCCTCCTTTCCCCCAAAGAATAGAGACCCTTTGGATGGAGATGATCTGCCATCTTGGCCCTTTCTGCAAGGGAGGAGACACCTGAGCTTACACCTTTGGTTGCATGGAATGAAACCCACTTGAACGATCATGCAGAAAGTGGCTGTTTCGGAGGCTAGACAGATGTCTTGTCTATGAAGGCTGAAGTTTGGATCTTGTCACTATGGTGAGCTTTTGCTAGGGACTAGCAGAAGCACTGTGCTGTATAGAAAAACACCCAGCAGAAGCGGGGGCAAGAGGGGAGGGAAGCACTGACCACCCACACATTCCTAGCTAGAGAGAGAGAGGAGAGATCAGAAATAGACGCCACAGATGCCTGTTCCCAAACCCAGGTAACCAACCATGGGGTTATACAGTATATAGATATATGTACACATTCACTTACGCTGATTGCATTTTCTTGCACACTGGGGACTTTTAAGTGCTGCTGAGGTGTTCCTTTGATGCAGACTTTCAGTCAGCAGAATTAAAGCTCTCATTCCACACAGCACTTGAGAGTGTGTGCTCCCTTATCCAGCAGTACCCTTACCCCACAACTAAGATGTTTTTGTAATGTTTACTCCAAAGTAAGCCAAGATCCGCAAAGGTCACTTCCAGTGTTGATTAAAAGGTTCCTGCTTGCAGGACCCTTGTCCCCTTTCGCTGCCCCTAGCAGGGAATCGCTTCCTCCAAAAGCAAGTTGAGGAGACTGAGTACTGACACGACTGGAGTTGAGACAGCTCCGTCGGGACACAAGAGCTTGGCATACGGTAAACACCGATATTTGCAGTAGTTGGGTTTTTTTTAAGTTTCAAAGAAAAAACTAAGCCCTCCCCACCTGCTGCCGCCTAAAACACTCCAGCTGAATGTGGACCAAGCATGTTCATCCATCAGTGATGAATGTCAGAAAAGGAAAATGGAAAGGAGGGAGGGTCAGGAGGGCGGAACGGAATAGTCCACTAGGGGAGAGCCTGGCTGGCTGGCAGGACCACTCCTGAGAGGATATAAAGAATGCACTGCAACATTTTGTTTCAGGTCCCACTTTTTACTCATGAGTAGCCTGTTAGTGAGTAGCCTGTTAGGGACTCATGAGTAGCCTGTTAGGGACGCGAGTGGTGCTGTGGGTTAAACCACAGAGCCTAGGACTTGCCGATCAGAAGGTTGGCGATTCGAATCCCCGCAACGGGGTGAGCTCCCATTGCTCGGTCCCTGCTCCTGCCAACCTAGCAGTTTGAAAGCACATAAAAGTGCAAGTAGATAAATAGGTACCGCTCCGGCGGGAAGGTAAATGGTGTTTCCGTGCGCTGCTCTGGTTCTCCAGAAGCGGCTTAGTCATGCTGGCCACATGAGCTGGAAGCTGTACGCTGGCTCCCTCAGCCAATAAAGCGAGATGAGCGCCGCAACCCCACAGTCGGTCACGACTGGACCTAATGGTCAGGGGTCCCTTTACCTTTACCTAGCCTGTTACTTGCTCCTTGATGAGCCTCTCTGAATTCCTCTTTCATGTTGTACATCCTTGTTTCTCCACTGGGATGGGGGATTCGGGGGGGGGGAGTGTTAATTATTGGTTTCTTGTTATTCTGCTTCTTTTCTTTTTAACAAATAGCACTATATATACAGAAAACAGCAAGATAAAATGGGCTGACTGGATTCCATGTAAATAAGGAGTGAACCAAGGATGGCAATCTCAAGCTAAACTGCTGGTTGCAGGGAGCAACTGAAAACTCATCTCAAGCTCCATGAAACCAGTAGCATGAAACTGTCTCATTCCAGAAAATGTGTATTTATTTATATATTCTACCTTTGAGGGCAAGGGTAGCCTTTTTCTATTGCTTGTTGCAGGCTACCCTGGAAGGCTACCCTGGAAGCAGTGAAACAATAACAATTTTATTTATTAAAAAATATTTATCTCTAGCCACACTTTTTGGCCACACTCAAAATGTAGCAAAAAGGAACATATCTGGTTGATTTCATTGCAGCCTCACACAGCTTCTCCCACTCCTGGCTGGTGTGCTTAGTACTACAGTGTAAGTGTGATGGGAGGTTGTTTGGCATTTCAGGAGCAAAAGAGGCCCACCATCCCTGATGCTGAACCTTAAGACTGCACAGCATTTGGAAGATAAAAACTAAAATGGGTCAACTGGGGGCTAATTTCCCAGTTTAGAATCTGAATGCCTAGCCAGCCTGCTGGACTCAGGAGGACCACCTTCTTCCCCTACTGAGGAAAACCACAGATGTCTAAATACAGCTGTTTTGGATGTCATGGGATTGTGTTTCCACCGTGACTAATAGACAGAAAGCGCTGCAGAGTAATGCAGGCTGGGTGTGTTGGGGGGGGGGGAGAGAGATGATGACTTTACACATTTTTATGGAACAAATTTCCTTGCAAATGTCTTTCCAGATTGTGAGTGGGCCTTGGCAAGGCAGGATAACAAACACGCGCTTTCTTCAAGAAGACAGATGGGTCAGAAGACATTTCCAGGACCTGTTTGCAGTTTTCCCAAAGGCATCCGGCAGAACGCAGCGGGAAATAAATGCAGGATTGTGGTGCACAGAACTCTAGATGGAGTTGGGAGTTATTTCAAAGTTCATCTAGTCCATTGGTCTTCAACTGGTGTGTCCGGACTCACTGGTAGGCTGTGGCCTGATCCAAGGTGGGTTGCATCAGGGGCACCACCCCCATGCAAATATATGGCAAACGATGAACAAAATGGGTCCCCAATTGCATATTTGGGTTAAAAGTGGATCCCGGGTCTGAGAAGGTAGGAGATTGCTACCTTCGGCTAATACAGGAGATCCGCTGCAACAGCATGCCTGGCAGGTGGCTCATTTACATTTTCTGTTTGTGACATTTTCTTCCTGCTGCCTTCCAATCCCTAAAGAATCCCCCAACTCCCCAATTCGAACAGATTTCAAAGGATATAAGGCAGTTAATAAAAATTATGAAACAAGGCAAAAGCGTCAGAACGGCATAACCTCAACTACCGTACTATATTTGCCCATATCTACAAACAACATGAGATTCATCTGCCACAAAGACTTTCACGAACTGTCACCGTAGAAGGTGAGGAATGATGAAGCCAGGTGGGCCTCCAGCAGAGGGCATTCCAGAATTGTATTGGCATTGTGAGCGGCTTTGTGGGCCACCTCAAACAGAAAGCTGATAAAGCAGGTGTACTGTCTGAATTTGGGTTTCCTCTGGAGGACCTGAGGTGTTTTTGTAACATTTGATTCATATTCACATATACCAGCAGAGCATAAGTGGAGGGAAAACAGGTGGCACTCCTAGAAAGCAACAGAACCACTCACCCAAATCAGCTTCCAGGAGAGAAGCCTCTCAGCTTCCAGGTGTCTTCAGCTGTCTCACAGCTTTCTTTGTCTCTCATTCTCCACTGCCAACCATTTTGCACATGTACTGTTGGCATCAGGCTCTGTCTCCCCTTAACTGGAGGTGAAGTGTGGTGTCACCTCCAAACTGTGGCAGCGCTCTCTCTTCAAAACACTCAACAGAGACTGCCACCTCTCAAAAGACCCTCCCTGGACAATCAGATCCCACCTTTGTAAGTTATTGCTCTTCTGAATGGTCAATGCACATCTCTTGTTTACATGGAATTGTCACAGACTCTTGTCTTTTGCATTTTGTGACCATCTGGACACACAGCCTACAATATGTGTGTGTGTAGGTGGTTCATATGCATCAATAAGTCAAATCATGGTTTACTGTGGGTGTGTGGACCCAGACAGATCACAGCCACTTTGCTCATCTTCTGGTCCTGCTGCTGTTGAACAGCTGGCTGCACTAAACTATGGCTTGGTTTAGCATGCTGTCAGATCCTGAGCTCATGGTTTGTCTCACTCCAGTTTGCTTTCCATCCTTGATGTCAGTCCTGCTCCTCTGGCCCGAGAGAGAACAAATGCCTGCTCCATTTTTGTGTGCGAGACATCCCATCAGATAGCTAAAAACTCCCATCACACCTCCCCTTCATCTGTTCTTCTCCGGGCTAAGCAGACCCAGATTTTTCAGCCATTCCTTATAGGACTTGGTTTCCATCCTGATCACCCTTCTCTGGACACATTCCCCTTGGTCTACACTCTTCTTAAATGTGGTCAAGATCTGGACACTATGCTCTCCTTCATGAAGCTGAGGGTTGTGTTCACTTTTTCAGCTGTGGCTGCCCTATGCTGAGAATTTTTTTAGAAGTGGAAAATATTCCAGTTTCCCCTGATATTCATAACTGAAAAGCAGATACATCTAAAACAGTAACTAAGAATTATGTGGGATCCATTATTTTTTCATATCTTACCTGTATTTCTGCTTCTTTTATTTTAGACTCCAATATCAACTTGGTCGCCTGCTGATCTTTGCTTAGGTTCTGTAGTCTTTCGTAGGTAACTTTGTGTTCAGCAGACAATCTGGCTAACCCAGTATCACACCTATTCAGGAACAACAGGGATTATTTGGAGTTGTCATAGGCACTTTTTCTCTTGCCTCCCAGCAGCTTATTCCAAAAATACTCACCTTACCTGCCACACTATCACAGACTAGAATGTCATTTAATTGTTGATAATTTTATTACTCTTTAAAAAAGAAGAAGTTTGAATTCAGACACACTTCTGGCACATGGAGGTTTTCAAACTCGCACTCTGAACCTATGCCAACTTACTCATAAGAAAGGCAGAAGGTTTGGCAGTAGACACAGCACAGATTTTAAAAAGAAATTCTGCACATAATACATTTACAGAATCTGCTGCCACAGAACATGGCGATCAAAGAGAAGTTCACGGAGGTGGCGATGGCAGGAAGCTGCCTTCTGCTGAGACAGACCATTGCTCCATCTAGTTTGGTGTTGTCTACACTGACTGGCAGCAGCTCTCCAGGATTTCAGGCTGGAGTTTTCCCTCAGCCCCACCTGGAGATGGAACCTGGGACCTTCTGCATGCAAAAGAGATGCTCTGCCATTGAAGCCAGCCACAAAGGTGTCAGAGCTGATTCAGTGTTGATCCTCTCTGTGGAGGTTCCACACAGAGCCAAACTATTTTGAAAATGGGTTCTCATGTGAATACCCTAGAGCCCAGGTCTCCACCTCCTTTTGATCCTGCAACTTCTCCACCTCCTCAGTCGCTGACCTCCCTGCCTGGCCTGTTTCTGTTCTCTTCTGGTGCAACTGTGTCACAGCTGGCAGCCACTGGCTTAGTTACGCTCGTGTCAAGAGAGATGCTGGACAAAATTGTATCTGGTAACTGAGTTATATGACAAACACGGGGAATGGATTTCCATGTGCACGATTAACAGTTGTTGAATATAGAAACTGCTGAGATAATAGACCTAGGTCCTGTGTTTTATATAAAATTTTGGCAGAGTTGGAATATCTGTAGGTCTCAAAATGTTGGACACCCACACACCCACACACACCAGCTGCAACTTAGTTAGCCCAAGTCATCACTACTAAAATGAGCCTCCATTCTTCAAATAGAAAACCTCCCTAGTCGGTAGAACATGAGACACTTAATCTCAGGGCCATGCCGAGTTGGGCCCAACATTGGGGGGGTCATCGTGCGTGCATGATGTCACATGCATGATGCCCCCCCCCCCATTGGGCCATGCCTGCCAGGACACTCTGGCAATTGCAGCAGGGGCACATGGTGCGAAAATCACCCTCCAAACCTCCCACCCCCACCTGCCCTGTGGGGGCAGCAGGGGAAGATGGCCCCCTCAGTATGGGGAGGGTCAGCACCCTCCCTCAAAATATTGAGGGGGCTGTAGCCCCTTGCACTTGCTATACCCAGTGCCCCTGGTTCAAGCCCTGCATTGGGGCAGAATATTCCTGTGTTGCAGGCGGTTGGACTAGATGACCCTCGTGGTCCCTTCCAACAGTACAATTCTATTATTTTGTGGCCCTTCTGTATTATTCTGTAGCTAGAAATCACAATGGCTATATAGAACTTCTGTCTCAGGAAACAATGTGCCATTGTGGAAAGTAAATTTGAAATTTACAAACTGTTCTCTTTTGAAAGAAAATTACATGAAAATGATATATTACACCAGTACAGATAGCAAAAATGTATAAAACCAGGTCAAACATATGTTGGAAATGTAAAGAAAAAGAAGGGACTTTTTATCATATGTGGTGGGAATGTAGAAAGTTAAAAAAAAAATAGGAAATGATATACAATGAATTGAAAAAAATATTTAAAATGACATTTGTAAAAAAAACCCAGAAGCATTTTTGTGAGGGATTGTAGAACAAGACCAGCCAAGAAAAACAAAGATTTTATTTATGTATGTGACAACAGCGGCGAGAGTCTTGATAGCACAAGGATGGAAGAATGAGGAAATCCCAACGAAAGAACAGTGGCAAGAAAAATTGATGAGTTATGCAGAGTTGGCTAAACTGACATACAAACTGCGGGACAAGGACAACTGTGACTTTAAGGAAGAATGGGAGCTTTTTATAAATTATCTAAAAAGACAACAAAATGAACTGGACTCCTTGGCAGGTTTTGAATAAACATACACAAATTTATTGGTTGATAACATGATAGATAGACAAGGCAAGGATAGGTATAATTTTATAACATGAGAATAATATGTGCAGAGAAATCAGAGAGAGGAGCTGAGGGAAGTCCCTGGTGGTTGGGGGAGGGAGTGATGGAAGGGGGGAGGGAAAAAAATAATGTATGTGATTACGTGGTTTGATAATTTGTTAAGTTGAAATTGCTTAATAAAAATATTTTTTTAAAAGAAAGAAAGAAACAATGTGCCATGGAATAGCAGTTTCTGTGGATTAACAATGGGTGAGGGCTGAAGCTAAATGGACTAAATTGCAGGGCTAAATGGACTTGACCAAGGCAGGTTACAACAATGTAAAAATTAGAACCAGTGAGAACAATTTACAATCAAAAGAATAGGGTGGGTGCTAAAGCCATACCTCTCTGGGGTCAAAGGCCAGGGTCAAGATATGGGCATAGCCAGGACTTTTGTTGGGGGGACAGGCAGTGGCATTGGGGGGATCCATGTCAGGAGGTGGTGTGAGACACACCTCTGTGAAAAGGGAATTCCACAGCATTTGGGTACCACAGAGAAGACCCTCTCCCAGCCCCACACCCTGAACCTCTGAGGGCAAGAGAACTGAAAGAGGACCCCTCTCTGCTGATGTTTCATCCATGGAGATCATGGTGGTGTACCTGGTTCCCTCATGTCTCATTTTGTCCTTAGCAAAAGCCCTGTGAGGGAGGTTGGGCTGAGAGACAGGAAGTGGCCCAAGTTCACTCAGTGAGCTTCATCGGCTGAGTGGGGAATTCAGAGTAAACCAAAAAGAGGAGTTCCCTCCATAACGCACACAAAATATACAAGCCACGGACCAATCAATGACAAAAATGATAAATCGGTGATAAAGCTCATATACAGCAGTGGACTCAAGTCTCCAGCATAATATGATATAATGTAATACAGATATGGATAACAACCAATAAACAACTGAAGACCCATGTATCAATGAAAATGCAACATGATACAAAATTTAAGTTTTATTGAAATTGAACAATCAATATGAAGGCTATCTAAAACAGAAATAACAGTCCATGAAAACTGTATGTAACATAAATAATAGTCCAATATAAGTTATATGAATTCCACATGTGTGAAGACAGGTGGCATGACTGATGCATCAAATAAAGCTGATGTACAAATTCCACGTGGCAGCAAATTTAATAGGGTGAAAATTCCAGAATATGTTTTCATTTTGATGCTTCCTCAGAAACTACTGTGATGGATGGCAGCCAAGCTTGACTCTTACCAAGGGATTCCTAGCTGCACAAGAATATAAACATCCATAGGTAACATAAAATGGTGAGCTTCATGGCAGAGTGTAGATTTGAACCCTGGTATCCCATGTTCCAGTCCAACACTGACCATCACAAAGACATCTCCCATCTAGGCACTGAGCGGACCCAGGCCTGCTTAGCTTCAATAAGTACCTGCATTGTGTATCCTCAGATCATTCTGTTGCATATAAATATATTATATTTGTGTGTGTGTTTCAAGAGAGGGGAAAACAGCTTGCCAGAGACTGCGCTTTCCATGATGTATAGAGATTCTTCTTTCTGTCCTACAGCAAAGTTTCCCCAGCCTGGTGCTCTCCAGATGTTCTGGGCTACAAATCCCATCAGCCTCAGCCAGCAAGGTTATATGATACTGGGACTGATGGGAGCTGGGATCCAAAACTTTTGGAGGACATCAGGTCAAGGAAGGCTTCTGTTCAAGAAACATCCAAATCTGTCTAGTAAAAAGTGAATTTGGGGTACACAGTCCCTCTTTTGAACTGGCTTTAGGTGCCTGCACAAAAGCCACCAGCTCTTCCCAACTTTCAGGAAAAAAATGGTTTCTGAAAGGCTTTCTCTGCCTGCTACCCAGAAATAAACCCCATGTATGCTCCAGATAAGCATGCTGGTATAGGGCAGTATACGAATTTGATAGCTAGACAGCTAGATAATTGTCTGGCTTTAGCAATCAATACCTTTCTTACAGACACTCTTTTGCCATAAACCTATCATAATCGTCTCCTCTGCGTGGCATTTGGGCCACAACATTCTCCATACAGCTTAGGCCAATGGCCCATCTAGTCCAGCATTCAGTTCTCACAGTGGATAGAGAAGTGCCAGTGGGATGCTGACAAGCTGGACATGAGCACAAAAGCACTCTCCCCCCCGCCCCCGCCTGTGGCTTCCAGAAACTAGTATTCAGATGCCTGCAAATGACTAACCTGCTAGTGTTCCCTCTGCTAGCTGAATTTGTTGCACTGGGAGGGGGCCTACTAGGGAAGATCTGTCATTACACCCTCTCTTATCCCAAGAGTGAGGGAGTCCCAGAGTTAACTGCAGCTCTGTGCCCTAGTGTTAACTTTCCTGCCCCTTTTCCAGCACGGGTGGCGCTGTGGTCTAAACCACTGAGCCTAGGGCTTGCCGATCAGAAGGTCGGCGATTCGAATCCCTGCGACGGGGTGAGCTCCCGTTGCTTGGTCCCTGCTCCTGCCAACCTACCAGTTCGAAAGAACGTTAAAGTGCAAGTAGATAAATAGGTACCACTCTGGCGGGAAGGTAAATGGCACTGCTCTGGTTCGCTGGTTCATGCTGGCCACATGACCCAGAAGCTGTTTGCAGACAAACGCCAGCTCCCTCGGCCAGTAAAGTGAGTTGAGCGCCACAACCCCAGAGTCGCCTGCGACTGAACCTGACAGTCAGGGGTCCCTTTACCTTTACCTATCCCAAGAGTGAGGGAGTCCCAGAGATAACTGCAACTCTGTGCCTTAGCGTTAACTTTCCTGCCCCTTTTCCAGCCAGGGGCTCATTCACACTTCCATTTGTCTAGGCACAGGTTGGCATTTGTTCTGAATCAGCAGTAAACAACAGGTTTTCCCTGTGAAAGCGGTAGGACAAAAGAAAAACCTATTGGACTCGTGCCTAGGAATCGCAGTACAAACGGAAGTGTAGATGCGCCTTAGGTGCTGCTGCATCAGCAGCTGATGCTCTCGGTTCTTATAATAATAATATAATAATTTATTATTTATACCCCGCCCATCTGGCTGAGTTTCCCCAGCCACTCTGGGCGGCTCCCAATCAGTGTTAAAAACAGTACAGCATTACATATTAAAAACTTCCCTGAACAGGGCTGCCTTAAGATGTTTTCTGAATGTCAGGTAATTCTTTATCTCTTTGACATCTGATGGGAGGGTGTTCCACAGGGCGGGCGCCACTACCGAGAAGGCCCTCTGTCTGGTTCCCTGTAGCCTCACTTCTCGCAATGAGGGAACCGCCAGAAGGCCCTCGGCACTGGATCTCAGTGTCCGGGCTGAACGATGGGGGTGGAGACGCTCCTTCAGGTATACAGGACCGAGGCCGTTTAGGGCTTTAAAGGTCAGCACCAACACTTTGAATCGTGCTCGGAAACGTACTGGGAGCCAGTGCAGATCTCTCAGAACCGGTGTTATGTGGTCCCGGCGGCCACTCCCAGTCACCAGTCTAGCTGCCGCATTCTGGATTAATTGCAGTTTCCGGGTCACCTTCAAAGGTAGCCCCACGTAGAGCGCGTTGCAGTAGTCCAAGCGTGAGATAACTAGAGCATGCACCACTCTGGCGAGACAGTCCGCGGGGAGGTAGGGTCTTAGCCTGCGTACCAGGTGGAGCTGGTAAACAGCTGCCCTGGACACAGATTTAACCTGTGCCTCCATGGACAGCTGTGAGTCCAAAATGACTCCCAGGCTGCGCACCTGGTCCTTCAGGGGCACAGTTACCCCATTCAGGACCAGGGAATCCTCCACACCTGCCCGCCTCCTGTCCCCCAAAAACAGTACTTCTGTCTTGTCAGGATTCAACCTCAATCTGTTAGCCGCCATCCAACCTCCAACCGCCTCCAGGCACTCACACAGGACCTTCACCGCCTTCACTGGTTCTGATTTAAAGGAGAGGTAGAGCTTCTTCCCCTCCTCCCTGCAGAAAACCTGCTTGCCAGTAGGGCTGCTGTCACTTAAATGCAGGTCTAATTTCACCACTGCAGCGTCAACACGGCGCACACACAGAGAAATGGATTTATGAAATATACGGCTGAGCCCACACACCATTGTGGTGGAAAGGATTTCTGCTCCAGGAAATAACTTTTTCCAACCAATAGGGGGTTTTTTGCAGGAAGGCCAAATAAGAAATATATTTTTTGGCATAGGCTAACTTGAAATGAGGTCATTTCTAAAACATAGTGCACTATTTAAGGGCACAAATTAGGAATAATAAAAAACTTTCCCCCAGATATAATAATAACCCCTTTTCTTTAGTTGGAAAAGGGTCAAGTGTTAACATGTGCTAAGCAATATACTTCACAAATGATTTTTATTTTTTTTTAGTTATCTGATTTTTTTCATGGGTACAGCAGTCAGCAAATCAAAACAGTTAAGTGTGTTGGCTTATAATCTCATGCACTCTTACTAGGAAATAAGTCCTACGGAACTCAGTAGGACTTGCTTATGAGTAGACGTGTATCGGATTGCACTGTGTGCAAAGTTTTAGGCAATGTGAAAGGTTGGATTACAATAAATGAAGAGATTCAATGGACTGTGGGCTGAATTAAGGTAACTTTTTTGAGAATGGCCCCTCTTAATAATGTAATTATACCAGGCTTCCTCATCCTCGGCCCTCCAGATGTTTTTGACCTACAACTCCCATGATCCCTAGCTATGATGGGAATTGTAGTCTCAAAACATCTGGAGGGCTGAGGTTGAGGAAGCTGGACTGCAAGAAGATCCAAACTATCCATTCTTAAGGAAATCAGCCCTGAGTGCTCACTGGAAGGACAGAGCCTGAAGCTGAGGCTCCAATACTTTGGCCACCTCATGAGAAGAGAAGACTCCCTGGAAAAGACCCTGATGTTGGGAAAGATGGAGGGCACAAGGAGAAAGGGACGATAGAGGATGAGATGGTGGGACAGTGTTCTCGAAGCTACCAGCATGAGTTTGACCAAACTGCGGGAGGAAGTGGAAGACAGGAGTGCCTGGCGTGCTCTGGTCCATGGGGTCACGAAGAGTCGGACACAACTAAACGACTAAACAACAACAACAACACTTTTGCCATAATAAATTTGTGAGCATCCACAAAACACTCTTTTGTTTTTGCTGCAACAGACTAGCATGGCTACTGCCATCCTAAACACACTTAGCCCCACTGAGCACAGTGGAGCTTACTTCTGAGTAAACAGATGTAGGATTGTGCTACACACATTAAGGTTTGCCTGTTCTATTCCTACAACTAAAAAAATGTGAATTTTTTTAAAAAAACACTCAAGCATTTTTAACACCTCCTGTTTTGGATATGTTTCCCAACATCTGATTTGGACTCATAGAAAGAATGATCAGTTTGCAAATCTTTGAAAGGATCTGGATTTGAAAAACAGCAGCGGCAGGAAGGCTCAGCAGCAACAAAAGCAATCGGAAAGAGCTGGTTTTTAGTGCTAGTTTGCTTTGCTAGTAAACAGTATAATCTTGACAAACCAGAGTGAGTGTCTAAAATAAATTATGGCACAGTGCTGTCTTCCAGATCTCAAAGGGGTAAAGGGAGGGCTTCTTCCACTGTGTAGCTGAAAAGCCTTTTTTAAATCCCTGACAGTTCTAAGAAGCGGCTGCATAATGTGAAAAAACTCACTGTTCTATTACTCCTGCCAAAGCTGTGCCAAACAACACGCCTCGCGCTCTGTGAGGAAGGCACAGAAAAGATGTTTTGAAGTAAGGTGGGCCTCTTTGAACAGCCTGTTCCAGTGCAACAGAGGATGGTCAGTGTGATCCTCCAGAGTTCCTGGCACAGCTCTGAAAGGGGGTTAGTCAGATTTGTGGGGGATCAGTCAGTCCATCCATGGCTAGTAATGAGAGCTGCATGAAACTTTCACATTCAGAAGCACTCTAACATTCAGAGCCAGTTATGGGGGATAGAAAGCAATAGCAGGAGAATGTGACCTCCCTCTGCCCACAGCTCAGCTGTGTTACACACACTGGTGTCATTGGCAGGACATACTGCAAGAGCAACCAAAGTGGCAAATGTTTCTGGGTGCCAATGAAGCAGCATGCAGCTCAAGTGGTGTGGCTCAACATCCTCTGCTAAGCTGCAGATTCAGGAGCTGGGGGGGGGGTTAGCCCTGAGCTAGGAACCCTTCCCCTGTGGGGCATGCAAGCTGAAATGCCTCTCACGGGGCATTGCAGTGTGTGCTGTGCAATGTGAGAATTGTGTTGTTGGGACATTGGATGTTTTGAGGGTCTTGGGCTCCCAGTGAATGCTCTGCAACTGGTCCCACCTGCAAAGGATCCTGGACTATGCTCCTCAGGTCTTACACTGCCATTATTCGGAGCAACAAAACATCCTGAGAGTGGTCACATGGCTAGCCTTTGGTCATGTTCACACAACACTGTAAGCCGTAAACCATGTCCATTTGATTTCCTCCTGGCTTGCGCTGAGAGTAAACAAACCATTATCCCTGGCTTGGTCTTACATGTCACTCTCATATTGGTCTCTATAGCCACAGCAGGTGCTATAACTCTCCAATGGTCTGGCTTCACCCCCAAAGACACACTCTTCCATTGTCTCCCGAGACAGACGGATGCCGACAACAACACTGACTTACATTATAAATGAGCAGCAGCAACAACTGAGTCACAGGGAAACACAGAAAAAGCAAGAGTGGAATGGAAGGAGAAATCATAGCTAGATGTTTCAGATCCCTCAGCAAAAAGAAATAGACTGGTGGTGGATCATAGGTTGAATGGAGTCCACCAAGACTCTCTATCAAACTCCCAGGACTTTCTCCAGGCCACAATCCACATCAACCCTGCTTCACACTCTGCTTGATTGCCCTTGCCAAGCTAGACTACATCTTTACATTTTAATAATGCCTCTTGTGCCCTGGATGGAGGATGGAGATGGGGGGGCACTAAGTCCCTGAAAGAGCTGTTTCCAGTCAGAGTAGACCAGCCTCCCCCTAACATATGGTGCCCTACAAATGTTGCTGGGCTCCTAATGCCACCAGTCCCAGCCAGCATGGCCACTGGTCAGGGATGATGGGGGTATCTGGAGCATGCCAGGTCAGAGAAGGCTGGATTAAGCAATTCTGGGGTAGACTGACATGTGGTCTGGCTTAGCCTGTGAATGCAACTTCATGTATGTTCCCATGGGTGTCATTAGGGACCACTTGGGCTGGAAAATGATCTGCCGAGGAGCTATCATCCCTCCCCATAGGAGGTCCCAGGCTCAATCCCTGGAATCTCCAGGTAGAAGGTTCAAGTAGCAGGTGAATGGAGGAGGCAATGCAGGGCTGGATGGACAAATAGCCCACCTTGTTGTAAGACGTTTCTACATTCTCAAGGATGCATGTGTATGCATATAATGTGCATGCCAAGGAGTAATTTAATTGGTGATTGAATACAGTCAAAATTATAGGAATAAACATGTATCTGCCAATTTTGGTTCCCCCTCATTGTTCCAGTCTCAAATTTGGTTTAATGCACCTAGGCCATCATTTGCAATTAAAAAAGACAGTCCTCCCAAACAGTTGTCAGTATTTTAGTCACTAACGTTTTCATTTAGGATGCAATTTTGCCTAACGCACACATTTTTGCAAGCAATTTTCCTTAATAGAATGCATGTTTTGTGTTGTTTTCACAAATATATGTGTTTTCTGCACACTTTCCCCTAGCATGTTCAGAGGTGTGCCTTGCTTTGTGTATTGATTTCAGTAAGGGCAATTTTAGAAGGTTCACATGGAAAGTTTTGCAACCATAATCAAATCTCTCTCTCTGCTCCATCCCTGTTATAAACAGATCTGAAACTGGCCTTGAGCAAGGCAGTGGTGAGCTAGTGAATGGCTCAGACCCCCTGGTGGGTGTGTTTTTGGTCCACAACCGTGTTTTCACAGAATCTTGTACAAAGAGAGATCATCTGCCATGCTGCAAGATACCCCAAGTTCTATCTCCAAAGGGCAGCAGCCTTCTTTTTCTGACTCACAACAATACACATCCCTGATCACTGGTACAATTACACCTACAATTTTTCAAAGAATATGATGACACCTATAAGGAAGAAAACAACAACTAGCTTTCAGAAACACCTGACAGTTCAATGTGCAGAAGCAGTATGCTTCAGTATGCTATTTTTGCTTTCCTTGTGTGGGAGAGCAAATGATCAACAAATTGTCATGGACAGGGAATTTTGCCGATTGCTCCCTTCAGTCAACTGGTCTTCAGCTGCTGAGCTGTGACCCAATGGCAGTCATTCCCCATCAGTACTGGCACCGTTTTCTCATTGTCCTCTTTAAAGTGGGGAAGGCAAAAAGATAGTGGAGAGAAAACGAGAAACAGACCTCCACTAGAGACTTTGTCTGAGTCATTGTTTTGAAAATGCTGGTCTTTTTCTGTGAAGAACTGAATGTTTTAGGCTGGGATGAAGTCTTGCAAAACACCTTGTTGATTACTGTACTATGGGTGTTGTGCGTGACTGAAGAGGAACCATAACACAGTGTGTAGAATCTGCAGCAGCCTTCCCCAAGCTGCGGTCCTCCAGATATTTTGGACTATAACTCCCATCAGCACCAGTCAGCACAGCTGTATGATGTGAGAGCTGATGGGAGTTGTAGTCCAAAACGTTTGGAGGTCCTCAGGCTGGGTAAGGCTGATCTACATATTATATTCACTCCCAAAGCGTACAAAGCTTTGCAGAAGCAGCTGCTTCTCTGGTTTGCTTCAGGGAATGTTGTTCACTCTCTTACTTGCTGCGGTTGCAAGTATGGCTGATTCTGCCTGCCCACCTCCCCACAAAACCCCAGAAATCTGCTTTAGCTGCTAGAGAAATAACAACAACAAAGAAAAAATTACCTTGTAACCCGACCTCTGAGATCTCCCAGACCAGATAACTGACGCATCTCCAGGCTCTTCAGTGTTGAATTTGTTCCGTAACTGAGGTTATCCCTGACACGGATCTGTTCCTGTAGAGCCTATAATTGCAGAGGAGTGAAATGGGTGACTCCCCTCTTAAGTTTGTGGTGCAGAGAGGCTGATGGAGTGCGTCAACTGTCAAGAGTCCTTCACACATGCTCCAGTTGCCCCAGGGTTTGACCTCAGGACCCATAATCTCCATGCACATTCATGCATCTCCCCAAATCTCTTATCATAGAACATGATGGCTGGGGCTGATGGGAACTGTAATCCAAAAACTACTGAAGGGCACCAGGGTTAGATGGAAGGCATGGAGAATGGATCTATCACTGGCAGTTTTGTTCATATTCAGAGGCACTCTGCTGCTACATACCAACTGCAAGGGGAGGGTGCTCCCTTCATGTTGAGCTTGTGGGCTACTCAGAGGTATCTGGTTGGCCACTGTGGCAAGGAAGATGCTGGATGAGAGAGGCCTTTAGTATGCCTCTTATTATGTGCTGACTGTGTATACATGTTGTTGACACATGGAGAAGGACACACATGATCAATCCCATCAGCCTGGCTTGTAAAAGAACCACACAATCAACCCCACCAATGTGATTGCATTATTTGCCTATATACCACAGCCAGTTGGGGTTGCTTCACCGACAAGTGGTGTGTGTATGGGGGGGGGGGTGTCCTTTGTGATTGTGGGTGAAAAACCAGAAGGTGGTAATTATGCATCTCCGATATTTTGATTAATTAAAAACAAATAGACTGCAATGTACCTTAGTGGGGATGGTAATTATCCCAGACTAATTAACACTGTGTGTAAATGTGTGATCTTAGGTGTGTGGTACTCATTGCTCTCAAATAGAACTGTAAAGAATTTGTCCCAATTCTTCCTGTAAATAAGCCTGCACCAAAGCAAGTACATGAAACAATTGCATGTTTCTTCCCTGTTTATGTCCTAAGTACATAGCAGGAGCCCCCTGGATCAGACCAATGGCCCATCTAATCCAGCACCCTGATCTCACAGAGGCCAAGCAGATGCCCATTATGGGATGCCCACAAGCAGGTCCCAAGTGCAACAGCAGTGCTCTCCCCACCTCTGCATCAGTCTCTACTTTCCTCTGTGCAGAAATTGAGACTGTAGGTTCTTTGGCGGCAGCAAACTGTCTACGTGTACACTATAAAGCATTAGGCACGTGGATGGCACTAAACAAGCAATAAATAATAATTTATTTCCAACATTTGTTTTCTCTTGGTTAAAAGGGAAACATGAAGAAGGGCTGCAGATTCTTAGGTTTGAACCACCTGTGTGGTGTAACTGTTAGTGTTGGATAATGACCTGTAAGGCCTGGGTTCAAATTTCCATGAAGCTCACAGGGTGACAATGAGCTAATCACGATCTTTCAGTCTAGCCTACCTCACAGGGCTGTTGTGAGGATAAAAATGGGGAGGGGAGAACCGTCTATGCCACACAGAGCTCCTTGGAGGGAAAGGTGGTATATAAGCATAATAAATTTTAAAAAGAGAAAGAAACCACGCACCTTCAGAAATTTTAAAATGTGAAGACTGGGTACACCATACCACCAGAGAATTACCACTGACCTCAATGTCCCGGTTCAGCTGCCTGACGATGGCTGTGATGTTGCGGATGTGCTCCTCCAAGAGCTGCCTGGCCAGCCGGTCCCCTCCGCCTTTGTTCTGCATCCTATGCAGCGTGCAAACAATGTCTTCCTTGATGCGAAAAGCGTGTTCCACAAGGGCGGCTGTCGTCTTCTCATGGCTGAGAATCCTGTCTTCTAGCTGGTCCACGAGTCTCGCTGACCCAAGAGGAATGGCCGTCAGAGCTTGGCTGTGGAGAGGGATGTTCCGGATTCGTCTAAAAGGAGGAAGTGATGGAGATGCTTGGTTTGATGGAGCAAGTACTTATCCAACACCCCGCTTATTTCTACAATATCTTATCCTCCCCTCCTCCAAGGAGGTCAATAGAATACCTTCTGCCAATGACACTATGAGGCAGGTCAGCCTGAGAGACAGTGACTGGCCCAGGGTCACCCAGTGAACACAGAGTGAGTGAGGATTTGAACCTGGCTCTTGCCATACTTAGCACAGCACTCTAACCATTACACTACACTGCTCAAGCCATTATAATTAACTGTTTATTGTGCACCAGAATCAGCCAGGATGTGCATTGGTCTGTGTATTGTGCAGCATTGTTGTGAGCCATGAGAGGAGCAGGATTATGCTCCCAAGGACCAGAAGGGATCCACACACCTGGTAGTGAATCAGTTCCCCTCAAATTGATTTTGGGTCGGGCTCAGATCTTCACAGCAGCAAGAGCCAAATTCTGGCCTTGCCTATGTGGCTTTTAGTCTCTCCAAGCATCAGTGCTTGTTCCTCTTCTGTCTCCATGTGTGCCAGCCAGTTGTAAGAACCTAAGAAGAGCCTCCTGGGTCTGGCAGAAAGTGGCCCATGTAGTCCAGCATCCTGTTCTCACAGTGACCAACCAGATGCCACTGGAAAAGTCACAAGCAGGACCTGAGCACATGAGCACCCGCCTCTCCCAGGGTTTCCAGCAACTGGATTCAGAAGCATAAATGCCTCTGACGATGGAGGCAGAGCAGAACCAGGATGGCTAGTAGCCAATAATAGCTTTCTCTGACATGAATTTGTCTAATCCTCTATTATACACATCTATCATGTCACCCCTTACTTGCCTTTTCTCTAAACCAAAACCCCCCAAATACTGCAACCTTTCCTCATATGGGAGTTGTTCCATCCCCCTGATCACTTTTGTCCCATGTTTCCTATCCACACTAGGCCAAATGCATCCTTGGCCTAGTCCTCCTTTGAATACAGCTCTGTGCTCAGATCTTGGCCTGCTACTGATTCCACTGCCAGATGGGCATTGGTGTTTTTGTGACTCTTAGGAAATGTCCTGCCAGAGACAAGAATAGGGCTGGGCGATATCTGGTTTTCAACATCGTGATACATCACCAACTAAACATTGTGATATATCACGATGTCTGAAATAAGGATGGAGCTATGTAGAGGCATTGGCTGGCAGCACGGTTTTCCCCACATTGTGATTCCTGCATAGCACACACACAAACACACACATCATGATTTGCGATGTATTGCCAGGTCAAAAATTATGAAACCGATATCATGATATGGACTTCAAACCAGTTTTGGATGATATATCAGTCCTAACCAAGATCCATTGAACCCAGCGTCCTCCTTCCCACATCAGCCAATCAGACGTTATCAGGAAGAAGCCTACAAGGAGAGCTGGAAGGCAAGAGGTCCCCTCTCATGGCTGCTCCCTAGCAATGGGCAAAAGTCTTTGGGTCCAAACAGGCAAATCCTCTTTTGGCCCCTCTCACACTCAGCTGAGCTAAACCTGAAAATGCACCATAGTGGGGAAACATGAACCCTGTGTGTTTCCTGACATGCACTGAACCTGGGACATTCTGCAAGCAAAGCACCTGTCCTTTTGCCCCTGAGATTTGTCCTGACCCTGCAAGAGCTCCATGGAAGGATGGGCATAGAGTAAATGGGCCTTCCTCACCAAATGTTATTTGACCTCCAACTCCCATCATTCCCAGCAAGTACATTCAATGGTTGGCAGTGATGCAGGCTGGAGCCCAGCAACATATGGAGGGGGCTACTGGGTCTGGGAAGCCTTCAGTAAATAAATATTTCATATCATACACACACACACCCTCTGCCACCCCATCAAAGCAGTTTCCTCACATGCCTCAGGGTACCTTTCAGTTGGGCCGAGTGTGGAGAATATCGGGCTTCGCTGTGCCATCCTCTCTTTCCAAGAATTTATGCCTGTTGGGGAAACAGCAACACAATATGACTGAAGCAGTTAAATTATTCATCTGTTTATAGCTGGCACAGAACAGCCACTTCATGCCAGCAATGCCATTGTTGGAGGGCACTTTTGGAATCTGCACAGCCAAGATAGCACAAAATTTTCCCATGGAGAAGGCAGTGGCTTGTGGAGGCTCCCAGGATTATTTGCAACGTGGGTTGGGCAGGAGCAAAACACATGGGAATAACACATGGGCAAAGACTCCTGGCATTGCACCAAAGAGCCTTAGGCCTACACTACATGAGGACGCTGTTCCCGTATTGAACATGCAGGTAAGGTTTACCTATGTGCAGAGGTCCAAAAGAGGATGTGTTAGGCCCTGGCACTCTGATGGAATACAGGAAGGCCTGCTAATATTGAGTCAGGAGCAGGCCCATGTCCTGATGGGCAGCCCTGGTTCTCTAGGATTTTGGGGTTGGGTATCTCCCAGCCCTAGCTGGAGGTGCTGCTAGGGACTGAAATGAGGAGCTTCTGCCTGCAAAGAAGTATGCTCCCCCTGAGCAACAGCCCATTTATTGGGAAATAGATTGAGCTAGGACTATAACATGGCCAGTCCACTTCCAGAGTCTCAGCCCGAGCAATTGCAGAATCATTGCAGGACCTACTAGTTTGGGCTGGTGTCCCAGGACAGATAGTCTGAGAGATCCTGTAGCCTTATGAGGCTTTGCCCTCGGGTGGGAAAAATATTGCGCCCGGGAAAGGGAAGTGGGAGTCAACAGACACTCAAGGAATAGTTTCAGAGAAAAAGCTTTATTTCTACCATCCATGACCTGGTAGAAGGAGCAAGTGTGATAACTCACAAAAAGCATGCACAACTTCACAGTCATGTGCACAAGCATATATACCGTTCCAGTTCCCTCCCCCTTTCTCCTCCTTCTTCCAGAGTCCTGCCCCTGAGTTCCTCTGAGCATGAACAGAAAGCTGTCTTGGGACCATTTTTGGACTTTTCCCAGAAAGGGGGTGAAAGGGTTTCAGTGTGTTCCAGTTGTTTCATTCTTGTGCTTTGGCATGGTTCCCGGACAGAAAGCAAGTTGCAGGGTGGCAACACACAAACGGGCCTTTTCTGCAGTGGCTCCCTGCCTGTGGAATGTTCTCCCCAGGCAGGTTTGCCTGGAGCCTTCATTATACACCTTTAAGCGCCAGGCAAAAACGTTCCTCTTTAACCAGGCCTTTGGTTGATTTGATTGACATATTATGCCCTTTTAAAATGTGTTGGGTGGTGGTGGTGATTGTTTTTAATTATTTGATTATGCATTTTGTGGTTTTATATTCTGATGTTATCCTGTGACCTGCAGGTATAGGGCAGTATATAAATTCAGTAAAGAAAACAATAAAAAACATACTGGGGAATATCTTATGTAGCTGTCCTTGCACTGTTTACCTCTTATTTTTTTTAATCTATATGCTTTAGAGCTGTCACCAGATGAAATAAATCTTAGTGAATTGCTTGTATAAGCTTGATTCATCGTTTGGTTACAATAAACACAATTATTCTGGAGGCAAGACACACGTTTCCTTTGCTTTTTGAGGATGCTGAGAGGCCTTGAAAGGAAGGGAGAAGATGGTGGTGGCAGAGATGGGCCCAGCCAGGCCCGCGGCAGAGGAGGCACCTAAGTTGCCCCTGCCTCACCTTCCCCCTCCGCCACCACCAACTTCTCCTTCCTCTGTGCCTCTGGGACCACCTTCACACCACACATTTAAAGTCCTACGAATACCATTGAAACAGTCATGGCTTCCCTCAAAGTATTCTGGGAACTGTAGTCTGCTAAGAGTCTGTTGAGAGTTGTTAAGAGACCCCTATTCCCCCCACAGAGCTACAATTCTCAGAGTGGCTTAACTGTCAATCTCTCTTCACAGGGAACTCTAGAACTGGAACTCTGTAAGGGAAATATGGGCCTCCTCACAACTCTCAGAACGCTTAACAAACTACAGCTCCCAGAATTCATGAGGGGAAGCCATGTTGATTCAAAGTAGTATCATTGTGCTTTAAAAGTATGGTGTGAATTTGGTCAGAGTTGAGGTGCCCAGTAGCAGGGGAGGGGGGGAGAGAACAGCTCCAGTACTGCTCTACAGCGCTGTGTGATTAAGAAGTTTAAAATAATATATACATTTTAAACGTCCCATCCCATAGGCTGATGCCAAGACTTTCGAAAGTGACTTCTGACCCTTTTCTATCTCTTTGGCTTTTGATTTGATTTTGCACCCCTTTCTCAAGCCCATATTCCTTTCTTGACCGCTGGTCAGAAGCTACTGCCCAGATACCTTCCTGGAAAATGTCCAGATCTTACTCTCCCTCTGATGGACCATAGGTTCCCATTCCAGCCTACTTTCTTTCTGCCTCTCAGCCAACTTTCATGTGACTGTGGAGAAGGAAAGCAAGAAAGAGAAATAAATGGGAGGGGAGCTGATGGAGCAACAGAAGGAGGGGGAGCCCTCTGCAAGTGACCAGCTTGGACCCCTGGAGACAGACTCCTGGCTGTCCCCCAGCAGCCTGCTGGGTGGGGGAGAGAGGGAGGAAGAAGGGGGTAGCTCAAACCACTTTTTGTCCTGGCCCATCTACCACCTAAACACCTCACATTGTTCCCCTGTACTGTATCTGTTTTAGATTGCAAGCCTCTTGAATACAGGGACCTTTTACACCCATTCATTGTAAAGCACCCAGACGGCACTATGCAAATCATCATAATTATAACAAAGGCTCATTTCATTCCAGCACAATAACCTGCATTATACAATTAAACCAGACTCTGGCCCTCATCGCTTTGCTTTCTGAATGGAATTCACAAAGATTAGATAGTCACCAAGGCCTGCTACCAAAAAAGAAAAGAAAAGCCAGACTGGAGTCCCACTTGCCACCTCAGAGGCCATTTGCTCTGAGGCTGATCTCACATGCTCTGAAAACACTGGAACACCCACTGAAACCTGGCAGGATGTGCCATCAGGAGGACTGCTTGGGGATTACTGATTAAACATGATGCAATATGGTGCGCAGATGGAAAGGGAACAGAGGGGTTATTTCGATGGAAGTGTCAGCTTTGCAGAGAAAAAAAACCCACAAGGGATATCCTGCAAAACATCACAAGATACTGCTTGTCTATTAACCAAGGCCATGTTTTCCAAGCACTGCATAGAAAAGAGAGACTTGCTCAAAATGATACCACCTCTCTTGGAGAGAGCTTTTGAAAATAGGGCTGCTCCCATGTCTGTAGGAACACCATATACATTAGATGAAATTGCCTGTTGCCTGTCAGCCCCCATCCCACAAGCTGTTGACTAAGATTCTGGGGATGCCATGGAATTCTCCAGATGCTTAGGGGAGAGGTATCAGCAACAGACTGCCAACAGGCAGTGCTGCTTATGAGAGATGAGTGAGAGGTCCTTTGCTAGACAGGAGAAAAAAGATAGCTAGCCTATTGAACTTGGAGTGGTTTAACTTAAGATACGGTTGGCATGCGTACTTATGGTATGACAAAGTTAAAGTACATAGAGCAGGGGTAGGTAAACTAAGGCCCAGGGGCCGGATCTGGTCCAATCGCCTTCTAAATCCGGCCCACGGACGGTCCGGGGATCAGCATGTTTTTACATGAGTAGAATGTGTCCTTTTATTTAAAATGCATCTCTGGGATTTTTTGTGGGGCATAGAAATTCATTCATTACCCCCCCCCCAAAAAAAATATAGTCTGGCCCCCCACAAGGTCTGAGGGACAGTGGACTGGCCCCCTGCTGAAAAAGTTTGCTGACCCCTGACATAGAGGGTTCCTAAATCATATAGTAAGGAGGAGTTTATACAGTTTGGATAAGGTATAAGAACCTTTTAGAAAGGAAAACGCCATGATGGTTATTACCTGTGGAATTATATATTTTTAATTTTCCTGGCTAATAAATTAAAAATAGCCTCACAAAAGAAGAATCTGGCATTGACACCTGGCCAATCAAGGAAAGGCTTTATCCAAGAGGGAGAACCAAAGATGGACCTTGTGGAGGTAATGATGGAAATGCAGAAAGATCTTCAAAGCCACACCGAAGTGGTAGATGAATTATCAACAGAAATAAAGGCTCTTGCAAGTAACTTGGAGAAAACAGCGCAAACTCTTCAAGATGCAGTCCAAATAAATAAAGAGGAAAATAAAGAAATAAGGAAGGAACAGGAAAAGATGCTAGAGGAAGTTGCGGCAGCCAGAGAAACTCAGGAATTAATGGTGGATAATTTGGCGTTAATTGAATTAAGGCAAACAGCAATGTTTTTGAGATTCAGATCTATTCCTCAGGAATCAGATGTAGTAATAAGGGATAAAATAACCAAGGCACTTGCGTCTTTGCTTGAGATGCAACAACAGGACGTGGATACAGCTATTGATTGTGCATTCAGGGTTAAATTTCCATATGCTAAGAAGAAAATATTTCCAGGAACTGTCTGGTCCTTTTTAATTCTAGAAGTATCAAAGACAGAGTGCTCCAGATGTATTATGAGAAAGATATTGAAATAGATGATGAAAGGATTATAATTTTAAAAGAGATTCCAGTAAAACTGTTGAAAAGAGAGAGGATTACAATTTTTTGACACAGGCCCTTAAAAAGATAAAATTCCACTTCAGACGGGAATGACCTGAAGGGATTTCCTATACTTATGAAGGTAAAAAATAGGGGTGTGTAGAACCAGTGAAAGCACATGCCTTTGTAATGCCTTCATGGTGAGATTTTGGAATTCAGCATGGAGAATAAGAACAGGAAGAGAAGGAAGAAGAAGAGGATAAACAGTAAAGAGGGAAAGGGGTAGAAGGAAAACTGGAACTGTCAATATATACGTATGAGTATATATATTAATAACAAATAAGATATAATAGAAAATGGATCTTATAGTTATTTCATGGAATGTAAATGGACTAAATAACAAAATGAAAATGAATAAAATGGTGCATATATCGTCAAAGCAGAAATTAGACATCATTTGCAGGACACACATATAAAAAGACAACACAGAAAACTACTAATAAATAAATATTGATAAATAAATAAATAACAAATAAAGGTTTGGGGCAAGAGTTTATCTCTTCTGATAAAACCAAAAAGGGAGGAGTAATTATGTATGTTAACCCCAAACTAGACCCTAAATTCATCATTAAAGTTGAGGAAGGCAGAATGATGGTTATTGAAGTGAGACTAGATGGAGAACCAATTACTGTAGTGGGAATTTATGCCCCCAATGAATGGAAAACTGATTAAAAAACAAACAAACTGGAAGAGAAATTTTTGATTTGTGTGATAGTAAAATAATAATGATGGGTGATTTTAATTGTGTCATTTCCCTTGACCTAGATAGAATGGTACGGAAAACAGATTCAAAATAAGGGAAATTGCCAAATGCCTTTTTTGATATGGTGTCCAATTTTGACTTATCTGACCTATGGCGACTTAAGCATCCATTAGAACACAAATTTACTTTTTTTCTCAAATACAAACAATTATTCCAGTAGAATACACCTTTTAATGGCTTTGAAAGAGTTAACAACTAGGGTAAAAAAGGTAGAAATTCAACCTAAGATATTATCCAATCACAATGGCATCTTTATGACAATAACAGGAGGGAAATGTTCTTCATTTAGGTGGAAGATAAATGATGTGGTATTGCAAAATGAAAAAATTATGAGTAAGGGGCAACACTCCCTTACAATAATTTTTTTTACCTCAATCTAAATAACTGCCTTGCTGTGGCGAAGGGGCTTGAATAACTCAGAGAAGCTATGAGCTATGCTGTGCAGGGCCACCCAAGATGGACAGGTCATAGTGGAGAGTTTTGACCAAACGTGATCCACCTGGAGCAGGAACCGGCAAGCCACTCCAGTATCCCTGCCAAGAAAACTCCATGGACAAAGGCAACAGGCATATAAAAGTTATGACGCTGGAAGATGAGCCCCTCAGGTCGGAAGGCGTCCAACATGCTACTGAGGAAGCTACAAACTAGAAAATTACAGACCTATTTCATTATTGAATTGTGACTACAAACAATTTGCTACAATATTGGCTAATAGATTGAAACGGACATTGACTGAGTCAGTCCACAGAGACCAGGCTGGGTTTTTATCAGGCCAACAAATGAAAGAAAATATAGGAAATGTAATTAATTTAATAGCATACGTGGAAGTAAGAAATGAAAAACAGGCTGCGTTAATCTTCCTAGATGTAGATAAAGCTTTTGACAACATTTCATGGTCATTTATGATTAAGGTTTTAGAGAAAATGGAAATAGGTAATTCTTTCCTAGGAGGAATTAAAACAATCTATACTGATCAATCTGCAAATATAGTAATAAATTATATTATTTCAGACAAATGCCAAATATAAAAAGAAACGAGGCAAGGCTGTTCCTGTTTGTTATGACATTAGAAATACTGCTTCAGAATATAATGAGAAAAGGGGAAATTAAAGGTTTTGAGGAGGGACATAGAGTCTATAAATTAAGGGCATTTGCTGATTATGTGGTGTTGACACTAGAACAACCTTTGGAGAGAGTTCTCTAAGCATTAGAATAAATTAAAAGGTTTGGAGAAGTGGTGGGTTTCAAAATAAACTCAGATAAAACCAAAATGTTGGTTAAAACATGGATGAGCAGTCAAAAAATTTTTTAGAAAGGGTGTCTGGTTTAAAAATAGGCAAAAAAATTAAGTATTTAGGAATTTGGCTGACAGTAAGAAAGCTCAACCTATTTGAAAATAATTATATTAAATTGTGGAAAAAGGTTAAGAAAGAGTTGGAGATATGGGGGAGAATGAAACTCTCCCTGTTAGATAGAATTTCAGCCATTAAAATGAATTTACTCCCTAGGACGCTGTTTTTATTCCAATCAATCCCGATTGCAAATCATTCAAGCTGCTTCAAAGAATGGAAAAAAGATGTCTCTAAATTTATCTGGCAAGGGGAGAAGCCAAGAATAAAATATTTTGTATCCTGATACATACAAAAGAAAGAGGAGGCTTTGCCCTGCAGATTTGCAATTGTATTATGAGGGAGGTTGTTTGCGTAGGTTAAAAGAATGGATTGTATTGGACAATGCAAACATCTTAGATTTAGAGGGTCATGATTTAAAATTTGGCTGACATGCATGTCTTTGGTATGGGAAGGCTAAAACCTATGAGTTTAATGAACCACATTCTTAGGAAGAATCTATATAGAGTCTGGGGAAAATATATAAATATGGTGGAAAGAAAAACACCTTTATGGCTATCTCACATCAAAGCAATTACAATTAATAGAGTTAATATGGATAGACAATGGGCATCTTATAGGGAACTGCTGGATTTTACAGTGGGGGGGGTGTGTGGAACCCAAACTGAAATCAATGGAAAACTTAAGAAGCCAAGTTATAGATTGGTTGCAATATCACCAAATACACAACATGTTTAAATTAGATAGAAAGAATGGATTTATGAACTAAAGTTCACAATTCAAAAAAGAACACTTACAAAATGATAAACTTCTGTCTAAAATGTATAATTTTTTATTAGAATGGGAAACAAAAGACGAGCTTGTTAAAGTTTCAATGACACACTGGACACCTAGATATAGGACACAGTATAGATCTGAATCTCTGGGAGAAACTTTGGAAAAGTGACCTGAAATTTACTGCATGTTATTAATTGAAAGAGAATTACTTGAAAATGATCCATAGATTGTATTTACCAGTAACTCTGAGTAGGTTGGCTAAGATTTATACTTACCTACGGGACCGCCTCTCCCGGTCTGCCCCACGGAGAGCCTCAAGGTCCATAAACAGCAACACCCTAGTGGTCCTGGGCCCTAAGGAAGTTAGATTGGCTTCAACCAGAGCCAGGGCCTTTTCAACTCTGGCTCCGGCCTGGTGGAACGCTCTGTCTCATGAGACCAGGGCCCTGCAGGATCTGATCTCTTTCAATTTGAGCCAATTTGATTCCCTCCCTCTCTTTTCCCCCCCTTTCTTTTCCTTCTCCTCCTGCAATGAGGCTACATTTTAATATTTTAATGTTCCATTATTTTAATGTATTTTATTTTTGTTTTTAAGTTGTAATTATTCATCTTGTTTTTATTATTGCTTGTAAGCCGCTCTGAGCCCGGCCTTGGCTGGGGAGGGCGGGGTATAAATAAAAAATTATTATTATTATTATTATTATTATTATTATTTATAAAACAGAATCAGATACATGTTGGAAGTGTAAAGAAGTGGAGGGAACCTTTTTTCACATGTGGTGGGCATGCAAAAAGGTAAAAGTATATTGGGAAATGAATTATAATGAATTGGGGGGGAAAATGTTTAAAATTACTCTCCCCCCCCAAAAAAAACCAAAGTCCTTTTTATTGGGAATAGCCCAAACAGAAATTCCTAGGTGTCAGAAAAGCTTATTTATGTATGCAACGACTGCAGCCCGTGTATTGTTAGCCCCAAAATTGAAAGTGAGTGAGGTCCCAACCAAAGAAGACTGGCAATTTAAGTTGGCAGAATATGCAGAATTTGCAGATTTAACACACAGAATAAGAGGGCAAGAAAAACATAAAATTAAAGAAGAGTGGAAAACATTTATTGAAAATATGGAAAATAAATGTATAAAGCTGAAAACACTGGCAGCAATAAGATAAATTCAACAGAGTACGGTAAATAATTTTTGTTGTAAAAGTGGAAAAATGATTTGAATGGTTAGAGTAAAATATGCAGGAATGTATGATATGTAAAATGTAAAATGAACCATGGAAGAAGAAGGGAAGTCAATGGATATTTTAAAATTTGTAAAATGTTTATTTTGAAATGTAAAACTGACAACTTAATAAAAAAAATATTTTTATATAAGTCCCGCAAAAATAGACTGGCAAAATAAGCTAATAGAATACGCAGAACTAGCAATGTTGATTGCAAAGATAATAAATCAAAATGAGTCTGATATAAAAGAAGACTGGGAATACTTTGGCAAATATTTAAAGAAATATAACAATCAGATAAACTTCCAAGTGGGGTTAAATATATGAGCAGCAGTTAAAATAAGGAGAAGGGGATGGTAATTAAGGAGAAGCAGCTTAAAGGTAAAGGGACCCCTGACCATTAGGTCTAGTCGCGGACGACTCTGGGGTTGTTTCTGCGCTCATTTCGCTTTACTGGCCGAGGGAGCCGGCGTACAGCTTCCGGGTCATGTGGCCAGCATGACTAAGCCGCTTTCTGATGAACCAGAGCAGTGCATGAAAACACTGTTTACCTTCCCGCCAGAGCGGTACCTATTTATCTACTTGCACTTTGATGTGCTTTCAAACTGCTAGGTTGGCAGGAGCTGGGACAGAACAACGGGAGCTCACCCCATTGCAGGGATTCGAACCGCCAACCTTCTGAATGGCAAACCCTAGGCTCTGTGGTTTAACCCACAGCGCCAGCCTCTTCCCACATTTAAAGAAATATAACATTTAGAAATATTACATAAATAAATATTTAAAGAATTATAACAATCAGATAAATATATGAGCAGCAGTTAAAATAAGCAGAAGAGGGGTGGTAATTAAGGAGATGCAGCTTAACAAGGACTAAATAAGACCCCATGGAGGAATGTGTGTGAAAGTCAGAGTGTAAGATAAACAATGACAATTGTATAACTGATGTACTAAGATACGTAAAATGCATAAATTTAAAAAAGGAGAAAAAGATATCGGGACTGGCAGGTGGGAGTGACGATTAGCAGGAAAGGGGTGCTGAGAAATAGCCAAGAGGTTGGGCAGATGAGATACAGTGTACCTAGCAGAAGAGGGTGGAGAGACCTGAAGAGGCCACATGCTCCCAATTTTCCAGGGAGGGCCTCTCTTCTCTGTCCCCTGCTATCTTTGCTACATCTCTGCCACCATTCTTGCCTTTGAGAGAGGGATGCCTTGTGGCAATGTTGTTATTGTGCATCTTCACTCTTTAGGGCCCAGACTGGCTGGGAGAGCAAATATGCATTTATTCCTCAGTACAAATGGAAATAAAATGAGAGGCATTAATGTGGGGGGTCCCATGCTGTGGGCAGTTTCAGACCTTCCAAGTGTCCCTGTTTTCCAGGGACAGTCCTGGATTTAGAGAAGCTGTCCCGGTTTCTGATTTGATCCCGGAATGTCCCGCTTTTCCTTAGGACATCCCTAATTCCATCAGAGAAATGTTGGAGGGTATGCAGTTTGCCAGTTCACACACACTGCCATTACTGAGGTGTATTTTGAAAGTCTGAGAACGTGATGTGTGGCAGTTACAGTTCTCTAATATATCTCTTTGGTCAAAAAAGCTGCTGCCCTCCTAAGCTTTCGAGACAGGCTGTTGAAGAGCAAATGCGTTCAGCTCCCAGCCTTCAGCAATGGGCAGGGCTGGAGGGGAAGACTTGGTGGAGTTTGGGAAGGTGGGTGCAGGAGGCAGAGGGGTGGAGGAGATGAACTTCAGAGAGGCCAGCAGAAAGGTGGGCTGGCACAAAACCCTCACTGCAGACCCCAAAAGAAGAAGTATATTGTGGCATCCTCATGGCTAGTTTACCTGCAAGGCACAATATGTGGACCTGCCTTGGAAGATGATATACAGCACATGCCAAGTGATGTGGGTTAGAAAATTTTCCCTTTTTTCATCAGGTCATTAGTAACAATAAATGGGGGTCAACAGCAAATACAGTCTTAGGGAAGCTTGGAAAGTCCCCCCCCCCTTTATGCTTTGTTTACAAGTAAAACGAACACTATCGCTCTTCAGGAAATTTCGCAGTGCAAATTAGGCTAATTTGCATTGGAAATTTTTCCAGTACAATTTATTTCCTGAGAAGTCACATTACTAGCACAAGCTTTGCATGCAGAAGGTCTAAGATTTAATAATTATTAAAGGCAACCACGTTAGTTATGGCATGAACTTCCATGGACTAGTAGAATCTGCTTCATCAGAAGCATGGTGAGTTGCATCAGAGGAAGTGGCATCAATGAAGACGTCTGCTAAATTTGTTAGGCTTTATGATGCTGCAAGACCCTTTGGTTATTTTTGCTCCAACAGAATAACACAGGCTTCTCTCTGGAAGCTGGTAGAAAAGCCTCAGGAACAGAAGAGGGTTCTAAGCACCAGGGGGGGAGGCTTCCTTTGAAATGCTAATAGGTGTCAGAAAAATGTAGTTTTTTATTTGAATAGTGACAGGGAAAGAGAGTAAAAACCCTCCCTCCCAGCAGTCCTGGGGCTGCTCAGGCATTTGCTATTTGCTCAGCAAGAAAAAATGCATGTTAACTGTATCCACGTCACACAACATAAGAAGACCCTGCTGGACCAGTCCAATGGCCCATTTAGTCCAGCATCCTGGGGAGGGTGTTAAAAGGCCTTTCAAAGTGTGATATGCTTTATGGGTGGGCTCTGTAGCTAGAAGGAGTCTCTCTTTGCTAACCACAGCTGTCAGTGGTGGAGCAAGGTGACAGGAGGTGTTTTGCAAATCACCCGAGGTTCAGTTGCGGAACCAAAAGGCTGGACATAAATAGTTTAAGAAATTATTTAATAAATAAGCTTCTCTCCAAGTGACAGAGGGAAAAGTTGAGAACTTGGGAACTTCCCACCCACATGTACAGATGCCTTCACAAACAGCTGTCTGGGTGAAGGTGTTGGGCATCATTCAAGGTAGTCTAGCAGCAGAACGGAGAGAGCTGACCCACAGACCCACAGACTAAAGAGGGAGGAGGAGGAGGAGGAGGGGTGATGAAGAGAGCACCTGTTGCTGAAAAATGTTAAGTGATGGACAGTAGAGCACCTGTTCCTTTCATGCAGAAGGTTCAAGTTTCAATCCATCTCCATGGAGGGGAGAGAGATTCTGTGTTGGCCAGCAAGTAATGGCTTTTCCCACCTGCCTTGCCCTATCCTCCAGCCCTAGGAGATCTTACAGGGGAGCTGCTTCCAGAGGAACAACTGTGAGGGGAGAGAGACTCTGTTTTCCATCAGGTGGCTGGTTTCACCTGTGCTGCCCCAAGAACTTAACAGTGCTTAGTGTAACCGACCTGTAGAAAGGACTCTATGAATTGAAAAGAGAGGTGCTTTGTACCCTTGTTAACTATGAATATCCTTTTTAAAAAACAACCATTATTTATTAAAAAAAATGCTTAGTGTATTTTTTGGCTGCTATTTTGTTAATGTTGCTTTGTAAACTATGAATGTTGCATTGATTTGTTAATCATATAATATGACTTTTGCTTTAATTGTGACGTATAGCTTATTTTTTAGTTGCTGCTTTGCTAACAGTGCTTTATAGATTGTAATTGTTTCACTGATGATTTGTTAATTATTCTATATGATCTATGCTGCATTTGTGATGTTCTATGATGTTTCATAATATTATTATTTATTTTTTGCAAGTTGCTTTGGGATTCATTTGAATGAAAAGCTTCTCTCCAAGTGACAGAGGGAAAAGTTGAGAACTTGGGAATAATAATATTATTATTTATTTTTTGCAAGTCGCTTTGGGATTCATTTGAATGAAAAGCAGTATAGAGTTATAATAAATTGAATCAAAACTCCAGCTAAGACTCCCTGCCTGAAATTCTGGAGAGCCGCTGCCAGTCAGTGTAGACAATACTGATGGACCAATGGCCTGATGTGTTTTCTATGTTCTATTTCTAATGATGGGAGGAGGGGAAAACCTGCTGCTAGCTGATGGAATGGCAAACCCCAGGGATGGCTGTGCCAACCTCCAACTGGTATCCACAGTCTGGATACCAGTTGCTGGGAACTGCAAAATGGAAGAGTGCTCTTGCGCTCAGGTCCTGCTTGTGGACTCATAATAATATAATAATAAAATTATTATTTATACCCATCCATCTGGCTAGGTCTCCCCAGCCAGTCTGGGCATCTGCCTGGGCACTGTGAGAAGAGGATGGTGGACCATGAGGGACCTTTGCCTGGATCCTGCGGGGATCTTCTTATGTTGTTATGAAAAGACAGGTTGCAACTCTCCCCGCTTTGGCAGGGCCAGCCATTGACCCGACTAACAACAACTGATCCCCCTGCTGCTGGGAAGGTGAACTTTGGATAACACTGTACAAACAAGCATGTTGTATGATGGAGAGTAATAATTAAGCAGAGATTCCTGCCACCCACCCTCAGACACTGCAGAAATCTCTCCCCACTGTAAGAATAATGTCAAGCAAGTGAGATGTCTCCCTCTTACCTTGACTGTGGGGGGGGGGTGTGCCTCAACAGGGGGCTGGATCCCTGGGTCCAACTTGCAGACTTCCACTGTCAAGTTCTCCTGCCCAAGCCTCATGGAAACAAACGAGAGATGAGAAAGAGAGCCCTTCTCATTCATTTCTAGGAAACTTGTGCAGGAGAACTTCTCAGTTCATGCCTCATTAGGAATGGGGGAAGAGGAGGTGCTATTTGGATTTCCCACCTCAGGCACCAAAATAAGCCTTGGCCCATCTCATCCCAGCCTGAAAAGACATCTTTTTTATGTATGTACATCAGCTCATTACAATTAACACAACGGCAAACATACCCGAAGAAAGAAGCCCCATCAAAAACTGCTTGTCATAAGGCGCAAAAAAGCTCACCACCACCATCTCCAACCACACAATGCACAGATCTCCCTGCTGTTGATTTGTTTGTTTCAAGTCACCCACTGAAATGCTCCCTCTCAGATACCAGTTTATTTTGGATCTTCAAAGGAACATTTCTTAATCCTCCACCCCACCGTACGCTGACTATTTTGAGAGAAGTCACAAATGTACGACACATCCCCTCCCTAGGGAGACGACCCCCCCCAGCAGCATCCCCCCAACAGCCTAAGAAACTCACAACAGAACATGCCACAGCTGCATCCAGGGCCCCGCTGACAGCATTCAACATGGCTTTGTTCCCGTCGCCTCAAACTCGTGTCTTCGGAAAACCAAAAGTCGTCAGGATCCTGGCATGGTGGAAGGAGGCGGCATGCAGTGTCTCCACTGGTCTTGACAGCGAAGGCTTCCCTCATTCCCCGCCCCCACTCTGCTTCCCCACCCTCATGCGAGAGACGTGTGGTCTCAGTGCCAACACACCTGAAAAGATGGAGGTGGTTGGAAGCAATGGTGACAGAAATGAACCGAAGGTCAACAGCAGGAGCCTCACCACATCCGAATGCAAGTTAAACGTCTGACTGGAAGCAAGTTGTCTCCCAAGGCTGCTTACCTGGGTCTGGTTAGGGCAGGGCTGGAGTGCCCCAAATCTGCTTCTGAGTATCATAGCTGCATATTCGACTACACTTCTTGTTTGGGGGGTGTAGGTATTTTTCAGGTCAGCAGCCACACCTAAAGGCTTGCCAGGATGAAGCTGGGATGTACTGGTGCCCCTCTGTTGCTGATTTCCTGCCTCCACCGCGGCAACCGAGGAGTGTGGCAACCGAGGAGCCCCCTCGGCTCTTCTTGGCTGGGCCTCGGAGAAGAAGAAGCAAAATCAGCAGCTGGGAGTTGTTGCCAGGACGCTGTCGCTATAGCAACATGCATCTCAACCTCCGTGAAGCAAGGCCCTCCTCAAGAGGAGAGAGAGAGAAGGAACTTATTTATAGGGAACAAAATATCAGCACATACAAATCCTCTTTGAAGAGGCTTAACCCCACAATTATTTCCTAGCGGGGTCAGTTTCTCTCAGAAGATTGGCAGGGGGAAGAACAGTTTCTTCCCTTCTTCAAAAGCACATTGCCAGCTGTGACGAATTCTAATCCAGGCAAAGCACAGACACAGAAAGAACACTTTGGCTTCCCATAGCTCAGGCTTATATCCTGTTCAATGTGCGCCACAGAATTCCTGCAGGCACACAATGCTCGGCTGTAAGGAAATGAAGTTGGTACACATAAAAGGTCCTGGTGACATTTCTCCGGGCTGTCATTCATAGAAATTAATTACCCCCTCTCCCCCCACCTCCAGTAAGAGAGAGTTTGGCCTGGTGGCAAAGCAACACGGTTGCCAACCAAAGTCAAGACAGGCAGTTTTGTTTTTTTACAGAGAACAAAAGGAACCCCATGCAGGGCCATTGAGGCAAACTTCCCACAAAGAGGATGCTGGGCTCCATGAAATGCTACAAACCTCAGCCATGTAGCATCATCCCTTGGGAAGTTCTCCTGCACAAGCCCCCCTCCCCCATGGAAAAGCACACACAAGAGTCCTTACGCAGGATAATTTCTGGCAGGTTGTGCCTCCAGTGGGAAAACTGGAGGGAACTGTCACTTGGGGTTTCACCACAGCACCTCAAGGCTATAGCAAGTGGCCTGCTCCAGGCAGTCGGGTCCTGGGACTGGTTGCCTATCCAAGTAGGCTGAAAGACATCATTCACATTTGGGGTTCAAAACAGGCAGAGATCAACTTTCAGAGCAGCAAATGTGAGAGGCAGAAGGCAGGTGCTTAGGCAAAGCCAGTGGGGCTCAAGAAAACCCACTGGAAAAGTGGGAAAATGGGAGGTTGGCAACAAGGTTTTCACATCAAAGATGAGAATTATTATTATAAATTTCTGTACTGGCTTTTATCCGAATATCACAGGGTGATTTACAATATCAAAACACAGAAATACATACCATAATAACAAGCAAAAACTTACTCCAGTTTAAAAGGCCAAATATTGTTTAATTAGCCATAGGCCTTGGTGCAGAGGCATGATATAGCTTGTAATGAAGGTACCAGGTGAGCCGCTCTGGGGAGAGCATTCCACAAGTGGGGGGCCACTGCAGAAAAGGCCCATTATTGTCTTGCCACCCGCTGGACTTTTCATCACAGAGGAGGCACACGAAGAAGGGCCTGAGATGATGATTGCACGGTCTGGGTTTATATGGGAAACGGCATTGAGGAATTGTGGTCCTGAGCCATTTTAAGACTTTATAGGTCAAAACCAGCACTTTGAACTGGGCCTGGAAACTAATTGGGAGCCAGTGCAGTCAGGCCAGGATTGGTGTAAAATGCTCAAACCGTCTTGCCCTGGTGAGCAACCTGGCTGCCAAATTTGGCATCAGCTGAAGTTTCTAAACCATCTTCAGAGGCAGCTCCACATATAATGCGTTGCAATAATCTAACCTAGAGGTTACCAGAGCACAGACAAGAGAACTTAGGCTAACCCTCTTCGGATAGGGGCACAGCTGGGCCACTGGCCAAAGTTAATGGGAGGCACTCTGCGCCAGCATGGTGTAGTGGTTAAGAGCAGTGGACTTGTAATCTGGTGAACCATGTTCGCTCCTCTGCTCCTCCACATGCAGCTGCTAGGTGACCTTGGGCTAGTCACACTTTTCTGAAGTCTCTCAGCCTCACTCACCTCACAGAGTGTTTGTTGTAATATACAGTAATACCTCATGTTGCATCTGCTTCAGGTTGCATTTTTTTGGGTTGCGGACTGCCGAAACCTGGAAGTACCAGAACGGGTTACTTCCGGGTTTTGGCAGTCGTGTATGTGCAGAAGCGCTAAATCGCAACCCATGCGTGCACACGTGCATCCCACATGGATCACATCCCACATGGATCCCACATGGATCACATTCGCAACCCAAGTGTAATAATGAAACAACAACACAAGCCTCGGAACCACCACAAAATAATGAAAACATCAGAGAAAAACATCTAATTTTGCAGCAGCACATGAAATGGTGGCATATGACAGCAGGAAAATAACAATTTACCCATCAGTCTCAGAAGATAAAACTCAAAATTACCATTCAAATATCAGGCTGTACCTGGCCCCTAAAGTTTTAAGGGTGCTGGGTGGGTGTCTCTGAGGAGGACATTCTAATAAAGGGGAGCCACAACTGACAAGGGCACTTTCTTCTCCCCTGAAGGAGGGTGAGGCCAGTATATCTGAAGGAGCGTCTCCACCCCCATCGTTCTACCCGGACACTGAGGTTCAGCACTGAGGGCCTTCTGGCGGTTCCCTCACTGTGAGAAGCCAAGTTACAGGGAACCAGGCAGAGGGCCTTCTCGGTAGAGGCGCCCTCCCTGTCGAACACCAGATGTCAAAGAGAAGAACAACTACCAGACTTTTAGAAGACATCTGAAGGCCTGTTTAGGGAAGCTTTTAATGTTTGATGTATTACGGTATTTTAATACTTTATTGGAAGCTGCCCAGAGTGGCTGGGGAAGCCCAGCCAGATGGGCGGGGTATAATTAATTAATTAATTAATTAATTATTAATAATTAGGCGACACCCACAGGAAGACTTCTGGCATAATGTTTTGGCAGGTTCATATAAGAGTAGCAAATTCTTCAGAGTTGTCAAAAGCCCGGAACTGTCCAGGAAGAGATATGTCTATAAAAAAGGAGCTAAATAAATACACAATTACAATCACATCACCAGCTCCCTGCCTAGCCAAGAGCATCAAATTCAGAGGAAGACTCCCTCCCCCCGCCTACAGGTATTGGGGCAGATTACAGATTAGGACATCTCGGTGGCTGTCCTAGCAGCCATGAAGTTATTGAAAAAGCAGTGGGAATATTGAGGTCCCCAAGAATGAGCGTGGGGTACTCAACAGCAAGCCTCACCTTTCTGAGACCACTTCTGTTAGCTGAAGATGCCTAGTCTGTCCTGATTAGCCAATATCAGATGCAAACACTGGTAGCCAGGTTTCCTGGAAGAGATGGGACCATGATGTCCTACAGTAGATAGCCCTCCTGTCCCTTCTGCAAGCATGAGAGCTAGTGTGGCACAGTGGTTATGGTACTGGACTAGGACCTGGGAGAGACGGGAGTTGAAATCCCCACTTGGCCAGTCACTCACTCTCAGCCTAACCTACCTTGTTATGAGGATAAAATGGGGAAAAGGAGAACCATGTATACCACCTTGAGCTCCTTGTAGCGAAGGTAGGATATAAATTAAACAAACAAACACGGTAATTCAGTTTTACTAGCAAACCAGAGGTTAAACTAACTCCTTTCCAGCTCTGGAAGCAGCAAGAGGAGCGTTCGTGCGACCCACCTACACACTACAACTGACACACTAATGTGTCGCGACACACAGTTTGGAAAGTTCTGTTCTATTCTGTTATTGCTGTAAATAGGACTGTCAAAGGTAGAAGGGAACATTGCTCGGTAGTTATGAACTTCTGTCCAGCGTGGCAGCAGGCTGTTTTGGGACAATAAATACAATCAGACTGAAAAGGAAGCTTTGACTTATTTGGAACATGGAGGAAACAAGACGTTCTCAGAAAAGAAAAAAGAGCAGAGCAAGAATAGCAGACTAGGGGCAGAGCTAAGGGAAACATGCCTCCCAAAACCCATATTGTGTATACTTTAGATTTTCCATACATTTTAAACTACAACGGTTTGGAAAAACAAATCTTGAGTTTCACTCAGTGCTGAAAAGCATAATTTGTTTGGGCTTCATCTGATTGAGGTAGATCTGAAACATGTGACTCAAGGAAAGGCAATGTCACGAGAAGCACCTGGGGTCTGGCTTGAGCCAGCGACAGGCCAAGAGATTCTGCTCATCACAAGGGGAGTTTCATGTTGGTGTAAGTTGTTTCCCACTCACAGTCCTGGCCCAACTGCTAGCTTGTTGCGTATGAAACTCACTACATGGTGGGCAGGATGAACCATTAGCAAAATGGCTGGAGTGTGGCCAACTCAGCCCCAGAGAAGTACTGAAACCCTGTTAGGCCAGCTCTGGGTCGCTTGGTTCCTCAAAAAGTTGATGATTCATAGCTGAACTGTGTGAACTGTCTCTAATGGAATGAAAACCACTATGTGCTTGTTCATTAATAGGGTTGTTGGGGTGGATGTCTAATTTTAATTTTAGACAGGGGCGAGATCTTAACCCCATACCTGCCTTTCTTTTTTTTTTAAAAAAAATATTTTTATTAGTTTTTACACATGTTAATGACAATACAAAACAAACACAAACATCAAAAACAGACAACAAAAATTGACTTCCCCATGCCTTCCCTTCGCCACATCCTTATTTTACCATTTTTTCGAGCAACTCATCAATCAGTCTTTAGTTAAGTCCCTTTTGAATTTCCTTAAAGTTTAAGATTTACAGCTGTAGTTCTTTGTTTCCTACCCCTTAACATCTTATCAGTCCACAATTTTACAGTAATTTTTTAGATATGTTTTAAATTTCCCCCAGTCCTCCTCCACTGTCTCTTTCCTCTGGTCACGGATTCTGCCGGTCATCTCTGCCAGTCCCATATATTCCATCACCTTCGATTGCCATTCTTCCAGAGTAGGTAATTCTTGCATCTTCCAATACTTTGCCAACAGGATTCTTGCTGCTGTAGTTGCATACATAAAAAATGTCTTATCCTTCTTTGATACCAATTGGCCGACCATGCCCAAGAGAAAAGCCTCCGGTTTCTTTGCAAATGTCCACTTAAGGACTTTCTTAATTTCATTATAGATCATTTCCCAGTAGGCCTTAATCTTTGGGCAGGTCCACCAAAGATGGTAAAAGGTACCTTCAGCCTCATTACATTTCCAACATTTGTTATTGGGCAGATGGTAAATCTTTGCAAGTTTGACTGGGGTCATGTACCACCTATAGATCATTTTCATTATATTCTCTTTCAGGGCATTACATGCCGTAAATTTAACACCGGTGGTCCATAACTGTTCCCAGTCGTCAAACATAATGTCATGACCAATATCCTGTGCCCATTTAATCATAGCTGATTTCACTGTTTCATCCTGTGTATTCCATTTCAGCAGCAAATTATACATTTTAGATAAGTTTTTAGTATTGGATTCTAACAATTCTGTTTCTAACTTTGACCTCTCCTTCTGAAAACCAAGTTTCCTGTCCTGCTTAAACATCTCATTTATCTGACGGTAGTGTAGCCAGTCTCGAACTTTATGCTTTAGCTTCTCAAAACTTTGTAGCTTCAGTCTTTCGCCATCATATTCTAAAATTTCACAATACTTAGGCCAATTAGAGTCCATGTTAATTTTTTTCACTGCTTTCGCTTCCATTGGTGACAACCACCTAGGGGTTTTACTTTCCAATAAATCCTTATATCTATTCCAAACATTGTACAATGCTTTCCTGACAATATGGTTCTTAAAACTTTTATACACCTTTACCTTGTCATACCACAAATATGCATGCCAACCAAAACTATTGTCATATCCTTCCAGATCAAGAATGTCTGTGTCTTCAAGAAGTAGCCATTGCTTCAACCAGCAAAAGGCTGCTGATTCATAATAAAGTCTTAAGTCTGGCAGGGCAAAGCCCCCTCTATCTTTTGCATCAGTTAAGATCTTAAATTTTATTCTGGGCTTTTTGCCCTGCCAGACAAATTTAGATATGTCTTTCTGCCACCTCTTGAAACAGTCCATTTTGTCTAGAATCTGCAACGTCTGAAATAAAAACAACATTCTTGGCAATACATTCATCTTGATAACAGCAATTTGGCCTAACAAGGAAAGTTTCAGCCTAGACCATATGTCTAGATCTTTCTTAACTTCTGTCCAACATTTTTCATAGTTGTCTTTAAATAAATTCACATTTTTTGATGTCAGATTTACCCCCAGGTACTTAACCTTTTTTTCTATTTCCAACCCAGTTTCACTTTGAAACCTATCTTTCTCCTCTTTTGTTAGATTTTTTTCCAGCACCTTTGTTTTCTGTTTGTTCAATTTAAATCCTGCGACCTGGCCAAATATCTCCATTAATTCTAAAACTCTTTTGGTACTAGCTTCTGGCTGTTGCAAAGTTAGCACTAAATCATCTGCAAATGCCCTTAACTTATATTGTTTAGATCCGACCTGTATTCCTTTTACCAGCTGGTCCTTCCTAATCATGTTTAGTAAAACCTCCAGGACCGATATAAACAGTAAAGGGGATATAGGGCATCCCTGTCGTGTACCTTTCTCTATTGGTATTTCATCCATTACCACATTGTTCACAATTAATTTCGCTCTTTGCTCAGAATATATTGCACCTATACCGTTTTCAAACCCTTGGCCTACCCCCATCCCGTGGAGATTCTTCTTCATAAATTTCCAAGAAATGTTGTCAAAGGCCTTCTCCGCGTCCACAAAGATCAGAACTGCCTTTCTATTAATGTCCACCTCTAGCATCTCCAAAATGTCTATAATGTTCCTCACATTTTCTGACATATGTCTCCCTGGGAGAAAGCCTGTTTGGTTCTTATGAATCTCCTCCTTCAAAACTCTCTTAAATCTTTTTGCTAAAACGTCTGCAAAAATTTTATAATCCACATTCAAGAGTGATATAGGGCGGTAGTTTTTAACTTGATGTTTCTCAGTTTCTGTCTTCGGTATAAGTGAGATAAATGCGTCTTTCCACGATTCGGGAGCCTTTTCCCCCTCTAATATCTGGTTGCATACTTCCTTCAATGGCTGTATTAGCCATTCTTTAAGATCTTTGTAGTATTTTGCAGTCAAACCATCTGGTCCTGGTGATTTCCCCAATTTCGTATTCTGGATGGCACCCTCTATTTCTTGTTCTGTAATTTTTTCATTCAAAATCCTTTTATTTTGTTCTGAAATCTTTGATAGTCCATATTTTTTGACGAAGTCTTCTATTTCTTGTTCATTTGTAGGCCCTTGTGCGTAAAGTTTTTTGAAGAAACTTTGAAAACAGTTGCTTATTTCATTTGGTTTGTTGATGATTTTCCCATCTATTTCCAGGGATGTCACCGTGTTTAACTTTTGCCTCTTTTTCAGTTGCCATGACAGCAGTTTCCCGCATTTATCTGCCGATTCAAATGTCCTTTGTCTCATTTGCTTTATCTTCCATTCTATTTCCTGATTCATCAATTCCATATATTGCGTCTGATGGTACTTTATTTCTCTTAAAATCTCATGAGACTTCGGTTTGGATCTCAGTTTCTTTTCTCCTTCCTTTATCTGGTTCAAAATCTTTTCCTTCCTCTCATTTTGTTTCTTCCTTTTTATAGAGTTTTGCTGAATTAGGAATCCACGCATCACGGCCTTGCTTGCGTCCCATACTATTCTTTTTTCCACCTCCGTTCTCAAATTTATCTCAAAGTAATCCTTCAATATTTTTTGGGCCTTTTGATAAATTTCTTCATCTCTAAATAGGGTGTCATTCATTCTCCATCTGAAGGTTCCAGCCGTTGTTAATTTCATTTCCATCTTGACTGCATTATGGTCGGAGCAGGTTTTTGTGCAGATTTCTGTTTTTTTCACTCTTGGTGCCAGACTGCTAGAAATCCAAATTTGATCAATTCTAGTCCAGGTCATTTTTGCTTCCGAGAAGAAGGTTCCCTCTCTTTCCAGAGGGTTCCTAGTTCTCCAGATGTCAATCAAGTCCATGGTGTCAGTGAGTTCGAAAAAGGTCTTTGGTAGTCTCCCATCTTTGGATATTACTTGTCTTTGTGCCTTGTCCATGTTTGTGGAGACAACTCCGTTGAAATCTCCCATCATTATAATTTTAAGGTCCATAAAGTCCATTAGGGTCTCATGCAACTTCTTGAAGAACTCTGCCTTCCCCTCATTGGGTGCATAAACTCCAACAATTAAGATCTTTTCTCACCCCATACCTGCCTTTCCTCCCTTGGATCCATCACTACAAGCATTTTAAGCCCAGCTCACGCTGGGGAAAAAGCACAACTGGGGAAGTAAGGGGAAGCTTTTTTCTATATATTGTGATTCAGCAACCATGGCTGGCCTTCTCCCGTCAGTCATCACATCTAGTTTGGCCCTGATGTAATGTGAGGTGGGGACACAGAAGCCCTCTCCATTGGGTCTTGTGGTTTCTGCTGACCCGTTCACACGTCTAAGTTATCCACTTGCTGTTGCAGACATTAAGAAAGACAAACATCTTTCTTGGGAAAGAGAATCAGAGAATTGCAGGCTTGAAAGGAACTCCAAGGATCATCTTGTTCAGAGCTTTCCAAACGTTGCATGTTGGTGACACACTTTTGAGACACACGTCATTTCACGGCACAGTAATTCAGTTTTAACAGCAAACCGGAGGTTCAACTAACCCCTTTCCAGCCGTGGAAGCATTTGCGTGACACACCTACACATTACAGTTACACAGTTTGGGTAACTCTGGCCTGGAGTCTGTTGTTTGACTTGCCTGCTATTCTGGCTCATGCCCACTAGAGTCCACTGTTCTCCCTGACAGGTTGGAAAATCCATTCCCCCAGATTTCTGCTCCACTGAAAAAGTGCCCACTAACTTTACAAACAAACTGGACGCTTACTTTTAAGCAGACCTTTGGGAGGTAGGGTGAGGGTGTTAGAGGAAAGCTACTCACTAGAGAAGATGATTTATGAGTCTATGGTGATTGTATAGGGCGTGTAGGCGTAAATGCAACCATTCTCTCTCAATCCCAACAACCTAAGTTTCAAGAACATATAAACCATGCTGCCTCCTGTGTTCCTTGAAAGCAGGTTGTTTCCTTTCTTAAATTTCTTTATGAAATTGGATCAAATACCATAAACAAAACCTAGCCGTATCTAGCACAAGTGGGGGAAGGAGGCAACTACCCTGTGAGTATAGGTCCAACCAAAAAATCATATTAGGCTTCCTCAAGGTGGAGTTAGATAGAGAATCATAGAATCTTACAGCTGGAAGGGACCCCAAGGGTCATCTAGTCCAACCCCCCGCAATGCAGGAATCTGTTTAAAACTCTGTTTTAAAACCTCCAAGGAAGGCGAGTCCACCACCTCTTGTGGGAGTCTGTTCCACTGTTGAACAGCTGTTACTGTCAGAAAGTTTTTCCAAATGTTTAGTCGGAATCTCCTTTCTTGCAACTTGAAGACATTGGTTCAAGTCCCACCCTCTAGAGCAGTGTTTCCCAACCTTGGGCCTCCAGCTGTTTTTGAACTACAATTCCCATCATCCCTGACCACTGGTCTTGCTAGCTAGGGATGATGGGAGTTGTAGGCCAAAAACATCTGGAGGCACAAGGTTGGGAAACACTGCTCTAGAGCATGCTTCCTCCGCCATGTGACAGCCCTTAAGATATTTGAAGATGGCTATCTCAGTCTCCTCTTTCCCAGGCTAAACCCAGCTCCTTCAAGCGCTCTTCATAAGGCTTTGTTTCCAGTCCCTTGATCATCTTGACTGTCCTCCTCTGCATGCATTGCACCTTGTCAACATCCTTCTTAAACCGTGGTGTCCAGAACTGGACACAGTATTCCAGATGTGGTCTGACCAAGGCAGAACAGAGTGGTACTCTTACTTCCCTTGATCTGAACACTATGCCTAGAATAGCATTAGCTTTTTTTGCTGCTGTCACTTTTGACTCATGTTAACCTTGTGGTCCACCAAGACCCCTATATATCCTTTTCACATGTACTGCTAGTAAGCCAGGTGTCTCCCATCTATATAGCTGTGGTTGAAATTTTTAAAAAGGGATTAGTTAAATTAACAATGGTTGATAGGTTACTAGGGAGAGGGATACTGCCTTCATGCCATCCTTCCAGGGGCTTTCCACAGACATCAAAGTGGACATCATGGGAAAAGAGGATGTGGGACTAGAAGCCTTTAGCTTCTTAGGATGTTAGCCACAATAGCTGATGGAGCCTCTATTTCCAGAGGCCATCTGGCTATCTGATATTGGAGATAAACAGCTGGGGAACATTGTTGCCTTCAGTTTCTTGTGAGTGCCCTGGAGGTGTCTGGATGGTGGGCCTTTGGCCTCATCCAGAAGGGCCCTTCTTAGGTTCCTATAGAAAGTGGCTATCACCAGCTATTACTGGATTATTTGCCATGGTAGATAGATAAAACCTCTATGTACAGAGACGGTTCACCTCTGAAAATGAGTTCTAGCTTCCTGGAGGCATCTGATGTATATGCTGGACTGAGGTCTCTTGGTCCAATTCAACAGAGCTTAAATTGCAGGGGGCGGGGGATACAGTGTACTTTAGAAGCTGTTGCTGTGGTTACCTTTTTAATACACATCTGTTACTCTTGCATGTCAACCCCTCGTTTCTCTATTTGTAGAGATGCTCCGACTCTGGGGATGCTGCAGCAGGCAAGTTGCCATCAGCCACTTCCTCCTTCCTTGCAAAAGAAGTCTCCTTGGACTCCAGATTTGTCCCAAATGCTACAAAACTCCTGTTCTTAAGCAGAGCCGCAGCTAGGTGATCTTGCACCCCTGGCAGAACTGTCCAGATTGCGCTCCCTAGCCACAGACAAATTAGCTCTTCTTTCTGCCTCTCCCCCAACCCCAACCCCATTCAATTCACCCTCTATTTAAAACCTTTTCTTATGAGGCAATAATCAATATTTTTATAGACATATTTATGGACATGTTTTTAAAGCCGATTTTGCACACACACACACCCCGCCTGCATCCCTGGTGGGGGCCCACCTCGCCACCCCCTAGCTATGGCCCTGCTTGTTGTCAGCCATGGCCAGGAAAGCGTTCTTCTTGAGACTAGTTATAACCTGTAAAAGGTTATAATTAGGGTCTTCAGCCTGATACATCTGTTTGAGGATGCACATGTTGTGTCAAATTAGATGTGACGAGTCCAAGCACATTTTTATAAAAAATGTTGTGCTTTAAAAAGTAAAATGGATTAAATGTTCTGGAGAGATTGCAGTTCTTTTGTGGCAACGAGAGAATGTGAGGAGTGGGGGCGCTCTCTTTTCTAGAGGCCCTGCTTTTGGTGTATGGAAATTTACAACTGAAGCTTTTCCCTTCATGGATATAAATGGTGGGGAAAACTTCACGTGTCTGAAGTTAATGTAAAGGAATGCTCCTCAATACTGTAGGCCCTGCCAGGGAGGAACTGAAATCAAGATAGACTGAAATCAAGATACATTATGCCGACAGCATCCCCTTAATCCACCAAGCTTGTAACTCCGTCAGCAAAGGAAATGAGATTTGTCTGTGTGGCGTTCGTACAGAGCCCCCGCTCGTTTCACGGACTATTGACCTGTACACCACTGCTTTATTCTTCCGCTGCCACCGACCAGGTTTCTTCTGGTGAAATACTGAGTCTCAGTAAGGTTGTATAGTCAACAATGAAGATTAAAGTTTATTGAAGAACAAACAAGTTTTTTAAATATTCAGAAAGGTTTCTCAAATGCGCGCCCTTAACTAGATGTGGCACTATCTCACACTGTCACACTCTTCTCTCTCAGTTCTATCCCTGTCTCTCACTCTAGCTGTCACAACCGCTATGTTCGTCTTACTGGCTCTGACTCTGACTCCTCTATCTCCCCATGGTAAAACCCCTGGGCTGAGCCTCAAAACCAGGTAGGCTCCGCCTCTGAGCTTTCTCATGATCAATCTACATTAACCATTTCCACCCCCCACCCCCCGTACAAACAAAATCACAAGGAATGGGCAAATGCCACAGTCTGGAATTACTTGTCTTTGAGAAACCCATGCTGGGTCTTAGGAATCACAGCATTCTTTTCTAAATGCTCACAAACTGTGGCGTTTGCCCGTTCTTTTTAAAATGTCTGTACAGGGGGAGAGAAAGAGTTAATAGGTAGACCAATAGAAAAGTCAAAGGCGGAGCCTACCTGTTCATAAAAGGGCTAAGCCCGAGGTTTGGGTTGGTTGGTTTTAGTTGGCTGGGAAAGGCAGTTGAGAAAGCAGTTGGCAGGCAGTTGGAAATAAACAGTGCAGTCGGTTCTTGTGTGAGGGGAGGTAGAAGAGTTAGAGACAGGATAAAATAAGACTAAGAAGGTAAAGAGTAACAATGTTTTGAATGCAGTTGAAGTTTATTTGTGTTTGCAATAAACTACACTCTTCTTTGTTAACTTAAGAACCTGACTGAGACTACCATATTTTTCGCTCCATAAGACACACTTTGTTCTTCCTAAAAAGTAAGGGGAAATGTCTATACGTCTTATGGAGCGAATGCGTGCTCCCTGGAGCCGAATTGCCCAGGGACGAAAAGCAGCAGATCATGCTTTTTTTGTTTTTGAAAGAGGGAAGTGGGAGTTTAAAGGAAGCAGTTGATCGGAAAGTGATCGGGGAGGGAGATAAGGGACGCTAGAGATAAAGCAGGCTGCCTGGGAGAGGGGAGGTAAAAGCCCATGGATCCTCAGGATTTTTGCACTGGGTCACCCCAAATTCACCATCAGATCACATAGCATGTCCATGGCTACAGCCTGCACCACAAAAATCATACCTCCACTGTTTTGTTCAGATTTTTTTTTCTTGTTTTCCTCCTCTAAAAACTAGGTGCGTCTTATGGTCAGGTGCGTCTTATGGAGCGAAAAATATGGTGAGTGATTTACTGGGAAGGACCTGGTTGGTGGCAGCGGATTAGTGGTGTACGGGTCAATAGTCCGTGAGATGACCAGGGGCTCTGTACGAATGCCACACAGACTGACTGGGCTGCTGCTGCGTCACTTTTGGGACAAGGGAGGTTTGAGAGGGTGGGATGGGGTGACCCCTTCTCTTACAGAAAGGGTGGGGGCTGCCCTCTATCTTGGGTTGGGGGGACTGGGCAGCAGGCTGCTCCTTCTCTTGGTGTGAAGAGGGTTTGGGGACGGCCCTTTCTATTAGGGTGGCATGAGGGCTGCACCTTCTGTTGAGGGGGTGCTCCTGGTGGAATCTGCCCCCTTATCCCCTGGGGTGGGGCTGTGGTGTTAGCTGGCCTTTCCCTCGTGGGGAGGGGGGACCTGGGAAAGGGAGGGAGTCGGGAGGAGCTGCTTGGCCTCAGGGTCTTCCAGACACCCTCTGGGCTGAAAGGGAAAGAAAAAGAGAGGGACATTTCATTCATTCATAAAATTATTTCTGTACTGCTTTGTCTCACACACACACACATATTCATTCATGGAAGCCGTTTACAGCATTCCAAGCCATAGAAAGATTAAAGACAGACATGCATTAACCCTTTGTGGAGGGCTGTGTCATCCTCTTGTCATGAATATAATACATGGGGGAAAGTGCATGCTTGCAAGTATACAGAAGCACAAACACAGCCCCATATGCCAAGAAAGCACTACAGAAAAATGGCAATTGCTCTTTGAATTTTAAATGCCCTTAGGAAACAGCAGCCTCTATAGGAAAAACAGTGTCAGTAGGAGGCTGGGCTCTGCAAAAGGGCTTGTCAACACCTCATCCGTCAAACAGCAGGGGGCAAAGCAGAGACACACACCTTGTGGAAGTTATTAAATGTATTTACTAAAGGTACATACTGCCCTTAATCCACAGATCACAGAGTGTCTACGACATAAAAATGCAATATAAAAGCACAAAATACATGACAAGAACAATAAACAAACCTATAACCCACCCCCATATAATAACATTATTAATTAAAGCCTATAAACTCTCTTTTATGAATAAAAAAACACTGTAAATGTTTGAATAAAAAGTTTTGTGCTGGCCAGATGAAGGGCAGCCACAATCCCCTGAGTGTAACAACACATGCTTGACCTTTCCAGCAAACTGTCAATGGGAAATACTAGACCTAACAACAGACCTAAATAAAGCTATCTACCCAAAAATATTCTAACGTTGGCCTCAGAGGTGAAAGAGACACTTTGACTGGTCAGGGACTTGAACTAGTCAAGAAAGTTGTGATTCCCCACTGGCACTTTAAAAAAGTAAGGTCTTCCTACCTTCCTTTTGAACAGCAGCAAAGATCTATCACAAATTCAGGACAAGAGAAGAGTCACCTAATCAGGGTGATGATTTAACCCAAGAAAAGCAGAACCACCATAAAAAAATTAAGGTGTCTACTCAAACAATTTAAGTGACTCCCTACCAGAATAAGCCAATCCCCAAACAGCTGGCCCCAGAGCAATTTGACTGGGTGGAACCAGCAGAAGAAGAATTGATATCCTCCTTCCTCAAACCCCCTGATGAAGAACAACACAGGATTATGGACAAATTAGAGCTACCATTTAAATTGAGACATTTACGGACATGTCCCCAGCCCGATTTTGAAGGAACAGATTCAATTGCCACAATTCAAAATCTGATTTTAAGATCACTGTTGAGGCAGAGGCTGAAAATATCCCTGTTAGACACAGAATAAAAATCCTTGCTCTGGCAAAGAATTACTAGCCAACAGATATCTAGAACCACACGAACTGGGTAGCCCATTGGAATCAGCATAAGACATGGATGCTGAAGAGCACGAGAAGATGCAAACTGCCCAATTTCGCAATAGCAGCGTTTTTTGGGCACCACAGGTTGTTTAGATCAGACAGATTAGAAGTAAAGCACACAAAGAGTCGAACACGACTAAACGACTAAACAACAAAAGCACACTGAGCATTCACTACATATCTTGTCATGGAACTTGGCAGGGTGGATAAACAGATTTGTTGATCCTGAATTTATTACTTATATGCAATCATTTGATTTACTGTGCCTACAAGAAACTTGGCGAACAGGTACCACCAGCATCCATTTACAAGGCTTTAAAATAGTGTTCTGCCCAGCAGTTAAAACAGGTAAATACGGATGTGGAAGTGGCGGTGTGGCTGTCGTCCTCTCTTGCAACACACAAATGGCTATAAAGGAGCTGAAATTAACAAATAATGGTTATATCCGGACAGTATTAGTAAAGCTTCCTAAAATGAATTCATGTATCTGCTTAAATGTATACAGTGGTACCTCAGGTTAAGAACTTTATTCGTTCTGGAGGTCTGTTCTTAACCTGAAACTGTTCTTAACCTGAGGTACCACTTTAGCTAATGGGGCCTCTCGCTGCTGCTGCCGCCGCGCAATTTCTGTTCTGATCCTGAAGCAAAGTTCTTAACCTGAGGTACTATTTCTGGGTTAGCGGAGTCTGTAACCTGAAGCGTCTATAACCTGAAGAGTCTGTAACCCGAGGTACCGCTGTATATCCCTCCTAAACACAGTGCTTTTTCTGGGGGTACGCATACCCCTAAACATTTTCTGAATCTTTATACTTTTGTCCATTTACTGCATTTATTTTCCCCGATTTGAACTATAAAATGGTGATTTTCTTGAGTCAAAATTGAGAGTACCCCTAAACATTTTTTTTAGAAAAAAAGCACTGCCTAAACACATAAACCACGATGCAAAACAACTCTGGCAGGATCTAGAACAAGTTCTACAATGTATTGAGACAAAATTCCCAACAACAGAGGTATTGTTATGTGGGGATTTTAATATGAGAATGGGGTTGGGGGATAATGACCTAATAAGTAAACTGTTGCCCTAGATGAGGACAATATTAACACCACAGACATATCCTCACAAAATAGGATCATCATCAATTTGGGCAATATGCTTATATATTCCAGAATGGGGGCAGTATGGTAGATTACATATTTGTGTCATATGCTGTTTATTCAAAAATCCAATTATTTTAAGTGGAAGATAGGGCAGATAGCGATCCCCTTTCATTGGTGGCTCAGGTAGGTCACTTAAAGAGTAGCAAAGGCCCCATTGTCATTCATCCAATGCAGGGAGTAAACTGCGGTCCTCTATTGGACACCAGATGCTGCAGCAGGTGTGCAGCCAAAACACCTCCCTCAAGAAGGTCTGCAGTTTCTCTGGCCAAGGGAAGGCCAGTGAAATGGATAAAATGCACCATCTTGGTCAAGGTATCCACCATTACCAAAATGGTAGTGGCCCTGGGATGGAGACAGGTCAGTGATAAAGTCCTGTCTGCCAGAGCTGTGCAGGCATTGGTAGAGGTAGAAGGTGTCCTGCCAGCTTGCCAGAACCGTCTTTAGCCCGACGACAGACTGGGCAGGAGGCCACATATTGCTCCACCTTGACCCAAAGATGAGGCCACCAAAAGTCCCAGCAAATGAAGTTTTGAAATGTCCAAAGTGCCTTGCCAGAAGACTGTCATGGCATAACCACAGAAAAATTCCCTGCAGTGGACCAGGAGGCTCATAATAACAGTACCAAAAAAGAAGCACATCCTGGTACAGAGTCCAATGGCAAGGAGTGTGTCCAGCCCATTCAGGCAATTATTGCTGCTGGTGCTGCGAATAGGCATCCTGCTCATGCAGCTTCCACAGAAAGTCCCCAGGAACTTGGGCCATAGCAAAGCTGGCAAGAGGCAAGACCGTGGCTGTATGTGATGCATCATCAGACTGCTCATACTCCGGCTTCCTAGACAGGGTATCAGCCTGCTGGTTCTGGCTGCGGGGAATATAGATGACATTGAAATTGAAGAACTGGGACCACCGGATCTGGCGCTGATTCAGGTTCTTGGGTGACTGGAGATGTTCTAGGTTCCGATGGTCTGTCTGATCTTCAACCAGATAATGGGCCCTCTCTAACAAAAGATGCCACATCTCAAAGGCCACTTTGACAGCCAATAGTTCCTCGTCCCAAATGTCATAATTCCGCACTGCCGGTTGAAGTTTTCAGGAGTAGTACCCACAGGGGTAGAACACCGAAGGCTGTGGGTCGGCCTGCAGTAGCACCACCCCTACCGTTACATCCGAAGCATCGGTTTCCACCACAAATGGCAGTGTTGGGTCCGGTTGCCTAAGGATGGGTTGTGAAGCAAACACAGCCTTCAAGGCATCTAATGCCTCCTGAGCTGCACCATCCCAGACAAACACAGCCTTTTTCCCAAGGAGGACGGTCAGAGATGCTGTTACCTGAGTGAAGTGCAGGATGAATGAATAATAGTTCACAAATCCCAGTAGGTTCTGCACCTCCTTGGGGTTATGGGGAGACTGCCAGGACAAAATAGTCTCCACCTTCCCAGGGTCCATGGCAATGCCATTGGCTGAGATGCAACGGCCCAGGAAGTTGATGGTGGGCTTGTCAAACTTGCACTTCGAGAGCTTGGCGAACAGGCAATGCTCTTGTAATCTCTGCAGCAGAGTGTATACATGCTGCTCATGGTCAGTGGCCAAAGAGTAGTTGTTCAGGATGTTGTCAAGGTAAACAAAGCAGTCAAGGAGGTCCTGGAACACATCATTCATGAAATGTTGGAAGACCAGGCATGTTGGTCAAGCTGAAGGGAATTACGGTATACTCAAAGTGCCCATATCATGTCCGAAATGCTGTCTTCCATCCATTACCCTCACAGATGTGCACCAGGTTATAGGCTCCCTGCAAGTCCAGCTTGGTGAATAGTGTGGCCCCCCGCAGCCGCTCCAAAATTTCAGCAATGAAGGGAAGTGAGTATCAATTATGGATGGTAACCTGGTTTAAACACCAGTTATCATTGTAAAGCCGCAACTCCCCCAACTTACTCACAAATCGTACAGAATCAGCAGCTGGTGAGGAAGAGGGTTCTATAAAACATCTCTGCAGATTCTTGGTAATAATGAACTCACGTAACGTGGTGCATTCAGGTTCCAACAAAGGGTGGATACAGGTTACTGGAATTTGAGCCCCAGGAATCAGGTTGATAGGACAGTTGTAGGGTCAATGAAGTGGCAAGAGGTCTGCTTCTGTTTCACTGAACACATCAGCAAACTCGGCATACTTAGCAGGCAGGTCGGCAATCCCATCCTTCTCCATTCCTGCTGCCAGGGCTGCTGGTGCCAAACAGACATGGCCCATGCAGCCAGGGACACCAAAGCTGATTGTCCTCTGGGACCAACTGATGCGTGGATCATGGGCCTCCAACCACTCCAGGCCCAACACAATGGGGAAATGGAGTGCAGAAGCCAAACAGAACTCCACCTCCTCACTATGAGTCCCCACCTGCAGCTGCAGCTTGTCCACTGCCCAAGTCACCGGTCCCAAGGCCAAAAGCAGGCCATCAATTGTTTCCACCACAAGAGGTGACTGGGGATCCCCTGCCAAGTAGCAAAGTCCATGGCCAGGAAGTTGGCCATAGCCCCAGAATCAATCATGGCCCAGGTCTGCAGGGCTGGTCTCCCTCTCTGCATCTCCTTTCATTGTCAACTGCCACCAAATGAGGGCGAATTCCCCCTATTTGCAGTGACTCCTCAGCAGGAGGCACTTCTGGAGCAGGTTGGGGCACGGAATCCCCTGGAGAAGGTGCCACCAGATGGGTCCTGTTGGCACTGTTGTAGGCATCAAGCAATCCTGAGGTACAGGTGAATCAGGTTTTGCAGGTCCGCCAGGCACTCTATGTGGGCCAGTTTGTTTAGAATTGGGTCTGAAAGCCCTTCTTGAAACTGGTCCACTAAAGCTGCCTGATTCCAAGCCAATTCCTGTGCCAGCAGCTGAGATTCACTGGCATACTTTCCCACCAACCGATTTCTCTGTTTCAGCTCCCAGATCAGGCAGTTGGCAGTCTGGGTCCTGATGGGGTCCATGTACACGGCCTGGAGTTGTTGCCTAAGATGTCAAAATTGGCCAGCAATGGACTCTCTTGTGGCAGCTTTTGGACAGCAGGCTGATGATGAACCCTACTTTATGCCCGTATGTCGGAAAGTCCTCAGCCCGCAAACTGAGGACAACTGGAGTGGACCTCAAAAGGCTGAGAACTTTGCTGGACCCATCCAACTTGTCAGGGCCAGAATGGGAAAAGAGCCCGCCAGGGACAGTGGCCAGCCAGCAGCTGAGAAGGCCCCTTTCATGAACTCAACCTCCTCTTCTCACACAGCTTACCTGGATGACACGCCGGAACAGAGCATCCCTCTGCTGCTTCATTTTAAGAATCTCCAGGGCCCTGGTCTGCTGCAAGCTGCTTTTGAGGATGGCCTGCCAGAGCTCCTCGCTTGCAGCCACACCAAACTGGGGGGAAGGAAGGGCGCAGGGGAGAGGAAACACGCCTGGTGAGCATCAGGAAATCAAGGGCCCCAGTCCACTGGAGACCCACAGGCAGCCCCTTCCCAGCTGCCGCCAGCCTCTCCACCCTGCTCTGGGACCCTTACCTGGGAAAGGAGGAGGTCCCTGAACTCCTCAATGAGGGGTCCTTTCTCCAGCAGATCCCTCATCTTCCCCGACAGAGAACCTGGGAGGGGAGGGAAGAAACACGGGAGGGGAGGTTGAGCAAGGCAACGGGAGTGGGGGAATAAAGAATAACCCCAGCAGGGACAGGAGGGGGACGGAGATGGCCTGCTCTTTTTAAAATGCCACTTTCTCAGTGGTGGAGAGACCAGGCATCTCATTTGTTTATGTCATTTACACCCCACCTTACCCTCCAAGGAACTTAAGAGGGTATCCATGGATTCCGTCCTCATTTAATCCTCACAACAGCCCTGTGAGGTAGGTTAGGCTTAGAGGCAGTAACAGGCTGCCCCCTCCACCCTCCCCTGTCCAAGGCAGTGGATGCCTCTGAACAACCCCTGTTCCTGGGGTTGCGCTCGAGCTCCTGCCCTGCTACTTGTGCCCCCCCGAAAACAGGCTGCAGGTCTGGCTGGGCCCCTTGGGCCTGATCCTGCTGCAGAGCTCTTTGGATGCTGTGCTTCTATTTTTGTCCCTTCTCCCTCTGCTGCTGACCCACCCAGGAAGAGGTGGAGGCCTGGGCCAGCCACAGAATGGGGACCAGTCTGGAGGGGAAACAGACTTACTATGGATCTTCTCTTTTTTTAAAAAATAAAGGTTTTTATTAATTTTCAATACAATATACATATAATACCATATCTAAAGTTTATCACAAACTTATATATTATGGACTTCCTTCAGTTTATCTGCCAATCACCCGTAATTAAATTTTAGTTACGCATTTCCTAAATTTAATACTGCCTTTTTATATACCTTCCCAATCTTATTTTCTTTGTTACAATACTCCTCAACCTTTCACAGAGTTTCTTGAAATCCCACAATCGTTGTTTGTTCATCACATATATTTTTCAGATACTCTAAAAATTTCCCCCAGTCCTCGATGAACTTATGGTCTCATTGATATTTAATCTTCCCAGTTAATTTGTCCAGTTCTGCATAGTCCATCATTTTCATTCTCCATTCTTCCAGGGTAGGTAATTCCTCCTGTTTCCATCTTTGGGCCATTAATGTTCTCGCCGCTGTAACTGCATATTGGAAAATTTTACAGTCCTTTCTATTTATTTCATTTCCTACTATTCCTAACACAAGAGCTTCTGGTTTCATTACAAATGTATATTTCAGCATCTTTTTCAGTTCATTATATATCGTCTCCCAGAAACCCTTCACCTTCTTACATTCCCAGGATCTTAATCAGTTCTCTTAGGTCGGGGAAGACAAGGGTCACTTCCTCCTGCGAAAGGAGCTTTTCTGTATGGAGCCGCTGATAGAAGAGCACGGCCACAATACGCAGGGAGCTCAGATGGGAGGCCTCCGTTATAAACAGCTCTGTACAAAGAGAGCAGAAGGGGAAGAATGTCAGGTAGAGGCCGAGTCTCAGCCTGGTCTGGATAAGAGGCAGCTAAAATGGGCTGTTATTTCAAAAAAGACTTGGGCTCTGCCTGACAAGGAGAGATGGATCCTGCTCTCCTCCTGAACTGCGACCAAAGCCCAAAGAGTGGCCATTGGTGGGGTGCCAAGGAGTTGGGTCCTCCTGGCCCAAAGTGACCTCCATGCTGACCGGCAGGTGGCTGTCCAGCACCTCAGGCAGGGGTTCCTCCTTCCCAGGTCTTCCTGGAGATGCCACTGCACTTGGGGCTCATGCAGGCAAGGCAAGGGCTCCACCGCTGAGCTGTGGCCATTTGCCAGCCTGGACACCAGGAAGCACCCCATGGCTCTGGCGGTTTTAGGGCAGCATGCCCGGTGTGGCCACACTGGGTGCCGCACTACAGGGGGTGCCAAAACAATGCTTTGGAAGAGAGAAGGCAGTGGGCCGGGGGGGGGGGGGAGTTGCACAGTGTGTCACTGGAATTTGAGAGCCCAAAGTCCACCACTGCCATTCTGGGTCTTGTTTGGAGAAAAATTATCTCCTGGCCATTTCTGAGAACTCAAACGTTCTAGGCTACCCTTGGGAGGGAGAAGGACCCACTTCCCAGCTGATCTTCCAGGCACGCTCTCCCTCCCCATGCTTTATGAAAGTGAAGATTCCCCTGAACTCCCTTGCCCAATATTTCTGAAGGAGACCTGAGGTAAGAGCCACAGAAAAACCCTCCTCACCATGGATGGCTTCCTGCCTTAGGACCTCTGCTGGAAGAGAGGTGGCGATGTTCCGGCCGACCGTCTCTCTCCATAGGCTCCCATCATACTGGAAGACTTCTTCCAGCTCAGAGGGGAGGGAGGGGTCCGCCTTGGCTCTCCCATCTGAGACTCTGGCTGTTCTGTGGAAGAAGGGAGAAGCAAAGATCTGTTAGACTGTAACATTAAAATGCATAAGATGTTATTACTATGGGGAAAAAAGGTTGAACAAGTGAAATCTTCAACAATACGTTGGGCAATAGATTTTGGTCATAACATAGAAATGGAGGCATGAGAATGATTGTGGAATATGAATATAAAATTTACAACTTGCTATGGTATAAGAGAAAATTATATGAAAAATGTTATATAGATTAACACCTAGTAGACTGGCAAAAATGTATGAATCAAAAGCGAATAAGTATGGGAAGTGTAAAGAGAAAGAAAGTTTTTTCCCCACATGTGGTGGTCTTGTAATAAGGTGAAAGCTTACTGGCAAATGATATATAATGAATTGAAAAAAATTAAGATAACATTTGTAAGAAAACCAGAAGCTTTTCTCTTGGGAATTATAGAATCAGAACTACCTAAACAGTATAGAAATTTATTTATATATGCAGTTACAGCTGGAAGAATGGAAAGAAGTAGATGTCCCGATGAAAGAAGAATAGATAGTAAAACTAATGGATTATGCAGAAATGGCAAAGCTTACCAGAAGAATAAGAAACTAAAGAATAAGAAGAATAAGACACTAAACTTTTTATAATGGAATGGAAATGGTTTATTGGATATTTACAAATAAACCGTAAACAGATTAAAACGTTGGCGGGATTATTGCAAAAACCTGCAGTTTCAAAAATATATATGAGAACAGATGATTAAAAGAAAGAGTTAAGATAATTTGGAGTATGCAGAAAATGTGAAAATAAATATAAGTAACCACAGAAAGAGGGGGAAGGAAGTCAAGGTTCGAAATGTTAGAATTATAGTTGAACTATTGTTGTAATATAAATTAAAATTATTTAAAAAATTTAAAAACTCACCTAACTCTGTGCCATGTCACAACAACTTTTTAAACAGACAAAAGGCACCGCCAGTTACTTCTTATTTTGCAAAGAGTGCAGAGCTGATTCCCAGGGCTGCTCTCCTGCAGATGACTAACAAGGTCTTCTGATCCACTTTCCACATTGGACAGCAAGTGGCTGATTCTGGCTACTCCTGATCAGAGCCAGGATAAACCCCTGGCCAGTCACCCAGTGTTATGATGCTAAATTACCCTGAAGTTTTCTCCATCGAGCCTCCCCAAACCTGGTTCCCTCCAGATGTTGCAATGGGACTCCAACTGTTGCAATTTGGATGGTGACAAAAAGGGAAACTCAGAAAATTCATCAGAAAACTCCCTGGGAAAATTGCTGGCTCATGTAACACAGCATGGGAGTTAGAAAGGTCAAATAACCAAGGAGCATCTTTAAAAACTAGGCATGTGGTGGGGGCACAAATATTCAGGGTGCCTCCCCCATTTCCCATGACTTTACCTTCTACGCCACCAGCAGCACATTATGAAAAAGATCTTCAGAGCCAGAAAGACCACAAAAGGTTTTCAAGACCACAAAAGAAGGATCGCTGCTTTATGGGCTGCTAACTGATCCAACTGGCTTTCAACTGACCCAAGCCTCCTAGAACTCACCTGGCCTCCTAGGAAACAAAACATTCTGCAGGATTCCCCAGCTGGTTGTGAGGTCAGAGCCTGGCCAAGGACTGGAGCCAATGGGCTCTGGGCTCCAGGAACGCTCTCTCTGCCAGGCCCATGGCACCACTGGACGACTTCAGGAAGCTGCCAAGCATCTGGCCCAGCCCTGCATTTACCCCCAAGCAGAAGGCTCAGGCAGCTGGATCTAGGCTCTCCTTAAGAGTTTCCCCAAACCCTCCCAGCTTGGCATCCCTCTGGATAATCGAGAAAATAAGGCAGGCCAGGACTGTGGTCCAGTTTCTGACACCTCCTTAAAACTCACCTGTTTGCCCAGGTGTTGTTGGCTGGCTAGTGGTCCATCATTTGGTCACGGTGTATTAGATCTTCTTTAAAAAAAAGGGGGGGGCTTCATTGTATTATGGAGCCACCTTCTCTCTGCCTGGGTGCTCACCCACATTTGCCACCTCCAGGCATCTTTTTAAAACATGTTTGTGCACCTATATGCCTTTCTTGGTGCTTTATTGTATTTTTTAAAAAAATAATATTTATTAAAAATTTAAGAATTACAAAAAGAAAAGAAAAAGAATTAAACACAACAAAACAATACAATACAATACAATACAGAAACAAAAACACTCCATATACATAACAAAACAAGACAAAAACAATTAAAAACACATCCAATACTTTCAATATTATTATCTTCCATTTACTTTTTTCAGCGACCTCCTTGCACCTCCTTTTTGTATTCCACTTCAATTGATTGTTTCAGCAAATCCTTTCCATCTTCCTAAATTTTCTGTCCTATAATTTATCTTAACACATTCTAACCTTATTTTTCCCTTTAATCCATTTACCATCTATTGTACTTAATTCTTTATAGCATTTCTGCTAAAGCCATGTAACTTCATTCCAACATCTCTCTAACATTAATTAATTTTACAGTATTTCTGTAGATAATCTTTAAATTTCTTCCAATCTTCTTCCACCGACTCTTCTCCCTGGTCTCGGATTCTGCCAGTCATTTCCACCAATTCCATATAGTCCATCAACTTCATCTGCCATTCTTCCCGGGTGGGTAAATCTTGTGTCCTTGGTGCTTTATTGTATTATTACACGAAAACTCCGTATTTTCTCCAAGGAACTCAAAGTGGTGTACAAGATGCAATTCCTCTCTCCAAATTATCCTCACAACAACCCTGTGAGGTAGGCTAAGCTGAGAGCCCGAAACCTGGTCCAAGGTCAGCCAGGGAGCTTGATAGCCAAGAGGGGACTTGAACCCTGGACACCTGGGTCCTAGTCTGGTCTGGACACCGCAGTGTATTAACAACTTGGATGGGTTTAAAGGAGGATCAGACAATGAAGGAGAAGGCAAACAGCGACTACTAGCCATGGTTGCAAAGTTTTGCCTTCACAATCGCAATCAGTAATGCTTTGGAAGAGGACCAAATTATTCAGGGGTGTTACCTATGGCAGAACCAATCAACAGTGTGGGGAAATACAGTGGTACCTCAGGTTACAGACTCCGCCAACCCAGAAATAGTGCTTCAGGTTAAGAACTTTGCTTCAGGATGAGAACAGAAATCGTGCTCCGACGGCGCAGCGGCAGCAGGAGGCCCCATTAGCTAAAGTGGTGCTTCAGGTTAAGAATAGTTTCGGGTTAAGTACGGACCTCCAGAACGAATTAAGTACTTAACCCGAGGTACCACTGTATTTCCAGCGAGAGGGCTTTATACTGTATTAAGGAACACTTCTTTTTTTGGCCGGGGAGGGGGGGGGGCTTTCCTATCCCTCTGTGAGTTGTCTTAAATCTTTTTGCTTGGGGGGGTGGTCTTCCTTTCCTTGCGCAACAGCACCTTCCTGGAAGCAATGCTGGCTTAGAAGATGGAGAGTGGAAGGACCTGGCGCCCGGCCTACCTCACAGGGTCGTTGTGAGGAAAACGGAACGAAACAATACCAGCCATCCCAAACCTGCACCAACCCAGCTCATCTGAGAGAGGGAGGGCAGGACTGTAATGCGCGGACTGGGCAGTAGGCTCCCGCCTAGCGCTCGAGGAGCGCGGAGCCGTCTCCCTCAGCGGAGCCGCCCGCCCGCCTGCGCTGGCTCCACGCCGGGCTCCCCCTCAGGAAAGGGCGCGCAGGCAGGGCGGGCCGGCGCCGGTTCGGCCTTGTATGGGAAACGAGGCGCGGCCGGCGGGCCCGCGGGAGGAGCCCGGAGGGGAGGCGCCGCCCAGCTCCACTCGCGCCGGCTCCAAAGTTCCCTCAGGACTCGGCGGCGGCGGCGGCGGCGGCGGCTGGCTGTGTGATGGCGCGGGCGCCCCGCCGGCCTCCTCACCGCCGCGCTCGGGCCGGAGCGCCTTGAGCCCAGCCTGCCAGTGAGCGAGACAGCAGCCGGAGCCGGAGCCGGAGCCGGAGCGCAGCCAGCGAGCCATGGTGAGTGAGGCGTCCCGAGAGCGCCGGCCTCGCTGGGCCTCGGCCGCGGGGTACCAGGGGCGCTCGGCTCGTAGCGCACGCGGCCGGGCGGAGGACCCAAGCCTCCCCTGCCGCCTTCGCCGCCCGGTTTGGGGGCCAAATCGGAAAGTCGCGAGCGGTGAAGTTCGCTTGGTTCTGCAAGAGCGGAGAAGCTCCGAAGCTCTGTTTGTAGCCGGAGGGAAAGCCAGAGAAATATAGGCATCACACGCCCACCGAACATTTTCTTGTCTTTTGCTCTTTGCAATTAACCCCCCCCCCTAAAAAAAAACCGGGCAGTTAGTTACTCAGGAAAAAGCCTCCTCGGATTTGCGCACATTTGTCTCTCCCTCTTGGTTGGAGTGGATTGTGGCTCATGGAAGCTTTTGTGCCGCGGTGTAGTTTTGTGTCTGTAACGTCATTGGCGTATTTCGCTGTCTAGAGCTCCGCGAGCCGGAGTGAAGGTTGGCCGGGCCCTCCTCGCGAGGAGCTGACCGTGTAAAATCAGCAGGGGCGAAGGAGCTGCTGGCTACCCTTGGCGCTGGTGCAGTAGGAAAACTGCTAGCACCTGGGGCAAGCTAAGCAGGGTTCTGTATGGTTTCAAACTGGATGAAGGATCGCATGTTGAGATTGCAGGGGGTTGGACTAGATGATGCTTTGGGGTCCCTTCCAACTCTACAATTCTGTGATTGCCTCTTGAGAATCGGTGTCCACCTTAGGAAGCAGGCCCTTGCTTGTGCTCTGGCTTTCCAAAAGGCACATCAGTTCCTGGCAGCATGGCCTGGGGCTGGAGTTAGCGCTGCTGTGCTGGCTGGGCTGATGCAAGTTGTAGTCCAACAACACCTTTTCTTCCTTGTGACCTGATCCATCATATACCTTCCAAAATTTCTCCAGTGAAAATAGGGACATCCCATTCCATAATGATAATTTTACTATTTATATCCCACACATCTTATTGGGGTGCCCCAGCACTCTGGGCAGCTTCCAACATATATTTAAAACATAATAAAACATTAAACATTTTTTTTAAAAAAAACCCTCTGTATGCAGGATTGCCTTCAGATGGCTCACAGGTTGGATAACTCTTTACTCCAATATTTCTCCAAAGAAAATAGGGACATCCTGAGAAAAAGCGAGACATTCCGGGATCAAATCAGAAACAGGAACGGCTTCTCTAATTCAGGGACGTCCCTGGAAAATAGGGACACTTGGAGGGTTTGCCATCAGATTTATTTTGTTGACTGTGGTCGGTCCCCCCTGCAGCCTGGTGCCCTGGTTTGTGAAGACTGGACTAGGAGTTTCTGGAGCTACTTTTGTGCTTTTTTGAAGGAGGAGGGGTGTCAGTGTGTGGGAGGGTGCTGGGGAACATCTGCTTTGAATTTCCATGGGGGGTGGTTAACCTGGCATGAGAAGGAAGCGGAGAGCTGCTTTACCACCCAAATTACTCATGCTACAACTTATTCAACAGATGTGTGGGCCTCTGCTGCCATCCTCCTTCAATGCCTTGCTGGATCCTTGCCAGAAAGGAGATCCTTGTTCACATGCTGTGCTTTCTTGGGTTGCTTCTCCTTCGTTGCTGCTTATCATGAGGATTTGGGCCGTATGTAAGTGTCTCAGAATGGGAGAGATGCGTAAGATCCAGTCTTACTATGGAAAGTTCTCCTGCACAAGTTCCATTGTGCTGCAACTCTGATTCATTTCAATGGGACTTGTGCAGGAGAATTTTCTGCAGAATTGCGTCTAGTGGGGCAGTGGGAGAGAAGTGCCCCTTGGATTTCTCACCTCTTGGCATCAAAATGTTCTGGGCAGGCCCATGAGCCCCAGAACATGCTCTCCTGGCTCTTGGCTTCCTCTTTGGTGTTCTCTTGCATTACTTCTCTCCATCCTCTGCTCAATACTTCTGGAAGGATGTCCCCAAATTTTCTTTGGTTTTTGCAGTCTGACTCTCTTCTGGGTGTTCTGCTGATTTGCAAGGCTTTTTAAACTGTTGGTCTTCCCAGTGACTTCTGGGTTTTTGATGACCACCCACTAGTGGAATGGATACCTCTGCCTGCTTTTTCATTGTCCTTTAGAAATTGATGATGGCGCCTTTTTCAGAGCTGTCCATTCTATTTCCTCTCCTTTCTCTGAGCCAGTGCCAGTTTCTTAAGCATGTAGAAGTCTCCATCTCTTCTCTCCAAAGGTACTGAACTTGGAGGCCAGGGCTAAGCCACATGTTGGTGATGATGGCCCAGCTTTTGGTGAGGCAACTGTCACTATTTTTGTGCTTTAAAGAGGCTCTGGTTTGCTTGCAGCTTCTCCTCCTTATAGCACAAGGTGGGTGGAAAGGAGGAAGGAAGTACAATTCACTAGTTGGATGGGTTACCTGGAGAGCTCTTTGTTTACCACATGAAAGCAAAAGTCAGAGAGCCTGGAGGTGGAGCTGGCAGGATTCCTGCATATGTAAGAAGGTGCTTGGTGTCCTCAAGGCTCAAATGAATGCCTTCCTTGAATGCTGGGCGTTGGCATAGTTACAAGGTTAGCTGGACTGTCTTGGCTTGAGGTGGAGGGTGCATGACGTGGAGGCATAGAAGCTGTTCTGTCCATATGCTCATTCAGGAATTTGGTCCCCCTTCTACCCTTTGCTGGCATATGAGGAAAAGTAAACACCTACCTCACAAGACCCGTTGAGTCTTCTAGGAGATCAAGAAGCCACTAAAGCCTGTCTGCCTTTTCAAAGCTGAAGCAAACACTTGTGACCGACCCAACTGAGCAAGTGGTTGCTTGACTTGGATTTTAAGGGGTGAAGCAGCATGCTACCCAAGAGGTGCAGCCGACAATACTTTGCAGTGGATTCTGGGGTGCGGCTCCTGTTTTGCCCAGTGCAGCTGGTCTGAAAAAGGCACCTGACAATGTCTTTGAGGCTTCAAACAATGTCTCTTAGGCAGGGGTGAGCAACCTTTTTCAGCCGTGGGCCGGTCCATCGTCGCTCAGACCATGTGGTGGGCCGGACTATGTTTTGGGAAAATATATGAACAAATTCCTAGGCCACACAAATGCCCCAGAGATGCATTTTAAATAAAAGGACACATTCTACTCATGTAAAAACACGCTGATTCCTGGACCATCCGCTGGCCAGATTGAGAAGGCAATTGGGCCACATCCAGCCCCTGGGCCTTAGGTTGCCTGCCCCTGTTCTTAGGCATCACATTTCTTACCAAAGCCCATCCCTCAAGTACACTGTGTGTCCTGCTGCCAAGCTAAGCCCACTGTGCTGGCAGATCACTAGAGGCTTGATGACCATCTTGTCATTGCTGGCTTCTGTGAAACAGTCAGGCCTGCCACCTGGGCCTCATTTGTTGGGCAGCAGTGGTGAGGTGGCAGTGTGTTTTGGAACTTAGGGACTTCTGTGGCCTTATGTAGGGGCAAAGCTAGGCTTTATTTCACATGGGTCAAAGATCCAGTTTGGCACCATGTGCATTTGCACACACATGGACAGACACAGGCTGGGAGCTTCAATGGTGCCCTTCTGGAAGCCTCACCCGGGACAAAAACACTGGCTAGCCCTCCTCTCCCCACTCCCCTACCCCCGTAGCTAGGGCTCTGCCTTACACAAAGGGTTATGTTTCAGTTCCCTCACCTGTGCAGTGTAGATAGGAGCACTGGACTGCCTTGTCAGATGGTTGTAAGGACAGCCAGAACAATATATTTGCCATTCTTTTATTGTACTTGGGCTTCCCCCCAACTCTTTAAAAACTGGGGATTAGACAGATCAATGGCGGTGGAGATCTCTCCTCTTCATAGGCTAAATAGAGGCAGATGCTGGGGGCAAATAATGGGGGGGGGAGAAGACTCCTGAGTTGGTGCCCTGCTCATGGGATTCCCAGAGGCACCTGGTAGGAAACCAGGATGCTGGGAAAAGATGGAACTTTCTGTGCTGTTCCAGCAGATTCCTCTAATTGACTATGGCTGCCTGTTTTATCTGTTGAAGAGACTGGAAGCTTTTCTCTTGTTTTCTTTGGCCAGCCATCACTGGTGACTTTTTCCTAACCTTGAGGCTTGACTTAGGAGTGCTTTTGGAGTCTGCTCTGATACCATAATGATGCCCTGCACTAGTGTTTCCCAAAGTGTGGTAGGCATACCTCCAGGGGTATGTGAAAGGATTTCAAAGGATATAGGGCAGACTTTTATTTTTATTTTTTAAAATACCACATGTATAGTATTTGCTCTAGTCTGGATAAAATATTATTATTAAAAATGCCCCCTAAATGTCTTTGCCTGGGAAGGGGTAAGACTAAACTCTCAAAATTCTCTGCGAAGGGGTAAGACTAAACTCTCAAAAGGGGTATGCAATTATTATGAGTTTTGGGAACACTGCCCTGCATGAACCTTCTCTCCTCACAAGGTGACCCATTGGGAATGCTTGGCACCCATGCCCCACATGTCCTGCTTCATGAGCCTTCAAGGATGGTTTAAACCCCACACAAAGGCCGCTCGCTCGCTTTGAGAGTAAACAGCTTCCAGGTGGTTAGATTGTTAGACAAGCTTAACTTATAGGTGTCTGCAGGACGGCTGGTTTGAAAATAGTACTGCAGACTGATAACCTCTATCTTTTTTAAACACTTGAAGACAGAGAGAACATGATATTCTGAAAAAGAAGAGAGAAAATACAACACATCTATTGCGAAAACTTGTAGACCTTTTTCTGATCCCTCCTTGCTTATGAGTTGATCCATCAGATTTCTTTTGCTTATCGAAGACAGCCATCTTCAATCTAATGTCCTGCGGGTGTTTTTGACCATTATTCCCATCACCTCCAGCCCAGGTTGTATGATGGTTGGTTGATGAGAAAACAGCTGTACTAGCTAGTCCAAAACATCTGGAGGGCCAAAGATTGGCACAGTTGACTTGTGGAGGCTTGTATTGGATTACTGTTTTAAAGCATACAGTCCTATCATGGTGGTGTCTAATAGCTGAGTCTGTAATTAACCCTTATCCACCATGGCATGTGGTTGCTTCCACACCTCCAGCTGTCACATGCCCCCACCTCTGACTTGGTGGTGCCATGGGCAGGTGATGCAAGAGGCCAGTGGGGGTTCACAGGCCTCTGTGAAGCCATAGCCTCCGAACATAAGAAAAAAAGATGAATCTGCTGGATCAGGACAATGGTCCATCTAGTCCAGCATTCTGTTCTCACTGTGGGAAGCCTGCAAGCTGCACATGAGCGAAACCACACTCTGCCCGCTTGCGATTCCCAGCAGCTAGTCATAGTGGCTAGTAGCCATTGGTAGCCTTGTCCTCTACAAATTCATTCAACTCGCGAACAATTCTGGAAGTAAATACTGGGTTTGCCGCGATTCGCGCATGCACAGAAGCAGCTTCTGCTGTTAGCGCATGTGCAGAAGCGGCTTTTGCCATCTGCACATGCGCAGAATAATGCTGCCTCCGAATGCCCACACGCAGAACCGCGCTTCTACTAGCGACCCGGATCGACTCACGAACGGACTTCCGGAACGGATTCTGTACGTGAGAATAATCCGCCTGTCTGGATGGAGGGCTCCTTAACCTGAAGCACAAGATGCTACCAGACTGTTCTGGGTGAGATGCTTGTGCTCCATCCTCCACTTGGATCAGAGTCCATGGCTGCTTCTCAGTCCACCTCAAGTCTCAGTAGAGGCTGGATGTCACTGGACACACTGGTTACTGGTGTTTGTGGGATTTTACCAGCCCCACTAAACAAGCTCCTCTGAAGTCAGTAAGAGGCAAAGCCGTGTTCAGGACACACAGGTGTGATTGCTTTTGGTTGTTTTGGCCCTGGGGCTGTTGGCGGGCAGGCAGGGGAGTCAGGTGGACACCTTGAATGCATCTTATTTCAACCATAGGACTGATAGAGAAAAATGTTGTGCTGCAGGTTAAACTGGTAATCCAGGTTGACCCAAGACATTTTGACATTTGAGGTCGAAAATCTGAATCTCTCACTCTTTCTTTTTCCTTTGCCTTGCTCCTAAATTAAGATTAAATACAATCTACTGCAAAATTTGTTATTGTGATTGTGTCACTTTCAACCATGGGTAGGCAAACTAAGGCCCGGGGGCTGGATCCGGCCCAATTGCCTTCTAAATGTGGCCCGCGGACGGTCCGGGAATCAGCGTGTTTTTCCATGAGTAGAATGTGCCCTTTTATTTAAAATGCATTTCTGGGTTATTTGTGGGGCATAGGAATTCATTCACCCCCCCCAATATAGTCCGGCCCCCCACAAGGTCTGAGGGACAGTGGACTGGCCCCCTGCTGAAAACGTTTGCTGACCCCTGAACCATCCCTTCATAGATAGCTCAACGATGGAGCCTGCTTTGCATGGAAAATGTTTCCAGGTTCAGTAGCCTCTGGCATCTCCAGTTAGGGCTGCGTAAGACTCTTGTCTGAAATAGTAGAGAGCCTGACAAATGTCTGTACTTTTGAAGACATTTTTTATTATTCTGTACCTAGATATTATTAATAAAAATAGGCCAAAAACATAGAATCAGAAGAACCTTTATTTTCATCAGCCACTAGTCATAGCAATAAAATAAAATACAGTGTACTGAAAATAGAGGTAAAAACCTAACTTTACAAAATACATTCTGGAGGTTTACATCAATAATCAAATAATAGATCTTTTTCTAATTTTCTCAGCTAATTTTTTTGCAGTTTTTGCTGTCACCTGATTACCTTGATTTGCTAGAAGGACACAGTAGCAATGGTTGGGCGACCTGGTATGGATAGTAGTAGAGGAGTAATAACCTCACCCCTCAAATCTTTATGAAGAGTGGAAGCCAGAAGCACGTGAGCTACTTATTCAATACTGTCATCTCCACATGGACATAACTGTTTTTCCAGCAGATTTTTTTTGAAATTGACTTTCAAGTACAGCTAAAGACAGTATATTTAATCTTGTGTAAGTCAAAGCACATCTGTACTTTAGAATTGTTAAATTTTGCAAATAGGGTGCTACTGTATCAAAATGACAAGGTGGAAAATAATCATACCATGGACAAAATTTCCTTATCGTGGCGAAATTATTCTGTCACTAAATTATTTGCTTTACTGAAGCCCAGTGTTAATAACTGCTCTGGTGATAAACCAGAAAAGTAAAGCTTTAGGTTGACAATTTTAGTCCAAGTGCTCTCATGCCAGTCTTGTGATACTAAGGGTAGTAGACTGGTGAGGTTTAAATTTAGCTGAAGCCAATAATTAAATGTCCTGCACCAAATCTGTAATTCAACAGGGGGGAGATTAGCCTCCAAGTGCAATGAAGCATTTGAAACACAGAATGGAACAGAAAAAAATTGCCTTAGGAACTTAGACTGAACAGCTTCTGTAGATCCAAGGTGAGCACCTGCCCAAATCTGAGCCCTATATAAGAAAGCATAGTGGATAGCCACTGCTGACATAAATGGGCGGATGGTTTGACTTGTAGGCTGCTTATTCTGATTCTATATTGGTGATAGGTGCCTTGAGGAATTATACTCCAGGAGGCCAGATGTATTCATCTCCCAGTCTGCCCCTGCGAAAAACACCCCAAAACTGAGACAATTACCTCTATTGGTAATCTTTTCCCACAGTCTGTCAAGTCTTCCGAAGTAGTTTTGTATGGCTGAAGAAATCTTGAGCTGATGGATCTAGTCTGTGCAGCATATGAGATTGTTGGCACTGGTCCCTTTTTGCACTTCTGAAAAGTGCACTGGCCTACTCTTGTCCTAAACCAACCTAAAACTGGAAACCAACGATTCTCTTTTGGGCTGCTGTGTCTTCTCTAAGTGTTTGTGCTGTCATTGCATCCTGCACAGTGGTGCCCCAACACAGCAGTCTGAGCACCGCAGCACCACTTTTAATTTGCTGATGCAACAGATCTGTCCGTGTTTTTTATCCACTGCAATAGATCTTCCATTGCAGAATAAAATGTGAAGTGCTTGCTTTTCTTTTCCAACACATTGCCCTTTTAGGGTGAAACCATCTGGCAAGCTACCAGTTACCTGTGAAGTGGGTTGTTAATAATAATAATAGAAATAATAATTCTCTTCCCATCCGGCTGGGACTCCCCAGTCACTCTGAGCGGCTTGCAACATATATAAAAACATAGTAAAACATCAAACATTAAAAACTTCTTGATACAGATGCCTACAGGTGTCTTCTAAAAGGAATGGCTTGGTTCCCAAACAAATTGGCTTCCGAACGTCACAAACCCGGAAGTAAGTGTTCCAGTTTGCGAATGTTTTTTGGAAGCTGAGCATCCATTTCAGCTGTAGGCATTGTTTCCGGGGCTAGCAGCCAATCAGAAGCCGTGCCTTGGTTTGTGAACATTTTGGAATTTGAACGGACTTCCAGAACAGATTGAGTTCGGGAACCAAGGGACCACTGTAGTTCTTTATCTTCTTGACATCTGAAGGGAGGGTGTTCCACAGGGCGTCACTATCAAGAAGGATGCAAGGAGGTTCCCTGACAGAGCTGTTAAGGGCAGGAAGTGGAAAAGGAATCCACACTCTGGGCAGATCAAGACAATGTCTGCAGCCTTCCAGTGCCAAGGGTTCAGTTCTACATTATGTTTAATGCATACTGTGCAGCTCTGGCTCTTGTTTTTCATTAATTAATTGCAGGCATATCTCCCTCCAAATTACTGTCAGGATCACAGCACAGAGGGAGGGAGGAGAGATTTATCCCCTTCCCTCCCTAGTCACCACCCCATCCCAAAAAACAACAACAACAAAACACACCTGACCAACTGTGCAGCTACAAGGCTTAGAGAGAGAAGAATCCTGTTGGAAACAATGGGAATATTTCTAAGCCTGTGGAGGGGAGGTATAAACTTCCCATTAATTGAAGAAAAACAGGAAACAGTTACCAAAAGGTTTAGTTAGGCCCAGAGGTGTTATAATATTACCTTTACAGCAGTGACTTGCAAATAGTGATTTCAGCAGCCCTGGGCTACCTTGGGAGCTAATTGGTGGATTTTGAACTAGACCAGTGATGGCCAAACTTGGCCCTCCAGCTGTTTTGGGACTACAACTCCCATCACCCCTAGCTAACAGGTTCCGTGGTCAGGGATGATGGGAATTGTAGTCCCCAAACAGCTGGAGGGCCAAGTTTGGCTATCACTGAACTAGACAATCAGAATGGTAACAGTGGACATGTTTCTGCTGTATTTGAACTCATGTTTGCAGATGTTCCTGAGTTCAGTCCCCACCATCCCCAGTAAAAATAAGAAAAATTGATTGTAGACCTAGGAAAAGTCTAGAGAACTGCTACAAGTCAGATGAACAGGACTGGGCTAGATGGATCCTGGTGTCCTACCCCGGTGCAAGGCAGTTTCTTATGGCAGCTGTATTGGATGTCTTAAGAACTCCTCACATCAATTGGACTGATGCCTCTTGCAGCTTTGACTCTGATGGTGGCGCCTGGCTGGCCATTTGTGAACTAGGTATATGGAATGTTCCAGGCTCCACGTCCAAGATGTAGCTGTTCTGCAGCAGATGGATTGATCAGTGAAAGGTTCCCCAGAGGCAGAAATTGTGAAAACATCTCCTTTGCAATACTGATCCTACAGAACTGTTGCATTAAAAAAAGCAAACCTTGACATGTTTGTGTGAAATATATTTGTTTCATAAAGTTCTGTGCACATAAATGTGTAGCCTGGTCTCTTCTTTCTAAAACTCTTGCCACACTGATCCTATCTCCTGCACCCTTCCCTGCATGCTGTGTAGGAGACCTGGGGTCTCACTTTTGTAGTACGCAAGATAAAACAGGTCCCAGGAGCTACCGCTGCTGTCTCTTCTGATCCAGCTCTGGATTTGAAGCTTACAGGAAGAATCTCTGGATTGGCAGCTGGAAAGCTCTATGGAATTTGGAATTGGATCCCTTGAAATCAGTGGGACCTATTTCTGAGAATCCATCAGCAGAGCTTTGGGTTCCATGCCCCCTATAGACATGCAGGACATTTAGGTTGGATCTTGCAGTCTTTGTGGAGTTAACTTGGCTGGGGCTGTTTGGGTGGGTGGATTGCTCAGCACTGAGACTCCCTTTGCAAATGAAGCGTGAATTACTGCTCAACAGTACATTGGAAGCTTCATGTAAATAAGCTTGCATAAGGGTCTTTTCTTTCTCTCTCCCCCCCCCCCCCCGGCCCCTGATCATGGTGGGTGCCAAGCCACAGCCACAAATGCCTTTGCTGTGCTACAGTTATGAAACTGATGCCCTTAAATGCAAGTCTATGAACTTTGCCCCTTTAATGCCTTGATGTCTGGATCAGGTGGGGTGTTGTATAAACATATTCAACTTTAGCTCATTTCCTTTTAGGTCAGAGGCCAAACTAGATGATGTAATTAGCAAAGTATGGAGTGATTATTTAATGTATAAATTGCGGGCTCAGAGAACCCAACATGGATCAGAACTCTGGTGGGGTGGGGGATTTAACTCTCTGTCCACACAGTTGTCCTGAATTGGATTGGGGGTCCCTGCGCCTGCTGTTTGCATGAAGAAGAAAGCTTCCATTGGCACCAATGGGATTTTCCCTCCCTAGTTCAAATCACAGGTGCAGCGGGAAAGGGTTAATGCCCCTTACCTTCGTGGGGCACAATCTATAACAGTCCCTTTGCATCTGTTTCCAAACTTGCAGCATTTACTGTTGAGGTATCAAGCACTTGCAGCCCACTGCATTTAAGCTACATTTTTTTGAAGACTTTCTGGTGGTGAAGTGGTTAGAGTGTTGAACTAGAACCTGGGAGACTAGGGTTCAAATCCCCACTCAGCCATGAAGCTCACTGGGTGACCTTGGGCCAGTCATTGTCCCTGAGCCTTACCTACGTCACAGGATTGTTTGGGGGATTAAATTAGAGGGGGAGAATTGTGTACGCCAGTTTGAGCCCTTTGGGAGAAAAATATGGGATATAAATGCATTAAACAAATAAATAATGTTCAGATTCTAATATAATACAATGGTACCTCAAGTTGCAAACGCCTCAGGTTACAGAAGCTTCAGGTTACAAACTCCACTAGCTTGGAAGAGTTACCTCAAGTTAAAACAAAAAAAAATTCCTTCCAGTAGCACCTTAAAGACCAACTAAGTTAGTTCTTGGTATGAGCTTTCGTGTGCATGCACACTTCTTCAGATACACACGAAAGCTCATACCAAGAACTAACTTAGTTGGTCTTTAAGGTGCTACTGGAAGGATTTTTTTTTGTTTTGACTATGGCAGACCAACACGGTTATCTCAAGTTGAGAACTTTGCCCCAGGATGAGAATGGAAATCGTGTGCTGGCGGCGCGGTGGCAGCAAGAGACCCCATTAGCGAAAGCACGCCTCTAGTTAAGAACAGTTTCAGGTTAAGAACGGACCTCCGGAACGAATTAAGTTCATAACTAGAGGTACCACTGTAATCTCCTACAGTAACTTTTCTAGCAGAAACTCTTTGACATTCCAGGGTTGCAGCCTCTTCAATGCAGTGTCCATCTAACACACATTTTAGAGCATGGGTAGGCAAACTAAGGCCCAGCAGTGAGATCCGGCCCAATCGTTTTCTAAATCTGGCCTGCGGACAGTCCGGGAATCAGCGTGTTTTCACACAAGTAGAATGTGTGCTTTTATTTAAAATGCATCTCTGGGTTATTTGTGGGGCATAGGAATTCATTCACCCCCCAAAAAAAATATAGTCTGGCCCCGCACAAGGTCTGAGGGACAGTGGAGTGGCCCCCTGCTGAAAAAGTTTGCTGACCCCTGGTTTAGAGCCTATGTTTTCATAATAGCATGTGAAAGTGCTGCAGAGTGTGGCTCTTGGGAGAGTGCTATGCCTGTGTGCATATGTACTCATTATAAAGGGTTTTCTCATCTCTCTGCCATCCATTTTGGTACCTATTAATGCTTCCTTTGTCAGGGTTACCTTTTCAGATGGTGTTTCTCTTGCCTTATTGATTTTGATGACAGGTGTGACATTTCGGCAACTCAGCTGTGGCAGCTCATGAAGGTTAGACTGCCTTTCTGGAAACAGAAGAATATTCTTTGTTTGTCAGCCACTGAATAGTTTAGGAAGGCAACAATTTAGGCTATGCTGGGGACACCATTCCCACTCTTGGAGAGCTGTGTTGCAGACATTGCAGTTACTGAGCAAACATGGACACTTCAGCCTTGATGTCCACAGAAGTTCCTCCCAAGAATGCAAGGGGAGAACACCTCCTGCAGCCAATCAGAAGTTGCACTTTGGTTTCTGAACATTTTGGAAGTCGAATGGACATCTGGAATGGATTCCGTTTGACTTCCAAGGTATGACTGTACACCTGTTTGGAAGCCACTGCAGCCAGATGTTTATTCTCCCAGAGACTCCAGAAGGTTCTTCCTGCAGCACATAGCTAAACTTTGGAACTCACTCCCACTGGATGCAGTGATGGCCAGCAACTTGGAGGGCTTTAAAAGAGGTTTAGACATTCATGGAGGAGAAAACCATCAGGGACTACTAGCGATTATAGCTATGCTCTGCCCCCATAGTTGAAGGCCGTAATCCCCCTGAATACCTAGTTGCTGAAAGCCACGGGAGGGGAGAGTGTTCTTGAGCTCTAGTCCTGCATGCTGGTTTCCCAGAGGCATCTGGTTGGCCAGTATGAGAAGAGGCTCTCCCCCTGCTATTCTTATTTGTCTGAAGTCCATCAGTCAAAGTGGGACAACTTGTACTGCTTTTTTTTTATCTGAGGCTTCATGTCAACTTTTAATTTAGATGATCTGATCCAAGAATGCAGGTGGCTGAACAGTTAAATGCTTCCTATTACGTACCTGCTTGAATGTGGTGCTATGCTGGCCACAGTCTTAAAACCACAGAACTGTAAATGCAATAAGATGAGTTTGCATGTTGGTGGCTTTGTGGTTATAGGCTTTGGTTAAAACCCTGAATACAGAGCTTTGGTTTGCAGTCCCCAGAGACTTAGCGACACATACCTTTGGGGAAGATCACAACCGATAGGGGCACCACCAGCACTACTCTCCTTCTTTCGATGGACTAATCCTTAACTTTATCCTCTCCTCCAATAAAGTCATCTTGTTAAAATAAAACTAGAGTATCTTTTTGCTGTAAACGTATCTTCAAGACCTTGTAAGCACTGATGTGTAAGTAAATGGAAAATAGGAAGGGCAGAGAAGGGGACCTAATCCTTTCCCTCTGGTTATCTATAGATATATTTGCTCCAATTGTCATGGGAGTTACTTCACTTTCCTCTGCATACCATGGGGGTTTCAAATGCTGTGTAGAGGTGGGTATGAAGGAAGCAGCTGGAATGGTAATTGGTAGAAGAAAAGTAGAAGAAAAGTAAGTTTTCCCTCTGCACCCCCACTCTGTTCCTGGATTGCATCTACTGTATGTTCAATGGTAGTTTTCCTTAAGGGTGCTTGACTTTTCCCTTTGCCTTGCATAAGGTACGGTAATCTATGCACATAACTGTCTTGGAACCATGGTGGAAATATAGCCCAGTGCACACAGACGGAGATTTCTAGTGAGGGTAAAAGGAGAAAAAAGTGATTTGTGTGTGCAGCAATAACTGGAGCTTAACTAAAGAGTGTTGACAGATAGTATTATCCATTTGATGTGTCTTCATGGGAGAGAAGATTGTGCCTCACCGATGCAGCTTGTTTCTCTCTCTGTCAGTATGAGGGCAGAGTGGAATGGTGGCTTCACTCAGTGGTATATCGCTGGTGGAACTGCCACTGCTCCTGGGTCCCTTTGCTACCAACGCCAGCTGGAGGGAGCCAAGAGTGGTGGTGGTTTCACCTGTGATATACTGCCGAGTGAAGCTGTCATTGCGGTCTACCCCTCATCCCAGTCCTGGGTGATGTATCAATACATCATCCAGGTCTATTTATTGTAAAAGGCAGCCTGCATGAATCTTGTTTTCTTGTTTTCTCTGGGAAGCTGTGTGGCTACATTTGGGGGTGGGAGGAAAGAGATGTATGGCAGAATCCTAATAAATTAAAAAGCTGGTTGTTCCTATTGGGTAATCAGCAAGAATAAAAACCTCACTCCAAATAAGTACCGTATATAACTAATTAATCTCTTTAAGCCAGGGGATGAAACTTGGGCACAGGAGGACTAAATAATAATAATAATAAATACTACTACAAAATGTTAGCTGTTTTCTACTCAGCCTTCACCAATACTTTATCAAGCCCCGACCAAGCCTTCACCTACGTCTTGAATGTGCAAGTTAGCAGGACCAGATGCTGCAAAGTTTTGCTAAGATGTACCACCTCAGGTTACAAGTAAGGAATAGCATATTTGAATACTTTCTCATATAAAAAGCACTTGCAAGTTAGGGACACAAATTATTCAGTTGCAGTGGAGCAATGGAGACAAGATTTTCCTACTGTGGGGATAGGCAATTTGTGGTAATATCACAAATTTTATGGTCTTTTTTTAGTATACCTAAAATCCTTTGCTTATTAGGGGCTATCCCACATTTTCTTCAAAAAATTGCTTTGCACAGGTAGCTATCATAGAGTTATCTAAATTTTCAAAAGTAGGGGGTCTGTGGCTTGAGTTTTGAAAAATGGGGGGACCTCAGTAAATAGCCAGTTGGAAACCACTGCCCTAGAGATCTGATGTGGGAGCAGTGGACTTTGGTGGTCTCTTTGAGTACTTGAGCTATGTGTCTCCCTCTACATTCAACCTGTGTGTGTGTGTGTAAATCAACTCACATGTTTCACTAAGCCTCTAGTGACCTCCTTCCAAAGGGAACCTGACCTCAGAGAAGTCAGATGAGCACAACAATATTGATTGCACTTCAAAATGCTTGGCTATCATGGTATATGACAAAGCAGACTCTTCAACCCTTCATCCTGACTTCCTGTCTACAAAGTTATCATCTTGTTAGCACAGGGGTAAGGAACCTCTGGGCCTTCAGGTGCTGCTGAACGCAGCTCCCATTACCTGTGGCCAGTGACCATGCTTACTGGGGCTGATGGGAGCTGTCATTCAGCAACATCTGGAGGGCCAAAGGTTCTTCACTCCAATGTGAACAGTTTCTCTAACTCCATTAAACCAGGGACCTGAACTTCTTGGTCTGCTTGTATTATTTTTTGGCAGCCTCAGCAATTGAGAACGACTGTGAGGCATTGCTGCTCCACTTTGTTCCACCTCTGTCAAATTAGAGCCAGAGGCTTAATTTCTAGCAGATTCTGTTGTGTTGGCTCGTGGTGGAGAGCTTACCGTCGACCTACATTGATGTGTTTCTTTAACCTAGTTTTTGCTGACAAAATTGGCTGAATCGAAAGAAAAAACCCAGTCCTTGTTCCTCCAGAAGTTAATTTGGAACTTAGATCAGCCGCCTTCTTCCTCAGCTACGAGACGTTTTGGCACCCCAGGCATTGGCCTGAGAGGCCTCCTTGCAACTGGCTGCGAGCATCTCAGGAAGCCAGAGGCGGCTCTCAGAGCCCTCTTTGCACTCGTCAGCTGAATCACCTGGTCTGCTGAGTCCAACATCTATAAATTGTTTACTGCTGTCACCCTTGTGACTAATCTGTATGTCTGAGGCTGGTTGCCGTCTGGAGGCTGCAGCCTTGATTTATGGCTCTTACAAAGCAGGGCCTCAGTTTTGGCAAATGCTTTGTTGCACTTGGGTGGAGTTGCAGCCTCAGTAGTGCTAAAAGAGGCGGGGGAACTCTTTAGAAAATGAGTGGTATGTACTAGCATGAGAGAGCAAGAGAGTCCTTTTTATTGAGTGACATCTGTTGTCATGTAAAAGATTCTGGTTGTTGAGTTGTACCAGGCTTGGGAATAAATTTACAAGCACTACTAGCGCACCTAACTTTTTATTTGCTTGCCTGTTCACAAGTCACAGTCCAGTGATTTAACAGCCGAAAACCTTACCTTTTTGGTGCAAACTTTTAAGTTTGGCCCTTATATTTTTATCTAACAGATGGTTGAGATGTTGCTGCGAGAAGTGAGGTTACAGGGAACCAGACAGAGGGCCTTCTCGGTAGTAGCGCCCGCCCTGTGGAACGCCCTCCCTTCAGATGTGAAGGAAATAAGCAGCTGTCTTCTTTTTAAAAGACATCTGAAGGCAGCCCTGTTTAGGGAAGTTTTTAATATTTAATGCTGTATTGTTTTTAACATTTGATTGGAAGCCTCCCAGAGTGGCTGGGGAAACTCAGCCAGATGGGCGGGGTATAAATAATAAATAAATAAATAAATAAATAAATAAATAAATAAATAAATGTCGTATTTATACTTGTAACCTGCTCTGGGGTCTTAGGAAGAAGAGTGGAGTATAAGTCTGAGAGTAAACAGATCAGTCACTTGTGGCAGTGCAGCAGGTTAATAACAAGGAATTGGTGTTTTTTTCCCAGTTTACAAAAATGTCTGTAATTGTTCATCTTTTAAAAATATGTGACCAATGACTGGCTGTCTTCAAGCCTGGGCTACAAGAGCATAGGAAGCTTTGAGTGACTACCTCTGGGTCAGTAGTCTGTGCCACCCTTCCCCAGATGATGTCCTCCAGTGATCAGGGATGATTGGAGTTGTAGTACAGCAACACCTGGAGGGCACCAGTTTGAAGAATGCTGCTTGTTTGTTGCAGCTCTCCAGGATTTTGGACAACAGGGGGATATCAGTGGGGACTGAACCTGGGACCCATTGTGTGCAAAGAAGAAACTCCAGCATAGAACTGCAGCCTTTCCATCTCTGGATCTGCTCTCCTTGACCTGAGAGGGTTTGTGGGGGCTTATCTTGCAAAGTGCCAGAAGAACCGCAGCAAAAGGCAGCAGATCTGAGTAGAAAACCCATACAGTGGTACCTCGGGTTACAGACTCTTGAGGTTACAGACTCCGCTAACCCAGAAATAGTACCTCGGGTTAAGAACTTTGCTTCAGGATGAGAACAGAAATTGCATGACGGCGGCGCAGCAGCAGTGGGAGGCCCCATTAGCTAAAGTGGTACCTTAGGTTAAGAACAGTTTCAGGTTAAGAACGGACCTCCTGAACGAATTAAGTTCTTAACACGAGGTACCACTGTATTAGAAAGTGTCTTGCTCTGCTCTCCTGGCAGATCGTGGAATCAAAGTAACATGGGTACTGCTAATTGCCACTGAAAACCCTTAACTGGATATGGAGATACTTAGAAACAGGGACTTAGAAACAGGGACTTGCCTGCCAGGTTGACGCAGTGGCATAACCTGCTTTAGGGATGGTTGTCAGGTTTAGGCTGTTAGGCAGGAGTACAACAAAGCCAAAGCCAATGGCAAGGCAGCTGCCAGATTTCCTGACTCTAAACCTGCTACATTCTTAATTCTCTTTGTCAATTCCCCATGTTGAGTTAACTTGAGATGTTATGGTTTCATCTTTGTAAGGGATGTGTCATTGAGCCATATTGGTGACAGGCAAGAGAATACCAACTGCATTCTGAGTTATTTCTTGTTAGGGACTGCCAGGAGTCTTTGATGTGGTGCTTTGTTCCTTCCCTGAGTTGAATCCTGCTAATAAAACAACCATGAAAGTCAGTGCAGAGTGTAGACTTGGGAGGGGAAGGGAGAATAATCCAAATGAGCACATTCATAGCCCCTCCCTCATTTCCAAATGTAACCAAACTTTAAGTATGTGTTATTGAAAATGAGCACATTTCCACCTCCCCCTGTTTCCTCCTGTCTATTTTAGTTTGTAAGCGCTAGGGCAGCATAGAGCTTCCTAGGCTTTCTGGATAACCCTGTAAGGTGTTGCATTAAATACCAGCTTTCCCAAATGCTCTCCAAATGCTTTGGACTAAAATGCCCATCAGCCCAGTTAGTTCAGCCTGGCCCAGGGATCAGGGTTGACTGGAGTTGCAGCCAAAATATCTGGATGGCAGCAGGTTGGGGAAAGACAATATGGATGTGCCCCAATGAAACTAATTTGTACATTATATAATGCACTCTGTGGTTGATGTGGTGGAAGATGCACAAGCATTCACAATCCCTTCATGTAAGTATGGCAACCCTAAATGTGTGAAGGGACTCAGAGAGGCAGTGGCTCCCTGGGAAACAGACGTTCATATGTTCCGCTTTTCTTTCCTCCATTTAATTCTAGAAAGCAACAATGTCCTGAATCTAGGGAATGTGAAAAATGGTCTGGTATTGCCTCTCTTTCTAAAACTTGACCCATGGAAAGGGCCATAGGGCAGAGGTAGAGCATCTGCTTTGCATGCAGAAAGCCTCATGTTTAATCTCCACAAAGGGCTGGGGGTGTCCCCTGCCACCAGCCATGTGATATTGGGACTGTCGTTCAAAACATCTGGAGGTCACCAGGTTGGCAATGGTTGATGGCTAGCTGTCCACAGCTGAGCTAGGATTTGACTGTGAAGCTATGCCTTCCTGCCCTAGCTGTTGTTTCCATTGGCTTGCCATCAATGGCCTTGGTTTTGCTTCTCTGCAAGAAAAACAGCATGCCTATGCTAGCTATTTAAAAAAAAACAAAAAGCCTCCGGGCTTCAAAGATAACTAGTGTTGTGGACAGAGCTAATTGTATTTATTCTTGGATTTCTTGACTTGTTCATTTTTACAAGGTACATATTTGAGTGCCCCAGACTTAACAGCTGCAGTCAGTGTGAGCCACTGCCACATTCTTTCTTCCCCTATTGCCGTTCCAGAGCAAGGAACTGACCTATAAATGTGTTTATCCTCTGTTGTCCCAGAGTATTTTTCCTAGGGTTGCATTCCATTAGTTTTGAAGCCAGTGAGGTGGGCAGATTTGAGGCTTCAGCATCTCTATGTAATGAGCCAATTCAATAGTATTTCTCAAAGCAGTGGAGGGGAAATACTTAGTCTGGGCTGATGGGAATAGTCTGAAGACCAGAATGCATATTTCTCAAAATACACTCGGGAATTTTGTCCTTCTCTTCCCTTTTGCTAAAACTAAGCTGAGGTTTTCTTGTTGGTTCATAGTTTTAGTCTCATGTGTTACGTATTTAGGTGTGTTCTTGTTCCGCTAGGGTAACTTTGGGTCACTTTCTACTTTTGGGATAATCTACCTCACAGAATTGTTGTGAAGAGAGAGGTCAGTGATTGCTGCCCTGGGTTGAGCTCCTTGGGAGGAAGGGTGCAGTAAAAATGAAATGTTGTATCTAATAGTCCTTACTTTAACATATTAAGCTGTAATTCATTTGCTTGTGAAATACATGTTCCCTTCCAACTCACTATTCTATATTTTTTTGAACGGCCCTAAACAGCCTTGGCCCAGTATTCCTGAAGGAGTGTCTCCACCCCTATTATTCTGCCCGGACACTGAGGTCCAGTGCTGAGGGCCTTCTGGCAGTTCCCTCCCAGCGAGAAATGAAGCTACAGGGAACCAGGCAGAGGGCCTTCTTGGTAGTGGCGCCCGCCCTGTGGAACGCCCTCCCATCAGATGTCAAAGAGATAAACACTACCTGACATTTAGAAGACATCTGAAGGCAGCCCTGTTTAGGGAAGTTTTCAATGTGTGACATTTTAATGTATTTTTAATCTTTATTGGAAGCCACCCAGAGTGGTTGGGGAAACCCGGCCAGATGGGTGGAGTACAAATAATAAATTATTATTATTATTATTATTATTATTTATTAAGAGCTGGAATTCCAAAACCAATTGTCATTCTTCATTTTTTCTTCTTTTCAATGCACACAGTACAGTCTCTCTCTTTTTCATACTGGACTGAATACTCTTGAGATCCGTATCATGATACAGTTTAAACATGACTTGTATGTTCCTTGTGGGTTTATTTCTCAGAAGAATGTTTGTGATTCAGTTTTTCCTCTAGATAAATGTTCTGGCTTCTGTTGCTTATTAACCCTCTTTGCATCTGGCTCCGCAGCAGACAGAAATGAATAGTATTTCAGATCCCTTTTAAATTTCAGGACTGAAATTCATCCTGAAAATATGTGGTTGAGTTGCAAGAGCTTATTTAATGTGCAAAAGCTGGGTGGGATCCTCCTCCTCCATGCAGATCAGTTCTTCAATTCATGTGTTTAAAAATGAGCCAATTCTTTGGGAACCTACCGTGAAATAAAAATTACCACCCTAAAATATGCTGGTAATAGTGGTTGGATTTCTGTAGCCATTATGGAAGAAAATGGCTTAGTCCTGCGAGGAAGAGTTGGGGCATGCTGAGCCTGGAGAAGAGGATGGATTGATTTTTAAAGTATGGATATTGTCCTAAGGAAGGGGCAGAACTAGGCTTTATTTCACTCAGGTCAAAGACCTAGTTTGGCACCCCGCCATGCGCATTTGTGTACACACACACACAGAGAGAGAGACAGAGAGAGAGAGAGAGAGAGAGAGAGAGAGAGAGAGAGTCTGAGAGCCTCAATGGCACCCGTTTGGAAGCTTCACCTGGAGCAACAAACCTGGCTGGCACCCCCATAGCTACAGCTCTGCCTAGGGCAGGGTGGGATTCTCTTTTCCAGACCTTAAAAGTTCACATGTTTTACATCTGTCCCTTTTGCCAATACCAAATGGATAATTTTTGTGTGTGGCATCACTGGGTTAGGTATGTATCACAGTAATAAATATAGACACTAATTGCAATATCGTCTCTATGTTGTGGTCTACTAATGTAACTGAATATTTACTGTTCTGGAGTCCAGATTGGCCAGTTCATGCTTCACTGCAGGATCCATGCTTAGCAAAGAGCCACAGTGATTTTTTTTATGTTGTTAAAAGCAGCAGAGAAGGATCCTGGGTTGGCTCGAAACTTACTGACTGAATGAGCAGCTGTTGAATCCTAATTCAACAGTGTGAATGGGGCTGTGTCCTGCACTAGAAGGAAACAGGCTAGTTTACTGGGGTTGAGGTGGGGAGGGGAGTGCAAGCAGTTGATTCTTCATCTCTGGAATTACAAAATGCAGCTTTTCCTCTGGTCCGCCTCTTTGGGCGAAACACACAGAGGTTCCCTGATAAGTGTAAAACAGGAATAAGGGGAAACTGGGCAGTTTTCATATGATCAAACAAGGTTTTATATAAATGTAAAAAGGTAAAGGACCCCTGGACAGTTAATCCCAGTCAGAGGTGACTATGGGGTGTGGCGCTCATCTCGTTTTTCAGGCTGAGGGTGCCGGCGTTTGTCCACAGACAGCTTTCTGCGTCATGTGGCCAGCATGACTTAAACTGCTACTGGTTCACGGAAGACCTTGATGAGTGCAAGAGTGCACAGAAACACTGTTTACCTTCCCGTCGCAGCAGTACCTATTTGTCTACAGTGGTACCTCTGGCTACGAACTTAATTCATTCCAGAGGTCCGTTCTTAAGCTGAAACTGTTCTTATCCTGAGGCATGCTTTCACTAATGGGGCCTCCCCCTGCGCGCACGCCTCTGGCACGCAATTTCCGTTCACATCCTAGGGCAACGTTCGCAACCAGGAGCAGCTACTTCTGGGTTAGCGGAGCTCGTAACCAGAAGTGTTCGTAACCAGAGGTACCACTGTACTTGCATTGGTATGCTCTTGAACTGCTAGGGGGCAGAAGCTGGGACTGAGCAATGGGAGCTCACCTCGTCGCATGGATTCGAACTCCTGACCTTCCAGTTGGCAAGCCCAAGAGGCTCAGTGGTTTAGACTACAGCGCCGCCGCGTCCCATAGGAATCTGTATATAGCAAGGGGTAAGGAACCTTTTTGCCCCCATGGGCCAAACATTGATGACATCAGATGACTGACAGGTGGGCAGTCCCACCTGCCTTCTTTGCCAGCACATTCCCCACAGCGCCAAACAGCTGATGAATAGAGGGTCTGCTTTCCTTCAGGGAGCATGCTGGCAAAGCAGCACCCAGTAGGATTGAGCCCCACCTATCAGCTAACAGCAACAACAGCTGTGATAATAGAGGGCTGCCATACATCCGGGAGTTCAACAACTTTCGGTGTGTCCTTGTTTTTACTTTTTGAAATATGGCAACCCAAAATAATGGTGGTGATGATATTATAATTTATACCCCACCCATCTGGCTGGGATGCCAACTGGAGATGTCAGCTGATTGACAGGTAGGCATCACTTGGGGGATAAAGGGTGGTATATCCAGGGTACATATCTAGTACAAGTCTTCAAAGGACCTGGTGCTGGAAATCCTTACATCTGGTGCCTTCCAGATGTTTTTTACTCCAGTTTCCCAGCAGCCCCAGCAGCCTTGTAAGGCAAACTGACATTATTCCCATAATACAGACCTGTAGATGAGGCTGTGGTCTGAGCCTTGCTTAACGTCACCTCAGTGCTCCCCCCCCAAAAAAAATGTTTAGGGGTACTTTCATTTTTCTACTCATACTGAAATACTGCCCCTCAATGAGGCCAAACTTAGATTCACAAAATATTTGGGGTATGCATACCCCTGTGTACCCCCAGAAAAAAGCAGTGTGTCACCCAATGAGTCTGTTGCAGAAGGAGAGGTTTGTGGCTTTTATCCCCTTATTCTCTCCTAGGAACGCATGCCTGGCACCTACATACAAATTTCTTCTTGGTTCACCGGGAAGCCTTAAGCAAGCATTTGAGCTGGAGAGTTCTGCACCAGCATCCATTGCCAGGGATTTCTGAGCTGTGCGTCTCCCATTATGCATGGCATCCTCTGTGCCCCTTCATATTTCCTTTCCAAACCGCTGCTTGGGTTACTTATTCAGTCCGGCCAGCTCTGGGTGTAGCCTAACTATTGTGTTTGTTATGCAGGAACAGTTAAGTCACTTGGGAAGGCAAAATACCAAAGATGATCCTCTGCCAAAACACCATTAGTAACTTCCTTCTTTTCATATGGTCTGAACCTTCTTCCCCAACTCCTTCTGTTCCTTTAGAAGAAATGCTGAAGATGAATTTAATTAGTACCAGCAGGAAAGTTTCAACATTAGTAAAACTGATTCTGACAACCTCTGTGATCTGTGAAAAGCATACATTGTTTGTTTTTTTAAAAAAAACTTGTGACACCAGGTGAAACTGAATAAAAAATAGGAAGCTGTTGTTTTGATGGGGCTACTTGAGGGGTCTCTCCTCAACACACACTTATCCAGGGTCCCAGAGAAGGGCTTGCATTATTATTATTATTATTATTATTATTATTATTATTAGTAGTAGTAGTAGTAGTAAAATTACACAACCTTTAGGAGACATCTGAAGGCAGCCCTGTATTGGGAAGTTTTTAATGCTTGATGTTTTTAGATATGCTGTAAGCTACCCAGAGTGGCTGGGGCATAAATGATAAAATTATTGCTATTGGTAGTAGTAGTAGTAATAGTAGTAGTAGGATCCTGCCTACCTGCCTGGGTTGCCCCAGCCACTCTGGGTAGCTTCCAACAAAATATAAAAACACAGTAAACCATGCATCAAACATAACTCATCTCTGCAGTAACCGGAAAGTTTTTTAAAAAACAATAATTGATTTACAATTTTGTTAGCCCACACTCATTTGTTTTGTTATTCTAATTGTTTTACATTTATGTACATTATATATGATGTAAAAATGTAATAAAGACTTTTTTTTTAAAAAGCAATAAACTTTTACACAAGTCTCCCTCCACATTTGTAAACGTCTTTTGCATGCTATATTGTTATTATTATTTTTCACTGTAGTCCTATTTTATGAAACTACATAATCCAAATGTGCAGAAATTATTCCAAATGTTAACAAATTATTGTTTGACGCGAACAAGAAGAGTGTTTGTGCCCTTTGTTAGCAAAGCCCCTGCTTCACTCCTCCTCTGCACCTGCTCTTGCTATCCCAGGGAGGAAACAAACCAGAGGCTGGGTTCGTCTTACCTTTGAACCAGTGCTTGAGGTTTGTTTCCTGCAAACAAACTATGGATAAGCCAAGAACAAATATTTGCTTCAATTTGTACTTTGGAGAAAAGCAAACCTTGAGCACTAGCTCATGCACAATGGTTTGGGCCTGCAACAGCCTCTGGTTTGGGACTGCAGCGGGCGTCAGCACACTAGTGCTTGTTCATGTTAAACCATAGTTTATTTTTGACTGCTATGTCCAAGTCAGACCAATATGCTGTAAATAAAGTTTTCCCCTGGAACAACTTAAAACCAGTGCTGTGTGTAGTGGTTTGAGTGTTGGACCAGGACCTGGGTTCAGCTCCCCACTCAGTCATTCATCTCGCTGGTTGTGACCTTGGGCCAGTCACGGCTTCTCAGCCTCAATCTTCCTCACAGGGTTGATGTGGAGATTAAATGAAGAGGAGGTGTTTGATGTGTGCCACCTTGAGCTGTTTAGTGGGAAAAGTGGGCTATAAATGCAATAAATAAAAAAGAAAGCATATAGAAAATATGTTGTTGTTGTTGTTTAGTCGTTTAGTCGTATCCGACTCTTCGTGACCCCATGGACCAAGAGCATGCCAGGCACTTCTATCTTCCACTGCCTCCCGCAGTTTGGTCAGACTCATGTTTGTAGCTTCGAGAACACTATCCATCTCATCCTCTGTCATCCCCTTCTCCTTGTGCCCTCCATCTTTCCCAACGTCAGGGTCTTTTCCAGGGAGTCTTCTCTTCTCATGAGGTGGCCAAAGTATTGGAGCCTTAGCTTCACGATCTGTCCTTCCAGTGAGCACTCAGGGCTGATTTCCTTAAGAATGGATGCGTTTGATCTTCTTGCAGTCCATGGGACTCTCAAGAGTCTCCTCCAGTACCATAATTCAAAAGCATCAATTCTTCGGTGATCAGCCTTCTTGATGGTCCAGCTCTCACTTCCACACATCACTACTGGGAAAACCATGGCTTTAACTATACGGACCAGTTTCGCTCAAGTACAAATCTATATTGTACTTGAAGGGAGGCACTGAGGGATGGAGGATAAAGGACTAACGTGGTATGTTTCCCTATTGATGTTGGGGTGTGTATGTGTGAAGAAGAGTGAGATACTGCTATGTTCACATTTGTACCAGTGTTTTTTTTAAAAAATAATAGCTTGACTTCCGATACTCAAAGTAACGGACAAGACTCATAAATATTTTTGCTGTTACTTAAAAAAACACAAAAAGATCAGAAGGTTTTTCAGGCAGCAGAGCAACTCGTCTGATTATGGAACTTTGCATAAAGTTCCATGTATGTTGATGGCGTTATATGTATATTTTGAGGTGGATTTGCTGAATGCTGGGAAAATAAATTCAGCTGTAGTGGCCCTTTGCTCTCCTTTGCCAAATGCTTTAAACGTACTTCCTTTTAAGCAGGTTTGCTGGATTTCCTTCTAGCAGGTGAAGTCATGGAATGAAAAAGTATCCCCAGAGCTTTGTTGCTATTGCTGTGAAAATGCAGGTGTGCAAACAAGGAAGAAAACAAAAGGCAAGCTGGCCTCTCTGTTTGCCAGAGCAACAGGCAGGCTGCCTACTCACCACTCACTGCGGAGTGCAGTCCCTGCAGCAGCGATAGCAACTGCAACAGGACATGGCAACAATGCCTTTCTGGTCAAATCCAGTGGTAGCGAGTATGCCCTTTTAAGGGTCTCCTTGCACACTCTCATGGGTCAGTTGCATTGTGCTGGGAGGAAAAAGGAAGTTCTCTCTTGCTATATTTGGATATTGGACTTTTATGGGCATAGAGATGAGCCTGTCCCTCAGGAGCAGCAAGTCATGGCTGCACTTGGAGTAGATGCCAACCAGGAGGTCCAGCACTTCCATACTCAGGATGTTCTTCCTGGGCCACGGCCCACCCAGCAGGCATAATTTGGACAGGTTGCAGAATATGGATTCTTTGGAGCCTGATGAGCAGTGTGAATATGCCATACTAATGCAGTACAGTCTTCATAGTCTTTGGAGAAGGCAACATGGGAAACTGCCTTAGACAGAGCCACACCATTACTTGCATCTGGCCCAGTTTTGCTTCAGGCCATAGAAATGCCAGGGAGCAAATGAAGAAGACTCCTATATGATAAGACTAGGAGTGGATTGGTAGGACCATGCACCACAGGGCAGCCTTTGCCGACCTGATGCCCTGCAGATGCTTTGGTCTACAACTGCCATCAATCTCACCATCATACATCCATGAGGTCTGCGGCTGATGGGAATTGTAGTCCAAAACATGGAAGTCTGCATGGGATGGGGGTGGGGTTATCATGGAGCCTTCTTGTTTGTGCAGCTCCTTCCTGCCATTCAGTGTAGTGCTATGCAACATAGGGGAGGGCGTTGAATGAAGGCACATGCTCTATAAACAAATAATTAATCCAGACTTGGTGCTGAAAGGGAAAAGAGAGAGAAAGAGAAGGCAATGTTTGGTTGGGCATGTTAGCTTGGAAGAAGATAATTGCATAGCTGGTTTTTCAGTCAGTACTATGGGTTTAAGGGATCCTGCAGAATTTTGCACACGACTCTGCATTTAACCACATCTGGGCTCTTCCCTTTTGTGTCACCTCTGAAAAAGTGACACTGCCAGCACTTAATGGCACCTGAACTCTCAAGTGGAGCCAGTGGCTCAGCAGTGACTCAGTGGACAGAGCCATAATTACTACATTGCCACCCTTCCTTTCTAAGTTACCACCCGGAGTGCTTCTTGGTCTTGCTCCAGGCCAAGGGCAAGACCCCCAAAGGAAAAGCTGCTGCTGTCATTCAGACAGGGAAGGAACTTGAGGTTCTAGCATGTGTGTGTGTGTGTGTGTGTGTTGCTGAGCCTGTCTGAGGCCTGACATTATGCTTGAGTTTGTTTTCGTAGTTTATGTGCTGAACTCTTTCTCTTCTCTTGTGTTCAGAAATAAAAGTCTTCAAGTTGGCAGAAGCAGTGAAAACAAGAGGGTTTTGTTTTTTTTAAGCACTGCTTTTGTGGGTCTGCCTTTTTTCTTTTCCTTTTTTCAAGAAGAGCAGGTGGAGTGGAGTATACTCCCTAAAAGCTGAAATTCTTACGAGTTTCTTTTATGATGTAGAAACAAAGGCACAAGTCAACCCATAGCTTGGTATTGTTTACATTGACTGACAGCCAGATTTTCATACATTGACTGACAGCCAGATTTTCATACAGCTCTCCCTGGAGATGCTGAAGACTGTACCTGGAACCTTCTGCATACAAAGCAGGTGTTCTGCTATGGAACTGCAGCCCTTCCCCATGGAGGAAGAGCCTTGTCATCGAACTGTAGAATTGGAAGGGACCACAAGGGTCATCTAGTCCAGTGTTTCCCAACCTTGTGCCTCCAGATGTTTTTGGCCTACAACTCCCATCATCCCTAGCTAGCAAGACCAGTGGTCAGGGATGATGGGAATTGTAGTTCAAAAACAGCTGGAGGCACAAGGTTGGGAAACACTGATCTAGTCCAACTCCCTGCAATGCAGGAACTTTTTGCCCAACGCAGGGCTTGAACCGATGACCCTGAAATTAAGAGTCGTTTGCTCTTCCAGCTGAGCTATCCCAGGTTGTTGCCTCCCACCACATGGGACCAATTCCCTGGACTGTGTGCATATGATTTTAAAATGCATTGGATCCATGTCCAAACCCTGCCTTTCTCTGGAGATCCCTGGTGATTGTGAGCAAACATTTTCATCCCAACCTACTTGACATGATAGTTGTGTGGAGGCAAGTTATGGCAACTCTGTTGGAACATGGCTGTGCTCCTTCAGAGCTTGTGAGGCTTGCGCAGGAGACCTTCCCAGTGTGCCTTGTGCTCTGTTCATGTAACGGAAAGACGGGGGTGGGCTAGGAGAGCCTGCTTATGCTCTTCCTTGCACAACTATATTGCAAGGTAGGATAGTCAAGTCCCAGTGCTATCCAGCAATCACTGCCACTACCGCCTCTCAACATATACAGCGCCCAGGTAATTATGTGTTGCTTGAGGAAATATTTTGAAAAGGCTCTTGCTGTGAGGAGTAACTCAGCAATGGGCAGTGCACCACTCCTCCACATCTGGTAGAGAATAGCTTTCGGGAAACAGTTGCCTATATTCCAAAGCATAGGCAAAATATTTATGGAATGTTTCCTACTGCAAATTAACTCTCCCCTCCCCGCAATGAATCACTTTTGTAAGAGTGATCTTAAGTGCTGATTATTTTTCCAGCTGACACAATATGAAGAGTGTCTGTTTATTTTGGCCTCTTTAGGGAATTTCTTTGGAATACAAAATCTCACAAGGGATTTGCTTGATATCCCACCCAGCAGACTTTTCTGGGACATTGTGCTGTTTATCCTTGTTCTAGTCCTATGTGTGGTTTTTCCTTTGCCTCGGAATAGGATGGCTGGTTAGCAACTGCGTATATGACGAATGCACCTAATGAATGTGGAAATGCAACTTTTGGCAATTGCTTTTGAAAACCTCACCTGGTGACCTGTGAATGGATGTCTCTGGTTTAGTCAGTCTCTGTGTAGATATCCTGTCCTGGCTATAGCTTTCTGCAGGCAAACATCACTCTGAGACTTGACCTCCATCCAGTGGTAGACCTACATTTGGGGGCCCCTGAAGCTTGAACTGTTATGGAAGCCCTTCACAACCATCAATGAGGTCTGGGTAACTACCATTCTCTTCTTCAACGGGGTTGTTCCATGAAAGATCAGCACAATTTTTCTGTGAGTTTGCATTTTTGGTATCCACTAAAGTACATTTGTGAACTCATTGTTATTCCCCTAGTGCAGGGGTAGGCAACCTAAGGCCCGTGGGCCAGATGCGGCCCAATCGTCTTCTCAATCCGGCCCGCGGATGGTCTGGGAATCAGTGTGTTTTTACATGAGTAGAATTGTCCTTTTATTTGAAATGCATCTCTGGGTTATTTGTGGGGCCTGCCTGGTGTTTTTACATGAGTAGAATGTGTCCTTTTATTTAAAATGCAATTCTGGGTTATTTGTGGGCATAGGAATTTGTTCATTCCCCCCCTTCAAAATATAGTCCGGCCCCCCACATGGTCTGAGGGATGGTGGACTGTTCCATGGCTGAAAAAGATTGCTGACCCCTGCCCTAGTGTCTTGACCTCTGTTAAAAGGAGGGGGCACACGATTAAATTAGCCATAGCAGAACAGCCAACTTACCTCAACACTCCACCATTACAACATCTGTGCTACTGACTCTCAAACTTTGGGATTGTTGAACTATACCTAAGCCAGAAGCCAGGACAGCCAGCGGGATCGCAGCGTAGCGGGATCCCGCTGGCTGTCCTGGCTTATGGGATAGCCGCACGCAACCTCTCCTGTGCTCCCTTTAAAGAGCCGCACACACGCTCCATGCCTCTTGCCTGCATTCACTCCGTAAGACACACACACATTTCCCCTTACTTTTTAGGAGGGGGAAAGTGAGTCTTATAGAGCGAAAAATACGGTATACAACAACAAAATTTATCAGTTTGAGTCATGTGACTCAAATTGGGTCTAGACCCCAAAATTTTAAGCAATGTGGACTAAAGTTGCCTCTGGGGCCCCTCCAGGATTAGGAGCCCTGAAGCTTAAGCTTCATTAGTTTCATAGTAGATCCACCCCTGCCTCCATCTTGTTTGTGTCCTCAGTTGTTCTATTCAGTTCCTTGAGGGAGCCCTTCTTATCTTATCTTATCCTGTTTATCTAGGAATTTGCTCTGTCCTGTTACGGGGTCTCTGTAGGCCTTTGTGGCTGTTGTGTCATCATCTGTTGCATCAAATGCACTATATGTTTAATGCAGGACCATACCACTTTAAACAGCCATAGCTTCCCCCAAAGAATCCTGGGATGTGTAGTTTGTTTAGAGTGCTGAGAGTTGTTAAAGGTAAAGGGACCCCTGACCGTTAGGTTCAGTTGCGGACGACTCTGGGGTTGCGGCACTCATCTCGCTTTACTGGCCGAGGGAGCCAGCATCTGGCCAGCATGACTAAGCTGCTTTTGGCGAACCAGAGCAGCACACAGAAACGCCATTTACCTTCCCGCCGGAGCGGTACCTGTTTATCTACTTGCACTTTGACATGCTTTCAAGCTGCTAGGTTGGCAGGAGCTGGAGCTCACCCCGCTGCGGGGATTCGAACTGCCGACCTTCTGATAGGCAAGCCCTAGGCTCTGTGGTTTAACCCACAGCACCACCCGCATCCCTGCTGAGAGTTGTTAGGAGACCCCTATTCCCTCTCAGAGAGCAGCAATTCCCAGAGTGGTTTATTGATAAGTCCCTCTTTCCAGGGGACTCTGGAAATCGTAACTCTGTGAGGGGAATAGGGGCCTCCTCCTAACAATGCTCAGTACCTTTAACAAACTGCAGTGCCCAGGATTCTTTGTGGGGAGCCATGACTGCTTAAAGTGGCATGATACTGCTTTAAACATATAGTGCAGATGAGGCCTCCCTCTCTGATGTCAAATTCTATTTAAAGAGCTGCTGGTGACTGTGAGGAGATGAGCCCCAGAAACATGGTGACTTCATTTTCTTTGAAGGTGAGCAAGCTCCTTGTGCCTGATGAGGATGAGGATGCTATTCATCCCGAATGGCTTCTTTTTGTCCTCAGGAGACCAGCTCAGACAAGGAGACCTGAATGGAACTTCTGCCCAACAAAAGGAAGTCACTCCATCAACTTCAAAGAGGATAAGATCAACTACTGAATACCACAACATCTTCAGATCACTTTCTTTTTGTTCTAAAGTTGTGTTTAGACAAAATATTTGTTTTCCTGACTTAAAAAGACTGCTATGGCTTGGATCCAAACTCCCTTTTGTAACATAAAATGTTGGGGAGGAAAATGGGCACCAGCCATCTGAGGCCACCAGTACAGGATGTCAGCAATGTCTAGGTAACCCAGTGACCATTGTGTTGCCTAGACATTGCTGATGTTCTCTTTGCAGCACAGGAGTATGTTTGGTTACAGCAGTACAGGATGGCTGCTTTTGGTTTGGTTTTGGTGGTAGTATGAGATGATTTTGTTCAAACAACCAAAGGTATTCTTGGTGTAGAAGAGATTTCATGTTGGCTCTTCTTATTCATCTGCCAATCAGCTTTCCATCTACACAACTTATTTTTATTGGATATTCCTCTTCTGCAGCAATTCACAGAGCGTTATCTATCTCAAATGAAGCTTCATGCAAATAGAAAAAAAAAATATGGAGGTAGCCATGTTGGCCCATAATAAAAAAACCAAAAGCGACATTGTGTCACCACACCTTTATTAGAACCAACTACAATGTCACCATCATGAACAAGCTTTAGAGTTTTGCAGAGCAGAAGCCATTCCTTGGGATGGGGAGATGGTATTTTACATGCAATGTGCAATCACTGAGAAGGTTCTATCCCAAATCACATAAGAACGTAAGAAAAGGCTGATGGATCAGGCCAAAGGCACATCTCGTCCAACATCCTGTTCTCACAGTGGCCAACCAGATGCCTCTGACCATGAAGACAGAGCATAGCCATTCTGTCTAGTACCCACTGATAAGACTTATCCTCCATGAATTTATCCAGTCCTCTTTTCAAGCCATCCATAGCTTAACTAAGCATAGTGTGAATAATTCTGCCTGAGCCTTACAATGCCCCTGAGTTCTAATATTGTGAGAGGAGCGAAGCTTTTTCTCTACCCACTTTTCCACACCATGCACAATTTTATACACCTCTATCATGTCCAATACAAGGAAAGGTCTTCTTTGAATAACTGGGTCCAGTTGAATTGTATGTGAACACTAAAATTGGACTCAGTATCACCTAGGCCAGTCTCATCCACTCTGGTGCCCTCCAGATGTTTTGACTACAACAACCGCAGAGAAGTAGTCCAAAACACGTGGAAGATACTAGGGGGTTCAACACTGAGACAGGTAGCCAGTGCAAACATTTGCCGCTAAAATATCTGGGTCCCGTAACTAGGAATTGAGGCCCGATTCTCGCATGCCTTACGCACTGCTGAAATCAGCTCTGGGCTCTCTGCTCTGCTACCACAGTTTAAGCTGTACTTTCCTCAGACAGCTGCAGATCCAGGAAGAATGTGTCTTTATTCCAGCATTATCTTGTAGTTTTAAACACGTTCCTTGCAGCAACTGAAAGCCAGAAGGAACTTTGGTGGATGCAAATTGGCTTCCGTTTATGGAAATATAGGCTTGAGAAGAAACAATACTGCAAAAGAAACAGAGGGGATCAAATATTCTCTGGAGCCAAAGTTCAGAGAAGCATGTCAAATGGGTTGGGTGGAGGAAGCAGGAATCAAGGGTGTGCACTGCGATTGTCAGCTCAGTATCTCTCTCTCTCTCTCTCTCTCTCTCTCTCTCTCTCTCTCTCTCTCTCTTGTTCTAGTTGCTTGGAGGCTTATGATCTGACCCACTTTACCCTCTGACCAAAATAATATTTGTGGGTCACAGATGGCTTCCTGTGAGGCAAAGCCCTAGCTGAACTGTTTGTATCTCATTGCGGCAGTAATTATATCCTTCTGGTTTTGAGTCATAGCATGAGAGAGGGAAATTTTTAAACTGTAAAGGAGCAAAAGAACTCAGGGGAAATGTACAAATACAGCTGGTGCCTGCTGCCCTCTTTGCTACCAGCTCTCCATGACTGTGAAAACTGATGTAGGCTGAACTATAGATGAGAGGCTGGATTTCATGTTGGATTTCAGCTTAGCTATGAATGCAGTTGTCAGCTATAAGCAACTCCCTGCCCTTCTGATTTTCCTTCCCACTCCCAAATATAAAGTATTGTGGGGACATAATACTTTATATTAGCCTTCTCCAACATGGCAACCTCTAGAAGTTGCTGGACTCAAATTCCCATCGCCCCAGCCAGCATGTGGTCAGGCATGGTGGGAGTTGTTGCCTAAAAAAATCTGGAGGGCAATAGGTTGGGGAAGGCAGTTCTAAATGTCTGTGTTGACATTATCCTAACATTAGCACTTCTAATAGGTGTTTCTTGAAGTCCTTCAAGGATGGAAATCCTGCTGCATCCTTGAGGAGTGCATACAGGTGGTGCCTGACTTTTTAGTTTGTTGCTTTAGATCCTGTCCTCCAGGCATTTGGTAAGCCCTTATCTTGGTATTGCCCCCTCTGTCCATGGCCACATCAGTGGTTAAAGCTGTATATTGTTATCAGTTTAGCTTCCAAGTTTTGAACTTCTCCTCTCTTCAGTTCTCCCGCTCCAAGTTAGCTAATGTGGTGCCCTTCAGTGATTGCTGGACTACAACTCCCATAATCCTTGATCATTGGCCATGTTGGCTGGGGCTGATGGGAAGTGTCTCATTGACTACTCCTGTGCTAATCTTATGTCTTAATTCTGCTCTTAACACCATGTTATGTCACTGAGCCCTCCCACTGAAAGAGTCAAAAGCTATTGAAATACTAGCTGAGTTTGGACATCATGAGAAATCATGCTTTATAATGAAGGGAACATACCTAGTATTGCCATTATGTGTGCCACAAAGAGGAGATTCAAAGCTTTCATGTCTGTTTTTGATTAGCCACAGTTTAGCACTAATTCAAACACTAAACTATGGTCTGTCTTAACTATGGTTTGCTTGAAACAAGTCAACTTCATAGCTGTGGTTTGACGGTTACTTTTTAAAAAGATGTAGTTAGGATAGACCACCATTTTTGGGACTCAAATGACACAACAAACTATGGGTAATAAAAAATGGAAGCAAAAGTTTCCAAGCTCCACCTGGATATGCCAAAGCAGAAGCAGATAGGGAAGGGGTGTGCAAGACCAAAGATAGGCTAGATAAGCCATTGTTTACTGTGATAGATGAATGTTATCCTTATATATAAGCTCTTAGTTCCTAATGACCTTTATTTATTTTAGTTTTTGTATGCCTGAAAAACGTATTTTTTTCTGTTTTGTATTTGTTAATATTTTGAAATTCAGTAAAACTTTGCAACAGTTTTGTGGCATCTTAATGGCTTACCCTTTGTGGACTTGAGTCCACTTTATCAGATGTGTGAAGGATTATTCCTGGTTGGGTGCAGAGAGTAAAAAAATAAATGGAAATAGTGAAGTTGGAAGGAGATGAAATGCCCAAATTAGTCTGTCCTTTTGTGGTACCAGATGGGACATATTCGCCAATGGTGGAGGGTGCCATCAGTTGACCTTGGCAGTTTTCCACAGCATGTGATTGGCCACTGCGAGAACAAGATGCTGGGCTAGATGGGCCATTGGCTTGTATTAGGTTTTTATATTGAGACATGCCTTTTCCATCATAGTTTTTCACCCCTCCTTTTCACCCACTCTATTCTGTGGAAACTCCCAGTAGACCATGAAGTTTCTAGCTCTCTCCATCTCCTGCTTAGGCTGCTGGCTGAGTTTGGAATTCAAATGCACACATGAGAAAGACTATTACTGATAGGATAGTGCAAGCTCCTTTGCTAAGTTCTTGTACTACCCAAAAGTGATTTCTAACACTAGGCATCCTGTTTATGTGTTTGTACAGTAAATAACAGTGTGAAGGTGCCTTTACCAACCCAGTGCCCTCCAGATGTTCTGGACTCCATCTGAAGGGCATCAAGTTGACAAAGGCTGTCATGAGGTTTTTTAGGGACTTACGGCTGTAAACTTTTCCCGTTTTCTTTTTAGAAAATAAAGAATCTCTTGTTTAGTCTTGCCCATGCAAAAGACAGATTTCCCAGGCTTGAATTTGTCTGGGACACATCCTTTCCAAGCCATCTCTTTTCATTTGACTTCTGTCTCTCAATGTTTATTGGGAAACAATCTTCCATGGAGTTAATTCTTCTTCAGGTTAATTGCCTTTTATCATGGGGCGGTGATGGTTCTGATCAGCATTTGCCTACTCTGATAACTTTCCTGTTTCTATTCCAGGCAGTGTTTTGGTTCCTGGTTTGTATTGTGGGGAGCAGGGAGTGTGTTGGTTCTTTCGTTAAGGATCAAAGGGTCCTGGTAATGGTGTGCTTTATAAACTAGCTCTGAGTTTTGTGTTCCCAAAAACAGCAGTTGCGCCTGTGTTTCTCTACAGGTAATAACACTATTCTAAGGAGATCACCATTGGCTTCTCATGCGTTTCTGGGTTCAATTCAAAAACAAACAATCTTTATTACGGTCCAGAGACCCAACAAATCGTTACAAAGCAATACACAATTCATACAGCCTTACCTCCAGGTTAAACAAGCATTTTCTTCAGAATATAGGGATCATTGGTTCTTGCAACCACCGATAAAAACTTCGCCACTGCTAATGTTCTAGGGTTTGTCTGGTCTTCCAATAGGAACCTGACATAGTGAGCCTCTGATTTTCCCGGGAATGGTGCCAGCAAGGGTAGTATCAGTTCAGCCCTGGCTTGCTCATATTTTGCACAGTGGTTCAATTCAAGGTACAGTGGTACCTCGGGTTAAGAACTTAATTTGTTCTGGAGGTCTGTTCTTAACCTGAAACTGCTCTTAACCTGAAGCACCCCTTTAGCTAATGGGGCCTCCCGCTGCCACCACGCCGCCGCATGATTTCTGTTCTCATCCTGAAGCAAAGTTCTTAACCCAAGGTAATATTTCTGGGTTAGCAGAGTCTGTAACCTGAAGCATATGTAACCCGAGGTACCATTGTACTTGTTTTAACATTTAAACATCATACAGCTCATTTGTCTACCTAGCTCAGTGCTGTCAATGCTGACTTGCAGCAGCTCTGAAGGGTTCAGGTGGAGGACATTCCCAGCCCTACTTAGAGGTTCTGCTGGGGACTGAACCTGTGGCCTTTTGCATGCAAGACAGCTGCTATGCACACAGCTAGGGAAATCTCCTGAAGCAAAGGTGAGGAAGCTGTGGGGGCCCTCCATGTGTTGCTGTACTCTAAGCCCCCCCAACCGCATCCTTAACCATGGGCCATGCTGGCTGGGACTGATGCAAGTTAGGGTCTGAAAACATATGGAGGGCTGCAGGCTCCCTATCCAGGCTTTTTTTTTGGACTTTAAACAACCTCCCATGCAAACCTGCACCAGATGCCCTAGGCTGGGGTGGGGGGTTTAGGGCAGTAGTGACTGGGGAGAGGGAGTTGAAGGAGGGCATGTCCCATTTGAGAAATGTCCTTCCCTAGTATGTAAAGAAGACAGCAGCCCATTTATCATGCAGGAGGCAAGTTGAAACCTTTCTGCTGGCTGATGCTTTTAGTGGTTTCTATCATTTTACTGCATGTTTTAATTCCTTGATTTATTACAACCTTGGGACCAGTGGCAAAATGCTGCTGCCTCAAGCCCTGCCCATATGTGAGCAGGGCTTGGAGAGCATAAACATCAGTCAGAAAATCCTGGAAGCCACAATGCAGCTCACATGCCCTCCTCCCACAGCTCCTTCTGGGTAAGCCTCATTCCTCAGACTTGTGTGGTATTTGGATTTCAGTGACTGTTTGATGGGCTTGTGTGAGCCTTCCTCCTCCTCCTCTTCCTCAGTGCAAAGACTCTGCATGTGTAACTTTTCCCCTCTTACCTTTTGGTCACAAATGTTGGAAGAACTTTTTTATGTGTTTATGGCAAAACCTTTATGGGAGACATATACATAATAAATCAAACATTAAATCCAGAAAACATAGTCTGCACGTTTTACTGTTGTGCACATTATTCAGAGCCATATTTATTAAAACTTGATCTTCAGGACTGGGTACAATGATCAAAGGCAAGTGGGAAAGCACCCTCCCCCCCCACTTTCAAAAAAGGGTCCCTGGGGATCAAAGGTTGAATATCACCATGATGAGATAACACATGCAAGAATATGCAAGGACAAATCTTTAGATATCTCTTCCAGCCAACCTACATTGCTGCATTTATTAGGGGAGAGCTGTTTGACAAATCCTGTGATACCATTGTTGAGTAGAAAAGCCGTCTTTGCATTTCCAGAACTTGTGATTGAATAGTGGCAAGCATGTCAGGAGCAGAGCTCACACCTTTGGTACACATTTCCTAATGTACACTCCGGACTGGGAGCAGAACGCTGGGCTAGGCGTATAATTTGTCTCGTGTAGCAGGCTCTTTTTTATTATTCATTTCATAAAATTTATGTACCGCATGGTTGTAAAAAATAAAATTCCCAAAACTCTTCTTGACTAAACCAGCACCTCCTGTTTTATGCTGGGAACTGCCCAAAGATCTACAGAGAAAGGGCTTTATACAAATTTAATAAATAATGATAAAATCAAATAATAATTTTCTTCCTGCAGGGGAGCAAGGGGCATTATCGGTATCACTGGCAGAGCCACAATGTCAAGCACAGCGGGGTGGATGACATGGTCCTTCTCTCCAAGATCTCAGAAGATTCCATTGTGGAGAACCTCAAGAAGAGATACATGGATGATTACATATTTGTATCCTTTACTGCAGGGCCTGGGGGACATTTATCAGCTCGAAGGTGGCATTTTCTCATAGGCATAATTCTGCGGTCATTTGTGCATGCTTGGATGTGACCAGAGATGGAAGTAGAGCAATGGATGTGATTCTTACCCTTTTGTGTACAGGGGGCTATGTTCTAGCCAGGCAAAAGTTAGGTTTCTATGGGCACGACCCCTTTACCTCCAGACCCAGACAATTAAGAGGCCCTGTCACAGTTCAGGGACACATTCCAACCAGACAAAAACCCTCAGGGAGGATGTCCAGTGGGGTGTGTGGTCCCAAGTTCAATCCCCTTAAATTGAATCTTCTTCTCTGCAGACGGAAAGCTAGCACACCTGGGGCTGATTGGTAGTTACCCTACACAGCAGAACGGTGACTGTTTTTAGCAACAGTTTTCTCCATGCCAAGTAATGTAGAATAAAGATGTCAAATGACAAGGGCTAGTCTTTTCTCCCATCGTTGCCAGTCTGCCAAGGGAAGCTGCACCTGTTAGATTTTGTTCTGTCATGTCTTGCTGGAGTTGGGGAGAAAAACGTAGTTCTGTGCCTACTGCTGTGCCAGGTGTGGGGCACAAACTAGCCCTCGTTGGCTTGTAAATGTTAGCCGTGTGTTTAGGATGACGGGTCTGCGGGCTCTGAAGGGCCTTGAAACGAAGATGGAAGCAGCGGGGATGTTGTGGAGGAGAAAGTGAATTCTCATAAGAGCATCATCATCCCACCCCAGCCCATGCCTGCTGCCAAACCTGCTTTCGTGCTTGAAATATCAGGGACTTATGAAAGGATTCCATTGACGTGAGACACAATGGCTTGCTATTCTGCTCCCCGCTTTCACACTCTCAGGCATAATCTCTGCCGACATAAAATCCAGTTTTGAGCTACTCAGCAGAACGTAGACTATCCTTCTCTCTCTCTCTCTCTCTCTCTCTCTCTCTCTCTCTCTCTCTCTCTCTCTCTCTCTCTCTCTCCCCCCCCCCTCTCTCCCTCTCCCCCTCCCCAATAGTTGAGTCTTTGCATTCCCCTTGTGCGTTTGAGGGCAGAGCTATATAAGCTACACATGTGATTTGGGTTAGAGCAAAGCAGCTGGGAGGGGGCTGCTATGGAGTGGGAAAGCAGGGGGAAGTGATTAACCCTTCACCACCCTTCACCACCCTTCACCACCTAGCCCTTCACCACCACTCAGGCGCGTGCTGAACCTCACAAATGTGTGACCCCCCCTTCTCACTTTGATAAAGCACTATGTTTTCATCCATTGCCATAGAATACTGGCTGGTGGGAAAACAGTTGACATCTCAGCCCAGCCATTGCACTCCTTCCCTTGAAGATGCTATGTCTCTATTGCTAGGCCCCTTGCAGAGGGTTACCATATTGGCCTGAATATAAGCCTCACTTTTTACCCAAATTCCAACCGTGAAAAGTTGAAGTGCGCCCTATATATGCAACATTATGGTATGCAGCCAGGAGCGCAGCAAACTGGCACCTGTCCCGTGCCTAGTCCCCTGTCCTCTCCCCTAAGGCTGGGAGGGGAGAGAGCGAGGGAGGGGAAAGCTCCAACCCCACCCCCCCATACAGCCAGGAGCAGCAAGGAATGGAGCAGCTTATATTCGGGTATTTTTTCTCTTTTTTTCTTCCTCCCCAATCAATTTTAAAGGTGTGGCTTATATTCAGATGCGGCTTATATTCGGGCCAATACGGTAGTTCATATGCTGCTTTTTCATGCTGGACTGTGCTAGTAAAGCTCAGATATCAAAATAAATATCAAAATACAACACATGTGCTTTGTTACGCAGTTCTACGTTTCACTTTTCTCCCTTGTGAGAAGGTGTTCTTAAGGACTGTAATCTTGTTCTGGAGTCAAACAGACTTGAGCAACCAGGCTGGAGTTTGTGTGCTGTCTCAAGCTGCTTTTCTTACAGGTGGCAAGCTTCAGTTCTGAGGAGAGATCCTTCAGTCTCTTAGTCTGAGTGGGTTCTGCCACCATGACTGTCCTGTCAGTGCAGATTGTTGCAGAATTCCAGCAGCAGTCTGGCCTCCCCTCGTAAACTTACTGGGCTTCTAACTTGCACAGGGATGACCCTTTTTCTGCTGCTCTCCTAGTCTGTAACAGGCATCCCATAATCTCACTCAGGCCTAAAAAGCTTTGCAAGATCTGGTGCTATTCTCCTGATAGCTAAGAGCAACACTCACTGCTTTCTTTTTTCCACTTCCCAAATTCTGAGAAGGGAGGCCTTTTAGTTTTCATCTGGGCATTGGCTCCTGAATGGCTCAGCTGTCACTGCCATCAATCATAGGGAATTATTTTTTTACAGTGTTCCTCATATTGGAGAAGCTTATTGAATCATTTCATAAATTATTAACACTGAATCAACAAGTTGCTTCAATATATTTTATGTTCACACAAACACTTCTGGATTTGCCATAGAGATGTCCTGAGTGGTGCCACAGTTCCATGGATATCCTCCAAATGTAGCAATTTCGCACAATATGGAAGTTATGCTTGTTTGCCTTAGTTGCTTTTTTATTATTTGCAGCATGACATCATCTTGCCGTTATTATCCCAAGACAATGGGCTGCTGTGTGCAACACTGAGTGCTGATTGTGCCTGTGTTGGGTGTGTGTCTGTGTGTTGAATAGCAAAGCGTTAAACGTTGCTATCACTCATGCAGCACCAGTCATCCAAACACAATATGCATATCCTGATACTAATGTATAGGGCTGCAATGCTGAATTGCTTACATGAGTCAGTAGAAAAGCATATTGATCAACTAAGGAAGTCGACTTTGAGAGTTGGAGAAACTGCAGATGGCAAGTGTCATCCCAGAAGAGACACTTCATCTTCTGGCTTGCACAGGAGGAGATGCCTCTTCCAAAATGGCAGCTGTTGTGACATATCACATGGGCATCATCTTAAAAACAAAGGAAGTGTGTATTTTGTGCCTGAACTGTTCTGCTCCTATGCAAATTCATGCATATTTTATTATTTCACTAATTGACTATAATTTCATTTAAAAGAACTGGAGGAAGGGGAAGCATTGTACACAGAAGACCCCAGGATGAAACCCAAATAGCATCACCAACTGAAAGGGTTGGGAAGCAGCAGGTGATGGGACAGAATCTCCACAGCCCTGAGACCCCCCTCCCCCCAGAGAGATGCAGCTGGTCAGGACAGAGGGTGGTGGGGACTGGATGGATAAAGGGTTTGATCTGGTTTAGGGCAGCTTCCACATGTACTTCTCTAATGTTTCTGTATAATTAAACAACTAAGATTTATTTTGCTCGGTAACCACTCTACTGTACTATCAATGTTTTGAGCCTGCAAGCTGAAATGTGCGCACATTCACACATGGGCTGCAATATAGAAAAGCAGAGGGTGGACTAATTGGGTGAAGAGGGAGTTTGCATCATAAATTGATTTTTTTTTAAGCATTGTGAACCTTGACTGTTCCAAACACAGACATATATTGGATCAGTGCTGATCTCTGTGAACCCGTTCAAGCAGATGCCATATTTTGGAGAGAAAGAAATTGAAATGTATCAAGGAGCTGTAAGTGATGATTTCTCTCTTAGCTTATTTCATTCTCAAAAAATGTTTGAAGGTTTGCTGATGCCAGTTGTCTCTTCTCTTTTTTCTTTTTTCTTTGTTTTTCTAAACAACAAAAACAGACAATTCACATGAAAAGAAAATGGATGTTAACAAAATAATATGAATACAAAAAAGGAGCTTTTCAGGATAAAGTCCTAAAGAAAGATTAAAAAAACAGGAGTAAATGAACAGGGTACAAGTGTGAAATTATTATTGGCTTCTGTGCACATCCGGGGGTGAAGCCAAACCGCTGGGGCACAAGCTTGGGCTGGCCAGATGACCAGACCTCCCTCTTGGCCTCATTGAAGTAGTCCAAAGGAAAGCAGAGCAATATGTTTGGCTGCAGGAGTTGCCGGAAGGAGGCATACAAGACATCATCTAACCATCTTAGGGCTCTGTTCTGGATTTGTGTAGGGTTTACTCCTTAGCCTTTTCTTCTCCTGAAGATATCCCACAAGGCGGCAGAGGTTTTGGATCAGAGTTTTCCTTCTCTTAGATGGACTACCTTCCATCGAGCCCCATCTGCCCCTCACTCCCCCTTCTTGACCATTGGATCCACTATTGCTCTCGTCCGCTCAATCCACTTCAATATCTCATTGCACCAAATTATCTGTTTCTAGAAGTTGGAAGCTGTCTGTCAGTTTCTGGATGCCCTTGGGGGGGGAGGTTAATGCTGTCCTGTTTAAATGACTGAGAAGTTATCTTTTTGTTGTTGATACGACCTTTCTTAGTAACAGTTTCATTTATTGCCTGGTGCTCCACATGTATTTCCCTCCCCATAGGCTCAGTATGAAAATCCACCACATATCTATGCTCTAGCGGACAATATGTACCGAAACATGATAATTGACAGAGAGAACCAATGTGTCATCATCAGGTAAGGACTTGCTCTTTAACCTCATGATTTGCATTTATGCCTTGGTTTGGATAAGGGGCACTGGACACAGTCTAGAAGCCCATCTTGCTTCTATTGCAAATAACTGTTAATGCCATGCTTGAGCAGACTTGCTTCAAAGTGTTGTATCTGACTCAGTGTAGGCCCACTGAATTAAATGGATATAAGGCAGTCACAGTTAACTTAGTCATGTGTGAGAGGGCGAGTGTGAGTCGCTTTGTGTGTGACAGTGAGTGAGCACTGTGGCTGATGAATAAAGAACATGAGTTTACCACCCAGAAAGCATCTGGCTTTTTGTGTCCCGAGCCTCCAGGTCTGTTCCACAGTCCAGGGCCCACCTCTCCCTTCCCTTGAGCCTCTCTGGTTGTTGTGTCCATCCTGTTAAATGTGTCTTGCTCAAGTGTCCACCATTCATTCTCATGTGGCCTTTCCACGTACCCAGTTCCTTTACATCCAGCCTCAATTCTGGGTGACAGTGCTAATCTACAAATCTTTGTCAGGGCCCCTTTTCTATTAGCTGGCTGATCTCTGTCAAAGACCCTTTGGATTATTTGGGAACAAGTCATTTCATTTGTTTTTTGGAAGGCTAATGTGATGCAAGAAGTACTGGCTGATATGTCATAAACTCCCAAGTACCTTCCTGCCCTTGAGCCACTAGTGGCCGACTCTGCATTTCAGAATTCTTTTGGGGTTATCTTTGTATGGGGTGGATATGTTGCTGTGGCAATAAATGAAATGCGGTCATCTTCAGGGTCCCTTTCCCTGCCATGCTCGATTATGCCCCACACATCCTTGGCCTGGGAGCAACCAGCCGTCTTTTATTTCCCAACGTATCATCATTGTGGCTTTTTGAGTCTATTTCTGGAATCTGAAGCTTAAAAATAAATGTACTCTTTACTGCTTACAGGAATTCTCCTTGAGTGCGGCTAGGGGTAAAGAAAAGAAACAGTGACGTGGTTAGAAATGCAGCTTCTTGTTTTGTGCTGTGCAACACACACGCGGCAGCGCTGTGGCCAAAGTGTTCTCCTCCATATCAACTTTATGACAGTCACCACTTAGGTCCCAGAATGACTGTGCTTGAAATAAAATTTTACCTTGAGCCATTGGATTGGTGGTTAGAAACATGGTCCCTACAGCAGATGAAATTACATTGCATATCAATTTGATAATATCTCAATTTATTAATAATAATAATACTAGCCCCTTCATCATAAAGTCCCAGGGTAGGCTGCAACAATTAAAAGGCAAGCAGCTCATCCACAGGAGTTGAAGGGGGCAACTGCAGCTATTTATAAGATGCTACTGGGCACTCAGGACCCAGATGGAGGAGGACTGTGAACCATTTGGGAAGCAGATCCCATTGTCTGATTTATTGGTTCAGAATGGGTCTGTGGACTAAACCTCATTTAAAGTACACCTCTGCAAAGGTGAGAAAGGCAGGCTTAAAACTAATACACAAGTGGCACTGAAACCCTGTTAGACACAGTTACACAAATCTAGACCTCTCTCCACTTTGCTGGAGGGGCTGTCCAGTCAAAGTCTTGGGGTGGCCATGTGGAAAAGTACAGAACGTGTGGGGCACCAACAGCAGCTGCCCAGTGCAGCATTAGGAACACAGAAAGCTGCCTTATATCTAGATCAGTATTGTCTATGATGATGATTAGCAGCAGCTCTCCAGTGTTTCAGGTAGGGACATTCTCTCAGCCCCACCTGGAGATGTCAAGGACTGAAACTGGGACATTCTAGCTTTTCTAGGAAGTAGCAGGCATGAGGTCCTTTGCCTTCTCAGCATTGTCGGGGGGGGGGGGTGTTTTGCAAATCAAGAGCTCAAAGGTCTTCCTAGATCCAAAGGTCAGTTCATGTGATAACTGGCTTTACCTTTGTGGATAATGGAGGAGTTCTGAGCCTGGGGAACATGGGTAGTGAACCTGTGGCCCCCCAGATGTTGTTTCTCCACCTCCCATCAGATCCAGCCAGTGTGGCCAATGGCCAGGGATGATGGCAGGTATAGTCCAGAAAAATCCGGAGTGCCATAGTTCCCCAGCTCTGTTGTAGAGAATAACAGAGGCCCAGACAATCAGGTGTGCTTGCCCTGTTGACCCCTGGAGCTGTGTTACAACAAAGAGGGTGTTGCACTTCATTGAATAACCCTTTAAAAATTAAACATGCAGTTGCTCAGATTTCATTATGGAAACACTTAATTTTACCTAGAAATCAGGGTGCTTGATACTACATGATTCCTTGGGTTCAGTTTTCAGCTTTTATATTTCAGCATTTAAATGCATCCTCCTCCTTCGGGAATTTTGTAATCCATCTCTTTGTGTGTTTGTAGTTTATTTGTCATGGCATTATTTTTTCTAACTTATTCTACTTTCGCTCTTCCAGTGAATATGGTGTTGCATCTTCTAGAACTTATGCATGGTTTGCGTGAATGTAAACAGCAGACTCAATACAATGGGTTGGGGGTTTTTTTTGCAGACCTCTCCACCCTATACAGTGGTACCTCGGGTTAAGAACTTAATTCGTTCCGGAGGTCCATTCTTAACCTGAAACTGTTCTTAACCTGAAGCACCACTTTATCTAATAGGGCCTCCTGCTGCTGCGCCACCGCCGGAACATGATTTCTGTTCTCATCCTGAAGCAAAGTTCTTAACCTGAAGCACTATTTCTGGGTTAGCGGAGTCTGTAACCTGAAGTGTATGTAACCTGAAGAGTATGTAACCTGAGGTACCACTGTACATGTATCTGATGGTGACATTGGAACAGGGCACAGTGGACTGAGCCTGTTCAATGCAACCTCCGTCAGCTAAACTCCTACTTTGTTCTGGCACCAAATCCTGCTTTGATTTTTCATTTAATTGTAATAGTACTAATGCATGGACTTCGTAATTTATTTAAGCATATAGTTGAGTCTGACTTCTCAGAGGCTGCTGAGCTGCCTGTGGCTGTTTCTCTTCTCCCTGCAGACCTCTCCAAATGGAATGCAGACTAATAATCATAGAATTGCAGAGTTGGAAGGGACCCCCAAGGATCATCTAGCCCAACCCCCTGCAATGCAGGAATCTCAACTAGGTCATAAATAGACAAGTGAGTCCTATTCAGCTCAATGGGACTTGTGTCTGAGTAAACATGACTACTGCCAGTCAGCTTTTGTTTTAACTATTTCACACAAGAATTGTTGCCATCCTCAGTGGCCACCTTTCCCCCCTCCATACCACAGACTCTTTGAATTTGGCACTACATGTAGGCATTATGCCACCTTTGATAGCTCAAATATCGCCTCCCCCTGCTCTCTTGGGATAGAGTCGTTTCTGTTAGAAGGCAGGTTTTAAATCTAATTTGTTGAGAATATGGCCGTGTGTTCTTTAAGTCCCCAAATCCTTAATTCTGTAATCGGGCTATTTATGCACTTCCTAACAAAAGCCATGTTTTTAAACATCTTGGAACTTCCTGTCAGCTGGTTGGTTGTTAAGTAATGTGTGTGAGCAGCTGTACTGGTCCCCCCCAAAATGATAAAAGCAAGCCAAATGAGTATTTAGAAACAGGATTTACAGAATGCTTTTTGAATTTTCAAAATGGCTTCACAGATGCTGGGAAGGCTCAGACATAGCATTGAAGTTTAATCCTAAGGAAGCCTGCTTTGCAGCTTCTATAACTGCTGGGGTTTCAGTGTTGTATTTTTAGCTGTTCCTATTGTTCACATTGATTTATAGTTTCAATTGCTTTCAGTTGATTTTATGTGAGCTGTGCATTGTAATTTATGCATTATACTCCACCCTGGGATCTATTACAATGAAGGGCAGGCTTCAAATAATAGGCTTGTGGGCTCTCGCCTGCTCAGGAACAGCCACAAACAGAGGTTTAGAAGCATTACTTTCTGTTTTCAACTAACTGTGGCTTCAATACCTCAAGAGCACCTGCTCTGCATGCAGAAGGACCCCCGGATTCAATGACTGACCTCTCCAGTGAAAAGGGCCAGGCAAGAGAAGGACCATTTCCCACCAATAATCTTTCTCACCACTGATGGGCCCCTTTCAGGCATAGTACATGCCTGATTATCGTCTTCCAGAGCAACTACTCTATTCCCAATTTAAGAATGGAAAGCGTAATGTCAGTGGACAGCAAAAGAGGTTTAAGGCAAATCTTAAGGCAAATATTTAAAAATGTAATACAATCATACCTCATGTTACATCCACTTCATGTTACGTTCTTTCAGGTTACGTCCTGCGGCGGCCCGGAAGTACCGGAAAGGGTTACTTCCGGGTTTCGCCTCTCACACATGCGCAGAAGCGCAAAATGACATCACGCGCATGCACAGAAGCGGCGAATCGCAACCTGCGTGTGCGCAGACGCGTCGCTGCGGGTTGCGCTCTTTTCATGTTGCGGATCCCGTTTGTAACCAGAGGTGCCACTGTATAAACACCGACAAAGCCACTTCCGGCCTGCCCCAGGAGGTGGGGTTGCGGGCTTCACGCCCACCCCACGTGAGCAGGGGCTGGTCCCAGCCCCCGCGAGAGCAAGGGAATCCCGGCCGGGCCTGCCCCGGCCTGCAAGCACTACGGTTGGAGAACAGCCTTCACTAAAGGTGTCATGGACTTTGAAGAAGCACAAACTCAGGACGAAAGGGAGAAATGAGCTAAGAGGAGGGCACATTTGGCAAATCCTCACCAAGATCAACTCCTGCCCATAAACCTTTGTCCCCATTATGGAAGGATGTGCGGATTCAGAATTGCCCTCCATAGTCACATATGGGCATACTGTTAAGATCATATTCATAGAAGACAATCTTAACTCGGCTACGAGTGATCACGAAAGAAGAAGGAGTGGCCTGGCTCATAGCTCCTGTTCTGAGCCACCTCAGCACACCATCTCTTAAAAATAATGTTTTTTACTTAGGCCAACCAGTTTTTAAGAGTGCTAGAGAAAGCTTTTGTATTATATCAGCTTTCACCAACCAGGTGCCCTCCAGATGTTTCACATTACAACTTCCATCTGCCCCAGTATCGTACAACCATGCTAGCTGGGACTGATGGGAACTGTAGTCTGAAACATATGGAGGGCACCAGACTGGGCAAAGATGTATGATATCATGTCTGGTAGTAATCTAACTGGGACACTGGTGGCACTGTGGTCTATACCACTGAGCCTCTTGGGCTTGCCAATCGGAAGGTTGGCAGTTTGAATCTGCGTGATGGGGTGAGCTCCTTTGCTCTGTCCCAGCTTCTACCAACCTAGCAGTTCAAAAGCATACCAGTGCAAGTAGATAAATAGGTACCACTACTCTAAAACCAGCATCAAACTATGGTTTAACTGTAGCTGTTTTCCACAAGATTTGTTGGAGGCCACCAACATGGGCATCAGTAGCTTCTAGGCATGATGACTATATATGCTCCCTTCCTGGATCAGAGGCAGTATGCAGTTGAATACCAGTTCCACAGGATCATGAGCAGGGAGAGAGATGCTGTGCCTGTGCCCTGCTTGGGGGCTTCCCTTGATGGACATGGGCATCCTATGGTGACTAAGTAAGCCTTTGATCTGATCCAACAGCCAGGCTCTTCTTCTGTGAATCAAAATGTATATTATTAACCTATATATTATTTGTTTCTCCGTTATAATTTTTTGAAAATGTCCACTGAAATGAGGTAATGCAGAAAACAAAGGCTCTCTGTAAAACTTAGTCATCACTCTTGAGTGCTATACAGGATGCTTTTATTGCCCAAGTTTTTCTCTTTATGTTTTTTTTTAATGTTCAACACACATTGCAGTTTTTGGTAACTGTACATGGGAACACTTAATAGAGGCATCAAAAGTCCCTGAAATGGATATGGGATGCATTATGTTTCTCTCTCTCTCTCTCTTGTGTTCTTTTACCCCCAACCTTTAGTGGCTTTGAGTCACTTATAACTGCTTTGTTTTTTAAATTTAAGATACATGTTTTTGCAGAATGCTTCTGGTGAGCGATCCCTAAAGGGGGGATGGAATTAGAAAGGAGAGTGCACATTTTTATATGCTTATTGGAAAAGCAATAGAAGAGAGAGGAACTGGTGCACAACCACTCTAGAAAAATCCTTTTGCTGGAATGACCACAGTTCCCTGGAGGGATTTCACTGATATTTAAGAAGGGCTCGGAAAGAGTCAGGCCAGCAGGAATAGGATTCGCTTCTGGTTATTGCAGTTCATAAATATTGTACTGTTGTCTTGCTTAGTTTTACAGTTTTTATATTGAACAAATTTATCAGGTTCCTGATCAATAAAACTAGAATAAAAACATTGTGTGCAGATGTAAAGGAGATCAGATATAATGTGGGCTTGCATGCTTCCTTGTTCCATCACATGCAGAGATTAGAAGCCTCATTTTCTGGTTTTGTGCAAACTGTTGTTGTCTTTGCATCCAAAACTTGAAACTATGGGTTGCCTGCAAAGCAAGATTATACATTCACTTTGAACTGTAGTTTTCAATCCAAGAAGGTGGGCATACAATGCACAGGCGATAGTTCACCGGATGTGAATGAAATGACAAGTTAGAAGGGCTGCTGCAAAGCAAGAATGGAAGGGAATGGAAGAACGAATGCAAAGCAAGAATGGAAGAACGCATGAGGTTGAGGCTCGAGTCTGCTTGAACTTGTAATGCTAAAACCATGTATTTGGGGACTCTGCCTTTGGATGGCTTCAAATATATCCTACTTCTATTCCCTCCCCCAGTGGTGAAAGTGGTGCTGGGAAGACTGTGGCAGCTAAGTACATCATGAGTTACATCTCCAAAATATCAGGAGGAGGTCCAAAAGTGCAGGTAGGTGGATGCTGCTGGGAGAAGTATTTGTACCATTGACTTGGGGATGTATTTGTACCATTGATTGTCATCAGATGACATTCCCTTTGGACTCCTGTGTAGCTTGTTCATAGGCTCAGTGGGTTAATCTGAGGCTGAAACAAGTTGAAACTTGTTGAAAGGAGCCTTGGGTTAGTTAGGGGCATCTATTCTTGCTTATGGGATGCTGGTGGCACTGTGGGTTAAACCACAGAGCTTAGGACTTGCCAATCAGAAGGTCGGCGGTTTGAATCCCCGCGACGGGGTGAGCTCCCGTTGCTCAGTCCCAGCTCCTGCCAACCTAGCAGTTCAAAAGCACATCAAAGTGCAAGTAGATAAATTGTTACCGCTCCGGCTGGAAGGTAAATGGGGTTTCCTTGCTACTCTGGTTCACCAGAAGCGGCTTAGTCATGCTGGCCACATGACCCGGAAGCTGTCTGCGGACAAACGCCGGCTCCCTCGGCCCATAGAGCAAGATGAGCGCCGCAACCCCAGAGTAGGTCACGACTGGACCTAATGGTCAGGGGTACCTTTACCTTTACCTATTCCTGTTTGTTCATCTAATGGTATCATTAATCCTGTCAATATCTTAGTTCTACAGGGACTGGTGGGGGCTAATTCCTTCAGTGCTTCCTGATGTTCTTTTGACATAGACCTGTTCAGCTGTGTCCCTGTTGCCTCCCAGTCCTCACCCTCCACTCTGTAATGGATGAAGGCCCCTTCTCCATTGCTAACATACTCCCACTTGCCTTCCCTTGGCTCCACCCATTCAAAGCTGCTGTTTCCTGCTTAACTCATGGAAGCTCCATCCCGCCAGCATGGTTGGCTCAATGGAGCCTCCATGTTTGGGGGCAGTATAGCTCTGTGTTGCAATGCTGAGAACAAGCAATGGATTTTGAGGATGAGGTTTTTTTTTAAAAAAAATTATGTGTCCTTTTCAGTAGAGGGCTGTGCTGGAACAGCACCAGTGGACTGCTTCCACTGCCAATCAGTTTGACTTTACCTAAAACACTCAAATGCATTCATGTTTGCCCTTAAAAAATTTATTTGTTCTCATTTCTGCCTCTGTTTCCCCACGCTCCCACTAAAAGAAAGGAAATCCCAGTTTCCACCACTTCTGTTTGATCACAACCAGGCACCCCAGCATAGCGGGATGTGGCAGTCAATGGCAACTAGTCATGTTGGCTACATCACCTCCAACATCAATGGCAGTATGCTTGAGAGGGAGAGTGCTATTGCTGGTGGGCTTCCTAGAGGCATTGCATTGGAGACTGTAGGAAAAGAATGTTGGGTTTGGTCTGATCCAGCAGGGCTCTTCTTACTTAAGACAGCTCTCCCCTCCCCTCCCTAATTCTTTCTACTTACTGTATCTTGCTCTCCACTTCCAACGTAAAGAAGCAATGGGTGTGTATGTGACATTTCTAGAACACTGAAATCTGGTGGCCAGCTGCCCACCCTCTAGCCCTCCCATTCCCTATAATCCACACAGGCTCTCCTCTGTAGGAGGAATTGGACAGGGAGTCTCCTGACATCCTGTTGTGTACCTGTACAGGTACAGCAGTGCCAGTTCTGGAGGCTCAGAGCCTTCTCGGTCCTGAATGCCATCTTAAGTCAGAAAAAGGAACAGCCTGAAAATCAACCACTTTGACCCTTGCTGCGTGTACACTTCCTTTTCAGCCAGAGGTGTAGAGGAGTTGCAGCAACTGAAGGGTAAGGCAGGGAGCTAGCTGTGGCATCTGGCTGACAGGTGTCCATGAGATCACCAGCGGATGGGTAGATGGGCTATTTTAAGAGAACTAGTAGCTGTTTCCTCCTACCAAGCGGCTGCTGTCATTGCTCCTCAACTCCCTGCTGTTTATTTGCTTTACTGTACTCACATTGATTATGCCCTTCCTGTTTTCTTTCCATGGGAAACAATGATAACTGTCTGCATGATTTGGTCTCTGTTAGTAGTCAAAGAAACAGTGACTGGACGGAAATATGCACTGTGTTGTTTCTGGAATTGGTTTAATTGCGCACTATAAATAGCCTTTTCCGTTATTTTGGGGAAAATTCTACCGTTTTCTGCAAAAGCCAAAATGAAAACTGTACTCTTGCCAGAAAACAGGTGATGAAATGGGTACAGTTGTCTTTTGATTACTGGATTGGGTGCATGTATCTGTCTGTCTGTGAATATTAAAAGTCCACCTGCAACCTCATTGGAGGCCCTGTGCACCCATTTGAGGCTGGTGTCTGAAGGTGGATTTAATACATGAATAAGGTGCCTGAGACGGTCAAGTCACTTGTCCCTCTGCCTCATAACTTTCTTCTCTAAGAATGATCTCTGGTCCAGGCAGAGGCTTCATTCCATCTCTGTTCCACAAGATCCTTCTAATGTTCAGGTGCCTGGGAGCAAACCAGAGGCGTATGCCCTGCATCAGTTTTTCTTATCTTCAACCCTCCTTTTGACCAAGGGAGCAGGATTTGAACCTACAAGCACACCAGAGCTAAAACTACTGGGAGTGCCAGATCTAGACCATAGCTTTTGTTTACGCTGGATCCCCTCTGCCCAGAGTACGAGTCTGAAGAGCCCACTTGGATTTTGGCTGTAGGTAGAGGCAAAGGGAAGAAAGGTGAAAGGCCATTAAATATTTAGCAAGATTTCCCTGGAAGTGGTCTCCTGAGACTGCATTGTTTTCCCAGCTCCTGGTGAAATCAGGTCCCTCCTTCACAGAATTGAGAGTAATTTGGGGGGGGCACTGTAGCATCCTGTCCTCTTTATCCCTGCACCCCACAAATACAACAGGATTCCCTAATTATTGGGGCAGGTGAGTATCCATGGTTCTTTTGCCAAAACAATCCAGAAGACTCTGCAGCTCCCTGTGGGAACCTGTTCCTTGAAGATCATAAGGATTGCCTTGTTGGGACACATGTAAAGGCCCAACTAGCCCAGCACTGTTTAACAAAAACTTTTGGAAGGTTGTTTTTTTAACTAAGGTATTTTTTCTTATATGCAATTAACCTCATTTATTCTTTTCGCTCTAGCATGTGAAGGACATAATTCTGCAGTCTAATCCCCTTTTGGAAGCCTTTGGGAATGCCAAAACAGTTCGGAACAACAACTCCAGTAGATTTGTAAGTCCTCCATGGAAACTTGCAAAAGGGCCGCCACACTGAGAAAGAGGACACATTGCTTTGGGGGTGGAAAAGGGACATTCTCTCTCTCAGTACTTGGAATGAACTAATTTGGTTTAACTAGAATTAATTAGAAAATCTCTTAATTGCATCTGAAAGCAGTTCCTATAATTTCCAGGCAAACTGAACATAAGTTCTTTTTGTGCTGGGACTTTGGGGCATTTTTAATTCAATTCAATTTAAATTTAAATTTCATTGTTTATCTTCCTATATACATAAGAACGTAAAATGTTGCCATGCTCTGCAGCTGGTTTGAAAGCCTGATAGGAATGCCAGCCCAGTGAGAAATGCCAGCCCAGGCAAGCTGTTTGGAGAAGCACCTGCCCTCCCTCTGTTAAACTCATCGGCAGTAGGGTTTAACAGAGGGGTGCAGCCTGCAGGAGGGAGAAGGGAAAAGTGCTTCTTGACCCCACTCCATTAAGCCTTGCTTCAGGCAGTGTTGGCTAGCTGATGGGAGGATGGGAGCTCGCATCCACCCCATGACATGGGGGTGTGTGTGGTTGGCAAGTGGAGCGAGCAGAGGCAGGGTCCCTAGGGCAGGTGTTGCATTACGCTCTGTGTGCACACATTTTGATGTTTTCTTAGTCTTAAATATATATTTTACTTTAGCAGAGCAGCCTGTACAATTCTGTAGGCTTAAAAAAATGTCCAGGGTCACACGAATGAATTGTGAATTGAACTGCAAATTAATCTTTCATAATCCAAATTCATTTTTAGAGTGGGTGAACTGGAACTGGAGCAAATTCATTTGCAAAATGAACTTCCCAAGCACTGCTTCCTCCTTGTGTGAGTGGGAGGGATATTCAAAGAGAAGAAGGCCTGGAGATTCTGTGCAACCTTTTTTAGAGGGGATTCCCTTCACTCTCTGTGATTCAGATCAGCTTGCTTTTCTAAACTACTGACTCAGGACTGCTTTCTCTGTGCTTCATATCAACCAAGAAATGGAGTAACAGAATCCCCCCCCCCCCAATGTGTTGAGGATATTGATAGAACAGTGTGCAAAGAACAAAGGAGAACAAGGAGAGAGAGAGAGAGAGAGAGAGAGAGAGAGAGAGAGAGAGAGAGAGAGAGAGAGAGAGAGAGAGATTGAGATTGAAGGGGGAAGAGGTGCAAATGTTTGTGCCTTCTTTGTTCTGGAAGTATGAAGGAATATTTCTTCTTTGGGTTAGGACAGACAGAGTAGGGTTTCCCACCCTCTGCAATGTTGAAGGTGATATGATAAGTGTCATTGTACATGGTATGTACACTCATTTCGCCCCCACCCACCTCATTCTTGTCTCTGGTCTAATAGGTTTTATTTGTTTTGTCAAGGAAGTTGCAGAAATAAAACAATTACATACTCAATAACATAACACAATAAAATCATGCAGCACAGTTAACTAAAAAGTTGCCCGGACAAAAGGCCTTCTCCGTAGTGGTACCGGTCCAGTAGACTGCCCTCCCATCAGATATCAAGGAGATATAACGCTGAGGTCTTCTAAATCCGAAGGCAGCCCTGTATAGGGAAGTTTTTATGTTTGATGTATTTTTATATTTTGTTGAAAGCTGCCAGCATGGTTGGGGCAACCCAGTCAGATAAGTTTGTTGATGATGATGATGATGATGATAACATACACGCAAAATCTTTGCATTCAAAGGCCTGCTGAAAGAGGCAAGCCTTTAGCTTTTTAGTACCTTTAGCCATCTTAAATGTTTAGGAAACCTGGAAACCTGTTTGACCACAGTCAGAAAAGCAGTTTCTTTGGGTTCCTCCAGTTAATGAAATAAGGCAGGAGACTACAAGGGAGAGAGACTTTTTGCTAGTGGCCCAAGTTTCTCCTTAGCGGGCTGTACATTGGTTTTAAATCATTTTAGCTGTTGTGGCTTAGCCTGATCCTAGTTGCTTGTTTCCTACTATTGTGATATATTTTATTTTAGTTTCTGTGTGCTTCTAATAAATTGAGTTGTGTATTTATTGTTTATGTAAACCACACAAAGAACTTGGTTGGACGGGCGGCATACAGATGAAGTAAATAAATAAGGAGAGAGAGTCTCAAGGGTGTGGAAGAATAAAGGTTTAATGATGTATTTTGAGGGGAATATATATATTGGGGGAACTCAACTGTGTCCTCAACTGTGCTGGGTAAGCAGATGAATCCGGTCTTTCCCTCTATCCCTGTTACTTGTGATTTCCCTGTCCACTGTCATGCCACCTTTAATCCAAAACAAACACCCCCCCAGTTCTAGTCCCCCCTCCATTCTAGTTCAAGACCTCACATGGAAAGCTCTTGGAAGAATGCATACCATGCATAAAATTATTATCAGTCCTTCCCCCCCCCCCCAGAAAAATAGGTGCCAGTACTCACCATGAAGTTGTTACAGTAAGTGCCATACTTTTTAACAACAACAAAAGAGGTTCTGGTACTGCGTACCCTTGAATACTCCCTGAAAAAAACCACCGCACTGATTGTTATTATTATGCAACTTAAACCTTGCCTGCAACCAGTTGGCAAGGCCTAGTGTCATTGAGGCTAGTGTTTACTTCATCCACTTCTAGTGGTCTGCATCCTTTATGTCTTGCAGGGAAAATATTTTGAAATCCAGTTTAGTCCAGGTGGGGAACCAGATGGAGGCAAAATATCCAACTTCCTGCTGGAGAAGTCACGGGTGGTCATGAGGAATCCTGGGGAAAGGAGCTTCCACATTTTCTATCAGGTTAGCTACCTTTCGAGGAGGTTTGCGTTAGGCCTTTGGTTTTCTGTTGGAGTTCCTCTTGGGGGGCGGAGATGGGGTCCCTCTTTGGAATGTTGGGCACAATCCATGTCACAAGAATCTACTTTTGAGTAAGCCCCTTTGTAATGAACAGGAACTGCCCCTGTTTGTTTCCATATGTTAGGGGCCGGGAACCTTTCTTGAGTCTGAAAGCTGTGTTCTTTAGTGCAGCATCTCCTGGGGCAGTGATGTGGAGCCTCCAGCAGAAGTCCTAATTTGGCTGAAGAGGCCAGTTTTCCCTAAGCCACACCCACCTGCCCTACTGGTAAAAGTAGCCACAGGCAGATAAAGATACGGCTCCCAGCTGAAAGTGGGGTTTGCAGGTGCCCCTGACCAGCCCTGCCCACCTGTAAAAAATGGCCTGCAGAAGTTGGAGGATCCACTTCTCCCTCCTCCTTCTAAGGGGCTACATGATTGTGGTGGGTGGGGCCAGAGATAAAGTGGGTGGAGCAATAGATGTGATTCTAACCTTTGTACAATCGGCTTCATTCCAGCCACACAAAGGTCAGAAGCTTCTCTACTGACTTGGGACTATTTTCTGCTCTTTGTCCTGCAGATGATTGAAGGTGCCTCCACTGAGCAGAAATCCAGCCTCGGCATCACCAGCATGGACTATTACCACTACTTAAGCCTCTCAGGATCCTACAAAGTGGAGGATATTAATGACAAATCTGATTTCCAGGAAACTTTGGTAAATTCTTCACAATCTTACTACCTCTCCCCTCAATAACATTCCAGCTTAAGTAAAAACAATAACATTTCTGATTGTACAATGCATGTGAGATTGAAAACTATTTTGCACATTTTTTCCATATAAAACCTTAGAGGCCCCCAACAGATTATGGGCTATTGACAAGCAGTAGCTGAAGACCAAGGGGAGTGGGGGCACCAGCATCCTTGGGGAGTTGTGAAGGCTGGAGGAGCCCCATTCCTCAGCCACTGGAAACCCTTTTTCAGGCTCTTCAGCCAAGGATAGTAGCAATTTGCTTTTTTATTTAAAAAACGGGGGAAAGAGGTGTGCATTCCTTTATTATGTGCAGTGGTCTGTTTGACTCTCACTGTTTCTTCATGTGAAGAAGGCACCAGAATCTCCCCTGTGGGTTGCCCATGGCAGGCAAAGATTGGTAATGGTAGAGAAACTGCAATTTCACGGAAGGTAGTTTTTGGGGTCTTCCCATTGACTGGATACACACTGAGGAACTCCCCCTGAAGCACAGCCCCCAAATTATCTGACATATGGCACACAAAAGGAATATGCCACTGGCAGGAAATTGCAATATAAACCTGGTTTTAACTATAACAAAACAGACAAGCTTTTGCCAAGAGGCAGTAAAAAATATTGGCCTGTAAAGTTTACAGTTAGTGGGACTCTTGAGTCGGGGAGGCAGGACAGCGGATTTATTATTCCAGTTTCAAGGGCGATTGAGAATTGACTCAGATGCAAGGAAAAGCACACAAGTGAACTGTGGTTTACCTTTCTCCATTTTAGATATAATATGGGGAGGAGGGATGGGGGCATGGATTTTGGCTTGCTGTGAGATCCCTGAGCCCCAGATGACTTCCAAAGTTTATGGATCTTGCAAGAGGCAAATTCAGCAGGTTCTGCTTTATAAGAGATGTATGAGTTGATGTTTGTACTGTGCTGTGCATGTACATTTTGACACTTGAGACATACAATTTTAGGACCCACCTTATTTCTGTGATTGTAAGTTGTTTCAAACTGTTTTTATTACTGTGCTTTAATGCTGTAGCTTGCCTTGGTATCTTAGAGTGATACTGCCCTTCATCTGCAGATTTCAGGGTAGTTTACAACATGAAAATACAGTATAAAAATACAAATACATGATAAAAACAAGAATAAAACAAAGCAATAGCCCCCCCTCGCCCTCCCTCAACCGCCCTCCCACAAACACATTTAAAGGGGGCATAGGATGCTAATTCTCATCTTAGGCTTTTCTAGCTGAATCCTGCTCCCCTTCCTACCCCATTCTCTGGACTGCCATTGCTCCTACAAATTTCTGTGCTGTTTGCAAAGCCTGCACTTTTCCTCCTCCTGGTAGTCTACGTGGACAGATGTGCATTGTTGCACTATGACAACCTTTGCTGATAATAATAGTAATTGATAATGCATTATGCTTTCTAGTGGCCAAGGTTATTTTGGCAAACAAAGCAGGTCTCTCCTCCAAGGGGCTTACAAGAGCCCAGGAGGCAGTGGCAGCTGTAGAGGTGAGAAAGCAAAAACAGAAGGGTTCTTCCTTTGTCCTATCCCACTCTAGAAGAGAGGGCTGTTGGGAGCTCCTTGCCAGGGGCCCTTCTAGACCAAGGGTAGCAAATTGTCATTACATGTGAACTTGGGCTGTGTTTAAGTTGGGATAGGAGACTGAGGATTTAACATGAAGGGTTTGTGGGAAAGGTGAGTTCTGAGGAGGGATTTGAAGGCTAAAAGAGGGGTACCATTCCATTAGTTGCTATAGCATGGTGGTTAATGGAAGACAGTTCAAAGGTCACCTCTGTGAAGAGGTGCAAGCTCACCTCTCCCTCAGCCTCTGCTAGGATAATGATACCAGGCTACCTCACAGGGCTGTTGCAAGGATTGCTGCAAGATAACATTTTGAATGCTATAAAAGTGATGCAGAAATACTACTGGAATTTTGCACAAAAGGTATTTGGTTATTAAGGTGGGCTTTTAATTCATCCACTGCTTTAATTTTTGCAGCATGCCATGAATGTGATTGGGATCTTTGCTGAGGAGCAGGCTTTGGTGCTGCAGATCGTGGCTGGAGTCCTTCACCTGGGCAACATCAGCTTCAAAGAAGTCGGCAACTATGCAGCTGTGGAGAGCGAGGAGTGTAGGTGGTCCCTGTGGATTCCCAGAGCATTGAGATTTGAATGTGAGGCAGAGATGGCAAGGGGGGAAAGCTAGTTGGGTCAGGGCATGCTCAGGCGCTTTGATATAAGGGTCATGGTGGCGCATCCCATTTCGCAGCTTGAGGCAAAGTGGGAAGTGCCGCCCTGCCTCTACAGTGCCCCATTGCCCCTGCCAAAGCATCCCTTACCTAGGTTGCATGGCACTGCTGAAAAGTAATGATGGCGACAGCTCACGAGATTTTGCTGATAGTGGGGCCACTTCTCCACCAGTGGAAGCAGAGGTTCAGGCAGGGTTCCCGGGGGGGGGGGGTCGCCCAAGGTGGCTGCTTCACCCCACCTCGTGGGTGGGCTGGCTCTGGGAAGGATGGACCCTGGGGACATGATGGGCTATTAATTTGGGGAAATAAATTAATTTAAGGTGTCTTTATTTACGGATGATTTCGGGATTAATGAATGGGGGAATTGGATTGATGTGGAACAGGATCTGTTGGGAAATTAAATGGGGGTAAATGAATAAAAGGTGTGGTACAAATTAATTGAAGGGATTACTTAGGGCAATTTGGATAGGAAGTTCTCCTGATGCCTGTGACTCTAAATATGCATCTGTACATATAAACTAGCATTTGCAAATTTGTGCCTGTTTTCCTTTTCCAGATCAAGTGTGTAGGCTGTGATCTAGAGGTGCCTCCATGCTCACAGGAAAAACACTTAGTGATTTTCCCATTCTCCTAACCTGACCCCCCAAAGCATTGTGCCCAGAATAAATGGAAAGCCTGATGCTTGGGCTGCAAATACTGGAGAGTTTTCATATGCAAGCCCCAGTGATGGTCCTGGGGTTTGGATTTGAGGGTGTCCTTGGGCAAGGTGTTGTCAGTGGACCCCCTTCTTTGTGCCACCTGACAGTTTGCTGGCCTCTCCCTCTGGGCCCTATCCATACCGACTCCCAGAGGGAAAGGACTGCTTCTGGCTTTGTGTTGGCTTGCTCCCTTCAACAGGCCAGGTGAACTGCCAGGAACACTTAAGAATAAGGAATAGTAAAGCCAGGAGGCTGCAAGGATTCAGCTGTGGGCCCCCAACAATGCTACTAGCTGGTGCCTGCCCTGCCCAGTGAAACAGCTCCACTCTTGTGCGGCACCCTATCTTTTCCCATGCGGCTTGTGTAGGAAGATTCCCACCTCTTTTGTTAAACCATGTACGAAGGTTCTGCAAGAAGATTCTCCACCTTGCCTGATGAGCCACTGCCACCATCTCTATTCTTTCTTGGGAAACCTGATAAGAACAAGCTCACTAGTTCAGGAATGGAAGAGAAGCGGAGACCCTGCAAGAATGTAAAGCCTATTTTCTCAGCAGAAGGCTCTCCAGAATTTTAGAGAATTGGTTGATAAGCATGTTTTACTGCTACACCTCTGTGGGCTGCTTTGTTGGATGCAGCGTCACTTATTTTGATTCTGCTTTGGGGTTGCCGTCAGCTTAGCTAACCTTGCCGTCATTGTAAATGTTCTATTTATGTGTTTGTTATTTCTTGCAGTCTTGGCGTTCCCGGCTTTCCTCCTGGGAATTAACCAGGGCCGACTCAAGGAGAAGCTGACCAGCAGGCAGATGGACAGCAAGTGGGGGGGCAAATCGGAATCCATCAACGTGACCCTCAATGTAGAGCAGGCCTGCTACACCAGGGATGCCTTAGCCAAAGCCCTTCATGCCAGAGTGTTTGATTACTTGGTGGATGTAGGTGTGACAATTCAAGTTTTTTTGGGGGGGGCGTGGTTGTTGTTTTTGGTTTTGGTACCGTACTCAGGTGGTTGACTTGAATCAAAAATGGTGGTCTTTACCATAAACATAGGCACCAACTCATGGGGGGCAGGTGTCTTCAGCCCCCTCAATAATTGTTGGCAGGGGGCTGAGCTCCCCCAGTGTTGCGTGGGCATAGGAGGCCAAGTGTGGAGCCATGCACAGCACAGCATCAGTGGCCAGCTCCTGAGCATCAGAGAGGAGCTGCCAGCAATTGAGGCTGCGATGTGCTGGGTTCTGGGCTCCTAGCCTCCTCCTGATGCAACACATGCATGACGTAAGAGGAGCGCTGTCACAGAGCCGACAGGCAGAGCAGGTCATTCACAGGTCAGAGAGAAACGAGGCGAACTTGCAGTTAGTTTCTTTATTAAGGAAATTAAAAAATACAATGAGGCTCATAAAGGCAAAATCCTCTAATGAAGCAGTTGTGTGAACTGGCATGCAGCCCCTGCTTTGCTCTCTAGCCTTCTGAGTCAGGGCTCATCCCTCTGTGGTCCAGAAGTCTCTCTCTTTGTGCCTGCCTGGCTTGTTGCTCGGCAACATGTAACATTTGTCACGTTCTAGGAGCAAGGGGTTGGAGAGCCGCTAACAGAGAAGCTGTCAGGATGGATCACCCTTCGATCACCTCTGTCAAAGTCTGCATCCAAACTGGAAGCCTCATCACCTTGCCCTGTGCTGGGCCACCTGCCTCTTTGGCCTCTTCATTATCCCTCAAGCTTCCTGCTTCTAGTACCTCCCGGCTTGTCCCCTCCTCTGAGGTGTGACAGGTCCCCCCATCAGGATCCAGGATCTTAGTCATCATCTTCTGTGCCTTCCTTGGGGGGTGGGGAGTTCATTTGGTGTGTGTCTTCTACCACTCTTCGTTGTCCAGCCAGTCCCTGACACAAGTGTGATGTCGCACATTGGGCCCCCTCAGTCTTGGGCCCAAGTCAGTGCCTCTGATCCTAAGGACTAATCCTTTGTTGCAAAACTTCCCCAAATCTGAAAATACTGTTCAGGACTGCAGCCTGTTCCACATACTACTAGAAGTGGCTAACCTGTGGTCTTCCAGATGTTGTTGGACTCCAACTCCTTCCTGAAAATTAAAAAAATATTTTAAGATCTTGGCAGCTCCTATCAGCCCCAGTTTGCCTCATAGAATAATAGAGTTGGAAGGGACCAAGGGTCATCTAGTCCAGTGTTTCCCAACCTTGTGCCTCCAGATGTTTTTGGCCTACAACTCCCATCATCCCTAGCTAGCAAGACCAGTGGTCAGGGATGATGGGAATTGTAGTTCAAAAACAGCTGGAGGCACAAGGTTGGGAAACACTGATCTAGTCTAACCCCCTGCAATGCAGGAATCTCAGGTAAAGCATCCATGACAGGTGGCCATCCAACCTCTGCTTAAAAACCTCCAAGGAAGGAGAGTCCACAACCTCCCGAGGGAGATCGTTCCACTGCCAAACAGCTCTTACTGTAACAGAAAGTTTTTCCAAATGTTTAGTCTAAATCGCCTTTCTTGTAACTTGAAGCCATTGGTTCGAGTCCTACCCTCCATGTGACAGCCCTTAAGATATTTGAAGATGGTTATCATATCTCCTCTCAGTCTCCTCTTTTCCAGGCTAAACATACCCAGCTCCTTCAAGTGCTCCTCATAAGGCTTTGTTTCCAGAACTTGATCATCTTGGTTGCCCTCTTGTGCACACTTTCCAGCTTGTCAATATCCTTCTTAAATTGTGGTGCCCAGAATTGGACACAGTAATCCAGGTGTGCATCTTATATTTGTACATCTGTTTCTTCCTGCCTAAGTGCAGAACCTTACCATTGTCCCTACTGGAATTTATTTTGTTAGTTTGGGCCCAACTCCAGTCTGTTAAAGTCATCTCCTCAATTCCTTCATCCATTTATAAAGATGTTGAACAGCAGGCCCAGGACAAAGCCCTGCGGCACCCCACTTGCCACTTTTTTCCAGGATGACGATGAACCATTAATGAGAACTTTTTGGGTTTGGTCAATCAACCAGCTACAAATTCACCTAGCAGTTACCTTGTTCAGCCCACATTTTGCCAGCTTCCTCGCAAAAATATGATGGGGGGCTTTGTCAAAAGCCTTACAGAAATAAAGATACACTATGTCCACAGCACCCCCCCGACCTGAAAAGCTTGTAATTCAGTCAGAAAAAGAAATCAGCTTCGTCCGACATGACTTGTTTTTGAGAAACCCATCTTAGTAATCACAGTGATCACAGGCCAGCTTTTGAATTGTCTGTTCTAGGACCTTCTTGGTATCAGTCTCAAGCTCACCAGCTGGTAATTACCTGGGTCTTCCTTTCCCCCCTTTTTGAACATGGGGACATTTGCCAGTCTTCAGTCTGTAGGGACCTCCCCTGTTCTCCATGAATACTCAAAGATCATAGATAGGATCTATGAGATTACATCCACAAGCTCCTTTAGTACCCTTGGATGCAGTTTGTCAGGCCCTGGAGATTTTAATTCATTTAAAGTAGCTAGGTGTTTCCTTACTACCTCTTTTCCTATCTTGGGAAAGATCCCAAGCTCCCTCCTTACATCATTTATTCTGTTACCACCAGGTTGGGCATCACTTTCCTTTGGGATGAAGACAGAGGCAAAGTAGGTGTTGAGTAGTTCTGCCTTCTCTCTATCACCCAATAGCATTTCTCCGCCTTCTGCATGCAGAGAACCTCCCACTTGCTTGTTCTTCCTCTTACTTTGGACATAGCCAAAGAAACATCATCATCATCATTATTATTATTATTAACCTCTCTTGCAAGCCTGAGCTCATTCTGAAACAGAAGTGGGGAACATTTTTCAGTCCAAGGGCCACATTTCCATTTGGGTAGCTTTCCAGATGCCACACATGAGTAAGGGGGGTGGGCAGAGGCAACTGGGCAAAGCAGCAGATGTGATTCTTTTCTTTGTACACTTGACTACATTCCAGCCACATAAAAGCCAAAGGTTCACACAGGCAACACATTTACACCCCTCCACCCAGGCAAGCAGCAGGCATCACCCCAAATCAAAGACACATCTCAGCCAAGGGAAAGCCTTTGGGGAGGGTGGGTCAGCTGGGGTGTGGCTTGGGGAGAGTCCCAAGGGGTGGACAGAGAGCAGCATTCAGCTCTGAAGGCTGAACTCCTCTAGCCCTGTGCTAAAACCTTAAAGCTGGCATGAGGTGTGTGTGCAAAGCAGGAGAAGCTGAAAGAAAAACATTAAAAAAAGCAGAACTGCAGGAGATGAATATGCCAGCACCTGTCTTTTAAAGGGCCAGAATGTTCTGCTGAATCCCATGTGGAAGGATTTCTAATGAGCATGGCTCACAGCTGCTATCATGTGGCTTTTCTGTAATGCGTGTTTTGAAGCTGGTAATTTTCTCCCTTCTGCCTCTGCTTCCCTGTCTATTTGTGGATTTCTATTCCTCTTCTTGTCTTGGGGAAGCTCCCTGAGTCAGAGAGTCTGCCCACTCACATGTGTGTGTGTGTGTGTGTGTGTGTGTGTGTAGCGAGGCCAGGCCCTCACTGTATGGCAGGTACTACTTTGCATGCTGATGATCCAGGTTCGGTCCTGGTACCTCCAGTTTCAAAAAGCACCTCAGGTCACAAGTGACCACCTCCTGAGACCTAGGAGATTTATAACATAGGGAAAATCCAAATTTGTTTATTTGGTACATTTATATCTGGCCTTTATTCTGAGCAGCTCAAGAAGGCATGCATCAATTCTCCCACTGCCCCATGCATTTTATCTTCACAACAGCCCTGTTGGGTAAGTCAGACTCAGAGACAGTGACTGGGCCAAAGACTCAGTGAGTTTGTGCCTGTGTGAGGATTTGAACCCAAGTCTGCTCAGTCCTAGTCTGATGTTCTTGTTGTCTCTTGTTAACGCACATACAGATGTACTTCCTTCCAATATGGCCTGTAGTGGGTGGCCTTCCTATTGTATGGTGGTTTCCAAAAGAACAATAATCCTAACACACCAAGAAGCAACACAATGACTGTAGGGTTGCTGGATTCCCTCTGTTTTCACTTTTTGCTTCACCAGATTGTTTCCTGGGCCTTTTTTTTTATAGCAGCTCGGTTTACAAGCATCACTGGGTGATAATAGCCATCTCGGTGCCATGAAATCCTCACCTGCTGACCCATAGATGAAGTTGTTGTTCAAAGTTCAAGAACAGGCTAGGCTGCTTTTTTCCTCTTCCCTTTTTCTGGTTGCTTGGCAACCATTGATATACTGTGTCCAGGATGTGGGTTTCTGCAATTGCTTTTCACGAATCTGTTCAATGAATTTATCTTATTACTTGCTTTAATGCAAAAGGCTAAAAGCATGTTCTAAAGAAAGGAGAGCCACATTTTTGCCACAGGGCGAAAGCATCACATCTCCCATATGCTGATTTCATCATCCTTGAATCGTTGACCAGGCTGACTGGGATTAATGGGAACTGGAGTCCAGCAGTATATGGAGGGCCCTTAACTCTCCAGCCCTGCTCCACAGGATCCTCCTTCCAACCACCTTCTTGTTCCATCATCCAGACTAAGAGACAGCTGCTGCTTAACTGCAGTGCCTTTACTGTCTAGGCCAGAGAGGTGACCTTGTCTCTTTTCCTTCCTTGTTCCTTCTGGTGTTTAATTTATTAGAGAAAGAGAAAGATGGATTCCTACTCTCCAGTAACAGAGTTAACACAATGGTGATTGCTCCAAGCACATTCAAACTTGCTTAGATTTACATCTGCCCTCATCCACCTTTAGACAAATGTTCACCACAAAAATGCTTAGACTAGAAAAAATTGCAGACACTTAGCTTTGCAAATAATATTTTACTCACAACTCTCCATCCCTGGCAATAAAACAAAGAAGGAAAAAGATCATGCAATCTTTGGGTTAGCAAAGATCCTGGCTATAAAATATCATTTTAAATTCAGTTCATTTGTTGCATTTGTGAGCCAAGCCGCATGGCTCCTTCTTGCTTGTTTTAGGAAGCACAAAGAGAAAGATACAAGAAGGTAGAGAGCAGAGATATTGAAGAAATATTTTTTAAAAATTAAACCTCTCTTTCTCATTCTGAGCTTTAGCCAGCCTGAGTTCCCCCCAGCAACTATTGGCTACTTGTGTATACTCATCCTTTCTTCCATTTCCCCTTTCTTCCATTTCTTATACATGCCCTTCTTAACTCTCAGCTCATCTGTAAGCTCCTTATGCAGGCACACCAGTTTCCTTAGATTCCTCCCACTTTTCTTGTTGGAATTGTCTGCATTTGGACCTTCAATATTTTTCCTTTTAAAATCTCCCATCCATGGATTCGGTTCTCTTTTGAGTATTTCTGACCATGGGATCACACCCAGTAGCCCCTTAAGCTTTTTGAAATTGGCCTTTTTAAAGTCCAGAGTGCATGTCCACCATGCTCAGTTTTCCCTTGCCTCTACAGGCTGAAACCCAGGAGAACATGATCACTTCCTCCCACATTTCCTAGTATTTCCACTGTTGGTCAGTTCCTTCCTAATGGTGAGGACCAGGTCCAAGATAGATGATCCCCTTCTGGGGATAGATGATCCCTTTCTGAGAATAGACGATTCCACCTTCTGGGAAATGAAATTTTCAGCATGGCAATGGAGGAATTTGTCAGACCTTACATCCCAACAGATATCAGGGAAGTTGAAGTCCCCCATGATTACTACAGTGGTACCTCGGCTTACATGCGCTTCAGATTTTATACACTTCAGGTTACACACTCCGCTAACCCAGAAATAGTGCTAACCCAGAAATAGTGCTTCAGGTTACGAACTTTGCTTCAGGATAAGAACAGAAATTGTGCTCCGGCGGCACAGCGGCAGCAGGAGGCCCCATTAGCTAAAGTGGTGCTTCAGGTTAAGAACAGTTTCAGGTTAAGAACGGACCTCCAGAACGAATGAAGTACTTAACCTGAGGTACCACTATATATCTCTCCTTTTTCAGTGTTTGGTTATCTGCTCTAGTAAGGCATCATCCAAGTCTTTAGTCTGGCTTGGCGGTCTATAGCAGACACCCACAATAAGGTCACTGTTGTTTCTCTCTCTCCTACAATTTCCCCCCATATACTCTCAATCGCCTTTCCATTCTCCAGGTCATGGATTTCTTCACAAGTATATACATCCTTTACATATAATGCCACTCCTCCTCCCTTCCTGTTTGGTCTATTCCTTTTGAACAAGTTATACACCTCAGTTCCTACATTCAGTCATGCGTCTCATCCTACCAGGTTTCAGCAATTCCTAGCAGGTCATATTTGCCATCCTGTACTAAAAGCTCCAATTCTTCTTGCTTGTTTCCCATACTCTGTGCATTTGTGTAGAGACAAATGAGTTGTCCCCTCCAGATGCTTCCTTCTGTAGTTTTTTGCCCTTTAGCAGGTTTCTAAAGCACCACCTCAGTTTCCTGTGCATCAATGAAGCTATTATCCCCGGTGCCAGGTGCTCTTCTGTTATCTGTAATGTTGTCTCCCTTTCCCTTGAGATCTAGTTTAAAGCTCTCCTGATCAGGTTCTTGAGACTTTTAGCAAACACAGTCTTGCCAACCTCTGTGACATGCAGCCTATCTTTCGCTAGAAGTCAGCAGAGACCGTGATCCAAGAAGCCAAAAACTTCCTGATGACACCACCTGCGCAGTCAGTGGTTCATCTCAAGTATTTTCCTCTCCCTGGACCACGACCTTCAACAGGAAGGAACGATGAAAAGACTACCTGTGCCCCAGTTATCTTCAGCTCCCTGCCCAGTGTCTCATAGTCTATTGCTATGTGTTGCAGGCTGTGTGTGGCAGTATTATTTGTACCCATATGAATCAGAAGGAAGGGGTAGTGGCCAGTGGTTACTCTGATAACTTGACACCAGGGCTCAGGTTAACCCTTTCATGCATGCAAGTGTAAGTCAGTATTACAACATACTTGTATTTTTTTCTCTCCTGTCCAACAAACAATAATCCTGATGCCAGAGAGAGAGGGGGAGGGGGCTGGGGCAGAGGTTTCTTTGTTTCTTCTGGTGAGACAACCAGCTGCATGCTGTTTGTGCTGCTGAGAGACTGGACAAGTGGCGATGCCCCAGAGAGTCCCCTTCTTGCCTTTCAGTGCAATATCACAGAAGAAGATGAAGCAGATGGGGTTCAGATACTAGCCTTCCCCAACCGGTTGCACACCTGGGGTTTGACACTACAGCTTCCATCAGCTCCAGCATGATATGTGGTGGTTGGGACAGGTGGAAGTTGTCATTCAAAACATCTGGAGGGGACCAGGCTGGGGAAGGCTGCCTTAAATGTTTTTTAATTTATGCAACTCATTCATTCATTCATTAACTTCTTTTTCATCAAATACTTAGTCAAGTCTGTATTTTTCTGTTTTTGTTTTATTAGTCAATTAATAAGGCTATGGAGAAGGATCACGAAGAATATAATATTGGTGTCTTGGACATCTACGGCTTTGAAATATTTCAGGTAATGACTTAAAGCATTATTTCAGTGACAGCAAAAATACCCCTGTTTTTCTGCCTGGTTTGGGCAACCTGTGGTGCTCCAGGTGTTGCTGGACTCCCAGCACCCAGTACCTTCAGCGTCCAACATGGCCAGTGGCCAGAGGTTGATGCGAGTTGCAGTCCAGCAGCATCTGGAGAGCCATGGCTTCCCAGCCACTGTACAAAGGAGAAGGAAATTCACTTCCTTTGGCATTGTGGCTCTGTCATTTTCTACATGGCAATGACGATAATATTGCACAAATTAAATTCTACTGCATACTGCCCTGAAATCCATTTTTGGATGAAAGATAGGGATGTGTGTGTGTGTGTGTGATTAAATTAAAGCAGTTTTATCTCACTCTCGCTCCCAGAGTGACTTACAGATGGAATTAATTAGAGGGCCCCTTGTTCTCAGCCTTACAATTTAAAGGCTGTGACACAAAAGGAAATAATTTGGAGGGAAGAGGAAAGAGGCAAACTCAGGCATTATTTCTTAGTTACAGAGTTCTGAAATGGGAAGAGTTCAGGAAGTGGAGCCAAAATTTGCTGGTTTTTAGCAGAGCGGAAAGAGTGGCCACACAGTCCCATTTCTCTCTCTCCTATAGTTTGGTGGAAAGGCTGTCACAATTTTTAAATTTAGTTTAATTTTCATAAAGTTGCAAAATTTATGCCCTGCACCCAGAGTACATGAATGGAAACCTTTGGGATAAAGTTGGGACATACATATTACTTCCTATAATTGGAAACAAATATATTGTAAAACAAAAATGTGTAATGCAGGGTTTGAATGAACTTGTGTAAGTTGTTCCTTTGTGTAACATTCCTTGTGTAACGGTTCCTTTAATTAAAACTCAAGTCTTGGAAAGAGCTTTGGAGAATCTAGGCTACTGTCTTCTCTGCTGAGGTTTACAGTGCACATGTAAAAACCAGCTGTTAAACTTACTGAAAATATATTGCAAAAATAATCAGGATTGACCTAATTGGTAAAATGGGTGTTTTTATGAAGCTAATGTTTTGATAGCTTGTTTTCTCTCCCAGAAAAATGGGTTCGAACAGTTTTGCATCAATTTTGTTAATGAAAAGCTGCAGCAGATCTTCATTGAATTGACACTGAAGGCAGAGCAGGTAAAAAAAAATACCAGTTTGTGTTGGTTTTTTGTACAGATATCCACAAAACTGCCTTCCCCTTGTCAAATGTGGCCTGGCTTTTTGGGTGATGACTATTTATAATTTGTCTGGCAAGTATATTTGAGTGAAAACAGTTGTGGGTTTGCTAGTACAAGTTTGGAAAGTAATGCAACCACAGTCGTAAGCAGATTTTATCATCTGACATGGTGACCCAAGAGTGAGTCTCAGCAGAGAGAACAACCATCCTGTCAGCTGACTGCCTCGTGGATGCTGACTTGCTGCCACAGATGGCTGGCTTACATTTGTGTTGGATAGGGCTGTCAAGTGAAAACCAACCTGTCTCTTTGAAAGAGAAGGGGAAGAGGTTTGTATTTCCTCTGCTACCAGCTAATCTGAAGAGCCGGTACATTTGTTTGTTTGTTTGTTTTGTTTTATTATATTTCCATGCCACTTTTCATTCAAATGAATCCCAAAGTGGCTTACAAACAATAAATAAGAATAACATGATAGACAATAATAGAACATCACAAATACAACATAAATTATATAGAATAATTAACAAATAATCAGTGAAACAATTACAATTTGTAAAACACTATTAACAAAGCAACAACAAAAATAAGTTAAACATCACAATTAAAGCAAAAGTCATACTATATGAATAACAAATCAATACAACATTTATAATCTATAAAACAGTACTGTATTAACAATATTAACAAAATAGGAGTCAAAAAATAAACTAAGCACTGTTAAGTTCTTGCACACACTCCCATGACTCCTAATCTTTCAGTCTATTTAGCTCATACTATTTCAATCTATTTAGCTTGGAATACTCATGTGTGTAATGCCTGTGGCAGCAACTCTCTTCTGAAGGTTCCTTGGGCAGGAGCTGGGACAGCACAGGTGAAACCAGCCACCCCCTGATGGCAGACAGAGTATTTTGCCCCCTAAGTACTACAGGGAAGCAACAGAGCTCATTTATCCCTTCGAATATTTGGACTGTGATACTGAGTGGGGCAACTGAACATAGACCTCAGAGTGTGTGGTTTGCTTGGTTACTTGGAACAACTTTGTCAAGTAGTTTTCTAAAGTGGGGCTGACTAACCCAAGAGTCTTCATCACACACAGGAAATTTATCTCCCTTGCTCCTGGACCCCACAAATTTTGGTAGATGTTGATGAAAAGAAACGTTTTTAAACAGCAGACATGGATGGAACGATTTTAAAAAACCCACGTCCAGTGTCTTAATTGGGGGGGGGGGAGAAGTCACTCCCTCCCCGATCACCAGATTTATCAGTTGATGATAACCTCAGCTGGTCTGTATGTGAGTGCAAAGGTGGACTCACCCACTTTTGGCCACACACACTCCTGGATGGTTGGCCAAGGGTGAACGTGGCCTTTGAGCCAAAGAGAAAGGCTAGCCACCCCTGAATTAAAGGAACTTTTAGTAAGAACCCTATGAAATGTATAATTTAACATCCTCCACTTAAAATTAGTAATTGTTGAATCAGGGCTTAGACTTGTAGGCTGTTTCCAGCGTCAGTGGTGACTCAGCCTGGTTTTCCTTCCTCTGAATAGCACCCATGATCTATGATTTATGGAAAGGTCTCTAGGAGAAGCAAGCTCCAGCTCCAGCCCCTCATATTTTAGAAATTAAGCTCTGTCATACAAACACACACCAGCATCTTCACCTTCCTTGTTTTGAAAGACTTGGAGTGACAACTGCTTTGGTATCAAAATTCGCAACAACTAGGCAGGACCCTGGTGTCTTATCTCACAAAGATCATAATTTTAATTACAGTAGGCCGAAAACATATGTGGGAGTTACTTCCCCCCTCCCAATGCAACCATCGCTACCTGTGTGA